>NW_027141025.1:3733253-4977671 GCF_036365525.1 Heterodontus francisci
CAAAGACACATTGTACAGCGAGCTCGCCACTGGAATCAGATCCACTGGCCGTCCATGTCTCCGCTTAAAAGACGTCTGAAAACGTGACATGAATTCCTGCGACTTTGATCACAAGCCGTGGGAGTCTGTTGCTAGCATTCGCCAGAACTGGCGGGCATCCATAAAGGCGGGGCTAAATTGTGGCGAGTCGAAGAGACTTAGCAGTTGTCAGGAAAAAAGACTGATGCACAAGGGGAGAGCCAACTGTGCAACAGCCCCGACAAACACATTTTTCTGCAGCACTTGTGGAAGAGCCTGTCGCTCTGGAATTTTTGCCCCAGTGGTTACAATCGCAGCCTAACAAGTCGAGGGACCCGAGTTTGATTCTGGGTCCTGCCTGTGCGGAGTTTGCAAGTTCTCCTTGTGTCCGCGTGGGTATTTGCCGGGTGCTCCGATTTTCTCCCACAGCCAAAGTACATAGACATTGAACAGTAAAGCACAGTACAGGCCCTACGGCCCACGATGTGGTGCCGAACCTTTAACCTACTCTAAGATCAAACTACCTCCATACCCTTCATTCTACTGTCATCCATGTACCTCTCCAAGGGTCGATTAATTGCCCCTAATGTATCTGCTTCCACTATCACCGCTGGCAGCGCATTCCACGCACCCCCCACTCTCAGTGTAAAGAACCTACCTCTGACATCTCCCCGAAACCTTCCTCCAATCACCTTAAAATTATGCCCCCTGGTGATAGCTCTTTCCGCCCTGGGAAAAAGTCTCTGGCTTTCCACTCTATCTTTGCCTCTCATCATCTTGTCCCCCTCTATCAAGTCACCTCTCATCCTTCTTCGCTCCGAGAAAAGCCCTAGCTCCCTCAAGCTTTCTTCGTAAGACATGCCCTCCAGTCCAGGCAGCATCCTGGTAAATCTCTTCTGCACCCTCTCTAAAGCTTCAACATCCTTCCTATAATGAGCGACCAGAACTGAACACAATATTCCAAGTGTGGTCTAACCAGGGCTTTATAGAGATGCAGCATAACCTCGCGGCTCTTAAACTCAATCCCCCTGTTAATGAAAGCCAACACACCATACGCCTTCTTCACAACCTTATCAACTTGGGTGGCAACTTTGAGCGATCTATGGACATGGGCCCCAAGATCCCTCTGTTCCTCCACACTACCAAGAATCCTGTCTTTAAGCCTGTATTCTGCATTCAAATTCGACCTTCCAAAATGAATCACTTCACACTTTTCCAGGTTGAACTCCAATCTGCCACTTCTCAGCCCTGCTCTGCATCCTGTCAATGTCCCGTTGCAACCTACAACAGCCTTCCACACTATCCAGAACTCCAGAAATCTTCGTGTCATCGGCAAACTTGCGAACCCAGCCTTCCACTTCCTCATCCAAGTCATTTATAAAAATCACAAAGAGCAGAGCTCTCAGAACAGATCCCTGCTGAACACCATTGGTCCCCGAGCTCCCTGCTGAATACTTTCTATCTATTACCACCCTCTGTCTTCTATGGGCCAGCCAATGTTAGATCCAGACAGTCAACATTCCCTGTATCCCATGCCTCCTTACTTTCTGAATGAGCCTACCATGGGGAACCTTATCAAACGCCTTGCTAAAATCCATATACACCACATCCACTGCTCTTCCTTCATCAATATGTTTTGTCACATCTTCAAAGAATTCAATAAGGATTGTGTGGCATGACCTGCCCCTCACAAAGCCATGCTGACTGTCTCTAATCAAACAATGTTTTTCCAAGTAATCATAAATCCTATATCTCAGAATCCTCTCCAATAATATTTCCACGACCGACGCGAGACTGACTGGTCTATTATTCCCAGAGTTATCCGTATTCCCTTACTTGAACAAGGGAATTATCTGCCCTCAAATCATTCAAAATTTCCACCACATCTTCCCTCTTAAAATCAACCTGTTCGAGCTTGTCAGCCTGTTTCACGTTGTCCTCACAAACTACCCGGTCCCTCTCACTAGTGAATACTGAAGCAAAGTATTCATTTAGGACCTCCCCTGCCTCCTCCGACTCCAGGCACAAGTTCCCTCCACTATCCCTGATAGGCCCTACCCTCACGCTGGCCATCCTCTTGTTCCTCACATAAGTGTGGAACGCCGAGGGATTTTCCTTAATCCTACCCGCCAAGACTTTCTCATGTCCACTTCTAGCTCTCCTAAGTCCATTCTTCCGTTCCTTCCTGGCTACCTTGTAACCCTCTAGAGCCCTGTCTGATCCTTCCTTTCTCAACCTTAGCGTCGGGCGGCACACTGGCGTAGTGGTTCGCACCGCAGCCTCACAGCTCTAACGACCCGGGATCATTTCTGGGTACTGCCTGTGTGGAGTTAGCAAGTGCTCCCTGTGTCTGCGTAGGTTTCTTCCGTGCGCTCCGGTTTCCTCACACATGCCAAAGACTTGCAGGTTGATAGTTAAATTGGCCATTATAAATTGCCCCTAGTACAGGTAGATGGTAGGGAAATGTGAGGAAATGGTAAGAATATGAAATTAGTGTAGGATTAGTACAGATGGGTGGTTGATGGTCGGCACAGACTCGGTGGGCCGAAGGGCCTGTTTCAGTGTTGTATCTCTAAATAAAAAAAATAAATAATTAAGTAAGCTTCCTTCTTCCTCTTGACTCGCTGTTCCACATCTCTTGTCATCCAAGGTTCCTTCACCCTACCATCCCTTCCCTGCCTCATCGGGACAAACCTATCCAGCAGTCGCAGGTGATAGGTAAATTGGCCATTGTAAATTGTCCCTGGTGTAGGTAGGTGGTAGGGGATATGGCATTACGGTAGTGTTAGTATAAATGGGTGGTTGTTGGTCGGCACAGACTCGGTAGGCCGAAGGGCCTGTTTCAGTGCTGTATCTCTAAATAAATAAATATAAATAAATAAATAGAATTGGCCTGTATAGCCACTCCAGGCGCTGCTCCACACACCACTGACCACCTCCAGACGCTCACTCATTGCCACTCCAGAGAAGGAGGCCAAAGAAGATATTTGAGCACTAACATCATTTGACACAATTAATTTAATATTATTGCCATGCCCAGTAGAGCCATTTCAAATTCAGATCTTTTTACACAGATTTGCACTGAGTGTGTAAGATTTTGTAACTGACTTTTCTTTTAAAATGGACCATACGAGCCGCAAATAATGGCCACCAAAGGTTATCTGACCTGATCAGTGAATTTCTAAACTGCCATACTGTCTCGCAAGGACAAAATGATACATTCCAGACTAAGAAGTGGCAACTCCACGTATCCTGAGACAATCCAAGAGGCAATCCTGAACAGAATGGGTCTTTCTGAAACAAAGACAGTAATCAAGCAATAAGCCAGATAATGAATAATCACCCTAATTCCAACACCATATTTGAGAAAGGGAAATGTGATAATGCACATGGTCAGCTAACCATGTTGGTTTCGTTTTATTCTTTAACTGCTATCTGAAGAAAGTCACAACAGCAACAGCAAAAAGGGCAGAAAAATCTATGCCGAAATAATTGGACACGGCAGCATGGTGACGTCTCCAAGCCTGTTCTATTTCGAACCCACCAATACTGCAAAGTGGCCTCGTGGTAACGAGACTGAAAGCAACCAAGTTTGTGGCCTGCAGAAATACTGTCCCGTCAAGAGAATCCTGAAAGCCATTCAGAACGTGACTCTGGCTGTTGAACTTAGCTAAGCTACACTTCAGGTGTGAAGGTGTCTTTTTCATAAGGTCTGCAACGTGTCTTTTCGACTGTGAGCCATGTGAATTATGAACTATTATTTTGATTATAAGCTGTAAAAGTGCACTATTCTTTTCAACTGTACTTTCCTTAAGTGTGTTTGTGTATGTCGCTGTGTGAGTGAGTGCGATAGTGTTAGATTTCGAGGGGAGTGTTGAATGAACAGTCTGGAGGGTGTGAATTCATGCAATGCAGGACATGTGAAGAGCAGTTCTGTTCTTCAAACAGGATCTGAAATTCTCACATGTAGCTTGAATATTCGAACAGGAATCACAAGACAAATAAGAATGTACAATGGACACATTCATGGACTGATAGCAAAATGCTGCTAATGAACCAATGTTGCAAATAATTTATCAATTGAGTATGTATAGCTGCATGCTCTAATTGTGACTAAGCGCAGCTGATACTAATTGTGGAAAGATCAGGGTGCATATGGAATAACCAGTTTCCACCTGGGGAGGGGTACGGTCTGGAGAAGAGAAATGCTGTCGGCACTTATGCGGTATGGATTATTGTGAATAAACCTATGTGGAAGTAAGACTGGCTCCTGCCTTATCCTTTGACAGATGCATGTTTAAGAAATTTACATTTTGCGCCTACCCAGGATCAGACCTTGTAATTGGGATGTTTCATGTTCCTTTGTTGATCTCTGTCAGGGCGTGGGATTTGCCTGACTTCAGGCCGTGCAGTGCAGGTGAACTAAATATTCTATGAGGCTATGAGTCCCTCCCTCAGGGTAATTCAAATCAAGAAGGAACCTACTCACCACAAAGTAAAAAATCTGCAATAATTGTAATTCATGTGTGGGAGACGCAGAAGGACGTGGGCTTGCTTTTGCTGGCAGGTTTGCCTTGAAGATTTTTTAGGGGGTTTGTTGAATGCCAAGTTAGTAAGTGTAAAATTGATCCATCCTGATATTGTGCGAAATCGAACATAAAATCACATAAATATTTGGAACAACATGTAAAATTACGAGGGAAAATAGACCTTCTTGAGAAAGGAAACGAAATTATTGAAATAGGAAGATTTTTGAACTGACAAAGGATTGAATCTGATTCATCAGTGAATCCACATCTTTGGATTCTTATTGTTACAAATGTGAAACCTGTGGCAGCTTTGCCTTTACAGCCAACTGACATAGTCCTCAGGGGTAAAGGCTTCTTGCTGCTGTGTTTAGGTAACCCAGAAGATAAAATGATATCCTGGGGGCCGGAATTGTATTACTTATATTCCGTGGAACTCTGCAATCTGTTGTCAATCACTTCCAGAACTCTGAGTCAGAGCTGTGCTGCTAACAGCTTCCTCCATCACCTACCACCTGGACACTCGTGCGACAGTTCCATCAACAAGAAGGCAAGGTTGGCCCTCCCATTAGCCCGAACCCTCGCACACCCATTCTGCAATCCCCCCTGTTACTACGATGGCCCGCCATGTTGTGGGAAGTGATGGTTCATATAATTCCCAAGATTAAGCCTTGAATGCCCCAAGGTTCGATACACAGCATCTTAACTATCCATATTGTGACCTCCCATTTAAAACATGTAACTAAACATTGATGGGGAATAGAACAGCCTGTATCAGATCCAATGACCCCTCCTCTTGTCCATATATGACGCAAACCTGCGTATTTTCCATGTTCTCTTGATCATTACAATGTATCTTTTCGAAATTATCACAGCCAATCATGAAGCTAATGGCTTGTTTCAACAAATAGGCCAACGACAGTTTGTCCATCCCCCAACTGCCCTGTGATTTGCCTCTTTCAATCATTCGGTCAAAGATTGAGGCCAAGATGAGAAGACATTTACTCTGGATGAATGACGGACAAACTGAAACTGTCTTCTTTCACTCCCACAAAAAACACGGCATTTTTGCATTGTTTGCATCAGATTTGGGCAGCTGATAGGCAACTAAAAATCACATCACACATTTGCCATGAAATGGCCTTGTCCAACAGGAGAGAATCTAACCACCTCCCCTTGATATTAATCGTCGTTGTCAGTCCCCAATTACGACATTATCAATATCATAGGGGTCACCTTTGATCAGAATTTTAACTGGGCCGGCCAAATAAATGTTGTTGCTCAAGAGAAGATCAGACGCTGGGATTTATGCAATAAATGACTCACTGACTTTTACATCAACAATCTACAAGGCATAAGTCAGGAATAATGGAATATACTACACTTTTCTGGATCTGTGCCGCCGCCAACAAAACTCAAGCGCCTCAGCAGGATCCAAGCAAATGGACTTGGTTGATGTGCCTCCGATGCACCATACTAACACTTAATTAATTCCACCACCAGCACACAGTGGCTGCCGTGTGCACCATATATAACATCACACCGCAGGAAGTTACTAAATTTATTTTGACAGCTCATTTCAAGCACGAGACCGCTAACACCTAAAAGGATAAGGGTGGCAGACGCCTGGAAACATGAACACCTGAAAGTTCCCTCCAACCACAGACATCCTGAGTTGGAACGACATCCTCATTTCTTCACAATTGCTGGGTCAAAATCCTGGAACCTCCTTTCTCATTGTACTGCGGGTGTAGCTAAAGCAGATGGAGTCCAGCGTTTCAAGAAGGTGGCTCTCCACCACGTCCCCAAGAGAAACTAAAGGTGGATAACAAATCGCAGCCTCGCCAGCAATGCCCACATCAAAGGAGCAAGAAGCCTTCACCTTGCTGCCTCAGTCTAAGACCAGATGTGTGTTACATTGATACCCTGCCTGGTTCCGAGCTCAGCACATTCTCTACCGTTTATGAATAGGCGGTCTCCCAGTTAAAATGGTGATGAGGAGGAATTTCTTCTCTTGAAGTTCAATCGCATTTAGAATTCACTTACGCAGACGTCAGTGGAGTCTGGGTCATTGAATATATTCAAGGCTGGTTTAGACTGACTTTTCATTTACGTGGGACTGAAGACTTACTGTTGTCTGGCAGCAAATTGGAATTACGGCCATGGTCAGATAAGCCATTATGGTATAGAATGGCAGAACATGATCTATGGGCTGAATGGCCTACGCCCTCTTTTATTTCTAATGACCTTAGGTGAGAGGAAATCTGTTGCATCTCTTGCACTTGCATAGAAAGGAGGTGCGGGCAAGCAAACCTCATCTTTGATGTGACGGAAGAGTGAATACAGATATTTTGTTCGCGATTTTAGTTGGACATGGTGGAAATGGAGGAGGATGATGTGTTGAAGGTGGAGGCGGTTGGAGTGGATAGTGAGAATAAGTGAATTAATATCATGGTTCTGGAAGGTAGGGAAGGAGGTGAGGACAGTCACTCGGGTGATGGAACAGATAAAGCTGAGGCCTCTGAAAAACTAATGTGAGGAATGCACGGTTAATGTGAAATGAAAAGACTACAGAAGGACTGGTATGGAAAATGTAATCGTTTAAACAAACAAAAGGCGATGAGGAAACTAAGAAAATGGAAGTTACTATTTATGCAAAGTGGAGTTTGAGGAAGTGTGGTCAAGATAACTGTGGAAGTTGGTGGATCATAGTAAATATTGATGCAGAGTCTGTACACCTATATTGAGGGAGGAAATTCGTGGAAGAGATGTAAGGAGTCACAGATGGACCGTTTTCAGGCGCGAGAGGCACAAATGTTTCAATGCAAATTTGATTAAATTTTGGAGCTCGATGTGAACAAGGGTTTGACACAGCCACAATGATCGATGTATCGCATAAAGAGGTTGAAAAGGGAAACGGAGTAGTTCGGACCGTGTGAGGGAGAGAGCAATATTGAAAATCCTGCCATTGTGTCCAGTTCGAGGGACCACACTTTGAGGTTTTAGAGCAGGTGTAGAAAATGTTCAAGTGAAAATTACAGGGGTGACAGATGTTTTATGCCGACAGAATAGAGAATCAAGGTTTTTCTCCTTGAAGAGGAAATTGAGAGAGAGTTTGATAGACTTGTTCCAAACCATATGTTGTTTAAACAGAGTGGACAGAGAGAAACTGCTCTCATTGGCAAAACTGGCGAAAAGCAATGGACACAGGTTTAAGGGAATGGCAAAAGAATCAATGGCGACATGAGGGAAAACGTATGTTTCCAAAGCACGTGTTTAGGATATGAAATGAACGCCTGAGAGAGTGGTGAAGACAGAATCAATCAGAAGCGAAGTGAATGAACAACTGAAGAGAAAAACAATGCAGGTCAGTGAGGAGGAGATGTTGGAGTGAGATTAGCTGAGCTGCCCGTGCAGAGAGCTGACATGGTCAAGACAGACCTAATGGCCAACTGCTATGTTGCAACCATTCTATACTCCTTTTTGTTTGAATATATGAATTGTTGAACGGAATTGCACAGATAAAGAGAGCATCCAAAGTCTTGACGAACATCCGTTACAGGCTTCTCCGACGTTAGGAATTTAATTTCTGAATAGTCATGCAGAGCGCAGGCAATCACTAAAATAACATGACATCCACAGATGGGACTCATGATTTTTCTCGGACTTCCTTTATTTCTGTTGAACACAGCTTCCAGTTATGATTAGTTGTTTATTGTGATCAGATTTGTCCAGACTTGGGGGTGGGGATGGGGATGGCTCCAATTCAATTTTAGTGGAAAATATATTCCATCAACAGGGAATTAGCACAACTGTCGTAATCTGTTTGTTCAAAGATTAAGAAAAACTGTTCGAAAAATTTTACAACCTATGTATCCCCATAGAGATCCGGGAGGGTATAAAGTTAATGCACTGGGAATGTGTCACCTCAGAATGTATTTCAGAGATATTACCTGCAGCGTGAACAGACCGATCACTCCAAGCAGCAAATGCACGGACCAATTCAATGGGTCAGGAAAATATTCTACGTGATCCTTGCTGTAATTGGCGTTCCTGGTAAGTATCTATAACCAATGAAGTTTTGTAAATCTTTGTATGAGCTGGTTTCTTCCATTAGCATGGGAATAATAATATTACATGAGATCGAATGGTTACAGTTACACAGACACACACTCAATAATATAATTGCATTAATTTCCTGAATTAGCTGTGCAGTTTTAATCTGTAGTCTCAACTGTTTCTAGCTCAAGACACTCTGCATTGTAAAGTTATTGAATTATTTGGAATGTTGTGTTCTGTAGAATCACAGCTCAAAGCAGGAAAATCTCAGAGGGGAAGGATTACTGGAATTATCTGTTAGTGTAGAATTGTACTGTGTATGTGCACTAACTGGAGTGGAGCACCTGACCTCAGTAATCATGTACAACTAGGAGTCTCTGACACTCTAGAATTGTAATGATTGTGGCTGACTAACTGGTGTGGACAATGCAACTCCAGGGAACATGTATTTGCTGGAGTATCTGTAATTGTATTCAGTGCGGGTCCCCATCTTATTCTAATTCTAATTATAGTTGTTGACAGCACCATCAGGTGCTGATTAATTTCCTTCCCGAGCACAGTCCTGAGAAGCGTTTGCTCACAAGTGCACTGCAATAATAAATAATCCTCTTCAATATTACGAAAAACACTGATGACTATGACATGTTAATAGACAACTTATTGATTTTACAACACAGAATCTGGGCATTCGGTACAACTGGATTAGGACAGTCTTCCTGCTCTGCACGAGCCTCTCTTCATTCCAGCTCATCTAATCCTATCAGCATATCCGTCCAATCCTGTCTCCATCATGCACTAACCTCACTTCTTCTTATTTTTTCTTCCATTGCAACTACTGCAAGAGGTCTCAATTCCACGTTCTCAGCAGTACAAGTAAATAGGTCTCTCTTGAATTCCATCGCGTATTTACTGATGACCATCTTATTTTGAGGAAATACAGAACTGGTCACCAGCAAAGTGGGAATATCAGGTCCACGTTTTCCCTCTCGAACCCTTTTTAAATTTTTTTTAAAGGCCTCTATTAGTTCAACAATCATCCTTCTCTTATCGACATAATGGAGCCACAACATATATCCCAATAACTATAATCTCCCTGCTATGGGATTATTTTTGTGAAGAATACGTGCACCTGCTGGTTACCCTGGATATTTGTATCATGTGTAGTCCAGATGAGTACACATTATTCACGTGTTCAATCACCACCTTTCTAATACGTTATTATGACACTTTTCTTCTGACGATATTCCTGTAGAAATGAAAGCCTGTGCTGTGATCACATTTGCATCGACTCAGTAAATTCCCTTTTCAATTTAACTCATTTATACATCAGAGGGAGTGGTCCAAGACGTATGAGTGTCTCCGATCCGAGGGACTGGTTCGAATCAGGGAGGAATTTCTTCGAAACCAGGGAGTGATTCGAGTCCGGGATGGGTTCCTACACTGGGAGTGGTTGGAGACCGGGTGCAGTTCTCCAGTCTACCCATTCTTGGGTTCCACCTTGTTATATTTAACTAGTTTACCAGCGTCTGATGAGCGGTGTGCTGTACCTGCCCGTCCAGGATTTGTTCAATCTGGAAGTGCTGGGGTTGGAGGCAGGTTGGGATTATGGACCCGATCTGACCTGATCCCAATCCACCCGGTTTTGGTGCTAAAATCCTTCCTGCCAGGGTTGAGGAGCGGAGAATGTTTTTCAGTAATTTACAGCCATTTTTCCCTTCTCTCCTTTACAGTTAATTTAATCTCAATTGTGATCCTGTCCAAGGGAAATTGCGGACTCTCCAGCTGCACCACCCGTTACCTGGTGGCCATGTCAACAGCGGATCTACTGGTCATTATCACTGAGATCATACTCCGGAGAATCAATGATTATTATTTCCCATTAAATTTCCTGTATCTCACCTTTGTGTGTCGCTCTCACTATGTCTTGATGCGTGCAGCCATCGACTGTTCGGTTTGGTTCGCCATCGCTTTCACATTTGATCGATTTGTCGCCATTTGTTGCCAGAAGCTGAAATCGAAATATTGCACCAGAAAAACTGCGACTGTGGTTCTGTCAACAACTGGCATTCTGCTCTGTCTAAAAAATATTCCCATCTACTTTAGATTTAAACCTTTTCTGGTAATCGACAATGTAGAATGGTTCTGCTTTAATAAGCGAAGCTATTTTACTGACCCTCGATGGATTGGATTTAGAATGTTTGAAAAAGCTTTAACACCAATAATGCCATTCAGTTTAATTCTGTTGCTGAACGCTCTGACCTTCAGACACATTTTAGTGAACAGTCGAGTCCGTCAGAGACTGAGGGTTCAGAGCAAGAAAGATAATCACAGTGACTCTGAAATGGAGAGAAGGAGGAAGTCCATGATTTTACTCTTCACCATATCTGGCAGCTTCATAATTCTGTGGTTGGTGTATGTGTTATATATTTTTCGCATTGGTCATTTCTTAGATGATGCTTCTTATTATCTCTTTGAAAATGTTGCATATATGCTGCGGAATTTAAGTTGCTGTACAAACACATTTATTTATGTGGCCATTCAGTCCGAATTCAGAGAGCAGTTAAAGAGCGCGGTGAAATATCCAGTTACATCAATTTTTAAATTAATGCATAAACAAAGCAACTGAAACCAGCTAAAAGATCCAGTGGTTAATGGACAAGAGGTGACTGCTGGACGTCCAGAAGAAAATGGATTGCAGGAGTAAAGACAAACACTAGAGCTGTTAGTGACGGGAAGAGGGGGTCGAGAGCAAGAGGGTGGGAAGTAAATTAGCAGGAATCAAAAAAGATAACGAGCAGTGAGCAAAGGGAAAGAGATGACCTTCGTCAAGGAGTCAGGAGGAGAGTGATAGCGCTCCCTAAAGGAACTCCCTAAAAGAAGCTTGAACTGGATATGACACCTATCATTAAACAAGAATCATGCAGTTTAATAAGTATGCTAACTGACTTGATCAATTAAATATATCTGCAGAAGAAAACATTTATATTTAAAAACAACATTGCTTCCTGATATTTCACGAGGCACATTTATTCTCAATTGCTTTGGCATCTTGGGAATGTTGAGGTGAATTGTTTACGATAGTTGGCATTGTTGATAAGAAGATGAAACATTGATTGTCCAACTGCTTTGTATTTGCAAGGATGTGTTATTTGTTCACACAATGAAATGTTAACTCTAGGAGCCAAGTAAATAAGAGATGAACATGCTTTTAGCGTACTCCACTGTAATTACAGAAGTGCAGTGACGGCAGTTGAACCACACGGTAAACTAATGGAAGAGGTAATTCAAAGGAAATCATAATAAGGAATCGGAAGCCCAAAAGATGGAAACTCTGAGTCTTTGCTGGTACAGTTTATAATGGTGCCTGTTGTGTAATTATTCTGAAACACAGGTCAACGTAATGTCAATTCAGTGACAGGAGAACAGAGGCATCGCCTGTGCCGGCAACAATTCAAGGAATCCTGGTCTTGAAGGATAAGAAACGTCCATGTTGTCGTCAGTGCCTTTTTGTTAAGTATTTATAACATCTAGCTTAATAAATTATACTGGGTTCATAACTAGCCATTATTTGCAACATGCGAGGTCAGGCACAACTGAGAACCCCATTGTAATAAATTGAAAACTCAGAACTGAGAATTTTTAAATAGAAGTGTTTTAGCCTCAAAACCCCAAAACATACAATGGTGCAACTTGGGGCCAGACGTTGAAAAAGGCTAAAACGAAATGACTGGTTGTGAAGTTGAGTGGCATCTTGCTCTGATTAGTCTGACCAACTGTTTTCATTCAAGGAAAGGAATACATAAGGGGAACAACCAGACATAGATCCGAAAGACCTGTAAATAAGATGCCTTTTGAATTACCATATAAAAGATTGGTCAAAAGCAGAGAACGAATATCAATGGAGAAGAGGAATAATTTCGTATTTGAAGCTTCCAAGAACTATAGAATCATGGAAGCATAAAATGTCGAAGGCACAGAAAGAGGCCACTTTGACCCATCCTGGCTGAGCCAGCCGAAAAAGGATCCACCTATTCCACTGCCACCTTCTAGCATTTGGTTCATAGCCCTGCAGATTATGGGAGCTCAGGTGCATATCCAGATTCCTTTTCAATGAGTAGAGAGTCTCTGCCTCAGCTACCCTTTCAGGCAGTGAGGTTCAGATCACTACCATCCTCTGGGTGAAAATATTTTGTCCTCATCTCCCCTCTATTTTTCTAGCAATCAGTTTAAAGTTCTGCCCCCTCGTCACTGACCTCTCTGAGAAGGCGAATAAATCCTTCACCTCCACTCTATCCAGGCTCCTCAGATTTTGTACATTTCAATCAGATCTCCTCTCAGCCTTCTCTGTTCCAAGGAGAATAACCACACCTGTTCAATCTTTCCTCGTGCCTGCATTTTTCCAGTCCTGGCAACATCCTCGTAAATCTCCTCTCTACCCTCTATCGTGCATTTACATCCTTTATGTAATGAGGTGACCAGAACTGCACACAGTACTCAAGTTGTGACCGAACCAATGAGTTATACAGTTCCAGCGTAACCCCCCTGCTCTTATATTCTATACTGCAGCAAATAAAATAAAGGATTCCATATGCCTTCTGAACCACCTTATCGACCTGTCCTGCTACCTTCAGGGATCTGTGGACATTGACTCCAAGGTCCCTCACTTCTCAGTATGTTCTCATTTATCGTGTCCTCCTTTGTCTTGTTTGACCTCCTAAAATGCACCACCTCGCATTTCTCTGGCTGGAATACAATGTGTCACTTTTGTGCCCATCTGAGCAGACCATCAATATCTTCCTGCATCCTGCAGCTAACCCCTTGCTATCTACCAAAAAAGCCAATCTTCGTCTGGTCTGCAAACCTCTTGATTATGCCCCCTACATTTACGTCCAAATCATTGTTATACCACAAAAAGCAGGGGACCCAATTCTGAGCTCCCCGGAATACCACTGGAAATAACCTTCCTGTCATTAAGACGCCCATCAACCCTTTGTTTCCTGCCACAAAGTCAATTTTGAATCCACCTAGGATTTTGTGATAATTACTGTTTCTAAATTACCACAAATATCTGGACAGAAGGAACTCATCTGGCTCCAAGCCGAATGGACCTTGTGTTCTTTGTTTCTCTAAATAAGTGGACCATATGGTCACAGAGATCAATCAACTCCAGCAGCTTAAGAATTCTGCAACATTTATGACAGCATGTTAATATTTTGATCTGAAGGCTTGGCCTTCTTTTTTAAAAAGTCAGGAATTGGCATTAATTCATTCATACATTTGTTTCTATTTGTTATCTTTCCAGCGAAAGTCTTTGTAACTATTAGTAGTCAGCTTGCATAACAACTGTAGACATTAGTGTCTCTGATAAATTCATCTGAAACCATGAAACATGGAAATAATTGTTTATGACATTTGAATCAATAATAAATAAATTAATATGTGTTGCTATTCCAAGCACTCTAAAGGAAGTCTACCTGAGTTTAAAGGGATATAAACATGTGTAATTTTCAAAAAAGTTAATGGGAATACTGTCTAGGTGGTTGCTGAATATTGAGGAAAAACTTTTTTTAAGATAAATAAACGAAAGATATTATTAACTGATGACACCATTATTTGAATTTGGGAAACTTAGATGAAAAGTAAATCAGCATGATTTGGTGCGTTTCCCATCAACAGTAAAGGGGTATCTGAGGTAAATAATAAGCCAGCGAGCATTATCTGTTGTTTTAATTGTATGTACATACATGATAATAGTTTAGGAATAAACAACACTCCTGTGGAAGGATAATGACTTTCATCGAGTGAGGTGATCAGCAGGTGTGGTGACAGTCTTCAATCTGAGGAGTGTCAACGACGTGTTAACAGATAATAACATTCTTCATCATCAGTAGTCATTTGGGGTTATGATATTTTAGAATGTAAGAACATGCAAAATTTGTGCAGATCACACCACGCATGAGCTAGAAAAGAGAAAGAGTGGTCAACAACAATAATGAGATGAAGGAGGAGGCAGATTTTGTCCTGTGGGGAATTAGAGGTTCTTGGAATGGTGTTTCAAAATGACTAACGTTACTTAATCCTCATAATAATTAATCAGTGGACTCATTAGGAAAGGAATTAGTCAATGTCATACTTTGTGAATGGTAACATGATTAGTAAATGGTTTGTAACTTTTCCTGGGATTCACAATTAAACATCCATCCACAATATAAATGTATTAAGATGGGGTAAAATCAGTTGAGCTGCATTTATCTTTAAATAGGCAACTGTTTTGTTGCAACATGCAATAAGTCATTTGAGTTATAAGAGAATCCAGTTTCTGTTTTATCCTAACTTACATCAAGCAAATAGGAGAGAAAATATTTGAGTATGACCACTGCGATTTAGAAGTGCAACAACAGCTGAGACAAAGACAAAGCGATGATTATTGGAGGAATCAAATGAATAGACAAACAAAACATGGCAAGGCCTGGAATCAAATGGAATGTCGATAGTTGAAACAAAAAGTAAGCATTTTAAATATTGTCTTCGATAATAAAGTTTCTTCAATGTTCAACAATTGGTGCGTAACTGTTGTGAGAGAATAACTCCAAGTGCCTGGGTTGGAAAGTAAAGGGAAAGGTCTACAGTTTTGTTTTAATATAGTAGGTTGGTTTTTTTTAGGGACCCAAGGTCCTTTGTGTAAATAATCTAATTGTTGGGTAATTTAAGGGTATAAATTCAGGGTAAGTTATGGCAGCAAGCTCGGCAACCTGGACTGCTCCTCTTGAGCGATCTGGGAAGTCAGGGAAACTTCCAATGTCCAGAGTGAACACGTGTGCAGGAGGTGTCTCCAGCTGCAGCAACTCAAAATCCGCGTTTCGGATCCTGAGCGGCAGTTAGGGACACTGTGGAGCATCTGCGAGGTTGATACCATCGTGGATAGCACGTACAGGGAGGTGGTCACACTGCAGGTAAAGACTGCTCATGTTGAAAGGGAATTGGGTGACCCCCACATGCAGAGCAGAAGAACTAGGCAGATAGTGCAGGTGTCCCCTTGGTCCATTTCCAATTCTAACAGATGTTCCACTTTGGATACTGTTGGGGGAGATAGCTTCTCAGGGGAACGCGCAAAAGCCTGGTCAGTGGCACCACCGGTGGCTCAGCGACACAGCAGTGTAGAAAAAAGTGTGGGGGAACTATTGTGATGGGAGATTCTATCGTAACGGGTACAGACAGGCGTTTATGTGTCCGCATAAGTGACGCCAGAATGGTATGTTGCTTGCCTGGCGCTCGGGCCAAGGATCTCACGGAATGGCTGCAAGACATTCTGAAAGGGGAGGGTGAACAGTCAGAGGTTGTGGTACACATAGCTACCAGCGACATAAGAGAAAGAGGGATGAGGTGATGCAACAAGTACTTAGGGTGCTTAGTAGCAAATTAAAAAGCAGGACCGCAAACGTTCTAATCTCTGGATTACTCCCAGTGCCACGTGCTAGTGAGTATAGGAATAAGAGGATTGAGCATATGAATGCATGGCAGGAGGAAGGGCGTTAGTTTCCTGGACCACTGGGTCTGTTTCTGGCAAAGGTGGGACCTGTACAAGTTAGATGGGTCGCACCTGAACTGCAATGGGACCAACATCCTTGCTGGGAGTTTTGCTGGTGACGTTTGGGGGTGGGAGTGGTTTGACTAATTTGGCAGGTGGAAGGGATACAGAGTGGAGGTACAGTAGGGGTGATGGACAGTCAAATATAGACGAGAAACTGAGTGAGAATGGAAGGCTCAGCAAATATAGACCAGGACCCTTGACTGGTTCCCTTCGACATGAATCAATGAGTCGTTCCAAGGCTGGCAGGAGGGTTTATGGGAGACCAGAGAGAACCCCGAAATTGTCAGCACTTTGCAAACAGAAAACCAACATTGCATTGGCAGTGATATTAATAAAACCCTTAGGAAGACAGAAGGAGGCCATTCGGCCCCTGGGACATGTCCCACCCATTCAATCAGGTCAGGGCGAATTGGTTCTTGTCCACATAAAGCTGTCTCGGCTCCGTAAATATTAATACCCTTTCCTAACAAATCTTTGCCAGTAATCAGGAATTAATGCCACTGCCTGTTAACACTCGGGAATTACTTTTCACAACCTCTCTGCCTCTCTACCTCTCATTCCTGCTTCAAGACATTCCTTAAAACTAACCTTTTTGACCAAGCTTTTGGTCATCAGCCTGACTCTCTCCTTCTGTGTGTTTGGTGTCAGATTTTGTTTTATAATGCACCCTGCATAGTATCTTTGGGACATTTAATACTGGCCTTCTCCCTCACCCCATCTCTATGTCTCGCTCTCTCTCTCTCTCCTCGCCTCGAAGGCAAGTATATCGTTCCTGAACACCAACATTTAGCAGTTTATCACCATTTGAAAAATGTTCTGTGTTTCTATTCTTCCTGCCGAAGAGAAGAACCTCACATGTCTCCACATGATATTCCAGATTCCAATATCTTGCCCACTCACTTCACCTTTCAATCTTCCTTTGCAGTCTCTTTGTGCCCTGGTCACAGCTTACTGTCCCACCAACCTTTGCATCATCAGCCCATATAAACCCAACATAGGCAGCATTTGAGAGAGGCACTTTTGTTCTGACAAGTATAATGATACAACTGGTTGATATTTTGTACAGGATATTTCGGTATATTCATCGGAGTTGTTAAGATGAAATATCTTTATTAAGAGATTATGGGAACATAGGAAGGTAGGAACAGGATTAGGACATTCAGCCCCTCAAGCCTGTCTCACCATTCAATGAGATCATGGCTGATCCGCAGCCTAACTCCATATACCTGCCTTTGGCACATATCCCTTAATATCTTTGCTTAACAAAAATGTATCTCAGATTTAAAGCCAACAACTGTTCTGGATTCAACCACTGTTTGTGGGAGAGAGTTCCAAACCTCTACCACCCTTTGCGTGAAGAAGGGCTTCCTAACGTCGCCCCTGAATGGACTGGCCCTACTTTTTAGACTATGTCCCCTCGTTTTAGAATCTTCGAACAGTGGAATTGGTTTATCTTTATCTAGCCTATCTTTTCCTGTGAATATCTTGAAGACTTCGATCAGATTACCCCACAACCTTCTAAATTCGAGCGAGAAAAGGCCTAATTTGTGTAATCTCTCCTCGTAACTTAACCCCTGTTGTCCAGGTGTCATTCTCGTAAACCTACATTTCACTCCCTCCAAGGCCAATATATCCTTCCTCAGGTGTGGTGCCCAGAACTGCTCACAGTATTCCAAGTGGGGTCTAACCAGGGTTTTGTACAGGTGCAGCATAACCTCTTTGTCTTTATACTCCAGTCTTCTAGATATAAAGGCTGGCATTCCATTAGCCTTTTTGAATAATTTCTGCACTTGCTTGTGGCATTTTAAAGATCTATGCACCTGAACCCCCAAGTCTCTTTGGTCATCCACTGTACTTAACCTCTTTCCATTTAGAAGTACCCTGCTCTATTCTTTTTTGGTCCAAAATGGATAACCTCACACTTGCCCACATTGACCTCCATCTGCCACTGTTTTTTTTTCCATTCACCTAGTCTGTCGATATCTCCTTGTAACTTTATGCTATCATCTAGACTTTCTACAATGCTGCCTAACTTCGCATCATCAGCAAATTTGAATATATGACTTACGATGCCATCATCCAAGTCGTTAATGAATAATGTGAATAATTGAAGCCCCAACACAGATCCCTGTTGGACACCACTAGTTTCATCCTGCCAATGGGAATACTTAGCCATTATCCCCACTCTCTGTCACCGACCACTCGACCAACTTCCTAACCATGTCAATAATTTGCCCTCAACTCCCTAGGTGTCTACCTTCATTAACAGTCTCTTATGTGGGACTTTATAAAATGCCGTCTCGAAAGTCCATGTAACCCGGTTTCCTCTGGGTGCTCCGGTTTCCTCCCACATGCCAAAGACTTGCAGGTTGAGAGGTAAATTGGCCATTAGCAATTGCCCCTAGTATAGGTAGGTGGTGGGGAAATATAGGAACAGGTGGGGATGTGGTAGGAATATGGAATTAGTGTAGGATTAGTATAAATGGGTGGTTGATGGTCGGCACAGACTCGGTGGGCTGAATGGCCTGTTTCAGTGCTGTGTCTCTAAACTAAACTAAACTAAACTAAATAACATCCATCGACATTCACCTGTCCAAAACCTTAGTCACCTCTTTAAAAAAAAGTATCAATGAGATTTGTCAGGCATGACCTCCCGTCATGAATCCACGTTGGCTGTCCCTGATTAACTGAAATTTCTCTCGGCGTCCAGTCACGGTATCCTTGATTATATACTCCAGCAACTTGCCCACCACAGATGTCAGGCTAACTCATCTGTAATTTCCTTGGTTCCCCCTTTCACTCTTCTTCAAAAATGGAGTGATATGTACAACTTTCCAGCCCAGAGGGACCACTCCTGAATCCAGGTAACTCTGAAAGACTATAGTTAAGGTATCGACAACGTGCTCACCTACTTCCTTTAACACCATCGCATGGAAACCATCAGTATCTGGAGATTTCTCACTGTTTATTTGCATTAATTTCTTTGTTACTGATGTTTTACTGAACGTTAATTGTATTAAGTCCCTGGCACCTATCGGCTATTAATTTTTCGGGATTGCCGGTAAGTTATCCTCCTTTTCAACTGTAAATACTGAGGCAAAGTAATTGTTCAACATGTCTGTCATTCCTGCATTATCAATGACAATATCTCCATTTTCAGCTTTTAGTGAGCCTACATTGCTCTTGGCCACCCGATTTCCCCTTATGTAACTATAAAATTTCTTCTTGCTGATTTTGAAGTCCATTGAAAGTTTCATTTCATAATCTCTTTCAGGAACTCCTTTAAGCTGCTTTGTGACCCTTTGCTGGTCTTTGTGTCTATCCAATTCGGCCGGATCTGTGTTGTGTTTTGCATTTTTGTAAGCCCTTGCTTTTACGTTTGTACTGTCCCTAATCTCTTTGGTTGTTCATGGCTGTTTTTTCTGTGAAGTGGAGCTTTTTCCTCCCTGGGGTATATACTCGCTCTGTTTTACGTTAAATGTTTCTTTCAATATTCTCCACTGTTATTCAGTTGTTTGACCCATAAAGAGATCTTCCCAAATTACTGTGGAAAGTCTCTGTCCAATCCTGGCAAAGTCAGCCCTACCCAAGTCTAAAATTCTTGCAGCTGATTCGTGCATTTCACTTTCAAACGATGCCTTGATTTAAATCATGTTGTGACCACTATTTGATAAATATTCACGCCAGAGAGGATGCTAATTAAATTTGGCTAGTTACTCATAACTAAATCTAGTATTGCCTCTCCCCTTGTTACATCTAGGACACATGGCTGTCGGAAACTATCCCAGACACATTCCCAAAATTCACTGCCTTTCTGACAGATGCTAGTCTGCCTCTCCCAATCTATGTGTAAGTTAAAATCCCACATTAATACGACTTTGCCTTTGTTACACACATGCCTAATTTGTGCATTTATACAATCTGACACCTCAGAACTGCGACCAGGGGGTCTATACACAAAACCTCTTCCAGGTTTAGATCGTTTTCTGTTCCTCAGTTCCACCCATCAAGTCACCATTGGATGAAAGACTCTCCTTCGGTGTCCTATCCCACACAGACAGAAAGACAGCCAAATACACACAGGCAGACTGACATGTCCAGATAAACACACACACACACATAGAAATCCACAGACAGACACAGCCATTCCCAATGACAGAGAGAGAGAGAGAGAGAGAGAGAGAGAGAGAGAACGAACCCACACAGAGACACACATATTCACATTGACCAACTTGGAGAGATAAACACAAAGACCTCCCTCTGTGCAAAGAATGTTTTTTTACAAACATCAAAATCTCTCTTTTCGCCTTTTATATTTCACTCTCGGGGTTTCAATTAATTGTCAATCTGATTTCACAGGCAGCAGGATAATTTTTGCTTTCCTTTTCTTGTCTTTGGGGTCAGGGGGTAATGGGTCAGTCCCAGAGACTGACAGTCTGTAACCTGTGACCAAGCGCTGTGACCACGAGTGGGGTAGGGGGAGGGGGCAACATGGAGAGGGTCAGTTCCAACCTCTTAAAGGGACCCTGCACCACCAGAACTGCTCCTTCGGTTTAAACCTTCGAGTGAGTCAGGAGGTGTTTGAACAAGGATGGGAACAAAGTGAAATTGAATCTTCCAATATTTATTTGTTCAGCGATGTTAATAAGCACCAAATATCTGTCAAGCCCAAATTCACACAAGTAAAATTGTGAATTCAGAATGATAATTTTAAAGGAGAAACTATTGTTAATTAATTCCATTTCATTTGCTAAACGTTGTCATCATAACCTTGTTTTGTTCAGGATGTAATATTACAAAGCCCTTAGGAAGAGAGGAAGAGGCCGTTCGGTCCCTCCAGCCCATCCTTTCTCTTTGAGACATTTTATTCTTCACCCTCTCCTTTACTGTGTGTGTCTCTCGGTCCCTCAGCCATTCTCTCTTTCCTCCTTACCCGTCTCTATCCCTCCCGCACCCCATCTCCCTTTCCCTCCCTCACTCTCTCTCTCTCTCTCTCTCTCTCTCTCTCTCTCTCTCTCTCTCACTCACACACACACACAACGGTTAACTTTAAAAATAGAGAGTTTTTCTTTCGAGCTCTCTTATAAAGAAAAAGAATTCCTTGGCCAAATGCTTAGTAATTCCTGAAGAAGAGAGGAAGAAGACGAGGAAGAACTGTCCCTTTTTGGTTTGGTGTCACAAATGCATGCAGATGGCAGTCAGTAGGACATTTCTGGAAGGTTTCTTTCCAGGCGACGTTGAAGATCAGTCTGATAGGCTTTCCAAGAAAAATATGACAGCAGGGGTTTCTGGCAGGCCTTTCAGTCGGAATGCAACGTCAATTTATGGATCTCTTACATTCACTTCAAAGTACATCTCAAAGACATGGAACAGGGTGCTTATTGTGACTGCTTGCTTGGCTGGTTTTCTCGAGCTGCCTTCAAAACAGGTAACACCCCGAAGACACCGACTAAAGCGAAACCAAAAGCAATATCTCAATGGTCTAGCTCCAGATCCCCAGAAATCCTGACCTGTCAGTTCTCTGGACAAAATCTCCCCCAAGTCACAAAGCCTCTGCTGGGTATTTATCTGAAGACAGGTGGCCTCCAGTAAAGGTTGTTTTCAAATAGGAAAATGAAAAGTAAATCCATAGAATCATTTGCAATTTCCGCAAATAATACAATGCTACAATTGCAAAATACACGAGTCCCCAAAACATTTTAACAGAAATGTAGAAGCGCCGTCAGAACACACACTTTAAAAAGTGCTTTACTGTTTTGCGAACGAGGTGAATAACCTCACAGATCCCCATTATTTTTCAGCTTCCACCTTGTTACCCATTCACTTAAACTGCCGACATCTTTTTTGTCTCAGCTTCACAGCATGCATTTGTGCCTAGCTTTGTATCGTCAGCAAATCCAGAAACATTGCACTCACTTTCTTCGTCTAAGTCCCGAATATAGATGATAAATAGCTGGAGCAACAGCAATGATCATTGCAACACTACACTAGTTACAGCCTGGCAACCTGAAAATGCCCCGTTTATCTCGACTCACGACTTCAGATTAAACAGAGGGCCCGGGTGGAACCAGCGCAGTGAATAGTCAGAAGATTAAACACGGGGCCGGGGGAAACCAGTGCAGTGAACAGTCACAAGATTAGACACAGGGAAAGAGGGAACCTGCAATGTGAATAATCAAAAGTTAACAACACAGGGCCCAGGGGAACATACAGAGTGAATTGTCAGAAGTTGAAACACGGTGCCCAGGGAAACCTGCACTGTGAATATTTACACTATCAAAACACATGGCCCAGGGTGGTCATGCACAGTGAACGATCGCAATATTAAATACAGGCCCTGTCAGGATTCTACACCTTGAATGGTCGCAAGTTTACACAAAGGGCTCGGGGGAACCGTCAGAGTGAATTGTCACAAGTTTAATCACTGTGCGCGATCAGGAAACCTGCACAATAAAAATCCACAAGTGTAAAAAACAAGGCCGAAGTGAACCTGAACAGTGAATAGTCACAAGTTTAAACTGAGGTTTCGGGAGCAACGTGCACAGCGAATAGTCACATTTTTAAACACAGGGCCCAGGGGGAACCTGCACGGTGAATAGTCCCAGATTTAGACACAGGGCCCAGGGGAACATTCACAATGAATAGTCACAAGTTTAAAAACAGGGCCAAGGGAATCTGAACAGTGAATAGTCACAATATTGAGCACATGGCCCGGGGGGATCCTGCACACTGATTCGTGTCAAATTTCAACACAGGGCCCAGGGGGAACCTGCACGGTGAATAATCACAATTCGAAATACAGGGCCCGGGACGATCCTTCACAGTGAATAGTCACATGTTTCAACAGAGGGCCCGGGGGATCCTGCACAGTGATTTATGTCAAGTTTAAACACAGAGCCCGGGGAGCCTGCACAGTGAATAGTCGCAGTTTAAACACAGGGCACTGGGGAACCTGCAAAGTTAGCAGTCATATGTTTAAACACAGGGCCCGGGGAATCCTGCACATGTGATTCCTGTCAAGATTAAACACAGGGCCCGGGGGGGGATCCTGCACAGTGAAGAGTAACGAGTTGAAACACAGGGCCCGGGGGATCCTGCACAGTGATTCTTGTCAAGTTTCAACACAGGGCCCCAGGGGAAGGATCCTGCACAGTGATTCTTGTCAAGTTTCAACACTGGGCCCGGGGGGGGGGGGGGGGCGTTGAACATTCACAGTGATTCATGTCAACTTTAATCACAGGGCCCAGGGGATCCTGCACAGTGATTCATGTTAAGTTAAAACACAGAGACAGGAAGCCTGCACAGTGAATAGTCACAGTTTAAACAAAGGGCCCTGGGCAACCTGCAAAGTTAGTAGTCATATGTTTAAATTTAGGGCCTGGGGAATCCTGCACAGTGAAGAGTTACGAGTTTAAACAGAGGGCCCGGGGGATCCAGCATAGTGAATAGTCACATGTTTAAACATAGCGCCCGGCGGATCCTGCACAGTGATTCGTATCAAGTTTAAACACAAGGCCCGGGAGGATCCAGCACAGTGATTCATGTCAAGTTTAAACACAGGGCCCCGGGGGAAACCTGCACAGTGATTCTTGTCAATTTTTAACACAGGGCCCAGCGGGGAACACGCACAGTGATTCGTGTCAACTTTAAACACAGGGCCCAGGGGATCCTGCACAGTGAATAGTCACATGTTTAATGAGAAGGCCCGGGGGATCCTGCACAGTGATTTATGTCAAGTTAAAACACAGAGACGGGGAGTCTGCACAGTGAATAGCCACAGTTTAAACAAAGGGCCCTGGGCAACCTGCAAAGTTAGTAGTCATATGTTTAAATTTAGCGCCCGGGGAATCCTGCACAGTGAAGAGTTATGAGTTTAAACATAGGGCCCGGCGGATACTGCACAGTGATTCGTATCAAGTATGAACACAGCGCCCGGGGGATCCTGCACAGTGATTCTTGTCAAGCTTAAACACGGGGCCTGGGGGATTCTGCACAGTGATTCGTGTCATGTCTTAACACAGGGCCCGGGGGAATCGTGCACAGTGAATAGTCACAAGTTTAAACACGAGGCCCAGGGGTTCCTGCACAGAGATTCGTGTCAAGTTTAAACACTGGACCGGGGGAAAGCCACACAGTGAATAGTCGCAAGATTAAAGTCAGGGTCCGGGGGTAAGCCGCACAGTGAATCGTGACGAGATTAAAAACGCAACCAGGGGTGTACCTGCACAGTGCTCTTACCATTCCCTCTCGTAAATATGATCGCCTAGAGTTGGGCTCTAATTGTGGTGAACTTGCTGGAGCGTTCCAGTTACACCAACTCTGGAAATGAACCGTTTGCTCACAATGGAGTTAAACCTCTTTCTGCACTTTTCAAGGCATATGATGCCAAGAGGGCCAGAACTGCTGGTGTGAACTCCCTGTGCTGCGTCGCAAGCTCAGAAGGTTAGTACAGAAGACCACAGCACTGTGAAAAGTGAGCTGTCCAGGCCTTCGGGTGGGTGCCAGTTACCTCCCAAAGAAGCAGGTTGATGACATTTAAGAACAAAGTAATGGTGTAGACACTAACCCAAATGAGATACCCTCATATTGACCCCACAACCTTCGACACTGAGGAAACACACCATGCGATTCAAGCCTTGCAAAACAATAAGAGGGCATGCGTGTGCTTCAGATGCAAAATTGGCAGTCAAAGCCTACATAGTTGAACAGCCGGCAACCACTCAGTTCGAAGACTCGCATATGAAGAACAGATACGTGGGCAGGGTAGTGGGGAACGACTAACACATGCAAAATTGGAATTCAGTAGAATTACAGGCTTCAACAGAAGACAAGTTCGGAGCAGCCATTGCACAGTGCACCAGCTTGTATTTATACAGTAGCTTTAAGGTAGCAAATTGTCCAAAGGCACTTCACAGGAGCATTATCAAAGAAAAGATGGCACGAAGACAGGGGATATTTAGATCAAATGTCCAAAGGAGAGATTAGAACAAATGACCAAAAACTTGATCAAAGAGGAACGTTTTAAGGAGTGTATTAAAAGTAGGATAGAAAGTGAAGCAGTTTAAAGATGGTATATCGGCTCATCGTATCCATGCTGTTTCTTCACGGAGCTACACAGTCATTCCCACTCCCCCACTCAATCCCCATAGCCCTGGAAGTTTATTTCCGTCACGTTACTGTACAATTTCGATTTGAAATCATTGGTTGTCTCTTCATTCACCTCCCTTGTGGGCAGCAGAATCCAGATCATTACCACCCGCTGCATAAAAAAGTTCAGAATAATATTTCACCTGTATCTCTTGCCCAAAGCCTTCAATCTGTGTCCTGTGGTCCTTGTACCATTAGTTGGTGGGGATGTTGGCCACCTCGAGGACTTCTGTGTTGCAGATACGGTCCTGCCATCTGATGCCAAGGATTCTCTGGAGGCAGCGAAGATGGACTGAATTGAAACATCGCTCTTGGCTGACATACGTTGTCCAGGCCTCGCTGCCGCAGAGCAAGGTACTGAGGACACAGGTTTTATACACTCGGACTTTTGTGTTTTGTGGTCTATATATATATAGATAGTGTTCAGATGAAAGTCTTTCGCTGAACATGATTGTTTAGTGGCTGTAATGAATGTCATTTTTCATAAGGCCCAATTAAATGTCTTTGCTATGAATCAGACTTTCATTGTAATCTTATTCTCGCAAAACGTCCAAGAGAGTATCAATTCAGGGACAGCCGTGTATCAGCCGCTCTTTAGGGAGGGAGAGAATGGATCAACGTCTGAGAAGATTAGTTTGAAAGAGTATGATTTACGAGCTTCAATGTGTATAGTCAAACGACCATATACTGTCTTTAGAAATTAGGATATATCTTGCAGTTTTGGGTGTGCTGTATCCGACTCGCTAATGCTGGTGTTCCTGGTGAGACTCAATGTCCAAATATTGATGTCTCCAGATTTTCTTAGCAATATGAACGGTTCTGGGATTGTGTGTCGATATTTCCGGGTATTCCATGGAATTGACAGTAATTGAACAGGATCTCTGGGAGTCTGCTTGTATCTTCTGGGGGGTCAGTGTGAATGTCAATGAATTTACAGATCAGGCATATGTCTGCATTTGTCGAACCCATTCCCACACTTCCGCCCTCACTCCTACCCCTGCCTCCCAGAACATCTTCAGGGATCTCCTTGCCCTCACTTTGCACCCCAGCAGCTTCCACATCCAAAATTTCATCTTCCCCCATTTCCGGCACATCCAGCGTGATGCGACCAACCAAACACATCATCCCCTCCCCTTCATGTCAGCGTTCTGAACGGACCATTCCCTTTGCGACACGCTGGTCCACTCCTCCATCGCCCACCAACTTGTTCCCTTTGCATGGCACCGTCCCATGCAATTGCAGGACGTGTAATACCTTTGACCTTCTCTCTCCTCATCATCCAAGGCGAAAAAGCAATCTTTCCAGGTGAAGCAACGATTTACTTGTACTTCTTTCAATTTAGAATACTGATACGACAAGAGTTGATTCAGTCTCACTACTCCACAGGTCACAACATATTCGTAAAGTTTTCCAGCTACCAGAAAAATACCCACTTTAAACACTTTATTTGCACTCCCCCCTACCCCCCACCGCAGAATAAAGCATTCCAAGCCAGATTTCTTTAAACAACAACAAAATTAACAATTTTCAGAAACTATATCTTAAACAATAATGAAACAAATCTATTTTGGAAAAGATTTTATAACTTCTTATTCTTCCTATCTCTTATGCACACACACATATACATGCAATCACCGGTTAACCAGGGGGAAAGGCTTTTCTCTTTCCAACAGTTTCCTGAGAATAATAAAATAACTTGGTCATAATATTCTGGTCAGATATTCCCGGGTCGGTGAGGTGTCCCAGAGTCCAATAGTCGGATGCCACTTGAAATCTCTGCAGGCGGATTCAATGAACAGTTTGTGATGGTTTGGAGTTCAAGGCAATTCGTCTGCAGCAGGCGTCACACAGATCTTTCAGCAAAGGATGTAGCAACAGGCCTACTTGGATTTTGGAGCAGCTGTCTAGCAATATAAGCTTTCTTGAGCTATCTGGGTTTTCTAAAATATAACAGGCAACAGGAATCAGTCTTGAGGCAGAGATTTTTCAGAGACTGGAGGCAATATGATTCTGTTCCTTTAACAATGCAGGGCTTCCTTTCTGCAAAGTAGTTTTCCACCACAGAATGTAGCAACTTCTCTTTTCCGAGGTCTTTTCTCTCTCCAGGGCTCTTTTCCCCTCTCCAAGCAGACCACAACCACACCGCAAATGAAGGATTTTTTTTTCCAAGAGAGGAAAATCTTACTTTTTCAGATAGTAGCTCTTTTCCTTGTGTGCAAACATAGGGCCCAGCCAGCTCGCTGCAATGCTGCTCAGCTCACTGATCTCTCACAGTGCAAAGTGAAACTAAAACCCGAACAATAAATCATGTGACATTCATCGATATTCCTGTAATTTGCCTGTTGAGCTGCTTGGCAACAGGTGCTGGAAATCTGAACTCAGTTCCAACACCAAGTTTCAGCATCCAATGTTCACAGAAAATCCTTTTGCTCAAATATTTAACATCACACAGAATTATTAGCGTTCAATACAACAAATTTAATGGTCTTGTGACATTATTGTATTTGCTGCTTGACTACGAGCTTCCTATTACTTGCCATTTTAATTCACCACCCTGCTCTCACACCCACATTTCTGTCCTTGGCCTCCTGCAGTGTTCCAGTGAAGCTCAACACAAGCTCGAAGAAAGCACCTCGTCTTCTGATTAGACACTCTACAGCCTTCTGGACTCAACATCGAGTTCAACGATCTCAGTTCATGACTGCCATTAGTTTTTTAAAAATTTATTTGATTTCATTTTATTTTTAACCATGTGTCAGTTTGGCGAGCTTTTGCTTTTGGACACAGCTTATCATTGCACTGCAATTAATACCCTCTCTGGAGTAATACTATGTCTTTCTGCTACAACTCTTAGCACTCCCTTTTCCTTTTATTCCGTGTTATCTCTGTTATTTCACAAATCTGGAATTAAAAGTTAGTGTAATGGTGACCGTGAACTGATTGTCGATTGTTGAAAAAAATCCATCTGGTTCACTCAAGTCCGTTACGAAAGGAAATCTGCAGTCCTTACCCGGTCTGGCCTACAGTAGAATCCAGACCCACAGCAATGTGGTTGACTCATAAAATGTCCTCTGAGCTTTTCTAGCAAGCCACTCAGTTGTATCAAACCACTAACAAGCCTAAGGAATGGAATGAATCTAGAAGAACCATCCAACATTGACCTAGGCTCTGGAAACACAGCCCTGTCGACTCTGCAACATCCTCCTTCGTATCATCTGGGGGCATGTGCCAAAATTGGAAGGGATGTCCCATAGGCTATGCAAGCAACAGACTGACTTGGTCATACTTATGGAATCATACATAACGAACAATGTTGGAGACACCACTATCATCATCCCCAGATATGTCCTGTCACACTGTAGGGACATGTCCACCGACTCTGGTGGAATAGCGGTATACAGTCAGGATGAAGTTGCCTTGGAAGCCCTCAACATTGACTCTGGACCCCATGAAATCTCATTAAATCAGATCAAACATGGACAAGGAAACCTCCCGCTGATTGCCACCTCGCCTGCATGCCCCCTCCCCCACGCCTTAGCTGAAGAATCAGTGCTTATCCATATTGAATACAAATTGGAAAAAACGCTTAGCGCAGCAAGGGCATAATATGTACTCTGGGTGGGAGACTTCAATGCCCATCAGCAAGAGTGGCTAGGTAGTACCACTGCTGACCAAGCTGGCTGAGTCCTAAAGGGCACAACATCGAGACTGCGTCTGTGGCAGCTACTGAGGGGACCAACAAGAGGGAAAAACCTACTTGACCTCGTCTTTACCAATCTTCCTGATGCAGATGAATCTGTTAATAGCAGTATTGGTAGGAGTGACCACTACACAGTCATTGTGGAGACGAAGTCCTGTCTTTACATTGAGGTATACTCGCCATTGTGCTGTGTGGCACTGCCACCATGCTAAAAGGATTGCAAAACAGATCTAGCAACTCCAAACTGGGTATCCATGAGGCGCTTTGGGCCATCAGTAACAGCAGAATTATATTCGACCACAATGTGTAACTTCATGGCACGGCATATCTCTCACTCTACCATTACCATCAAGCCGTGGGATCAACCCTGGTTCAATGAGAGTGCAGGAGGGTTTCCCAGGAGCAGTACCAAACATACCTAAACATGAGGTGTCCGCCTGGTGAAACTACAACACAGGACTGCTCGCATGCCCAGCAGTGGAAGCAGCGTGCGACAGACAGAACTAAAATATTCCACAACGAACAGATCAGCTCCTAACACGATGCCTTCCCCACCCGTACTGCCAACCCTCCTGACTCACAGGCCATCTCCAAAAGGCTTTAAATAGTCAGCCTATTGAATCAGGAAAGGGTTCCACCCACATGACACACAAGAGACTTGTAGAGAAAACAGGTAAGCCCTTTGGTCGATTAACTCCACTTTTCCCACAGTTCATATAAAACGCCTCCTCCCCCCTCCCACAAACTTTTCTTACTCTCTTACACCTATAAGCTGACAGTTAAAAGAAAAATCATTCTTCATACTGTCCCCTCTCACTTGCCTGGATGAGTGCAGGTCCAATAACACAAACAGATCTGCAGTCCTGTCGCATTCAGCCACGAATGGTGGTGGACAAATGAACAATTAACAGGAGGAAGAGTTCCCACAAAGATCCACATCCTCACTAATAGGGGAGCCCAGTACATTACTGCAAAAGACAAGGCTGCAATATTTACATCGATCTTCAGCCATAAGTCCAGGGTGAATGTTTCATCTCGGCCTCCTCCTGAGGCCGCCAACATCACAGATGTCAGTTTTCAGCCAATCTTATTCACTCCACGTATCATGAAATAGCTGAAGGCACCGAATACTGCAAATGCTATGGGCCCTGACAATATTCCGGCAATAGTAGTGATAACTTATTTTCCAGAGCTAGCCATACGCCGAACTAAGTTGTTCCAGTATGCCAACAGCAGTGGCATCCACAATGCAATGTGGAAAATTGCACAAGTATGGCCTGTCCACAAAAAAAAAGGTGAAATCAAACCTGGCCACTTATTGCCTTATCAGTCTACTCTCGATCATCAACAAAGTGATGGGGGGGGGGGGGGTGCGGGGTGGTAGGGGGAGTCACTATTCTCAAGCGACACTTGTTCAGCAACAACCAGTTCACTGACGCTCAATTTGGTTCCCACCAGGGCCACTCAGCTCCTGACCTGATCACAGCCTTGGTCCAAACATGGGGAAAAGAGTTGAAGTTCTGATGTGAGGGGAGAGTGACAGCTTTTGACATCGCATCAGCATTTGACTGAGCATGACATTAAGAAGCCCCAGAAAAACTATAATCAAAGGGCATCAGAGGGAAAGATCTCCACTGTTTGGAGTATTACCGAGCACAAAGAAAGTTGGTTGTGGTTGTTGGAGGTCAATCATCTCAGCCCCACGATGAGGAGTTCCTCAGGGCACTGTGCTCAGCTCAACCATCTTCAGCTGCTTCATCAATGAACTTCCATCCATTATCAGGTCAGAAGTGGGGATATTCGCTGGTGTTCAACAACATTTGTGACTCATAATATACTGAAGCAGCCTGTGTCCATATGCAGCAAGACCTGACAACATCAAGTCTTGTGTTAATAAGTGGCGTGTACTATTTGCACCACACAAGTGCCAGTCAGTAACCATCTCAGACATGGGATAATTTAACCACCTCCTCTTGATGTTCAATGGAATTAGAACTGTTGAAACCCCCACTTGCAATATCCAGTGGGTAACCATTCACCAGAAAGTGAACTGGACCAAACAGGTAAACACTATGGCTACAGGCGCAAGTCAGAGGTTAGGAATTCTGCCGCTAGTGCCTCATATCCCGTCTCCCAAATGCATGTTCAACATCTCCAAGGCACATGTCAGGAGTATGATGGAATACTCTTCACTTGCCTGAATGGGTGCAGCTCCAACAACACACAGGAATCTCGAAACCATCCAGGACAAAGCAGCCCGCTTGATTGGCACCCCAGCCACCACCTTCTGCATTCATTCCCTCCAGCTCCGATGCACAGTGCAAGTAGTGTGTATCAAGAACAAGGTACACTGTGGCAACACACCAAGTCTCCTTCGAATAGCACCTACCAAAGCCGCTACCACTACTACCTAGAAGAACAAGGGCAGCAGATACATATGAACACCACCACCTGAAACAATCCCCTCCAAGCAACACGCCATCCTGACTTGGAACTGTACCATCGTTCCTTCAATGTCGCTGTGTTAAAATTCTAGCACTCCCTTCCTTACAGCATTATGGGTGTACCTACACTCCCAGGACTGCAGCAGTTAAAGAAGGCAACTCACACCATCTCAAAAGCAATCAAGGATGGTCAATAAATGCTGGTCTCGTCAGGGGCGCCCATTCCCCATAAATGAATAATAATAAAAAAATAATCTCTCCTGCCCGACGTCCTATCGCACATCTTAACTTTATTTCTTCTTGACCCCTTTTTTCACTTCTAAAAAATAAACTATGACATTTCTCATCTTTCCCTGTTCTGCTGAAAGTTCACAGACCTGAAATGCTAATTTTGTCTCCTCAGATGTTGTCAGATCTGTTGAGTATTTCCCACACTTTCTGATTTAAGGTCAGTGTTTATTGGTTTGACGAGTGTCAGATTATTAATAGGGATCCCAGAAAATGACAGTATTGGCAGACAGATCCTCAGATCGCTATTTTCATACGACATCCCCATAAGCGAAATTCTGAGGAGATCTTGCATGTGTAACATAATTTACATAAGTTATTTGCTGAGTATCAGTGCTTACTGCAAGTTCCTTGGTTAGTATTACAATTTTCAGTATGTTCATGTGTAAGTGCCACTGTTTACAGGATTGATCAGTTCCTCGCAGACACAAGGAATTGACCCAAGTATCTTAAACCTGCACCATTCTGTGCGTGTGCTTCAAGTTTCTCTGACAACCGGTTGCTGTCATCACCCATGTCTCATACTGAAATTGTCAGTCTGTGATATCTGCAAAACACACCTCAGGGGGATGAGTCTATCAGATTGAGAAAGGACCGGATACACCTGCAGAAACCAACGAGAGTGTGGCAGAGTTATCGATGGAGATGGTGAGAGGGGACAGTAACTGCAGTGAGACAGGGACACCAGCAGATGCAGATAGTGAGAGGGGAGACAGGAATTGCAGTGAGACAGGGACACCAGCAGATGGAGATGGTAGGAGGGGGACAGTAACTGCAGTGAGACAGGGACATCAAATTGGGGGATGACAAAAGCACTTCTCCTCTTTGAGAAATATTGTATATTTCCCTCCCACTGCACTGTATCAGCAGCCAGACCTGGAGCCCAGACTGAGAGATGACTCTGTCGTGCCAGTCACTGCACTGTCATCGTGCAGGCAGAATTGGAGACCACACCGAAAGCTGACCATGTTGTGCCTGGCATGGCACGGTGAAGCAGCGAGTAACATGAGAGGTCTGAGAACAAGTGATTAAACATCGGATGTATTCAAATGGTTCCACACCCCTTCCTCCCACCCCTGCACCCAGAGATCCACGAACATCATTCTTCTCTTACATTTAGCTCAGATCTCCACTGCACCTGGACAGAGAATATCCCTGCATGAGGCATTCACATGCCCACACACTGTGAAGGAACTAATGTTATCAACAAAACAAACTGCATAAATTGACACGGATAAACGTTTAACTAATATTACGTTCACAAATTGCACTCAAATTAATATTCATTCATGGGCCACCGAATAGTGTTTTCCTGAAGGCTGTGTGTTTTCTAATTCTAGATCTGCCCCTTTGATCTCAGTGTGGTGGACGCTTACTGCAATAATAAAAATGGCACTGCTGATATTTACAACCAGAATTTTCGGCAGTGCGACCGAGAGCGGGACTGACTTCTGGTTGGTGCATCTCGACTAACTTGGTGTTGCCTGCATGGGCATCGAACGAGGGTCTGTCAAGGGCGCAGATGCACTTCCCTCTTGAAAGGGGACACCGCCTGCAGCTCCCGTAGCACCGGTCTGCTCCCATGGGGCTGTACATTATAACTCACTGATCTGCATGAGAGAAAACTAAAGGACAGCAGTGATCCGACCAAAGCTCCTCTCCATTCGAACCACTGAATCTGTCAATGCTGCCTCTCTACTTTTCGAGTCTGGAAGTGATTGTGGAAACCAGTGCCTCAACATCAGCAGGTTGGGCTTCAATCAAATCTGGCCTGTGTGAGTTGGTGTATGTTTGTTTGTGTGTGTGTGTGTGTGTGTGTGTTTGTATATTTGCTTGGTTCGGTGCCTGGGTTCTGATCGGTGTGTGTGGTGTGTGTGTGGCGTCTGTCTGTATTTGTCTGTGTAGATCTGTCTGGCTTGGTGCCTGGGTTCTGATCGGTGTGTGTGTGTGAGTCTGTCTGTCTCTGTTTGTGTCGCTGTGTTTGTATATCCGTCCGAATCAATGCCTGGGGTGTGATCGGTATGTTTGTGCATGTGTGTGTGTGTGTGTATGTATGTGTATGCGTGTGTGTGTGTCGTTGTATGTCTGTCTGGCTCACAGACTGCGTTCTGATTGGTGTGTGTGTGTGTGTCTGTTGGTGTGTGTGTGTGGTGTGTGTGTGGCGCGCGTCTGTATTTGTATATCTGTCTGGCTCAGTGCCACGGGTCAGATCGGTGTGTGTGTGAGTTTGTGTTTGCATCTGTGTGCACTTGTGTGTGATTGCCTTTGTCGATCTGTCAGGCTTGGTGCCTGGGTTCTGATCGGTGTGTGTGTATGTATGTGTGTAGGTACATGTGCCTGTGTGTGTGCTTCTTTGTATATCTGTCTGGCTCACAGCCTGGTTTCTGATTGGTGTTATTGTGTGTGTCTCTCTCTCTCTCTCTCTCTCTCTCTCTCTCTGTCTGTCTGTGTTTATGTGGTTGTATATCTGTCTGGCGCAGTGCCTGGGCTCTGAAAAGTGTGTGTGCGCAATTGTGTATATGTGTGTCTCTATTTATATGTATGTGTTTCCATATCTGTCTGGCTCAGTGCCTGTGGTCTGACTGGTGTGTGTATGGTGAGTATTTGTCTGTCTGTCTATGTGTGTGTGTGTGTGCGTGTGTGTGTGTTTGTATATCGGTCGGGCTCAGTGCCTGGTGTCTGATCTCTATGTGTGTGCGTGTTTGTGTGTGCCTGTGTCTGTGTGTTTGAATATCTGTCTGGCTCAGTGCCTGGGATCCGATCGGTGTGCATTTGTGGGTCAGTGGTGTGTGCCTGTGTTTGACTGTATGTGCTTGCTCATCGGTCTGGCTCAGTGCTTGGGTTCTGATCAGTGATTGTGTGTGTGTGTTTGTGCGTGCATGTATATCTGTCTGGCTCAGTGCTTGTGGTCTGATCTGTGTTTGAGTGCACGTGTGTTTTTGTGTATGTGTGCCTGTCAGTCTCTCTTTGTGAGTGCGTGTACATCTGTCCGTTTCAGTGCCTGTGCACTGATCGGTATGTGCGTGTTTGTGTCTGTCTGTCTCTGTGCGAGTGCGTGTTTGTATATCGCTCCAGCTCAGTGCCTGGAGTCTGATCAGTGCATGTGTGTGTGTGTATATCTGTCTGGCTCAGTGCTTGTGGTGTGATCGCTGTGTGTATGTGTGTAGGAGCAGGAGCAGGCCATTCGACCCTTCGAGCATGCTCCGCCATTCATTCTGATCATGGCTGATCACCCAACTGAGTAACCTGTTCCCGCTTTCACTCCAAATCCTTTGATCCCCTTAAACTCAAGAGCTACATCTAACGCCTTCTTGAAAACATAAAATGTTTTGGCCTCAATTGCTTTCTGTGGTAGCGAATTCCACAGGCTCACCACTCTCTGGGTAAAGAAATTTCTCCTCATCTCAGTCCTGAAAGGTTAACCCCCTATCCTTCCACAATGACCCCTGGTTCTGGACTCCCCCACCATCGGTAACATCCTTCCTACAACTGCCCTGTCAAGCCCTGTTAGAAATTTATAGGTTTCTATGAGCTCCTCCTCACTCTTCTGAACTCCAGCGAATATAATCTTAACCCACTTAATCTCCTCTCATACGTCAGTCCTGCCATCCCAGGAATCAATCTGGTAAACCTTCGCTGCACTCCCTCTATAGCAAGAACATCCTTCCTCAGATAAGGAGACCAAAACTGCACCCAATATTCCAGGTGCGTCCTCACCAAGGCACTGTATAATTGCAGCAAGACATCCCTGCCCCTGTACTCGATTCCTCTCGCTATGAAGGCCAACATACCATTGAGTTGTTACCACCTGTTGGACCTGCATGCTAACCTTCAGCGACGGATGTATGAGAACACACAGGACTCAGTTCATATTCCCCTCTCTCAGTTTTTAGCCGTTCAGATAATAATCTGCCTTCCTGTGTTTGCTGCCAAACTGGATAACCTCGCATTTATCCCCATTATACTGCATCTGCTATGCATTTTCCCACTCACTCAACTTGTCCAAATCACCCTGAAGCCTCGCTGCATCCTCCTCACAACTCATCCTCTCACCCAGTTTTGTGTCATCTGCAAATTTGGAGATATTGCATTTAGTTCCCTCATCTAAATCATAAATATGTATTGTGAATAGTTGGGGTCCAAGCACCGATCCCTGTGGTACCCCACGAGTCACTGCCTGCCATTCGGAAAAAGACGCATTTATCCCGACTTTTTTTTTTCCTGTCTGCCAACCAATTTTCTATCCATCGCTATAAAGTACTCCCAATCCCATGCGTTTTAATTTTACAAGCTTATCTTTTATGTGGGACATTTTGAAATGCCTTCTGAAAGTCCAAATAAACCACATCCACTGGTTCCCCCTCATCATCTCTAATAGTAACAGCCTCGAAGGATTCTAGTAGATTTGTCTAGAATGATTTCCCTTTCGTGAATCCATGCTGACTCTGGCCGTTTCTACCACTGTTCTCCAAGTGTTCTGCTATAAAATCCTCAATAATGGAATCTAGAATTTTCCCCACTACCGACGTCAGGCTGACTGGTCTATAATACCCTGCTTTCTCTTTACCTCCCTTTTGAAATAGTGGGGTTACATTAGTTACCGTCCAATCTTTAGGAACTTTTCCAGCGTCTATCCAATCTTGGAAGATGACCACCAATGCATGCACCATTTCTAGGGCACTTCCTTAAGTACTCTGGGATTCAGACCAGCAGGCCCTGGGAATTTATCAGCCTTCAATCCCACCAATTTCCCATCACCATTTCTCTTCTGATACTGATTTCCTTCAGTTCCCATCTCTCACTAAGCCCTGTGTTCCCCAACATTTCGGGTATGATATTTGTGTCCTCCTTTGTGAAGACAGAACCAAAGCATACAATTAGTTGGTCAGCCATCTCTGTGTTCCCCATAATAAATTACCTGTTTCTGACCGTAAGGGACCTACATGTGTCTTCACTAACCTTTACAGTCAGTTTTTATATTCCCCACAAGCTTGTTCTCATACTCTATGTTCCCCTTCTTAATCAATCCCTTGGTCCTCCTTTGCTTAATTCTAAACTGCTCCCAATCCTAAGGTTTGTTGTTTTTTTTCTGGCGAATTTATAGGCACCTTCCTTGGATCCAATTCTTTCTCTAATTTCCCTTGTAAGTCATGGATTGGCTACCTTTCCCGCTTTACTTTTGCACCAGACAGAAATAAACAATTGTTGCAGTCCATCGATGCACACTTTGAATGTTTGCCATTGCTTTTCCACCGTCGTCCCTTTAACTAACGTTTCCCAGTCCATCATGGACAATTTGCGCCTTATACCATCATAGTTTCCTTTACTAGGATTCAGGGCCCTCATCTCAGAATCAACTATGTCACTCCCCATCTTGATGAAGAATTCTACCATATTATGGTCGTTCTTCCCCATGGGGTCTCGCACAACCAGATTATCAATTATTCCTCTGTCATTACCCATTACCCTGTCTAGGATGGCCTCTTCTCCAGTTGGTTCCTCAACGCATTGGTCCAGAGAACCACCCCGTATATACTCCAAGAATTCTTCCTCGACGGTATTGTGACTAATTTGATTTGCCCAATCTATAGGCTGATTAAAGACACCCGAAAATACAAATGTTGCTGTATTGCATGCGTCTCTAATTCCCTGTTTAATGCCATTCCGAACATCACCACTACAGTTTGGGGATTTATATACAACCCCCACCAACCATTTCTGCCCTTCAGCACTTCTCAGCTCTACCCATACATATTCCACATCGTCAGAGCTAATAACCTTCCTGATTATTGCATTAAAAACCTCTTTAACCAACAATGAAACTCCAATGCCTTTTGCTTTTTATCTGTCCTTCCAAAATACAGAATAGCCCTGGATGTGCATTTCCCATCCTTGATCACCTTGCAGCCATGTCTCCATAATCCAGACTGTATCATACTCGTTTATCTCTATTTGAGCAATGAATTCATCCACTTTATTGTGAATGCTCCACGCGTTAAGGCACACAGCCTTAAGGCTTGTTTTTAAAACATTAGTTGGCCCCTTCCCACTACTTTTCACTGCGGTCATGTTTGATTCTGGCCCTTGATTTCTCTGCCTTTCACTTTTCCTATTCCCCTTACTGTCTTTTGTCCTTGTCTTTGATCGTCCCTCCTCTGACTCTTTGCAAAGGTTCCCATCCCTCCGTGTGTTTGTGTGTGTGTGTGTGTTTGTGTGTATCTCTGTTTGTGTATGTCTGTTTGTATATCTGTCTGGCTCAGATACTGGGGTCTGGTCGGTGTGTGTGTGTGTGTGTGATTCTCTTTGGCAGTCTGTGTATGTCTTTGTACATCTGTCTCGCTCAGTGCCTGGGGTCTGATCGGTGTGTGTGTGCCTGTGTGTGTGTTTTATCAACATCCTTGCTCGTAGATTTGCTAGTGCTGTTGGGGTGGTTGGGGGTGGGTGGAGTTGCTGTTGGGGGTTAAACTAATTTGGCAGCGCAATGGTATATGACTGGAGGTACAGTCGGGATGATGCAGTCAAATAAATAAGAAAATCTAAGTCAGTTTGGAAGGCAGAGCAAATACAGACCTGTTAAGGCACGAGTGAATAATGCAAGGATGGATTGCATCTATTTTTTTAATGCGAGGAGTCTGACTAGCAAGACAAATGATTTGATGGCATTAATTAGCACATGGGATTTTGATATTAATGCAATCACAGAAACATATTTGTGGGAATGGTAGGACTGGCAGCTCAGTATTCAAGGATATAGAATCTTCAGGCGAGACAGACGAGGGGGTAAAAGAGGAGGTGGCATTGCACTGTTGATCAAGTAGGTCAATTACTGCAGTAAGGAAGGATGATATCTTAGAGGGATCCTCAAATGAGGGCATATGGGTAGAACTTCAAAACAAAAAAAGGGGCAATTACTTGGCTGGCAGTGTACTGCAGGCCTCCAAACAGTCAGTGAGAGATAGTGGAGCAGATACGCAGGCAAATCTCAAGCAGGTGTAACACTGATAGGGCTATAGTAGGGGAGTTCATGTGCCCCCAATATTAACTGGGATATTCTTTATGCAAAAGGCTGAATGGGGGTGGATTTCTTAAAATGCATATAGGACAGTTTTTTGAGCCAATACATAGAACGTCCGACAAGACAAAGGGCAGTCTTGGACCTAATCCAAGGGAATGAAGCTGGACAAGTACTAGAAGTATCAGTGGTGCAGCATTTCGTGCTTAGTGGTCATAAATCTGTAAGATTTAAGGTAGCGATGGAAAAGGACCAGGAGGGACCGGAAATGAAAGTACTGAATTGGGGGAAGGCCAATATCAATATGAAAAACAGGATCTGGCTAAAGTGGAATGGGAGCACCTACTTGAAGGAAAGTCTACATCAGGCCATTGGAAGTCATTCAAGGAGGAAATAGTGAGACAAAAACAAGAAATGCTGGATTCACTCAGCAGGTCTGGCAGCATCTGTGGAAAGAGAAGCAGAGTTAACATTTCGGGTCAGTGACCCTTCTTCGGAAATAGTGAGAGTTCAGAGCCAGCATGTACCCGTAAAGGTGAAGGGTAGGTCTAACAAGCCCAGGGAACTCTGCATGTCAAAGGATCTCGAGGATCGGATCAGGAAAAAGGAGGGCTTATGGCCTATTTCGAGCGCTGAAAACAGTGGAGGCCGTAGAGGAGAATAGAAACATAGAAAATAGGAGCAGGAGTAGGCTATTCTGCCCCTCGAGCCTGCAGAATGTGCAGGGAAAGGAAAGGCCCAAGGCGTTTTATAAGTATATTAAGGGCGAGAGGATAACTAGGGAAAGAGTAGGGCCCATTAGGGACCAAAGTGTCAATCTGTGTGTCGAGCCGGAGGACACAGGTACAGTTTTAAGTGATTAGTTTTTATCTGCTTTGACGATGGAGAAGGAGGATGTAGGCATAGAGACCAGGCAGGGGGATTGTGATATACTTGTACAAATTAGCATTGAAACGGAGGAAGTATTAGCTGTTTTAGTGGGATTTAACGTGGATAAATCCCCAGGCCCAGACGAGATGCATCCCAGGCTGTTATATAAAGCAAGAGAGGAGATAGCAGGGGCCCTGACACAAATTTTAAAATCCTCTCTGGAAACAGGAGAGTTACCAGAGGACTGGAGGCCACTGAATGTGGTACCATTATTCAAGAAGGGGAGCAGGGATCTAACAGATAATTGCATCAGTGGTATGGAAACTATTGGGAAAAACATTCTGAGGGTCAGGATTAATCTTCACTTGGAGAGGCACTGGTTAATCAGCGATAATCGGCATGGCTTTCTCAGGGGAAGATCCTGTCTAACAAACTTGATTGAAATTTTTCGAGGAGGTGAATAGATGTGTAGATGAGGGTAAAGTGGATTCTGTAGTCTACATGAACTTCAGTAACGCTTTTGCTAAGGCCCCGCATGGGCGATTGGTGAAGAAGGTAAGAGCCCATGGGATCCAGGGTAATTTGGCAAATTGGATCCAAATTTGGCTTCGTGGCAGGAGGTAGAAGCTGATGGCCGAGGGTTCGTTTTTGGGGGTGCAGACGTGTGATCAGTGTTGTACCGCAGGGATCTGTGCTGGGACCCTTGCTGTTTGTAGTGTACATTAATGATTCAGACGTGAATATAGGAAGTATGATTAGTAAGCTTGCAGATGGCACTAAAATTGATGATATTGTAAAAAGTGAACGAGGAAAGCCTTTGATTACAGGACGATATAGATGTGCTGGTGAGATGGGCGGAGCAGTGGCAAATGGAGTTTAACCCTGAAAAGGTGATGCATAGGAGGGCTAACAAGGCAAGTAAATATAAAATGGATGGTAGGACCCTTGGAAATAGAGGGTCAGAGGGACCTTGGTGTACTTGTCCATAGATCATTGAAGGCAGCAGCAAAGGGAGATAAGGTGGTTAGGAAGGCACATGGGATACTTGCCTTTTTTAGCCGAAGCATAGAATATAAGAGCAGGGAGGTTATGATGGAGCTGTATAAAATATAAGTTAGGCCACAGTTAGGGTGCTGTGTACAGTTCTAGCCTCCACCTTATTTGAAGGATGTAATAGTACTGGAGAGATTGCAGAGGGGAGTCACCAGGATGTTGCCTGTGCTGGAGTATTTCAGATATGAAGAGAGACTGAAAAGGCTAGGGTTGTTTTCCATAGAGCAGAGAAGGCTGAGGGGGGACGTGATTGAAGTTTACAATATTCTGAGGGCACTAATAGGTGAGATAGGAAGAAAAGTATTCCTTCAGCTGAGGGATCAATAACCAGGGGGCATAGATTTAACGTAAGGGGCAGGGAGTTTAGAGGGGATTTGAGGAAAAGAATTTGAACCCAGAGGGTCTTTGGAGTCTGGAACGAACTGCCTTAAGATGTGGTAGAGGCAGGAACCCTCACGACATTTAAGAATTATGTAGATGAGAATTTGAAACGCCATAGCATACAATGGTCCGGGTCAAGTACTGGAAAATGGAATTAGAATAGTTAGGTGCTTGACGGCCAGCACAGACACGTTGGGCCAAAGGGCCTGTTTCTGTGCTGTATTACTCTATGCCTCTCTGATTGACCACCGCACAGTCCCTCTGGAGCCAAGGTCCTGTCTTTACATTGAGGTATACTCACCATTGTAGTGTGTGGCACTGCCACCATGCTAAATGGCATAGATTGCAAACAGATCTAGCAACTCAAAACTGGGTATCCACGAGACGCTTTGTGCCATAGGCAACAGAAGCAACAGCAGAATTATATTAATTATTTCCAGCACTTTCTTATTTAAGGTCAGTGTTTATTGGGCTGCCTGAGTGTTACATTATTAACAGGGATCCCAGAAAATGACATTGTTGGCACAGAGATCCTCACATTTCTGCTTTCATACTGCATTCTCTTAAGTATTTGAGAAATTCTGAGGAGATCTTGCATGTGTAACATAATTTATATAGTTTCTTTGCTGAGTATCAGTGCTGACTGCAATTTCCTTGGTTAGTGTGACCATTTTCAGCATGTTAATGTGTAAGTGCCACTGTATGCAGGATTGATCAGCTCCTCACAGATACAAGAGATTGACCCAAATATCTTCAATCTCCATCATTCTGTGCGTTTGCTTCAGGTTTCTCTGACAGCCGGTTGCTGTCAACATCCATGTCTCATTCTGAAATTGTCAGTCTGTGATCTCTGTAAAACACACCTCAGGGGGACAAGTCTATCAGATTGGGAAAGACTGGATACAGCTGCAGAAACCAAAGAGTGTGTGGCAGTGTGATGGGGCGCATTACCTGGTTTCAAATCATTTCTGTCTGGATTGATAATACAGTTTGTGGAATTCTTTTATTCAATGTCCATTTCGGGAGAGTCTTTGTTTCATTCTTTGTGCAATCCAGGGAATTAATCATTCTACCTGTTATAACTTTACAGTGGCAGCTCAGCTGCGTTCATTTATTGATCTGTTTTCGTTCTTCAGACTTTTTTCATTGCCCAGATCTACTTTCACTCCCACAGAAATCAGGCTGGCATTAAATTTTATTTATTGGGGTGCAGTGGACAGTTTATTTTGAAGCAACTTTCAATCTTCAGATCCCCTCTTTGAATTGAATCACAGCAAATTAACTACTGACATTGACACAGGCAGCATTTCCAGTGATCGGATCACAGAGAGTTAACGCTTTACATTAAAACAGGCTCAATCCTCCTGATTGTATTTGATTATTAACAGTAGTCCTGCTTCATTAACCTATACAGGAAACAGCCTTAACATCTCATGGCGTCTTCTATTTTAAATTAAAACCACAGCGAGAATTGATGCGTTGGTGTATCTGACTTTACTGATTGAATTGGACTCAGAGTGATTTATCGTGACCTGTTGATATTGTGTGTTATTCATTCGGAAATTGTACACAGATTAAAGCAATTATGTACTCTTTGTGATAAGAGATACGTTTATTTGCAGACACTCAGCTGTCAAATATTTCCAGTGAATTAATGATATTGCCCAGACATCCCCCGATACATTGTCCTTCTGGATTTTAGCAACGTAAGTTCAAATTCCAAGCTGAAACATCCTGCTGCAGTATTGATATTGCAGAGCAGCAGGCAAGAAAAACAGAAGCACTGAAATCACCACAACGCCAGGTGCTTCCTCTCAGTAGAACTGAAAAACACACAGTGACTGTTCTGAGGCTCTGCAGACTGTGAGCTGCTTTTCACATATTTCGGTATTGGAAAGCCTTTCTTGACTCCAAGTGATCACCTTCCAGAAAACAGACTCCTTTTTTGAGGGAACACATCACATCCCTCCCTGTCTCGTTCAACGATGGTGAAAATTCACAACTTATGATGACCAGTCAGTGTCTCTGTGTGATCTGGGTTTTTCACAGTCTTAATGAGTGAACACATTTCCTCAAATATTTGGCAGGTTTCCCGATAAAGCTGCACAGTCCTTATATGGAGTGCAGCAGTTTTGAGAGGAATGGCTCAGATACACTCTGCTGTTCTGCAGTGGGCAAATACAGCAAGAGTGATTGTTGTATTGCTGGTAATAGTGGTAATAGTAATCGAGGTGACTGCCCTCGGTATCAAGGCAATATTGGACCAAGAGTGTGCCTAAGGAGATTACTTTCCTGATTCTATCATATTCTCTTTTCTCAGCCTCTCCAAAGTTATTGATCTATTGTGTGTATGCTTTTACATTCAATTGCAACCTCACCCCATTTCCCCATGATATCATCTTACTTAAAAAGTCAAAATACTGAGGATGCTGAAAATCTAAAATATGAACAGAAGATGTTGGAAATACTTAGTCGGCATTTTGAGAAAGGGACCGAGACTTAACCTTCCCCGCTGGAGAATTTTCTTCAGAACTGGAAAATGTTGTGCTGCAACAGTGTTTCAGTGAGCACAGAGGCTGGGAAAAGGGGAATGGAGGAAGTAGATAAAGAGAGAAACTGTGATGGGGTGGAAGGCATCAGTGATTAAATGAAGAGCTGAATCATTCCCAGAACCTGCTGTCAAAAATAAATGGGGGCAGTAGTTCCCACGTGATTTTATTTTTGAAGTTGATGCTGAGTCAGGAAAATTGAAACAGTGTAGGAGGCTGAGTACAGAGGGGCCAGCTGGGAGTGGGACAGGGAATTATAATGGCAAGTGAACGGAAGCTAAGGGACTTAATGACTGCTCAGCAAAGCCATTGCAGAATGTATGCTTCATCTCCACGGTTTCGAGGACAATTGTTAAGAATTAATACATTGATGAAATAAAGTAAAGTACAAGTAAATCACTGTTTGTGGGCCTGACGGTTGAAAGAGAGGAGGTGAAAGGGCAGGTAATGCATCTCCAACACTTGCATGGGAAGGTGACATTGGAAGAGTAGTGGGTATTTCGAGTGATGGAAGAGTGGGTCAAGCTGTACCTTCAGAATGCTGAAAATGGAGAGGAGGATGCCTGGTGGTAGCATTGTGGTGAAGTTGGCAGAAGTGATGGAGGATATTTCATTGAATGTGGAATTGGTGGAGTGAAAGTTGAGGGTAAGGGCAAATTCATTGTGGTTAAAGAAGGATGGAAGGAATGATAGTGTAACTGGAATGGAAAGGTTCAAAGGCCCTTTCAGCCACGGTGGCAAGGAGCTAAAACACATTCTTTCAGTGCAGCAGCTTTTTCGGGAGCAGCGTGTGAGCGAGTGAGCAGCTGGGAAAGTCCGTTTGAAAGTAAATTTAATTTCCTTTTGTTTTTCGGCGGAGGCCAGGGGGCTGCTGGGTAAGTAAAACACTATATATTTGGGCGGTTTAAAATAACTTTCCTTTCAGTGCAGCAGCTTTTTCGGGAGCAGCGTGTGAGCGAGTGAGCAGCTGGGAAAGTCCGTTTGAAAGTAAATTTAATTTCCTTTTGTTTTTCGGCGGAGGCCAGGGGGCTGCTGGGTAAGTAAAACACTATATATTTGGGCGGTTTAAAATAACTTTCCTTTCAGTGCAGCAGCTTTTTCGGGAGCAGCGTGTGAGCGAGTGAGCAGCTGGGAAAGTCCGTTTGAAAGTAAATTTAATTTCCTTTTGTTTTTCGGCGGAGGCCAGGGGGCTTCTGGGTAAGTAAAACACTGTATATTTGGGCGGTTTAAAATAACTTTCCTTTCAGTGCAGCAGCTTTTTCGGGAGCAGCGTGTGAGCGAGTGAGCAGCTGGGAAAGTCCGTTTGAAAGTAAATTTAATTTCCTTTTGTTTTTCGGCGGAGGCCAGGGGGCTGCTGGGTAAGTAAAACACTATATATTTGGGCGGTTTAAAATAACTTTCCTTTCAGTGCAGCAGCTTTTTCGGGAGCAGCGTGTGAGCGAGTGAGCAGCTGGGAAAGTCCGTTTGAAAGTAAATTTAATTTCCTTTTGTTTTTCGGCGGAGGCCAGGGGGCTTCTGGGTAAGTAAAACACTATATATTTGGGCGGTTTAAAATAACTTTCCTTTCAGTGCAGCAGCTTTTTCGGGAGCAGCGTGTGAGCGAGTGAGCAGCTGGGAAAGTCCGTTTGAAAGTAAATTTAATTTCCTTTTGTTTTTCGGCGGAGGCCAGGGGGCTGCTGGGTAAGTAAAACACTATATATTTGGGCGGTTTAAAATAACTTTCCTTTCAGTGCAGCAGCTTTTTCGGGAGCAGCGTGTGAGCGAGTGAGCAGCTGGGAAAGTCCGTTTGAAAGTAAATTTAATTTCCTTTTGTTTTTCGGCGGAGGCCAGGGGGCTGCTGGGTAAGTAAAACACTATATATTTGGGCGGTTTAAAATAACTTTCCTTTCAGTGCAGCAGCTTTTTCGGGAGCAGCGTGTGAGCGAGTGAGCAGCTGGGAAAGTCCGTTTGAAAGTAAATTTAATTTCCTTTTGTTTTTCGGCGGAGGCCAGGGGGCTGCTGGGTAAGTAAAACACTATATATTTGGGCGGTTTAAAATAACTTTCCTTTCAGTGCAGCAGCTTTTTCGGGAGCAGCGTGTGAGCGAGTGAGCAGCTGGGAAAGTCCGTTTGAAAGTAAATTTAATTTCCTTTTGTTTTTCGGCGGAGGCCAGGGGGCTGCTGGGTAAGTAAAACACTATATATTTGGGCGGTTTCTGAACCCGAGACACCACACTTGTAGTGTCTCCCACCCGCCCTCCTCCTCTAACCAAAAAAAAGGACTCGGTGGGGTGTTTATAAGGTAAGGCTTTTTCGATTTCTCTGGTTTTATAGTGATTGGTAAAAACTTTTCGTTCCTTTTTCATTTAACTAAGTTTAAACTTAAGATTAAAAATGGCAGGAGATCTCAGACCCGTATCATGCTCCTCTTGCTCAATGTGGGAGCTCAGGGACATGGCTGATGACCCTGACTCCTTCACGTGCAGGAAGTGTGTCCAGCTGCAGCTCTTGTTAGACCGCATGACGGCTCTCGAGCTGCGGATGGACTCACTTTGGAGCATGCGCGATGCTGAGGAGGTCGTGGATAGCACGTTTAGTGAATTGGTCACACCGCAGATTAGGATTGCTGAGGGAGAAAGGGAATGGGTGACCAAAAGGCAGAGAAAGAGCAGGAAGGCAGCGCAGGAGTCCCCTGCGGTCATCTCCCTCCAAAACAAGTATACCGTTTTGGATACTGTTGAGGGAGATGGCTCACCAGGGGAAGGCAGCAGTAGCCAGGTCCATGGCACCGTGGCTGGCTCTGCTGCTCAGAAGGGCGGGAAAAAGAGTGGAAGGGCTATAGTCGTAGGGGATTCGATTGTAAGGGGAGTAGATAGGCGGTTCTGTGGTCGAAAACGAGGCTCCCGAATGGTATGTTGCCTCCCAGGTGCACGGGTCAGGGACGTCTCAGATCGGCTGCAGAACATTCTAAAGGGGGAGGGTGAACAGCCAGTTGTCATTGTGCACATAGGCACTAATGATATAGGTAAAAAACGGGATGAGGTCCTACATTCAGAGTTTAGGGAGTTAGGAGCCAAGTTAAAAAGTAGGACCTCAAAGGTAGTAATCTCAGGATTACTACCAGTGCCACGTGATAGTCAGAGCAAAAATGAAAGAATAGTCAGGATGAATGCGTGGCTTGAGAGATGGTGCAGGAAGGAGGGGTTCAGATTTTTGGGACATTGGGACCGGTTCTGGGGGAGGTGGGAGTATTACAAATTGGACGGTCTACACCTGGGCCGGACTGGAACCAATGTCCTTGGAGGTGCTTTTGCTAACGCTGTTGGGGAGGGTTTAAACTAATGTGGCAGGGGGATGGGAACCAATTGAGGTCAGTTGACAGTAAGGAGGTAGTAACAAAAGCCTGTAAGGAACTAGATAATGAAGTCAGTGTGACTAAGGGGAAGAGCAGGCAGGGAGCAGATGATGAATATAAAGGGACTGGTGGTCTGAGGTGCATTTGTTTTAATGCAAGAAGTGTAGTAGGTAAGGCAGATGAACTTAGGGCTTGGATTAGTACCTGGGAGTATGATGTTATTGCTATTACTGAGACTTGGTTGAGGGAAGGGCATGATTGGCAACTAAATATCCCAGGATATCGATGCTTCAGGCGGGATAGAGAGGGAGGTAAAAGGGGTGGAGGAGTTGCATTACTGGTCAAAGAGGATATCACAGCTGTGCTGAAGGAGGGCACTATGGAGGACTCGAGCAGTGAGGCAATATGGACAGAACTCAGAAATAGGAAGGGTGCGGTAACAATGTTGGGGCTGTACTACAGGCCTCCCAACAGCGAGCGTGAGATAGAGGTACAAATATGTAAACAGATTATGGAAAGATGTAGGAGCAACAGGGTGGTGGTGATAGGAGATTTTAATTTTCCCAACATTGACTGGGATTCGCTTAGTGTTAGAGGTCCAGATGGAGCAGAATTTGTAAGGAGCATCCAGGAGGGTTTTCTAGAGCAGTATGTAAATAGTCCAACTCGGGAAGGGGCCATACTGGACCTGGTGTTGGGGAATGAGCCCGGCCAGGTTGTTGAAGTTTCAGTCGGGGACTACTTTGGGAATAGTGATCACAATTCCGTAAGCTTTAAAATACTCATGGACAAAGACGAGAGTGGTCCAAAAGGGAGAGTGCTAAATTGGGGGAAGGCCAACTACACCAAAATTCGGCAGGAGCTGGGAAATGTAGATTGGGAGCAGCTGTTTGAAGGTAAATCCACATGTGATATGTGGGAGGCTTTTAAAGAGAGGTTGATTAGCGTGCAGGAGAGACATGTTCCTGTGAAAATGAGGGATAGAAATGGCAAGATTAGGGAACCATGGATGACAGGTGAAATTGTGAGACTAGCTAAGAGGAAAAAGGAAGCATACATAAGGTCTAGGCAGCTGATGAAAGACGAAGCTTTGAAAGAATATCGGGAATGTAGGACCAATCTGAAACGAGGAATTAAGAGGGCTAAAAGGGGTCATGAAATATCTTTAGCAAACAGGGTTAAGGAAAATCCCAAAGCCTTTTATTCATATATAAGGAGAAAGAGGGTAACTAGAGAAAGGATTGGCCCACTAAAGGACAAAGGAGGAATGTTATGCTTGGACTCAGAGAAAATGGGTGAGATTCTAAACGAGTACTTTGCATCGGTATTCACCGAGGAGAGGGACATGACGGATGTTGAGGTTAGGAACAGATGTTTGATTACTCTAGGTCAAGTCGGCATAAGGAGGGAGGAAGTGTTGGGTATTCTAAAGGGCATTAAGGTGGACAAGTCCCCAGGTCCGGATGGGATCTATCCCAGGTTACTGAGGGAAGCGAGAGAGGAAATAGCTGGGGCCTTAACAGATATCTTTGCAGCATCCTTAAACACGGGTGAGGTCCCGGAGGACTGGAGAATTGCTAATGTTGTCCCCTTGTTTAAGAAGGGTAGCAGGGATAATCCAGGTAATTATAGACCGGTGAGCCTGACGTCAGTGGTAGGGAAGCTGCTGGAGAAGATACTGAGGGATAGGATCTATTCCCATTTGGAAGAAAATGGGCTCATCAGTGATAGGCAACATGGTTTTGTGCAGGGAAGGTCATGTCTTACCAACTTAATAGAATTCTTTGAGGAAGTGACAAAGTTGATTGATGAGGGAAGGGCTGTCGATGTCATATACATGGACTTCAGTAAGGCGTTTGATAAGGTTCCCCATGGCAGGCTGATGGAGAAAGTGAAGGCGCTTGGGGTCCAAGGTGTACTAGCTAGATGGATAAAGAACTGGCTGGGCAACAGGAGACAGAGAGTAGCAGTAGAAGGGAGTTTCTCAAAATGGAGACGTGTGACCAGTGGTGTTCCACAGGGATCCGTGCTGGGACCACTGTTGTTTGTGATATACATTAATGATTTGGAGGAAAGTATAGGTGGACTGATTAGCAAATTTGCAGACGACACTAAGATTGGTGGAGTAGCAGATAGTGAAGGGGACTGTCAGAGAATACAGCAGAATATAGATAGATTGGAGAGTTGGGCAGAGAAATGGCAGATGGAGTTCAATCAGGGCAAATGCGAGGTGATGCATTTTGGAAGATCCAATTCAAGAGTGAACTATACAGTAAATGGAAAAGTCCTGGGGAAAATTGATGTCCAGAGAGATTTGGGTGTTCAGGTCCACTGTTCCCTGAAGGTGCCAACGCAGGTAAATAGAGTGGTCAAGAAGGCATACGGCATGCTTTCCTTCATCGGACGGGGCATTGAGTACAAGAGTTGGCAGGTCATGTTACAGTTGTATAAGACTTTGGTTCGGCCACATTTGGAATACTGCGTACAGTTCTGGTCGCCACATTATCAAAAGGATGTGGATGCTTTGCAGAGGGTGCAGAGGAGGTTCACCAGGATGTTGCCTGGTATGGAGGGCGCTAGCTATGAAGAGAGGTTGAGCAGATTAGGATTATTTTCATTAGAAAGACGGAGGTTGAGGGGGGACCTGATTGAGGTGTACAAAATCATGAGAGGTATAGACAGGGTGGATAGCAAGAGGCTTTTTCCCAGAGTGGGGGTTTCAATTACTAGAGGACACGAGTTCAAAGTGAAAGGGGAAAAGTTTAGGGGGGATATGCGTGGAAAGTTCTTTACGCAGAGGGTGGTGGGCACCTGGAACGCATTGCCAGCGGAGGTGGTAGCTGCGGGCACGATGGAGTCTTTTAAGATGTATCTAGATAGATACATGAATGGGCAGGAAGAAAAGAGATACAGAACCTTAGAAAATAGGCGACATGTTTAGAGAGAGGATCTGGATCGGCGCAGGCTTGGAGGGCCGAAGGGCCTGTTCCTGTGCTGTAATTATCTTTGTTCTTTGTTTGTTCTTTATTTCTAAATGGAGAAGAATAATTCTGTTTGCTTTATAATGCCCGATACATTTCAAGTAAGATGTCCTTCTGATACAGGCCTGGGCTGATATTTGGTCAGTCACATTCGCACCACACACATGCCAGTCAATTACCTTGTTCAACAGGACAGATTCCAACCACCTCTTCTCGAAATAAAACGACGTTACCATCGTCGAATACCACAACATGATCATCCTGGGGTTTACAATTGACCAGACACTTGACAAGACCAGGTATTTAAATACTGTGGCTACAGGAGTAGGTCAAATGCTCGGACCACTACAGACAACAACTCATCTACTGGCTCCATATACACCATATACAAAGCACAAGTCAGGAGCTGGTAGAATACTTCCCACTTGCCTGCAGAGTGCAGCTTCAACTATTTATAACAATTAGTTGCAGTTCCATGGAAAACATGCGGTGACTGCACTGCTCTCGGCCCGCTCACTAATATCAAGCTGCACCTTTCAGTCTCACCAGAAACAGATAGAATTCTGCTCATCGAATATCAATCCCAGTATTTATGAGGAATGAAGGACTATTTCATTGTTACATATAGTTACCACAATCGTTTATATTTTAAATAAACTGCTGTTCTAATGTGTGAACTGACATGTTGCCACTCCAGATCTATCCAAATGCAATTGTCCATCCAGCTGAGGCGTAGCTGGAATAGATCACTAGAGGGATGGGGACGGACTCGCATCAGGAATCGACTGTCTGGAGTGGTTATGGATCTCACATTCTCCTTTCTGCCTCGGAGAAGTCAATTTAAAATGTAAGCGTCGCTCCACGATGAACCATTACTGGGAAAGGCGTTAACTGGGATTAACTGCAGGCAATGGGAGTCAGAGGGAAAAATCTCCACTTGTGGGAATCATACCTCGCACAAAGGAAGAGGGTTGTGGTTGTTGGAGGTCAATCATCTCAGTCTCAAGGCATCTGTGCAGGGGTTCCTCAGGGTAGTGTCGTCGGCCCAACCATCTTTAGCTGTTTCATCAATGACCTTCCCTCCATGAGGTCAGAAGTCGGTATGTTTGCAACAGAAAAACTATATACTGGGGGATTCGACACGTGAATCATCTATTCACTAATCCATTCAGAAAATGAGGTGTTAAATAGTTTAGTGTTTATTATACACCCCCAAAAGTGAGCACTAGATTATGGAGTTATTCTGTCAGGGAAGTTAAGAAAAACATAAAAATGGTTGCACCTTCAATTACAATAATATAGTCTGGGACAGACCATAGTAATGGAGAAGGTGTAAAACAAGACCTACAATTTCTTCTTTATGTCGTGCCCTTACATAGTTAAAATATCCAAGTCATATTATCAAACACAATCTGATAGCGAGCAGCATTGACAGATATGATGGCAGGTGACCAAATGCCTGGTCAAGGTGGTAAGTTTTAAGCAGCACCTTAAAGAAGGAAAAAGATATAGTGAGGCAGAGGTTTATGGAGGGAATTCCAGAATTTAGGATCTTGGTAGATGAAAACATGAACACCAGCGGTGGAGCGTTCAAATTTGGGAATGCTCAAGATTCCAGAATTCAAGGAGCACAAATATCTCATAGGGCTGAAAGAGATTACAGAGATAGGGTGGGAAGAGCTCATGGCGAGATTAGAAAATAAGCGTGAGAATTTCAATATTGTTCAGGTGAATAACCAGAAGCTAATGGGAGTGCAACGGTGATGGGTGAACGGGACCTGGAGTGAGTTGTGCGTTAGCCGCAGAGGTTTGGATGTCCTCAGGTTAACTGAGGATGCAAAGATGGAGGCTGGCCAGGACGAGCATTGGAATAGTCAAGTCAAGAGGTGAAGATGGGGAATTAAATGCTGCACTCTCTGGATGAAAAATGAATTGTCACTTAAGGGAAAAGAGAAAGAAGAAATTCATTACAAATCCCATTTCAAGAATATAATCTAAAACCAGATAGAAAGCATAGTGTACAGGGAGAATTGGAAAAGAGTACAAGAAGGACAAAGGGAGAGCATAGAAAAGATTAGCAGCTACAAATCTTGTAAAACATGTAAAAGTAAAAGGCATAGTAAAAGGAACGGTGGGGCGGATTATGGAGAAACAAGTAAATATTCCTGTCGAGGCAGAGGGCATGACTGTGGTACTGAATAAGTAATTTGCAACTGCCTTCACAAAAGTAGAGGCTGAAATTAATGCCGCAATCGAGTAGAGGGAAGCAGAGATATTGCATAGGATAAAATAGATGGGAAGGCGTTGCTAAACAGTTTATCACTAAATGTCTGCAGCAGCCCTGTTCCAGATGGGAAGCATCCTAGGTGGATAAAGGAAGCTGGGTTAGAGATAAGATCAGCTCTGACCACAATATTTCAATCCTCCTTGTTTATCGCACTGGGGCCAGAGGACTTGAATTTGGTAACTGATAGACTCCTTTTCAAAACGAGAGGAGAGGGTGAGCCTTGTGACTACAAGCTGATCTATCTGACGATAGTGAAGGTTGAGAGATCGACTAGAGGCCCCCATCAAGGACAAAATTAATTCTCACTTGCAGAAGCATGGGGTAAGATGAGAAAACCATCTCGGATTTGTTGAAGGCCAATTGCGTACAACTAACCTGAATGAGTTGTTTTATCAAATAAGAGACTGAAGTGGGCCTTGTGTATGTGGGCATTCAATGTTGACGAAGTACCTCATAACAGACTTATTCAGACAATAGAAATGCATATTATTAAAGGGACGATGTCAGCTCGAGCAGTCGATTGGCGAAGAGATAGGAGGCAGAGAACAGTGGTGAATGGATGCTCTTCTGACAGCCGAGCGTGGCAGTTGCTCGGGGGTTGGTTTTCAGACTACTGTTTTTTCTTTCTACATGCAAATTACTTAGACTTGGGGTTAGAATGAATAATTTTGACATTTGTGGATGGTGAAAAACATGGCTCTGTAGTAAATCGTGAATATTATAATAGCATACTTCAGAGTAGACAGTCTGCTGAAATGGGCAAATCAACGGTAGATGCAACTTATTGTGGACAAGTCAGAAGTGAAGTTCATTGGGAAAATATCATGTCAGTATAGTATAAATGGTACCATTTTCAGGGGATGCTGGAACAGAGGGACCCGGGAAATGCAAGTCCATACATCTTTGAGGATTGCAGGGCAAGTGGAGAAGCTGATTAAAAAAGTGTATGGGATACTTGATTTGAAAATGGGGTAATTGAATTCAAACATAAAGGGCATCAAACTAATCCTTTACTAATCAATTGTTATGACTCAGCTGGCGCCCTGTGTGCAATTCTGGGCATGAATATCTTGGATGAATTTCAAGGCCCTGGAAAGGGTACAGAGGAGGATTAGCAAGAAGTAACCACTGGTGAGGGAATTCATTTACATGGATAGAATGCAGGAGTTTGTTTTTTTCTTATTGGCGCAGAGAAAGTTCAGTGGGATAGAAACATAGAAAATAGGAGCAGCAGTAGCCCATTCGGCCCTTCGAAACTGCTGTACCATTCATTCTGATCATGGCTGATCATTCAACTCAGTAACCTGCTGTCGCTTTCACCCCATATCCTTTGATCCCTTTAGACCCAAGAGCTGTATCTAACTCCTTCTTGAAAACATGCAATGTTTTGGCCTCAACTGCTTTCTGTGGTCTCGAATTTCACAGGCTCACCACTCTCTGGGTGAAGATATTTCTCCCTATCTCGGTCCAGAAAGGTTTATCCTGTATCCTTAGACAATGACCCCTGATTCTGGACTCCCCCACCATCGGGACCATCCTTCCTGCATCTACCCTGTCAAGTCCTGATTGAATTTAGTAGGCTTCTATGACAACGCCCACCCCCCCGGCTCACTCTTCTGTACTCCAGAAAATATAGTCCTAACCGACTCAATCTCTCCTCATACGTCAATCCCGCCATTCCAGATCTAACAGAACTCAAAATAATGAGGAGTTATGATGGAGTAAGCATGTGGAAATTATTTCCTCTCATGAATACGTTTGTCATCAGAGATCATGGCCAGGATTTTACTGGCCCCCAGAGGCATGATTGGAAGCCAGGAGGGGTGGGGAGGGGACAAGGAGAAAAGCGGCGGCTGGCAGGGGATATGGCAGGATGGAGATCCCAACGCATCCCCCTCGTCCAGTGATCCTGGGGGCAGGATAGACCGACAACAGCCTTCTCGCCCAGTGGCACATTGACGATCTTAAGTGGCCTATTATGGGATAATTATGGGATCATTCCACCGCCGCTGGGATCTTACCAGCAGCGAGGTCCTCCACCACATGGAGAGGACACCTTGTAAAACGAAGCACTCACCCTGTGGCCGTGCGGGTGGGGTGGGGCGCTGCCTCATTCCTGGGTATTTTGTTGCCCACAGAGCACCTCCACCAGGAACCAGTTCATTCCCGGGACCTCCCTCCACCTGCACCACCAGAATACCGCCTTAATCTCTCACCGGGGCCTAACGGACTGTAACTGGTGACCCCGCTTCACCTACCTCTTCTCTGGGCTTCCAGCGCTGCGCCTGGGGGCCGAGGAGTTCGATAGAACCGGCAGAATAACTGGAGGGGGAATGAAGAGACAATATTTTACACAGAGGCTTGTTAAGATCTGGAAAGCACGACCTGAAAGAGTGATGAAATCAGATTCCTGAGGAATTTTTAAAGACAATTAAACAAGTGTTTGCAGTGGAATAATTTGCAGGGTTACCAGAAAATGCTACATATGTGACAATAAATTAGACAGCTCTTTAAAAACGACTCTGACTAAAGTAGGCGAATGGCCTTTCCTGTGCATCTTTGATTCGATGATCTGGGCGCCAGATCAGTGATTCATTTACTTTTCACACTGTCACATGTCATTATCCCCGCAGGATAGGCTGGTAGTTGGAACCTGGGTTCATTTTATCCATTAATGGTCACATTTCATCTCATTGGTGTATTTTACCAGACTGTAATTCACGGTTCACACAAGTCAAAATCGATTGGGTATTTGGAAGGAAACATCGGTTTCTGTAGAAACTTCTGTCAAAGAATTAATTTCCACAACAGTCAGAGTTTCAGAAGTTGCTGGAAGGAGCTCTTAGTCTTTGAGAATAGCGTTCGGTTAATGTTCTGTTCACATCGCTGTACCCGGCACCAGAACGATGCTGCTGTCCTTCCTCACCCTGTCTCTACTGCAGCTTTTGAACTGTGAGTTACGGATTATTGAATGCATTATGTTATTTACTGATACACTGATTATTATTACAAGATATGTATTATTAATCTAATTATCATCTTTAATACAGAACCCATTCAGGAGATGTAGAAAGTAAATAATGCTTTATGCATTTTTATATTCTTGTGTAGAGTGCAATGAAATATCGGAACTTGTTTATTGCCTTCTACCTGCCGCTCGTACAGACAGAGCAGACTGGAGTTGAAAATCAAATGGGTCGATTTAAGCAGGGTCTGTTGGAAAAAGAGCCACTTCGCTGTTACAATAGAATCTGTCAGTATCTGGGATCAGTTTACAGAAAACGCATCTATTTTATTTACAGTTGTCATTCTTTGGGATGATATGAAATGGATACTGAAAGGTTTATACAATTTGTAGAAGTTTCATTTGACACACATTTGGGATTGATTGTTTCCATTTTAAGTTCTATCAACAACAAATAGGAATAAACCTCCATATATATAAAAATGACTTGCGTTTATGTAGCGCATTTCACGACGTCAGGACGTCCCAAAGAGCTTTGCTGTCAATTAAGTACTGTTCTGTAGTGTTGTCCATACTGTAATGTAGGAAACGTGGCAGGCAAGTTGCACAGAGCAAGCTCCGACAAACATCAATGTGATAATGGCCAGAATACCTTTAGTGTGTGTGTGTGATGTTGATTGAGGGATCAACATTCCTCAGAGCACTAGGGATAATTCCCCTGCCCTTTCTCCAAATACTGCATCTGAAAGAGCTGACGGGGCCTCAGTTTAACTTCTCCTCCGATGGAAAGCATCTTGGACAGTGCAGCACACCCTCAGTACTGCACTGGAGTGGCAGCCCACATTTTGTGCTCAAGTCTCTGGAATTAGACTTGCACCCACCATCTCCTGACTCAGAGGCGAGAGTGCTAACAATTGAGTTATTGCTGACAGTAATATTGTATTGGTGACAGTAAACAAGTTTGGAATATTCTACATCTCATTAACGGGTATTTTAAATTCCCAGTTGAATTTGTGTTGGGCACAAACACCAAGGCAGTTTGTTTTATTACCCGCCCCCCCCCCCACTCCCCCCGCCGTCCCGCACTGCGTTTTTTACACTGACACAGCCAGCTGGAATTGAAATTCTAATCTGATTATTTAAAGCGAGACTGTTAGAAGTAGAGCACCGTCTTTGTTTGAAGAGAATGAATATGAGTCTGTGTGTAAGTTATCTCACTGAGTGTCGAGCACCAGTCAAAACTGCTTCTACGGCTGACATGAACCGCCACACACATTTCTGTCACAGATATTTTTCAATACAAATGTTGTCTGCTCTTCTAGTGATACAGTTCATGAGACAAAATATTTTAAAATAGTTTGTTCAGTTTTGAAGTGTAATATTCAATCTATAATTCCTCTCAAATGTAGATGGAACCAAAATTTGTCAATTTGTTTTCATTGTTAGTATAATTATCAAGTGCACTCTGCAAAAAATGGTGTTACTGAAAGTTCCTGAATCGTTGGGGAATTTGCTCTGTCTTATTGATCAGTTAGTGATGATCTTCAAAATTAGTATCTTTTACATTAAATTCATTATTATATATCCTCCATTTGTATGTACAGTACCTAAAGATAGTTCAGTATTCCCAATCACATATTTTTACACAGTGTCATGTAGTGTGCAATGAGTTCCTGATAATGTTCTTTATTATTGCTCCAACGGCTCATGCTTGTTGCATATTTGTTGTTTTATTCCATTGATGATTCAGTCTGTTTCTCACTATTTACCGTGTGTGTTTGGTTACATTCATTAATCTCTGTCCATTGAAACTTTATTGGTTTACTGACAGGAAAACTTAGTCCGAGTGCTATCCAATACTTTATGTATTTAGCGAATTATACTTCCGTGAATATTAACTAATTGGAGAGTAAAATCCTGTTTTGTGGATTATTTAAAAAAAAAATTATTCAAGCCACTGAAAAGATAAAAAAAATGAAGTGCACATGACTCCCTGTATCCTTTTCTCAAATCGCTAGTTGCTCCGAATGATTTTTAAAAAGCAGGCATGCTTTATGACAAATAAACAATGTTTCATTGCTGTCATATGAAGCGAATATTGAAATAGTTTATATCATTTGTGGAATTCGCATTGAATACGGATCTTGGGCTGTTGGCTTGATTTTACATTCTATCAATATTAAATACAGAACAATTATATATTCTTTCTCTATCAGAAATCATTGTTTTTATAATATCATACATCTGATTAACACGTCTTCTCAATTCCCTGGTGGGACATGTGCGAAACTTTGATTTAAATCCAAAATTGAAAACAAATAACGTGGCAATTTATTTTATGTGGTCCTCTGCGGCTATTGTACCGACACGACAGACTGGAGTTGAAATTCTCAGCAGATTATATAAACAAAGCAATCGAGAAGCAGAATGTGATCAGAGTGAGAATAGAAGGTCTCGGGGTTTGGGGTCTGGGGTCCATGGTAACACAGAGGTTATAGAACAGCAGTCAAAGCTAAATCTACTGCTGACTGAACCCACACGGGCATTTCTGTTCCAGGTATTTCACATTAGAAGTGCTGTCTGACACTATATGATACACTGAGTGGAACTGAAATAATTTAAATAAGTTTGTTCCACGTTAGAGTGTTGTACATGATCTATAAATATTGTATAATATATTAACTAGAGACAGAACCAATATTACTTGAATTAGCATCAGTTATTACTGTAATTGTGAAGTGCCTGTCCAAAAGATAATGTTAGTGAATATTCCAAAATCTGCGGAAGATTTTACATTTATTATTGTTTACTTAATGATGACCTTGAAACTTTCGAACTTTGTATTATAAATTCTCAACTTATTTCACATATTCGTATGTACAGTGTCAAATAATGATTAGTGTGACAAAGTCTCCTTCCACATGCTCCTTTTTTGTAAAGCATCGTGAAGTGTTTAATGAGATATCATGAATAGTCTCCTTCCACCTGCTCGATATTTTTGCAGAGTTTTTCGGTCGATGATTCGATTCAGTTTCTCACTGTTTCCAGTGCGGGTTTGGTTACATTTGTTAATGTCTATCGACAACAAATGCAGGTTCACGACAGGGAAAGACTCCCTAAATGTTATTACATACTTCCGTGATGAATTTTCTTTTGGTTTTGTAAAAGGGATTGTGTTGTAAAATCCTGATCTTGAAAGTAATTTAAGAATATTTTCTGCAAGCCACAGAACAGAAGGAAAGTATGAAATGCATCTGACTCCCTGAATTTTTGTTTTTAGCAATCCGCACCAGATCAAAATCAATTTATAGGAAAGTGCATATTTATTTTAATTTGTCATTTATTGAGATCGTATAAAGTGAATATTGAAACAGTTTCCTTAATTTATAAATTTGTCATTAAATACATTTTGTCCTGTTTGATTTCAAATAGGGAAATGTTATCCATTTTTGTCGTTGACAGCAAAAATTGAACTAATATTTGTCATCTGATTAACATTTAATTGCATTTCCAGAGGAGATATGAGTTAAATTTAGTTTTAGTACCAAAATTGAATATAAACACCGTAAGAGTCGGTTTTATGTTGTTTCCTAAGACTCTAGTACAGACGCAGCAGACTGGAATTAAAGTTCTAATCAGGCGTTGAAAACGGAGACTCCTGGAAGTAAAAAGTAGTCAGTGTTGCAATCGAGTTTATGGGAGTCAGAACTGCAGAATACCGGGATCTCCATCCAGTCGACTCATCCCACATTGAGATTTCTGTCCACGGAATTTCTCAGTGAAGTGCCGTGTCATACAGAGAATTAGATTAAATATTGTGTACAGCATTTGGAATATTCAGAAAGGACAATAAATATTGTATACTATATTAATTGGAGGTGGAATCCAACATTGGTTCATTTGTACTGATTATCAATAGAGTTATCAATTACACCCTCCAGAAATGATGCTACTGGTTTCAGGGGGATTCGGTGTGTGAACAGTTTTATTTGGTCACCGACAATCTTCAAAACTATCACTTTTTATAATAAATCATGCTTTCTGTTTCATACATTTATGTGCACGGTGTTGTGTAATAATTAGTATTTCTCAATCTATTTCTACATGATTCATACATTTGATGTAGTTTTCAACATCCAGACGTGTTTCGGCATCTCTTTCCACATGTCCCATACTTTTTGTATCGTGCGATGCGGTGTTTAATGAAAGATCTGGAGTTTTTTCCCAATCTCTGGGGAAAGGTGGGAAAGTGGAGATGGGGCAATAGATCAGCCATGATCTTATTGAACGGCGGAGTCGTCTGGGTAGGAAGTATGGCCTAACCCTACTCCTATTAAATTCTATAATGTCCTTCCACAAGTCCCATACTCTGGTCAACTTGTGGAACAAATCCTGAATTCTTTTCCATATTTAAAATTAACAGACAGTGCCCAGAACAATTTGTCTCAGTTCTGTAAATGTTTGATGTGTGTTTGGTTATTTATAACAATGGTATCATTTCTTCAGGCACTAGCTCATGTGTTATGGAGATAGATTGTTAAAAATTACTGATAATGCTATTGACGCACAGAATCCGGATTGCTTGATATGATTTCCTTCTGTCCGCTGCTTTGCTTGTGGTTGTCAGCTGCAATAACTGTAGTTCTATCAATTCATTTGCTTCTGAAATCTAAAAGAGTTCGCTTAATTGCGAATGTTGTTCAAGTTGGACCTAAAAAAGATGGATATAATCATTTTGATTCTTGACCCACCGAGTAAACTGCCGTGAGAAATATGCACTTATAAACTCTCTGCATTGACTGTATTTTGTAACCCCTAAACCACCCTTATCCTTGGTTTTTTAACTCATTCAAGAGTTTCAATTCTGGGCTTTGAATATCCCACGTTTGTCCCGTTTCAGTTCACCTCCTTTGAATTTATTGTTATTTCTAGTTAATATTTCTCTATTACTCTTTGTGGTAACATGGTGCGATAGCAAGTTAACATAAGTATAACATGTATAAATAACTTAACAGTTTTGCACCAAACCCATTAGTCTAAATATCAGGAAGTTAACCGTGCGACCACTGAAATCTGAGGTGCTGGGAAGTGGGAGTCGCTGTAGGTCAGTAAGAGCAGGGGAAATGGGTGACCGGGAAAGTCCGCACCAGGATAACAGCAACAGCAGAAACTTTGAAAGTTACCAGTGGAAGATTATGCAGTAAATTAAAAGGCATTGAAATTTACCACAGGATGAGAAAATCTTTAATTGAATTTAAATGTTCCCATTCCTTCTCGAACTTTCGATCGGAATGCTGAATTCACTGAGAGTGCCATCACCAGTGGGTTTAAAGGCGGCTACGTCACCATCCTCTTCTCAGGACACCTACACACGGGTCAGAGCACCATCAGCACAAATTTACAGGGCGATGGGGAAAGGCAGTGGGACTAATTAGACAGCTCTGACAAAGAGACAGCATAGGCACCATGGGCCGAATGGCGTCCCTCTGTTCTGTTTCATTGTAAGATTCTAGAAGGGAGAGGACCATCACCACCGCCTTCTCAGAGCACCTTCACACTGGGAATACATGGAGCCCACCTACCATCACCACAAGGAGACAGTGTATCCGGGTGTCAGTGTGAGTATATGTGAAAACATTTCTGGATACATTTTGGCCCATTACCAATATTAATTTTTTGCAGAAATTGTATTTTTTGTGTTAAGAAATGAAATCACAGATCCCGGTATAATTTCTTCTGCAAAGCGAAAGGAATAATGACCCTGCAGTTAGTTGTATTTGTCTCTTTTCTTTCTGACATTGTCATTCCTTTCTTGTCCCAGTGAACTCTAATTGTTAACTTCTCATTTCAGGCAGACCTGGGAACAGTCAGGCTGACCCGTCAGGTAATCGCCCATTATTTTCACACGACCTGCTATCTCTTTGCTCTAATCCAACCCATTAAATATTAAGCTTGGACGACAATCTCTGTACTATTTTTGATCACGGATTAACCCGCTGCCCGGTTGCTAGCCAGAAAGGGAGTGTGTCCCTCATAATGTTAGCAAAGGTCTTTAATTCTAGCTGAGAGATGACTGCTGCCTTCATGTGGAGGGACAATAACTGAGGGTCTCTGAAGAGCAGAGTGTGAAGGATCCGCTCCACTCACACAGTTACCTATCTGAGAGATCACTGCTATCTTCATGTGGAGGGACAATAACTGAGGGTCTCTGAAGAGCAGAGTGTGAAGGGTCAGCTCCACAGACACTGTTACCTAGCTGAGAGATGAATGCTCTCTTCATGTCGAGGGGCACTAACTGAGGGTGTCTGAAGAGCAGAGTGTGAATTATCAGCTCCACTGACACTGTTACCGGTCCAAAGGTCCACCTCACCAATCTGCTCTGATCTCCAGATCACATCACCATCCAGCCCTGTCTTTATTGGCTATGGTGGGTGAGGGTGCAATTTACTCTGCTCTTTCCAGGTGCTGGGATCTCACTGTGTTCGTCCATTCAGTACTGAGCACGTAAACATGTGATCATACCAACCACGCCCATCTCCCCACTTCTGCAGGTTAAATATATTATGAGCTTGTCCCTATTCAGATCCCATTGGAGCCTCTGTGTTGGTGGGAATATCTCGCTGCCGCCCGGTTCCCTGCTGGTTTGCACTGTTTATTAGTAATTCCCTTTCATTTTTCTTCATGTGTAATATTTACTCCGGGTTTTATTAGGGTCCAGGGTGCAGACCGATGTTCCTATAGATTCATGCCCAGTGAATAGGGAGGGTCCGTTCGCTGGGAACCTGTGGGTTTAACACACCATGACCGCTTGAAGATATTTCTGATATTTTACCTAGACGGTGAAGCTGAGACTGGTGAATGGGGAGGGTCCGTGCGCTGGGAACCTGTGGGTTTAACACACTATAACCTCTTGGTGATATTTCTGATATTTTACAGAGACAGTGAAGCTGAGACTGGTGAATGGGGGCAGTCGGTGCGCTGGGAGAGTGGAGATTCACTACAGGGGACAGTGGGGGACTGTGTATGGATCGTACTGGGACCTGCCGGACGAAGCTGTTGTGTGTCGGGAGCTGGGCTGCGGGACCGCGGTCTCTGCACCGGGCTGGGCTCACTTTGGGGAAGGGACCGGACCCGTTGTGACGGCTGATGTAGCGTGCAGCGGAACCGAGGCCGCTCTGCGGGACTGTGAATCATATCAATGGGATCACTATTCCTTGTCGCACTCCGATGATGCCGGCGTCATCTGCTCAGGTAAAAATCTTTCTCAGTTTCTCATCTGCCGCCGCAGCTGATAGAATCTGTGAAGAAGCGAAAATAAAACAATCCGGGTCGGTCCGTACCTGGAAAATCAGATGATAATAATTCCAGTAATCTCTGGTTAAAATTATCATTAATATTAGGTTCACTGTTCAAACTTATATCATTAGTAATATATTTAGTAAACATTCTCCACCGGGAGCAGTAAATACCTGATACTCAGCACATTTGCAATACAGACAGAGCACTTTCCATTGAGATTTTCCCTAAAGCTGCAGTGAATGAGCTGAACAGCAGGAAATTTCGCAATCTTAATCCAACTATCCATTCATCAACCCAGCAGCCGCTACCGGGCATGTACTGTCAGCCCAGCTGTCCACATGCAATGATCGCTTGGCCTCAGATCTGATATATTACACAGATTGTGAAGCTGAGACTGGGGAGCAGGGGAGGGAGGCAGATTTCTCAGCCTTGGGGAGCCAAAGTATCACAAAGAGGAAACGGCTCTGTCAGATCCCACCGCTGCGTGCGCATTGCCATTTACATTTTGGCAAATATTAAGAAAGTGAAATGCACAGAATATTAAACAAAAGAGCTAAGATAGTTCAGGAAGCAGTTGCAACGATTAAACTCAGCACCGTTGAACTATTGGAAGAAAAGCGAGTAGGGCGACACAGTGGCACAGTGGTTAGCACCGCGGCCTCAGAGCTCCAGCGACCCGGGTTGAATTCTGGGTACTGCCTGTGTGGAGTTTGCAAGTTCTCCCTGTGTCTGCGTGGGTTTTCTCCGGGTGCTCCGGTTTCCTCCCTCAAGCCAAAAGACTTGCTGATTGATAGGTAAATTGGCCAGTATAAATTGTCACTAGTATAGGTAGGTGGTAGGGAAATATAGGGACAGGTGGGGATGTTTGGTAGGAATATGGGATTAGTGTAGGATTAGTATAAATGGGTGGTTGATGTTCGGCACAGACTCGGTGGGCCGAAGGGCCTGTTTCACTGCAGTATCTCTAATCAAATCTAATATTTTCCTGAAATCCTGACCAGTTACTATAAGGAGGATAGTGATAGACTTCAAGAGGACAAAGAGAGGCTGGTGAAATGGGCGGACAGGTGGCAGATGCAATTTCATGCAGAGAAGTGTGAACTGATACATTCTGGTTGGAACACGGAGGAGAGGCGATATCACAGAATCACTGAACTGCTAAAGAGCGGAAGGGGGTTATTCGGCCCATCATGTCTGTATTCTTTGGGCCTCCTTATCTCGAGAGACAATGGATACGCGCCTGGAGGTGGTCAGTGGTTTGTGAAGCAGCGCCTGGAGTGGCTATAAAGGCCAATAACTGCTGCCTTCCGTGTTGTTTCAGTCGCTGTGAGGCAACTATGGAGTGACCTCTCCATGGCGCATGCCTGGGCAAATTTATGGAGGTTGAGAGTTGCCCAGTCGTCAAAACCCCCCTCTCGGCCTTTCTGGTGGGGTCCAAAGGAGTGCAGGACACGACGTTTGGCACCAGTATGGCTGCAGGAACTGCCGGAAACATGCCAAAGGTGACACATGACCGCCTACGGGGTTCCGCTCCGGATTTTCTGTTAGGGTTTACTCCCTTAGCCTTGGTCTCTCCCGAGACGCCCACAAGGCAGTGGGGTTGTTGGGGCCCCTACACAGGTGTAGGATGGTGCCGGTGGGAGGAGGGGATGCAAGGGGGAGGGGTAGAGGGAGGGGGTGGGGGGGGGTGCAGGGGAAGGGGGTGCGGGGTGAAGATGGTGCGAGGGGGGGGCGGGCTGGGACGGGGTTGTGAGGGGGTGAGCTGAGAGGGTGGAGCAGGGAAGGGGACGGGGGTGGGGGGGGTGGAAGGGGGGTAAAGGGGGGGAGGGGGGGGTGGAATCTGGTGCAGGTAATAAGCCATTTCCACAGTGCCCACCATCGACGTCCGGAAAGCTCATCCACGTCCTTCCTGTATGGGCTCTTTGAAAGAGACATTCACTCAGTTCCATTCCCCTCTCTCCATAAGTCTGTACAATCTTCCTTTTCATAGAACTGTCTAATTCTCTTTTGAATGCTTCAACTGAACATGTCTCCGCCGCGTTCTCGGGTAAACATTCCAGATCTGAAACACTCGCTGCATGAAAAAGATTTTCCTCATGTCACTTTTACTTCTTTTACCAAATGCTTTGAATCGATGCCCTCTCCTTCTCGATCCTTTCACCAGTGGAAACAGTTCCCACCCTGTAAGTGGGATCTTTCTGAGCATTTTCCTCTTGTGATACCCACAATTACTGCGGACCCATTACTACGGCTCCACGAGGCTGAGAAACCTCCCTCCCTCCCCTGCTCCCCAGTCTCACCTTCACAATCTGTGTACTATATCAGATTTGAGGCCAAGCGATCATTGCAGATGGACAGCCGGGCTGACAGTACATGCCCGGTAGCGGCTGCTGGCTTGACGAATGGAGAGTTGGCTTGAGATTGTGACATTTCCATGGAGTAGATAGAGACCCTCATGATTTGGAATACCTCGATCAAATCAACTCTCCGCCTTTTCTTCTCCAAGGTAAACAGACATAACTTCTCCAATCTAGCTTCATAACTGAAATTCCTCAATCCCTGGAACCATCCTCATGAAACGTCTCCATACTCTCTCCAATGCCCTCACATCTTTCCCCAAGTGCGGAGCCCAGATCTGAACCCAATACTCCAGCTGAGGCCGAACTAGTGTCTTATATAAGTTCAACAAAACTTCCTTACTCTTGTACTCCATGCACCTATTAATAAAGCCCAGGACACTGAACGCCTTATTAAACGCTCGCTCAACTTGCCACCGTCAATGACTTATGCACTATTCAACCAAGGCCCCTCTACTCCTGCAACCCCTTTCGAATTGAGCCCTTCACTTTATAATTTATCTCCATGTTCTTCCTACCAAAATGAATCACTTCATATTTCTCTGCATTGAACTTCATCCGCCACCTGCCTGCTCATTCCACTAACTTGTCAATGTCCTTTTGAAGATCCGCACTATCCTCCTCACAGTTCACAATGCTTCCAAAATTTGTGTCATCTGCAAACTTTGAAATTGTGTCCTGTACACTATATAGATTGGGAACCGAATATTGAAGGATACATGGCATTTAGGAAGGACAGGAAGCTAGGAATAGGTAGAGGGGTCGCTCTGTTAAATAATGATGGTATTAGCGCAATAGTGAGGGAGTGAGGGATGAACTAAGTAGAGCAGACCAGGATGTGGAAGCCGTTTAGGTAGAGATGAAAATTCATAAAGGCAAGAAGTCACTTGTCAAAAGTGGTGTACAGACCACCTAACCTTAACCACACTGTGGGACGGAGTATAAAGGGATAAATAATGGAAGCTTGTCCGAAAGGTACACCGATAATTATGGGGGGATTTTCACCTACATATAGCTCGAAAAAGCAGATGGCCGAAGTCGCCGAGATAAGGCGTACATAGAGTATTTTCGGGATAATTTCTTGGAATAATACGCTGCGGTGCCAACCAGAGAGCAGGCAATCCTAGACCTGGTATTGTGCCACGAGACACCAATAATTAATAGTTAAGGCACCCCTGGGATGCAGCGATCATGATATGATTGAATTTTACATTCAGTTTGAGGGAGAGAAGAGTGGGTCCATGACTAGTACTTTAAATAATGGCAATTATGAGGGCATGAACGCAGAGCGAGCTAAAGTGAACTGGCAAATCAGGTTAAGGGATAATAGAGATGCAGTGGGAGATATTTAGGGGAATATTTCAGAATATACAGAGTAGATACAATTCAATGAGAAAGAAACATTCCAAGAGTGGGACCGCAATCTGTGGTTAAGTAAAACAGTTGAAGGTCGTATCAAACTTAAAGAAAAAGCCTATAATTGCACAAAAATGGGAGGCAGGTCAGATGATTGGACAGAATATATACAAAAAAGCAAATAACGACTAAAAGATTGATAAGGAAGGTAACATTAGAGTACGAGAGAAAGCGAGATAGAAATATAATGACAGATAGTAATGGTTTATATAGATATTGTTCAAAAAAGAAAAGAGTTAACCAAGTGAGCGTTGATCCTGTAAAAAATAAGTCTGGGGAATTAATTATGGGTAATTGAACAGATATTTTGCATCGGTCTTCAATATTGAGGGTAAAGGTAACATCCCAGTATTAGCTGTAAGTCAGGAAATGGAAGGGAGGAAAGAACTCAAAAAAGTTACAATCACCAGGGAAATGGTACTGAGCAAATTGTTGGAACTGCGAGCTGACAGGTCCCCGGGTCCTGATGGACTTCATCCTAAGGTGTTAAAAGAAGTAGCTAGTGAGATAGTTGAGGCGTTAATTTTAATTTTCCAACATTCCCTGGATTCGGGGTAGGTTCTTTTAGTTTGGAAAATAGCAAATGCAAAGCCTTTATTCAGAAAGGAAGGGATTATATAAAGCAGGAAACTACAGGCCAATTACTTTAACATTTGTCTTGGGAAAATGTTACAAACTATTATTAAAGATGTTATAGCAGGGCATTTAGATGAATTCAAGGTAATCGGGCAGAGTCAACATATTTTTGTGAAAGGGAAATCACGTTTAAGCAAGTGATCGGAGTTCTTTGAGGGAGTTGCAAGTGCTGTGGATAAAGGGAAAACGCTCGATATATTGTACTTAGATTTCCAGAAGGCATTGATAAGGTGCCATATCAAAGGTTATTGCAGAAAATAAAATCTCATGGTGTAGGGGGTGACATATTGGCATGGATAGAAGATTGGGTAGCTAACAGGAAGCAGAGAGTAGGCATAAATAGCTCATTGTCTGGTTGGCAAGATGTAACGAGTGGTGTGCCACAGGGATCTGTGCTGGGACATCACATTTTCACAATTTATATCAATGACTTGGAGGAAGGGACCGAAGGTATGGTTGCTTAATTTGCTAATGACACAAAGATAGGTAAGAATGTAACTTGTGAAGAGGACATAAGGAGTCTGCAAACGGATATAGATAGGTTATGTGAGTGGGCAAAGACCTGTCAAATGGAGTTTCATGTGGGAAAGTGTGAAATTGTCCATAGTGGCAGCAAGAATAGAAGAGAAGCATATTATCTAAATGGTGAGAGATTGCAGAGCTCTGAGATGCAGAGGGATCTGCGTGTCCCAGTGTATGAATCTCAAAACATTAGTATGCAGGTACAGCACGTAATTAAGAAAGCTAGTAGAATGTTATCATTTATCGTGAGTGGAATTGAATACAAAAGTAGGGAGGCTATGCTTCAGCTATACAGGTTATTGCTGAGACCACATCTGGAGTATTGTGTACAGTACTGGTCTCCTTATTTAAGGAATGATGTAAATGCCTTGGAGGCAGGACAGTGAAGGTTTACTAGACTAATATCTGGAATGGGTGACCTGTTGTACGAGGAAAGATTTGACAGACGAGGCTGGTATCCGCTGGAATTTAGAAGAGTAAGAGGCGACTTGATTGAAACATATAAAATCCTGAGGGGTCTTGACAGGGTGGATGTGGAAAAGATGTTTCCCCTGGTGGCAGAATCTTGAACTAGGGTTCCAGTTGAAAAATAAGGGGTCGCCCATTTAAGACAGCGATGAGGAGAATTTCTATCTCTCAGAGAGTCTTGAGTCTTTGTAATTCTCTTCTTCAAAAGTCAGTGGAAGCAGAGTCTTTGATTTTTTTAAAACAGAGGTAGATAGATTCTTGATAACCAAGGGGGTGGAAGGTTATCGTGGGTAGGTGGAAATGTGGAGAAATCAGTACAGCCGTGAACTTATTGAATGGTGGAGCAGGCTTGAGGGGTCGAGTGGCCCACTCCTGATCCTAACTCGTATGTTCATCCGTATGTTCGTATATAACAGGGTATATCTAAAACATCCTCTTTATTAATGTTAAACCCCTCTAGTATGTGAATTACCTGCTCTTTTACTATTGCCTGAGGTGTATCTTCTTCCTTGGTAAAGAAAGATGCAAAGAGTTCAGTTAATAGCTCAGCTATGCCCGCTACCTCCATATTAAATCCGCTTTCTGGTCCATGATCGGCTCCACTCCTCCTTTTACCAACTTTTTGCTAGTTATCTGTCTATAAAAAATATTGGAACTTCTTTTAATGCTAGTTGCCAGTCTCTTTTAAAGGGTACAGTTCTAAAGTGACTGCAGGACGAGAGTGATCTGGGAGTATTTGGGATCAAATAGTTGAATGGAGCAGGGCAGGTTGAGAAAGTGGTTAATAGGGATGTTGGTCTTTTTAAATAGAGGCATGGAGTACAAAAGTAAGGAAGTTATTATGAACCTTTGTGAAACACTGGCTTCACCTCAACTGGTCGATTGTGTACAATTCTGAATATGGCACTTTAGTAGAATGTGAATGCTTAATAGTGTGTGCAGAAAGGATTTACAAGGAATGTTCAAGGGATGAAATACTTCAGTTATAATGATAGATTGGAGAAGCTGTGGTTGCTCTCCTTCAAACAGAGAAGGCTGCGAGGAAATTTGATTGAGGTTATTCAAAATCACGAGTGGTCCAGACAGAGTAGATAGAGAGGAACTTTTCCTCTTGGCAGAAAGGTCAATAACCTGAGGCCACTGTTATAAGGTGGATGGGAAAAGAACCAACCGTGACATGAGGAAAGACTTATTAACGTAGTGAGTGGTTAGGATCTGGAATGTTCTGCCTGCGAGTCTGATGGAGACAGATTCAATTGTGGCTTTCAATATGGAATTGGACAAGCACCTGAAGAGAAAATCTTTGCATGTCTATGTAGAAAGGGCAGAAGCATAGGACTAGTGAGGTGCTCTTACAGATAACCAGCATGGACACAATGGGCTGAATGGCCTCCTTCTGTGTTGTAAACATTCTATGATTATATGCTGACTGCTGCAGCTTGTTGGTCACAAACTGCCTGTCCAGTTTTTAAACTTAAAACTGTGAATGTGGTTTCAGGGTAATTAATTGCATCCGAAGGGCTTTGAAGGTTGATCATGACAGACTGTAGCAAACTGGCTACAAAAAAGTCAACAAAGTGTGGGTTAAAGGTAGTTATTCAGACTGACAAAAGTTGAGAAGTATTGTGTGACAATTCATGTCAATGGGTTAGCGCTGTGCAAATGCGTTCTATTGTTTGGTCCATTCCGAAGATTACGGCACACAACATTAAGAAGCGGCTGAGCACGCAGCACAAAGCAAAAGTTAAAGGCTTGATAACACTCCAGCTGTAGTGCTGAAGATCAGTGCTCTAAAACTAGCGACAACTCTAGCCAAGCTGATCCAGTACAATTACAGCAGTTACAGCACTAGGATTCAACTGATATGGTGTGAAGTTGCTCAGTTGCACACTGCCTAGAAAAGTAGGGAAACACTGACTGGTTAGTACCCAATCAACCTCCTCCCAATCAACACCAAATCTTTCCTTGTGCTGGGTGTGACTCCCCTTTCAACGTATCTCTCTTTCATAAAACTCATTTTTTTTTGTATTTTCCAGAGCTTTGTTAACCTGTATTGCTATTTTATTGATTTTTATATCTGCACCCCTGAGTCCCATTGCTCCGTGACACAATTTAGATTATCATTGTCCAAGGAGTATGGGTTCTCAGTCTTCCTACCCAAATGTGTAAGTGTACATTTATCTGCATGAAAATTCATTTACAATTTCGTTAACATGAAGTATTTTTCTCACAATCTGCCTTTGTATTAACTATTGCTCCAAGTCAATGTCATTAGTGAATATTACAATTGTACGTCCTTTTTCTGCGTCGAAATCATTTATGTTAAATATGAACAACAGTACTCCCAGCACCAGTTCTTGTCACACAATACTTCTTGCCCAGTTCTAACTGCTGATACAGTGATGGCGACTGGGTAAGTTATAAATAAATAAAGGCACATTTTAAAGATTATAGTCCTGTCACATTATAAGCAGTAGTGATACAGGAAACCCAGCATCATCAGTTTTGAACAGAATCTGAGAACGGCTCGTGCCAGATCTGTGATTAATCAGATGCGTATTGAAATAAAAATCTATGTATTATTGTGATTATTAACGTATTATGCTAATTATGATATAATATGCTTATTAAGATCACAGATATCCTCGACTAACATCCGGAGACTCCCCATGCTCAGGCAGACTGGAGATCCAGTACGGTGAAAACTGGGGAACAGTGTGTGACCTTGACTGGGATTTGAAAGACGCCAATGTGGTCTGTAATCTGCTTCAGTGTGGAGTAGCCGTGTCGGTGCCAAGATATGCTCATTTTGGAGAGGGCATTGGGCTCGTACGGTCTGATATCTTTGACTGCACTGGAAATGAGACCAGTTTATTGGACTGCCGTCTTTTTCAAGGAAATCAGCAGGAGTGCAGCCACAGGAACGATGCCAGTGTGATCTGTTCCGGTGAGTACAGACTTACTGAAAAGCAGACAACTCCCTGCTTAATATGTGGAAAACTGAGGAAGGTGGCATTCCCATGTTTCTGTCTGAAAGGTTCATATCTAAACTAGTCATTATAGTTTATTATTACTGCTAAAGGTCTGGTGTAACGTGGTAGAAAATACCCACAATTACTGGTAAACAAGATGGTTCTGAGTCTTAACATTTATTTTGCAAGAAGCAGAATTTTCGCAAGTTTGTTTACCACTGCACCGAATGTATATTTAGAATTGAATATTGGCTGCAACAGTTGGGAGTTGACTAAATGAATATGCACTGGCCTATTTCGATACTTTAATTTGAACACCACGAATGATCCGACATTACAATAGCCTTCTGATCCTCCCTGCCCCCGTTAGTATTCTTATCATACAGTACTGAAGCAGGCCCTTCGGCCCACCGACTGTCTGTCGACCAACAACCACCCATTTCTACTGATCCTACATTACCTACCACTCTCCTTGCACCTACCCACAGTCGGGTTAATTTACAATGGTCAATTTACTTTCGACCTGCAAGTCTTTCACTGTGAGATGAAACCAGAGCACGCGGCAGAACCCCACGCATTCACAGGGAGAACATGCAAACTCCGCACAGACAGCACCCAGAACTGAATTTAGGTCACTGGAGCTGTGATGCAAACCACTGCTCCACTGTGCCCACGTTAACACTAACTGAACGGCAGGGTATAAAAGCACGGCTGTACTCCAGCACTGCTCAGTGCAATCAGGCCAGAATTGAAAGATTACAAAGTTATTTTATAGAAAGTGTGTATTTTACCCGCTAAATATGACAGGATCGGACACATATCCACATTATCAGTACAGAGCTTTCAGTTGCACTAGCCTGTTCGATCATTCAGTTAGATCATACCTGATATGTTCTTCAAGTCTCTTTACCTGGCTTTGAACCAGATTCCTTGATACACCGAGCTTAAAAAAATCTATCAATATTAGTCTTGAAAATTTAGATTAGATGTAACATCCACAGCTCTTTACTTTGGACGTTGTTAGGGAAAGTTCCAGATTGCCGCTGTTTTTATAGAAAAATGTGTTTCCTAATTGTTCTTTGAGGCCCAACTATCTTCTGGTGCTTCGTCAGTTACCTTCCCACCATCAAAATGTCAGAAGTTGGGCTTTTTGCTGAGAATTGCATGATCTTTAGTTCCATTCACAATTCCTTGGATTAAGAAACAGTTCATGCCCAATTACATCAAGAATCCGGACATTATTTAGACTTGGGCTGATAGGTAGAAAGTAACACACTCACCACCTCCGTGTCAGTTAATGACTATTTCCAACAAGAGAGACAATATCATCTCCCCTAGCTATTATAATCAGTGAATTCACTACCACCATCAAATCCTACTGGGTGTTGTCATTGACAAGAAACTGAACTAGACCATTCACAATAATGTAGTGGCGAGTGGAGCAGGTCAGATGATCGGCATTCTGTGGCAAGTAGCTCACCTGCAGAATTCCCAAAGACTTTCCAGCAGCTGGAAGACATAGGCTGGGAATGTGAAAGGACATGACTCTTATAAATTTCAGGGAACCCAGCCACAGTTTGTGTAATCCTTCTTCATAATGAGGGGAGGCAATGGTGTGGTGCTAATGTCACTGGACTAGCAATCCAGAGTCCCAGGCTAATTCTGGGGACGCTGGTTCAATTCCCACCATCGCAGCTCGTGGAATTTAAATTCAGTTAATAAATCTGGAATTAAAAACTAGTCTCAGTAATGGTAACCATAAAACCATTGTCGATTGTTATTTAAAAAAATCTTGTTTCGTCATATCCTTAGGGGATGAAATCTGCCATTGTTACCTGGTCTGGCCGACATGTGACCAGAGACCTACAGCAATGCTGTTGACTCTTAACTGTCCTCTTACATAGCCTAACAAGTCACCCAGTTGTGAAAGGTAACGATGCATGAGCAATGAATGCTGGCCTTGCCGGCGACACCCACATCAAATGAATGAATAAAAAACAGAAACATTTGAAGCCAAGGAATCATTCTCGCATCTTTTATGCTGCACACTCTCCTTGGTCAACATATCCTTCCCAAAGCATATTGCCCATAGCTTAACATTACACCAGATGGGGCCTGACCAGTTTTTTTTTAGCTGCAGCATCATTTCTTCACCCTTGTATTCCATTCCTCTAGACATAAATCCCAGTATTCCATTGGCTGCTTTGATTTTCGTTCCTGTACTTTCCCATGACCCTGAAGTCTATTTTCCCTGTGCTGCATCCGGCTTTTCACCATGTAGAAAATACTGTAATCTTTTTAAGTCCAAATTGGACACCTCACGCTCACCAATATTGAAATAGTTTTACACAGTCACGGAATCTTTTTTTTTGTAAAGTTATGCTTAAAATATGCATGATTACAATATGGCTGATATTTTATTTCAATGGCAATATTGAGTATGTCAATTATATGTGGCTTTCTATCCAGTCATCTAAATCATTAATAAATATGGTGAATAGTTGAGGTTCCTGTGGGACGGCGCCATCACATCCTGCCAATTAGATGATCTGCCCATTATCCCTGCTGTCTATCTCCTGCCACTAAACAAACGTCCGAAGCAGGTCAATAATTTCCCTAAATTCTATGAGCTTCAAGTTTAGCCAACAATCAGTTACAAGAGATTTTGCTGAGTGCTTTCTGGAAGTTCATCTGAATAACATCCATTCAGGTTCCCCTGTTCTCTACTTTAGTTACCTCCACAAAATATTTGATCAGGTTCATCAAGCATGATCTACCTTTTACAAATCCACGCTGGCTCTCTCTGATTGGCTGTCACTTTTCAAGGTGATCAGACACTCCATCTTCAAATGTACACTCTAGTAATTTCCTGACAACTGCTGTTAGGCTAACCAATCTATAATTGCCTTGGTTCCCTCGCTAACCTTTCTTTAAATAGCAGTGTGACAATTGCAATTTTCTAATTACTGATCCAGCAGTTTGCTCTCAATCATTAACAAAGGGACGGAAGGTGTTGTTTACAGCGCTATCAAGCAGTACTTACCAATAAACTACTCACTGATGCTCAGTTTGGGTTTGTCGGACCCCTCAGCTTCAGACCACATCACACCCTTTGTACAAACATGTATGATAAAGCTGCATTCCAGATGACAGTGACTGCCCTCAATGTCAGGGCAGCATTTGTCCGACTGCGGCAACAAAGAACCTTAATAAAAGTTGGGTCCATGTAAATACTGATGCAACGAAATTATGCATAATTCCTGCCATTTCCTTATTTTCATTTATAATATCACAACTGTCATTGTAATGAGACCACATTGCTTTTAATGACAATATATTTCTGAAGTTATTGTAAAAGTTTTGGAGCTCTTGCGAACTGTTTTGTCATCCTTTGCTATTCTTTGTATCTCTGCCATTCACGAAGATCTGTGCATTTTTCTTTTTGCATTTTTGCATGTTTTTGGTCTCTTTTATACTTATGATGTTCTTGTGTCGTGCACGCCAGTCCATAATAGATGAGGTTGAGTTTGGAATTGGACCATTCAATGCGGTGGTCATTGAGTTGAGCTTCCTTGATGGCAGGCTTGTGCCGTTCACTGCGTCAAGGAAGCTATGGAGATCGATAAACACAAGACCTTCCCCCTAACAATGACCTGTTCCTCGGTGAATATCAGGGTTTCCCTCCTCGAGAAACGCACAAGCACCTGCTGTGCAGCCAACAAACCACGACCAGAACAGTAGCATGGATTGACTGGCCACGATGCACAATAACTGACGAATCAGCAGCAAGAATAATGGCATATACTGACCTCTCATGGAATATAATTAACTGACCAAGAAAAAACAGAACAAGAACATGTAATAACCTATCAGTAGTAAGATCCTGCCCACATTCCCGTTCTGCACTGCATATAAACAGACTGCTTCCACCAATTACAATTATTTCTCCAGACAATGGGCAGAGTACATGGCCCAAAACGTCGTGGTCTGTCAGTATTTCTAACAACTGCTTTTTCAAGAAAGCAACTGCTGTTCTCAGCGCAAAGGCACGTGATGTAAAACCGTAAAATGGTCTGACTCAAATGTTGAATATTTTAGTTTTCTATTTCCCTGTAGCACCTAGATATGCTACATTTACAACTGTGCTCTACCCCCTCACCCCGCCCCCCACCAGCCTCCCCTCACCCATTTACTAGTTTAAGGTTCCTGTAACAACCCTATTTATCCTTTATTCTGGGACCCTGATCCCAACCCGATTCAGGTGCTTCACATTCCAACAGAATAGTTCTTTAATATCCCAGTACAGGTGCCAGGGTCCTTTGAAAGGTAACACCTCTTTCCAACATCATAACCTTCAAGCACGTGTTCATCTCCCTGATCGTTTATTTTTCCTATGCCAATGTGCAAGCGGCTTGTATAATAATCCAGATATTATAATCCTTGAGACCTTCTTTTATATTTCAGCTCCTGGTACTCTCCGAAAAGAACCTCTTGCCTACTCTTTGCAATGTTGTTTATGCCTAATTGGTCCACAACGACTGGATATTTCCACCCCAATCTTGCATTCTGATTTGAGATAACCCTCACTTCGCACAAGTTGGGAAAATACTGTGTGAGACTGTTAATGCCCTAATTATTGAATCACTTAAAAGTATCACATTATGCACCACTCCTCCTCCTTTTGAACAGCTTCCTATTCGAAGGTATCACGGTCAACATTGTGGCTGTCCTTCTAACAGTCTTCATCCTGATCTTCACAAATAGACAGTACTTTGTTCCTGTTCACTTCTGTATATCCTCGTTCTCCATTACATCTGGATTTCAAATCTGTACACTATAAGCTGCAACAACCTCATTCTGATCCTGCAGCTCTCGACAAGGTGTGACTGAAATCTGCAGCAAACTGTCAAATACTCTTCTTGCTATCATATGTGTTGGTGTTTTTCCAATTCCCACAACAGCTCTATGATCCTGAGCCAGAGAGGTTCCAGGTTGAGATATCTACTACAGACAAGTTCCCTCGGTTCAGTTCCATTCTCTACAAATTCCAATATCCAGAAAAAAACCTGCTCTGCCAGAACTTAGTCTGTCTTTATTTTAGAGGTAAAATTATTTGTCGATGCATTTTAGCTTTAACACTATTTTACTGGTTAGCTAACGCCGAAACACTAAGCACTCATCAATTAACATAGTCCGTATTTACAACTTACCCACGCCCTCTCACACTCTGACCTGACAATTGCTTCACTGAGTGAGTTTGTCCCTCTATTTGCTAGGTGTCTGTCTCTCAGCCCCTTCCAATAGGCTGTGCTACTGCTGGCTGTGGCGCTCTTTTAAACCGGTTGCTCTAGTCACTGACTCCAGTTTAACAGACAAAACAGAACACCTCCATCCGAACGCTCACCCTCTACTACCTAGAAGGACGAGGACAGCAGATGCATGGGAACACCATCTGCATGTTCTCCTCCGAAGCACACACCATCCTAATTTGGAACTATATAACCGGTCCTTCACTGTCGCTGGGTCAAATCCTGGAAGTCCCTTGCTAACAGTACTGTGAGTGTACTGAAAGCGCATGCACTGCAGTGGTACAAGAAGGCGGCTCACCACCATCTTTGCAAGGGCAGTTCGGGATTGGTAATAAATGCTGTCCGAGCCCGAAATTCCCACCCCCTGTGAAAGAATAAAAAATACCTCCTTTTACCCCTCTGCACCGAATTCTTACTCTGAGCAAACTCTAACTTCCCACTATGTTCATAATGTATTCAGTTAACATTGCAATCTTTGTTTACACTCTGCCTTACCAGAAGTCTAAATATAGAATCATAGAAAATAGGAGTAGGCGTAGGCCAGACATCCCTTTGGAGCCTGCTCCGCCATTCAAAAAAAGTAATGGCCTATCATCTATTTCAGTACTCTGTTCCCGTTTTTCCCCATATCACTTGATTCCTTTTGTATTAAGAAAGATATCTATCTCCTTCTTGAATATATTTAGAGATCTGTCATCCGCTGCCTTCTGTGGTAGAGAATTCCACAGGTTCACCACCTTCTGAGTGAAGACATTTCTCCTCATCTCGGTTCTAAATAGCATACTCCATATCCGGAGACTGTGACCCGTGGTTTTGGACTCTCCAGCCATCGGGAACATCCTCCCTGCATGTAGCCTGTCTAGTACTGTTCGAGTTTTATAGGTTTCTCTGAGATCCTCTCTCATTCTTCTAAACTCTAGTGAATATAGACCGAGTCGATCCGATCTCTCTTCATACGTGAATCCTGCCATCCCAGGAATTAGCCTTGTAAATCTACTTTGCACACTCTTAATGGCAAGGGCATCCTTCCTCAGATAAGGAGACCAAAACTGCACACAATGCTCTAGGTGTGGTCTCACCAAAGCCCTGTATAGGTGCAGTAACATCTTGCTCCTTTACTCAAATCATCTTGCAATGACGTCCAATATTATATGCTTTTTGAGGCACATTCGAGATACAACAGTCCAGACAGTTTCCAGCTGACAGTAATTACCCGAGTTCGCACAATCACAGCTGATTGACAGCTTACTGCTAACCTGACTTACCCTGTTAACTGCGAACAATGAACTGCCTTGCAGTTTGGTTTTTAATTCCAAGCGAATTGCTAAATGTTACGGCTAGATTTAATTCTTAGCCACTAATTACCAAATTCCAAACTTCCCACTCTGCTGACAACACATGCAGCTAAAGGTACAGTCTATGCTTGCACACTTTGCCTTAACTCTACCTTACTGCATTGCAGAAGAACATTCCCCATGCAGGCAATTGCAGTTCAAGAGGACGGTCCTGACACCGGTTTCAAGGGCAAATAGAGTTGAGCAATAACTGCCACCTCTGCCAGAGATGTCCACATCCGCATAAAGAAAAGCAGCTCCGAAATGGGCTTGTTTTGTATTTGTTCTCCAGATCTTCAAGAGCTCATCTATCAAACCCCTTAACCATTTTAAACACATCAACTAGATAAGCTGTAATCCTTCTAAACTAAATCTATTACAAACAAAGTTTATGCAACTTATCTTCATAATGTACCGTTTAAAGCATTGTTGCCATTCTAGTGACACTGTCCTGAACAACCTCCACAGCCAATGGTTTTGTGAAGTGCCGTGCCCAAACGTGACAACAGATACAACTGAATCATCACATCCTTCATCGTTTACATTCCAAAATCCAAGAGATAAAGACCAACAATCGATTAGCGTTTGCAAGAAGAGCTGTTAATTTTTGAGTGTTCAGCCAACTTCTTAAAGAGGTCCTGTAGTAATTATTGTGATGCAAGTACACAGACCTGAAACATAACTCTCTTGCTCTCTCCACAGATGCTGCTAGCCCTGCTCAGTATTTCCAATATTTTCTGTTTTATTTCAGGTTTCCAACATCTGCAGTATTTTGCTTTTGTGTTGCTGTGGTAATTCTAATTGTTTTTTGATAGATAATTTGTGTAAAGTATGGATAGATAATCGTGTACATAAGATTCAACTTTTATACCCATTTTCTATTTTGCTGTTTCTATGCAGAGGATGATTTATAAATTATTTGGATTTGGATTCGTTTCCAATACAGGGAAACATGGACCTCGATTGGTTGATGGGACGAACAGATGCTCTGGCCGGGTGGAGGTGCTGCATGGAGACCAGTGGGGGACGCTGAGTGACATGTACTTTGATCTGGAAGACGCCAACGTGGTCTGTGAGCACTTGCAGTGTGGGACAGTAACCTCAATCCCGGGAGGAGCTCACTTTGGGAAGGGAGCCGGTCCAGTGTGGAAGGAAAGTTACAGGTGTCGGCGGAATGAGACGCGATTGTGGGATTGTCCTGTTTCATCCTGGGAACAGTTTAGCTGCTCCCATGAAAATGATGCCAGTGTCATCTGTACGGGTGAGTCATCTCAGTCAATTGAACTGAAATACACCAACTGTTCTGCTGTCAAGCATCATTAACTATTTCCACAGGTCGCTGATTCACTAGTTTTGCTGATCCCATGCTTCCTTCGACTCTAAGATTCTGAGATGTGTTTGTCGGTTTATTGGTCTGAATTAAATTACAAATGAATCAAAGAGCTTCACTCCAGTAAACATTGAATACATACAATGTCTCGTGATTAGTACTTATCGCTCATATAATATCTCTTTTGTGGTAAATCTAGGGCATTATTCAAGGGCTATAGAATCAGCAATTTGCTCCCAGGACCACTGCCATAGAATGGAAATTTTGCTCGAGCATTGAAACTGTTATCAATGTTGGCCGTTCAAATATGAATTATCATGGAATTCTCTGCAAAGATCAGCTGTGCAATAGAAAAAACTGTGAACTTGTTTCCAACTAAATAGCATGAGATAAATTTTAATTTCCATTCCATTAAGGGCAATAAAATGATAGTGAGTGAAGTAACTCGTTATTTCACCAATATGCCATGTCTTTGATTATTTCACAAACTTGATGTAAATTACAATTCTCCCAGTTATCCCTCAACCAGCGCCCTCTTATAACAGATTATCTGCTCAGTTAACTGATCGCTGTCCGTTTGACATTGCTCAACGCAAATTGCTCCCACGTTTCACAATTTAAAATATAGGTAATAAAAACAGTAAGTGCTGAAAATACTCAGAAGTTCTGGCAGCATCTGCGGTGCAAGAAACAGAATCAACCTTACAGTTTGCAGATCTTTCATCAGAACTTAGAGATTTAACAGTTTTTAAAGAAAGGGGAAAGCAAGGAAAGAACGAAAGGAACAATCTGTGATATGGTGGAAGGCAGGAAGAATTAAATGGTAAATGGGACAATGCAAGGCAGAAAGAGATAGGAATGGGCCAAGTGAAAAACACATTTCGAGAGGAGCTGCAAATTGGAAGGCAAGACATCGTCCAAAAAAGGGGAGGGAATCTTTCCTGAAATTGCTGAATTCAGTGTTCATTCCAAAAGCCTGTAAAGAGTCTAGTGGAAAGAGGAAGTGCTGTTTCTCAAACTTATGTTAATCTTCATTGGAACTGTGTCGGAGAAACAGGAGAGAGATGTCAGAGTGGGAGCAGAATAAATAATGAAAAGGACAGGCAACTGGAAGCTAAAGGTAAAGCTTGCAGACTGAACAAAGGTGTTGTGCAAAGTAAGCACTCAATTATGTTTGGTGTCCCAATGTAAAGCAGACGGTATCATGATCAGTCAATACAGTGAATACAGTATACTAAAGAGAAGGCAGTACAAGAAAATCGCTGTTTCACTTGGAAGCAGTATTTGGCGGCTTGGATGGTGAGAAAGGTGGAGGTAACAGGACAGTGGCTGCACCTCCTGCGCATTCATGGGAAGGTCCTGGGGGAAGGGGTGCTGAGAATGATTGAAGAGTGAATCAGAGTGCCACAGAGCGAATGGTCCCTTCAGAATGTTAAACGTGGAGGGAAGGGGAAGATGTGCTTTGTAGTGGCACCACATTAAAGGTGGTGGAAATGGTGGAAGATGATCTGTTGAATATGGAAGCTGATGGAGTGGAAGATGAGGAGAATCAGAATCCTATCATTATTCCGGGAGGGGGAAAGGGTGAAAGCAGACGTTTGGGGAATGGAATGGACGTGCTTGAGGGCCCTGTCAACCATGGTGGGTGGATGAGGAGGTGAGGAGAGTCCTCGGTTGAGGAAAAAGGAATACATATCTGGAACCACTGGTATGGAAGTTTGCATCACCAGACATTGCAGATGGAGCAAGTGAAAAAATGTGATAGAGTAATTCGAAGAATTGGGGTGTGAGGAAGCATAGACAAGGTAACTGTGAGAGTCACTGGGTTTACTCTTTATATTAGTTAATAACCTATCCCCAGAAGCAGAGACAGAGATGTTGAGGAAGAGAATGGAAGAGTTGAAGATGGACCATGTGAATATAAGGAGGTTAAACTGGAAGAAAAGTTGATGATATTTTCAAGTACAGGGCGAGAGCTGGAATATCAGTGCATGTGGACAGGAGGACGGCCTTCAGTCCCTCGGCTATCACCTACAGTTCATTTTACCCTCTGTCCCCAGTTCAGCAACCGTAAGCTACTCAGTACGTCTCTAAAATGTATTTACAGAGAAAAGGTAATGGTGAAAATGATCTTTCAACAAGCCTTCTGAACAATGATGACAGGAATAGTAACCATTAATATTAATGACTTTTCGGGTGGCAGTAAATTCTGAGATATTTTGCTTCAGTTTCACCATTCTCAATCTGTTTCATGTTGTAGATGAAAATTGGTCACTAAGTCTGACTAACGGGGGAAGCTGGTGTGATGGGAGAGTGGAGATTTACTACAATGGCAGCTGGGGGAGATTGCAGGATAGACACTGGACCCTGAATGATGCCAATGTAGTCTGTACACAGCTGGGTTGTGGTGAAGCGACAGCCGCTTATAACTATTCAAAGGACGGAGAGAGTGAAGGACCCATCTGGGTGAATGATGTCCAGTGTGAAGGAAACGAATTGCAGCTCCAGAACTGCATCTTATTCACATTGAATTCGTCTCTCACTGACAGTATGGATGTAGGGGTCCTGTGTTCAGGTAAGCAAATTCTTCACTGCTTTTACAAAAACATAAAAGTGAAATGTCTAATCTGCTGAGAAAAGTGATAATATCGGTTACTTGTTCCTGGGTTTCTCAAAGCAGTAATTTCACTCGAGGAGAGTCGGAGAGGATGGTGGGCGGTCGGGGAGCTGGGGTGGTGTACAGAGAGAGAGGACACGGACACAATTAAACAGCAAGAACGTTTGTATTACAGAAATTTCAATTAACACATACATCACAAGGGGTTTAACAGGAATGTAAACGGAGAGAAAACTGACACAGAGCCAAACAAAGAGATGTTAGAGTGGGTGACGAAATGTTTAGTCAGATGAAAGCAAAATACTGCGGATTCTGGAATTCTGAAACAAAAACAAGAAATGCTGGATTCACTCAGCAGGTCTGGCAGCATCTGTGGCAAGAGAAGCAGAGTTAACGTTTTGGGTCAGTGACCAGAAACGTTAACTCTGCTTCTCCTTTCCACAGATGCCGACAGACCTTCTGAGTGATTCCACCATTTCTTGTTATTGTTCTTAGTCAGATGGTTGGATTTGAAGAGCCGGAGACACGGAAATATTTCTGGTGGAAATTCAGATCTGGGGGTTAGATGGTTAAAGGCAAAACTGAAAGTTGTGGGCAATTGAAGTGGGTGAAGTGCAACAAGCTGTATTCAGAAAAAAGCAGAGCTCCTGAAATGATTCAGGCTGGAGATGGTTATACTGATGCAGGGGGAGAGCATGAAGGTGTCTGAACATGAAGATCATATTTGGAAACTCTGGGTATTGATCGCAGGGAAACCAGTAGATCGTCGAGTGCCATGGCGTTCCTGAGAGGGGCTTCATGTAGGGAAGGCAACAAAACTTTGGATGAGCTGATGTTTCTGGAGGATGCAAGATGGGTGATCGCCCAGGAGAACATTGAAATATTCGATTCTGCAGGCAACAAAGCATGGGTGAGCATTTCAGCAGCAGATGGGCTGAGGCAGGAAGGGAGGTGAATGATGATAGAGGTGAAAGATAACGGCCTTATGAGAAAGAGAATACGGAATTGGATTCTCAGCTGTGGTATCAAATCCGGCGCCAAGCTTGCAATCAGTTCGACTGTATAGTATATAAGTGGAGGTAGCTGTGTGGGAGTTGGTCTGGTGCTAGTTTCATTAGATTGTGTATAAAAGTAGACAGATGTTTTGGACTAGACACTTTAAAGTTTCATTGTGTGGCATGTTAATGCATGCATGTGTTCTGGGGATGTTGCATTATGCAGAGTGTAGTTTAGTTTTGTTTAGTTTAGAGATACAACACTGAAACAGGCCCTTCGGCCCACCGAGACTGTGCCGACCATCAACCACCCATTTATAATAATCCTGCACTAATCCCATATTCCTACCACATCCCCATCTGTCCCTATATTTCCCTACCACGGCTAGGGGCAATTTATAATGGTCAATTTACCTGCCAACCTGCAAGTCCTTTGGCTTGAGTGTGGGCAGATGTTTTCGGGTTGTTCCAATGAACATTTATTTGCATACGACATGTGGAACTTACAACATATGAGATAGTTAATGATTCAGATTTGATACCGATTGGTTACAGTAAGCATTTTCTTCGGACACTGCGGAAATCAATACATTCCAGCGTTTCACGTCAGAAGTTTACAGTGCTGAATGGTTATTACACACTCAGTCACTGGACAGAGTCGAGTATGTCATCTTGTTCTTCAGTTCGGTAGATGTTAAGCTCCACCCAACATTTATGCCCACCTACAGAAGCCATGTGTCTTCTCCTTGTCTTCTACTTCTGTATCTGATGGGTCACATTGCTGATGTTTATTCTCCAAAGTGCATGACACAATTAGTCCAATCATTTTTGTCCAGTCCAGATTAAATACTGGTTTCTGTTCAGCCGGGAGGTCTGCACATCGACAGTTCAATTGCCCGTAGGCGCTTCCTGATCCTGTCCAACATTTTGCAGAGAGATCCTGTTTTCTTCCCTCTTTGGTCCGGTCCAACAGTCATATATTGATAGAATTAGTCGTTTAGTTCATTGATTTTTTACAGACAATCGCAATTGCTAATGTGCCTCACATGTTTCGTTTGCTCATTTAACATAATTGCAGCAGTCTGTCTGGACAGACAGGTCTGCATCTTCTCTGTTCAGACATGCGGCTTATGTATCTAAAATTACTCAAATATATTCCTTGTCAAAGACAGAGTCCCATCCTTTCAAAGGTAAGTGATTCTCTTATGCAATTAATATTAAATTGATTTATGATAATGTTAATAATGTTATAATCAACACAACCCTAGAACGTAGTTCCACACGAAGATACTGCATATTGCAAGGCTGATGTTTAAGGGTAGGACTTGTGGACCTTACATTCTCCAATATGAAGTGGAGTAATAAAGTAATCATGAAGTAATAAATAGCATGGATTAAACTGCTGGTCTTGCCAGTGACACCAACATTCCCTGAAATAATTGAAAAACAGAAAGGCACGGTGACATGTGGGGAACTATCTGGTAATATAATCCTGAATGTATCAGTCGCATAAAGCATCATTGGGTCCTCTTCATCTTCACTAAATCCTCCTGTTTGACAAAGATTATCCAGGAAGCCAAAGAAAACGCACAGCAAATATTCTCCATCATAAATCTTCCTCCTGAACCACTCCCCTGCCTCATCCACCCTGAACTCCAAAAATAATTGAGAGGAGCTCATAGACTTTTTGTCACAAAGTTCAAAAACATCCGTTCAGTCACCTCCCTTTCTTCCCCAACCCATCAGGCCTAACTTCCTATCAGTTCCCACCCCCATCCCATACGATCACCCTGAATTCACATTTCTTGTTTCTCTCCTAGAATCCTTCACTCTCTCTCTGAACCTGTGCTGTTGATGGTATCCACATTTTGCTGTCTACACCTTATTTCTATTAAACTACTGAACACAAACATTCCCTTCCTGGGTTCCATATTAGCTGGCAATATTAACGATTCTCTTTCTCTCTCTCTCTCTCTACATTTTCAGGCTCCTCTCCATCAAATCAGCAGTCATCACACCTCTCCTCAGAAAGGAACCATTGACCACCTGTCCATGCAGGTTACTGCCCAGCTCCAACTGATCGTACCTCGCCAAAGTCCTTGAATGTGTTGTCGCCTCCCAAATCCATGCTCATCTTATATGAAGCTGCATGTTTCAATTACGCAAATCAATTTTCTATCCACACCACAGGCCGAAAACAAATGACATCCGAAGTGATTGTGACAAATATAAACGATTCCACCTCCTCTTTCTTGACTTGTCTCAAATTTTTATATGATTGATCATGAAATACTTGTCCAATTCCTCCCCATTAACACACGGCTGGGTGGGACTGCACTCAGCTGGTTCTAGTATTATCTGTACAGTCATGGTCAGAAAGTTGCCAGCAATGGTTTCTCTTCCTGCTTCTGCAAAGTCACCTATAGTGTCACCAGAGGATCGATCCTTTGACACTTCATTACTCATTTACATGCTGCCTTTCAGCGATATCCGCAAACAAAGCCTCAGTTTCCACATGTATCTCACTGTATCCAACTCTACCTCACATTCAACACTCTTGAGCCCTCCAATGCCTGTACACTGTGAGAATTCCAGGCTGACATTCAGTACTGCATCAGCAGAAAATTCCTGCAACTCAGTATTGAAAAGATAGAAACCATCAGTCCCCATCGCATGTTTCCTTGCTGCCAACTCCATTTCTCGCCATGCCAACTGTCTGTCACTCAGCCAGACAGCTTGTAATCTTGGTGTTATATTTGACCCCAGGGTGATCCTCCTATCAAATCTCCATATCCTCATTAACACTGTCTATTTTCACCTCCATGACATCACCCGCATTTGCCCTTATCTCGTCTTGTCGATAGCGTTGTTCCCTCCAGACTCGATGATGCTCATGCAATCCTGGCTGGCTTCACTAGTTACAACCTCTGTAAGCTCCGCTGTCTCGACCATTTGCCACTCAGGCATCTGCCCTCTGCCCACTGACCTACTTTGCCCAGCAACGAGAGGTTTTGAAATTCTCATCCTTGTTTTCAAATCCCTTCCTGGCCTCACAGCTCCTGTCTTTGCAATCGGCTCCAGACTGGCAGCTCCCAGTTCTGGCTTCTTGAGCATTCCTGGTTTTAATTGTGCACCATTGGCGGCCGTGCCTTTATTTGTGAAGGTCACATGCTCTAGAATTACTTGCTTAAATATCCCTGCCTGTCAACCAGTCTTTCCTGCTTTAAGACGTTCCATAAAAACTAACTCTTTGACTTAGCTTTTGGTCATCTGACCTAATATATTTTTCGGTGCTCTGTGTTAAAATGTCTTTGATATCACTCCTGTATCGCGCCTTGGGATGTTTAATTACGTTAATGGCGCTAGATAAATGCAAGTCACTTGTAATTGAAGATGAGGGAAATAGGAGATGGCAGTAAATGTCTGACCAAGATAACAAATTAGGGTAACATAAATGGACAAGGAACAGATACAGTTATATAACATGAGTATAAATTAACTGTGAATCGTGTGAGTGATTGCCTGTTTGACACCGTACACAGCGTTCAAAACATTAAAGGGGAACTGGAGATCAGAACTTGTCAAAGCCAGATGTAATAGCATATCTGAAACATTGCCGTTCGTTACATTCTATGTAAGAAGTAAGTGTAAACAGATATTCTGTTGTATAGTTTTATTTACCTGTCACAGGTGCTTTTCACGTTCATTTTTTGAGCTGGTGATGGTAAAATCAGTTGTATTGAGTGATGATGTGAATGTCTATTGAAAGTATAATCCTCATGTACTGTTATCCAACAGACCACGTGCAGTTAAGGCTGTCTGACGGTGGAAGCCCATGTACTGGCCGAGTGGAGATTTATTACAATGGGACTTGGGGCTCAGTTTGTGATGATTCCTGGGATCTGGCGGACGCTGACGTGGTTTGCAAACAGCTGGGTTGTGGAAAGGCATTGGACCTGGCACTTCCTGCATCTTGTGGACCAGGCTCAGGGCCAGTTTGGTTGGATGAACTGACGTGTTCCGGTAACGAATCATTTCTCTGGGAATGTCCCTCAGCATCGTGGGGTCACCACGACTGTTCTCATAAAGAAGATGTGAGGATCATGTGTTCAGGTGAAGGTGCTTCCATGTGCCCATTTTCCGTAGTGTTGTGCACGCGGTTTCACAGGGAAGATATGGCTTCGAATTGCATACAATGGACAGCACGGAATCTGGCCATTCGGACTAACTGGTCAATGTGGTGTTTACGTTGCCCACGAGTATCACCCCACATCATTGCACCTAACCCTCTTTGCATATCCTCCTGCTTCTTTCTGCCTCATGTACCTGTATAGCTTTACCTTAAAGGCATCAGTGCAAATCACCTCAGCAATTGCATGTGTTCGGAATTCTAAATTCAAACCACTCCCTAGGTAAAAAAACAAACAAATTCTCCTGAATTTCTTATTAGATTTATTCGTGATTATCCTATATTTATGATCACTAACTTCGGTCTCTGTCACTTTCGAAGTGATTAGTGCCTCTGTATCCCGAGATCTCTTTGCTGATCGACATCATTTTGACTCTTATTTTGCAAGAAGTACGTGGCCTCTTTATTCTTCCTGTCAACACTGAGCACCTTAGACTTATCTCTATTCAACTTATTTGGCAATTGTATGCCCATTCGGCCCGTTTATTAACGTATTCCCGTATTTTGTCTCTGTCTTTCTTAGTGTTAACTATATCCCCAAATTGCTGTCATCTTAAATTTTGAAATTAAGTCTCCCTTGTCTAAATCCAAATCGCTCATGTAAATGTTGAGCAGCAGTGATCCCAGCCCTGTGGAACACCACTTCCCAACTTCCACCATTCTGGGTTACCACATTGTACCCGGACGGTGTGCTTTGTAGCTGGTTTCCTATCATTCTTCCACTGATCTCTTGACTTCACAGGCTCTGACCTCAGTCATGATCCTTGTCAGAGGCCTTCTGAAAAAAAAACATGCATATTACATCGACTGCATTATCCCTGTTATCTTTCTGTAACTTCTTCAAAGAATTCAATAACGTTGTTTGTCTTTTCTGTTGTGAAATCCGTGTTGATTATTCTTTATTACTTTATGGGCTGTCAGTGTTTTTCTATCGCTTTTCTGAAATAATTACTGGAAATCAGTGAACACAACCGGTGCAGCATGTGTTGAGCTGTGCAGTATGAACATACAACGAGTTATCAATCTAACTATCTGGATATTTCTTGTGTCATTGACAGAGCACAAAGAGCTGCGGCTGGTGAATGGGAAGCATCGCTGTGAGGGGAGAGTGGAAGTGTTCTACAATGGCACCTGGGGAACAGTGTGCTCGGATACACTTGTTGAACGTGTTGCAGAAGTGATCTGTAAACAATTACAGTGCGGTCCTCTCAGTTCGATCGATTATTATGCTCAGTCATTCGGAGAAGGATCCGGACCCATTTGGCTCGATGGGATGGAATGTATTTCACACGAATCGTTCCTTTGGCAATGTCAAACAGAACCGTGGGGTAAACACAACTGTGAACACAGGGAGGATGCTGGTGTTGTTTGTTCAGGTAACACAACAAACCTCTAAATGTGCGAGTGTCATTTCAAACATTGGTGTGTGATACAGTCAGCATGTTTCTCTTCTCAACAGAAGCAAAAGTAACTGAGGAGCAGCCCCACAGATCAAAGGACTGCATTCGAGAATATGATTGTAAACGTGGGCTTTCACCAGGTGCTACTTCCTCTTTATTATACCAACTATCTGACATGTACTACTTTCTTATACTACATCAATAATAACCATTGATTCTCTTTGCCAGATTCTGGACATTGGTTGCGCCTGTTTGGAGGTAACACCAACTGCTCCGGGAGAGTTGAGATATTGTGCAATAACAGCTGGGGCACGGTGTGTGATGATTCCTGGGATCTGGCCGATGCCAATGTTGTCTGCAGACAGCTGGATTGTGGTCACGCTCTTTTGGCCCCAGGAGGAGCTACTTTTTCCCAGGGTGACGGTGTTATCTGGCTGGATGAGGTGAAATGCACTGGAAGCGAATCGTCTCTGGCCGACTGTCCTTCTTCATCGCCGGCTCAGTCTGACTGTGATCACAAGGAAGATGCCAGTGTGATTTGTTCCGGTGAGGGTGGCAGGGTTTGGAGAGTGGGGTTAGGGTGCCTTGTTTTGTTAAATTGACTCATTAGTTCGGAAATTAAGAACAATTTTTATCGTTTAAATGGAAAGTGCTGAAATCCTCCTGAACGTTTTGTACAATATATTCCACAGGACTCGATGTGCCTCCGATTGTTTACCCGTCCTCATCTGCAGGTACTTACCATTATTAGTATTCCAGCTAGCGTTCGGGTTTGTATTAGTTGAATTGGTACTTTTGTCATTTCCTCAAGATACTATAAGCATGTGCTCACTGACTGGAAAAAAATTTTCCTCACCGCATATTTCAAATGGTCCGGTTGAAAATCCGCTAATCCCAGTTTCTGACTGTACCTGAACTGTCCTGTACTGATCAGAAACATGGGGGCACTGTCTCTGTAATTTAGATTGGCTCACACTTTCCTCTGGTGCAATGTGCACCACACATACTGGGGAATGTTCAGCCCAACTCATTGCCCGGAAGCAGTGGATCTAATTATTAAATACTTATATAAATATTTTATCATGCAAGACGGACTGTGTCTGTATTAAAGCTTTCTTGTTGTCATCAAGAACAGGGATATAAAACAACTTCCATCCTAATTGCGGTCTGCTTCGGAGTCCTGCTAATCTGTGTGTTCATCTCGCTGATGGTGGTTATACAGAAAAAGTCAATCAGAAGAGGTGAGGCTCATATCTTACCGCGGATCCAACACAAAATCCCAGATATTGTGTCATATACTGCCAAAACTCTCGTTCATTGCAGCTTTCTATGGACCGTCAAGTGGCCTTGTTAGAAACACATTGTAATTTTTTTTGCTGGTTTTCTCAATTCAACGTGCTCGCAATTAGTGAAAGGTGACATTTAAACTGGAGAGTAATTTCAAGTGTCCACATTCACTGTGAGAGTTCATCACATAATACATGAAACTCTGGAAGAATGTACTTATTGTAACAATGGATCAGGAAATTTGATTGGAATTTTTGGGCTGTGCATTCAGCTATTTATTTGACTGTTAAATCTTCCTTCATCCATTGGGTATCAATTCCAGCCCTTCAGATTCTGGCTCTGGGCATCCAATCTCGAGCTGTCTAACCGGGTCTGCCTGTTATTTTGACAAATGAAATTTGTATAGGACCTTCTGCATTCACCAGCGGTGATTCTACATTCCAAAACAACGCTTCCACTCATATTTCACCCAACTAACACACTCCTGATTTATTATAAGAAATGGGCCTCTTAATAAAAAACACTTTCCATAATAACATAGAGTTCTTATAGAAATAGCTCTCTCTCTCTTACTCAGAAAGATTTGAAAGCTCGGACAGCATCGGCCTGTTATCTCTGCCGAGGACCCGACTAGAACAGGCTCTGAAACAAGACAGTCCAAAAGCTGATACGATCAAGCTTTCTAACCTCACTAGACTGGCAGTAGTTTACAAACGAACACAAGCAGCAGATCAGGTCATCGAGTCAAAGAGTAATAGAGTTATACAGCACAGAAACTAGCCCTTCAGCCCATTGTGCATGTGCCGGCCATCAAGCACTTATCTATTCTATTCCCATTTTCCAGCACTCGGCCCTTAGCCTTGTATGCTATGGTGTTTCGCGTGCTCATCTAAATACCTTAAATGTTGTGAGGGTTCCTGCCTCCACCATCTCTTCAGGCAGTGTGTTCCAGACTCCACATCCTCTGGGTGAATATTTTTTTCCTCAAATCCCCACTAAACTTCCTGCCCCTTATGTTAAATCCATGTCCCCAGGCAACTGACCCCTCTGCTAAAGGAAAACGTTTCTTCCTATCTATCCTATCAATGCCCTTCGTAATTTAGTAAAGTTCAATCAGGTCTCCCCTCAGCCTTCTCTGCGCTCAAGAATACAACCCTAGCCTATCTAGTCTCTCTACAGAACTGAAATGCTCCAGCCCAGGCAACATCCTGGTGAATCTCCTCAGCATCCTCTCCCGTGCAATCACATCAATCCTATCGTGTGGTGCCCAGAGCTGTACACAGTACTCCAGCTGTGGCCTAACTAGCATTTCATGGAGCTCCATCATAGTCTTCCTGCTCTTATATGCTATGCCTCGGCTAATAAAGGCAAGTATCCCATATGTCCTTCTTCACCACCTTATCTCCCTGTGCTTCTGCCTTCAGTGATCTATGAACAAGTCCACCAAGGTCCCACTGACCTTCTGGACTCCCTAGTGTCCTACCATCCATTGTATATTCCCTTGCCTTGAATGTCCTCCCAAAATGCATCACCTCACACTTCTCAGGATTAAATTCCATTTGCTCGGACCCCATCCATCTTCCCAGCACATCTATTTCGTCCTGTAATATAAGGCGTTCCTCCTCACTGTCTACGAATCAGCAATTTTCGTGTTATCTGCAAACATACTGATCATACCTCCTGTATTTACATCTAAAGGTACAGTGCAAACAGCAAGAGTCCCAGCATCGATTCCTGTAGTACACCACTGGTCACTGGCTTCCACTCGCAAAAACAACTTTTGACCATCACCCTCTGCCTCCTGCCACTAGGCCAATTTTGGATCCACTTTGTCAAATTGCTCTGGATCCCATGGTCTCTTATCTTTAAAAAGGAAACAGTGAGAGCTCAGAGCCAGCATGTTCCCCTAACCTTGAAGAGTAGGACCAACAATGCCAGGAGACCCTGGATGTCAAGGGATTTAGAGGATTGGATAGGAACAAAAAGGAGTTTAATGGCAGAATCAGTGAGCTGAAAACAGTGGAGGCCCTAGAGGAGTATAGGAAGTGTAGGGGGTATTTAAAAAAGTAATTAGAAGAGCGAAGAGGGGACATGCAAAAACACTGGGGAGCAAGATGAAGGACAATCCCAAGTCTTTTTGAAGTATATTAAGAGCAAGAGGATAAGATTACCACCGATTAGTGGCCATCAGTGTGTGGAGTCGGAGGATGTAGATTAGGCTTTAAATGATTATTTTTCATCTGTATTCACCATGGAGACGACCCATGTAGGTGTAGAGATCAGGGAATGGGATTGTGATATACTTGAACAAATTATCATTGAAAGGTAGGAAGTATTAGCTGTTTTAGTTGGCTTAAAATGGATAAATCCCCAGACCCAGATGAGATGTGACCCAGGCTGCTATGTGAGATAAGGGAGGAGATAGCAGGGGCTTTGCCACACATTTTCAAATCCTCTCTGGTACAGGAGATGTATCAGAGGACTGAAGGACAGTGAATGTGGTACCATTATTCAAGAAAGGTAGCAGGGATAAACCAGGTAATTACAGGCAGATGAATCTAACATCAGTGGTAGGGAAACTATTGGGAAAAATTCAGAAGAACAGGATTAATCTCCACTTGGAGAGGCAGGCATTAATCGGGGATAGTAGCATGGCTTTGTCAGGGGAGATCGTTTCTGACAAACTTGATTGAACTTTTCCTCAGTGAACACATTTGTCCCCAGTCTGCTGCAGGTGAACATATGAGTATGTAGAAAAATAGACACAAAGACATATACACAAATACGGACAATAAAACTACTCCGCATTCACAATACCTGGCTTTATCTCTTTACTATCACAATCTCTGCCATTTTGGAAGTGTTCGCAGATAATTTACTGTTAAACGCTCATTGGTTGCAACTAAACTTTAATCTCCCCACCATCCACCTGACAGGTTCTGTCACTAGCGGCAAGGGTTCACTGGCTGGTTTGTACCAAGCAATTTATGAAGAGATTGGGAATATTCCACCTGGCAAGGATTCCTATCAGGTCCGGCGTTCAGGTCTGTATTTTATATTTCATACCGAATTTTCACTAGACAAATGTCACTTCCGCTTAAATACCCCATTTTAATAGTCAGGTTACTGACTGAACACTGTCAGAAATCTGCTCACTATCACCATGTGAAGGAGCCCTGTCACAGTGCGAGTGTGTCTTTCTGTGTGTATAGTAAGATGAGCAATGGGTTTGGGAAGATTCCCACCCGCCGCTAATGCTGAAAGAACGTGATTTCTATTTGTTTATAACTATCATGTCATTTCATTCCATTTAAACTAGACCATAAATAATCACTGCTCTCAGAAGGAGATAGTCACATTGACTCAGATTTTATTTTTCTAGGTGACTGGAATTCTGGATCAGAAACACTTTCCCATCAGGAATTCCTTACCTGAAATCGGTGGTTTCCACCAAGAAACCTATTCTAACACCTTGTATTCTGAAGTTTAACATGAAATCTACAAATTCTGCTTCATGATACTGGGGCAGCAACACCACCATACCGATATAAGTTCTGTCCTGAACTATATTTGCAGGGCGATTTAACCATTGAGATAAATTACTCAGTTTACAACAAAACACACAAAGACGATTTCCCTGGCAGCTAAGATAACGGAGAATCATAAAAGATTCGAGAAGTATATTAAGAGTAAAAGCGTAACTAGGGAGTGAGTGGGTCCCCTTAAGGATCAGTGTGGGAATCGATGTGTGGAGACATGGGAAATGGGCGCGGTCTTAAATGAATACTTTAGTTTGTATTTACCGTGCAGAAGGTTATGGAAGCTAGTGAGTTCAAGGGAGAGAACAGATATCCTGGAGCATATCAACATTACAAAGGAGGAGGTGTTGGAGGTTTTGAAGCGCATTAAGGTGGATAAATCTCCAGGGCCTGACCAGGTGTATCCTAGGATGCTATAGGAAGCAAAGGAGGAGATTGCTGGGGCACTGGCAGATATTTTTATGTCATTGTTAGCCACAGGTGAGGTATCGGAAGACTGGAGAATGGCTAACGTTGTGCCTTTATTTAAGAAGGGAAGCAGGGATAAGCCAGCGAACTACAGGCTGGTGAGCCTTACATCATTGGTGGGATTCTGAGAGACAGGATTTACAAGCATTTGGAAAGGCAAGGTTTGATTAGGGATAGTCAGCATGGCTTTGTGCGTGGGAAATCATGTCTCACGTATTTGATTGAGGTTTTTGAGGAGGTGACCAAGAGGATTGACGAGGGCAGAGCGGTGGACGATATCTACATGGACTTTGGCAAGGCCTTTGACAAGGTCCTGCATGGTAGGTTGCTCCTAAAGGTTCAAACACATGGGATCCAGGGAGAGGTAGCCAATTGGATACAATATTGGCATAATGATAGGAGGCAGAGGGTAGTGGTGGAGGGTTGTTTTTCAGATCAGAGGCCGGTTACAACAGGATGTAGATCAACTGGAAAAGTGGGCAAGGGATTGGCAAATTGAATTTAACGCAGACAAGTGCGAAGTGATGCATTTTGGGAAGTTAAACCAGGGCAGGACATAGACAGTGAATGGCGGGGCCGTGGGAGTGTTGCTGAGCAGAAAGACCTTGGGGTGCAAGTACATAGTTCCCTGAAAGTGGCAACACAGGTAGACAGGGTGGTGAAGAAGGCATATGGCATGCTTGCCTTCATTGGCCGAGCCATTGAGTACAAGATGTGGGACGTCATGTTTCAGTGGTACATAGCGTTGGTTCGGCCGCACTAGGTGTACTGTGTGCAGTTCTGGTCGCCAGACTACAGGAAAGATGTGATTAAGCTGGAGAGGGTGCAGAAAAGATTCACAAGGATGTTAGCTGGTTTGGAGGACTTGAGTTAGAAAGAGAGATTGGATAGGCTGGGTCTGTTTTCCCTGGACGAAGGAGGCTGAGAAGGGACATGATAGAGGTATGTTAAATTATGAGACGTATAGATAGGATAGTTAGCCAGAGTCTGTTTCCCATGTTAAGGGTGACTAAAACTAGACGGCATAGATTTAAGGTGAGAGGGAGGAGGTTTAAAGGGGATCAAAGGGGTAAATGTTTCACACAAAGAATAGTGGGTATCTGGAATTAGCTGCCTGAGGAGATGGTGGAGACAGGAAAAGTAGCAACATTTAAGAGGCATCTGGACAGGTACTTGAATGAGCAATGCATGTAGGGATATGGAATTAATGCAGGAAGGTGGGATTAGTATAGATATTCGTTATGGTCGACATGGACGCGATGGGCCGAAGGGCCTGTTTCTATGCTGTACGACTCTATGACTTTCAGAACAAATCCGTTATTAGCCTCCTTGCACTCTTTTCTGCCCCATTATCCGGGGTGGGGTTCGGTTTTGGAGCCAACATCGGCCATTTGAGACTCTAAAATGGAAAGAGATGGGGACAGGGTGGAGGGATTCTGTATTAAGAAATTGTGCTAACTGACTATTTTTTCACTGTTGTTTCTGCGCTGATGTCTGAAATCTGAACGACCAGCTGTAGTGTGTATTGTTTTAACTGCTCGCTGTGTGAGCCAACATTATTGGTCCATCCCAAGATGCTCCTGAACCACTGCAGTCCCTGTGATGAATGTTCCACAATCGTGTCAGATACAAAGTCCCAGTACATTGTCATCAGATGATGACGGTTTATTGTTATTTGCTCGAACGTCCCACTCAATCTCTCCAATAACCATCCATGTTTGTGTTTAACAGTTACTGATTCCATTCAGTCCCTCAATCAGATTGAATATTACACCAGTCACAGTTTGGGTGACACGGATCCTGGATCAGAAAATTCTGAAGGGAACTCCTCCAGTATTCAGGGTGGGTACATTTTTACTTGTTATCATCAGGCTTTTAAATCCATCACGCTGTCTGCTATCTAAAATTAACAATGAAATATATCAGAACTTACTCGCTGTAAAATGATGCTGCTGAAGACATGGAGATTTGCTGATTGATTTTAGTTTTAAAAAATGTAGAAATAATTTGGATTTCTACAAAATCATCCCAATTGCACCCAGTAGTATAATGGAATGAAACTTTCAGTTCATGATGTTTTCTGGCACTGTTGTCTGGGCAGTGAAATGTGAAATTTGTGTGCATGTTGGATAGGTGATTCAACGGGATACATGTGACTTTAATACGGAGGGCAGAATTTTATTACACATTGGCTGCAGATTGGGAGGGAAATTGCCACTGGATAGCGGTGCAAAGGAAGCTCGACATCTTTACACTGTTAGGTGATATTCCCAGAGTCGGCAGAGCTGGTGGGTGGAGGCTGCACTATAAGGCTCTGGGCAGATAACTGAGCCTATAAAACAGGAAATTCATGGCAATTTTCCGAACTATTCACAAATTAGTGAAAGGCGGGCGACAACAACAGCTTTCAGAGAATCGCCATCTACACGGAGGCGGAAGCTCAGAGGAAGGTCAGTTTTGGCTGTGAAAAGCATTGTGGCACTGGAGGGAGGGCGAGAGATACTGAATCACGTTATTGGCAATCTGGAGGCTGACCGATCTTGGCGATCATAACAGAAGTATTCAGGATGAGCATCCTCTCCGACTTGCAACATATGTATGCAAAGTGAAAAGAGTGGAGGCATTGAGAAATGAGTGCAACAATTTACAATAGATGTCATCCACTCCTGTTTTGAGGTCTCCCATTGTGGAGGAGCATCAGAGATGGAGAGAACTGTAGTCCGCGAGATTTGGGCTGCAGCACCCAGAGAGGGACAAGGATCATGACGCTGGAAGAGAGGGTGGGCGAGCAGGTCTCACAGTAGCACGCAAGCAGCTTCTTGAGTGCAGAAGATGCGACCCATCAGAGAGGGTTTACCATCAGAGTCTCTGCTTCCTGCAAATGTCAGAACAGCAGTGTCACTGAAGATTGTGCCTCTCCAGGGAGGCGGTCACTGAGCTGTGCACTATGATGGAGGAGGATCTGAACCAATGAGTGGGGGCACCCCTTCCCCAAATATATTTTCATCTTTTCTGACATTTGAGGCCGTCAGCTTAATGTTAGGCACTGCACTCACCTTGCCATACTACATCAGGGCATTGATCCTGTTTCTGCACTGAAACCTCTTACATGGGACCACGTCACGGCTGGTTACCTCCTGCTCAATCTCCTGCCATGCCGCCGCCCTCCCCACCTGCCTAGCTGGCCTCCTCCTCCCGTCCCGATGAAAAAGCGCTTCCCTCCTTGCCCTTTCTGTCTGAAGGAGCACTTCCATGGAGGCATGCGAAAACCTGGGCGCCACCCTTGCTCTGGCTGCTGCCATCTGCCAAACATGCAGGTTGCCAGTCTCCCAACCAATGTCCTACTTTGCCGTTCCTTTCAGTCGATTGCAGGCTGCATTTTAAACATAGCATGAGCGATGACTTACCTGTCGTGACACGACAAGTTCCCACCATTCGCCAGCCTCTAATCTCACTGTAGTTGAAGATCACAGTCTACCCTGGCCGGCCCGTGTATACTGACGTCTAATAATATAATTCTAAGCATTCAGTGTTACCATTTATTTTCAGTGAAAATCATTATTTCCTCTCAGGTCTGGTTCCCGCTGATTATGATGACGTTGATATTGGAGCCATTGACACTCAGGATGGGCACGTTTTGCTGGACAGTGGTCCTGATGATCTCTTCACACTGACAAGTGCCGGCGGTGATCTCTCCACTCTTGGTGAGTTAAACTCCCACAGTCACCAGCTGATCCATTTTATCTGCTATCACCCAGCGGTAAAAAAAAACAACGCGGTGAATGGAGCTGGAAAACATTCAGAGGCCACCAAATTCCAGTCCCCTCTACGTTATTGACACATATATAGATAACCCGCACTGAACCCGCTTTCAGTCCAGTCATTAATCCATAATCTTTGTCTCCACAGTATACAGCTCTCAAACCCGAACTGATCCCGCTTCCAGTCCAATCATGAATCCATCATCTTTCTCTCTCCAGTATACACCTCTCAGACCCGCACCGTTCCCGCTTTCAGTCCAATCACTAATGCATAATTTTTCCCTCCACAGCATACAGCTCTCAGACCCGCACTGATACTGCTTTGCTGGTTCCCTCCAGTCCTGAAAACAATGAGGATGTTCACTGTGACACGTTCACAATAGCAGACATTCCACTAACAATGGGCAGTGACTGTGTGGTTCAACATCTTACATCTCCATCACACCGGTAAGATGAATGCTTTATTATTTGTTCCATGTATTTGTGCTGACACGGCAGTCCCGGCTGTTTCCGATATTAATATGATAATTAATGGTGTTTTCAATGGTCAGTGATTCCAAAGTATCAGAAGAGAACATTTTCTGTACTTACTAAAGATATAGGAGGCTTATTGAAGCAGAAATATTCTGAGGAGATCAGATACGGTATTTGATGTATTTGTTTGATGGGTAACATTGCTGTAAATCTCTCAAGTCGTTTTTGTTGTCTTTTCAGGTAAAAGTCAGCCTCAAATCCTGTGAATGATGTCTGGAGGCGAATCTGTGTTAAATCTGAGGGAATGGCATGAATTTTTCCAACAGTGTGAACATGATGAATGTGCTTTGCTTTACTATATAAACATCACTTTATTTTAATTAACTATCATTTTACTTTGTGTTGAAATAACTAGATTTGGCTTTTCTCCATATTTTGTTTGAAGGTGTGTGTTTTCTGTTTAATTAAAATACACAACAGAATTGATATCGGATCATTTCTCTGTCTATACAAATAGTGAGATATATTACTCCACATTTAATTACCAGCACTGTTACAGAGATGAAAATCATTGCTGATTAATAAAGAGTTTATGTAATGTTCGTTTTGTAACCGATTCACTTTTCCATAGCCTGTTAAAAAAAGGTTCAGAACACGTCAGGTGACAAATAAATTGTCTGTCTCTTTAATCTGCATTTATTGTATCTGCTTCCTCCATCGCCATCTACTCGATGTGGACAAATTACTGCAGTTTATAATGTAAGTGCTGATGTACAATAGGAATAACCTTAAAAATAATTTTTAAAAGCATTTATTCAATGTAGCAGTTGGAATTTGTGCCTTTGTCAATATCAAAAACTCTTTTATGTTTCAAGTGCTAAATAAACACCAATTCCTAGATACAATACAATGTTCTTTTACTGTGCTACACTCTCCCAGAGGATGGCGTCAGAGTAGGAGAATCTGGTCAGAAATCCATGCGTTTTTGCCGTCAATTTTAAACATTTCAGTGAGTTATCAGCAGAGCGCAATTGTTACTCTGTCGGGAGAGCAGCAACACCATGCATTACTCTCCAGAAAATTGTGATTTTTCTGACTCGTTGGCTTACTGAAATACCCGTATCAACCAGCAGACGAAGACCATCATTTGAATTGAAAACGAATCATGCTGGAAATACTTAACAGCTAAGATATCATCTGTGGCGAGAGCTTTGAATGTTAATGTGATTTCTTCAGAAATATATATTAGTCAAAATTTATTACTTTTAGCAAATACAGAACCAGGGAAAAAGGGGGACTTGAGAGAGTAAAATAGTGAAGGTTTGTGTTAAGATGGAGGCAATTGTGATGAAATGAATCCTGCCCCACTTTACTCTTTGTTATCAATGTCCCTGTGATCTGCAGCAATTCATTCTCCCCACCCTGACGTTGTCATTAAACCTGCAGACTATGGAATCGCTGTTGATGTTTTCTGAAAAGACCTCTACCTTGGGGAGCCTAAACACGAACTCTCTGACATATCGCTCCACCTCACCCAGACCATGACCACAACACTGTACATCATGTCATCCTTTCCAATACTATCATTGAACTCATTTCCTCTTGAGATCTTCACCCCGTGCCTGAAACCGCGCACAGACCCATCTAAATCCTGCAAACATCCACAAACAAGACTACCTCGATAGACTCAACATTTCAATCTGTTCCTTTCCGATGGAGCTTAACTCTTTCCATTGCACTTTCTCCCCTTGTCTTCTGCTGTCGCCAACCACGATTTTAACTACTCTGGTGTCCTGGCCAGCAATGTTTCCTTTTCGCCATGGACATCCAGTCCAACACTGTAAACAGGACATGTAGACTCCCTCAACTCCATCCCTCCCCAGGCCGTCCAACCACTCTACATTTACATCTCCCACCAAGATGTTCATTCCCTTTAAACTTCTCTTTCTCTCTCCAGAGCATGTAATTCTGCTGAAACTCTATCACTCACCAGGAAGATCAATCCCTTTAAAACCCAATCCATTCAAGAAATTCGGATCCCTACTACTCCATCCCTCATCAGGACGGCCATACCCTCAACACTTCTGTCACTAACCAGGATGTTCAAACCATCGACAAGTTAGCCCATTCAAAATATTCAGTTCTCTACTTTACCATCCCATACCGGGATGTCCAGTCGCTTTACAATCCATCTTCTACCAGGATGTACCTTCCACATACACCAGTATCTCTGACTACGACGTGCAGCCTCTCTGCATCGTTATCACTTGCCCAGCCAACCAGTCCTTTGACACCCTCAACTCCCACCAGCACACGGCATCTTGTTTGGGTGCATTGATGACTATTTCAGTGTAGTTTCCTGACCTAATTCTCAACTGAAAGGAATGAACTTTGAACAAAGAACAAAGAAAATTACAGCACAGGAACAGGCCCTTCGGCCCTCCAAGCCTGCGCCGATCCAGATCCTCTATCATGAACATGTCACCTATTTTCTAAGGGTCTGTATCTCTTTGCTTCCTGCCCATTCATGTATCTGTCTAGATACATCTTAAAAGACGCTGTCGTCCTCGCGTCTATCACCTCCGCTGGCAATACGTTCCAGGCACCCACCACCCTCTGCGGAAAGACATTTCCATGCATATGCCCCCTAAACGTTTCCCCTTTCACTTTGAACTCGGGACACCTTGTAATTGAATTCCGCAATCTGTGAAAAAGCTCCTTGCTATCCAACCTGTCTATACCTCTCATGATATTGTACACCTCAATCAGGTCCCCCCTCAACCTCCAAATTTCCAATGAAAATAATACTAATCTACTCAACATCTCTTCATAGCTAGCGCCCTCCACACCAGGCAACATCCTGGTGAACCTCCTCTGCACCGTCTCCAAAGCATCCACATCCTTTTGGTAATGTGGCGACCAGAACTGCACGCAGTGTTCCAAATGTGGCCGAACCAAAGTCTTATACAACTGTAACATGTCCTGCCAACTCTTGTACTCAATACCCCGTCCGATGAAGGAAAGCATGCCGTATGCCTTCTTGACCACTCTATTGACCTGCGTTGCCACCTTCAGGGAACAATAGACCTGAACACCCAAATCTCTCTGTACATCAATTTTTCCTAGGACTTTTCCATTGACTGTATAGTTCACTCTTGAATTGGATCTTCCAAAATGCATCATCTCGCATTTGCCCTGATTGAACTCCATCTGCCATTCCTCTGCCCAACTCTCCAATCTTTGTATATTCTGCTGTATTCTCTGACAGTCCCCTTCACGATCTGCTACTCCACCAATCTCAGTGTCGTCTGCAAACTTGCTAATCAGACCACCTATACTTTCCTACAAATCATTTATGTATATCACAAACAACAGTGGTCCCAGCACGGATCCCTGTGCAACACCACTGGTCACACGTCTCCATTTTCAGAAACTCCCTTCCACTGCTACCCTCTGTCTCCTGTTGCCCAGCCAGTTCTTTATCCATATTGCTAGTACACCTTGGACCACATGCGCCTTCACTTTCTCCATCAGCCTACCATGGGGAACCTTATCAAACGCCTAACTGAAGTCCATGTATATGACATCTACAGCCCTTCCCGCATCGATCAAATTTGTCACTTCCTCAAAGAATTTTATTAAGTTGGGAAGACATGACCTTCTCGGCACATAACCATGCTGCCTATCACTGATAAGCCCACTTTCTTCCAAATGGGAATAGATCCTATCCCTCCGTATCTTCTCCAGCAGCTTCCCTACCACTGACGTCAGGCTCACCGGTCTATAATTACCTGGATCATCCCTGCTACCCTTCTTAAACAAGGGGACAACATTAGCAATTCTCCAGTCCTCTGGGACCTCACCCGTGTTTAAGGATGCTGCAAAGATATCTGTGAAGGCCCCAGCTATTTCCTCTCTCGCTTCCCTCTGTAACCTGGGATAGAACCCATCCAGACCTGGGGACTTGTCCACCTTAATGCCGTTTAGAATACCCAACACTTCCTCTCTCCTTATGCCGACTTGACCTAGAGTAATCAAACATCTGTCCCTATTCCCAACATCCGTCATGTCCCTCTCCTCGGTGAATACCGATGCAAAGTACTCGTTTAGGAGCTCACCCATTTTCTCTGACACCACGCATAACTTTCCTCCTTTGTCCTTGAGTGGGCCAATCCTTTCTCAGGTTACCCTCTTGCTCCTTTTATGTGAATAAAAGGCTTTGGGATTTTCCTTAACCCTGTTTGCTAAAGATATTTCATGACCCCTTTTAGCCCTCTTAATTCCTCGTTTCAGATTGATCCTACATTCCCGATATTCCTTCAAAGCTTCGTCTTTCTTCAGCCGCCTAGACCTTATGTATGCTTCCTTTTTCCTCTTAGCTGGTCTCACAATTTCACCTGTCATCCATGGTTCCATAATCTTGCCATTTCTATCCCTCATTTTCACAGGAACATGTCTCTCCTGCACGCTAATCAACCCTTCTTGAAAAGCCTCCCACATATCACATGTGGGTTTACCTTCAAACAGCTGCTCCCAATCTACATTCCCCAGCTCCTGCCGAATTTTGGTATAGTTGGCCTTCCCCCAAATTAGCACTCTTCCTTGAGGACCACTCTCATCTTTGTCCATGAGTATTTTAAAACTTACTGAATTGTGATCACTATTCCCAAAGTAGTCCCCTACTGAAACTTCAACCACCTGGCCGGGCTCATTCCCAACCACCAGGTCCAGTATGGCCCCTTCCCGAGTTGGACTATTTACATACTGCTCTAGAAAACCCTCCTGGATGCTCCTTACAAATTCTGCTTCATCTAGACCTCTAACACTAAGTGAATCCCAGTCAATGTTGGGAAAATTAAAATCTCCTATCACCACCACCCTGTTGCTCCTACACCTTTCCATAATCTGTTTACATGTTTGTACCTCTATCTCACGCTCCCTGTTGGGAGGCCTGTAGTACAGCCCCAACTTTGTAAGCGCACCCTTCCTATTTCTGAGTTCTGCCCATTTTGCCTCACTGCTCGAGTCCTCCATCGTGACCTCCTTCAGCACAGCTGTGATATTCTCTTTGACAAGTGATGCAACTCCACCACCCTTTTACCTCCCTCTCTATCCCACCTGAAGCATCGATATACTGTGATATGTAGTTGCCAATCATGCCCTTCCCTCAACCAAGTCTCAGTAATAGCAATAACATCATACTCCCAGGTACTAATCCAAGCCCGAGGTTCATATGCCTTACCTACTACACCTCTTGCATTAAAAAAATGCACCTCAGACCACCAGTCCCTTTGCGTTCATCATCTGCTCCCTGCCTGCTTAGTCACACTGACTTCATTGTTCGGGAGCAGAGAGTGCGAGCGAGTGAGCAGCTGGGAAGGTCATTTTCAAAGCAAACTTAATTTCCTTTTGTTTTCGGCGGAGACTAGGGGGCTGCTGGGTAAGTAAAAACCTATATATTTGGGCTGTTTAAAATAACGTACCTTTCATTGCAGCAGCTTATTCGGGAAGCAGAGAGTGCGAGCGAGTGAGCAGCTGGGAAGGTCAGTTTCAAAGTAAACGTAATTACCTTTTGTTTTCGGCAGAGAGCAGGGGGCTGCTGGGTAAGTTAAAACCTATATATTCGGGCTGTTTAGAATAACTTACCTTTCTTTGCAGCAGCTTATTCGGGAGCAGAGAGTGCGAGGGAGTGAGCAGCTGGGAAGGTCAGTTTCAAATTAAACTTAATTTCCTTTTGTTTTCAGCGGACCTCCAGGGGGCTGCTGTGTCAGTAAAAACCTATACATTTGGGCTGTTTAAAATAACTTACCTTTCATTGCAGAAGCTTATTCGGGAGCAGAGAGTGCGAGCGAGTTTGCAGCTGGGAAGGTCAGTTTCAAAGCAAACTTAATTTCCTTTTGTTTTCGGCCGAGACCAGGGGGCTGATGGGTAAGTAAAACCCTATATATTTGGGCAGCGGCTGAACCCGAGACACTACACTGTAGTGTCTCCCAACCGCCCTCTTCCTCATACCAAAAAAAAGGAATCGGTGGTGTGTAGATAAGGAAAGGCATTTTCGATTTTTTTTTTTATCGTGTGATTGGTACAAACTTTTCGTTCCTTTTTTATTTAACTAAGTTAAGCTTAAGATTAGAAATGGCAGGAGATCTCAGACCCGTGTCATGCTCCTCTTGCTCAATGTGGGAGCTCAGGGACACGGCTGATGTCCCTGACTCCTTCACGTGCAGGAAGTGTGTCCAGCTGCAGCACTTGTTAAACAGCATGACGGCTCTGGATCTGGGGGCGGACTCACTTTGGAGCATCCGCGATGCTGAGGTGGTCGTGGATAGCACGTTTAGCGAATTGGTCACACCGCAGATTAGGATTGCTGAGGGAGAAAGGGAATGGGTGACCAAAAGGCAGAGAAAGAGCAGGAAGGCAGTGCAGGAGTCCACTGCGGTCATCTCCCTCCAAAACAGGTATACCGTTTTGGATACTGTTGAGGGAGATGGCTCACCAGGGGAAGGCAGCAGTAGCCAGGTTCATGGCACCGTGGCTGGCTCTGCTGATCGGAAGGGCGGGAAGACGAGTGGAAGGGCTATCGTCATAGGTGATTCGATTGTTAGGGGAATAGATAGGCGGTTCTGTGGTCGAAAACGAGACTCCCGAATGGTATGTTGCCTCCCAGGTGCACGGGTCAGGGATGTCTCAGATCAGCTGCAGAACATTCTGAAGGGGGAGGGCGAGCAGCCAGTTGTCATTGTGCACATAGGCACCAACGATATATGTAAAAACGGGATGAGGTCCAACCAGCAGAATTTAGGGAGTTAGGAGCCAAGTTAAAAAGTAGGACCTCAGAGGTAGTAATCCCAGGATTGCTACCAGTGCCAAATGATAGTCAGAGTAGAAATGAAAGAATAGTCAGGATGAATGCGTGGCTTTGGAGATGATGCAGGAAGGAGGGGTTCAGTTTTTTGCGACATTGGGACCGGTTCTGGGGGAGGCGGGACTATTACAAATTGGACGGTCTACACCTGGTCCGGACTGGAACCAATGTCCTTGGGGGTGCTTTTGCTAATGCTGTTGGGGAGAGTTTAAACTCATGTGGCAGGGGGATGGGAACCAAATGAGGAGGTCAGTGTACGGTGAGGAGGTAGTAACTAAAGCCTGTAAGGAACTAGATAGAACAAAGAACAAAGAAAATTACAGCACATGAACAGGCCCTTCGGCCCTCCAAGACTGCGCCGATCCAGATCCTCTATCTAAACATGTCGCCTATTTTCTAAGGGTCTGTATCTCTTTACTTCCTGCCCATTCATGTATCTGTCTAGACACAGCTTAAAATACGCTATCGTGCCCGCGTCTACCACCTCCGCTGGCAACGCATTCCAGGCACCCACCACCCTCTGTGCAAAGAACCTTCCACGCACATCACCCCTAAACTTTTCCCCTTTCACTTTGAACTCGTGAACCCCAGTAATTGAATCCCCCACTCTGGCAAAAAGCTCGTTGCTATCCACCCTGTCTATACCTCTCATGATTTTGTACACCTCAATCAGGTCTCCCCTCAACCTCCGGCTTTCTAATGAAGATAATCGTAATCTACACAACCTCTCTTCATAGCTCGCGCCCTCCATACCAGGCAACATCCTGGTGAACCTCCTCTGCACCCTCTCCAAAGCATCCACATCCTTTTGGTGTAGTGTCTCGTGTTCAGAAACGGCCCAAATATATAGCTTTTAACTTACCCAGCAGCCCGCTGGTGGTCCACCGAAAACAAAAGGAAATTAAGTTTACTTTGAAACTGACCTTCCCAGCTGCTCTCGCTCGCACTCTCTGCTCCCGAATAAGCTGCTGCAATGAAAGGTAAGTTATGTAAACATCCCAAATATATTGGGTTTTACTTACCCAGCAGTTCCCTGGTCTCCGCCGAAAACAAAAGGAAATTAAGTTTACTTTGAAACTGAGAATCAAAGCTTTTCACTCGCTCGCACTCTCTGCTCCCGAATAAGCTGCTGCAATGAACGGAAAGTAATTTTCAACAGCCCAAATATATAGGTTTTTACTTACCCAGCAGCCCACTGGTCTCTGCTGAAAACAAAAGGAATTTAAGTTTACTTTGAAACTGACCTCCCCAACAGCTCACTCGCTCGCAGTCTCTGCTCCCGAATAAGCTGCTGCATTGAAAAGGCAGCTTCTAGCTGCCATGCCTACCTTATCTTTACACAACCCATCCCAAATTCGAATCCTCGAATTACTATCTTCATAACTGAGGATAGGCAGGTAGCTCACAATGTCTATCATTCGCCACCAACTCAGAGAACTACCTTGATTATGCACCCCGACTTCCTCCATCATGCTTCGTGTCAGTTCTCTATTGCCTTTTCCAGGTATGTCCGTCTCTGTGACAGCAGTTCCAACGACGCCATCTTCCACATCATCATTTCCGAATTGGCTTCTGTCTTTGCTCGGCTGAAGACTCCCCTTCTTCGGGCACATGACCTGCAATTCCGCCCTCATACCTTCTCGTCGCCACCAGAGCCATGATCCAGTTCGCCTTGTCCTCACTTTCCACAGCAACACTTACATATTCTACAGTTTTCTACAATTTCTGCGACTTCCTGTGCCATGTGACCACAAAAGGTATCAGTCCCCCCTCTCCTTTAAACAATCCAAAGGCTCTATTCCCTTTGTGAAACCCTAGTTTAGTGTTCTATCTATCCCAGAATCAATCCTCTTCCCACAAAAACATCTCATGCAAGTGTCGGATGATGCGACACCTGTTCTTTCCCCTCCTCCCTTTTCACAGAGAGTGTGCCGAACATTCTTTCTGAATGAACCAAGCATCTAATTGTACTTTTTCCAACTGAGTTCATGGTACTCATTACTCCCAATGGAGTATAGTCTGCAGAGACCCAACGGCGATTGGATGAGGCTTCAGTGAACACATCAACTTTCCATTGGCACTTTTCAGCCTTAAAATCGCTCCTGTACTTTTGAATAGCGGGTATTGGTAATGAACAAACAAGTTGAATTGGAGGAAGTGTGGGTTCGTGCTCGGTGTGGGGATCCCCTATTGACTCACGACAGTAGCAGTTACCCTGGGATCAACCTTCCTCTTTCCTATCTCATTGGCAGATATGTGGTCCACTTTGACAGATATTTCATATGTCCCTCCCACTGCCATGTATCAGCAGCCAGACCTGGAGCCCACACTGAGAGATGGCTCTGCCGTGCCAGTCACTGCACTGTCATTGTGCAGCAGAATTGGAGACCACACCGAAAGCTGACCATGTGGTGCCTGGCATTGCACGGTGAAGCAGCGAATGACATATGAAGTCTGAGAACAAGTGACTAAATATCGGTTGTATTGAAATGCTACTCACACCCCTTCCTCCCACCCCTGCACCAAGTGATTAACGAAGTTGATTCTTCCCCTACATTTTGCTCAAATCTCCACTGCACCAGGACAGAGAAAATCCCTGCAGGAGGCATTCACATGCCAACATACTGTGAAGGCCCTAAATTATTAACAAAACATTTTGCACAAATTGACATGGATAGACGATTGACTCAGACTCCGTTACTAAATTGCACTCAAATTAATATTCATTCATGTACCAAATAATACTGTTTCCTTGAAGGCTGGTATTTTATAATTATAGAGCTGCCCCTTTTAGTTCAGCGTGGTGGACGCTTGCTGCAGTCGTAAAAATGGCACTGCAGATATTTACAACCGGCATTTTCGGCGGTGCGACCGAGAATGGGACTGGCTTCAGGTTGGTGCATCTAGACTAACTTGCTGGTGCCTGCATGGGCATGGGACTAGGGTCTGTCAAGGGCACAGATGCACTTCCCTCTTGAAAGAGGACACTATCTGCAGCTGCTGTAGCGCCAGTCTGAACCCATGGGGCTGCACATCATCAACCAACTGATCTTCATGAGAGAAAACTAAAGGACATCAGTAATCCGACCAAAGCTCCTCTCCAATCAAACCACTAAATCTGTCAACGCTGCTTCTCTACTTTTCGAGGCTGGAAGATAATGTAGAAACCACAGCCTGAATAGCAGCAGGTTGGGCTTCAATCAAAGCTGGCCTTGGTAGTTACCAGGGCTCTTGAATTGTAAGCCTAATTGCAGCTTCCGTCGAGGACAGCACATTCTCCATAACAGAACACAGGCAACTCGTCCCATGAACAGGAACGTCCAGGTGCCAGTCATAGACTGTTGGCTCCTCCATAGTCTCATCCATGATGTGGACACTCTTTAACTGGTTTCCCACACAACCGTTCTCTGCTGGTAGTATTCCAATTTCCTTTGCGTGAAGACTCAGGCATTGAATTGGTATTCCCCATGCTAGTTTGTGTCAGGGCTCACTCACCACCCTCCTCTCTCCTCTGCTGTACCTTGCAACACTGCCAGTGCTACTCACTTATAATGTGAACTTCACCCTGTACAGACTGTGCTATCTCACCATCAGTCCCATGCATTTTGCTAAATGCCGAACTGGTGCGTGCTGAAGTATGAGGGGTGACTGTTCAGATTGGAATTGCTGGCTTGGTTCTCCTGCTTCTGAAGGGCCTCGCCATGCAGAGGATTCTGTCAGCGGAGACAGTAAAAGTGAAATATGAGAACTAGGCAGACTAAGCAACCACATAGCTGTGACAGTGGAGAGGCACCTACAATTTTCCGCAACTCCCTTAAAGTGATGCACATTTAGGACAAGAAACGAAGAGAACCCATCACAAAACAAATCGATGTCGATGGTTATGTATTTTGTTGCGATGTGTCAGCTTTAGAGACCTGTTCAGTTAATGAGTCACGCAGCATTTTATGAATAGTTTAGATGTATGGTTGGGGTCAGTTTATATGAACTTGGTCAGTTTGTCCGTTGTAGGTCAATGAAAATATGGGCGGCACAGTGGCGCAGTAGTTAGCACCGCAGCTTCACAGCTCCAGCGACCCGGGTTCAATTCTGGGTACTGCCTGTGTGGAGTTTGCAAGATCTCCCTGTGTCTGCGTGGGTTTTCTCCGGGTGCTCCGGTTTCATCCCACATGCCAAAAGACTTGCAGAGTGATCGGTAAATTGGCCATTATTAATTGCCCCTAGTATAGGTAGTTGGTAAAGAAATATAGGGACAGGTGGGGATGTGGTAGGACTATGGAATTAGTGTCAGATTCGTATAAATTGTGGTTGATGGTCGGCACAGACCCGGTGGGCCGAAGGGCCTGTTTCAGTGCTGTATCTCTAACTAACTACTGACTGTTTATGGTTAGTCACCAGTTGATGTTCTGTGTGCCATTCAATAGATGCCGTGTACATTTATTTTCTTGACCTTGAAACAGTTAAGAAATACTGTATGAATTTAGGGTGTCTCGTGTGAAAACACATATTGCATCAGTTGGAGCCATTAGTGCAGTTTATGGAGGAGGATCTACCAGTGGCGGTAAGCATCATGATATTAAACATAATGTCAAGAAAACCTGCTGTAAAAAGGGGATTTTTTTAAAAATTCATGGATAGGAAACCTACTTTAAACGTTTAATGAAACAGAAGAAGCTGGAATTCGACAGTTAACTTGTTTAGAACGCTGGCAGACAAGATGGTCACCACAATTTGTATTTGAACACCTTGCACATTCCAAGGCCTCAAAGAGGAGACACATGTCTGATGGGCCTGTACACAAAATAATGACTTGCTCTACTGAGTTAATCACAGGAGATTCCTTTCATTAGAAGGCTGCACAGAGCCAGCCTACAACATTAACCTTGAAAGAGCCAATCCTCCAGGTGTAAACGTTAACATCCTGAGGCCTGAGGGACTGAAATTACTAAACTTGAATCCCATTACAATGTTCCAGGCAATACACTGAGGCAGTCATGTGACCGTCGGTCCATCTCTGTGAAAGCTGGGAGTTACCCCTTGGAAAAAGCACACAAGCCATGTGCAGAAGCCATGACGGGTGTCTCTTTCCCTCGCTCCAGAAGACCTCGTGTGGGGCAAGTAAAGCTGTTTGCTGGATGCAAGATAGACTGTGTTCTGGACTCTAATCCAAACACCAATCAACTTATTATCACGCTGTAATTTAGGTGTGTGTTTGCGTGCCTCTGTTTGTTTGTGTGCCTGTGTGCGTGTGTGAATGTGTGGTGTAATTTTTTTCTTAGATCGGATTATTAAGTATAACAAACTCACCTCTTCCTTGTTTAACCTCAAGAAAACCTGTCCAATTGTTTATTTTACGATCACAACAAAGGAAAAATGTAAAACACTCACTGAAGTGATAAATACATCCAGTGTTTAGAAAGGAATAAACCCTGCTGCGGTTAAATAAGAGGAAGGACAAGTGTGGAGTCGTGTGACCATCATCACCTGATCGTAACAATAACCAATGCACTAATCCGTATTCCAAAGAGACGAGGATATCACTGTGCAAATGTAGCCAGTGCACTGTTTAGTCTTCCCCACCAGAGGTATAAACTGGTATTCACCAAATGAGGTAGATATTACTATATCAATGTAGTCTTTGCGCTCATCGTTGATATATAACTATAATACTGCACTGTCATACCGACAAAAGAATGGAGGTATTACTGTATGAACGCAACAATTGTACTATGCAGTATTCACCAGCAGAGGGAGGCAGTACTTGTTAAATGCACGCATGGCACTGATCAAAATCCACAGGCAGATATGGACAGTATTATATCAATGTAACTATAGCGCTGTGCAGTTTTCAGCAGTGGAATAGTCAAACAAATTATATTCTGGGCTTTGGAACGTTTCAATTCCTGCCTGTGCAATATCTGGCAAGTACACTGTTTGACAAATAAGGTGTTCAGATGAAAGCATGTCACTGACCTTGTATGTTTAGTGACTGTCACAATGTCAGGCGCTTCCTGTCAGTTCAACAGAACAACAAAGCATACAGTGAATGTTCTGAGGCTCTGCAGACTGTGAGCTGCTTTTCACATATTTCGGTAATGGAAATTATTTTTTGATTCTAAATGATCACCATTTATAAAGCACATTCCTGTATGCTTGCAGGGAACACACCACGTCCCACCCCGGACAATTCAACGATGGTGAATTTTTAGACCTTCTGATTACCAGTCAGTGTGTCTTTGTGTTCTGCTTCTCTCGACAGTCTCTCTGAGTGGCCACGTTTCTGCAAAGATTTCACAAGTTACCTTCTAAAGCAACACAGTCCTTATATGGAGTATAGTTTTGCAGCATTTCTGAGAAGAACGGTTCAGAAACACTCTGCCACTCTCCAGTTGGCGAATGCAGCAAAACTGTACAAGAAAATAAGTGATTGCTGTATTTCTGGTAATGTTGGTAATGATAATGGAGGGGACTGCCCTCAACATCAAGGCAGCATTTGACCAAGTGTGTGCCTAAAGAGATCACTTTCCTAATCCCATCATATTCCCCTTTGCCATCCTGATACCATCTTCTTCAGAAAAGTCGAAATACTGCGGATGCTGGTAATCTGAACTGTGAACGGAAAATGTTCGACCTACTTTGTAGGCGAGGCAGCATTTTTAGAAAGAGAAACAGACTTAAACTACCCTGCTGGAGAATTTTCTTCCGAACTGAAAAATGTTGTGCTGCAGCAAAGGTTAGAAGGTTATCGTGGTACATGGAAATGTGCAGTTATCAGTTCACCCATGAACTTATTGAATGGTGGAGCAGGCTCGAAGGGTCGAGTGACCTACTCCTGCTCTTAATTCGTATGCTCGTATGTCTGTATGTTCATATGACACTACCCTGAGGAACTCCTGCAGTGATATATGGGAGCTGAGATGATTGGCCTCCAACAACCACAACCTTCCTCCTTTGTGCTAGGTGTGACTCCAGCCAGCAGAGCGTTTTCCCACAAATTCCCATTGACTTCAGATTTGTTCCGGCTTCTTGATGCCACACTCGGTCAAATGTTGCCTGGATGTCAAGGCTGCCACTTTCAGGATGTCAAGGCAGTCACTTTCAACCCATGTCTTGAGTTCAGCTCTTTTGTGCATGTTTGAACCAAGGCTGTAATAATATCAGGAGCTGAATGGCCATGGTAGAACCCAAACTGAGCTCACTGCGCAGGTTATTGCAGAGCAAGTGGCGCTTGAAAGCACTGTCAACGACACCTTCCATCACGTTACTGATGATTGAGAGTAAACCGTTGGGGCGAAGATGGCCTGGATGGACTTGTCCTGCTTTTTGTGTACAGGACATACCTGGACAATTTTTCACATTGCAGGGTAGATGCCAGTGTTGTAGCTATACGGGAACAGCTTGGCTAGGGGTGTGGCAAGATCTGGAGCACAGGGCTTCAGTACATTTGCCGGAATGTTGTCAGGCCCCATAGCCTTTGCAGTATCCAATGCCTTTAGTCGTTTCATGACATCACACGGAGTGAATCGAATTGGCTGAAGACTGGCATCTGTGATGCAAATGACCTCAGGAGGAGGCCGAGATGGATCATCAACTCAGCACGTCTGGCTGAAAATTGTTGCAAATGCTTCAGCCTTATCTTTTGCACTGATTTGCTGGGCTCCCCCCATCATTGAGGATGGGGATATTTGTGCAGCCACCTCCTTCAGATAGTTCTTTAATTGTTCACCACAATTCACGACTGAATGTGGCAGGACTGCGGAGGTTAGATCTGATCCATTGGGTATGGGATGGCTGAGCATTGACTATCACATGCTCCTTATGTAGTTTGGCACGCAGATACTCCTGTATTGTACCGTCACCATGTTGATACCTCATCTTTAGGTATGCTTGATGCTGCTCCTGGCATGCCCTCCTGCACTCTTCATTGAACCAGGGCTGATCTCCCGGCTTGATGGTAATGGTAGAGTGGGAGATATGCCGGGCCATGAGGTTACAGATTGTTGTTGAATACAATTCTGCTGCTGCTGATGACTCAAAGCGCCTCATGGATGCCCAGCTTAGCATTACTATATCTGTTCGAAATGTATCCCATTTAACAATGTGGTAGTGCAACATACCAAGATGAAGGGTTTCCTCAATGTGAAGGCGGGACGTCGTCTCCACAAAGACTGTGCGGTGGTCACTCAGACCAATACTGCCGTGGACAGTTGCACCTGTGGCAGGCATATTGGTGAGGACGAGGCAAGTATGTTTTCCTTCGTGTTGGTTCCCTCACCACCTGCTGCATACCCAGTCAAGCAGTTATGTCCGTTAGCACTCGGCCAGCTCGGTCAGTCGTGGTGATACGGAGTCACTCTCGGTGATGGACATTGAAGTCCTCCACCAGAGTACATTTCGTGCCCTTGCCACCCTCAGTGCTTCCTTTAAGTGGGTTTCAACGTGGAGGAGGACTGAGTCATCAGCTGAGGGAGGGCGGTAGGCTGTAATCAGCAGGAGGTTTCCTTGTCCATGTTTCACCTGATGCTATGAGGCTTCATGGGGTCTGGAGTGTATGTGGAGAACACCCTGGCAGCTCGGCTACTCCCTCATGACCGTATGCCACTGGGACGCCACCTCTGCTGGGTCCGTCCTACCGGATGGTCCAGACATATCCGGGAATGTGATGCAGGTGTCTGGGACATTATCTGTAATATATGTTTCCATGAGTATGACTATGTCAGGCTGTTGCTTAACTAGTCTCTAGGACAGCACTCCTGACTGTGGCACAAGTTCCCAGATTTTAGTGAGGAGGACTTTGCAGGGTTAACAGGCCTCCATTTGTCGTTGTTGCTTCTGGTACCTAGGTGGATGACGGGTCGTGCCGCATTGCCCAGGTATTGGTGCATTTACACATTGAGTCACAAATGGTGCTGAATATTGTGCACTCAGCAGTGAGCATCTCCATTTCTGACCGTAGGTTAGAAGGAAGGTGATTGAGGAAGCGGCTGAAGATCGTTGGGCCGAGGACACTAACGTGAAGGAACTCCTGCAGTGATGTCCTGGGACTGAGATCGATGGCCTACAAAAACTACAACCAGCTTCCTTTGTGCTAGGTATGATTCCAGCCAACGTCGGATCTTTGCCTGTGATTTGCATTTATTCTAGTTTTGCTAAGGCTCCTTGATTTCCGACTCGGTCAAAAGCTGCCTCGATGTCAGCTCTTGAGTTCAGCTCTTTTATCCATGTTTGAAGTAAGGCTGTATTGAGGTCAGGAGCTGATTTGCCCTGGCAGAAACAAAACTGAACTTCACTGAGCACACTACTGCTGAGTGAGTGATGCTTGATAGCTCTGTTGATGGCAGGGGAGGCGTTGGCTTTGTGATAATGACACTGCAATAGTAATCCAGAGGCCCAGGCTATTGCTCTGGGGTCATGAGTTAGAATCCCACCAGGGACGATAGTGACAATTGAATTCAATTTATAAAATCCGGAATTAAAAAGCTGGTCTCATGGTGCCATTGTTGTGAAAAGGTAATACAAAATTATTAATTGTTGTAAAGGCCATTTGGTTCACTAATGTTCTTTAGGGATGGAAATCTGCCGTCCTTACCTGGTCTGGCCTACATATGACTCCAGACCCACAGAAATGTGGTTGACTCTAAAATGGTCGAGCAAGCCACTCACTGTTAAGGCAATTTTTGACGGGCCATAAATGCTGGCCTTGTCAGCGCCTCCCACATCCCATGACCTAATGAGAACACCTTCCATCACTTTTCTGAGCATTGAGAGTAGTCCGAAACAGTGGGAGCTGGCCAGGTTGGATTTCTACTGCTTTTTGTGGGCACGGTATACTTGGGCAATTTTAGACATTGCTGGGTTGATGCCAGTGTTGTAGCTGTTCTGGAACAGTTTGGCTAGGGGCATGGCAAGCTCCAGAGCACAAGTTTTCAGTACTATTGCTGAAATATTGTCAGGCTTATGGCCTTTGCAGTATCCAGTGCCTTCAGTCGTTTCCTGATATCATTTGGAGTGAATAGCATTGGCGAAAGACTGGCATCTGTCATGTTAGGGATCTCAAGAGGAGGCCGAGATGCATCATCCACTTGGCCGTTCTGGCTGAAAATTGTTGCAAATGCTTCAGACTTATCTTTTACACTGATGTGATGGGCTCCCCCATCAATGAAGATGGGGAAAGGTGAGGAGCCACCTCCTCCAGTTAGTTGCTGAATTGTCCACGGCTATTCACGACTGGAAGTGGCAGGACTGCAAAACTTAGATCTGATCCATTGGTTGTGGGATCACTTAGAATTGTTTACTGTATGCTGCTTCCGGTGTTTTGCAAACAACTAGGCATGTGTTGTACCTCCACTAGGTTGACACCTCATTTTTAGATATGCCTGGTGCTGCTCCTGGCATGCCCTTCATTGAACAAGAGTTGGTCCGCCGGCTTGATAGTAATGGTAGAGTTGGGTAAATGCCGGGCCATGAGGTTACAAATTTTGATTGAGTACAATTCTGCTGCTGCTGATGGCCCACATCGCCTCATGCGTGCCCAGGTTTGAGTTGCTGAGTCTGTATGAAAGCACGGTGCTAGTGTCACACAACACGATGGTGGGTACCCTCAGTGTGAAGACGGCACTTTGTCTCCACAAGGACTGTGTGATGATCACTCCTACTAAAACTGTCATTGACAGATGCATCTGTGACAGGCAGATTGGCGAGGACGAGGTCTAATAGATTTTCCTTTCTTGCTTGTTCTGCCACCGACTACCGTAGACCCAGTCTGGCAGCTGTGTTCCTTAGAACTAGGCCACCTCGGTCAGTAGTGGTGCCACCCAGCCATTCTAGCTGATGGACAATGAAGTCCCCTACCCAGAGTACATTCTGTGCCTCTGCTACCATCAGTGATTCTTCCAATTGGTGTTCAACAAAGAGAAGCACTGATTCAATAGCTGAGGCAGGGCTGTAGATAGTAATCAACAGGTGGTTTCGTTGTCCATGTTTGACCTGATGCCATGAAGCTTCATGGGGTCTGCAGTCAAGGATCTGTCCTGCCGCTGGGAGAGGACACGCCCAGGGATGGTTCTGGTGGTGCCTGGAACATTGTGAGGTACGAATCGGTGAATATGAGTATGTTTTCTGCTGCTAATCTAGTCTGTGCTACTGCTCTCCCTATTTTGGCACAAGCCCCCAGATGTTCATTGACGATTTCGCAGGGTCGAAAAGGCTGGGTTTGCTTTTGTTGTTTCTGGCGCCTAGCTCGATGCAAGGTTGTCCCTCCAGTTTCATTGCTTTTCTTAGATTTTGTAGTCGTTCAATACAATTGAGTAGCTTGCTAGGTCATTTCAGAATCAAGCACATTTCGGTGGGTCTGGAGTCACATGTACGCCAGACCAGGTTACGATGGTAGATTAGTGAACCAGGTGAGTTTTTACAACAATGGGCAATGGTTTCATGGTCACCATTAGAATAGATATTTGAATTCCAGACGTTTATTAATTGAATTTAAATTTTCCGATTTGTTATGGTAAGATTCGAACCGATGTCCCCAGAGCATTAGCCTGGCCCTCTGGGGGCTACTAGTCCAGTGGTATCAACACTACGCCACCGCCTCCCCATGATTCAGCTTGAGGAGAGGCAGAGCTTTAACACTGGTCTAATTCCGGTAAATTCCCTCCTCACATCTTCTAACTCTTTTCTAGTCTGGTATTTTCTGTCTATAAATCATTTTAATCCAAGATTTGCTCTCATTTTCTCTACATCTAATGTGCAGTGTCATTACCTCCTGATCCCAGAGGAACTTATTGTGCAAGAAGCAAATGTTCCCCTGCCAAATTTATTTTCCTTCTATAACTTATCTACTGGTCCCTTCAATGCTTTGTGTTTGTTTTATTGAACTGTGAGGTGCAGAGATGATCACCATTGCCCAACTGTTCTCATTCCTTTTTTTAGCCAAATTTGCATTTCTGGATGCTCTCAGAGCTACCGCTGGGAATGGAATTGTAAACCCCACTGGAATCCTCCAAAATACATTATTCCAGGTGTGACTGTTTTTCACAATAATTTCAGAGGATGACGGGCCCCCATTTTACTTCTATTTTGAATTAATTTTTCTATTTTTCTTTTTTATATTTTGTCAGTGTTTATTTTATTTTATTTAATCTTAGTTTGTTCAGTTTCCTTACCCACTATTTTAATGTTTGTGCTTGTGGATGTTCAATTCTCAGTTCGTTATCACCCTATCTGCACTAATGCTTTGTCTTCCAACACACCATTAACATATTGTTTGCCTTTGCTCCATGACCTTCTTGTCAGCTATTCTGTGACCTTGTCCTATCTACATCTTCTCCTTTGTTATATCTTTCCCCACCCCCGCTTTACTTGTTTAAAACCTTTCACATTTCTAATATTTGCCAGTTCTGACGAAGGGTCACTGACCTGAAACGTTAACTCTGCTTCTGTCTCCACAGATGCTGCCAGACGTGCTGAGTATTTCCAGAAATACTTGTTTTTTTTAATTTAAGATTTCCAGCATCCCCATTATTTTGTTTTCATTTTGGTGACTGTTTTTTTGTCAGGCTGCTGATCAACTATTCCCAGTGATGTGCGAACGGCATTGCACTTCTGGCTTCATGCATTCAAAGTTCTCTCAACGTTCTGGACCCCTCTTAGTAAGGTCACACACGTTTCACCGAGTGTAAGCTCTATCTGTCTCATGGCAAACTGAGATTATCGTTTCTCTCAAACCAAGTAAACCAAGCCTTTTTTTCCGCCCTGTGATTCCTCTCCAACACTTCTCTAAGATCTGTTCAAGTGTTAAGGATTACCCAAAAGGAGGTCGTGGATTTATAAGCAGTTTATTTAGGAGCAATAGTTCAAATACAACACAAAATCAGAATAGACAATATGGACATCCGACCTGTGACATGTGAAAATGGTTTTCTATCCCGGATCGGTTGGATGGAATGGCCTGGTCTCTGCTTTCTGAACTGCGACAGGGAGAATGGTTTGCTATCCTGGATTGGATTGATGGAATAGAAAACATAGACAAATCGTACTGGGATTAAGCCATTCGGCCCTTCGAGCCTGCTCTGCCATTCAATACGATCAAGGCTGTTCCTCCAAACTCAGTAACTTGTTCACGCTTTCTCCCTGTATGCCTTGATCCCATTAGCCCAAAGAACTACATAAAACCCTTTCTGGAAGATATTTTAATGAACTGGCCTCAACTGCTGTCCGTGGTATGGAATTCCACAGGTTCACCAGTCTACGGGGGAAGAAATCTCTCCTCATCTCAGTCCTGAATTGCGTACCCCCTATCCTAAGAATGTTACCCCTTGTCCTGGGCTTTCTGCCATCGGGAACATCCTTCCTGCATCTAGTCTGTACAGTCCTGTTAGAATTTTGTAGGTTTCTGTGAGCTCCCCTCTCATTCTTCTAAGCTGTAGCGAATGCAAGCCGAATTGACCCAATCTCTCTTCATACACCAGTTCTGCCATTCCAGGAATCAGTCTGGTGAACCGTCGCTGCACTCGCTCCATAGCAAGAACATCCTTCCTCAGATAAGGAGACCAAAGCTGCACACAATACTCCAGATGTGGTCTCACAAGTCCTTGTATAATTGCAGCAAAACGCCATTGCTACTGTACTCGAATCCTTTCGCTATGAAGGCGAACAACCATTTGCCTTCTTAATGGCTGGCTGCACCTGCATGCTTTCTTTCAGCGACCGGTGCACAAGGACACCCAGTTCTCGCTGCACCTCCCACTTTTCCAATATATCGCCGTTCAGATAATAGTATGCCTTTCTGTTTTTGCCACCAAAGTGCATAACCTCACATTTATCCACATTATACTGCATCTGCCATGCATTTGCCCACTCACTCAACCTGTCCAAATTACACTGGCGCTTCTTTGCATCCTCCTCACAGCTCCCACTCCCTCCCAGTTTTGTCTCATCTGCAAACTTGGATATGTTACATTTAATTCCTTCATCTACATCATTAATATTCGGGTGGCACAGTGGGGCAGTGGTTAGCACCTCAGCCTCACAGCTCCAGCGACCCGGGTGCTCCCTGTGACTGCACGGGTTTCTGCCCGGTGGTATGGTTTCCTCCCACAGCCAAAGACTTGCAGGTTGATAGGTAAATTGACCATTGTAAATTGCCCCTAGAATAGGTAAGAGAACGGTGGGAATGTGGTAGGAAATATGGGATTAACGTAAGATTAGTATAACTGGGTGGTTGTCAGTAGGCACAGACTCGTTGGGCCAAAGAGCCTGTTTGATTGCTGCATCTCTCTATGACTGTAGATATTGTGCATAGCTGGGTTCCAGCACTGATCCCTGCGGTACGCCACTAGTCACTGCCTGCCACTTGGAAAAATTCCCCATTTTATTCCTACTCTTTTTTTGCTGTCTGCCAACCAATTCTGTTTCCATATCAGTACCTTACCCCCAATCCCACTTGCTTCAATTTTGCATGCTAATCTCTTATTTGGGACCTTATCGAAAGCCTTCTGCATGTCCAAATACAGCACATCCACTCGTTCTCCTTTATCTATTCTGCTAGTTACATCCTCAAAAAGATTCCAGTAGATTTATAAAGTACGATTTTCCTTTCGTAAATCCATGTTGACTTGGTCCGATCCTAACATTGTTTTCCAAGTACTCTGCTATTACATTTTTTACACTGGACTCTCGCATTTTCCTCAACAATGATGTCAGGCTAACCGGTCCATAATTCCCTGTTTTCTCTCTCCCTCCTTTTTAAAAATAGTGGGGGTGCAGTAGCTACCCTCCAATCCGTTGGAACTGTTCCAGAATCTTTATAATTTTGAAAAATGACCAGCAATGCATCTACTATTTCTAGGGCCGCTTCCTTAAGTACTCTGGGATGCAGATTACCAGGTCATGGGGATTTATCGGCTTTCAATCCCATCAATTTCCCGAACTCCATTTCCTGCTTTCATACAGTTCCTCTTTCTAACTAGATCCTATGTTCCCCAAGATTCTGGGAGATAATTTGTGTCCTCCTTTGTGAAGACAGAACCAAAGTATGTATTTAATTGGTCTGTAATTTATTTTTCCCCATTATAAATGCCCCCGTTTCTGACTGTAAGGGACCCAAATTTGTCTTCACTAATCTTTTTCTCTTCACACATCTATAGAAGCTTTTACAGTCAGTTTTTATGCTCTCCGCAAGCGTACACTCATGCTCTATTTTCCCCTTCCTAATCAATCACTTTGTCCTCCTTTGCTGAATTCTAAATTGCTCCCAATCCACAGCTTTGCTGCTTGATCTGGCCATTTTATGCTTCTCCTCTTTGGATCTAATGCTATCCCTGATTTTGTCAGCCACGGTTGAGTTACCTTTCCCGTTTTATTTTTGCACCAGGCAGGAATGAACAATTGTTGTAATTCATCCATGCGCTCTTTAAATGCTAGCCATTGCCTATCCATTGTCAACCCTTTAAGTAACGTCCCCCAATCCATCAGAGCCATGTTGCGCTTCATATTTGCATAGTTTCCTTTATTTAAATTCAGGACTTTAGTCCAGGAATCAACTCTCTCTCTCTCCATCTGAATGATGCATCCTACCATGTTATGGTCGTTCTTTCCCAAGTGGCCCCACACAACAAGATTGTGAACTAGCACATTCTCATTTCACAATACCCAGTCTAGGATGGCCTGTTCTGTAGCAGGTTCCTCAACAGATTGGACCAAAAAAAAATATGTACGCACTCCAGAAATTTATCCTCTCCAGTATTATTGATAATTAGGTTTGTCCAGTCTATATGCAGATTAACATCACCCATAATTGCAGTTGCACCTTGGTCTCTGCTGTCTGACCTGTGACAGGTGAGAATGGTTTACTATCCGGGATCGAATGGATGGAATGGCCTGGCCTCTGCTGTCTGCCATACTGTTCACTGCCATGCCTTTCGGCTGATCACGGTATTGAGCCGAAGTGAACATGGATCCACCTTGAGGAGCCTCCTCATCTCGTCCGTGTTTTTCTCTTCTCTGATGCCCATTTATGTACTTTAATTTGGGGGCTGGTGGTTGTCTTATGCCAATCTCTTGACCAATTACATCTTCTCATTCAATGGTCCAATTACCAAGGGACCAGGTACCCAAGGTGGACGCCTCCTATTCCAGCCCCCAGCACATAAGGTCATCCCTTTGCTTATCACTGGTAAGGACCTCTTATTAACTTCAGTCAGACAAGGTAAGAGATGGTAATATTATTTTCGGAAACATTTGTGATTGTTACTTGCTGTACTATTCAACTCAGGAACATCGATATTTTAAAACAAATAGAGGAAGATATGTTTTTATTTAATCTTTTCAAGAGATATGAGGTTCGCTGGCAAGGCGAGCATTTGTTCCCAACCCAAATTGCCCTTGATGTGCCCTATGCTTGATACAGGTGTACAGGAAACGGACCGAACCTGACCAGCATGAATTTTGAAGGCCGAAAGGGCTTTTTCTCCAAGCTAAAGTAACCTGTTAATTGCTTCAAGCAGTTTCCATTGCAGATTAACGGAGTCACTAGTGAAAGAAAAAAAACCACATTCATGCTGCGGAATATTTAACAAAAAGCGGAAAGGTCATACAACTTGAGTCAAAACCGAAAAAGACTTACTTCAAAGTTATGTTTCACTTTGCTTCCTAGTTAGAACTTTGGATAAGCTTCACGTACATAGAAACATGCAGAGAAGCCAGTGGTACAGCGGTGATGTCACCAGACCAGTAACACAAAGGCCCAGACGATTCCTCTAGAAGTCCACTCTTAGTTAGCAGCAAAGTGACGGAAGGGATCATCGACAGTGCTATCAAACAGCACTTGCTCAACGACAGGACAGACCCAATAGAGGTGTAGGTACAGTGGTATACTGTAGGGATGGTGCTGACCTGTAAGTCCACAACATTGACTCTGGCCCCCATGAAACCTCATGCCATCTGGTCAAACATGGGCAAGGAAACCTCCTCTTGATTACCACCTACCGCCCTCCCTCAGCTGATGAATCAGTACACCTCCATGTTGAACAGCACCAGGAGGAAACACTGAGGGTTGCATGTGTGCCGAATGTACTCTGGTTGGGAAGATCCAATGGCTGTCAGCAAGAGTGGCTAAGGAGCACCACTACTGAAGAAGCTGGCCGAGTCCAAAAGGACATAGCTGCTAGATTTGGCATGTGGCAGAAAGTGAGGGGACCAACTCAAGGGAAAAAAACTTATTTGACCGCGTCTCACCAATCTGCCTGCCGCAGATGCATCTGTCACTGACAGTATTGGGAGGTGTGACCAGTACACAGTCCTTGTGGAGACAAAGTCCCACCTTCACATTGAGGATATCTTCCATTGTTTTGTGCGGCACTACCACCATGCTAAATGGGATAGATTTCAAACAGATCCAGCAACTCATAACCTGGCATCCTTGAGGTACAGTGGGCCATCAGTAGCAGCAGGATTGTACTCAACCATAATCTGTAATCTCATGGCCCGGCATGTTCCTCATTTTGCCATTACCATCAAGCCGGGGTATCAACCCCGGTTCAATGAAGAGTTCAGGAAGGCATGCCAGCAGCAACACCAGGCATACCTAAAAATGAGGTGTCAACCAGGTAACTTGCGCCTTACAGCATGCAAAACAGTGTAAGCAGCACGCAGTAAACAGAACGTAACGATCTCATAACCAACAGATCAGATTTAAGCTTTGCAGTCAAGTCACATTCAGTCGTGAATGGTGGTGGACAATTAAATAACGAACTGGAGGAGGTGGCTCCACAAATATCCCCATCCTCAATGATGGGGGAGCTCATCACATCAGTGCTAAAGATAAAGCTAAAGAATTTCTAACAATCCCCAGCCATAGGTTCCAAATGGATGATCCATCTCGACCTGTCCCTGAGGTCCCCAGCATCACGGATCCCGGTTTTCAGCCAATTCGCTTGACTTGGGTTTATATAAAAAAAAAACGACTGAAGGCTCAGGATACTGCAACAACTATGGGCCCTGACGATATAACGGCAATTCTACTGAAGTCCTGTGTTCATTGCTTTCCACACCTCGAGTCAAACTGATCCAGGACAGCTACAACATTGGCAGCAACCTGGCAGTGCTGAAAATTTCCCAGTTATGTCCTGTACACAAAAAGCAGGACAAATCGAACCCAGCCAATTACCGCGCTATCAGTTTACTCTCGATCATCAGTAAAGTGATGGATGGTGTCACCGACAATGTTATCAAGCTGCACTTGCTTAGCAATAGCCTGCTCAGTGACGCTCAGTTTGGATTCCGCCAGGACCACTATGCTCCTGACCTCAGTACATCCTTGGGTCAAACATGGACAAAAGAGCTAAACTCAAGAGGTGCGGTGAGAGCCACTGCCCTTGATTTCAAGGCAGCATTTGACCGATTATGGCATCAAGGAGTCCTAGCAAAACTGAAGTTAATGGGAATCGGGGCGAAAACACTCCGCTGGTTGGAAATGTACCTCGTGCAAAGGAGGATGGTTGTAGTTGTTGGTGGTCAATCATCTCCGCAACTGGATATCACTGCAGGAGTTTTGCATGATAGTATCCAAGCCCCACCATTGTCAGTTGCTTCATCAATGACCTTCCTTCAATCATAAGATCAGAAATGGAGAAGTTCGCTGCTGGTTGAACAATGCTGAGCACCATTCATGACTGCATGCAGAAATGCATCAAGACCCAGACATTTTCCAGGCATAGGCTGATATCTGCTCTGTAATTCAATAATGGCACCTGTGGAAGAGCCTGTCACTCCAGAATTGGCCTTTATAGCCACTCCAGGCGCTGCTTCACAAACCACTGACCACCTCCAGGCGCGTATCCATTGTCTCTCGAGATAAGGAGGCCCAAAAGAAATTCAATAAGAGGGTGGCTGATCTTAGAGTCATACAGCACTGAAACAGGCCCTTCGGCCCAACGAGTCTGCGCCGAATTGTAATGCCTAATTAAAGATGAGGTGCTCTTCCTCGAGCGGCTGTTGAACTTCATTGGAACAGTTCCGAAGGCTGACGACAGAGATGTCAGCATGGCAGCAAGGTCGAGAATTAAAATGACAGGAGATCAGAAGTTCAGGGTCAAGCTTGTAGTCTGTATAGAAATGTTCAAAGTGGTCACCTAGTCTGCGTTTATCTCCCCATTGTAGAGGAGACTGCAACATGAGCAGTGAATACAGTATGCTGACTTTAATGAAGTACAAATGAATAGCTGTTTCATCTTGAGTGAGTATTTACGGCCTTGGACAGTCAGACTGTGTTAGGGCAGTTGCTACATCCCCTGCTCTTGCATGGGAGGGAGAGTGGGTATTGAATGGGATAAAGGTTTGGAGCAGGGTGTCACGGAGGGAATGGTCCCTGCGGAATACTTAAAGGCAAGGGGAAGATGTGTTTGCAGGCATCACACTAGAGATGGGGGAAATGATGGAGGATGCGGCATTGAATGCACAGTCTGGTGGGGTGGAAGGTGAGGACAAGAGAACCATATCTGCAAAGGAATTTGAGATAAAGTCCTGGAAATGGAATGGAAATTGAAGGAGGAGGCTGGAGGGAACGGGTTCATAAACTCCGGGGCAAATTAAGCTTCACACTCACTGAGTGCAGACCCAGACTCCAGTGCAAAACAGGGAACATTTTCCGACTTCCAATCACCTGGTGTAGGCCTCAAACCCCCATAACATTCTCCAGGTCTCACATTTACACCAAGCAGGGTGGCAGCTGCGGTGTTTCACCCGGTGACAGGCCCGGGTTAACGGCTGCCATTTTTGGAGGGGACAATGTACTGCAGGGCGCCTCTGCAGCCATCCTGGACCAGGAAGCAAGGGGAGAGAATATTGTGAATTCCGCTGCTGGACTGACAGTCATGGCTTTTGTAAACTCCTTTTACAGGGATCTGGAAGGGGAAGATTGACAAATGGGAAATTCAAATCAAGCAACACATCAAGGTCTGACTGTCACTTGATTCATGAGGACCTGAATATCAAACGTCTTTAAATGTGGAAGGAAAAAAGGTTAGTCACTTCTGTCCATGAGAAAAGTTGTCAAGTATCAGTACTGAGATATACAAAGCCCTGGTTAGACCACTTCTGGACTATTGTGTTCACTTCTGTGCACCACACCTTCGGAAGGTTATTTTGGCCTTGGAGACAGTGCAGCATAGATTTACCTGAATGGTACCTTGTCTCCAAGGGTTAAATTAACAAAGAAGAAAGAACGGTACAGCACAGGAACAGGTCATTTGGCCCTCGAAGCCTGCACCGATCTTGAAGCCTGCCTAAACTAAAACCTGACAAGGACAGATTACACAAATGAGTCACAGTAAATACAGCACATAAGGAGGACATTCAGCTTTCTGACTTGATGCCAGCTGCCTTTAGACAAATCTAATAATCCCATTCCCCCGTTCTATCCCTATAGGTCTGCAGGTTTAAATCCGGGAAGTGCCCATTCATTTGCCTTTTTAAATCATTGAATTTCTCCACTTCTACCACACTGTAAGGCAGCGAGTTCCAGGTCATTATCATTCACTATGTAAAAACATAGTTCCTCACATCCCCCCTGTATATTTTGCCCAACCCCGCAAATCTGTGTTCCCTCGCCGGTGTACTATCAGTTAATAGGAACAGCTTTTCTTTGTCTACCTTACCTAGCCCTGTCATAATTTTGAACACCTCGATCAGATTTCCCATCATCTCCTTTGCTCCAAAGTGAACCAACACAGCTTCTCCAACCCAACCTTGTAGCTAAAATCTCTCACTCCTAAAACCGTTCTGGCAAATCTCCCATGCACCCTTTCTAGGACCTTCACATCTTTCCTAAAGTGTGGTAATTACGACTGGATACAATACTCTATTTGTGGCCTAGCCAGAGCTTTATAAACCCCTGCAGTCACTTGTGAAATTGCTGGAATCTCAGCAGGTTCGATGATCAGTTAAATTCCTTTCCGTACGCGGAGCAGATGAAGAACCACTTCCTGGTGTGGACTCACCTGTGGATCAGCAGGTGTTGATAAAAATTGAATCCCTTCCCACATGCTGTGCAGATAAACAGCCTCTCCCCAATGTGAGTGGGTTTGTGTATCAACAGATTATTTTTGCTTTCAAAGCTCTTCTCATAGTCAGAACGTTTAAATGGTTTTCCATAGAATCGTAGAATGTTTACAGAAGGAGACCATTTGACCCCTTGTGGCTGAGCTGGCTCTCTACAAGAGCAACACACCAAGTCCCACTCCCCCGCCAATTCCCCATAGTCCTACAAATTGTTTCTCTTCCGAAAATTTCTCCAATTTCCTTTTGAAGTTCACGATTGAATCTGCCTCCACGACACGCTCAGCTAGTGCATTCCAGATCTTAACCACTGGCTGCATAAAGAAGGTTTTTCCTCAAGCCGCCTTTGCTTCTTTTGACAATCACTTTAAATCAGTGTTGCTTGGTTCTTGCCTCTTCCACCAATTGCAACAGTTTCCCCCTATCTATTCTCTCCAGACCCTTCGTGATTTTGAGCACCTCTATCAAATTTCCTCTCAAGTTTCTCTGAGGGGAATGGTTCCAGCTTCTGCAGCATATACCTTTCAGAATTTCCTTGCCCTGCAACCAATCTTGTAAATCTTTTGTGTACCGTTTCAACTGCGTAAGCATCCTTCCTAAAGTGTGGTGCTCAGATCTGGACACAATCTCCAGTACAGGCAGATCCAGCATTTTATAAAGCATTACCATTACTTCCTTACTTTTGTATGCTATCGCTCTATTTATAAAGCCCAGGATTCCACATGCTGTATTAACTGCTTTCTCAACCTGCCTTGCAACCTGCAGTGATATGTATTGATATATCCCCAGATCCCTCTGCTCCTGCACTCGTTTTAGAATTGTACCCCTTATTTTAAATTGCCTCTTCTCGTTCTTCCTACGAAAATGAATCACTTCGCACTTTTCTACATTAAATTACATCTGTCACATGTCCGCCCATTCCACCAGCCTGTCTATGTCTTCTTGCAATCTCTCACTATCCTCCTCACAGATCACAATACTTCCAGGTTTTGTGTCATCTTCAAATTTTGAAATTATGCTCTGCGCCCCCAACTCTAAGTCATTAATCTAGATCAAAGAAAGCAGTGGCCCTAATGCTTACCCATGGGAAACCCCACTAAATATCATCCTCCTGTCTGAGCAACAACTGTTCACCACTACTCGCTTATCTCTCAGCCAACCTAGAATCCATGCTTCTACTGTCCCTTTTATTCCATGGGCTCTAATTTTGTTGACATATCTGTTATGTGACACCTTATAAAATGTCTTTTGGAAGTCCATGTACACCACATAAACCACATTACCTTCATCAACCTTTCCATTGCCTCATCAAAAAAAAAACTCAAGCAAGTAGTTAAACATGATTTTCCTTTAACTACTCCATGCGACTTTCCTTAATAAATCCAGATTTGTCCAAATAATTGTTACTTTTCTCATAGATTATTGTTTCTAAATGATTTCCCACCCCCAAGGTTAAACTGATTAGTTTGTAGATGTTGAGGTTGCAATTGCACACTTTTTGAACAATGGTGTAATATTTGCAATTCTCTGGTCCTCTGGCCGCACACTTATCTATGAAGGATTGGAAAATTATGGCCAGTATCTCCAGAATTCCCTGCCTTACTTCCATCAGTATTCTTGGATGTATCTCATCAGTTTATGTTGACTGAGCAACATTACGTACGGTCCTCCCGTGACTGAGAGAGTGAGCAATTACCCCGTAACCTTCTGTATTCCAGGGAATACAGGTTTAGTTTATCTAATTTTTCCTCACAACCTGACCCTTGGAGAATGCCCATCTTCCCAAACACTTTGGCTTCATCGGCCATTTAGCAGCTTATCATGGACCACATAGGCTGCTTGAAAAAAATGTATCGAATCTGGTTGTCTTCCAAATTGGTTTATTTTATATTAAAGGCATGTAATCAGTAAGTATGGAATTGAGTTTGTGTCGGAGCTGATGAAATTTGTGTTTCGTCATTACAGTAGCTAATTGGATGAATTTGTTGCATTTTCAAACATGGACGTTGGATCAGCAGTCTGATAATTTCGCAGCACTGGAAACGTGAAGAGAAATGGCGGTGCGGTAGAGTTGAGTGTCATAAGAAGACATGTCAAAAATAACGCTGTGCTTTCAAATGATACCGCTGAGGGACAGCAGTTCGACGAGGGAGAGGAAGGGGGCACGGACATTGGGAACACCAGTGTTAACAATGTGGTAACAGAAAGGGTAGTTATTGATGGTGATTCTATGGCTACGATTAGAAATATAAGAAAATAACATAAGGACATAAGAAACAGGAGAAAGAGTAGGCTATTTGGCCTCTCGAGCTTGCTGCACCATTCATGGCTGATTGGATTGTGTCCTTACTCCACTTTAATGCCTGCCCCAAAAACTCTTGGCTCCTTTGTCAATGAAAAATCTGCCTATCCCAGCCTTGAATACGTTGATTGACCCAGCCGCTAACTCTTTCTGGGAAAGAGCATTCCAAACGCTAACAACCCTGGAGGAGAAGAAATTCCTCCTCATCCCTGCCTTCAATGGGAGATTTCCGTATTTTTCAGATTGTGCCCAACAGTTCCAAATTCCCCCACGAGAGGAAACATCCTCTCTGCAGCTACCCTGTCAAGCCCCCTCAGAATCGTACATGCCTCAATAACATCACTTCTCATTCTTCTGAACTCCAAACACTATAGGCTCAACCTGCTTAACCTTTCTTTATAAGACAAACCACTCATCCCAGGAATCAGCCGAGTGAATCTTCTCTGAACTGCTGCCAATACAAGTCTATGCTTCCTTAAGTATGGTGACCAAACCTCTATAAAGTACTCTAAGTCTGTCTCAGCAACGCTATGTGCAGTTTTAGCAAGAATTCCCAACTTTATACTCCACCCCGCCTTGCAATAAATGTCAGCATTCCATGTGCCTTCCTAATTACTTGCTATTTCTACATGCTTAATTATTCTGATTCATGTACAACAATACCCAGGTCCCCCTGCACCGCAGAATTTTTCCATCGCTCTCCATTTTAATAATATTTGTTTTTTACCCCTATTCTTCCAAGTTAAGTAGTCGAGCTCACATTTTCCCAATTATACTCCATTTGCCAATGTTTTTCCCACTCACCTAACCAATTCTAACACTTCATATAACTCTGCACCCTCCTCACAATTTGCTTTCCGACCTATTTTCGTATTGTGAGCAAAATTGGCTACAATTCAGTCGGTCACTTTATCCACTTTATGTAATTCATTAAAATAGACTGTAAATAGTTGCCGCCCATCACTGATCCCTATGGCACCTCACGGGTTACAGTTTTCCTACCGGAATATGACTCATTCATCCCAAGCCTTTGCTTCCTGTTAGTTAGCCATTCTACATCTATTCTAATATATTTCCCCCAGCAGCATAAGCACTTGTCTTGTGTAGTAACCTTTTATGTGGCATCTTATCGAATGCTTTTTGGACATGCAAATGCACTACACCTACTGGTTAGAGATTAACATCAGTAGGGATAGCGAGCACGGAATTCCTAAAGGCAGATCATGGTTGACAAATCCAATTAATGTATTTGATGAAATAACAGTGAAGGAATATTGAAGGGAATGTGGTGGATGCGGTCAATATGGAGTTTCAGAAAGTCTTCGACAAAGTACAACATAAAAGGCATGTTAACAAAATTGAAACATATGGAATAGACCGGTCAGTGTCCAATTGGATAAAACATTGGCTCAAGGACAGATAACGGGGAGATTTGGTAAATTATTTTTTTTTTCCAGACTGGAGGATAGTGGATAGTGCTGTTCCTCCCTATCAGTGCTCGGACCTCTGCCCTTTTTGCTCTATATATTAATGACATGCATTTGGAATACAGAGTAGAATTCCAAAATGTGCAGATGATGTGATTGCCTGGAACCTGCTGCCTGGGAAGGTGATGGAGGCAGGTAGATGGCAACGTTTAAGAGGCGTCTTGACAAATACATGAATAGGATGGGAATAGAAGGATACGGTTCCAGGAAGTGCAGAAGATTTTAGTTAGACAGGCATCAAGATCGGTGCAGGCTTCGAGGACCGAATGGCCTATTACTGTGCTGTGTTGTTCTTTGTTCTTTGTTTTTGTTATTTGATGCCAAACTTGGAGCGATTGCAAACAGAGCGGATGTTGTGAACTGCCTGTCGCAGGAACTAGATAGGCTAGCACAATGGATAGACAAGTGGCAGATTACATTTAATACAGACAAGTGTGAGGCGATGCATTTTGCCAGAAGGCATAGGGTAAGGCAATATAGACTTAATGACACAGCTCAAAACGGTGTGTACGAACAGAGGGACCGGGGGCAGCATGTGCATCAGTCTTTGACTGTGGCAGGATTTATTGAGAGCGTGGTTAGTAAATCTGGTTGCATCTTCGGCTTCATAAATAGAAGCATTGTGTACGAAGGTGTAGAACCTATGCTGAACCTAGATAAAGATTTGGTTGGGTCCCAACTAGATCAATGCGTCCAGTTCCAGTCACACTTCAGGGAGAATATGAGAGTCATTGAGAGCTTGCAGAGGAGACTTTTCAGAATGGTTCCAGGAATGGGGGATCTGAGTTACAAGGTTAGGTTGGAAAAGCTGCGTTTGTTCTCTTTGGTGGAAAATAGATTGTGGGAAGTTTTGCTAGAGGTGAACAAGATATTACAGGCTTAGATAAGTTAGAAAAGGAAAAAAAAATGTTCAGTTAGCTGCTGGTGAAAGGGCTAGGGAACACAGTTTAAAATTCTGGGCAACAGAGGCAGGGGGAATATTAGAAACTATTTTATTTATGCAATGAGTGTTTCTGTCCTGGAACTCACCTCCCACGTAGGTAGTGGAAGCGGAGACAATCAATGATTCCAAAAGGAAATTGGATAGGCACCTGAAGGAAATAAACTCGAAGGCTACAGAGAATGAGCGAGGGAGTGGGACTGACTGATTTCTGCTGATAGCCGCCATGGCCTATGTGCGTCGAATGACCTCCTCCTGTGTAGTAAATGACTCTCTATGTCGTAATGACGCTATAAAGGACCGATAAGGTGTATGACGGGTTATAATGAACTATAAAAGCTTACAATGCATTATTATAAAGTTCATAAAATATTATACATCATTATAAATACTATGAATAATTATATAATGTTATAAAGGATTGCTCAGGATTATGAAGGGTGATAAAGGGTTATAGCGGAATATATTATTTTCAAAGTTTTATTCAGGTTATTAGGTATTATGAAGGGTTATAAAGGATTAGAAGGGATTATAATTGGTTATAACGTTCATAAAGCATTATGAAGTGGTAAAGTCTCCATAAATGAGTGTACAGGGCTATGATGAATCACAAAGTGTTATAAACGATTACGATTATTATAAAGTGTTATAAAGTTCTACAAATCATTATAAAGCAATCCAAATTATAGCAATGCATTGTGAAGTGTCATAAATGTTTATAAAGGGTTATAAATTATTATAAAGGATTAGGAAGGATTAAAAGGGTTATACAGGATTACCACGGGGTTTAAGGGATTATTAGCTGTTAGAAAGTGCAATAAAGACTTATGAATCATTATAGACTTCTGTAAAGAATTGTGAATGATTGTGAGGGATTATAAAGTGCTATAAATGATTGCACAGGACTAGAAACAATTGCAATGTATAATAAACTGTTATAAAGGATTATAAAGGTTTGTAAAGGGTTATAACATATAAAACATATTATGGATTACAAAATATAAATTGATATTAGATGTTATAAAGTATTATAAAATGTTACAGTGGATTCTGAAGGGTTAAAAGGTTATAAAGGATTATAAAAAAAGAAAGAATTCTTAAAGATGTTGAAGGGTTATAAACGATTCAAACGATTATAAAAATAAAAAGGGTAATAAAGAATTACAAAGGCTTCTAAAGACTTATGAAAGATTATAAAAGGTTGCAAAGGACTATACATATTATAAAGATGAGAGATTATTATGAACTGGTAAAAAGGGTTATAAAGGATTATGCTGGTTTATCGGATTATAAAGGAGGACAAAGAGTTAGCATCAGTAAAATAGTTATTAAGCATTATAAATTGCTTTTAAGGATTATAAAGATTATAAAGTATTACAAAAGTTTATAAAGTATTATAACGGATTATCAAGGGTTCTAAAGGACCATAAAAGGTTGTAAATAATTTTGAATTGTCTGAAGGAACGTGAAGTATTATAAAGGTATCTCAAGTTCTATAACGGATTATATAGTATTATAAAGCATTATAAAGGGCTATAATTAAGGATTATAAATGTTTATAACGTGTCATAAAATAGTTAAAATGGTTATAAAGTAATATAAAGAAGAGTAAAGGACTATAAAGTATTATGCAGTTCTTAAGATCATTTGTAATGATTCTAAGAATTGTAAACGATGATAAAGTTTCGAAATTATCATAAAGATTTATAAACGGGTATGAAGTACTTAAGGCTGAATCTTCTCACCACTTGCTCTATTCTTCCTGTTGTTGCAGTTTTGGTTGTTGCCTGGTTGCTGTTGAGACTGCCGGTTGGCCGGGCCGCTGGTGACGCTTTTCAGCAACAGACTCTGCCCTCAGCGCGTTGGCGGGGTCAGCGCGGTGGACGGGGCTGCTGTTGCCGCATTCCCCCAGCATACTCTGCTCTCAGCGTAGTGAGCTGTGTCAGCGCGATGGGCGTGGCCGGCAGTCATCAGACCCTGCTCACTGTTCATTTTGCCATCAGCATGGGAACAGGCTGCACCCTGTCTCCATAACGATAAGCTGCCCGCCCCATCACCCCACCAACACCTCCCACCCAGACCCGCGCGCCCCACTGCTCTGTCACCATCGGGCCAGTTTTAGGTCCCACCCCGCTGTCATCATAGTGACAGACGCAATACGTCAGCTGCTGGAAATGTGCAATGAAATTAGATGCTGTTGGAAATAGTCAGTGATTCGCTTCCTCTCATTATTGAATGAATTTACCAATTTGAGTAAAGGGATATTTCAACACATTCTTCAGCTGCTCTCTGAACTGAGCCTGGGTCACTGCATAAATCGCAGTGTTTGTGCAGCAACTCAGGAGCTGTAGCATGTAACCCACTTGCAGCAGAAACATTGGTGGAATTACAGACCGATATCCTAAATTATACAACTGGCTCCAGATCGAAACCACCATAAATACTGCCCATAACAATATGAAATTTGCCGAAATAACTAACAATAAAATGATCGATTTCCTTCGGCTCTGCATCTCTGGGTCTCTGCGAATCTCCCCAATGCTGTGAGCCCGGAGTCTGCTGCGTGCTCTGCTACTTACTAAAATGTGTCTGACAGTGAAAGCATTGAGAAAAAGAATCACCACAAATGGGGCAAATGGGGTTAGAATGTGACGGAAGAGCTCGATTGTTATCCAGACCCGAGAGAACCGAATACCATCTGTAACAGAACAAAATCAAGGCATGTTCACCTTCGAATACCGACCTGTAAAAGAAAATACCAGGTGATGTTCTTTAAACAGCTCAGCACAGTCACTGTTCCCAGAACCACAGCTGCCGTTTTCTCGGTGCAATATTTACTTTTCAGCTTCTGGCAACAAATGGCCACAAATCGATCAAAGGTGAAAGTGACGGTGAACCAGACAGAACAGTCTGTGGCTGCAAACAGCAGGACTGCGTGGATATTACACACGGGGATGGACCGCAAGGAATTAAGTTGTTCCAGATAAACAATGGGAATGTGCCTCAATACCAGGTCGAAGATAATGACCAGTCGATCCGCCGCTGCCATGGCCACCAGGTAGCGAGTGACACAATTGGAGAGACCGCACTTTCGCCGAGACATGATCCCAATCGTCAGCAAGTTAACTGTGAGGAAGGGAAATAAACAGGGAAATTATACATCAGGCTGTGCGCAAAGTTGCCAGTTTGATTGAGGACTCATTGAGATTTCGATATGTGTTCCTGTGTCCAGTGATGCATTGAAGTGATTGTAACTAAACTAACAAACGGGATGGTCTGTGAAACGGAGGAAGGCAGGATAGATTAAATGATAAAAGGAAAACACTGAAATAGTCGTTTAATATTACAAAACTTGAGTATTTCTGAAAATAGAGACATATTCTCGCAGCTTTTCGGCTTAAACACACTCATAAGGACAATCCAAAAGTATATGAATGTGAGGAAAAAACAGTAACTTTATGCTATATGAGAAGAAGGTGCTGCTCAGTTGGCAAGTGAAATCTGATTGGTAGAGGCTCTGCCATGGAGAATGCATCAGTTTCCGATGACTGACCGTTAACTGCTAAGCTTTGTTTGCAATTTAAACCAGGGAGCTTGACTCTGATCAGTTAAGGCATTGCCCGGAGGAATGAGCCAACGAATGGATGTCACTTATTTTGTTTAGCTGAAACAGGAGCATTTAATTTACGTGTTCTTTCTGCCTTCAAAGAACAGGGCTCTGTGTATTAATATATGTAGCTTCCAGTAAGTGCAAATTCGCCACACTGCGAGCCCTACTGGCAATCATGAACTGGTTGTCAGCGCAATTCTTAGAACAATGAAGATTATTTAGGCACCAGCCAGGGACCAGAGCCTAAGGGTGTGAGCAGTGAGAGTCCGGGTAGGAGTGGAAGCCATAGCCCAGTAACCGAGGCTAGGAATTTGGTGAGAGCTAGTAGCCCAGTAACTGAGGTCGGTACAGCAGAGCCCAGAGCCCAGTAACCGAGGCCGGGGTGCAGCAAGTGCCAGAGCCCTGTAACCAAGGCTGGCGAACAACGGCAGCCACAGACCAGTAACAAAGGCTGGTTGGAATTGACAGCTAGAGGCCACTAACGGAGGTTGGGGAGCAGTGAAAGCCGTGGGACAGTTAAGAGGCAGGTGTAATCATCAAAGTTGACTTCAAGAGTTACATACCAGAATAGGGAAGAACGCCGTGCATAATGCTTAAAGGGGCACAATTCGTTAAGTGTACCCAGGAGGGCTTTTTGAACCAGCACGTAGAAAGTCCTACAAGAGAAGGGGCAGTGCTGGACCTAATCTTAGGGAATAAAGCCGGAAAAGTGGTGGCAGTGTCAGTGGGGGAGCATTTCGGGGATTTTGACGATAACTCTGTTAGATTTAATGTAGTTATGGAAAAGGACAAAGAGGGACTGGAAATTAAAGTACTGAATTGGGGGAAGGTTGCTTTCAATATGATAAAACAGGATCTGGTCAGTGTGGATTGGGAGCAAGTACTAGTAGGAAAGTCTACATCAGACCAGTGGGAGTCATTCAAAAAGGAAATAGGAAGAGTTCAGTGCCAGCATGCTCCAGTAAAGATGAAGGGTAGGACCAATAAGTTCAGGGAACACTGGATGTAACGGGATATAGAGGATTGTATCAGGATTTCAGATTCAGAGCGCTGAACACAACGGTGACCCCAGAGGTGTATGGAAAATATAGAGGGGTGGGTTCATGAAAAAGCACTGGTGGGCAAGATAAGTTGAGGCAGCTGATTGGTAAGTAGGAATAGGTGGGTGTTTCTAGCCTATTTTTACTACTTTCAATCGCTGAATTAAATGTAAAGGTAGGGATTTTAGATTCTGAGTGGTAGTGTATGGAGTGGAAAAAGGTTCCTACCCTAATTATTACTCTGTATTAAAGGGTGTAACTAAGGAGCTTATTCTAAGGGTAAGTCAGGGCAATAGAGCTCAGCCCTGTGATATGCTCCTCCTGCGAAGGAGGGATATCTGAGAAACTTGCCATGTCCCTGGCAACCATGTGTGCAGGAAATGTGTTTAGCTGCAGCTGCTGGTTGACTGCAATGCGCACCTGGATCTGCGGATGGAATCACTGTGGAGCATACGCGATTCGGAGGCCGTCGTGGATAGCACGGTTAGTGAGGTGGTCACATCACAGGTAATGACGTGTCAGTGATCAAGCATTTCGTGGATAGCTCTGTAAAATTTAAGGTACTTATGGAGAAGGGGAAAGATGCACAGGAAATAAAGTAACTGAATTGGGGGAAGGCCGATTTTAATATGATCAAACAGGATCTGGCCAAAGTGGAATGGGAGAGCTACCTGTAGAAACTCTACATAAAACTAATGCGAGTCATTCAAAGAGAAAATAGCGAGTGTTCAGACATGTATCTGCTAAAGTGAAGGGTAGGACCAACAGGTCCAGGGAACTTTGGATGTCAACGGATATAAAAGATTGGATAAGGGAAAGAGGAGGCTTATGGCAGATTCAGAGCACTGCAAACAGCGGAGGCACTAAAGGAGTATAGAAAGTGTAGGGGTTCTTAAAAGAGTAATTACGAGAGCTAAGAGGGGACATGAAAAAACACTGGTGGGCAAGATAAAGGAAAATCCTCAGTCGTTTCATAATTATGTTAAGGGCAAGAGAATTACCAGAGAAAGTGGAGAGCCCATTAGGGATCAAAGTGACAATCTGTGTGCGGATCTGCTGAGGTTTGAAATGATTATTTTTCATCAGTGTTCACTAAGGAGAAGGACGATGTAGGTGTAGAGATTAGGGAGCGGGATTGTGATATACTGGAGCATATTAGCATTGAGAGGGAGGAAATATTAGTTGTTTTAGCGGGCTTAAAAGTGAACAAATCCGCAGGCCCAGGTGAGATATATCCCAGGCTGTTATGTAAGGCAAGGGAGGAGATAGCAGGGGCTCTGACACAAATTTACTAATTCTCTCTGGTCACTGGAGAAATACCAGAGGAATGGAGGGCAGCGAATGTGGTGCCATTATTCAAGAAGGGTAGCAGGGATAAACCAGGTAATTACAGGCAGGTGTGTCTGACATCAGTGGTTGGGAATCTATTTGAAGAAATTCTGAGGGACAGGATTGCTCTCCACTTGGAGAGACAGGAATTAATCAGGGATAGTCAGCATGGTTTTGTCAGGGAGATCGTGTCTAATTAACTTGATTGAATTTTACGAGGAGGTAACTAGATGTGTAGATGAGGGTAAAATAAGTGATGTAGTCTACATGGACTTCAGTATGGCTTTTGATAAGATCCCACATGGGAGATTGGTCAAGAAGGTAAGAGTCCATGGGATCCAGGGCAATTTGGCAAATTGGATCCAAAATTAGCAAAGTGGCAGGAGGCATAGGGTCATGATCGAGAGTTGTTTATGCGAGTGGAAACATGTGACTAGTGGTGCACCGCAGGGATCCGTGCGGGCACCCTTGCTGTTTCTCCTGTGCATTAATGAATTAAACGAGAATATAGGTGGTATGATCAGTAAGTTCGTCGATGACGCGAAAATTGGTGGTGTCATAAATAGTGAGGAGGAAAGCCTTAGATTACAGGACAGTATAGATGGGCTGGTAAGATGGGCGGAGCTGTAGCAAATGGAATTTAACCCTGATGAGTATGAGATGATACATTTTGGGAGGGGTAACAAGGTAAGGGAATATACAATGGATGGTCGGAACCTTAGAAGTACAGAGGGTCAGATGGACCTTGGTGTGCTTGTCGATAGATCACTGAAGGCAGCAGCACAGGTAGATAAGTTTGCCAGGAAGGCAAATGGAATACTTGCCTTTTTAAGCAAAACATATAAGGGCAGGGAGGTTATGATGGAACTGCAGAAAATGCTAGTTCGGCCACAGCTGGAGTACTGTGTACAGTTCTGGGAACCACACTATAGGAAGGCTGTGATTGCACTGAAGAGGTTGCAGAGGACATCCACCAGAATGTTGCCTGGGCCGGAGCATTTCAGCAATGAAGAGAGACTGAAAAGGCGCGGTTATTTTCCTTACAGCAGAGAAGGCTGAGGGGGATATGACAGAGGTATAGAAAATTATAAGGGGCATTGATAGGATAGATAGGAAGAAAAGTTTTTTTCTATTAGCGGAGCGTCAATGACCAGGGTGCATAGATGTAAGATGAGGGGCTGGAGGTTTAGATGGGATTTTAGGATTTTCTTCCGCCAGAGGGTCATTCGAATTTGTAAGACACTGCCTGAAGGTGTAGTACAGGCAGGAACCCGCGCAGCATTTAAGAAGTATATAGAGGAGCACTTTGAACGCCAGACTCGGGGCCAAGTGGTGTAAAATGGGATTCGAATAGATAAGTATTTGATGGCCGGCACAGACACGATGGGATTAAGGACCTGGTTCTGTGCTGTATAACTCTATGACTCTATGACATCTAAGCTGTTAGTGGTGTCAGTGGCAGCTGTGTGTGGTGATTTCACATGTTCCCATTTACGACTCATCTGCACGCATCATTTGTTTATTTACTTCTCCCATTACCATTCCATTTTTCATTTCTCTATCATCAATTGGTGATATAATCCTCCTGTTTTTCACTCTATTACAGACCATGCCATTTGTACTTTCCTCCACTCCCTCCTTTCCCTGCCTGGCCTAAAATCTGTACCATCTGTCACCTCTCCCAGTTCTGACGAAGGGTCACTGACCTGAAACAATAACTATACTTCTCTCTCCACAGATGCTGTCGGACCTATGAATATTTCCAGCATTTTCTGTTTTTATTTCAGATGCAGCATCTGCAGCATTTTGCTCTTGTATAGAAAGTTAGATATTGGACTGACTGAGAGATTCCCTCACCTGTGATAGGCAACACGGAATTCAATTATTTCAACGCAATAATTGGAAATGTGTCCACTGAAAAATCAATGAAACAAATAATCTCAATCATTACTAAGTTAAGTGTAACCAAGGGAAATTCCCAGAAAAATAATGTATCAGGTTGGGAGTAAAAACACCAGTTTAAAGAAGTTCGGGGTATTTCTGCTGGAGACAGGATTTAAATTAAAACATCATGATAGTATTAGGAAATAGAATTTTAACAGAACAGGAATTGCAACTGGAATCAGAGAGAGGATTGAAAAATAAACAAAATAAGATTATTGAACTAAAATGCGCAATACCAGATTTACAATAAATCTGACATCTTGTAATTACAGATGAGGACAGTCACAACTTGTTTCTCAACATTGTGGTGAATGGCTGTTGTTCGGTCTGGAAAGTGTTTTTGAGTGATGTTTCCCAGGGTTCAGTACTCGGATCACGGTGGTTTCTTATACACCAGCAGAGATCCGGAAATGCTCGTGCTGAAATGACTATCTATATTGCACTCCCTTTAACTCCCCGTACGATTCCAATCCAACATTCCCATGCAATCAAACTCATGCCATAACATCCTAAACATTTCAGGCCTCCCATATAATCACCTCCCATTCCTCATAATACACCTTGCTCCCGTGCCATACACAACCACCTTCGTAGATCACCCATGCCATTCCCAGCCCATGCCGCCCCATTTAGTTTAACTGAGTTTAGTTTAGTTTAATTTAGAGATACAGCACTGAAAAAGCCCTTCGGCCCACCGAGTCTGTGCCGACCATCAACCACCCATTTATACTAATCCTACACGAATTCCATATTCCTACCATATCCCCACCTGTCCCTATATTGCCCTACCACCTACCTGTACTAGTGGCAATTTATAATGGCAAATTTACCTGTCAACCTGCAAGTCTTTGGCATGTGGGAGGAAACCGGAGCACCCGGAGGAAACCCACGCAGACACAGGGAGAACCTGCAAACTCCACACAGGCAGTACCCAGAATTGAACCCGGGTCGCTGGAGCAGTGAGGCTGCGGTGCTAACCACTGCATTCTGAACTACTGTGACATCCACCCTCAACCCACCCATGCTGTCCCCTCTCCATCCTACCATGCTGTCTCCACTCCTCCCCATAATGGTGGGACACCGCTCTATCTTCATCATCAGTAGCCAGCAGTGGAAGCCATAACTCATTAACAGATGCTGGGGAGCCATTAGAGTAGAACCCGATTAACTGAGGCCATCGAGCAGAGTGCGCTGAAGGCCAGTAACTGAGGTCAATTGGTGGTAAAAGGCGGTGACCAGTAAGTGAAATTGTGGAGCACTGAGAGATGGAGCACACTATCTGAGGCCGGGGAGCACTGACAGCTGGAGCCTAGTAACCGGGGCCGGGGAGCGGTGAGAGCCAGTGGTCAGAAACCGAGGCCAGATGGTGGGGAGGTGGAAATATGAGAGCCTAAACCCAGTTATTGAGGCCGGCGGCGCGGGCGGGGACGGGGGTTGTGAAGGGGGTGCAGGATGGTGGGTACCAATGTGAGAGCCAGAACCCAGTAATTGAGGCTGGGGAGCAGTGAGAACCAGAGGCAAGTAACCAAAGCCAAGGACCAGTGCGAGCGTTGGGTGAGTAACCGAGGACAGTGAGCATTGACAGCCGGAGTCCAGTACAAAGGCCAAAGAGTAGCAAGAGCCATCGCTCAGTAACGGGGCCAGGAACCTGCCAGAACGCAGAACCAAAGGGTGCGCACAGCGTGCACTGGGATACTGAGCATAGTCACCGAAGCTAGGGAGCACTGAAAGCCAGAACAAGGTAACCAAAGTGAGGGAGCAGTGAGAATCAGAGCCTGGTAACCAATACGAGAGATCAGTGTGACCCAGAGCCCAGCAACTGAGGCCAGCGAGCAATGCCAGCTGGAGCCCAGTGAACAAGACCACAGCACAGAGAGCCGGAGCCCAGTAATGGAGACCAGGGACCAGAGATGGCTGGACCAAGGTCTAGGAGGAGAGAGAAGAGTGGGGTCTCATTACCAAGGTAAGGAAGCAGCGATAACCGGCGCTCAGGAACAAAGGTCAGGAACAGGGATGGCTGGAACATATTTAGGAAGGCCTGGAAGCAGCGCAAATCAGAGTCCAGGAACTGTGGCTGGGGAAGAGTGAGAGCCAAGAGACAGAGCCACTTATTTTGTTTACCTGAATCAGGAGCAATGTCTGTACATATGCTTTCTTTCTGCAAAGAACAGGGCTCTGTTTACTAATACATGCAGCTTCATGTAATTGCAAATGTACACTTCTTGGCACACTGAGGATTATTTCGCAAATGCTGCCCAATTACGGAATCACATCTAATGTTGGACACTGTGTTTTAAGTTTTGCAAGCACCGGCTTGTTGGATTCTGCCTGTGCATTGCCTGTTGTGACCAGTGTAAGGGACATGTTTGATACAATGCACCAGTTTTCCATTACATTGGTATGCTTGGGAATGTCCTGATGAGTGCACGACGAACAGCTTCAACAACTGGTCTCTATTTTCAGCAATATTGAAATAGTTCAACTCACTGTGGATCATATCGACCCCTCCCCCATTTTCCTTGCAGAAACTTAGGTATTGAGGCCACTATCTGAGGCAGTGCAGCAACAGCAGGAGCCAGCATCTAGTAACAAGGGCGGGGAGCAGTGAAAGTAAGACACAAGTAACTGAGATTGTGGAGAAGTGAGAGCCAGAGCCCAATAACTGGGGTTGGGAAGCTGTGGCACCTGCAGCCCAGTAACTGAGGCCAGGGAGCATACAGGGCGGGAGCCTAGTAAACAAGGCCGGTGAGCAGTGAAAACTGGAGCCCAGTAGCCAACGTCAGGGAGCAGAGAGGGTTGGAGCCTCGTTACCAAGGCCGAGAATCAGCGAGAACAGGAGCCCAATTGCCGTGGCTAGGGAAGAGCGAGGGCCAGGAGACAGAGACCAGTAACCGAGGAGAGCGAGAAGCGAGAGCTGAGGGCAGGTCCGTAGTAACTGAGCCTGGGGAGTGGTGAGAGCCAGAACCCAATAGCTGAGGCCAGGCAACAGTGAGGTCTAGGGGTCACTGCACAGTAAGCAAGGCTGGGGATTAACAAGCCCTGATGCCCATGCGCGGACTGGGGCATAGTGAAAGCTGGAGCCCAATAAATGAGGCCAGTGAACAGCGAAAGCTGGAGCCCGGTAAACAAAGGTGGAAGCAATGAGAGCTGGAGCCGAGGAACCAAGTCCGGGGTGCAGTGAAAGGCGGAGCCTAGAGGCCAATAATGGAGCCTGATCCCAGTTTTCGAGGCCAGGAAACAGAAAAGAAATGTCCACAAATCAATTTCAGGAAGCAGCGCGATCTGGACGCCATTAACTGAGGCTAGGAGAGCGGGAGGTAGTGGCCAGTAACCAAGGCAAGGGAACATCAAAAGCCTGAGCCCAGTATGAGAGGCCAAGAGCAGCAAAAGCTGGAGTCTGGTAACAGAAGCTGGGCTACAACAAGAGGCGGAGTCTGGAGCACAACAACAGAGCGTGGGGTGCAGCGAGAGCTGGAACCCAGTAATCGATGCCAGGGGCACTAAGTTCTGGAACGCAGTTCTCCAGCCCGGGAAGCAGCAAGTGCCAAAACCAAGTAATGGAATCCAGGAAGCAAAAGGGATCTGGAGCCCAGTCACGAAAGCCGGACAGCAGTTGGAATCAGTATCCAGTAGCCAAGACTGGTGTGCAGTGAGAACAGGAGGGCAGTAACCGAAGAAAGGGAACAGCAAGGGCCGGTGTTCGGTAACTGAGGCCAGCTGCAGCGAAAGCCAGTGCAGTAATAAAGGCCAAAGAGTATCAAAAGCTGAAGCCCAGTAACCGAGGCCAGAAACCAGCCAGAGCCCAGAAGCCGAGGCACTGAGTCTGGAGAGCAGTAGGAAACAAATAACATTGACCGAGGCCAAGAGCCAGCCAGAGCCCAGAATCTAAGGCTGTAAGCAGTGAGAGTCAGAGTCTAGTAACCGAGGCCGGTAACATCAGGGTTTGGAGTCCATTAACCAAGGATGGAAATTATAGTGAGAGCCAGTAGCCCAGTTACTGAGGCTGGTAGTAGCAGCGCCTGGAGTCAAGTAACTGAGGTCGGGGTGCAGCAAGAGCCGGAGCCCAGTAACCATGGCTGGTGAACAACGACAGCCAGAGACCAGTAACCGAGGCGAGGTAGAATCGACAGCCAGAGGCGACTGAGGCTGGAGAGCAGTGAGAACCGAGAGCCAGCAAAGAGGCAGGTGCCATCATCAAAATTGTGTTTATCAATTTCAGATCATAACATCTAATCATGTTATTGTATGGCAGCTGTTTGTCGTGATTTTACATGTTCCCACATACACCTTCTCTACACCCATCATTTGTTTCTTTGCTTATCCCATTGCCATCCCATTTTATGTTCCACTATCGTCATTTTGTGATATAATCTCTCCTGTTTTCCATTGTATTATATACCTTGTCATTGGTACTTTCCTCAACTCCCTTCTTTACCTACCTGGATTAAAAACCGTCCCACCTCTCACCTCTCCCAGTTCTGACGAAGGAAACATTAATTCACTGACCTGAAACATTATTTCTTTTTCTCTGTCCACCGATGCTGTCATACTTGCTGAATATTTCCAGCCTTTTCTGTTTTTATTTCAGATTTGCAGGATCTGCAGCACTTTTCCCTTGCATAGAAAGTTAAATGTTGGACTGACTGAGAGATACCCTCACCTGTGACAGGCAGCGCGGAATTCAATTATTTTAAAGCAGTAATTGGAAATGAGCCCACTGAAAAATTAATGAAACAAATAATCTCAATCGTCACTATGATAACTGTAAACACGGGAAATTATAGGGGATCAGACATTAGGTTGGGAGCAAAAACATCAGTTTAAAGAAGTTGAGAGAGACATTTATACATTTATTAACATAGCCAATGATGGATCAAATTACTGTACCTTTGACAGTTATTTCTGCTGGACACAGGATTTAAAGTAGATCATCAAACTGTATTAGGAAATACAATAAAAAAAACAGCTGGAATCAGTGAATGGATTGACAAGTAAATAAAAAAAACTATTAAAGTTAATATGAGCAATAACAGATTTATAATAAATATGACGACTGGTAAATATTAATGAGTACAGTTACAACTTCAGTACGTTTTTCGTATCAACATTGTGGTGAATGGCAGTTGCTTTTCAGACTGGAGCAAGATTTGTAGTCATGGTCCCCGGGTTCAGACCGAGTATCACTGCTGTTTCTTATCCGCGAGCAGAGATTGAGAAATGTTAGTGCTGAAATTAATATCGATATTGTAACTGTGGCACAGTGGTGCAGTGGTTAGCACTACAGCCTCACAGCTCCAGCGACCCGGGTTCAATTCTGGCTACTACCTGTGTGGAGTTTGCAAGTTCTCCCTGTGTCTGCGTGGGTTTCCTCCGGGTGCTCCGGTTTCGTCCCACATGCCAAAGACTTGCAGGTTGATCGGTAAATTGGCCATTATTGCCATGCAATCCGTCTCATGCCATATCATCCCAAACATTCTAACATTCTCACATCATTACATGCCATTCCCCATCATACACCTTGTTCCCATGCCGTCCCCAACCACCGTCATATACTACCCATGCCATTCTCACCCCTTACCGCCCCACTCCAAACTACCATGACGTCCATCCTCAACTCACGCATGCCATCCTGTCTCCATCCTACCATGCCGTCTCCACTCCTCCCCCACAATGGCGTCGCACCTCTTTCTCCCATCATCATCAGTACCGCTGGTGGGAGGCCAGAATACAGTAACAGAGGCTGGGGAGCCACAAGAGTTGGGATCGAGTAACTGAGGCCGATCAGCAGGAAAAGGCGAAGACCAGTAAGTGAAACTGGGGAGCAATGAGAGATGGAGCACGCTATCTGAGTCCGGGAAGCAGTGAGAGTGGAAGCTGAGTAAACGAGGTTGTGTAGCAGATAAAGCTGGAGGCTGGTAACCAAAGCAAAGGAGCAGTGAGAGCCCAAGCCCATTAGCTAAGGCCAGGGAGCAATGAGAGCCGGAGTCCTGTAACCGAGGCATGACAGCATTGAAGGTGCAGCCCAGTAACCGAGGCTGGGGAGCCTTGAGAGCCGGAGCCCAGCTTTCGAGGTAAGGGAGCGGTGAGAGCTGGCGACCAGTAACCGAGGCTGCACAACAGTGAGAGCTGGAGCCCAGTAACCGAGGCCGGGGTGGTTGGGGTGGGGGAATGTGAGAGCCAGAGCCCAGTAATTGAGGCTGGGGAGCTGTGAGAGCTGGAGCGTAGTACCAAGGTCCGAGCCAAGAAAGAGCTGAATCGCAGTAACAGGGACCAGGAACCAGCCAGAGCCCAGAACTCACGGGCGTGAGCAGTGATCGCTGGTATCCGGAGCCCAGTAACCGAGGCAAAGAACAGTCAGAGCTAGAACCAGGTACCTGAGGCAAGGCAGCAGTGAAAGCCAGAGCCAGGGAACTGAGATGAGGGATCAGTGAGAGTCAGAGCCAGGTAATCGAGGCAAGGCAGTTGTGAGAGCTGAAGTCCGGAGCCATGTAATCGAGGCTTGTACAGCAGACACTTCATAGCAAATCAAGCCACTATCCAATCAGAAAAGTGCAGACAAATAGTAATGTGTTTTATTTTTACAGGTTTTATGTTTTTCATCAATACTTCTGCTAGGATACATTAGCTGACATCTCAGAAACTATCTAATAGACATAAATTGGGCTAACATACTTGTCCTCATTCAGTGATAATTGGATTAATTTTCAAAGGGGCCTAGACAGTAAAATATCCAAAGCCATCGCCATTCACTTGACCTCAGTTATATACCAAAACAACCAGTTACAGTAACGGAGGTAAGGATATGATAGAAAGTTAAGTAGAAACAGAAAATGCTGGAAATACTCAGTCGGTCCGGCAGCGTCTGTGGAGAGCGAAACAGTTAATGTTTTAGGTCAGTGGTACATCGCCAGAACTGGCAGTGCTTTGAGATGTAATAGTTTTTCCTCCAGGCAGGGAATGGGAAAGATAAAATCATCAACATTAAGTTAAAAACAATTCAGATCATAAAATCTGATCTCATTATTGGACGGCGGCTGTTGCTGGTGAATCGGCATTTTCCCATGTACACATCCTCTACACCCATTCTTTGTTTCTTTACTTGTCCCATTGCCAATTTACATTATAGCATCATCCGTTTTGTCATTTAATCTCTCCTGTTTTCCACCCCATTACAGAGTTTTACGCTTATACTTTCCTTCTCTCTTTCCTTTCCCTGTCTGGTTTACAATCTGTTCCCTCTCTAGGCACTCCCAGTTCTGACGGGGGGTGGGGTCACGGAACAGAAATATTAGTTATGTTTTCTCTCTCCACAGCTACTTCCAGACCTGCTGAAAATTTCCAGAATGTTATGATTTTATAACAGATTTCCAGGTTCTGAAGCACTTTGCTTTGTATAGAAAGTTAGTTATTGGAAAGACTGAGAGATTCCTTCACCTGTGACAGGCAGCACGGAATTCAGTTATTTCAGAACAATGATTGGAAATGAGTCCACTTGAAAATCACTGAAGCAAGTAATCTCTGTAATTGCTAAGTTAACTGTAAACAATTATTGTCAGAGAAATTGTACACCAGGTAATGAGTAAAAAGATGCGTTTGAAGAAGTTGGGGTGACATTTGTACATTGGTTACCAGATTCAGTGCTGCATATAATTTGTGGCAGGAATTTCCCGATGAAAAAAGGGTTTGAATTAAATACTTTTTTATAGTGCTGGAGCTACATAGCGGGTCTGGCAACATCTGTGGAGAAAGGAATTGAGTTAACGTTTCAGAACTGGAAACGGTTATAAATGTTATCAACTTTGAGTAATTGGTGGTGGGGGAAGGGGGAAAGAAGAGCAAAAGGGACGTCTTTGATAGAGTATAGGGCAGGAAAGATGAAATGAAAGAAATATCCTGCAACAGCAGGCAAAGGGATTGGTAAAAGATCAAGGCATGAGTCCAACATGAGTGTTAATGGCAGAATAATGAACAGCTCTGTCTGAAAGGAAAAACATGAAAAACAAGTTTAAGCCCAGCAGAATGCAAAACAAAATGGCAGTCAAGGTCGAAATCCGATTTTCTCCATTTGGTTTAAAGAAACGGCTGAAGGCACTGGGTACTGCAAAGGTTATGGGATAAGAGCAAAGTACTTCAGAAGCTGGAACGCTAAAATGAGAACAGGAAGTACCAGGAATATTTAGCAGGTCTGGCAGAATCTGTGGAGGGAGAAACAGATTTAAAGCTTCAGGTCTGCGATCCTTCATCAGAACTGGCAAAATGAACAAGTGAGATGGGGAACGGGGGAAGTAGAGCAAGAAGGAAGCACTGTGATGGGACAGAGTGAGGAGAGATAAAATGGCAGATGCCATGCAACAGAATGCAAATTGAGTGCTAAATAGTTGCAGTAAAAGAGAAAGCATGAGTTCAGAGAGAATGCAAAGGCAGAATATTGAATAGCTGTGCACGAAGGCAAAAACATGAAAAGTAATTTAGAGACTGGCACACGCTTAAGAAATTAATAACGTGAAAGAAGCATATATATTTATATAGATAAATTAAATAAAAGTAATAAATAATCAAAAATAATTGGGCTCATGGTCTGAAATTATTGAACTCAATATTGAGTCCAGTAGACTGTGGATTGCCTAATGAAACAATAAGGCATTGTTCCTCGAGCTTGAGCGAATGTTCATTGGAACACTGCAGCAGGCCAAGGACATACATGTGGCTATGGGAACAAGATGGAGCATTAAAACGGGAAGCTACCGGAAGCTCAGGATCATGCTTGTGGACCGAGCGGAGGTATTCTGTAAAGTGGTTACCCAATCTGTGTTTGTCTCCCAATGTAGAGGAGACCGAACTATGAGCAGCGAATGCAGTATAGAAAATTAAAAAGAATACAAGTAAATCACTGCCTCACCCGACCAACCCTGTTTATGGACCAAAATAAGCTGTGCCCTGAGCCAAGCTGTTCCAGTCCAGCTGCAACCCAGCAATGTAGAAAACTGCCCAAGTTGAGAGGAGGTGTTGCTGTAGTGGTATTGTCGTTTGATTAATAACCCAGAGGCCCCGAGTATTCCCCTGTGGACATGGGTTCGAATACCACCATGGCAGAAGATGAAATTTTAAATCCATGAATAAAAAAATCTGGGACTAAAAAGCTAATTTAATGATGGTCATGAAACCATTGTTAAAGGTCACAAAAAAGCAGTCTGGTTCACAATTGCCTTTTCGTGAAGGAAATCCACAGTTCTTACCTGATCTGGCCTACATTTGACTACAGACCCACATCAATGTGGTTGACTCTGAAAATTGTCTAGCAAACCACTCAGTTACACCTCTTCCACGAACATTCACTCCCTCCACCAGCGATGTACAGTGGCAACAGTGTGTACCATCTACAAGATGCATGCACCAAGGCTAATCAGCCCATACTTTCCAAACATGTGACCTCTTCCACTTGAAAGTACATGGGCAGCAGATGCACGCCAATAGCCCTAGCTGCAATTTCCCCTCTAAACCACACACTATTCTGACTTCAACTATATGACCTTTCCTTCGCTGTCACTGCGGCAAAATCCCAGAACGCCATTCTTAATAGCACTGCGGGTCTACCAACACCACATGGACAGCAGCGTTTCAAGAAGGCAGCTCACCACCTGGGCAATTAGGGATAGGCAATAAATGCTGGCCTGGGCAGCGATGTCTATATCCCATGAAAGCAATAAAAACACTAAAAAGACGGACCTGCTGGCATCGACCTCGGCACTGGAAATGACTACAGCAAATCCAGCCTTGTTGATCCTTACTAACGTCTGGGAGATTCTGTCACAGGTGGGGGAGCTGTGCCACAGACTGGTCAAACAACAGCCTGACAAACTCATACTTTCTACATAATTCCTAACGGACCTTGTCCCAGACACGATTATCGCCATTCATGGCAGGGCAGACCCAAAAGAGGTGGTGGGCCTGTGGGAGGGAGTTGCACTGGGAGTCCTCCACATCGACTCCTGAGTCCATGAAGTCTCAGGACACAGTCAAGGAACCTCCTGCTGATTACCACCTACTGCACCCGCTCCCCACCCTCGTTCTCAACTTATGAATCAGTAATCCTCCATGTTGAACACCACGATGAGGTAGCACTGAGGGTGGCAAGGGTGAAGAACGCACTCTAGGTGGAGGACTTCAATTCCCGGTAGCTCGGTAGCACCACGACTGGTCGAGTCCTACAGGTCATAGCTGCTGGACTGGTTCTGCGGCAAGCGGAGAAGGAACCAACACGAGGGGGAAATATAATTGACATCATCCTCACCAATCTGCTTGCCGCAGATGCATCTGTCCATTGGTAGGAGTGACCACCGCAGAGCCCTTGTGGAAACGGAGTCCCACCTTCACATTGAAAATACCGTCCATCGTGTTGTGTGGCATTATCACCGTGTGAAGTGGGATGTCTTTCGAACAAATTTAGCAATGCAAAACTGGCATCCATAAGGCACTGTGGATCGTTATCAGCATCAAAATTGTACTCAAACACACTCTCTAACCTCATGTCCCGGCATATTCCCCACTCTACTGTTACCATCAAGCCAGGGTATCAACCCTGGTTCAATGAAGAGTGCAACAGGACATGCCAGGTGCAGCACCAAGCATACCTCAAAATGAGGTGCCAACCTGCTGAAGCTACAACACAGGACTACTTGCATGCCAAAGCAGCATAATCAGCATGGGCGAGACAGAGCTAAGTGATCCCACAACCAACGATTCAGATCGAAGCTCTGCAGTCATGAATGGTGGTGGATATTTCAATAAATAACTGGAGGAAGTAGATTCATAAATTTCCCGAACCTCAATGATGGGGTAGCGCAGCACATCAGTGTAAAATACCAGGTCGAGCTTCCGGAGTGTTGCTGGAACTGCATCCATCCAAGCAGGTCAAGAGTATTCCATCACACTCCTGACTTGTGCCTTGTGGATGGTTGACAGGATTTGCGGAGTCAGGACGTGAATTACTCACGACGGGATTCCTGGCCTCTGACTTGCTATTGTAGCCACGGTACTTATATGGCTACTCCAGTTCAGTTTTTGGTCAACGATCGCTGAAGCCCCCACTTTCAAAAGCATGGCGGTTACCATTGACCAGAAACTGAACTGGAGTAGCCATATGAATACCGTGGGTACAACAGCAGGTCAGAGGCCAGAAATCCTGTGGGGAGTAACTCACATCCTGAATCCCCAAAGCATGTCCACCATCTTCAAGGCATAAGTCAGGAGTGTGATGGAATACTCTCCACTTGCTTGGATGGATGCAGCTCGAGCAACACTCCGGATGCTCGACAACATCCGGGACAAAGCAGCCCGCTTGGTTAGCACCCCGTCAACAAACATTCCCTCCCTCCACTACCGATGCACAGTGGCAGCAGTGTGTACAATCTGCAAGATGCACTGCAGCAATGCACCAAGGCTAATCAGGCACCACCGTCCACACAGTCCACCTAGAAGGACACGAGCACCAGATTCGTGGAAACAGGCACTACCTTCAGGTTCCCCTCCAAGCCACACACCATCCTGACTTGGAACTATATCACTATTCCTTCATGGTTGCTGGGTCAAAAGCCTGGAACACCCTTCCAAATGGCACTGTGGGTGTTCCTACCCTATATGGACTGCAGCGGTTCAAGCAGACAGCTCACCACCACCTTCTCATGGGCTATTAGGCATGGGCAGTAAATGCCGCCTGGTCATTGACGCCCACATCACATAAAACAAATAAAAAAGTATGTCCTGTACATAAAACGCAGGATAAATCCAACCCGGCGAATTACCGCCCTATCAGTCAACTCCTGATTATCAGCAATGGAATGGCATAGGTCGTTGACAATGCTACAAAGCAGCACTTGATCAGCCGTAAACTGCTCACTGATGCTCAATTTGGCTTCTGCCAGTGCCATGCAGCTCCTGACCTCATTTAACCCTTGATAAAAAGATGGACTGAAGAGCTGAACTCCAGGAGTGAGGTGAGAGTGACTGACCATGACATAAAGCCAACATTTGACAGAGTATGGCATCAAGGAGCACTAGCAAAACTGAAGCCAGTGGAAATCAGGGGGGAAACTTTCCATTGGTTCATAGCACAAAGAAAGATGGTTGTGGTTGTTGGAGGTCAATCTTCTCAGTCCCAGGGCATCATTGCAGGAGTTGCTCAGAGTAGTGTCCTGGGCTAATGATCTCAGTTGCTTCATTAACCAACTTTCCTCCAGCATAATGTCAGAAGTGGGAATGTTCACTGATGATTGCACAATGTTCAACACCATTTGCGACTCCTCAGATACTGAAGCAACCCATGGCCACATACAACAAGTCTTGAAAAACGTCCAGCTTGGGCACATAAGTGGCAAGTGACATTCGCGCCACACAAGTGCCAGGCAATGACCATCTCAAACAAGAGAGAATCTAACCATCTCCCCTTGTCATTCAATGGCATTGCCATCGCTGAATCCCCCACCATCAACATCCTGGTTGTCACCATTGAGCAGAAACTGAACTCGACCAGACAGATAAATGCTTCATCCACAAATGCAGGTCAGTGAACAAAGAACAAAGAACAAACAATGTACAGCACAGGAACTAGCCATTCGGCCCTCCAAGTCTGCGCCGATCTTCATGCCTGCCTAAACTAAAACTTTCTGCACTTCCGGGAACCGTATCCCTCTATTCCCTTCCTATTCATGAATTTGTCAAGATGCCTCTTAAATGTTGCTATCGTACCTGCTTCCACCACCTCCCCAGCAGCAAATTCCAAGCAGTCACCACCCTCAGTGTAAATAACGTGCCTCGCACATCCTCTCCAAACTTTTCCCCTATCACCTTAAACCTAAATCCCCTAGTAACTGACTCTTCCACCCTGGGAAAAAGCTTCTGACTATCCACTCTGTCCATACCGCGAATAACTTTGTCAACCTCTATCATGTCGCCCCTCCACCTCCGTCGTTCCAGTGAAAACAATCCGAGTTTATCCAAACTCTCCTCATAGCTAATGCCCTCCAGATCAGGCAACTTCCTGGTAAACCTCTTCTGTACCCTCTCCAAAGCCTCCACGTCCTTCTGGTAGTGTGGCGACCAGAAATACACGCAATATTCTAAGTGAGGTCGAATTAAAGTTCTGTACAGCTGCAGCATGACTTGCCAATTCTTATACTCTAAGCCCCGACTAATGAAGGCAAGCATGCAGTATCCCTGCTTGACTACCTTATCCACCTGCGTTGCCACTTTCAGTGACCTGTAGACCTGTATGCCCAGATTTCTCTGCCTGTCAATACTTCTGAGGGTCCTTCTATTTACTGTACACTTCCCACCTGCATTAGACCTTCCAAAATGCATTACCTCACATTTTTCCGGATTAAACTCCATCTGCCATTTCCCCGCCCAAGTCTCCAACCGATCTATATTTTGCTGTATCCTCTGACAATCCTCAACACTATCCGTTACTCCACTAACCTTTCTGTCGTCCGCAAACTTACTAATCAGACAAGCTACATTTTCCTACAAATCATTTATATATACTGCAAACAGCAAAGGTCCCAGCACTGATCCCTTTGGAACACCACTAGTCACATCCCTCCATTCAAAAAAGCACCCTTACACTGCTGCACTCTGTCTTCTATGACTGAGCCAGTTCTGCATCCATCTTGCCAGCTCCCCTCTGATCCTGAGTGACTTCACCTTTTGTACCAGTCTGCCATGAGGGACCTTGTCAAAGGCTTTACTGAAGTCCATATAGATAACATCCACTGCCCTTCCTTCATCAATCATCTTTGTCATTTCCTCAAAAAACTCAATCAAATTAGTGAGACATGACCTCCCCTTCACAAAACCATGCTGTCTCTAGCTAATACGGTTGCTTGTTTCCAAATGGGAGCAAATCCTGTCCCGAAGAATCTCTCTAATATTTTCCCTACCACTGACGTAAGGCTCACCGGCCTATAATTACCTGGATTATCCTTGCTACCCTTCATAAATAAAGGAACAACATTGGCTATTCTCCAGTCCTCTAGGACCTCACCCAGGCTGGTAATTCTGTGGTGAGCACCTCACCAACTGTCTTCTCAATGCCTGTACACCATCTAGAAGGCTCAAGTCGGATGTGTGATGGAATACTCTCCTTTTGCCTGGAAGGGTGCATCTCCAACAACACTCAGGAAGCTCGATATCATCCAGAGTGGCACCCAATCTACCACTTTCAACACTCACTTCCTCCACCACCAAGGCACCTTGGCAGCAGAGTGTACTCATTGGATAGACACATGGATGAAAATGGAATAGTGTAGGTCAGATGGTTTCACAGGTCGGCTCAACATCGAGGGTCGAAGGGCCTGTACTGCGCTGTAATGTTCTAATTCTAATTCCAAACCCGTGAACATGGGAATGCCACCACCTGCAGCTTCCTCTCCAGGCCACACACCAGCGTGCATTGTAACTATATCAACGTTCCTTCATTGTCGCTTTGTTATAATCCTGGAAGTCCCTTTCTAACAGCAATGTGGATGTACCTACCTGATGCAGACTGCAGTGGTTCAAGAAGGCTGCTCACCACCATCTTCTCAAGGGCCATTAGTGATGGGCAATACATGCTGGCCTGGCCAACGACGCCAACAGCACATGATCGAATAAAAACATAGTTGTTGAACTTAATATTCAGTCGTGAGGACTTTAGAATGCCTAAAAGGAAGATGAGGTGCTGTCCCTCGAGCTTCCGTTTACATTAAATCATTCTGATTGGACTGGCAAATAGACTAAAAGGAAGCATCGATTTCAGCTGGAATCAGCAATTGATCCAGAACTTGATAAAACATGGATTTATCGGATTGCATTAAACATGAGTAAGAAAGGGAGGCTTTGCATTGAAATAGCGCCTTTGACGACCACCGGACATCTCAAAGCGTTATACTGACAATGCAGCATTTTTGAAGTTCAATCACTGTTCTCATCCAGGAAACGCAGCGCCCAGTATGCAGACAGCAAACTGCCAGAAACTGCCTAAATACCTGTTTTTCTGATGTTCACTGAGGGACACATATTGACCAGGAGACCAGGAATGGCCTCCAAGCTCTTATTTGAAATAGTGCCACGGATTCGTTTGTAACCACCTAAACAAGCCTTGGGTAGTGTCTCTTCTGAAAGCTGGCACGTCCAACAGTGCAGCTCTCCCTCAGTATTAAACTGTCATTTTGTGCTCAAACCCGAGATTGGGACTTGAAGATAGAATATTGTGATTCAAGTTAGTAACTGGTTGCTAATAAATCAGCACTACACTCAATATTGATAACAGAATTCAGGAGATCATTTACCAACATTTTAGTGAATAGCTGTTTTTGGGACCAGAGAGAGCTATACAGTGGCATTCCTCAGGGTTCAGGACGTTGACCACTGCTGTTTATGATATCCATGAATGACTTCGGGGTACAAAGCACAATATCGAAATTTGTAGAAGATGTGAAGTGTGGAGGTCGAGAGAAAAGTGAGGAAGAGTTGTTATCTCTGGGTTTTTGCCCGTGCCACGTGATAACGAAGCGAGGAAGAGGGAGAGAGAGGAGTTGAACACGTGGCTGTAGGAGGGAGGGTTTTGGTTTCCAGGATAATTGGGGCTCTTTCTGGGGCAGGTGGGACCTCTACAAACAGGATGGTTTTCACTTGAACCAGAGGGATACCGATATCCTGGCGGGGGTGGGGGGTGGGGGGGTGGGGAGATTTGCTTGTGCTCTTCGGGGGTGGGGGGTGGGTTTAAACTAATTCAGCAGGGGAATGGGAACCTAAATTGTAGTGCCAGTGTACAGGATGTTGAGAGTAGTGAGGTCAGGGAAAAGGTTACAAGGACGCAAGAGGGCACTAGCAAGCAAGAACCTGGTTTAAAGTGTGTCCACTTCAACGCCAGGAGCATCCGGAAGAAGGTGGGTGAGCTTGCAGCATGGGTTGGTACCTGGGATCTCGATGTAGTGGCCATTTCGGAGACATGGGTAAAGCAGGGACAGGAATGGATGTTGCAGGTTCCGGGATTTAGATGTTTCAGTAAGAACAGAGAAGATGGTAAAAGATGGGGGAGGGGGGGGGGTGGGGGTGTGTGGCATTGTTAATCAAGGAGAGTATTACAGCGACAGAAAGGACGTTTGAGGACTCGTCTACTGAGGTAGTATGGGCCGAGGTTAGAAACAGGAGAGGTGAGGTCACCCTGTTGGGAGTCTTTTATAGACCTCCGAATAGTTCCAGAGATGTAGACGAAAGGATAGCGAAGATGATTCTCGACGGGGGCGAGAGTAACAGGGTAGTTGTTATGGGGGACTTTAACTTTCCAAATATTGACTGGAAATACTATAGTTCGAGTACTTTAGATGGGTCAGTTTTTGTCCAGTGTGTGCAGGAGGGTTTTCTGACACAGTATGTAGACAGGCCAACCAGGGGCGATGCCACATTGGATTTGGTACTGGGTAATGAACCCGGCCAGGTGTTAGATTTAGATGTAGGTGAGCACTTTGGTGATAGTGATCACAATTCGGTTAGGTTTACCTTAGCGATGGGCAGGGACAGGTATATACTGCAGGGCATGAATTATAGCTGGGGGAAAGGAAATTGTGATGCAATGAGGCAAGATTTAGGATGCGTAGGATGGGGAAGGAAAGTGCAGGGGATGGGAACAATCGAAATGTGGAGCTTATTCAAGGAGCAGCTACTGCGTGTCCTTGATAAGTATGTACCTGTCAGGCAGGGAGGAACTTGTCGAGCGAGGGAGCCGTGGTTTACTAAAGAAGTTGAAGCGCTTGTCAAGAGGAAGAAGAAGGCTTATGTGAGGATGAGACGTGAAGGCTCAGTTCGGGCGCTTGAGAGTTACAAGCTACCCAGGAAGGATCTAAAGGGAGAGCTAAGAAGAGCAAGGAGAGGACACGAGAAGTCATTGGCGGATAGGATCAGGGAAAACCCTAAGGCTTTCTATAGGTATATCAGGAATAAAAGAATGAACAGAGTTAGATTCGGGCCAATCAAGGATAGTAGTGGGAAGTTGTGTGTGGAATCAGAGGAGATAGGGGAAGCGTTAAATGAATATCTTTCGTCAGCATTTACAGTAGAGAAAGAAAATGTTGTCGAGGAGAATACTGAGATTCAGGCTACTAGGCTAGATGGGATTGAGGTTCACAAGGAGGAGGTGTTAGCAATTTTGGAAAGTGTGAAAATAGATAAGTCCCCTGGGCCAGATGGGATTTATCCTAGGATTCTCTGGGAAGCTAGGGAGTAGATTGCAGAGCCTTTGTCCTTGATCTTTATGTCGTCATTGTCGACAGAAATAGTGCCGGAAGACTGGAGGATAGCAAATGTTGTCCCCTTGTTCAAGAAGGGGAGTAGAGACAGCCCTGGTAATTATAGACCTGTGAGCCTTACTTCGGTTGTGGGTAAAATGTTGGAAAAGGTTATAAGAGAGAGGATTTATAATCATCTTGAAAAGAATAAGTTCATTAGCGATAGTCAGCACAGTTTTGTGAAGGGTTGGTCGTGCCTCACAAACCTTATTGAGTTTTTCGAGAATGTGACCAAACAGGTGGATGAGGGTAAAGGCGTGGATGTGGTGTATTTGGATTTCAGTGAGGCGTTTGATAAGTTTCCCCACGGTGGGCTATTGCAGAAAATACGGAAGTATGGGGTTGAAGGTGATTTAGAGCTTTGGATCAGAAATTGGCTGTGGTTGATGGCAAATGTTCATCCTGGAGTTTAGTTACTAGTGGTGTACCGCAAGGATCTGTTTTGGGGCCACTGCTGTTTGTCATTTTTATAAATGAGCTGGATGAGGGTGTAGAAGGGTGGGTTAGTAAGTTTGCCGATGACACTAAGGTCGGTGGAGTTGTGGATAGTGCCGAAGGATGTTGGAGGGTACAGAGGGACATAGATAGGCTACAGAGATGGGCTGAGAGATGGCAAGTGGAGTTTAATGCGGAAAAGTGTGAGGTGATTCACTTTGGAAGGAGTAACAGCAATGCCGAGTACTGGGCGAATGGGAAGATTCTTGGTAGTGTAGATGAACAGAGAGATCTTGGTGTCCAGGTACATAAATCCCAGAAAGTTGCTACCCAGGTTAATTGGGCTGTTAAGAAGGCACATGGTGTGTTAGCTTTTATTAGTAGGGGGATCGAGTTTCGGAGCCACGAGGTCATGCTGCAGCTGTACTAAACTCTGGTGAGACCGCACCTGCAGTATTGCATGCAGTTCTGGTCACCACATTGTAGGAAGGATGTGGAAGCTTTGGAAAGGGTGCAGAGGAGATTTACCAACATGTTGCCTGGTATGGAGGGAAGGTCTTACGAGGAAAGGCTGAGGGACTTGAAGTTGTTTTCGTTGGAGAGAAGGAGGAGGAGATGTGACTTAATGGAGACATATAAGATAATCAGAGGGTTAGATAGGGTGGATAGTGAGAGTCTTTTTCCTCGGATGGCGATGGCAAACACGAGGGGACATAGCTTTAAGTTGAGGGGTGATAGATATAGGGCAGATGTCAGAGGTAGTTTATTTACTCAGAGAGTAGTAGGGGCGTGGAACGCCCTGGCTTCAGCAGTCGTAGACTTGCCAACTTTAAGGGCATTTAAGTGGTCATTGGATAGACTTATGGATGAAAATGGAATAGTGTAGGTCAGATGGTTTCACAGGTCGGCGCAACATCGAGGGCCGAAGGGCCTGTACTGCGCTGTAATGTTCTAATTCTAATTCTAAGTCTAATGGAATTCTAAAGGGAATAGCAGAGTAGTTGTGTGGGCGGCACAAGGACACCAATATGCATTGGTAACACGCCATTATTGTAAGTAAACTTGCCAAGGTGTGTGGCAGAAGCATAAGAATACCAAGTAAGACACTGAGCTGTTATGATGTACATTCTGCTATATTAAGCTATTTGGCCAAAATCATGGACAAAACGGTACGCTTTAATGGGTGTGGGAAACGAGAAAAGCGCCTGAGAGGGGAGGTGAGATTTGGACAGGGAATTCCAGAGCTCAGGGCTGAGACAACTGATGGCAAGTCCGACAATGGTGAAGCGATTACAATTAGCGATGCATGAGGAGCCAGTTCTGCATGAGCACAGATATCGAGGATGGTTGTGGAGCTGGAGGATATTACAGATATATAGAGAGGCGAGACCATGAGGGGGTTTGAAAATAAGGAAAATCATTTTCAAATCAAGACTTTTGTTAACTGGGAGCCAGTGTTGGTCAGCGAGCACTGAGGTGCCAGGTGAAAGGGTCATGGAGCAACTTAAAACATGACCAGCAGCGCTTTGAATTATTTCATGTTTATGGAGGGTAGAATGTGGGAGAGCAGCCAGGAGTGCATTGTAATCGTCCAGTCTGGAGGGTTTCATCAGATCGAATGTGGCAGAGTGAATTTCAAGTACTGTTAAGGAGTTGGAACTGGGCGATCTTATTAAAAGTGTTTGATGAAGCAACACATAAAATTCTTGCGACCAAAATTGGAAATCATGGGATTATCGGATCAATGGCTTCACGGCTCGGATTTTGGCTGAACAACAGATAGCAGAGAGTAGTGGAGAAAGCTTGTTTTTCAGTCTGGAGGGAAGTTCACAGTGGGGTTGGGACCGCTGCTGTTTTGATGTATGTTAATGTCATGGGCATTTGTACACAGGTGAATAATATCGAAGTTTTCATATGGCACGAAACTGGTAAATGCTAATCAACAGTGTGAAGGACAGTAACCTATTTCAGGAAGACAGAGACTGACTGGTGAGATTCGCAGCCACCTTGCAAATGCAATTTAACACTGAAATGTGATGAGATACCTGCTCTTAAGACATGTGAGGAAACGGCATTTAAACTGAACAGTTCAATTTTCAGCGGATGCAGGATTAAAGGGACCTGAGTTATCCGTACCCAGAACTTTGAAAGTAGCAGGACAAGTTGAGAAGTCTTTCAAAAATATAGACTCCTCGACTTTACAAATAGAGGCACAGAGTAACAAAAAATCATAATATTTCTTTTATCCATCATTTGTTCGTTCCCAGCTCGAGCATTGGGTCCACTTATGAGCATTGCACTTTGGCAAGGATTTCAAGGACTTAGTGGAGAAGTGGAGGGAGTACCAGAGATCAGAACCTACAGTTGCATGGAGAGATTGAAAAAGCTGGGATTGTTGTTTCTCGAGCAGTGAAGGGTAAGGGGAGATTTAATATAGAAGTTCAAGAAGATTTTGATCGGGTAATTAAGGCAAAACGTTTTCTCGTGTCAGAAAGTTCAGTATTAAGAAAACATAGATTTCAGGTAATTACCAAAGAACCAGTGCGGAAATGAGGAAAATTCTCTTACATAATAAGCTGTTGGCATCTGGAATTTCCTGCCTGCAAACATGCTGCTAGCAGATCCAAAAATATATATTTCCAAAGGAAATTTAGCAAATACATCAAAATGAAAAGAGAAAACAAATCAATGCCATAGTCTGGGGAAAGTGGAGGTGAGGTGAATAATTAGATAATGTTTTTCAAAGAGCCAGAATGGCCACAACAGGCAGAATATCCTACTTTTGTGTTGCATAAATCTAAATGACCAGTTTCTTGTTGAATCGGAGGCACCACGCATAATGCTCCTTGGTTAGGTGTAGGTATAAAAAGCGGCCCTGGAAACTCTGGAAAACATCTCCTTTTGCAACTCTTAAATTTCTCTGCAGCCTCTAATGAATTGATTGGTAATGTTGCAGACCCAGAGGTACTGCAATTACAGTCCTCAATCTTTGACTGGAGTAGGGTCACTAAATCCTTTGGCCTCCCTGAATGTCTGCAACAGCTCACAAAACAAACTCAAGAAAACCATCCACAGCACCTCCACTAACTGTGCAATAGCAGGCATAAGTCAAAAGCCTGCATGTTGGATACCTGGGACTTTTAAATAACACTGGAGGGGGTTTCTCGTGCTACTGAACGCATGTTCAACTGTGGGTGACTAACACGGGAGTACAGTGGACATGAACTAGAGTCCTGAAAAACATGGGGAACTGTGCAGGACACGCTGGACGTGTACAACAGTACAAAAGAGATATTTTATGGATCCAGGTTTCCGTAGCATCGGTGCCAGGGAAGGATACAGAAGAAAATAAATTCATTCTAAAAGGCGAATTAGAAAAAGTCTTGAAGGCAAAGGATTTGCAGGAATATGAAAAAATAAACAAGGGAAAGGGACTAATTGTTGCGATGAGGCCATGGAGGGATTTAAACACAAGAAATATAATATTAAAATTAAGGTCTGCCAGACCGGAGCCAATGTAGGTCAGAGAGCACAGGAATGATGTGTGATCGGGACTTGGTGAACCTTAGGATACAGGCAGAAGCAGTTTGGATGAGTTGACGTTTGGAAAGCTATGTAACTTGGATGATGGCCAGGATAGCAATGGGATAGTCAAGTGCGGAGTTAGCAAAGGCACAGATGAGGGGTTAATGTAGCAGATGGGCTGAGACAGAGGTGGAGCTGGGCAATATTCGAGATGTTGGTAGTTGGCAGCGTTGGTGATGGAGAGCATAAGGGGTCGGAACTCAGCTCCGGGTTGAATAGAACACAGGGGTTGTTGACAGTCTGTTGCATGTTCAGTCATTGGCTAGGGAGGGAGATGCAGTTCATGGATAGGGAACAGAGTTTGTGAAAAAGATCGGTGAAATCTAAAATTTCAAGTGCACTATTTCAGTGAAACAGCATTTGCACATCTAACGTCTGGAAATAAAGACTTACCAGGGGCAGCAACAGCAGCAAAGATGAGAAAGTAAATTACAACAACTGTATTTCAATGAAAAATAGTTTGCATATCTGATAGCTAGAAAGAGAGACGTACTAGGGGCAGCAACATCAGCAAGGAGCGAGGGGTAAATGAAAAGAACAGTAGTGCAGTTAAACATGACTATGTAATTAATAGCTGGATATAGCATCTTACCAGGTACACCAACAATAGCGAGCATTGGGTAGTAAATGTATTGAATAATCAGAAGTGCAAAATAGATCCGCCATTTTAATGGTAGCCCAGTATAATTCGCAGAAAGATGATCAAAATCCCAGGATAAACTCCGGTTCATTGTTGTAACATTCCCATCTACTGTTCTCATATTCTGGCCCATTGTTGTAATTGTCCAATTTATTTTTGTAAATTGTAAATTGTTGTATCATTGCAATCTATTGCTCTCAGATTCCGATCTATCCTCTCCCTCTCTCTGGAGCCGCTGATCGCTTTTAGTACTGGAGGTGAAAGTGTGGGATCACACATTGAAACGAGTCCCTTATTCATAGAAGAGAGAAACCCTCCAGTGATACAATTAGAGTCCATATAGACTGACATTAAGTACGGTCACTGAACAAACAGGTTCAGTTAACTCCTCTCAATCCAATACGTTTCGCGCCACAATTAAGTATAACATTTAGCAGGCCCAAAAGGGATATATGAGGGCTGACTATGGAAGGAATTGTGGGAAAAAGCAGAGGAACGGGCCAGAATCTTCCAATCCTCCCTGTGTATAGGACTGGCGACAGAGGACTGGAGATTTACAAATGTTACACTCTGTTTAACAAAAGGAGAGGTAGTGCAATGTCCTCGGGTTTCATAAGTTAGAAATCATCAGGCATTAGTCTTTAGAACTGCTGGAGCTCTTTGTTTGTATCACTCAGCTTCCATACTGCTTGGGAAAACTGCCTTTAGGGTGATGTAGTGTTACATGTCACATACTCCAGTGTAGCAGTGAATGTGGCTGCCTGGAGCACCCTAACACATAAAAATAAGTTCCTATCTCGTTGGTTTTTAACTCTTTACAAACAGCATAAAACATCAGTCTTTCTTCAAAATAATGACACCTCCAAATGAGTATTCCTGTTGCACTCACTAACTTTTTTTTCGGAACTAAAAAAAATTAACAGTAGACTATCAGAAATAACCCAAACCACTTTTGGAAACTTATTTAAGGCTTCTTTCCTTTGCTAAACATTTTATTCACGGTAGCACCTAGCTGGAAATATTTTGAACGTCCATCTTGTAGATTTGGTATTTGGCACTTTCCGTGGTGAATTCACACGCTGTGCAGGTGATGTTGTGTGAGATGGTCCTGATTTTGTAGTAGCCGTACTTGCTGTTGCTAATGTTGTGCCACTTTCTGGTGACGTTGTTTGTGTTATCACGAACATTGGTTCGTGATTAGATTAGATTAGATTAGAGATACAGCACTGAAACAGGCCCTTCGGCCCACCGAGTCTGTGCCGAACATCAACCACCCATTCATACTAATCCTACACTAATCCCATATGCCAACCAAACATTCCCACCTGTCCTTATATTTCCCTACCACCTACCTATACTAGTGACAATTTATAATGGCCAATTTACCTATCAACCTGCAAGTCTTTTGGCTTGTGGGAGGAAACCGGAGCACCCGGAGGAAACCCACGCAGACACAGGGAGAACTTGCAAACTCCACACAGGCAGTACCCGGAATCGAACCCGGGTCCCTGGAGCTGTGAGGCTGCGGTGCTAACCACTGCGCCACTGTGCCGCCCCTGTTTTCGGTGTTGCTGATAACATTTTTCTGTTTTTTCCAGCTTAGTTCTAGGTCGAATATGGACTCTGTTTCTTCTCATTTCTGCCTCACTGGTGCAGGACCTTGGATTATGAGCTCCAATAACAGCTTTCTCTATCTTCCAGGATTTTATGATTGGATACTGTACGTATACAGTTTATCCTTGCAACAGCTCAGGTAGGGATTTAGCATGCATGATATATCGTTGACATCTTCTGCCTGTGTTTCAGTGAGTTGTTGTTTCACTTCCCCCTGGGTACTTGAAGGATGTATCTTTCATGTCAGAGTTCTCTTATACATTCTTCTATGCAACAGCTCTGCAGGCAGTTTCATGTCAGCCTTGAGAGGTGTGGATCGAAGTCACAATAAGTCAAAGTTTGGGTCTTCCTTCATCTCTCCGATTTTTTATAAGGTCTCTTTTCACCGCGTGGTCATCTCTTTATTGATACCCGTGTCCCTGTGGCAAGTGAGGTGAAGCTGTTAAGCAAAGTCATTGAATTCTCTGGAGGTGGGTTGGGTGCCATCATCATATTAATTTTCAGGAATACCTTGCTGAAGAAACTAACCTCCTACTGCTGGAATGCTTGGCGTAGCTCTCAACTCTTTTACCTTCTGGACAAAAAGGGAACATTGTATTGTAGTCTGCGACTATGAAGTATCATTGTTGATTTTTTCTGAATAATTTGGCTTCCACAGTATGCCATGTCCTGCGTGGTACTTGTGAAGCTGTCATCTCCTCTTTCTCTAGTGTGTGTCTGTAATTCTGGCATACATTGCAGGTAGACAATTGTTTTCCATACCTTTGTATGTGCCTATCCAGATATGGCTCTCAGCTTACACTTCCCATTCCCACTTGGCCTTCATGTATCTTCTGAAGAAGTTCTTCCTGCTTTGTTTTGGGTTTGATCATTCTGGATCCGGCTAGCAGAATACCGTCTTCTAGTGAGATGTCATCTCTGATAGACCAGTACTGCCGTTTTGTTGGCTCTGTTTGATGTATCTTATGAGGCCTTCCCTGGATCACTTGCTGAGAGGGCAACTGTAACTGCGTTTTTGCTGCTGGTATTACGTTCGCTAGGTGATGAACCTTTATATCCAAATCGTTTATATTGTGTTTCTCCTGTGGCAATAACCGAGATACCGTGCCTGACTGTACCATTTTTCTTCCTGGCTTTAATTTCAGAGTGAAATCCTAACTGCAAAGCCACAAGCCTAACCGCTGCGGCTTTGCTGGTGATTTACCTGGATTGATATTGTTGATCTGCTCCGGTGGACGATGATCACTCTCCACTATGAAGTGTCTTCCATCGAGATATGTGTGGAACTTCTCACACCCATACACAACTGCCAAAATCTCTTTTTCTGTGTTGGCATATCTTGCTTCAGCTGATGCCAGAGCTTTCGATGCAAATGCTATCGGATTTTCTTCTTGTACCAGGGCCACTCCCAGTCCTTTCATTGAAGCAACTACTTGCAGATTGGCAGGTTTCTTTCTGTCGTAGTATAGGAGACCTGTCTCCTAACATACTACCTTTTTTGATTTTGTTAACACTCCTGGCATGTGACTCTGACCACGGGTCCTCTCCATCTTCTTTCATCAGATCCTGCTGGCTTGCGGTGCCTTCTGACATGTGTGACATTTAGGAGTTAATGCATTGGATCAAGCGAAGGAAACTTCACAATTCTCCGTTGTGTCTTGGGGCTTCCATTCCGGAGTTAGTAAAGATTCTTTAAGTACTTGTCTTAACTCCATCAGATGTGTACACCATTCAGAAGAATTGGAATCTGGGCACCTTCACAATGCATCTGCCTGCGATTCGCTTGATCCCAGCTTACCTGGTTGTCTCCATGGCTTCATGTAGATGGCTGTCATGATCTTATCATCTACACCATATATCTGTATATCATCAGCCAGGCCAGCTGTTCCTTTACATACTCAGTATTCCTTATCAACATGCTGCTGGAACACATCCTGGCTCACGTCAATTCCAAAACGTAGACGAAGGAATTTGTGCAATCCAAAGGGTGTATAAGTTTATTTTGGGTTTTGGGACCAGAATCTGTCCAATAGGACAGTTGGATGAGCCGTGTACTGGCAAATCAAATCGGAGTTTATTAAATAAGTAAAAGTACGCTTATCAGCAGGCAGTAGACATTCAGCGATCATTCAGTTCTTGCTTCCCGAAGCTGCTGAGCACAACTGATGTCGTCTTCAACATGTTTGTTCTTTATTCTCTCATGATAACTGCGCATCGTTCCTTATTTTCAGCCCTTTTTTATCCGCTACTTCTTTAACCATATTCGTCTGTATTTTGCCATTCCTCGTATGATTGCCTAATTCTAACGTCACTGTTGTCCCATTGCTCCTTTCCCCGGACTGTCTTCATTGACATATACACACCGTACAGTTGTTTTCTTTGATTCGATCACGTTGTGTCTATTCTATCATTGACTAGACATTTATCCTCTTGTGGAACCTATCTGTTCCAGATAAATCTTAGCATAGCCTCCCATATGTCGTGCCCTGTGCCATCAGCATCATGATTTAATACTTGTGGTTTCAATCAGCCAAGTTCTGCAAACTTTCTGATTTCAGCATTATCATCTCGCTCCCCGATGCCTGCCCAAAGGTCGGGCTAGTACTTTAACACTATCAGGCGTGGCTTAATCTCCCATCTTGCATTCCACTTAGCATACATAGCCTTTCTTAGAGCAGATGATATTGCGGGTAAAATCCAGACATTCAATTGATTATAATCCATTACAATTCATTCGTACAAATCATTCCTTCGCTGACGTAATCATAATCTTCTTTAAAAGAACATATCACGATTTTTAAACACATCAATCTCTGGAACTAACAGGAGTTTATAGTATTATCAACAGCGAAGATTCCTAATCAAGCTTCACGTTCCTGAAGGCATTTCTGGCATCAATCGTTCGGAAAGATTGTTACCCTGCCAGTGAAGGTAGAATCTCTTCCTGTGCTGGAATATGGTCGCGAATACTCTTTATTGCTTGATTATGATCTTTGGGATCCATGCCAATTCTGGCTATCCATTTGGCTTCTTTCTCACCATGCTGGAATTTACCCAGTCTGCAGGCTCTCTGACTCTGGTGATCACCTTTCTTCCTTCCATCTCCTGAACTCCCTTGCAAGTTTATCTTTTAGCTCTATTGGTACTCTATGTGGGGGCTGAATCACTCGCTTACATAGAAACATAGAAACATCGAAAATAGAAGCTGGAGTAGGCCATTTGGCCCTTTAGGCCTGCTCTGCCATTCAAAAAGGATCATGGCAGATCATCTAATTCATTACCTTGTTCCCACTTTCTCCCAATATCCCTTGATCCCTTTGGCAGTTAGAACTGTATCTATCTCCATATTGAATGGCTTGGCCACCTCTCCCTTCTGCAGTAGATAAGGCCACAGGTTCACCACGCTCTGAGTGAAGAAATGTCTCCTCATCTGGGTTCTAAATGGAATATCCCATATCCTGAGACTGTACCCCGTATCCTGTGACTGGCTTTATGGTTGGGTCGATATTGTTGTGATAGTCAAAATCTTCAAAGCATCTAACTGTCTTATCAGAACACTTTGGGGACATTTGTCCCCGATCCTGTTTGCTTTCGATTGGAGGGCGCCTTTCAATGGATGCACAGTCTTCAACCATCAGTGTCGCCTCCTTCCTCATGCTTTATTGAGATCATCTGCAGCTCGCTGCAACTGCTCAACCCGACATAGCAGGACCATCAGTTTCAAGGACGTAGAACATGCACTTAACAACGTTTCATTTGTGTGTCCCTCTGATTTGCGTTGTTCCTCGTAGTCGAATCTCAATTCCCCTGTATGTTGTTAGCACGACGTTGTTTGCTATCAGAGCATCTTTTCTTGGATAGCCATTGTCATCCAAATTTTCCCGAAGTATATTCTGCTACAGTCTGAGCAGGATAAAGTTACTGTGTGCTCCAGTATTAATCTTCACCTTCAGATTTATCGTTGTGCCCTTATTTCTCACCCTCTTCCTGATCTGCATGGTTGTGTGAATTTTGTTTCTCTGGAAACGGTCGCATCCAGACATTTCATGCAGTTGTATGATTCCTATATATACCGTGTGCTCAAACTCATCGTCATTTTCCACGGTATGGACATTTTTATTTCTTTTCCTGTTCATGCGCCCTGTTGCTCTGTCCCTGGTGACTCCTACACCACGTTCTTTCTTTTTTTCTGCACATCTTTACTTAGTGATTGGTCTTTCTGCATGTTTTGCAGATTGATAAATATGAGGGACATTTTCTTCTGTCTGCATAATCATATGGCCATCCATAACGCCTACACACATTTCTGCCTGTCCAATGTGCATTTTGGTTGCTGTTTCACTGCATCAATCCTGCTGCCTTTCTCTTGAATTAACTGAAGGCAGGTCTTTTCGGAAGTCAATGTCTTCTTCTGTCTGCTCGTGGAGTAATGTGCTCTAGCAGAGCCTACAGCCTGCTACATTTTGAGCTTGTCCATTCCAATTCGAACATTTTGTACTTACTGGGAGACCCCAAATTAGCTGATCTGTCAGTCTTTCATCAGTGTCCTTAAACTTACATTTTCTGGATGCATTTTACAATCTTGTTTAACGCTTACTGCCAAGGTAATTGAATGCAAAAGTTGAGAGTTTATGCTTCAGCGATATAAGGCATTGGTGCGACCACATCTGGAGTACTGTGTACAGTACTGGTCTCCTTATTTAAGGAAGGATGTAAATGCGTTGGAGGCAGTACAGAGAAGGTTTACGAGACTCATACTTGGAATGGGTAGGCTGTTTCACGGGTAAGGATTGGACAGGCTAGGCTCGTATCTGCTCGAATTTAGAAGAGTAAGAGGCGACTTGATTGAAACAGATAAGGTCCTGAGGGTTCTTGACAGGGAGTGTAGATGTGGAATGGATGTTTCCCTTGTGGAAGAATCGAGGACTAGGCGTCACTGTTTACAAATAAGGTGTCGCCCATTTAAGTCAGAGACGAGGAGTTTATTTTTTCTCTCAGAGGGTCGTGAGTCCTTAGAATTCGCTTCCTCAAAAGATAGTGGAAGCAGAGTCTTTGAATAATTTTAAGGCAGACGTAGATGCGTTCTTGATAAGCAAGGGGGTGGAATGTGTTCGGGAGTAGAAAGAAATGTGGATTAATCTGTTCAGCCATGAAATTATTGAATGGCAGAGCAGGCTTGAAGGGCTGATTGGCCTACTCTTGCTCCTAGTTTATAAGTTCATATGAAGGGCGGCACAGTGGAGCAGTGGTGAGCACCGCAGCCTCACAGCTCCAGCGGCCCCGGTTCAATTCTGGGTGCTGCCTGTGTGGAGCTTGCAAATTCTCCCTGTTTCTGCGTGGGTTTCCTCCGGTTTCCTCCAACATGCCAAAGACTTGCAGGTTGATAGGTAAATTGGCCATTAGCAATTGCCCCTAGTATAGGTAGGTGGTAGGGAAATATAGGGACAGGTGAGGTTGTGGTAGGAATATGGAATTAGTGTAGGATTAGTATAAATGGGTGGTTGATGGTCAGCACAGACTCGGTGGGCCGAAGGGCCTGTTTCAGTATTGTATCACTAAACTAGGTTACTACGTTCTCAATAGGCTCACCTAGCTCCTGTATGAGGCCTTGAAATTCATATCTGCAGATATATTGATTTGATTTTGGCTGGAGATGGGTGCTGAATCTTCCAACTATTTTATCTGGGTTTCTGGTGTCCTCTTTACTCAGCTCCTAGCTAATAAACAAATGTAATCCTTTATCTTCTGCCCACAGAAGGATATCGCTGAACCACTGCTCTTCATTGCTGCCTTTTAGAAAACTGCTAAATCTCAATATGTACTTTTGTTTAAACTTCCTAAATGCCTCTATGACCCCGCCAGCCATCCATTTCAATATGAGCTACGGCTAAGCATTCAGAGCTGTGCCTGTGGTCATTTTTGCTTTTGCACAATTCACCGTATCTTAAATGTTTCTCTGGCACCAATGTGAGGCATTTTTGTTTTGTATTTAATGCAGCACTAAATTGATTTAAATATTTGTTGCCACCCTTTTATGTCTTCTGGTTCCCAAAAATGTCAAATAATCATACTTCAGAACTTCTGAACACTCTGTATATTTCATTTGCTTCTATTCATCCTGGAGAAACTGCCATGCGGCCGGTGTAGTGTTACATATCACATGACTCCAGTGTAGCAGTGAATGTGGCTGCCTGGAGCACACTTACCTATAACAATAAGTTCTCAACTAATTAGCTGTTAGAACTTTCCCTAAAATATAACGATATTCAACAGGTGAGACAAATCATGTAACGAAAGGCCAGTCAGTCCAACGACACTGCCTGAGAAATTTCTAGAGGTCATAACCTAGGAGAAAGGTATGTGTTGTTTGGAAAGACATGGGTTAATAAATGACAAGCAGCACGGATATGATATTGGCAAATCGTGTTTGTTAATCTTCAGCAACAACAATAAATTATGTTTACATAACATCTTTAACATAATAAAATATGCCAAGGCACTTCACAGGCGCATCAAGAATCAATTATTACACTGCTCCACAAAAGGACAGATTGAGTCAGATGACCAAAAACTTGGTCGAAGAGGTAGGTATTAACGAGTGTTCCAAAGGAGGAAAGCGATGTGGAGAGGTGGAGAGGCGGAGAGGTGCAGGGAGGATGTTCCAGAGCTTGGTCCCAGGCAATTGTAAGTGCGGCCACCTGCGGTGGAGCGATGAAAATCAGGGATGCACAAGTCCCCAGAATTGGAGGAGTGCAGAATTAGAGGGTTGCAGAGTTGCAGGAGATTACAGAGTTCGGGAAGGATGAGACCATGGAGAGATTTGAAAACAAGGATAAGAATTTTAAAATCAGATGTTGCTTCAATGTAGCAGGTCGGTGACTGATAGTTGAACAGGAGTTAGTGTGAGTTACAACACAGGCAGTCGAGGTTTGGATGGCCTCAAGTTTACCGAGAGTGGTAAGTGGTGGAGCCGCCAGGAGTCTGTTGGAATAGTCAAGTCTAGAGGTAACGAACGCAAAAACGAAGGTTTCAGCTGCAGATGAGCCGAGATATGGGAGAGATCGGACGACTTTGTGGATGTAGAAATATGTGATCTTAGTGAAGGTACAAATATAAGATCATAAGATCATCTCGGGGTCAAATGTTAAACTGAGGTTTCGAAGATACCAGCTTAATATCAGACTGTTACCAGGGAGAGGGATGGTGTTGGTTGTTAGGTATTGGACTTTGGAGTGCGGATCAAAAGGAACATACAAACATATGAATTCGAAGGAGGAGCAGGCCATTTGGCTCTTCGAGCCTGCTCTGTATTTGATAAGATCATTGCTGACCTGATCGCCACCTGAACTCGACTTACTTGATCACCTGCTTTAACGTTTAACTCCTTTGTTAATGAAGTGTGTATGTAAGTCAGCCTTTAAAATATTTAATGACCCTACCTCAGGAGGGTTGGATTCCAAATATTTAATTGGAAGACATTACTAACACTGGATGTCAGATGGACAGTTCTATAATTTAGCAAAATTGGAGTCCAGATAAGTGGTGGTGATGTAGAGCTGAGTGTCATCAGTGAATGTAAAATCTGATGCTACCTTTGCCGCCATTTTGACCTTTCATCCACACAGATATTTTAGTAACGTTTTTCATGCTTTACCTTACTTGATGTTCCCAAATACCAACAGTACCTTTGATCTATCGCAACTAATATGAACACGAACCTGCAAAGTGATCCACAGAATAAAGAAGACTGCGATCTGTTTGTTTCTGCTTCGCCACATTCACCTACAAGCGGATCCAATGCCAATGAGATGAGCTCATCACGGGAGGCCCTTCCACTCAGTCGTAAAAGCTGCTTTCCATGACCTGTGAGTGGGTTTAAGCTGCACCTCGATCAGTCAATCTCAGCAAAAGTAGAACCCCATCAGGGGTTCGATTACAGAGTGGGATCCTGAGATGTTTTTTGTGGCAGCCTGGCTGCTGCTGCTTGTACCTCTCACAATCTGAGAGGTGGTCTGTACCAATCTCCCTCCTCGAGAGCAGTTGGATTAGAAAGTGAAGATCTTGTGCTATTATTCAGATTACCGGCCGGTAACAATTGGAAATTGTTACTGAGGAAATCCCGGACGTTGTTTTGTGCTCGTCTCCCTCCTGTTGGTCCAGATGTAAATGCTCGGTGTGGACCGAGTGCTATAAGTGTGGCGCATCTATGTCCAGAACAGGAAGCTGCGTCTTTGAATCACATCTGGATGATAGAGTTTCCACAGTTTCAGCATCCTGGCTTTACATCAGGGTAATGAATTGAGGATGTTCTTTTTCCAGTGTCGCTGCAATGAATATGTTCAAAAACCTATGGTCATATCCGTTTTATTTTTCATTTACTGTCGATTTGAGCCCTCCATTTTCATTTAACACAATTTTATATTGAGCATCGTTCAAGGGTTGTGTGTGTTCTTTTTTTTCCAAATTAATTCTGTCACCCAGTTTGAGCAGTAACATTCAGAACCCGCCCAGCGTATGGCTGAAACCTAATCCAGAGCGATATTTTTTGTCGGTTAGATCAACTGGTTCGAACGTTATGCTAATAATATCAAAGGCACGGGTATTTTCCTAACATTTCATGCCGGGACATTGCAAATAAATTCAGACAAAACGTTGATTGGTGGGAACGGGCGCGGGGGATTATTTTGAATAATATCCATTCCACCTTTGCTACTGGGGTGGAGTAAAACCTTTTTTCTTTAAATTAGCTTTTCTTAGGCTTGTTGATAAATGTTTAACTCACAGCCTGTTCTTCTTAATGGTCGCAACCAGTAACAAACAGACAGATTGTGTCTGAATATCCCATGATGTAAGGAATACGTCAGCTTAGGGCAAAAAGGTTCCGATCAAATGTACACCCCAAATAAACAAAAGCAGGTAGATAAATAAAATTTCACTTCAGTCGATATTAATAGTCCCCATCCTTGAACATTCTTATTTCAACACAACCTTTAGTAGCGGAGAAATAACTTCAGTGTAAATCACACTTTTATAATTCGACCAGTGGAAGAGATGCAACAAAACTAAAAACTGCCAGAAACCCGACTGAAGCCAGGGACACTTAGTGTAGCACTCTCCCAGCTGAACTAGTTCTACCTCACATCAAATAAATCGTTACCTCATTCTTTTTGGAGAAAGTAAACCCTGGTCAGCATTATTCCTCTGGTGTGCTCTTCACTTCGTGATCTTAGAGCTCAGTGTGTATAAATATTCTGCTGAAATATTGATAAACATAGAAAGATTATTTACCAGGAGAGACCTCACAGTGTTGACCACACAGTGAAATACCAAAACATGTCTATTGTTACGAAAGTACTTCCACTTGTAGTTTCATTTTGTGGACTTGTCTTTTTAAAACTGTAAAGGATTTCACAGATGCAGGACTTTATGTTTTTTTGTTTGTTTTTTTTTCAAGGAAGATGTCATCAGAAGTTTTTTTGGACTTGGTTTGTAAACAGCCCTTACTGGAGTTCACCTGCTAAGATAAATAAACAACATTTACTGGAAAGTATTAACAGAGAAGTGACAAGGCAAGAGCAATGAGGATCAGGAGGATTTTGACCTGCTCTTTGAAGTTTGGTTTTTGGAGAGATTATTTTTGGTTTTGCTTTGGACAGAGATTTGGGGTTGTGGAGAATGTTCTAAAAGGAATTTAAAGAACAACCTTCCACGGACAAACCCCAACTCAGCTACTTCCACCTCTGAGAAAAATGGCTTCCAGCTTTTCAAACTCTTTAAGGAGCCCTGAGAAACAACTGTAGGAAACTGACTGAAATTTTTGCCACATTCCTTCTGAGAGGCCTGCCAATCTGATCTCAACGTCACCTCCAAAGACCTGCTCCAGCAAGATCCCAGTGAAAGTTGTCAATGTGTAATTGGGACGCCAGACATAAAGGGGCAAGCGACATCTTTCCATGTCTTCTTTTTTTTCTTTTAAAGTTAGCAAGTATTAGCTGTACACTGCTTATGCAAAGCAGGTTGATGAGCAGAGCTCATGAAGTTTATACCCTGCTTACTGAGGAGACTTCCACAGATTATGAGGTGGCAAAAAGTCTACTCCAGCTGTGTGTGAGCTGGCCCTTAAGATTACTGACAAAAAATTTTGCAACCTCTGGAGACAGCCTGGGCAGATTTATGTAGAATTTCAGCGGGTTAATCAAATTAATTGTGATCGTTGGATGCAGGCATTAAAGGTAGAAACCACGGATGAGGTTCTTAGGGAAGTAATTCTCCTGGAAACATTTTTTTAAAATTCCGTCCATTGGAAAGAATCCATGTAGACAACCAGAAGGTACCAACAGCCCGACAGGCAGTGGAAATTGCTGACGAACAGAGGCTTGTTGACAAGCCCACACCCTTTGCCCATCATCCCCACAAATGCAAGAAGGATATAAATAGGGAAAGTGAAAGGAAAGCAAGTAACTGCGGACAAGAAGGAAGAGTGTGGCAGGCCTCTGGATCTCCTCCTCAGGACAGGAAGGAAGGTGCTGAGGGTGGAAGTGAGGTCCAAAAGCCAAGTATTCTCATCATCACAAGGTGAGACGCCGTTGTGCAGAATGCTTAATATTGTAGGGCAAAGCCACGGGATTTACGAGAGTACACAAAGCCAATGTTGAACAAGCATCCCTGACTGAGAGTATGACAGAACAGTCTGTATCTCTGACTGCAGTCTAAGTACTCAAACTGCTGTGAATGCGGAGTCAGGAACAGGGTACCTGAGAGTTCTCAGTATTTCTTATTCCTCAAATGGGGCAGGTAAACCTATGAATAACTTAAAGGAGCGACACAACATTATTTACTCAGAACAGGCATAACATTTCCACCAGAGAGTGCACTGAATGTCCATGTTTTAGTGAATAAAATTGGTGGGCAGAATATGTCCGTACTTTTATATCAGGTGCAGCTGGAGTGTAAACTATGCCTAATTTTTTTAGTGCAACGCGCACTGCGGAAGTGCCACCACACAGCCCTCGTGATATTCCGCGTTAGGGCTTTCTTAAATGGAGGGAGCTGAGCAACAAATATTCATGACATAGAGGGGGCGGCCGCCGTGTCACTGGCAATGACATCCAGGCGCCACCGTGCCAGCACCAGCACCATTTTTAAAGGTTTTCAAGCCCTTCAGGATGTATTTACATTGTTGAAAATAGAGACATGTTGCCGAAGCTTTCTGTCTTGAACTCATCAGAACAATATGCAAGAATAACCAATATAGGTGAAAACAATAACTTTTATTGCATGAGAAGAGAGTGCTGATTGGCTGGCAAGTGGACTCTAATTCGTCGAGCTTTAGCCATGGTGAATGCACCAGCTTACGGTGACTGGCAGTTAACTGCCAAGCTTTGTTTGAAATTTAAAGCTTGACTCTGATTGGTCATGGCATTGCCCTGAGGAATGAACTAGCGAATGGCTGTCACTTACTTTGTTCATTTGAAACAGGCGCAATGCGTGCATATTCTTTTCCCACCTGCAAAGAACAGGACCCTGTGCATTAATATATGCAGCTTCCAATACACACAAATCCGATCATTTCTTGCTTTATGTACTTTAAACCGATGAACGGGCCTAAGGTTGTCATTTTTTGGCTCTGAAAAGTGCCCTGTCTATCTCAAATCACCTTGGAAAGGGAATGTATCCCAAGAATTTGAATAACAAGCTAGCTGTTTCACCCTGCTACTATGCAGTAGCAACACGTGTCGGCTTCACTACTAACAGGATGCTGCCCTCAAGCCAAAAAGACGTCCTACCTATCACACAAATGAGTAATGTGATATACACTTTTCAATGCCAGCGTGATGCTAGGTACATAGTAAGTACGTCCCAGAAACTGGCGTACCATTGCAAACAACATGTTCCTTCCACTGCTCGCAGTGGGCAAAGTGCAGGTATTATACACCAGCCTGTGCTTGCAAAACGCAGAACACACTGTCCAACATTAGATGTGATTCCACGATTGGACAACATTTGCTACAAAAGCCGCAATGTGCTAAGAGTTACGCTGACAACAAATTTAAGATTGTCAGTAGGACTCACAGCGTGGCACATTTGTGCATACTAGAAGCGCCATATATTAATACGCAGGGCCCTGTTTTTGCCGACAGAAAGAACATGTCCGTACATTGCACCTGTTTAGCTGAACAAAGTAAGTGACAGCCATTCACTAGTTCATTCCTTAGGGCAATGCCTTGACCAATCAGTGTCTATCTGCCTTGTTTAAATTTCAAACAATGCATTTCAGTTAACTGATGCATTCTCCATGGCAACTGCTCCACCAATCAGAGTTAGTTCACTTGCCAACCAGTCAGCATTCCCTTCTCATGCAGTGTAAGTTGTTGTATTCCCCTCCATTGGTTATTCTTGCATATTGCCCTGATGAATGCAAGACAAAAAGTTTAGACAACCTTTCTATTGTCAGTAATTCTCAATTTCTGTGCTACCAAACGAATATATATTTAATTATTGAAGGTGTCACTGCAATTAAAAAGTAATAGCATTGAATCCCCTATCCCCTGCCCCCGCCCCCAACTGAGAATTCAATACATAAATTGACCTACTCTGAATAAAAACACTTATTGAAATTCTGAACTTGTCCCTCCGACCTTCAGTATCATTGATCCTGAAGCCCTTCACGACTTTCCCCACAACCAATAGATATAGCTTACCTCGCTGCCACCACCCCACCCCCCACACCCCACCCCACCCCCCCCCCCCCCCCCCGCCCGGATCATTTTTTTCTTCCACCCACCCCTCCAGTGTCCTGCTTTGGAACTACAACGGAATTCCGAAGGCATGCAAGTTGAGCCAGTTGGCCCTAAAATTGGCGTGCGACAGCTGGCAGCAGCAGGTAAGTTCATTTGCACGTCAGTGCTTCTAATTTCAATATTTTAATGAAGGCCTCATCACTTCGCCGCGTGGGTATGGGCGCACCGAGGCCTCGCCATCGCCACTAATATCCAGTGTGTCATTCCCGTTGTCGTGGGTCACGGCGGACAGCTCCCAGCAGCATTTTACAGGTTTCCCCGCCACAAGCAACAGTAATGAGGGGCTGGTAAAATTCAGCCCATTGAGAGAGAGATTGAGTCGGAATGAGGCAGAATGGCGGAGAGAGACAGAAAAGATGTGATACTCAGCATCTCACACTGTCTGCTCTACATTATTGGACTCTAATACCTTCCCTCCATCAGCTCGCCCATGGGGAAATGATCCAGTACAGGGGCAGTGGGGTGGAATTGTAGAAAAAAATCAGGACTGGGACAAAGAGAGAGGGATTCCAGCTGTATTCCCTCTCTCTCGCGCTCACTCTCTCTCTCTCACACACACACACACACACACACACACACACACACACACACACACACACACACACACACACACACACACACACACACACACACACACACACACTGTAATCAGCTACCATTCACCTGGGGACAGAAATACAGAGGATGAGACACAGAAACTCACCTCCAGCCACATGGAATTAAAGAATGGTGGCTGATGTTGTACTAACATATCCCAGACTCTGTCAATCAAATAACTCTCTCTTTCTCTCTTTGGCCTCCTTGTCTCGAGAGACAATGGGTAAGCGCCTGGAGGTGATCAGTGGTTTGTGAAGCAGCGCCTGGAGTGGCTATAAAGGCCAATTCTAGAGTGACAGACTCTTCCACAGGTGCTACAGATAAAATTGGTTGTCGGGCCTGTTACACAGTTGGCTCTCTCCTTGCACTTCTGTCTTTTTTCCTGCCAACTGCTAAGTCTCTTCGACTCGCCATGCTATAGCCCCGCCTTTATGGTTGCCCGCCAGCTCTGGCGATCGCTGGCAACTGACTCCCACGACTTGTGATCAATCTCAAAGGACTTCATGTCGCGTTTGCCGACGTCTTTAAAGCGGAGACATGGACGGCCGGTGGGTCTGGTACCAGTGACCAGCTCGCTGCACAATGTGTCCTTGGGGACCTTGCCATCTTCCATGCGACTCACATGGCCAAGCCATCTCAGGCGCCGCTGGCTTAGTAGGGTGTATATGCTGCGGATGTTGGCCACCTCGAGGACTTCTCTGTTGGAGATACGGTCCTGCCACCTAATGCCAAGGATTCTCCGGAGGCTGCGAAGATAGAATGAATTGAGACGTCGATCTTGGCTGACGTACGTTGTCCAGGCCTCGCTGCCATAGAGCAAGGTACTGAGGACACAGGCTTCATACACTTGGACCTTTGTGTTCTGTGTCAGTGCGCCATTTTCACACACTCTCTTGGCCAGTCTGGACATTGCAGAGGAAGCCTTTCCCATGCGTTTGTTTAATTATGCATCGGGAGACAGGTTACTGGTGATAGTTGAGCCTAGGTAGGTGAATTCTTGAGCCACTTCCAGAGCGTGGTCGCCGATATTGATGGATGGAGCATTTCTGACGTCCTGTCCCATGATGTTCGTTTTCTTGAGGCTAATGGTTAGGCCAAATTCATGCAGGTAGCCGGAAACCTGTCGACGAGTCTCTGCAGACACTCTTCAGTGTGAGATGTTAATGCAGCATCGTCAGCAAAGAGGAGTTCCCTGATGAGGACTTTTCGTACTTTGGTCTTCGCTTTTAGACGGGCAAGGTAGAATCGCCTGCCACCTGATCATGTGTGGAGGAAAATTCCTTCTTCTGATGACTGGAACGCATATGAGAGCAGCAGGGAGAAGAATTTCCAAACAGTGTGTGTGCGAGAACACATCCCTGTTTCACGCCACTCAAGATTGGAAAGGGGTGTGATGAGGCACCGCTATGCTGAATTGTGCCTTTCATATTGTCATGGAATGATGTGATGATACTTAGTAGCTTTGGTGGACATCCAATATTTACTAGTAATCTGAAGAAACCACGTCTGCTGACGAGGTCAAAGGCTTTGGTGAGATCAATGAAAGCAACGTCGAGGGTCATCTGTTGTTCATGGCATTTCTCCTGCTGCTGGCGAAGGGAGAGCAGCATGTCAATGGTGGATCTCTTTGCTCGAAAGCCACACTGTGCCTCAGGATAGATGGGCTCAGCCAGCTTCTGGAGCCTGTTTAAGGCGACACGAGTGAAGACTTTCCCCACTATGCTGAGCAGGGAGATTCCACGGTAGTTGTTGCAGCCACCGCGGTCACCCGTGTTCTTATACAGGGTGATGATATTGGCATCGCGCATGTCCTGTGGTACTGCAGGTTCTTCCCAGCACAGGCAAAGCTGTTCTTGCAGTGCTGAGAGTATAGCAGGCTTGGCACTCTTGATGATTTCATGAGTAATGCCGTCCTTCCGAGGGGCTTTTCTGCTGGCTAGAGAATCAATGACGTCACTGAGTTCCTATTTTGTTGGCTGTACGTCCAGTTCATCCATGACTGGCAGAGACAGGGTTGCATTGAAGGCGGTCTCATTGACAACATTCTCCCTGGAGTACAGTTCTAGGTAGTGCTGCACCCAGCGGTCCATTTGCTTGCGTTGGTCAGTGATTGTGTCCCCTGATTTAGATTTGAGGGGGGCGATCTTCTTGACGGTTGGCCCAAAAGCTCTCTTAATGCCATCATACATTCCTCTGATATTTCCTGTGTCAGAGGCCAGCTGAATACGACAGCATAGGTGTTGCCAGTAGTCATTTGCACAGCGCCTGGCTTTAAGTGCTACGGATGTTAACTCGCTGGGGGCTTTCTTGTAGTTCAGCAGTGCGATGCACTTAGCGGCTATGACAGGTTTCAGCACTTCAAAGTGAGATTGAAGCCAGTCTGCATTCCGCTTCACACGATTGTCATAGGTGGTCATTGCTGAGTCACAGATGGCGTCTCTGATGTGGGCACACTTGGTCCCTGCATTCCCTGTGGGATGTTTTGGAGGGCTTTTTCAAGTGAATTTAGAAACTTACATAACAGCTGTGGATGAGAAATGCTGGTCGTGTTGATGCCTGGGTGGCCCTTCTGCTTGGAGTGGTGCAGCTTCTTTGGTTTGAGGCTAACCTTGCTGCATACCAGGGAGTGGTCGGGTTCGCCGTCCGCACTGTTAAAGCTGTGTGTGATTTGAACGCTGTTTAAAGAGACTCGCCTTGTGACGATGAGGTCGAACTGGTGCCAATGACGTGATCTTGGGTGTCTCCGAGAAATCTGTTGACAGGGTTTAGTGTGAAAGAACGAGTTGGTGATGCAGAGGTTATGATAGGTACACAACTCAAGTAGTCTCTGTCCATTCTCATTCATCCTACCAATGCCAAATCGCCCAAGGCAGGAGGGCCATGAGTCATGGTCGACCCCAACCCTGGCATTAAAGTTCCCCAGCAGGAACAGGTGTTCGGTGTTGGGGATGCTGCTGATGATATTATGGAGTTCCTCGGAGAACTGGTCGTTAGCTTCAAGTGGGGAGCAGAGTGTTGGAGCATTTGTGCTGAGTAGGTGAACAGTCGGTTGGACCGTATGCATTCCGAGCCATTTGAGGGTGGCTCTATCATGCTGAGCAAAGGGTTTCTGTTGGCGAAGCCCACTCCATGCTGTCTTGGTTCTTCAGGATCCCTACCCTGCCAGAAGAAAGTGTAGTTGTGCTCTCGTAGAGATCTGCTCGCAGGGAGGCATATCTCCTGAAGTGCTGCAATGTCTACATTGAGTCTACTGAGCTCGTTGTTAATGATGGCGGTCTTCCGAGAATCGCTCATTTGTGTAAGCTCTTCCGACAGGCCAGGACACATAATTCCGACGTTCCAGCTTGCAAAATGAAGGGTTGGTACCTTCTTTCCTTTTGTGGTCGTGCTGTTTGGTGCAGTGTTACAATCCACTTGTCCGGCAATGACCCTGAACTCCAAGCACCCATTGAAGCAGGTGGACTGTGGTGGGACAGAAATTTAGTGAGCGGGGGCTGCCCGTTTTGAGGCGGGCGGTAGCTGTCCAGTGAGATGCGATGACCTCTCCCACCGACAAAGGCAACCTGTGGCGCCCAATTTCTGCGCCAATTGAGCTGTACTTATCACCTATAACCGCTGCCTTCCGTGTTGATTTGGTCACCGTGAGGCGACTCGGGAGCGACCTCTCCGTGTCGCATGCCTGGGCGTATGTTTAGAAGTTGTGAGTTGCCCAAGCGTCAAAACCCCCCTCTCGGCCTGCCTGGTGGGGTCCAAAGGAGTGCAGAGCCCGACGTTTGGCACCAGTATGGCTGCAGGAACTGCCGGAAACATGCCAAAGGTGACACATGACCGCCTTTGGGGTTCCGCTCCGGATTTTCTGTTAGAGTTTACTCCCGCAGAGACAGGGTGAACGGCTGGCAATCCGGGAAAGGAAAGGAATTCTGATGAGGACGCTGCCAGTGGAGGCCAAGCTTGGCCAAATGGACAGGAAGATCACTTGGCCATGTTTGGGGAGCCCGTCTACGGCGGCGATCAGGAGGAAGAGCGGCCACATGGTCCTGTCAGCGGCTCCCGCTCACTCGGCAACTCAGCGCTGTTTCCACACAAACTTTCCCCTCAACTCCGGCTCGGCTCCCGGATTCCGATCCCGATCCCGTTCCCAGTCGTGGTACACTATTGTAAAAGGGACAGTGTTGGGAGCTGATGCAATGTTTTATTACCTGCACCCCCTCCCGCCCTCTCCCAGCTCACCCCCTCGCATCCCCTTTACACCACCCCCCTCGCACCCCTTCCCAGCTCCCCCCTTGCACCATCCTTCCCTCGCACCCCCATCCCCTGTCCCCTTGTGCCATAGTCCCTGCAGCCCCCTCCCAGCTCCCCTCGCTCCCCCTTCCCTCCACCACTCCCCACCGCACTCCTCCTCCTCGCACCCCCTCCCCACCGCACCCACTTCCCCCACCTCCTCCCACCAGCATCCACCAATCCCTGTGTAGTGGCACCAACAACCCCACTGCCTTGTGGGCGTCTCGGGAGAGACCAAGGCTAAGGGAATCTTATACTACATCAGTAATAATAATTGATTTTCTTTGACAAATTCGGGACAATGGTTGCACCTGTTTCGAGGTAAAACCAACTGTTCCAGGAGAGTGGAGAAATTGTGCAATAGCAGCTGGTGCACGGTGTGTGATGATTCCTGGGAAATGGCCGATGCCAATGTTGTCTGCAGACAGCTGGGTTGTGGCCACGCTCTATTGGCCCCAGGAGGGGCTACGTTTTACCAGGGTGACGGTGTTATCTGGCTGGATGAGGTGAAGTGCACTGGAAGCGAATCTTCTCTGGCCGACTGTCCTTCCTCATCGCGGGCTCAAACTGACTGTGATCACAAGGAAAATGCCAGTGTGATTTGTTCCGGTAAAGGTGGCAGGATTTGAAGATTGGGTTTAGGGTTCCTTGTAATTTAAATTGACTCATTACTTCGGGAAATTACGAACAGTATTTCTCGTTTAAATGGAAAGTGCTGAAATTTTATCCTCCTGAACATTTTGTATATTCCACAGGACTCGATGTGCTTCCAACTGCTTTCCCGTCCATATCTGCAGGTACTTACCATTATTAGTATTCCAGCTAGCATTAGGGTTTGTATTAGTAGAATTGGTATCGTTGTCATTTTCTGAAGATACTATGAGCACGTTCTCACTGACTGGAACATTTTTTTCTCACTGTATATTTCAAATGGTCCGGTTGAAATTCTGCTCATTCCAGTTTCTGACTGTACCTGAACTGTCCTGTACTCATCAGCAACATGGTGGCACTGTCTCTGTAATTTCGACTGGCTCACACCTTATTCTGGTGCAATGTGCACCACACATACTGGGGAATGTTCAGCCCGACTCATTGCTCGGAAGCAGTGGTTATAATTATTAAATACTTCGTGAAAATATTTTATCATGCAAGACGGACTGTCTCTGTGTTAAACCTTCCTGTATTGTTCTCATTGAGCACAGGGATATAAAACTACTTCCATCCGAGTTGCGGTCTGCTTCGGAGTCCTGCTATTCTGTGTTTTGATCTCACTGATTGTGGTTATACAGAAAAAGTCAATCAGAAGAGGTGAGGCTCATATCTTCCCGTGGATCCAACACAAACCTCCCAGATATTGTGTCATATGCATGCAAAACTCTCGTTCATTGCAGCTTTCTATGGACTGTCAAGTGGCCTTGTTAGAAATATATATATATATATATTGCTGATTTTCTACATTCAGTCTGCTCTGGAATTAGTAAAATGTGACATTTAAAATATAGAGTGATTTGAAGTGTCCACATTCACTGTGAGATTTCACCACATAATACATGGAAGTCTGGAAGAATTGTAACAATAGATCGGGAAGTTTAATTGGCATTTTTGGGCTGTGCACTCAGCTATTTATTTGACTGATAATCTTCCTTCATCTATTGGGTATCAATTCCTGCCCTTCATATTCTGGCTCTTGGCATGCAATCTCGAGCTGTCTCCCCGGATCTGTCCGTTATTTTGACAAGTGATATTTGTACAGAACCTTCTCCATTCACCAGCGGTGATTCTACATTCGAAAACAACGCTTCCACTCATATTTCACCCATCCAATTCACTCCTGATTTATTATAAGAAATGGGCCTCTTAATGAAATACACTTTTAGAACAACAAAGAATAGTACAGCACAGGAACAGGCCAATCGGCCTCCAAGACGACGCAGATCTTGATAACTGTCTCGATTAAAACCTTCTGCACTTCCGAGGACCGTACCCCTCTATTCCCATCCTATTCATGTATTTGGTAAGATGCCTCATAATAACATAGAGTTCTTATAGAAATAGCTCGCTCTCTCTTATTAACAAATATTCTATAGCTCGGACAGCATCGGCCTGATATCTCAGCCAAGGACCAGACCATTACAGGCTCTGAAACAAGACAGTCCTAAAGCGGATAAGATCAAGCTTTGTAACCTCACCAGACTGGCAGTCATTTACAAACGATCACAAGCACGCGATCAGGTCAAAGAGTCATAGAGTAATAGAGTTATACAGCACAGAAACAGGCCTTTCAGCCCATCGTATCTGTGCTGGCCATCAAACATATATCTATTCTAATCCCATTTTCCAGCATTCGGCCCTTAGCCTTGCATGTTGTGCGTGCTGATCTAAATACCTTAAATGTTGTGAGGGTTCCTGACTCCACCACCTCTTCAGGCAATCTGTTCCAGACTCCAGATATCCTCTGGGTGAATATTCTTTCCTCAAATCCTCTCTAAACTTCCTGCCCCTTATGTTACATCCACGCACCCCGGTAACTGACCCCTCTGCTAAGGGAAAAAAACTTTCTTCCGATCTATCCTATCAATGCCCTTTGTAATATTGTATACCTCAATCAGGTCCCCCCTCAGCTGTTTTGCTCTAAAGAAAACAACCCTAGCCTATCCAGTCTCTCTACATAGCTGAAATGCTCCACCGAGGCAACATCCTGGTGAATCTCCTCTGCACCCTCTCCCGTGCAATCACATCCTTCCTATAGTGTGGTGACCATAACTGTACACGGTACTCCAGCTGTGGCCTAACTAGTGTTTTATACAGCTCCTTCATAACCTCCCTGCTCGTATATGCTATGCCTCAGCTAATACATACAAGTATCCCATATGTCCTTCCTAACCATCGTATCGCCCTGTGCTTCTGCTTTCAGTGATCGATGGAAAGGTCCACCAAGGTCCCTCTGACCCTTTGAACTTCCTTGGGTCCTACGATCCATTGTATATTCCCTTGCCTTGTACGTCCTCCCAAAATGCATCACCTCACACTTCTCAGGATTACATTCCATTTGCTAATATTCACCCATCTTACCATCCACTCTCAAAAACAACCTTCGACCATCACACTCTGCCTCCTGCCACTAAGCCAATTTTGGATCCACTTTGCCAAAGTGCCCTGGATCCCATGGTCTCTTACCTTCAAAAAGGAAATAGTGAGAGCTCAGGGCCAACATGTTTCCCTAATGTTGAAGGGCAGATCCAACAAATCCAGGGAAACCTGGATGTCAAGGGAGAGAGGATTGGAAAAGGAGTACAAAGGAAGCTTATGGCAGATTCAGAGCGCTGCACACTTTGGAGGACCTTGAGGAGTATGGAAAGTGTAGGGGTACTTCAAAACGTAATGAGGAGAGCGAAGAGGGGACATACAGAAACACTGGGCAGCAAGATAAAGGACAATCCCAAGGCGTTTTTTTTTAAAGTATATTAAGGGCAAGAGGATAAGAGTAGGGCTGATTAAGGACCAAAGTGGCCATCTGTCTGCGGAGCCAGAGGACGGAGTTTAGGTTTTAAATGATTACTTTTCATCTGTGTTCACCGTGGAGACAGACAATATAGGTGTCGAGATCAGGAAGGGAGATTGTGATGTACTTGAACAAATTAGCATTGAAAGGTAGGAAGTATTCGCGGGCTTAAAATGGATAAATCCCCAGATGCAGATGATATGTGACCCAGGCTTCTATGTGAGGGAAGGGAGGAGATAGCAGGGGCTTTAGCACACATTTTCAAATCCTCTCTGGCACAGGAGATGCATCAGAGGACTGAAGGACAGCGAATTTATTTACTTATTTTGAGATACAGCACTGAAACAGGCCCTTCGGCCCACCGAATCTGTGCCAACCAGCAACCACCCATTTATGCTAACCCTACAGTACGTCCATACCTACACTAGGGGCAATTTACAATGGCCAATGTACTTATTACCTGCAAGTCTTTGGCGGTGGGCGGAAACTGGAGCACTCGCCGAAAACCCACGCAGTAACGGGGAAAACTTGCAAACTCCGCACAGGCAGTACCCAGAATTGAACCCAGGTCCCTGGAGCTGCGAGGCTGCGGTGCTAGCCACTGCGCCATTATGCCGCCCAAATGACATGAATGTGGTACCATGATGCAAGATGGGTAGCAGGGGTAAACCAGGTAATTACAGGCAGGTGAATCTAACATCAGTGGTCGGGAAACTATTGCGAAAATTCAGAGGAACAGGATTAATCTCCACTTGGAGAGGCAGGCATTAATCGAGATAGTCAGCATGGCTTTGTCAGGGGGAGATCATTTCCAACAAACTTGATTGAACTTTTCCTCAGTGAACTCATTTGTCCCAAGTCTGCTGCAGGTGAACATATGAGTATGCCGAAAAATAGACACAAAGACATATACACAAATACGCACAACAAAACTACTCTGCATTCATAATACTTGGCTTTGTCACTTCACAATCACAATCTCTGCGATTTGGAAGTGTTCGCAGATAATTTACTGTTAAACGCTCGTGGGTTGCAACTTAATTTTAATCTCCCCACCATCCATCTGACAGGTTCTGTCACTAGCGTCAAGGGTTCACTGGCTGGTTTGGACCAAGCAATTTATGAAGAGATTGTGAATGTTCCACCTGGCAAGGATTCCTATCAGATCCGGCGTTCAGGTCTGTGTTTTATATTTCATGCCGAATTTTCACAAGACAAATGTCACTTCCACTTAAATACCCCATTTTAATTGTCAGCTTACTGACTGAACACTGTCAGAAATCCGCTCACTATCCCCAGGTGAAGGAGTCCGATCACAGTGCGAGTGTATCTATATCTAGGGGCGGCACAGTGGCGCAGTGGTAAGCACCGCAGCGTCACAACTGCAGCGACCCGGGTTCAATTCTGGGTACTGCCTGTGCGGTGTTTGCAAGTTCTCCCTGTGACCGTGTAGGTTTTCGCCGGGTGCTCCGGTTTCCTCCCACAGCCAAAGACTTGCAGGTTGATAGGTAAGTTGGCCATTATAAATTGCCCCTAGTGTGGGGATGTGGTAGGAATATGGGATTAATGTAGGATGAGTATAAATGTGTGATAGATGATCGGCAAAGACTCGGTGGGCCGAAAGGCCTGTTTCAGTGCTGTATCTCTTAATAAAAATAAAATAAAAATCTGTGTCTCTAGTAAGATTCCCACCAATCGCAAATGCTTAAAGAACGTGATTTCTGTTTGTTTATAACTATCATGTCATTTTATTCCATTTAAACAAGACCATAAATAATCACTGCTCTCAGGAGGCGATAGTCACATTGACTCAGAATTTATTTCTCTCGGTGACTGGATTTCTGGATCAGAAACACGTTTCCATCAGGAACTCCTAACCTCAAATCCGTGGTTTCTACAAAAAACATATTCTAACACTTTGTATTCTGACGTTTAACATGAAATCTACAAATTCTGCTTCATGATACTGGGGCAGCAACACTGCCAAACCTATATAAGTTCTGGCCTGCGATTTAACCATTGAGATCAATTACTAAGGTTACAACAAAACACACAAAAACAATTTCCCTCGCAGATAAGATAAAAGAGTATCCTAAAATATTTTATAAGTATAGTAAGGGTAAATGGTTGACTAGGGAGAGAGTAGGTCCCCTTAAGGATTAGTGTGATAATCTGTGTATGGACCCACGGGAAATGGGCGATGGCTTAAATGAATACTTTTCGTCTGTATTTACCGTGCAGAAGGTCATGGAAGCTAGTGAGTTCAAGGGAGGGAACAGCGATATTGGAGCATATCAACATTACAAGGGAGGAGATGTTGGAGGTTTTGAAGCGCATGAAGGTGGATACATCTCCAGGGCCTGACCAGGTGTATCCGAGGATGCTATGGGAAGCAATTGAGGAGATTGCTGTGGCCCTGGCAGAGACTTTTGTATCATCGTTAGTCACAGGGGATGTATCGGAAGACTGGAAGACAGCTAATGTTGTGCCTCCATTTAAGAAGGGAAGCAGGGTGAGCCTTACATCAGTGTGGAAAAGTTGTTGCAAGGGATTCTGACAGACATGATTTGCATGCATCTGGAAAGGCAAGATCCAATTAGGGATAGTCATCATGGCTTTGTGCGTGGGAAATCATGTCTCACGAAGTTGATTGAGTTTTTTGAGGAGGTGACCTAGAGGATTAACAAGGGTAGGGCGGTGGACGTTGTGTACATGGACTTTAACAAGGCCTTCAACCAGGTTCCGCATGGTAGGTTGGTCCAGAAGGTTCAAACACATGGGATCGATGGAGAGGTAGCCAATTGGATTCAAAATTGGCTTGGTGATAGGAGGCAAAGGGTAGTGGAGGACGGTTGTTTTTCAGATTGGGGGCCGGTGATCAGTGGTGTGCCACAGGGATCGGTGCTGGGCCCTCTGTTGTTTGTCATATATATTAATGACTTGGATGAGAATGTAGGGGACATGATTAGTAAGTTTGCAGATGACGCCAAAATTGGTGGTATAGTGGACAGTGAAGGAGGTTGTCTAAGGTTACAACAGGATATAGATCAATTGGAAAAGTGGGCAATGGATTGGAAAATGGAATTTAACGCAGACAAGTGCTAAGTAGTGCATTTTGGGAAGTTAAACCAGGACAGGGCATACACAATGAATGGCAGGGCCCTGGGGAGTCTGCTGACCTTGGAATGCAAGTACATAGTTCCCTGAAAGTGGCAACACTGGTAGACACGGTGGTGAAGAAGGCGTATGGCATGCTTGCCTTCATTGGCCGAGGCATTGAGTACAAGAGTTGGGACGTCATGTAACAGTTGCACGCATCATTGTTTCGGCCGCACTAGGAGTACGGTGTGCAGTTCTGGTCGCTGCACGACAGGAAATATGTGATTAAGCTAAAGAGGGTGCAGAAAAGATTCACAAAGATGTTGCCTGGTTTGGAGAGCTTGAGTTATAAAGGGAGATTGGATAGGCTGGATCTGTTTTCCCTAGGGCGAATGATGCTCAGAGGGAACATGATAGAGTTATATAAAATTGTGAGAGGCATAGATAGGGGAGTTAGCCAGTGTTTGTTTCCCATGATAAGGGTGACTAAAACTAGAGGGTATAGATTTAAGGTGAGAGGGAGGAGGTTTAAAGTGGATCAAAGGGGTAGATTTTTCACACAAAGAATAGTGTTTATCTGGAATGAGCTGCCAAAGGAGGTGGTGGACACAGGAACAGAAGCAAAATTTAAGAGGCATCTGGACAGGTACTTGAATGAGCAGGGCATAGAGGGATATGCAATTAATGCAGATAGGTGGGATTAGTATAGATAGGCATTATGGTCAGCATGGACGCGGTGGGCCGAAGGGCCTGTTTCTATGCTGTACGACTGTATAAATCGAAGAACAAAGCCTTCTTGCACTCTTTTCTGCCCCATTATCCGGGGTGGGATTCGGTTTTGGAGACAGCACCGGCCGTTTGAGACTCTGGAGAGGAAAGAGACGGGGACAGGGTGGACGAATTCTGCATTAAGAAACTGTGCGAATTGACTATGTTTTACACTATTGTCTCGGCTCTGATGTTTGAAATCTGACCCACCAGCTGTACTGTGTATTGTTTTAACTGCTCACTGGATGAGCCGGCATTTATGGTCCATCCCTAGTTGCTCTTGAACCACTGCAATCCCTGTGATGAATGTTCCACAATCGTGTCAGATACAAAGTCCCAGGACATTGTCAACGGTTGATGATGGTATTATGTTATTTACTCGAACGTCCCAATCAATCTCTCCAATAACCATCCATGTTTGTGTTTAACAGTTACTGATTCCATTGAGTCCCTCAATCAGATTGAATATTACACCAGTCACAGTTTGAGTGACACGGATCCTGGATCAGAAAATCCTGAAGGGAACTCCTCCAGTATTCAGGGTGAGTACATTTTTACTTGTTACCATCAGGTTTTTAAATCCATCACGCTGTCTGCTATCTAAAATCTGCAACTAAATATTTCTGAACTTCCTCACCCGAAGATGATGCTGCTGAAGACATAGAGATTTTCTGAGTGATTTTAGCTTCAAAAAATGGAGAAATAATTTGGATTTCTACAAAATATTCCCGATTGCACCATGTAGTATAATGGAAATAAACTTTCAGTTCATGATGTTTTCTGACACTGTTGTCTGGGCGGTGAAATGTGAACTTTGTGTACATGTTGGATGGTTGATTCAATGGGATACATGTGACTTGAACTCGGAGGGCAGAAGTTTGTCACACAGTGACGACAGTCGGGGAGGGAAAATGCCGTGGATGGCGGTGCAAAGGAAGCTCGACGTCATTACACTATTAGGTGATATTCCCGGAATCGGACGAGCTGGCGGGTGGAGGCTCCACTTTAAGGCGCTGGTCAGGTAACTGAGCCTATAAAACAGGAAATGCATGGCAATTTTCTAAACCATTCACAATTTAGTGAAAGGCGGGCGAGAACAACAGTTTTCAGAGACTCGCCACCTGTAAAGAGGGGGAAGGTCAGTGGAAGGTCAGTTGTGGCTGTGAAAAGCATTACGTCACTGGAGGGAGGGTGAGAATTACGGCATTGGCAATCTGGAGGCTGACCTATCTTGCCGATCACAAGAGAGGTATTCAGGGTGAGCATCTTCACCGACGTGTAACATATGTATACAAAGTAGAAAGATTGGAAACATTGAGAAATAAGTGCAGCAATTTACAATAGGTCTCAGCCACTCCAGCTTCGAGGGCTCACATTGCGGAGGAGCATCAGAGATGGAGAGAGCTACAGTCCCCGGGAGTTGGGCTGCATCACCCAGATAGTGACAAGAATCATGAGGCTGGAAGACAGTGTGGATCAACAGGGCACACAGTAGCACGCAAAAAGCATCTTGAGTGCAGGAGATGCTACCCACCAGAGAGGGTTTACCATCAGAGGCTCTTCTTCCTGCAAATGTCAGAGCAGCAGTGTCACTGAAGACTGTGCCTCTCCAGGGAGGCAGTCACTGAGCTGTGCACTATGATGGGGGAGGATCTGAACCAATGAGTGGGGGTACCCCTTCTCCAATTTCATTTTCATATTTTGTGACATTTCAGGTCGTGAGCTTAATGTTAGGCTCTGCACTCACCTTGCCATACTACAGACTAGATCATCTTCCTGCACCGAAGCTTCTTACCTGGACCACCTCACGGCTGCACACATGCTCCTCAGTCTCCTGCCATGCCCTCGCTGCCTGCCGAGCCGGCCTCCTTCTCCCATCCCGATGGGGAAAGCACTTCCCTATTTGACCTTGCTACCTGGAGGAGCACTTCAAGGGAGGCATGAGAAAACCTGGACGCCACCCTTGCTCTGGCTGCTGCCATCTGCCAAACACACCAGTTGTCAGTTCACCCACCCAATCTCCTACAGTGCTCCTGTCTTTCAATCGATTGCTGGGTGCTTAAAAATATAGCAGGGGCCTAAGAAGACTCAGCTACTGCGACACGATATGGTCCTAACATTTACCAGCGTCTAATCGCACTACAGCTGAAGATCAGTCTACCGTGGCCGGCCCAGGTAGATTGACGTCTAACGATATCATTCGAAGTATTCAGTGATACAATTTAATTTCATTTATGTGAAAATCATTATTTCCTCGCAGGTCTGGTTCTGGGTGATTATGACGATGTTGAGACTGGAACCATTGAAACACAAGATGGTCACTTGTTGCTGGACAGTGTTCCTGATGATCTCTTCACACTGACAAGTGCCGGCGGTGATCTCTCCACTCTCGGTGAGTTAAACTCCCACAATCACCAGCTCTCTGTCACTACTTTGAATTTCATTCCAATCGGCGATGTCACAGACCCTGGTTGATTCAAATTCATGCTGTGATTAAAGGTAATTAGTCTAATCAATGCTTGGCGTATTTTAGCAAAGACATCCTGATGTTATTCCGTGTGTGATATCTCTCTTATTAACACTCCCACGAGAAATCCTTCAGGTGCTCAATCTGAGCACCCTGATTCAGGCTCAGCAGATCCACTTCATCTGTTATCACCCAGCGGGAATATAACAACACAGTGAATGGAGCTGGAAAACATTCAAATTCCAGTCCCCATCACCTGATTGACACTTATATAGATGACCCGCAGTGAACCAGCTTTCAGTCCAATCATTAATCCATAATCTTACTCTCCACAGTATACAGCTCTCAGACCCGCACTGATCCCGGGTTACCTGAAGACAATGAGGATGTTCACTGTGACACGTTCACAACAGCAGACATTCCACCAACGATGGGCAGTGACTGTGTGATTCAACATCTTACATCTACATAAACCCGGTAAGACTAATGCTGTATTATTTGTTCCATTTATTTGTGCTGACAGTGTGCAGTCCCGGATGGTTTTTTAATTTGTTTTTTTTAGAGTTACAGGCCCTTCGGCCCACCGAGTCTGTGCCGACCATGAACCACACATCTATACTAATCCTACACTAATTCCATATTCCTACCGCATCCCCACCTGTTCTTTTATTTCCCTGCCACCTACCTATACCAGGGGCAATTAATAATGGCCAATTTAACTATCAGCTTTGGCATGTGAGAGGAAACCGGAGCTCCCGGATGAAACCCACGCAGACACAGGTAGAAATTGCAAACTCCACACAAGCAGTACCCAGAATTGAACCCGGGTCGCTGGACCTGTGAGGCTGCGGTGCTAACCACTGCGCCACTGTGCCGCCCTGACATTAATATGATAATGAGTGGTGTTTTCAGCAGTCTGTGATTCTAAAGTATCAGAGAGAACATTCTGTGTACTTACTATTGAAATAGGAGGCTTATTGAAACAGGAATATTCTGAGTGGGGAACATATACTGTATTTGAGGTGTTTGATGTTTTGTATTGCTCTAACCCTCTCAAGTCGTTTTTGTTGTCCTTTCAGCTAACAGTCAGCCTCAAATACTGCAAATGATGTCTGTTGGTGGATCACAGACTGGTGGAAAATATTCTGTGTTAAAGCTGAGAGAATGGCATGAAATGTTACAACAGTGTAAACATGCTGACTGTGCTTTACTTCACGATATTAGCACCACTTTATGTTAATCAATCACCAGATTACTTGGTGTTGAAATAACTAGATTTGGCTTTTCTCCACGTTTTGTCTGAAAGTGTGTGTATTCTGTTTAATTAAAATACCAAACAGAATTGATTTCGGATCATTTCTCTGTCTATACAAATACTGAGATATATTACTCCGCATGTAATTACCGACACTGTCACAGAGATTAAAACCATTGCTTATTAATATTGAGTTTGTACGAAGTTCGTTCTGTAACCGCTTCACGTTTTCATATCCTATTAAAGAAGGTTTAAAATACGTCAGGCGGCAAATAAATGGTCTGTTTCTTTTACCTGCATTTATTGTTACTGCTTCCTCCACCGCTGTGTACTCGATGTGGACAAATTACTCCTGTTTATTAAGTAAGTGTTGACGTACAATGAAAACAATGCAAAAATAATAAAACATGTATTCAATGGGCGCCTTTGTCAATATTACTTCCAATATTATGGTTCAATTACTAAATAAACACCGATTCCTAGATACAATCCAACGTTGTTTTACTGTGCTGCTCTGTCCCGGAGTATGGCGGGAGAGCAGGAGAATCTGATCAGAAATTAATGTGTTTTTGCACTTCTTTTCTAAATATCTCAGTTAGTCATCAGCGGAGTGCAATTGTTACTCAGTCGGGAGAACGACGACACCGTGAATTACTCTCCAGCAGATTGTGGTTTTTTGTGATTGGTTGGCTTACTGAACCACTCGCATCCACCGGCAGAGGACGACCGTTACTAGATTTGAAAACAGATTCTGCTGGAAACACTACTGGAAAAACAGGTCAGGAGAGACACACAGACACAGAACTAACTTTGCACGTTAATACGATTTCTTCAGAAATATATAATATTAGAGACGAACTACATATAGCAAATACAGAACCAGGGAAAAAGGGGGCATGGAGAGAATTAAATAATTAAGGTTTGTGTTGAGATGGAAACAGGTGTGATTAAATGAATCTCGCCCCCTTTACGCTCTCTGATCTATGTCCCTTTGCTCTGCAACACTTCATTCTCTCAACCCTGAAATTATCATTAAACTTGCTGACAATTGTTTTCTGAAGAGAACCTTGGGAGCCGAAGCTCTAACTCTCTGACATACCTTCCCACTTTCCCCTGGACTATGACCTCACCAGCTTACATCAAGTCATCCTTTCCCATACTATCACTGCACATGAAGAGTAGACCTGCGTGAGAAGGGCAGCGGCGGCATGAGATAAAAATCGGTAGCAGAGAGCCCCTTCTACCTCTCCCTACCTGTCAGAGCCGAGGTATGACAGCTCAGGAAAACAGGTAGGTGATTGGTGGGTATCTCATCCGTGTGTTTTTTGATTAGCCAGGTGGTTTAAATCTTGAGACGTTATTACAGATCATGAGTGCAGTTAAGAAATTCACTTGTAAGGTATTTACCATCCAAATCAATTAATTAAGTAGAATAAAGATGGCTGGGCAGGCGATGTGTTGCAGCTGTAGTATGTGGGAGCTGGGGGACGCCGGTGTGACCCAAAGTGACCACATCTGCAGCAATTGTTGGCTGCTCGAGGACCTTCGGCTCAGTGTTGATGGGCTGCAGTCCGAGTTGCGGACGGTGCAACAGATCAGGGAGTGGGGAGAGTTATCTGGACACTGTATTTCAAGAGATGGTCGCACCCCTTATATCAAAGTTTGAACATGGTTAGGGAAAGCAGGTGTGAATGCGAGTGAAGCAGGTATGGGGATCTGGAATTTTGTTTTGGAGGAGGCTCAGCCAATCCCCTTGTCTAATAGGTACGAGGTTCTTGCTCCCAGTGTGGACGAGGGCACAGACTGCTTGGAGGATGAGCGAACTGACCACTGCACCGTGGTTGAGTGTGTCATTCAAGTGCGGGGAGAAATGTAGTCGTAAAAGAGGATAGCATAGTTAGGGGAATAGATACTGTTCTCTGCAGCAAAGACAGGGGTTCCAGAAGGCTGTGTTGCCTACCTGATGCCAAGTTAAGGAGATCTCTTCTGGGCTAGAGAGAAACATGAAGCGGGAGTGGAATGATCCAATTGTTTTCGTCCACGCAGGTACCAATGACATAGGTAGGACCCGGAAAGAGGTTCTGCTGAGGGATCATGAGCAGCTCGGGGCTAAATTAAAAAGCAGAACCTCAAAGGTAATAATCTCCGCATTACAACCTGAGCCACGTGCAAATTGGCGTCGGGTAAATAAGATTAGAGAGGTAAATGCGTGGCTCAAATATTGGTGTGAGAGAAATGGGTTCTGATTCGTGGGGCACTGGCACCAGTACTGGTAAAGGAGAGAGCTGTTCCTTTGTAACGGGCTTCATTTGAACCAAGCTGGCACCAGTGTCCTGCTGAATCGTATAACTAGGGTTGCAGATAGACTTCAAACTAATTGAAGGGAAGTGAAAAAAATCAAAAGGAAACGAGAGATCAGAGGTGCAGGGTAGTGAAGAGGCGAAGAGTAATCAAAGTGTGACAGGAAGGGGCAGAAAATATAAGAAGAAGATTGCAGCAGAAATTAGAACCAAAATGAGTAATAATGGTAAAAGTCTCAGCTTAAGGCTCTTTATCTGAATGGACACACATTTATAACAAGATAGATGGTTTGATGGCACAAATAGAAATAAATGAATATAATTTTATAGCAACTACAAGACAAGTTTGCAGAATGACAAAGACTGGAAACTCAAAATTCAAGGATTTCTGACATTCTGGATCAAAAAGGCAAAGCAGGAAAGGAGTTGAGGTAACTTTGTAAATAATGAAAGGTACCAGTGCGATATGTTCGGCTTGTTGACGCTTATTCACACAGAACAAGCGCGGCATGGTGATCAGCATCCTGGGCTGATTGAACCACATTCAGATTGGACCAGCACGGCATGGCGATCAGTATCTGGGGCTGGTTGACACATACTCACACTGTACCAGCCCGATAAGGTGATCAGCATCCTGGGTTGGTTGACAAATATTCACACTGTACCAGCTCAGCATGGCGATCAGTATCCTGGACTGGTTGACCCATATACACACTGTAGAAGCTCGGCATAGTGATCAGTATCTGGGGCTGGTTGACCCATATTAACATTGTACCAGTTCTGCATGGTGATCAGTATCCTGGGCTGGTTGACAAATATTCACACTGTACCAGCTATGCATGGTGATCAGTATCCTATGCTGGTTGACCTATATTCACACTGTACCAGCTCGGCAAGGTGATCGGTATCCTAGGCTTGTTGAGCCATATTCACACTGTAACAGCTCGGCATGGTGATCAGTATCCTGGTCTGGTTGACCCATATTAACATTGTACCAGCTTGGCATGGTGATCAATATCCTAGGCTTGTTGAGCCATATTCACACTGCAACAGCTCGGCATGGTGATCAGTATTCTGGGCAGGTTAACAAATATTAACACTGTACCAGCTCGGCATTGTGATCAGAATCCTGGGCTGGTTGACCCATATTCACACTGTACCAGCTCGGCATGGTGATCAGTATCCTGGACTGGTTGACAAATCTTCACACTGTACCAGCACGGCATGGTGATCAGTATCCTGGGATGGTTGACAAATATTCACACTGTACCAGCTCGGCATGGTGATCAGTATCCTGGGCTGGTCGACACATATTCACATTGTTCCAGCTTGGCATGGTGATCAGTATCCTGGGCTGGTTGACCCTTATTAACATTGTACCAGCTTGGCATGGTGATCAGAATCCTGGGTTGGTTGAGCAATATTCACACGACCAGCTTGGCATGGTGATCAATATCCTGGGATGGTTGACCCATATTCACATTGTAGCAGCTTGGCATGGTGATCAGTATCCTATACTGGTTGACCCATATTCACACTGTACCAGCTCGGCATGGTGATCAGTATCCTGGGATGGTTGACCCATATTAACATTGTACCAGCTTGGCATGGTGATCAGAATCCTGGGTTGTTTGAGCAATATTCACACGACCAGCTTGGCATGGTGATCAATATCCTGGGATGGTTGACCCATATTCACATTGTACCAGCTTGGCATGGTGATCAGTATCCTGGGCTGGTTGACCCATATTTACACTGTACCAGCCCGGCATGGTGATCAGTATCCTGGGCTGGTTGTCCATATTCACATTGTTCCAGCTCGGCATGGTGATCAGTATTATGGGCAGGTTGACAAAAATTAACACTGGACCAGCTCGGCATGGTGATCAGTATCCTGGGCTGGTTGACAAATCTTCACACTGTACCAGCTTGGCATGGTGATCAGTATCCTGGGATGGTTGACAAATATTCACACTGTACCAGCTTGGCATGGTGATCAGTATCCTGGGCTGGTTGACAAATCTTCACACTGTACCAGCTTGGCATGGTGATCAGTATCCTGGGCTGGTTGAGCCATATTCACACTGTACCAGCTCGGCATGGTGATTAGTATCCTGCGCTGGTTGACAAATCTTCCCACTGTACCAGCACGGCATGGTGATCAGTATCCTGGGCTGGTTGACAAATATTCACACTGCACCAGCTCGGCATGGTGATCAGTCTCCTGGGCTGGTTGAGCCATATTCACACTGTACCAGCTCGGCATGGTGATCAGTATCCTGGGCTGGTTGAGCCATATTCACACTGTAACAGCTCGGCATGGGGATCGGAATCCTAGGTTGGTTGAGCTATATTCACACTGTACCAGCTTGGCATGGTGATCAATATGCTGGGATGGTTTACCCATATTCACATTGTCCCAGCTTGGCATGGTGATCAGTATGCTGGGCTGGTTGACCCATATTCACACAGTACCAGACCGGCATGGTGATCAGTATCCTGGGCTCGTTGACCATATTCAAGTTGTTCCAGCTTGGCATTGTGATCATTATTCTGGGCAGGTTAACAGAATTAACACTGTACCAGCTCGGCATGGTGATCAGTATCCTGGGCTGGTTGACCCCTATTAACATTGTAATAGCTTGACATGGTGATCATAATCCTGGGCTGGTTGACCCATATTCGCACTGTGCCAGCTCGGCATGGTGATCAGTATCCTGGGATGGTTAACAAATATTCACACTGTACCAGCTTGGCATGGTGATCAGTATCCTGGGCTGGTTGACCCATATTCACACTGTACCAGCTCGGCATGGTGATCAGTATCCTGGGCTGCTTGACAAATCTTCACACTGTACCAGCACGGCATGGTGATCAGTATCCTGGGCTGGTTGACAAATCTTCACACTGTATCAGCTCAGCATGGTGATCAGTATCCTGGGCTGGTTGAGCCATATTCACACTGTACCAGATCGGCATGGTGATCGGTATCCTAGGCTGGTTGAGCCATATTCACACTGTACCAGCTTGGCATGGTGATCAGTATCCTAGGCTGGTTGAACCATATTCACACTGTACCAGATCGGCATGGTGATCGGTATCCTGGGCTGGTTGAACCATATTCACACTGTACCAGCTCGGCATAGTGATCAGTATCCTGGGCTGGTTGACCCATATTCACACTCTTCCAGCTTGGCATGGTGATCAGTATCCTAGGCTGGTTGACCCATATTCACACTGTAACAGCTCGGCATGGTGATCAGAATCCTGGGTTGGGTGACCCATATTCACACTCTTACATCTTGACATGGTGATCAGTACCCTGGGCTGGTTGACCATATTCAATTTGTTCCAGCTTGGCATGGTGATCAGTATTCTGGGCAGGTTAACAACATTAACATTGTACCAGCTTGACATGGTGGTCAGAATCCTGGGCTGGTTGACCCATATTCACACTGTACCAGCTTGGCATGGTGATCATTATCCTGGGCTGGTTGACCCATATTCTGACTGTACTAGCTCGGCATGGTGATCAGTATCCTGGGCTGGTTGACAAATCTTCACACTGTACCAGCACGGCATGGTGATCAGTATCCTGGGATGGTTGACAAATATTCACACTGTACCAGCTTGGCCTGGTGATCAGAATCATGGGCTGGTTGACCCATATTCACACTGTACCAGCTTGGCATGGTGATCAGTATCCTGGGCTGGTTGAGCCATATTCACACTGTACCAGCACGGCATGGTGATCAGTATCCTGGGATGGCTGACAAATATTCACACTGTACCAGCTTGGCATGAGTGATCAGCACCCTGGGCTGGTTGACCTATATTCACACTGTACCAGCTTAGCATGGTGATCAGTATCCTATACTGGTTGACCCATATTCACACTGTACCAGCTCGGCATGGTGATCAGTATCCTAGGCTGGTTGAGCCATATTCACACTGTAACAGCTCGGCATGGTGATCAGTATCCTGGGCTGGTTGACCCATATTCACATTGTACCAGCTTGGCATGGTGATCAGAATCCTGGGTTGGTTGACCCATATTCACACTGTACCATCTTGACATGGTGATCAGTATCCTGGGCTGGTTGACCCATATTCACACTGTACCAGCTCGGCATGGTGATCAGTATCCTGGGCTGGTTGACAAATATTCACTCTGCACCAGCTCGGCATGGTGATCAGTACCCTGAGCTGGTTGAGCCATATTCACACTGTATCAGCTCAGCATGGTGATCAGTATCCTGGGCTGGTTGAGCCATATTCACACTGTACCAGATCGGCATGGTGATCGGTATCCTAGGCTGGTTGAGCCATATTCACACTGTACCAGCTTGGCATGGTGATCAGTATCCTAGGCTGGTTGAGCCATATTCACACTGTACCAGATCGGCATGGTGATCGGTATCCTGGGCTGGTTGAACCATATTCACACTGTACCAGCTCGGCATAGTGATCAGTATCCTGGGCTGGTTGACCCATATTCACACTCTTACATCTTGACATGGTGATCAGTACCCTGGGCTGGTTGACCATATTCAATTTGTTCCAGCTTGGCATGGTGATCAGTATTCTGGGCAGGTTAACAACATTAACATTGTACCAGCTTGACATGGTGGTCAGAATCCTGGGCTGGTTGACCCATATTCACACTGTACCAGCTTGGCATGGTGATCATTATCCTGGGCTGGTTGACCCATATTCTGACTGTACTAGCTCGGCATGGTGATCGGTATCCTGGGCTGGTTGACAAATCTTCACACTGTACCAGCACGGCATGGTGATCAGTATCCTGGGATGGTTGACAAATATTCACACTGTACCAGCTTGGCCTGGTGATCAGAATCATGGGCTGGTTGACCCATATTCACACTGTACCAGCTTGGCATGGTGATCAGTATCCTGGGCTGGTTGAGCCATATTCACACTGTACCAGCACGGCATGGTGATCAGTATCCTGGGATGGCTGACAAATATTCACACTGTACCAGCTTGGCATGGTGATCAGCATCCTGGGCTGGTTGACCTATATTCACACTGTACCAGCTTAGCATGGTGATCAGTATCCTATACTGGTTGACCCATATTCACACTGTACCAGCTCGGCATGGTGATCAGTATCCTAGGCTGGTTGAGCCATATTCACACTGTAACAGCTCGGCATGGTGATCGGTATCCTGGGCTGGTTGACCCATATTCACATTGTACCAGCTTGGCATGGTGATCAGAATCCTGGGTTGGTTGACCCATATTCACACTGTACCATCTTGACATGGTGATCAGTATCCTGGGCTGGTTGACCCATATTCACACTGTACCAGCTCGGCATGGTGATCAGTATCCTGGGCTGGTTGACAAATATTCACTCTGCACCAGCTCGGCATGGTGATCAGTACCCTGAGCTGGTTGAGCCATATTCACACTGTATCAGCTCAGCATGGTGATCAGTATCCTGGGCTGGTTGAGCCATATTCACACTGTACCAGATCGGCATGGTGATCGGTATCCTAGGCTGGTTGAGCCATATTCACACTGTACCAGCTTGGCATGGTGATCAGTATCCTAGGCTGGTTGAGCCATATTCACACTGTACCAGATCGGCATGGTGATCGGTATCCTGGGCTGGTTGAACCATATTCACACTGTACCAGCTCGGCATAGTGATCAGTATCCTGGGCTGGTTGACCCATATTCACACTCTTACATCTTGACATGGTGATCAGTACCCTGGGCTGGTTGACCATATTCAATTTGTTCCAGCTTGGCATGGTGATCAGTATTCTGGGCAGGTTAACAACATTAACATTGTACCAGCTTGACATGGTGGTCAGAATCCTGGGCTGGTTGACCCATATTCACACTGTACCAGCTTGGCATGGTGATCATTATCCTGGGCTGGTTGACCCATATTCTGACTGTACTAGCTCGGCATGGTGATCAGTATCCTGGGCTGGTTGACAAATCTTCACACTGTACCAGCACGGCATGGTGATCAGTATCCTGGGATGGTTGACAAATATTCACACTGTACCAGCTTGGCCTGGTGATCAGAATCATGGGCTGGTTGACCCATATTCACACTGTACCAGCTTGGCATGGTGATCAGTATCCTGGGCTGGTTGAGCCATATTCACACTGTACCAGCACGGCATGGTGATCAGTATCCTGGGATGGCTGACAAATATTCACACTGTACCAGCTTGGCATGGTGATCAGCATCCTGGGCTGGTTGACCTATATTCACACTGTACCAGCTTAGCATGGTGATCAGTATCCTATACTGGTTGACCCATATTCACACTGTACCAGCTCGGCATGGTGATCAGTATCCTAGGCTGGTTGAGCCATATTCACACTGTAACAGCTCGGCATGGTGATCAGTATCCTGGGCTGGTTGACCCATATTCACATTGTACCAGCTTGGCATGGTGATCAGAATCCTGGGTTGGTTGACCCATATTCACACTGTACCATCTTGACATGGTGATCAGTATCCTGGGCTGGTTGACCCATATTCACACTGTACCAGCTCGGCATGGTGATCAGTATCCTGGGCTGGTTGACAAATATTCACTCTGCACCAGCTCGGCATGGTGATCAGTACCCTGAGCTGGTTGAGCCATATTCACACTGTAACAGTTCGGCATAGTGATCAGAATCCTGGGCTGGTTGACCCGTATTCACACTGTACCAGCTTGGCATGGTGATCAGTATCCGAGGCCGGTTGACCCATATTCACACTGTACTAGCTCGGCATGTTGATCAGTATCCTGCGCTGGTTGACAAATCTTCTCACTGTGCCAGCACGGCATGGTGATCAGTATCCTGGGCTGGTTGACCCATATTCACAGTGTACCGCCTCGGCATGGTGATCAGTATCCTGGGCTGGTTGACCCATATTCACACTGTACCAGCTCGGCATGGTGATCAGTATCCTGGGCTGGTTGACAAATATTCACTCTGCACCAGCTCGGCATGGTGATCAGTACCCTGGGCTGGTTGAGCCATAGTCACACTGTAACAGCTCGGCATGGTGATCAGTACCCTGGGCTGGTTGAGCCATAGTCACACTGTAACAGCTCGGCATAGTGATCAGTATCCTGGGCTGGTTGACAAATATTCGCACTGTCCCAGCTTGGCATGGTGATCAGTATCCTGGGCTGGTTGACCCATATTTTTTATTTTTTTTAAGAGGGAGCTTTACTCTGTATCTAACCCCCGTGCTGTACCTGTCCTGGGGAGTGTTTGATGGGGACAGTGTAGAGGGAGCTTTACTCTGGATCTAACCCCCGTGCTGTGCCCGTCCTGGGAGTGTCTGATGGGGGACAGTGTCGAGGGAGCTTTACTCTGTATCTAACACCCGTTTTTTTTTTTTTAGGAGCTTTACTCTGTATCTAACCCCCGTTTATTTTCCAAGGTGGCCTTCATACCCCAGGCCCCTTTTATATATTTTATGTCGAGGGGGCCTTTATTCTTCAGGCCCCCTTTATACACACACATATATATTTAAAATAACTTTATTAAAAACAGAAATAAACAAACTGGTTGACCCATATTCACACTGTACCAGCTCAGCATGGTGATCAATATCCTATACTGGTTGACCCATATTCACACTGCACCAGCTCGGCATGATGATCAGTATCCTAGGCTGGTTGAGCAATATTCACACTGTAACAGCTTGGGCATGGTGATCAGTATCCTGGGCTGGTTGACCCATATTAACATTGTACCAGCTTGGCATGGTGATCAGAATCCTGGGTTGGTTGATCCATATTCATACTACCAGCTTGGCATGGTGCTCAGTATCCTGGGATGGTTGACCCATATTCACATTGTACCAGCTTGGCATGGTGATCAGTATCCTGGGCTGGTTGACCCATATGCACACTGTACCAGACCTGCATGGTGATCAGTATCCTGGGCTGGTTGACCATATTCACATTGTTCCGGCTTGGCATGGTGATCAGAATCCTGGGTTGGTTGACCCACATTCACACTGAACCAGCTTGGCATGCTGATCAATATCCTGGGATGGTTGACCCATATTCACATTGTACCAGCTTGGCATGGTGATCAGTATCCTGGGCTGGTTGACCCATACTCAAACTGTACCAAATTGGCATGGTGTACCAAATATTGACTGGAAATACGACAGTTCGAGTACTTTAGATGGGTCTGTTTTTGTCCAGTGAGTGCAGGAGGGTTTTCTGACACAGTATGTAGACAGGCCAACCAGGGGCGATGCCACATTGGATTTGGTACTGGGTAATGAACCCGGCCAGGTGTTAGATTTAGAAGTTGGTGAGCACTTTGGTGATGGTGATCACAATTCGGTTAGGTTTACCTTAGCGATGGGCAGGGACAGGCATATACAGCAGGGCAAGAATTATAGCTGGGGGAAAGGAAATTATGATGCGATTAGGCAAGATTTAGGATGCGTAGGATGGGGAAGGAAACTGCAGTGGATGGGCACAATCGAAATGTGGAGCTTATTCAAGGAGCAGCTACTGCGTGTCCTTGATAAGTATGTACCTGTCAGGCAGGGTGGAAGTTGTCGAGCGAGGGTGCCGTGGTTTACTAAAGAAGTTGAAGAGCTTGTCAAGAGGAAGAAGAAGGCTTATGTTGGGATGAGACGTGAAGGCTCAGTTTGGGCGCTTGAGAGTTACAAGCTAGCCAGGAAGGATCTAAAGGGAGAGATAAGAAGAGCAAGGAGAGGACACGAGAAGTCATTGGCGGATAGGATCAAAGAAAACACTAAGGCTTTCTATAGGTATATCAGGAATAAAATAATGACTAGAGATAGGTTAGGGCCAATCAAGGATAGTAGTGGAAAGTTGTGTGTGGAATCGGAGGAGATAGGGGAAGTGTTAAATGAATATTTTTCGTCAGTATTTACAGTGTAGAAATAAAATGTTGTCGAGGAGAATACTGAGATTCAGACGACTAGGCTAGATGGGATTGAGGTTCAGAAGGAGGAGGTGTTAGCAATTTTGGAAAGTGTGAAAACAGATAAGTCCCCTGGGCCAGATAGGATTTATCCTAGGATTCTCTGGGAAGCCAGGGAGGAGATGGCAGAGCCTTTGTCCTTGATCTTTATGTCGTCATTGTCGACAGGAATAGTGCCGGAAGACTGGAGGATGGCAAATGTTGTCCCCTTGTTCAAGAAGGGGAGTAGAGACAGGTCTGGTAATTATAGACCTGTGAGCCTTACTTCGGTTGTGGGTAAAATGTTGGAAAAGGTTATAAGAGATAGGATTTATAATCATCTTGAAAAGAATAAGTTCATTAGAGATAGTCAGCACGGTTTTGTGAAGGGTAGGTCGTGCCTCACAAACCTTATTGAGTTTTTTGACAAGGTGACCAAACAGGTGTTTGAGGGTAAAGCCGTGGATGTGGTCTATATGGATTTCAGTAAGGCGTTTGATAAAGTTCCCCACGGTAGGCTATTGCAGAAAATACAGAAGTCTGGGATTGAAGGTGAATTAGTGCTTTGGATCAGAAATTGGCTAGCTGAAAGAAGACAGAGGGTGGTGGTTGATGGTAAATGTTCATCCTGGAGTACAGTTGCTAGTGGTGTACCGCAAGGATCTGTTTTGGGGCCACTGCTGTTTTACATTTTTATAAATGACCTGGTTGAGGGTGTAGAAGGGCGGGTTAATAAATTTGCGGATGACACGAAGGTCGGTGGAGTTGTGGATAGTGCCGAAGCATGTTGTAGGTTACAGAGGGACATAGATAGGCTGCAGAGCTGGGCTGAGAGATGGCAAATGGAGTTTAATGCGGAAAAGTGTGAGGTGATTCACTTCGGAAGGAGTAACAGGATTGCAGAATACTGGGCTAATGGGAAGATTCTTGGTAGTGTAGATGAGCAGAGAGATCTTGGTGTCCATGTACATAAATCCCTGAAAGTTGCCACCCAGGTTAATAGAGCTGTTAAGAAGGCATATGGTGTGTTCGCTTTTATTAGTAGGGGGATCGAGTTTAGGAGCCACGAGGTCATGCTGTCGCTGTACAGAACTCTGGTGCGGCCGCACCTGGAGTATTGCGTGCAGTTCTGGTCACCGCATTATAGGAAGGATGTGGAAGCTTTGGAAAAGTTGCAGAGGAGTTTTACTAGGATGTTGCCTGTTATGGAGGGAAGGTCTTACGAGGAAAGGCTGAGGGACTTGGGGTTGTTTTCGTTAGAGAGAAGGAGGAGAAGAGGTGACTTATCAGAGACATATAAGATAATCAGAGGGCTGGACAGGGTGGATAGTGAGAGCCTTTTTCCTCGGATGGTGATGGCAAACACGAGGGGACATAGCTTTAAGTTGAGGGGTGATAGATATCGGACAGATTTCAGAGGTAGTTTCTTTACACAGAGAGTAGTAGGGGCGTGGAACGCCCTGCCTGCAACAGTAGTAGACTCGCCAACTTTAAGGGCATTTAAGTGGTCATTGGATAGACATATGGATGAAAATGGAATAGTGTAGGTCAGATGGTTTCACAGGTCGGCGCAACATCGAGGGCTGAAGGGCCTGTACTGCGCTGTAATGTTCTAATATCCTGGGATTGTTGACCCATATTCACACTGTAACAGCTTGGCATGGTGAACAGTATCCTGGCCTGGTTGACCCATTTTCACACTGTACCAGATTGGCATGGTGATCAGTATCTTGGGCTGGTTGACCCATATTCACACATTGACAGTTCAGCATAGTGATCACTATCTTGGGCTGGTTGACCTACATTTACATTGTACCAGCTCAGCATGGTTATCAGTGTCCTGGGGCTGGTTGACCCATATTCACACTGTCCCAGCTCAGACTGGCGATCTGTAAACTGGGTTGGTTGACCATTATGTGGGGTGAAAGCAGGAACTGGTTACTGAATTGTATGATCAGCCATGATCATAATGAATGGTGAAGCATGCTCGAACGGCCGAATGGCCTACTCCTCTCCTATATTCAATGTTTCTATGTTCTATGCAGGGGTCTAACTCTGCATTCTGAAAGGGAGGAGAATAGGACGATGCACAGGGATCTTCCTTTGCATTCTGAATGGGATGCGGCCTGGGATTACTGGAGGGAAAGCTGTGCTCACATGAAGCGAATTATCATGTGCCAGCCCTCCGTTAACAGTGTGCTCTCTGTGTTTGTGAGGGGCCAATGGCACACACTGCACCCTGTTTGAGTGGAGGGTGCCAGAAAGGGCAGGAGAATTAAGGTTATGTGGATGCTGTTGGCATTCGATTCAGCTGGTCGGATCTTGATGTTGTCATGCTGTGCCACTCCAAGTGTCGGCGAAGTTGGGAAATGCCATGGCACCCCACATAGTTGATCCAGGAAAGCAGCTGATGTGCCTATCAACGCCAATCCTTGCCCTATTAGCAGCCTTCGAATATATGAAGGGTGCAACCTTATTTATCACATGGCAACAGATTTGGCTCGTCCGCCATTGTGTGATCCACTGCACATGAGGATCCGTATATGCTAGAGGCAATACCAACAGGCAGTTGCGATCCGTGTAGAGGCCCCTGGTCGTGATCAGAAGCCACCAAGGGGACCTGGCCATTACGTTTGCGGTACATCTACCAGGCCCCACATGATATACCAACAGATGTCAGATCACCAGTGTCAGAGGAGATTGTGCCTATAGAGAGGGTGGTGGCATGTCTCTGTGCCCTGCTCAAGGATGGCCTGCAGCCCATGGGCTCCTGTGGACATCCCATGCCTTTGTTTCTCATCATTACAGCGGTCCCGAGGCTGATCCCTCTGAAGCCTGTTCGGGGACCACCAGAGACCTTGTTGGGTCATGCAGTTAGAAGTGCACCGCTGCATCAGGGAGGTCACCAATGGCCGCACCGGATGGCCAGTGAGGATGTTCACTTCAGGCCGGACTCTCATAGCCAGACCCAGAGGGCCATTGGTTCTGGCATCATTGCCGGAGAACCATAGGTTGTAATGTTCATAGACTGCACACAAGTGGTCATCAGGTCTACTGCCAGGCTACCACCTGCAGACGTCAATATTAAAGGAGCCCACTCAATCCAGGTGAAGCTGGTATGTGAACACCACAGTTGCTTGCAGCGAATGTGTGACCATCTCTCAGGAAACTGTCATGACACCTGGGTCTTGCACCCGTCCCGGCCACCACCACTGTTCACTAAACTGGCCCAGAGGGAGGGGTGGCTTCTTGGAGATAAGGGCTATCCATTGCAGACATGGCCATCAACACCAGTGAGAGACTCCACCACTGCTGCAGAGTAGAAGTACAACGCCAGCCACTGAGCTACAAGAGCCACCATTGAGCAGCTGATCGGCATGCTGAAAGAACGCCTTCAATGGCTGTATGGATAGGGTAATGCCCTGTACTACAGGCCGAAAAGGCCAACTCTTTTCTTTGCTGGTCTGCACAAGTATGCACCCAATAGGGGCCAGGCTTGGCATGATGATGAGAGACGTCAATAGATTCCTCCTCGGAATATGAGGACGCTGAGGACCTACAACATGAAAGATACATTGGAGGGCAGATGACACCCAGGCTCTGCACACAGGGCGAGCAGTGAGCGAGAGACGTACAGAGCTGTCATATCAGACAAAGGCTGTCTGCTCCATCGGAACCACCATGAACTCTGCAAGCCACACTGATGCAATGTCCATGTCACTGAGTCCCTGGAGACGCTCATGAGTAATCATGGCATAGTAATGGTGTTTTTGCATACGTTGGCTCTCCTGAAGTGCCAACGGTGCAAAAGGATGTGACGTTGCCGCTAAATGCTGGCACATATCATTCCCACAGAGAAAAGGACACACATGTTGGTGAGGAACATTTAGTGAAAGGAGTGTTTACATTGCTGTAACATACGTGTATTCCCATTTGTATCAGTGTGTTCTCTGCAAACCTCTGTAATACATTTAATGGTCTATTTAAGTCTCACGTACTGGAATGTGCAAAATTAAGATTATTCACCCAGGTGCAGCTCGCCTACAAGAGGGAATGTTACACTTAAGTGGGAGAGGAGAATCACAACTTCACAGGACATTGGGACGCAGCAGGGTAAGTATGTGACAGCAAAGCGGAATGTGTTAGGGTAACTAAGCAGGTCAGGCAGCATCTGCAGAGAGAGAAGCAGAGTTAACTTTCAGGTCTGTGAACTTGGACAATTTAACTCTGCTTCTGTCTCCACAGATGCTGCCTGACCTGCTGGATTTCTGCAGTACTTTCTGCTTTACTGCCAGATTGACAGCAGCCCCACTCCGCAACAGTCATGTAAGTATTTCTCGGACGGCTGTCAGGAAACAGGTGCTACAGCGCTCTATATTAGTTATCAAGCGTAATTTAACAATTAACCAGAACAATAAACCCTGTGTATTCGGGATAACATCTAAGTTAGCAATTAACTGAAACGTTTTACACTCTACTTTAGTTATCAAGTCTAATTTTACAATTACCAAGAATTTTATACCCTGTGCATTAGGGATGAGATCTTATTTAACAATTAACTGGAACAATTCATGTTATGTATTAGATATCATGCCTAATTTAACAACTAACCGGAATATTATGCCTTGTGTATTATTGGTGACATCTAATTTAACAACCAACTGGAGCGTTTTACACTCCGTATTAGATACCATGTCTAAAAAAGCAATTAACCAGTATATTATTCCCTGTGCATTAGAGATGACATTTAACTTGATAATTTATTAGAATTTGAAGCACGCTATACTAGTTATCATGTATAATTTAACAATTAACTAGAATATTATAACTTGTGTGTTAGGGATGACATCTAATTTAACAATTAACTGGAACATTTTACAAACTATATTAGTTAGTTTGTCTAATTTAACAATTAGCAAGAATATTATACCCTGTGTTTTCGTGATGACATCTGATTTAACAAGTGGAACGATTTACGCTCTTTATTAGTTATACTGTCTAATTTAACCATTAACCAGAAGATCATTCCTTTTGTATTTGGGATGGCATCTAATTTGACAATATATTGAAATTTTATACACTCTTATTAATTACCATGACCCATTTAACAATTAACCAGAATATCATTCCTTTTGTATTAGGGATGGCTTCTGACTTGACAATATATTGGAATTTTATACACTCTTATTAATTACCATGACCCATTTAACAATTAACCAGAATATTATACCCTGTGTATTCAGGATGACAGCTAATTTAACAATTCACTGAAACATTTTACACTCTACATTTATCATCATGCCCAATTTAACAATTAACCAGAATATTACACCCTGTGTATTCGCGATGACAACTAATGTAACAAATGCCTGGACGTTCTATACTCCGTATTAATCATCATGCCCCATTTCGCAATTAACCAGAATTTTATACCCTTTGTATTCGGGATGACATCTAATTCAACACCTAATGGGAACATTTTGCACTCTGTATTAGATATGATGTCTAATTTAACAATTAACCAAAATATTATCCACTACTTAATATGAATGACATCTGATTGAACAATGCCCGGAACGTTTTCGTCTCTATATTATTTTGTATGTCCATTCAAACAATTAACCTTAATATTATCCCCTGTGTGTTATGGATGGCATCGAATATAACAAATGCCTGGAACGTTTTACGCTCTATATTAGTTATCATGTCCATTTTAATAATTAACCAGAATATTATCCCCTGTGTATTATGGATGACATTTAATTTAGCTATTAATTGGAACATTTGCACTCTCTATCGGTTATTTTGATTTGATTTAGAGATACAGCATTGAAACAGACCATTCGGCCCACCGAGTCTGTGCAGACCATTAACCACCCATTTATACTAATCATACACTAATCCCATATTCCTACCACATCCTCACCTGTCCCGATATTCCCCTACCACCTACCTATACTAGAGGCAATTTATAATGGCCACTTTACCTATCAACCTGCAAGACTTTTGGCTGTGGGAGGAAACCGGAGCACCCGGAGGGAACCCACGCAGACACAGGGAGAACTTACAAACTCCACACAGGCAGTACCCAAAATTGAACCCGGGTCGCTGGAGCTGTGAGGCTGCAGTGCTAACCACTGCGCCACTGTGTGGAGTTTGCAAGTTCCCCCTGTGTCTGTGTGGGTTTTCTCCGGGTGCTCCGGTTTCCTCCCACAAGCCAAAAGACTTGAAGGATGGTAGGTAAATTGGCCATTATAAATTGCCCCTAGTATAGGTAGGTGGTAGGGAAATATAGGGACAGGTGGAGATGTGGTAGGAATATGGGATTAGTGTAGGATTAGTATAAATGGGTGGTTGATGGTCGGCATCTCGAAACTAAACTAAACTAATGTAACAATTAACCAGATTATCCCCTGTGTATTAGAGATGATATCTAATTTAAAAATTAACTGGAAAGTTTTACACTCTGTATTAGTTAGCTTGTCGAAGTTAACAATTAATCAGAATATTTTACACTGTGTATTAGACATGACATCAAATTTAACAATTAACTGGAACATTTTACACACTCTATTAGTTGTAATGTCTAATTTAACAAGGAACAAGAATATCATCACCTGTGTCTTCGGGATGACATTAAATTTGACAATATATTAGAATTTTAAGCACTCTACACTAGTTATCCTGTGTAATTTAACCATTAACCAGAATATTACAACTTGTGAATTAGGGATGATATCAAATTTGACAATTAGCTGGAACATTTTACACTTTATATTTGTTATGATGCCTAATTTAACAGTTAACAGGAATATTCTACCCTGTGTATTAGGGATGGTGTCCTATCTAACAATTAACAGGAACAATTCATGTCCTATATTAGTTAACATTCCTCCTTTTACAACTAACTAGGATATTCACCCTCTGTATTAGGGATGACATCTAATTTAACAATTAGCTGCGACGTTGTACTCTCTAAATTAGATATCATGCATAATTTAACACTTAATCAGAATATTATAGCCTGTGTATTAGTGATGGCATTTAATCTAACAATTAACTGGAACGATTTATGCTCTATATTAGTTGTCTTTCCCATTTGAGAATTAACCAGACTATAAGCTGTGTAATGGTGAGTTCATGTTGTTTAACAATTTGCTGGCATGTTTTATACTCTATATTAATCAAGTCTCTGTTGGAAGCTGCAGACGGAAGATCTCCAGAGGAGATGAGGTCAGTGACAGTCCCGGGGGAATCGGAAGAAGTGTCTGAGTGTTGGCACTGAGCGTCTGCAAGGTGGAGGTCGGTACACCGGACAATAACAGCACCACCCTTATCTGCAGGTTTGATGACAATGTCGGGGTTAGAACTGAGACCGGCATGTTCAGAGCAGGGATAGTTTAGAGTGAGTGTGGGAGGCAGAGAAATTATGATGACGCGCTGACAGTTTTTAATGAAAAGATAAAGAGCTGTTAAGAGGCCAGAGGGAAGGGTCCAGGTAGAGGGTGCATGCTGGAGGCGGGTGAATGGGTCTTCTGGCCGGGGAAGGACTCCTGTGCAAAGAAGTGAGCATGGACGTCAAGGCAATGGAAGAAGAAGTTAATGTCGTGCCAAGCACGGAATTCATTGATGTGGGGGTGTAAGGTGATTAAACTGAATCCTTTGCTGAGTACCAAAAGTTCAGCACCAGAGAGGGGAAGGTCAGAGGGTATAGTGAATACATGGAAAGGGGTCAGATCAGAAGGGGTTGGGTCAGAGGGAAGAGAAACGGAAGGAGGATCTGCAGGGGCATTAGTTCCCATCAGCTGTTGGAACTTGCGTTCCATAGCACATGAAAGGAAGAAAAAAGACTAATATTAATGCGTAGGATAAGACGAAGGATGAAATGAAACTGAGGAATAGAACAGCTTTGAGATAACGTGAGGTGGTGCTTCTTGGTGGAGAGAGAGGTCCAGTGTGTACATGCGGAGGGCACATGCAGAAATCCAGAGTAGATCTCAGGATGCGGCAAGAACAGCTGTCCGACGAACGTTGTATTTCGTAGAGATGCCTGTAATCCTGCTGGATTAAAAAAAAGGATGCAAATTCAGTTGGAATCCACGTGGAATAAGTCGGAGTTGGAGACAGTCACTGAGGAAGGAAATGTTAATGTGAAAACATGTTTTGGTAGACACTTCAGCAAGCAGCACGACGGAAATAGAAAGCAATGAAAGTGAACAAGGTAAAAGAGGCAAACGAAAATCCCGTCGGAGAGAAGAGCAGAACTTCTTCAATGTAATTACTGGAAGAGAAGTGGCAGTGAATTAAACACTAAGATAAAAGCAAAATGCATCAGATGCTGGAAATCTGAAATAAAAGCAAGAAATTCTGGAAATACTCAGTGGGCCTGGCAGCAGTGAGAAGCAGCGTTATTGTTTCAGGTCAGTGACCGATTTTCAGAACTGACAGATATTAGAAATGTAAAAGGTTTTAAGCAACTAAAACGGGGTGGGCAAGAGATAACAAAGGAGAAGATGTTGATAGGACAGGGTCAGAGACTAATTGACCATATTGTCATGGAACAAAGGCAAATAATGTGCTAATGGTGTGCTGACATACAAAGCGTGAGGACAAAGAGGGTGAGAATTGACTGTTGAGCAGAACGCACTCCAGTCACTCACATTAAAAAAACAGTAGGTAAGCATAGTAGAAACAAACTGAAAAACCTAAAATAAAGTAAACAAATAAAAAAGGAAAAAGAAAACAAAAGAAAATATAACCAAAAATACAAAGGGGGGCGTCATGCTCTGAAATGATTTAACTCCGTGTTCAAGCCGTCAGGCTGTAGTGTGCCGAATAGGTAAATGAGATGTTGTTCCACGATGTTCTTGTGTTGATGTTCGCTGGAACACTGCAGCAATCCCAGGACAGAGATGTGAGCATGAGGGCAGGGGTGATGTACTGAAATGACCAGCAACCGGAAGCTCGGGGTCATTCTTATGGACTGACTGGAGATGATCACCATGCCGAGCTGGTACAATGTGAATATGCTTGAACGAGCTCAGGATGCTGATCGCCCAGTCAAGCTGGGGCAGTGTGAATATGGGTCAACCAAGCCAGGATACTGTTCACCATGTCGAGCTGGTGCAGTGTGAATATGGGTCAACCAGCCCAGGATATTGATCACTATGCCGAGCTGGTACAGTGTGAATATTGGTCAACCATCCCAGCATACTGATCACCATGCTGAGCTGGTACAGTGTGCATATGGGTCAACCAGCCCAGGATACTGATCACCATGTCGAGCTGGTGCAGTGTGAATATGGGTCAACCAGCCCAGCATACTGATCACTATGCCGACCTGGTACAGTGTGAATATTGGTGAACCATCCCAGCATACTGAACACCATGCTGAGCTGGTACAGTGTTTATATGGGTCACCCAGCCCAGGATACTGATCACCATGTCAAGCTGGTGCAGTGTGAATATGGCTCAACCATCCCAGCATACTGATCACCATGCTGAGCTGGTACAGTGTGTATATGGGTCAACCAGCCCAGGATACTGATCACCATGCTGCGCTAGTACAGTGTGTATATGGGTCAACCAGTATTGGATCCTGATCACCATGCTGAGCTGGTACAGTGTTAACATGGGTCAACCAGCCCAGGATACTGATCACATGCAGAGCTGGTACAATGTGAATATGGGTCAACCATACCCAGGATACTGATCACTATGCCGAGCTGGTACAGTGTGAATATGGGTCAACCAGCCCAGGATACTGATCACTATGCCGAGCTGGTACAGTGTGAATATGGGTCAACCAGCCCAGGATACTGATCACATGCCGAACTGGTACAATATGAATATGGGTCAGCCATCCCAGGATATTGAGCACCATGTCGAGCTAGTGCAGTGTGGATATGGGTCAAACAGCCCAGCATTCTGATCGCTATGCCGAGCTGGTACAGTGTGAATATTGGTCAACCATCCCAGAATACTGATCACCATGCTGAGCTGGTACAGTGTGGAAATGGGTCAACCAGCCCAGAATACTGATCACCATGCCGAGCTGGTTCAGTGTGAATAAGCATCAACAAGCCCAGGATATCGCACTGATACCTTCCTTTATTAACAAAGTTCCAATTTTGCCTTTTTTCCCCGAATGTCAGATATCCTTGAATTTTGAATTCCAAGTCTTGGTCAGTCTGCAACCATCTCTCTGTGATTTCTCTCAAATCACATTCATTTATTTCTATTTGTGCTGGCAAATCATCTATCTTGTTGTAGCTGCTGCGTCCATTCAGATAAAGAGCCTTAAGCTTAGACTTTTTTCCCATTACTACTCATTTTGTTTCTAATTTCTGCTGCAATATTTTGCTTATATTTTCTGCTCCTTCCTGTCACACTTTGATTACTGTTCACCTCTTCACTACCCTGCATCTCTGATCTCTCATTTCCTTTTGATTGTTTTTAAAACTTCCCTTGAATTGAAACCCCCCCACCCCCGTCCCCCGCACTAATTAGTTTGAAATCGAATCTACAACCCTAGTTATACGTATGGGCATATGGGCAGGACACTGGTCCCAGCATTGTTCAAATGAACCCCGTCCCAACGGAACAACTCTCTCCTTCCCTAGAACTGGTACCAGAGCACCATGAATCGGAACCCATTTCTTCCACACCAATCTTTGAGCCATGCATTTACCTCTGTAATCTTATTTACCCTGCGCTATTTTCCACGTTGCTCAGGTAGTATTGCGGAGATTATTGACTTTGTGGTTCTGCTTTTTAATTTAGCACGAGCTGCTCATAGTCCCTCAGCGGAACCTCTTTCCGAATCCTTCCTCTGTCGTTGGTACCTACATGGGCTACAATAACTGGATCCTTCCCCTTCCATTCCAAGTTCGTCTGAAGCCAAGAAGAGGTCTCCTCAACCTTGGCACCAGGTAGGCAACGCAGCCTTCAGGACTCTCTATCTTTGCTGCAGAGAACAGTACCTATTCCCCTAACTATCCTAACCCCTATTTGTACATTTGTCTTTTCTTACCCACTTGAATGGCGCTCTGAACCATGGTGCTGTGGTCAGTTCGCTCATCCTCCCTTCAGCCTGTGCCTTCGTCCACACTGGGAGCAGGAGCCTCATAACTATTGGATATGTCTCCTCCAAAGCTAAATTCTAGATCCCCATACTTGCCTCACTCGCAATCACACCCTCCTGTCCCTAACTGCAGTCCAAAGTTGATGTAATTAATATAAGGGGCGCGACTGTCTCCGGAAGCACAGTGTCCAGGTAACTCTAACCCTCCCTGCTGTGTCACATTGTCCGCAACTCGGACTCCAGCTCATCAACTCTGAGCCGAATGTCCTCGAGCAGCCAACACTTGTTACAGATGTGGTCACCGTGGATCGCACTAGTGTCCACCAGCTCCCACATAATACAGCTACAACACATCGCCTCCCCAGCTATCTCTATTCTAATTAATTAATTTGGATGTTAAATACTTTAAATATGAATTTCTTATCTGTACTCATCATCTGTAATCACGTCTCATCATTTAAACCACTTGGCTAATCAAAACAGGCACGGATGAGATACCCACCAATCACCTACCTGTTTTTCTGAGATGACACACCTCAGCTCTGACAGGTGGAGAGAGATAGAAGGGATTCTCTGCCACAGCTTTTTATCTCATGCCGCCGCTGCCCTTCTCATGCAGGTCCACTCTCCATGTGCAGTGATAGCATACGAAAGGATGACTTGATGTTCGCTGGTGTGATCATGGTCCAGGGAAATTGGGAAGATACGCCAGAGAGTTAGAGCTTAGGCGCCCCAAGGTTCTTTTCAGAAAACAACAACAGAGATTCCATTGTCAGCAGGTTTAATGACAATGTCATGGTTGAGAGAATGAAGTGTTGCAGATCACAGGGACATCGATCAGAGAGAGTAAAGGCGACGGGATTCATTTAATCATACCTGCCTCCATATTAACATAAAACTTAACTATTTTATTCCCTCCATGCCTCCTTAGATTAGATTTAGATTAGAGACGCAGCACTGAAACAGGCCCTTCGGCCCACCGAGTCTGTGCCGAACATCAACGACCTATTTATACTAATCCTACACTAATCGCATATTCCTACCAACCATCCCCACCTGTCCCGACATTTCCCTACCACCTACCTGTCCTAGTGACAATTTGTAATGGCCAATTTACCTATCAACCTGCAAGTCTTTTGGCTTGTGGGAGGAAACCGGAGCACCCGGAGGAAACCCACGCAGACACAGGGAGAACTTGCAAACTCCGCTCAGGCAGTACCCGTAATCGAACCCGGGTCCCTGGAGCTGTGAGGCTGCGGTGCTCACCACTGCGCCACTATGCCGCTTTTCCCTGGTTCTGTCTTTGCTAAAAGTAATAATCTCAAGCATTACATGGTTCTGAAGAAATCGCATTAACGTGCAAAGCTGGTGCTCTTTCTCTCTCCACAGATGATACCAGACCTGCTCAGTGTTTCCAGCATTATCTGATTTCAAGTCTGATAATGCTCGCCTTCTGCTGGTGGTTACAGGTGTTTCAGTCAGCCGACCAAAAACAAAAATCACCATCAGCTGGAGAGTCAGCACGATGTAGTCGTTCTCCCGACTGAGTAACAATTGCACACCACTGATGACGAACTAAAATACTTAGAATTAAATTGCAAAAACACATTAATTTCTGATCAGATTCTCCTGCTCTACCGCCATACTCCGGGATAGTGCAGCACAGTAAAACAACATTGTATTGTATCTAGGAATTGGTGTATATTTAGAACTTGAATCATAATATTGGAATTAATATTGACAAAGACACACATTACAGCTAAAACATGGAATCAATGTTTTTATTAATTTTGCATTATTTCCATTGTACATCAACACTTACATTATAAACTGCAGTAATTTGTCCACATCGAGTAGATGGCGGTGGAGGAAGCCGATACAATAAATGCAGATAAAAGAGACAGACCATTTATTCTTCGACAGACGTATTCTAAACATTCTTTAATAGGATATGAACATGTGAAACGGTTACAGAACGAATTTCATACCAACTCTTTATTGATAAGCAATGGATTTAATCTCTGTGTCAGTGTTGGTAATTACATGTGGAGGAATGTATCTCAGTATTTGTACAGACAGAGAAATGATCCGAAATCAATTCTGTTTGGTATTTTAATTAAACAGATTACACACACTTTCAGAGAAAATATGGAGAAAAGCCAAATCCTGTTATTCCAACACCAAGTAATCTGGTGACTGATGAACGCAAAGTGATGCTTATATCGTGAAGTAAAGCACATTCAGCATGTTCACACTGTTGGAAATGTTCATGCCATTGTTTCAGATTTAACACAGAATATTTTCCACCAGTCTGTGATACACCTTTAGACATAATTTGCTGGATTTGAGGCTGACTTTTCAGCTGAAAGGATAAGAGAAACGACTTGAGAGGGTTACAGCAATGCCAACCATCAAATAAACACATCAAATACAGTATATGTTCTCTACTCAGAATATTTCTGTTTCAATAATCCTCCTATTTCAATAGTAAGTACACAGAATGTTCTCTGCGATACTTTAGAATCACTGACTGCTGAAAACACCATTCATTATCATATTAATATAAGAACCAGCCGGGACTGTACACTGTCAGCACAAATAAATGGAACAAATAATACAGCATTGGTCTTACCGGGTTTATGCAGATGTAAGATGTTGAACCGCACAGTCACTGCCCGTCATTGGTGGAATGTCTGCTGCTGTGAACGTGTCACAGTGAACATCCTCATTGTTTTCAGGATTGGAGGGAACCAGCAAAGCTGTTTCAGTGCGGGTCTGGCAGTTGCATACTATGGAGAGAAAGATGATGGATTAATTATTGAACTAAAAGTGAGTTCAGTGCGGGTCATCTGTATAAGTGTCAATGAGGTGATGGGGACTGGAATTTGAATGGTTTCCAGCTCCATTCACAGTGTTGTTATTTTCCCGCTGGGTGATAGCAGATGAAGTGGATCTGCTGAGCCCGAATCAGGGTGTTTAGATTGAGCACCTGAAGGATTTCCAGTGAATGTGTTCATAACAGAGATAACGTCAGGATGTATTTTCTAAAATAAGTCCAGCATTTACTTTTGTTCAGAGATACAGCACTGAAACAGGCCCTTTGGCCCACCATCAACCACCCATTTTCGAGTAATCCTACACTAATCCCATATTTCTACCACATCCCCACTTGTCCCTATATTTCCCTACCACCTGCCCATACTAGGAGCAATTTATAATGGCCAATTTACCGACCAGCCTGCAAGTCTTTTGGCTGTGGGAGGAAACCGGAGCACCCGGAGAAAACCCACGCAGACACAAGGAAAACTTGCAAACGCCACACAGACAGTACCCAGAATTGAACCCGGGTTGTTGGAGCTGTGGCTGCGGTGCTAACCACTGCGCCACTGTGCCGCCCCATTGAGGAGACTAATTTGCTTTAATCACAACATGAATTTAAATCAACCAGCAGTCTGTGAGATCGCCGATTGGAATGAAATTCAAAGTGGAAACAGAGAGATGGTGACTGTGGGAGTTTAACTCACTGAGAGTGGAGAGATCACCGCCGGCACTTGTCAGTGTGAAGAGATCATCAGGAACACTGTCCAGCAACAAGTGACCATCCTGCGTGTCAATGGCTCCAGTCTGAACATCATCATAATCACCGGGGACCAGACCTGAGAGGAAATAATGATTTTCACAAAAATCACATGGTAACACTGAATATTTAGAATGATATTGTTAGACGCCAATCTACTCAGGCTTGCCAGGTTTGACTGTGATCTTCAGCTGGAATGAGATTTGAGGCTGACGAATGGTAGGACCATGTCGTGCCGCGGCAGTTGAGTCATCATAGGCCCGTCATATATTTTAAACGGCAGCCAGCAATCGATTGAAAGACAGGAGCACTGTGGGACATTGGGTGGGAGGACTGACAACTGATCTGTTTGTAAGATGGCAGCAGTCAGAGCAAGGGTGGAGCCCATGTTTTCTCATGTCTCCCTGTACGTGTTCCTCCAAGCGGCAATGGCAGGAGGGAAGCGCTTTTCCCATCGGAACGGGTGGAGGAGGCCGGCTAGGCTGGCAGGCAGGGCCTGGCAGGAGATTGAGGAGGAGTTGAGCAGACGTGAGGTAGTCCCATGTAAGAGGCTTCAGTGCAGGAACAGGATCAATGCCCTGATGTAGTATGGCAAGGTGAGTGCAGTGCCTTACATTAAGCTGACAGCCTTAAATGTCACACAATATGAAAATGAAATTGGAGGAAGGGTGCCCCCACTCATTGGTTCAGATCCTCCTCCATCAGATCCTCCTCCAGCTCAGTGACCACCTCCCTGATATGGCACAATCTTCAGTGACACTGCTGCTCTGACATTTGCAGGAAGCAGAGCCTCTGATGGTAAACCCACTCGTGGGTAGCATCATCTGCACTCAAGAAGCTGCTTGCGTGCTACTGTGCTGCCCTGCTAATCCACACTCTGTTCCAGCCTCACGATTCCTGTCCCTCGCTGGGTGCAGCAGACCAACCCTGGGGACTGCTGTTCTCTCCATCTCTGATGCTCCTCCACAATGGGAGATCTCAAAACAGGAGTGGATGACACCTATTGTAAATTGCTGCACTCACTTCTCAAACCCTTCATTGTTTTCATTTTTTATACCTATCTTATAAGTCAGAGAGGATGCTCATTCTGAATACCTCTGTTGTGATCGCCAAGATCGGTCAGCCTCCAGATTGCCAATACCGTGATTCAATATCTCTCCCCCTCCCTCCAGTGCCACAATGCTTTTCACAGCCAAAACTGACCTTCCTCTGAACTTCCCCTTGGTTATCGATGGCGAGTCTCTGAAACTGTTAGTCTCGCCCGCCTTTCACTAAATTGTGAATAGTTTGGAAAATTGCCATGAATTTCCTGTTTTCTTTGCTCCGTTATCTGCCCAGTGTCTTAAAGTGGAGCCTCCACCCACGAGATCGGTCGACTCGGGGAATATCACCTAACCGTGTAAGGACGTCAGGTTTCCTTTGCACCGCTATCCAGCGGCATTTTCACTCCCAGACTGTGGTCACTGTGCAACAAAATTCTGCCCTCCATTTAAAAGTCACGTGTATCCCATTGAATCACCCATCCAACATACACGCAAATTTCACATTGCACCGCCAAGACAACAGTGTCAGAAAACATCATGAACTGAAAGTTTCATTCCATTATACTACTGGATACAATCGGGATGATTTTGTAGAAATCCAAATTATTTCTCAATTTTTTAAAACTAAACTCACTCAGCAAATCTCCATGTCTTCAGCAGCATCATTTTCGGGCGAGTGAGTTCTGATTGATTTAATTGTTGATTTTAGATATCAGACAGAGTGATGGATTAAAAAACGTGATGGTAACAAGTAAAAATGTACCCACCCCGAATTCTAGAGATGTTCCCTTCAGGATATTCTGATCCAGGATCCGTGTCACCCAAACTGTAACTGGTGTAATATTCAATCTGATTGAGGGACTCAATGGAATCAGTAACTGTTAAACACAAACATGGATGGTTATTGGAGAGATTGATTGGCACGTTCGAATAAATAACATAATACCGTCATCATCTGGTGACAACGTCCTGGGACTTTGTATCTGACGTGATTGTGGAAAATTCATCACAGGGACTGCAGTGGTTCAAGAGCAACTAGGGTTGGACCTTAAATGTTGGCTCATACAGCGAGCCGTTAAAACAATACGCAGTACAGCCGGTCGGTCAGATTTCAGACATCAGAGCAGAGACAATAGTGTAAAACATAGTCAGTGAGCACAGTTTCTTAATCCAAAATCCCTCCACCCTGTCTCTTTCCCTTTCAGAGTCTCAAACGGCAGGTGGTGGGGCTCCAAAACCGAGCCCCACCCCGGATAATGGGGTAGAAAAGTGTGCAAGGAGGGCAATAACGGATTTGAAATTCGAGTCATAGAGTCGCACAGCATAGAAACAGGCCCTTCGGCCCACAGCGTCCATGCCCACCATAATGCCTATCTATACTATTCCCCCTGCCTGCATTAATTCCACATCCCTCTATGCCTTGCTCATTCAAGTACCTGTCCAGATGCCTCTTAAATGTTACTACTGTTACACTCTCCACCACCTCCTCTGGCAGCTCATTCCAGATAAACACTATTCCTTGTGTGAAAAATTTTATCCCCTTTAAACCTCCTCCCTCTCACCTTAAATCAATGCCCTATAGTTTTAGTCACCCTTAACATGGGAAGCAGACTCTGGCCAGTTAACCTATCTATGCCTCTCATCATTTTATATACCTCTATCATGTCCCCTCTCAGTGTCCTTCGGTCCAGGGAAAACAGACCCAGCCTATCCAATCTCTCTTTATTAATCAAGCGCTCCAAGCCAGGCAACAGCTTTGTGAATCTTTTCTGAACCCTCTCTAGCTTAATCACATCTTCCCTGTAGTGCAGCGACCAGAACTGCACACAGTACTCCTAGTGCAGCCTAACCAACGTTATGTGCAACTGTAACATGACGTCCCAACTTTTGTACTCAATGCCTCGGCCGATGAAGGCAAGCATGCCATTCGCCTTCTTCACCACCCTGTCTAACTGTATTGCTACTTTCAGAGAACTATGTACATGCACCCCAAGGTCTCTCTGCTCAACAACACTCCCAGGGCCCTGCCATTCACTGTTTATCTCCTTCCCTGGTTCAACTTTCCAAAATCCATCATTTCGCACTTGCCTGCGTTAAATATACCATTTGCCAATCCCTTGCTCACTTTTCCAGTTGATCTATATCCTGTTGTAGCTTTAGATAACCTTCTTCACTGTCCACTATACCACCAATTTTGGTATCATCTGCAAACTTACTAATCATGCCCCCTGCATTCTCATCCAAGTCACCAATATGTATGACAGACAACAGAAGGCCCAGCACCGATCCCTGCGGCGCACCACTGGTCACAGGCCTCCAATCTGAAGAACAACAATCCACTACCACCCTCTGCCTCCTATCACTAAGCCAATTTTGTATCCAATGTGCTACCACACCCTGGATCCCATGTGTTCGAACCTTCCGGAACAACCTACCATGCAGGACCTTGTCAAAAGCCTTGCTAAGGTCCATGTAGACAACGTCCACCGCCCTGCCCTCGTCAATCCTCTTGGTCACCTCCTCAAAAAACTCAATCAAATTCGTAAGATATGTTTTCCCACGCAGAAAGCCATGCTGACTATCCCTAATCAGACCTTGCCTTTCCAAATGCATATAAATTCTGTCTCTCAGAATCCCTTCCAATAAATTTCTCACCACTGATGTAATGCTCACCGGCCTGTAGTTCCCTGGCTTATTCCTGCTACCCTTCTTAAATAAAGGCACAACATTAGCTCTCCTCCAGTCTTCCGGTACCTCACCCATTGCTAATGATGATACAAAACTCTCTGCCAGGTCCCAGCAATCTCTTCCCATAGCCTCCTAGGATACACCTGGTCAGGCCCCGGAGATTTATCCAACTGAATGTGCTTCAAAACCTCCAACACCTCCTCCCTTGTAATGTTGATATGCTCCAGGATATCGCTGGTCCCTCCCTTGAACGCATTAGCTTCCGTGACGTTCTGCACGGTAAATACAGACGAAAAGTATTCATTTACGACCTACCCCATTTCCCGTGGCTCCACACATCGATTACCACACTGATCCTTAAGGGGACCTACTCTCTCCCTAGCTACCCATTTACTCTTAATATACTTATTGAATCGTTTAGGATTCTCATTTATCTACCAGGGAAATCGTCTTTGTGTGTTTTGTTGTAACCTCAGAAATTTATCTCAATGGTTAAATCGCTCCCTAAATATATCACAGGACAAAGCTTTCATCGATTTTCTAGTGTTGTTGCCCCAGTATCATGAAGTGGAATTTGTAGATATTATGTTAAGCATCAGAATACAAAGTGTCAGAATAAGTTTTTTTGTAGAAACCACTGATTTCAGGTAAGGAGTTCCTGATGGGAACGTGTTTCTGATCCAGAAATCCAGTCACCTCGAGAAATAAAATCTGAGTCAATGTGACTGTCTCCTCCTGAGAGCAGTGATTATTTATGGTCTTGTTTAAATGGAATAAAATTACATGAAAGTTACAAACAAACTGAAATAACGTTCTTTAACCATTCGCGATGGGTGGGAATCTTCCCAAACCCATTGCTCATCTTACTATACACACTGATATAGACACACTCGCACTGTGATAGGCCACCTTCACAGGGTGATAGTGAACGGATTTCTGACAGTGTTCAGTCAGTAAACTGACCATTAAAATGGGGTATTTAAGTGGAAGTGACATTTGTCTAGACAAAATTCGGTATGAAATATAAAACACAGACCTGAACGCCGGATCTGATAGGAATCCTTGCCAGGTGGAATATTCTCAATCTCTTCATAAATTGCTTGGTATAAACCAGCCGGTGAACCCTTGCCACCAGTGACAGAACCTGTCAGATGAAGAGTAGGGAGATTAAAGTTTAGTTGCAAACCACGAGCGTTTAACAGTAAATTATCTGCGAACACATCCAAATCACAGAGATGCCGATAGTAAAGAGACAAAGCCAGGTATTGTGAATGCAGAGTAGTTTTGTTGTGCATATTTTCGGATAAGTCTATGTATCTATTTTTTTTGCATTCTCATATATTTACCTGCAGCAGACTGGGGACAAATTCAATCAAGTTTGTTAGAAACGATCTCCCCCTGACAAAGCCATGCTGAGTTCCCCGATTAATGCCTGCCTGTCCAAGTGGAGATTAATCTTGTTCCTCAGGATTTTTTCCAATAGTTTCCGTACCACTGATGTTAGATTCACCAACCAGTAATTATCTGGTTTATCCCTGCTACCCCTCTTGAATAATGGTACCACATTCACTGTCCTCAGTCCTCTGGTACATCTCCTGTGATCAGACAGGATTTGAAAATCTGTGTCAAAGCCCCTGCTATCTCTTCCCTTGTCTCACGTAACAGTATGTGGCACATCCTCCCAGGGCAGTACTGTGGCGCAGTGGTTAGCACCGCAGCAACCCGGGTTCAATTCTGCGTACTGCCTGCGTGGAGTTTGCAAGTGCTCCCTGTGTCAGCGTGTGATTCCTCTGGGTGCTCCGGTTTCCTCCCACATGCCAAAGAATTTCAGGTTGACAGGTAAATTGGCCATTGTAAATTGCTCCTAGTTTAGGTAGGTGGCTGGGAAATATAGGGACAGGTGGGTATGTGGTAGGAATATGAAATTAGTGTAGGATTAGTATAAATGGGTGGTTGATGGTCGGCACAGACTTGGTGGGCCGAAGGGCCTGTTTCAGTGCTGTATTTCTAAACTAAGCTATCTCATCTGGGCCTGAGGATTTATCCATTTTAAGCCCACTAAAACATCTAATACTTCCTACCTTTCAATGTTAATTTATTCAAGTATATCACAATTCCCTTCCCTGATCTCTACACCAGCATCATCCATCTCCATGGTGAACACAGATGAAAAGTAATAATTTAAAACCTAATCTATGTCATCCGGCTCCACACAGATGGCTACTTTGGTCCCTAATCGGCCCTACTCTTTCCCTGGTTATCCTCTTTCCATGAATATACTTTAAAAACTCCTTGGTATTGTCCTTTATCTTGCTCACAAGTGTTTTTGCATGCCCCCTCTTCGCTCTCCAAAGTCATTTTTTAAGTACGGCCTGTGCTTCCTATACTTTTTTAGGGCTTGCGCTATTTTCAGCGCTCTGAATCTGTCATAAACCTCCTTTTTATTCCTTATCTAATCCCCCATAACCCTTGACATCCAGGGTTCCCTTGGACTTGTTGCTCCTACCCTTCAACTTTACGGGAATATGTTGGCCCTGATCTCTCCTATTTCCTTTTTGAAGGTAAGAGCCCATGGGATCCAGGGCAATTTGGAAAATTGGATCCAAAGTTGGCTTAGTGCCGGAGGCAGAGGGTGACGGTCAAGGGTTATTTTTGCGATTGGAAGCCAGGGACCAGTGGTGTACTGCAGGGATCGGTGCTGGGGCCATTACTGTTTGTAATGTACATTAATGATTTAGACGTGGATATAGGAGGTATGTCAGTAAGACCGCAGATGACACGAACACTACTGGTGTCATAAACAGTGAGGAGGAAAGCCTTAGATTGCAGGACGATATAGATGGGCTGGTAAGATGGGCGAGGGAGTAGCAAATGGACTTTAATCCAAAGAAGTGTGAGGTGATACACTTTGGGAGGACTAACAAGGCAAGGGAGTATACAATGGATGGTAGGACCCTAGGAAGTACAAAGGGTCAGAGGGACCTTGGCGTACTTGTCCATAGATCACTTAAGGCAGCAGCACAGGGAGATAAGTTGGTTAGGAAGGCATATGGGATACTTGTATGTATTAGCCGAGTCATATAATATAAGAGCGGGGAGGTTATGATGGAGCTGTATAAAATTATAGTTAAGCCACAGCTGGAGTACTGTGTACAGTTCTGGTCACCACTCCAAAGGAAGGATGTGATTGCACTGGAGAGAGTGCAGAGGCGATTCACCAGGATGTTGCCTGGGCTGGAGCATTTCAGCAATGAAGAGTGACTGGATTGGCTAGAGTTGTTTTCTTTAGAGCAGAGAAGGCTGAGGTGGGACCTGATTGAGGTATACAAAATTGTGAAGGGCATTGATATGATAGATAGGAAGAAACATGCTCCCTTAGCGGCGGGGTCAGTAACCAGGGGGGATAGATTTCATGTAAGGGGCAGGTGTTTGAGAGGGGTATTGAGGAAGAAACTATTCACAAAGAGGATGATTGGAGACTGGAACACACTGCCAGAAGGGGTGGTAGAGGCAGTACCCCTCACAAAATTTAAGGTATTTAGATGAGCATTTGAAATGGGATAGCATGCAAAGCTAAGGGCCAAGTGCTGGGTAACGGGATTAGAATAGATAGGTGCTTGATGGCTGGCACAGACACGTTGGGCCGAAGGGAGTGTTTCTCTGCTGCATAACTCTATGACTCCATGACCTGATCTCGTGCTTGTGATCGTTTGCAAACTACTTCCAGTCTAGTCAAGTTACAAGGCTCGATCTTTTCAGCTTTATGATTGTCTTGTTACAGAGGCTGTTCTGGCCGGGTCCTTGGCAGAGATAACAGGTCTATGCTGTCCTAGCTATGGACTTTTTCTTATTCAGAGAGAGAAAGAGAGATTTTTCTATAAGAACTCTATATTATTATGAAAAGTGCTTTTTATTAAGAGGTCCATTTCTTATAATAAATCAGGAGTGGGTTAGATGGGTGAAATATGAGTGCAAGCGTTGTTTTGGAATGTCGAATCACCGCTGGTGAATACAGGAGGTCCTATACAAGTATCACTTGTCAAAATAACCGACAGGCCCGGTTAGACAACTCGCGATTGGATGCCCAGAGCCCGAATCTGAAGGGCAGGAATTGATACCCAATGGATGAAGAAAGATGAACAGTGAAATAAATAGCTGAATGCACAGCCCAAAAAATCAAATTATCTTCCTGATCCATTGTTACAATAAGTAAATTCTTCCAGAGTTTCATGTATTATGTGATGAACTCTCACAGTGAATGTGAACACTTCAAATCACTCTCCGTTTTGAATGTCACATTTTATTCATTCTGGAGCACCTTGAATGGAGAAAACCAGCAAAAACGACTGCAATGTATTTCTAACAAGGTCACCTGACAGTCCATAGAAAGCTGCATTGACCGAAAGTCTTGCAAGTATATGACATGAAATCTGCGATTTTCTGTTTGTTCCACGGTAAGATATGAGCCTCACCTCTTCTGATTGACTTTTTCTGTATAACCACCATCAGTGAGACCAACACACAGATTAGCAGGACTCCGAAGCAGACTGCAACTAGGATGGAAGTAGTTTTATATCCCTGTTCTTAATGACAAAAATAAAGAAAGGTTTAGCACAGACACAGTCCATCTTGTGTGATAAAATATTTGCAAGAAGTATTTAATAATTATATCCACTGCTTCCAGGCAATGAGTTGGGCTGAACATTCCCCATTATGTGGTGCACATTGCACCAGAGGAAAGTGTGAAACAATCTAAATTACAGAGACAGTGCACCCATGTTTCTGATCAGTGCAGGACAGTTCAGGTACAGCCAGAAACTGGGATTAGCGGAATTTAAACTGGACCATTTGAAATATGCGGTGAGGCAACAAAATGTTCCAGTCAATGAGAACGTGCACATAGCATCTTCAGAAAATGACAACAATACCAATTCAACTAATACAAACTCTAATGCTAGCTGGACTATTAATAATGGTAAGTACCTGCAGATGTGGATGGGAAAGCAATTGGAGGCACATCGAACCCTATGGAATATATTGTACAAAATGTTCAGGAGGATGAAATTTCAGCACTTTCCATTTAAACGATAAATACTGTTCTTAATTTCCCGAACTAATGAGTCAATTTAACAAAACAAGGTACCCTAACCCCACTCTCCAAACCCTGCCACCCTCACCGGAACAAATCACACTGGCATCTTCCTTGTGATCACAGTCAGATTGAGCCGGCGATGAGGAAGGACAGTCGGCCAGAGAAGATTCGCTTCCAGTGCACTTCACCTCATCCAGCCAGATAACACCGTCACCCTGAGAAAAAGTAGCTCCTCCAGGGGCCAATAGAGCGTGACCACAACCCAGCTGTCTGCAGACAACATTGGCATCGGACAAATCCCAGGAGTCATCACAAACCGTGCCCCAGCTGTTATTGCACAATATCTCCACTCTCCCAGAGCAGTTGGTGTTACCTCCAAACAGGCGCAACCAATGTCCAGAATCTGGCAAAGAGAATCAATTATTATTGTTGATGTAGTATAAGACAGGAGTACAAGTCAGATAGTTGGTATAATAAAGAGGAAGTAGCACCTGGTGAAAGTACATGTTTACAATCATATTCTCGAATGCAGTCCTCTGATCGATGGAGCTGCTCCTCAGTTACTTTTGCTTCTGTTGAGAAGAGAAACATGCTGACTGTATCAGCCACCAATGTTTGAAATGACACTCACAGATTGAGACGTTTGTTGTGTTACCTGAACAAATAACACCAGCATCCTCCCTGTGTTCACAGTTGTGTTTCCCCCACGGTTCTGTTTGACACTGCCAAAGGAACGATTCGTGTGAAATACACTCCATCCCATCGAGCCAAATGGGTCCAGATCCTTCTCCGAATGACAGAGTGTAATAATCGATAGAACTGAGGGGACCGCACTGTAACTGTTTACAGATCACTTCTGCATCAGGTCCATCAAGTGTATCCGAGCACACTGTTCCCCAGGTGCCATTGTAGAACACTTCCACTCTCCCCTCACAGCGATGCTTCCCATTCACCAGCCGCAGCTCTTTGTGCTCTGTCAATGACACAAGAAATATCCAGATAGTTAGATTGATAACTCGTTGTATGTTCATACTGCACAGCTCAACACATGCTGCACCAGTTGTGTTCACTGATTTCCGGTAAGTATTCAAGAAAAGCGATAGAAAAACACCGGCAGCCCATAATGTATTAAAGAATAATCAACACGGATTGAACAACAGAAAGACAAACAACGTTACTGAATTGTTTTCAGACGTTACAGAAATATAACGGGGATAATGCAGTCGACGCAACATGCATGTTTTTTTCAGAAGGCCTCCGACAAGGAACCACATAGTGAGATCATGACTGGGGTCAGAGCATGTGAAGTCAAGAGATCAGTGGAAGAATAGTATAAGACGAGCTACAAAGCACACTGTCGGGTTTAAATGTGGTAACCCAGAATGGCGGAAGGTGGGAAGTCGTGTTCCACAGGTCTGGGGTCACTGCTGCTCAATATTTACAAAAACGATTTTGACTTAGACAAGGGAGACATGATTTCAAAATTTCAGATGACAGCAATTTGGGGATATAGTTAACACTAAGAACAACAAATACGAAATACGGAAGACGTTAGTAAAAGAGCCGAATGGGCAAACAATTGCCAAATGAGTTGAATACAGATAAGTCTAAGGTGGTCAGTGTTGATAGGAAGAATAAAGAGGCAACGTACTTCTTGTAAAATAAGGATTAAAATGATGTATAACAGCAAAGAGACCTCGGGATATAGGGGCACTAATCACTTATAAAGTGACAGAAACCGAAGCTAGTGATCATAAATATAGGATGATCATGAACAAATCTAATAAGATATTCAGGAGAATTATTTTTTTTAGCTCGGAGTGGTTTGAATTTTGAATTCCGAACACATGCAATTGTTGAAGTGATGAGCGTCGATGCCTTCAAGGTAAAGCTGTATAGGTACATGAAGAAGAAAGAAGTAGGCGGATATGCAAAGAGGGTTAGATGCAGTGATATGGGGCGATACTCGTGGGCAGCATAAACACCACATTGACCAGTAAGGCCGAATGGCCAGATTCTGTGCTGTCCATTGTATGTAATTCGATGTCATATCTTCCCTGTGAAGCCATGTGCACAACACTACGGAAAATGGGCACATGGAAGCACCCTTACCTGAACACAAGATCCTCACATCTTCTTTATGAGAACAGTCGTGGTTACCCCACGATGCTGAGGGACATTCCCAGAGAAATGATTCGTTACCGAAACACTTCAGTTCATCCAACCAAACTGGCCCTGAGCCTCGTTCACAAGATGCCGGAAGTGCCAGGTCCAAGGCCTTTCCACAACCCAGCTGTTTGCAAACCACGTCAGCGTCCGCCAGATCCCAGGAATCATCACAGACTGAACCCCATATCCCATTGTAATAAATCTCCACTCGGCCAGTACATGGGCTTCCACCGTCAGACAGCCTTACCTGCACGTGGTCTGTTGGACAACAGTACAGGAGGATTATACTTTCAATAGACATTCACCTCATCACTCAATGCAACTCATTGCACCATCACCAGCTTTAAAACAAGACATGTTAAATGCGCCTGCGACAGGTAAATAAAGCTATAAAACAGAATATCTGTTTACACATGCTTCTTACACAGAATGTAATGAACAGAAATGTTTCAGATATCCTACTACATCTGGCTTTGACATGTTATGTTCTCCAGTTCCCATTTTATGTTTTGAACGCTGTGTACGTTGTTGTACAGGCGATCACTCACACGAATAACAATTAATTTATACCCATGTTTTATTACTGTATATGTTCGTTGTCCATGTATGTTACCCTTATCTGTTATCTTGGTCAGACATTTACTGTCATCTCCTATTGCCTTTATCTTGAATTGCAAGTGACTTGCATTTATCTAGCGCCATTAACGTAATGCAACATCCCAAGGCGCAGTGCAGGAGTGATATCAAAGAAAATTTAACACAGAGCACCAAAGAATATATTAGGTCACATGACCAAAAGCGAAGTCAAAGAGTTTGCTTGTTATGGAGTATCTTGAAGCAGGGAAGAGAGGTTGACAGGCAGAGAGATTTAAGGAAGCAATTCTGGAGCGTGTGACCTTTGCAGCTTAAGGCACGGCCGCCATGGTGCGCAATTGAAATCAGGAATGCTCAAGAAGCCAGAACTGGGAGCTGTCAAACTGGAGCCGATTGCAAAGAGAGGAGCTGCGAGGCCAAGAAGGGATTTGAAAACAAGGATGAGAAATTTAAAACCGCGCATTGCTGGGAAAAGTAGGTCAGTGAGCAGAGGGCAGATGCCTGAGTGGCAATTGGTCGAGACAGCAGAATTTGCAGAGGTTGGAACTAAGGAAGCCAGCCAGGAGTACATTAGAATTATCGAGTCTGGAGGGAAAAGGGCAATCGACAAGAATAGATCACGGCAAATTCGGGTGATGTCATGGAGGTGAAAATAGACAGTGTTAATGAAGATATGGAGATTTGGTAGGAGGCTCACCCCGGGATCAAATGTAACACCAAGATTACAAGCAGTCTGCCTGAGTCACAGACAGTTGGTGTGGCGAGAAATGGAGTTGGCAGCAAGGAAACATGCGATGGGGACTGATGGTTTCTATCTTTTCAATACTGAGTTGGAGGAATTTTCTGCTGATGCAGTACTGAATGTCAGACTGGAATTCTGACAGTGTACAGGCTGTGGAGGGCTCAAGAGAGCTGAATGTGAGGTAGAGTTGGATACAGTGAGATACATGTGGAAACTGAGGCTCAGTTTGTGGATATCACTGAAAGGCAGCATGTAAATGAGAAATGAGGTATCAATGGATAGATCCTTTGGTGACACTGTAGGTGACTTTGCAGGAGCGGGAAGAGAAGACATTGCCGGTAACTTTCTGACTATGACTGCACAGATAAGACTAGAACCAGCTGAGTGCAGTCCCACCCAGCCAGGGGATAATGGAGAGGGGTTGGAGAGGAATTTCATGATCAATCATATCAACATTTGTAGACAAGTCAAGAAATAGGAGGAGGAAACGTTTAGATTTGTTACAATCACTTAGGATGACATTTGTGACTTTGATAAAAGTTATTCTGGTCTTGTGGTGTGGATAGAAATCGGATTTGAGGAATTGGAACATGCAGTCCATAAAAGATGAGCATGGATTTGGGAGGCGACAACACATTCAAGGACGTTGGCGAGCAACGAACAGTTGGAGCTGGGGCAATAATTTGCATGGACAGGTGGTCAATGGTTTCTTTCTGAGGAGAGGCATGATGACTGCCGATTTGAAGGAGAGTGGGCTGAACATGAAGAGAGAAAGAGAGAATCGTTAATATTGTCAGCTGTCATGGGACCCAGGAAGGGAATGTCTCTGTTCAGTATCTTAGTAGAAATAAGGCGCACACAGCAAGACGTGGATTTCATCAACAGCATAGGTTCAGAGAGAGCGTGAAGGACTCTAGGAGAGAAACAAGAAAAGCGAATTCAGGGTGATGGTGCGGGGTGGGGTTGAACAACTGATAGGAAGTTAGGCCCGGTGGATTGGGGAAGAAAGGTAAGTTGTGGAGGCGACTGAACAGATATTTTTGAACTTTGTGACAAAAAGTCTAGGAGTCCTCTCATTTATTTTTGGAGTTCAGGGTGGACGAGGCAGGGGAGTGGTTCAGGGGGAAGATTTATGATGGAGAAGATATGCTGCGCGTTTCCTTTGCCTTCCTGGATGATCATTGTCTAACGGGTGGTTTTAGCAAAGAAGAGCAGGAACCGATGATGCTTTATGTGATTGATCCATTCAGGATTATATTACCAGATTGTTGGCCAGATGTCACCCAGCCTTTCTGTTTTTTTAAAATTCTTTCATGGGGTGTGGGTGTTACTGGCAAGGCCAGAATTTCTTTTATCCACCCTATATATTACTTCCAATTCATACTGGAGAATGTAACGTCCACAAGTTCTACCCTTGAACATCAGTCTTGCAATATACAGTATCTTCGTGTAGAACTATGTTCCAGGGTCGTGTTGATTATAACATTATCATAAATAGATGTAATATTAATTGCATAACAGAATCACTTACTTTTGTAAGGATGGGACTCTGTATTTGACAATGAAGACATTTGAGTAATTTTAGAGATAAACCATACGTCTGAACAGAGAATATGCAGACCTCTCTGTCCAGACAGGCTGCTGCTATTATGTTCAATGAGCAGACGAAACTTGTGAGGCATATTATCAATTGCTATTGTCTGTAAAATATCAATGATCTAAACTACCAATTATATCAATATATGACTGTTGGAGTGAACAAAGAGGGCAGAAAACAGGATCTCTCTGCAAAATGTTGGACAGGATCAGGAAGTGTCATTGGACAATTGAACTCCAGATGTGTAGACCTCCTGGCTGAGCAGGAAACCAGTATTTAATCTGGACGAGACAAAAATGATTGGACTAATTGCGTCAGGCACTTTGGGGAATAAGAATCAGGATGTGACCCATCAGATAGAGAAGTAGAAGACAAGGAGAAGACACATGGCTTCTGTAGGCGGACATAAATGTTGGGTGGAGCTGAACATCTACCTAACTAAAGAACAAGATGACATACTCTACTCTGTCCAGTGACTGAGTGTGTAAGAACCATTCGGCACTGTAAACTTCTGACGTGAAACGATGGAATGTATTGAATGCCGCTGTGTCCGAAAAAATACTTACTGTAACCAATCGGTATTAAATCTGAATCATTAACTATCTCATATGTTGTAAGTTCCACTCTGTCATATTTAAATAAATGTTCGTTGGAACAACCCCAAACTATCATTAGCGAAATATCAGCACGGTTTTGTGAAGGGTAGGTCGTACCTCACAAACCTTATTGAGTTTTTCTAGAAGGTGACCAAACAGGTGGATGAGGGTAAAGCAGTGGATGTGGTGTATATGGATTTCAGTAAGGCGTTTGATAAGGTTCCCCACGGTAGGCTATTGCAGAAAATACGGAAGTATGGGGTTGAAGGTGATTTAGAGCTTTCGATCAGAAATTGGCTAGCTGAAAGAAGACAGAGTGTGGTGGTTGATGGCAAATGTTCATCCTGGAGTTTAGTTACTAGTGGTGTACCGCAAGGATCTGTTTTGGTGCCACTGTTGTTTGTCATTTTTATAAATGACCTGGAAGAGGGTGCAGAAGGGTGGGTTAGTAAATTTCCGGATGACACGAAGGTCGGTGGAGTTGTGGATAGTGCCGAAGGATGTTGTCGGGTACAGAGGGACATAGATAGGCTGCAGAGCTGGGCTGAGAGATGGCAAATGGAGTTTAATGCGGAAAAGTGTGAGGTGATTCACTTTGGAAGGAGTAACAGGAATGCAGAGTACTGGGCTAATGGGAAGATTCTTGGTAGTGTAGATGAACAGAGAGATCTTGGTGTCCAGGTACATAAATCCCTGAAGGTTGCTACCCAGGTTAATAGGGCTGTTAAGAAGGCATATGGTGTGTTAGCTTTTATTAGTAGGGGGATCGAGTTTCGGAGCCACGAGGTCATGCTGCAGCTGTACAAAACTCTGGTGAGACCGCACCTGGAGTATTGCGTGCAGTTCTGGTCACCGCATTATGGGAAGGATGTCGAAGCTTTGGAAAGTGTGCAGAGGAGATTTACTAGGATGTTGCCTGGTATGGAGGGAAGGTCTTACGAGGAAAGGCTGAGGGACTTGAGGTTGTTTTGGTTGGAGAGAAGGAGGAGGAGAGGTGACTTAATAGAGACATATAAGATAATCAGAGGGTTAGATAGGGTGGATAGTGAGAGTCTTTTTCCTCAGATGGTGATGGCAAACACGAGGGGACATAGCTTTAAGTTGAGGGGTGATAGATATAGGACAGATGCCAGAGGTAGTTTCTTTACTCAGAGAGTAGTATGGGCGTGGAACGCTCTGCCTGCAGCAGTGGTAGACTCGCCAACTTTAAGGGCATTTAAGTGGTCATTGGATAGACATATGGATGAAAATGGAATAGTGTAGGTCAGATGGTTTCACAGGTCGGCGCAACATCGAGGGCCGAAGGGCCTGTACTGCGCTGAAATATTCTGATTCTAATTCTAAAAAACAAACATCGGTCGAGGCTTTCATTCTGCACAATACAACTTCCCCAGAACATATGCCTGCATTGACATGCTGCACAATGGAACTTTCAAGCATCTGGTCCAAAACATCTGTCTACTTTTATACACAGCCTAATGAAACTTACACCAGAACAACTCCCACACAGCTACCTGCTCTTATATACTGTACAATGGAACTGATTGCAAGCTCGACGCCGGATTTGATACCACAGCTGAGAGTCCAATTCTGTATTCTATTTATCACAAAATAGAGATCTTTCACGTCTATCATCATTCACCTCCCTTCCTGCCGCAGCCCATCTGCTGCTGAGATGCTCACCCATGCTTTGCTGTCTGTGGAACAGCATATTTCAATGTTCTCCCGGGTGATAACCCATCCTGCATCCTCCAGAAACATCAGCTCATCCAAAGCTTTGTCGCCTGCCCTCCATTAAGCCCCTCTCAGGAACGCCACTGCACTCACTGGTATCCCTGCTGCCAATGCATCGAGTTTTCAATTATGATCTTCATGTTCAGACACCTTCATGCTCTCCCCCTGCCATCAGTATAACCTCCTCCAGCCTGAATCATTTCGAGAGCTCTGCATTTATCTGAATCCAGCTTCTTGTACATCTCCCACTTCCATCCCCCACAACTTTCAGTCTAGCCTTTAACCATCTAACCACCCAGATGAGAATTTCCACCCCAAACATCTCCGTGTCTCCGCCTCTTCAAATCCAACCATCTGACTAAAAGTTTAGTCACCCACTCGAACATCTCTTTGACTGGCTCTGTGTCAGTTTTCTGTCCGATTACATTCCTGATAAACTCTTTGTGATGTATGTGTTTATTGAAAGTTCTGTGAGAAAAAAGTTCTTGTTGTTTAATTGTGTCCGTGTTCTCTCTCCCTGAACACCACCCCATCCATCCCCAGCTCCCCCACCGCCCACCCTGCTCATCCCCTACCCCCAAATGAAATTACTGATTTGAGACACCCAGGAACAACCTGTATTATCACTTTTCTCAGCAGATTAGACATTTCACTTCTTTGTTATTGTAAAAGCAGTGAAGAATTTGTTTACCTGAACACAGGACCCCAACATCCATACTGTCAGTGAGAGACGAATTCAATGTGAACAAACTGCAGTTCTGGAGCTGCAATTCATTTCCTCCACATTGGACATCATTCACCCAGATGGGTCCTTCACTCTTTCCGTCCTTTGAATAGTTATAAGCGGCTGTCGCTTCACCGCAGCCCAGCTGTGTACAGACCACGTTGGCATCATTCAGGGTCCAGAGTCTGTCCTGCAATCTCCTCCAGCTGCCGGTGTAGTAAATCTCCACTCGCCCATCACACCAGCTTCCCCCGTTAGTCAGCCTTAGTGACCAATTTTCATCTACAATATGAAACACAATGGTGAAATTGAAGCATAATTCACTGCCACCAGAAAAGTTATTAATTTTGATGGTTACTATTTCTGTCATCATTGTTCAGAAGGCGTGTCGGCAGATGTTGCTCACCATCATCTTTTCTCAGTAAATACATTTTGGAGACATACCGAGTCGCTTCCACTGTTTAAACTGGGGGCCAAGGGTAAAATGAACTGGAGGTGAGCGCGGCACATACCGGCAATTGATAAGTGATGAGACCGAAGGGTGGGGCAGGGGCTTTAAATGGCTCCTGACAGATGACAGTTCCTTTCATCCCATATGGAGAGAAACAGACCAGTTTACGTTGCCACAATGCTTCCGATGACATCTCAAGTCGCCTCACAGGCAATGAAGCACTTTTGATTCGTGGTCACTAATGCAATAGGTGACAGACCCGAGGGACTGAAGGTTGTCCTCCTGTCCACATGTACTGATATTTCCTGCTCTCGCCCTGTACTTGAAGCAGCATCAACGTTTCTTCCAATTTCTCCCCCTCATTTTCACATAGTCCATCTTCAACTCTTCCATTCCCTTCCACAACATCTGTGTCTCTGATTCTGGGGACTCTCACAGTTATCTTGTCTATGATTCCTCACACCACGAATACTAGAATGACTCTATCACATTCTTCCACTTTCTCCATCTGCATTGTATCTGGTGATGCAACCGATCATACCAGTGCTTCCAGATATGTCTTCCTTTTTCCACAACCGAGGACTCTCCTCACCTCCTCATCCACCCACCATGGTTGACAGGGCCCCATCACGCCCATTCCATTTCCCATACCTCTGCTTTCACCCTTTCCCCCCTCGCAGAACCATGATAGGATTCTGCTTCTCCTCATCTTCCGCTCCATCAGCTTCCATATTCAACAGATGATCTTCCACTATTTCCACCACCTTTAATGTGATACCACTACCAAGCACATCTTCCCCTTCCCTCCACTTTTAACATTCTAAAGGGACCATTCCCTCTGTGACACCCTGATGCACTCTTCAATCATTCTCAGCAACCCTTCCCACAGGAACTTCCCAGGCAAGCGCAGAAGATGCAACCACTGCCCTTTTACCTCCACCTTTCTCACCGTCCAAGCCGGCAAATACTGCTTCCAAGTAAAACAACGATTTGCTCGTACTGCTTTCTCTTCAGTATACTGTATTTGCTGTATTGACTGATTATGATGCGTCTCCTTTACATTGGCACAGCAAACACAGTCGAGTGATTAATTTGCAGAACACCTTTGTTTAGTCTGCAAACTTCACCTTTATCTTCCTGGTATTCATTGTATACTCCACTCCCACTCTGACCTCTCCCTCCTCTTTCTCATACACAGTTCCAATGAAGGTTAACATAAGTTTGAGAAATAGCAAATTAAAAGCAAAATTCAGCGCGTGCTGGAAATCTGAAATAAAAACAAGAAATGCTGGAAATACTCAGCAGGTCTGGCAGCATCTGTGGAGAGAGAAGCAGAGTGAACGTTTCAGATCAGTGACCCGCCTTCACAACTGACAAATATTAGAAACCTAACAGGTTATAAGCAAGTTAAGTGGGTGTGGGGCAAGAGATAACAAAGGAGAAGGTGTACATAGGATGAGGTTACAGAATAGCTGACCAGAATGACTTGGAGCAAAGATGTGTTAGTGGTGTGTTGAAAGACAAAACGTTAGAACAGAAAGGGTGTTAACAGACTGAAAATTGAACAGCCACAAGTACAAACATAATAAAACAGTGGGTAACCCAACTGACCAAACTCAGATGAAACAATATAAAAACAAAAAAAAAATTAAAATTGGAAAAGAAAAAATAACTCAAAATAAAAGTAAAATGGAGGGCCCATCATGCTCTGAAATTATTGAACTCAAAGTTCAGTCCGGCAGGCTGTGGGGTTCCTGATCGGAAAATGAGATGCTGTTCCTCGAGCTTGCGTTGATGTTCACTGGAACATTGCAGCAATCCCAGGACAGAGATGTGAGCATGAGAGCAGGGGGAGTGATAAAATGGCAAGCAACCAGAAGCTCAGGGTCCTGCTTGAGGACTGTTGGAGGTGTTCACAAATCAGTCATGCAGTCTGCGTTTGGTCTCCCCAATGTTGAGGAAACCACATTGTGAGCAGCGAATACAATGTACTACATTAAAAGAAATACAAGTAAATCGCTGTTTCATCTGCAAGGGGTGTTTGGGGTCTGGAATAGTGAGGGGAGAGGAGATAAATGGGCAGGTATTACACCTCCTGCGATTGCAGGTGAAGGTTCTGTGGGAAGGGGATGAGGTGGTGGGGTAGCGGAGGAGTGGACCAGGGTGTCACGGAGGGAACGATCCCTTCAGAATGCTGACAGGGGTAGGGAGGGGAAGATGCATTTGGTAGTGGCATCACGCTGGAGGTGGCGGAAATGGCGGAGGATGATCCTTTGGATATGGTGGCTGATGGGGTGGAAAGTGAGGACAAGGGGAACCCTGTCACGGTTTTGGGAGGGAGGGGAAGGGGAGAGGGTAGAGGTGCAGGAAATGTGCCAGGCACGGTTGAGGGCCCTGTAAGCCACTGTGGTTGTAAGGACCTCCTATAAGGACTCCATTCCATTCTCCCAGTTTCTCCGTCTCCGACGCATCTGCTCTGATGATGCTACCTTCCATGACAGCGTTTCTGATATGTCTTCCTTTTTCCTCAACCGAGGATTCCCCCCCCCCACCCCCACTGCGATTTAATTGTACTTCTTTCAATGTAATGCACTGCATTCGCAACAAAAACGACTTGAGAGGGTTACAGCAATGCTAACCATCAAACAAATACTCCAAATATATGATCTCTTCAGAATATTCCTGCTTTAATAAGCCTCCTATTTCTTTATTAAATATAGAAAATGTACCCTGATACTCCCTTTTAATCATTCTCAACACCCCTTCCCACAGGAACTTCCCATGAAAGCGCAGGAGTTCCAACCAGTGCCCTGTTACCTCCACCTTTCTCACCATCCAAGCCCCAAAACACTGCTTCCAAGTGAAACAACGAATTACTTGTACTGCTTAATCTTTAGTATAATGTATTTACTGCATTGACTGATCATGATGCGTCTCCTTTACATTGGCAGACCAAACACAGTGGAGGGATTACTTTGCAGAACACCTTTTTCAAGTCTGCAAGCTTTACCTTTCGCTTCCAGTTGCCTGTCATTTTCATTGTCTACTGCACTACCACTCTGACCTCTCCCTCCTCTTTCTCCTGGACAGTTCCAATGCAGGATAACATAAGTTTGAGAAACATCACTTCCTCTTTCCACTAGACTCTTTACAGCATTTTAGAATGAACACTGAGTTCAGCAATTTCAGATCAGATTCCCTCCCCCTTTTTTTCTTTTTTGGACGATATTTGACTTCCAATTTGCACCTCCTCCAGAAATGTGCTTTTTACTTGGCTCTTTCTAACATACTTTTGCTCTGCATTGTTCGTTTTACCATTTCATCTCTCCTGTCTTTCACCACATCACGGAGCGTTCCTTTCATTCTTTCCTTGTTTCCCCCTTTCTTTAAAAAAAACTGTTAAATCTCTAAGTTCTGATGAAAGATCCACAATCTGAAAGGTTGATACTCTTTCTGTCACCACAGATGCTGCCAGAACTGCTGAGTATTTCCAGCACTTCCTGTTTTTATTACCTATATTGTAAATTGTGAAACGTGGGAGCACTTTTGCATTGAGCAATGTCCCACATACAGTGATCAGATAACTGAGCAGATAATCTGTTATATGAGGGTGCTGGCTGAGAGATAAGTATAATCCTGCAAATTGGGAGAATTTAAATTTACATCATGTTTGTGAAATTTTCAAAGACATAGCACATTGGTGAAATAACGAATTATGCCATTCACTATCATTTTATTGCAACCGGTGTGGTGGAACTTAAAATATATCTCACACTATGTATCTTACAACAAGTTCACAGTGTTTTCTATTAAACAGCTGATCTTTGCAGAGAATTCCATGATCATTCATATTTGAACTGCCTACATTGATAACAGTTTCAATGCTCGAGCAACATATCCATTCCATGGCAGTGGTCCTGGGAGCATCTTGCTGATTCTATAGCCCTTGAAAAATGCTCCAGATTTACCCGGAAATAGATATTATATGACGAGAAGTACGACCAACGAGTCATTGTATGTATAAATGTTTACTGGAGTGAAGCTTTGATTCATTTGTAATTTAATTCAGACCAATAAGCCCACAAACACATCTCAGAATCTTAGTGACAAAGGAAGCATGGGATCAGCAAAACGAGTGAATCAGAGACCTGTGGAAATAGTCAATGATGCTTGACAGCAGAGCGGTTGCTGTATTTCAGTTCAATTGACTGAGATGACTCACCCGTACAGATGACACCTGCATCGTTTTCATGGGAGAAGCTAAACTGTTCCCAGGATGAAACAGGACAATCCCACAATCGCGTCTCGTTCCCCATACACCTGTAATTTTCCTTCCACACTGCACCAGTACCCTTTCCAAAGCGGGCTCCTCCCGGGATTGAGTTTACTGCCCCACACTGTAAGTGCTCACAGACCACTTTGGCGTCTTCCATATCAAAGTAAAGGTCACACAGCGTCCCCCACTGGTGGCCATGCAGCACCTCCACCCGACCGGAGCATCTGTCCATCCCACCAACCAATCGAAGTTCAGGTTTTCCTGTATTGAAAACAAATACAAATCCAAATGATTTCTAAATCATCCTCTGCATAGAAACAGCAAAATAGAAAATGGGTAAAAAAAAGGAGAATTTTATCAACACGATTATCCAACCATACTTTACACAAATTATCTATCAAAAAGCAATTAGAATTACTACAGCAACACAAAAGTAAAATACTGCGGCTGTTGGTGATCTGAAATGAAACAGAAAATGCTGGAAATACTGAGCAGGGCGAGCAGCATCTGTGGAGAGAACAAGAGAGTTATGTTTCAGGTCTGTGTACTTTCCTCACAATAATTATTACAGGACCTCTTTAAGAAGTTGGCTGAATACTCAAAAGTTAACAGTTCTTCTTTCAAACGTTAATCGACAGTTGGACTTTATCTCTTGGTACTTGGAATATAAAACTCAGAAGGATGTGATGTTTCTATTGTATCTGTTGTCGCTTTTGGGCACGGCACTTCACAAAACCATCGGCTTTGGAGTAGGTGCTGGACAGAGTCACTAGAATGACAACTATGCTTAAAGCGTTACATTATTGAAGACAAGTTGCATAAACCTTGTTTGCAGTAGATTGCGTTTAGAAGGATTAGACATTATCGAGTTGACGTGTTTAAAATGTTTAAGGGGTTTGATAGATGCGCTAGAGAAGATCAAAAGAATAAATACAAAACAAGGCCATTTAGGAGCTGCTTTTCTTCATGAGGGATGTGGACATCTCTGGCAGTTATTGCTCAAATTTATTTGCCATTGAAACCGTTGTCAGGACCTTCTTCTTGAACTTAATTTGATTGCCTGGGCAATGTTCTTCTGCAAGTTCTGAGCTAGGTAGAGTTCAGTCAAAGGTTTTAAGCATAGTGTGTACCTTTAGCTGCATATGTTACAAACAGAGTGGGAAGTGTAGAATTTGGTAATTAGTGTGAAAGACTGAAATCTAGCCTTAACATTTAGAATTTAACTTGCAATATAAAAAAGCTGCAAGGCAGTTCATGTTAGCAGTTAATCGTGCAAGTCAAGTTAGCAGTAAGCAGTCAATCAGCTGTGATAGTCCGATCTGGGGTAATTACTGTCTGCTGGAAACGGTCTAAACTGTTGCAACTTGAATGTGCCTGCAAAGGCAAAGAACATTAGACTTAATTGCAAGTGGGTTTGAGTGCAGGAACAGGGATGTCTTACTTCAGGGCCTTGGTGAGACCACATCTGGAGTAATGTGTGCAGTTTTGGTCTCCTTATCTGAGAAAGGATGACCTTGCCATGGACAGAGTGCAAAGAAGATTTACTGGGCTGGTTTCCAGGCTGGCAGGATTTACGTATGAGGAGAGATTGGGTCTACTAGGCCTACCTTCACCAGAGTTTAGAAGAACGAGATAGGATCTCATAGAACCCTATAAAATTCGAACAGGACGAGGCCGGCTCGATGCAGGGAGGATGTTCCCGATGGCTGGGGAGTCACAGTCTCAGGATATGGGGTATGCTATTTAGAACCGAGATGAGGAGAAATGTCTTCACTCATTGGGTGGTGAACCTGCGGAATTCTCTACTGCAGAAGGCAGGGGAGGCCAAACCATTACATATTTTCAAGAAGGAGATGGATATCTTTCTTAATGCCAAAGGGATCAAGGGGTATGGGGACGAAACGGATCAAGGTACTGAATTAGATGATCAGACATGATTATTTTTTATTGCTTGGCAGGCCCGAAGGGCCGACTGGCCTACTCCTACTCCTATTTTCCATGTTTCTATTTTTAGACTTCTAGTAAGGCAGAGTGTAACCACAGATTGCAATGTTAACTGAATAAATAATGAACACAATGGGAAGTTAGAGTTTGCTCAGAGTAAGAATTCGGTGCAGAGGGGGAAAAGGATGTTTTTTTTTAATTCTTTCACAGGGAGTGGAGGTTTTTGGCAAGGCCAGCATTTATTACCCAACCCGAATTGCCCTTGCAACGATGGTGGTGAGCCGCCTTCTTGTACTGCTGCAGTGCATGCACTCTCAGTACACCCACAGTGCTGTTAGGAAGGGAGTTCCAGGATTTGACCCAGCGACGGTGAAGAAACATTGATATTGTTCCAAATCAGGATGGTGTGCGTCTTTGATGGGAACTTGCATATGGCGCTGTTACCATCCATCTGCTGTGCTTGTCCTTCCAAGTGGCCGAGGGCTTGGGTTTACAAGGAGGTGCTTTGTTTTGTCTGTTCAGCTTGAGTAAGTGTGTGGAGTCACCGATTTAAGACAGCACCACATCTAGCAGCAGCAGAGCCTATTGGGAGAGGCAGGCACCAGACAAATAGAGGGGAAGCAATTGTCAAGTCAGAGTATGAGGGGATGTGGATAAGTTTCAAATAAGTATTACGTTAATTGGTGAGTGCTCAGTGTTTCGGCATTAGCTAACCAGTAAAATAGCTTTAAAGCTAAAATGCATCGACAAATAATTTTAACTCTAAAATAAAGACAGACTAAGTTATGGCAGATCAGTTATTTTTTTCTGGATATAGGATTTTGTGGATGACGCAATTATCCCGAGGGAACATGTCCATAGCAGATGTATCCACCTGCAAACTCTCTGGCTCTGGGTCATAAAGCTGGAGGGGGAATTGGAGATACCCCAACACATACAGCAGCAAGAGGAATATTGGACAGTTTGCTGCAGATTTCAGTCACAACAGAACAATTATTTAATATCCTAGTACAAGTGGTGGGTACCACCACTTGTTGAAGGTGCGGGATCAGAATGAGGTTGTTGCAGCTTATAGTGCACAGTAATGGAAATCCAGATTTGTTGGTGAACGAGGATATGCAGAAAGTGAATCTATCCAACAGGAACAATGTACTGGCTATTTGTGAGGATAAGGATGAAGACTGTCAGAAGGACAGCCAGAATGTTGACCGTGATACGTTGGAACAGGAAGCTGTGGAAAAGGTGGAGGAGTGGATCATAATGTGATACTTTTAAGTAGTTCAATAGTTAGGGTTTTAGGAGTCCCAAACAGTATTTCCCCAACTTGTGCGAAGTGAGGGATATCCCAAATCAGATTGGGAGAATGCAGGGGAAATATCCTGTCGTTGTGAACCATGTAAGGACCAACAGCATAGGAAAGATGAGGAAAGAGGTTCTTTTCAGAGAGCACCAGGAGCTGAACTAAAAAAGAAGATCTCAAGGATTATAATCTCTGGATTATTATACAAGCCGCTTGCACATTTGTATGGGGTGTGGGTGGGGGTGGATTAGGGTGGTCAACACGTGGTTGAAGGTGTTGATGTTGGAAAGAGGTGTTACTTTTCATGGCACCCACCACTTGTACTGGGATATTAAATAATTGTTCTGTTGGAATGCGCTTCACCAGAACCGGGTTGGGATCAGGGTCCTAGAATGAAGGATAAATAAGGTTGTTACAGGAATGATAAACTAGTTAGTGGGTGAAGGGAGGCTGGTGGGGGGGCGGGGTGAGGGGGTAGAGCACAGTTGGAAATGTAAAATAAATAGGCACCACCGGGAGAGGAAAAACAGAAAGATGCTACATTTGCGTAAGGCAATTTTACGGGTTTTCACCACGTGAATTTGCTCTTAAAACAGCAGTTCTTTCTTGAAAAAGGAGTTGTTAGAAATATTGGCAGACCTCGACATTTTGAGCAGTGTACTGTGCCCATTGTCTGGAGAAACAACTGGAACTAGTGGAAGTTATCGGTTTATATGTAGTGGAGAAAGGGAATATGGACAGGATCTTACTAGTGATAGGTTATTACATGTTCTTGTTCTGGCTGCTATTGGTCTGTTAATTATTTTCTATGATAGGTCGGTATATGCAATTGTCCTTGCTGCTTTTTGTCAGCTACTCTGTATCGTGGCAAGTCATTCCATACTATTGTTCTGGTCGTGTTATGTTGGCTGCAGATCAGGTGATGGTGTGTCTCTTGAGGATAGACAACCAGATATCCACTGAGGAACAGGCCACTGTTAGGGGGACAGTATGGTGTTTTTAGATCTCCATAGCTTCCCTGATGCAATGAATGAGACATGTCTGCCACCGTCAAGTAAGCTCAACTCAATGACCACAGCATTAAATGGTCCAATTCCAAACTCACCTCATCTATTATGGACTGCCGTGCAAGACACAGTAACATGATCAGCATAAAAGAAAACAAAAACATGGAAAAATGGGGAAAAGAGCCCAGATTCTCGTGAATGGCAGATGTAGAAAGAATAGCAAAGGGTGACAAAATAGATCGCAAAAGCTACACAACTTTTACAATCACTTCTAAAATAGGTTGTAAGTAAGAGCAATGTAGCCTCATTAAAATGACAATGGTGATATTATAAATGAAAATAAGGAAATGGCGGGAATTATACATAATTACTTTGCATTAGTATGGACATGGACGTCACTTTTCTTAAGGTTCCTTGTTGCCACAGTTGACCAAAAGCCGCCTTGACGTCGAGGACAGTCACTTTCATCCCACATCTGGAATTCAGCTCTTTTTTCCATTTTTGGACAAACGGTTTAATGAGGCCTGAAGCTGAGTTGTCCGACAAACCCAAACTGAGCATCAGTGAGTAGTTTATTGGTAAGTACTGCTTGATAGCGCTGCAAACAACACCTTCCATCACTTTGTTAATGATTGAGAGCAAACTGCTGGGTCAGTAATTAGAAAATTGCAATTGTTACACGGCTATTTAAAGAATGTTATCGAGGGAATCGAGGGAATTATAGATTGGTTCGCCTAACAGCTGTTGTCAGGAAATTACTAGAGTGTACATTTAAAGATGGAGTGTCTGATCACCTTGAAAAGTTACAACCAATCAGAGAGAGAGCCAGCATGGATTTGTAAAAGGTAGATCATGCCTGATTAACCTGATCAATTGTTTTGTGGAGGTAACTAAAGTAGAGGGCAGGGGAAGCTCAATGGATGTTAATCAGATGGACTTCCAGAAAGCAAACAACAAAATCCCTCATAACTGATTGTTGGCTAAAGTTGCAGCTCATCGGATTTAGGGCAAATTATTGACTACTTAGGACGTGAGCTAAGTGGCAGGAGACAGACAGCAGGGATAATGGGCAGATCATATAACTGGCAGGATGTGATAGCGCCGTCCCACAGGAACCTCTACTATTTATTAATGATTTAGATGGCTGGACAGAAAGCCGTATATAATTGACATACTCAATATTGCCATTGAAAAATATCAACGATATTGTAATCATGCATATTTTAAGCATAAATTTGCAACAACAAAAAAAATAGATTAAGTGACTGTGTAAAACTATTACAATATTGGCAAGTGTGAGGTGTCCAATTTGGAATTTAAAATGTTCCAGTATTTTCGAAATGGTGAAAAAACGGAAAATAGACTTCAGGGTCATGGGCAAGGACAGGAAAAAAAACAGCAAATGGAATGCTGGGCTTTATATCTAGAGGAACGGAATACAAGGGGCTGGAAATGATGCTACAGCTAAAAAAAAATCCTGGTCAGGTCACATCTACAGTAGTGTTCGGCTGTGTGCAAACAAAAAGTATTTTGGGCAGTTAGAACTGTGCAAGAAGTATTGTGCGACAAGAACTGATGCTAGGAGTACTATTGATCATATTTTGCATAAATGATTTCGACTCAGGGAGGGACATACAATTACAATATTCATTAATGACATGTACTTGGGACAATGGTTAATACTAAGGCAGATTGTGATAAAATACATGACGTTAACGAAATTGTAAATTAATTCTAATGCAGATAAATGTACACTTACAGATTAGGGTAGGAAGAATGAGAACACATTTTCCTTGGACAATGATAATCTAAATTGTTTCGAGGAGCAATGGGATTCAGGGGTGCAGATAGAAAAATGAATACAACAGCAATACGGGTTAACAAAGCTGCAGAAAATACAAAAACATTGAGGATTATTTTCAGAGAGATACGTTGAAAGGGGAGTCATACCCAGCACAAGGAAAGATTTGCTGTTGATTGGAGTCGGTTGATTGGGTGCGAACTGGTCAGTGTTTCCCTGCTTTTCTAGGCAGTATGCAACTGGGCAATTTTCCACCGGATCAGTTGGATCCTAGTGCTGTAACTGTACTGGATCAGCTAGGCTCCAGTTGTTGCTAGTTTTAGAGCACTGATCTTCAGCACTGCAGCTGGAGTGTTATCGGGCCCCTAGTCTTTGTTATGTGCAGTGTGCTCAGCCGCTTCTTAATGTTGTGCACTGTCAATTTTAGAATGGACCGAAAAATAGAAAGCATTTGCACAGCAGTAGCTCATTGGCATGGATTGTCACGCACTACTTCTCAACTTTTGCCAGTCTGAATAACTACCTTTAACCCACACTTTGTTGACTGTTTTGCAGCCAGTTTTCTACAGTCTGTCATGATCACCCTTCACATTATGCAATTAATTACCTTGAAACCACATTCACAGTTTTAGGTTTAAAAACTGGACAGACAGCTTCTGACCAGCAAGATGCAACAGTCAGCATATAATCATAGAATGTTTACAACACAGAAGGAGGACATTCAGCCCGTTGTGTCCATGCTGGTTATCGGCAAGAGATCCTCAGCTGGTCCTATGCTTCTGCCCTTTCCCCATAGCCATGCAAAGATTTTCTCTTCAGGTGCTTGTCCAATTCCACATTGAAAGCCACAATTGAACCTGTCTCCATCAGACTCGTAGGTAGAACATTCCAGATCCTAACCACTCGCTGTGTAAATAACTTATTCCTCATGTCACGGTTGGTTCTTTTCCCATCCACCTTATAACAGTGTTCTCTGGTTATTGACCTTTCTGCCAAGAGGAACACTTTCTCTCTCTCTACTCTGTCTATTCCCCTCATGATTTTGAACACCTCCATCAAATTTCCTCGCAGCCTTCTCTGTTCTCAGGAGAGCGACCACAGTTTCTCCAAACGATCATTGTAACTGAAGTCTTTCATCCCTTGAACCTTCCTTGTCAATCCTTTCTGCACCCATTCTATAGCATTCACATTCTTCTAATGTGCCGTGCCCAGAATTGTACACAATACGCCAGTTGAGGTGAAGCCAGTATTCCACAAAAGTTCATAATAACTTCCTTACTTTTTTACACTATACCGCTACTTAAAAAGGCCATGCGCAGGCAACTGCGGGATCTTACAGAGCAGTTATCTTTGTGATTCCCACAATAACTGTGGACCCATTACTTCAGCTCCCCGAGGCTGAGGAAACTCCCTCCCTCCCTCCCTCCCTTCCCTGCTCCCCAGTCTCAGCTTCACAATCTGTGTGATATATCAGATCTGAAGCCAAGCGATCATTGCAGGTTGGCAGCCGGGCGGACAGTACATGCCCGGCAGCGGCTGTTGGGTTGATGAATGGAGATTTGGATTGAGATTGTGACATTTCCAGCGGTTCAGATCATTCACTGCGGATCTGGGGAAAATCTCAATAGAAACTGCTCTGTCTGCATTGTAAATGTGCTGAGTATCAGGTATTGGCTGCTCCCGGTGGAAAATGTTTCTTAAATATAATACTAATAATATAATTTTAAACAGTGATCCTAATATTAACAATAATTCTAACCAGAGATAACTGGAATTATTATCATCTGACTTTCTGGGTACGGACCATCGCGGATTGTTTTACTTTCACTTCTTCACAGAATCTAACAGCCGCGGTGGGAGATGAGAGACTGAGAAAGATTTTTACCTGAGCAGATGACGCCGGCATCATAGAAGTGTGACCAGGTATAGTGACCCCATTGAGCTGACTTACAGTCCCGCAGAGAGGCTTCGGTCCCGCCGCACTTTACATTCACCGTCACAACGGGTCCGGACCCTTCCCCAAAGTGAGCCCGGCCCGGTGCAGAGACTGCGGTCCCGCAGTCCAGCTCCCGACACACAACAGCGGCGTCCTGCAGGTCCCAATCATTGCCATACACAGTCCCCCACTGCCCCCGGTAGTGAATCTCCACTCTCCCAGTGCACCGACTGCCCCCATTCACCAGTCTCAGCTTCACCGTCTCTGTAAAATATCAGAAATATCATCAAGCGGTTCTTGTGTGTTAAACCCACAGGTTCCCAGTGCACAGACCCTCCCCATTCACCAGGTATGAATTGACAGGAATATCAGTCTGCACTCAGAACCCTAATAAAACCCGGAGTATATATTACACATGAAAAAAGGAAAGGGAAATATTAATACACGGTGCAAACGAGCAGGGAACCCGGAGACAGCCGAATATTCCCACCAGCACAGCGGCTCGAAGGAGAACTGGATGGGGACAGGCTCAGAATAGTTTTAACCTGCAGAAGTGGGGAGATGGGCGTGGCTGTAATGATCACATGTTTACGTACTCAGAACTCATTGGACGAACACAGTGAGACCCCAGCACCAGGAAAGAGCAGAGGAAATTGCACCCACACCCAGTACAGCCAATGAAGACAGGGCTGGATGGTGATGTGATCTTGATGTCAGCGCAGATTGGTTAGCTGGACCGTTGGGCCGGCAGCGGTGTCAGTGGAGCTGATCCTTCACACTCTGCTCTTCAGAGACCCTCAGTTATTGTCCCTCTGCATGAAGACAGCAGTCATCTCTCAGCTAGGTAACAGTGTGAGTGGAGCTGATCCTTCACACTTTGCTTTTCAGAGACCCTCAGTTATTGTCCTTCTGCATGAAGGCAGCACTCATCTCTCAGCTAAAATTAAAGATCTTCAGTCACAGTATGAGGGACACCCTCCCTTTCTGACTCTCAACTGGGCAGCGGGTTAATCCGTGATCAAAGAAAATGCTGAGATTTTCGCCCAAGCTTCATATTTAATGGGATGGATTAGAGCAGAGAGATAGCAGATAGTGTGAAAATAAAGGGCGATTACCTGACGGGTCAGCCTTACTGTTCCCAGGTCTGCCTGAAATGAGAAGTTAACAATTAGAGTTCACTGGGGCAAGAAATGAATGAAACTGTCAGAAAGAAAAAACACAAATACAACTAACTGCAGGGTCATTATTCCCGTGCCTTGCAGAAGAAATTATATCGGGATCTGTGATTTCATTCCTTAAAACAGAAAATACAGTTTCTGCACAACATTAATATTGGTAATGGGATAAAATATATCCAGAATTGTTTTCACATATACACACACTGACATCCGGATACACTCTCTCCTTGTGCTGACGGTGGGTGGGCTTCATGTATTACCAGTGTGAAGGTGCCTGAGAAGGCGATGGTGATGGTCCTCTCCCTTATAGAATCTTACAATGAAACAGCACAGAGGGACGCCATTCGGCCCATGGTGCCTATGCTGTCTCTTCGTCAGAGCAGTCTAATTAGTGCCACTCCCATTCCCAATCGCCCTGTAAATTTGTGCTGATGGTGCTCTGATCATTGATGACCCGTATGTAGATACCCTGAGAAGAGGGTAGTGATGGATACCCTTTTAAACCCACACTGATGGCACTGTCAGTGAATTCAGCTTTCCGATCTAAAGTTCGAGAAGGGATGGCAACACAAGTTAAAGATTTTCCGATCCTGCGGTAGATTTCAATGCCTTTCAATTTACTGCAAATTCTTCCACCTGTAACTTTCAAAGTATCTGTAAACGTGTAATTGGGCTATTCTGTCGTTCAATAAATTACATAGCTTCCTCAAACGAAACAAAACAAGATTAACGGTCTGTCAGCCTCCTAACTCCGTGCTGACTGTTTCTCAGTAAGCTCCTGCAGTTCTGATTCTCTTGTAACCTGCCATCACCGACGTGCCCTGTTCTTTTACCCATTAATAATGTTCGATCAATGGTCCCCCCGTTTACTGGTTAAGCGTTTCTGCTTTTCAAAAATTCAGTTACTCGGTTGACCTGAACCCAATCCCCCTGATCACAATGTGTCTCACAGATCTCCAGGTGTTTTTCTATTCTCAACATTATATACTACAGACGGTGTGTTGACCTGATCCCAATCCCACTGATCACAATGTGTCTCACAGATCTCCAGGTGTTTTTCTATTCGCAACATGGGGTGGCACAGTGATGCAGTGGTTTGCACCGCAGCCTCACAGCTCCAGCAACCCGGGTTCAATTCTGGGTACTGCCTGTGTGGCGTTTGCAATTTCTCCCTGTGTCTGTGTGAGTTTTCTCCGGGTGCTCCGGTTTCCTGCCAGAAGACTTGCAGGTTGGTAGGTAAATTGAGCATTATAAATTGCCCCTAGTATAGGTAGGTGGTAGGGGAATGTAGGGATAGGTGAGGATGTGGTAGGAATATGGGATTAGAGTCGGATTCGTATAAATGGGTGGTTGATGGTCGGCACAGACTCGGTGGGCCGAAGGGCCTGTTTCAGTGCTGTATCTCTAAACTAAACTAAAATTATATACTACAGGCGGTGTGTTGACCTGTTCCCCAACTCCCTGGTGAAATTATATCTCCCATGTATTATTGTCTCTTTGTATACTCTGGTGATATATTATAGACAACGGGACACCGATTCCTGTCCTCAGCTGTGCTTCCCGAGTAATTTTGAATGTGTTACTGTTTCCCAACTATATCTCACTGGTCTCTTAATGATCCTAATTCTGGAATGTAAAGAGTGTGTGATTTCCTCCCAGTCCTGGAGCCTGAGCATTCCTACTAACTTTCCCTGATAATAGTCAGTTCCCACAAATTCCCCTTTTCCAGTCACCCAATGACAGACGTGGGGGAGGGGGGGAATAATCTTTCAGTATTTACTGAAAAACGGTTCCAGTCTCAGTGTTTCTGTAGAGTCCGTGAATCGTCTTCAATCCACTCATTCATTTCCCCTACTCTTCATGCATTTATCATTTCAGCCTGTAACCATCCATGTCACGTGGGATTTTTTCTCCAAATAATCCAGTGGTTCAAGGAGAAAGCCCACGAACACCCTCTTAGGGAAACTAGGGATAGACAATACATGGGTGGAGGACAACGTCGCCAACATGACGACAGTGGTTCAAGAAAACACCCCGTCATCCTGTCTGGATAACTAGGGTTGTTCAGTAAATTCTGCCTGGCCAGCGAACTCATATCCCGAAAATGATTTTAAACAATTATAACCGAGATACCCATACTTGTCTATTCGGCCTGTTTATCTCTTGCTGTCTCAGAGAAATGTTCAGTCAATCCCCTTTCTCAATCAATACTATTTTTCCATTTATCTGCACTACTCCTCATTTCTGCTGATTCCTCCATTTTGCTCTCAGATCCTTCCTCGCAGTTTCTAACTGCTCTCATTATTGTTCTTGAAAAAGTTTGAATGCATTTCTGTGTACCGTTTTTCAAATCTCCGATATATGCAGAGGATATACTCACTATTCCAACACTCTTCTGGTCGGCCTCCTACCCTAGGTAAACTTCAGCTGATCTAAAACTCTGCTGCTGTTCTCCTGGCATGGACAGTCCCGCTGTCACTGACTCCCGGATCCCAACGCCTTAGATTTCAGTGTTCACACCGTTACCTTCCTGATGTTTAGACTAATGGGTTTAGTGCAAAACTGTTAGGTTATTTTAACATTTTATACATATGTTAAATTACTATGGTACCGTATTACTGCAAACAGTAATATAGAAATATTAATTATTAATAACAATAAACTCAAAGGAGGTGAACAGAAATGGGACAAACGTTGGATATTCAAATCCCAAAATTTAAACTCTTGAATGTGTTACAAAACCAGGGACAGCGGTGGTTTAGGGGATACAAAATACAGTCAATGCAGAGAGTTTATGAGTACATGCTTCGAATGGCAGATTATTAGATGGGTCAATAATCAAAATAATTATATTATATCAAACTATTTTACTTGAAATTTGAGCTACTTCCACAAATAAATGAGGTATTTTGGATTTCAGAAGCAAATTAATTGATAGAATTACAGTTATTGTAGCTTACACTCACAAGCAAAGCACTGGACAGAAGGAAGTCATATCAAACAATCCGGATTCTGTGTGTCAATACTATTATCAGTAACGTTTAGCATCTATCTCCATAACACATCAACGAGTGTCTGAAGAAACGTTACCACGGTTCGAAATAACCAAACACGCATCGAACCTTTACAGTACCGAGAAAAAATGTTCTGTGCACTGTCTGTTGAATTTCTATATGCAAACAAATTCAGGATTTGTTCCACAAGGTGACCAGAGTATGGCACATGTAGAAGGAGATAAAAGAATTTAATAGGAGTAGGATTAGGCCATACTGCCTACCCAGACTACTCCGCCATTCAGTAAGATCATGGCTGATCTATTGCCCCAGATCAACTTTCCACCTTTTCCCAGAGATTGGGAAACAACTCTGGATCTTTCATTAAACACTGCATCGCACCATATATAAAGTTTGGGATATGTGGAAAGAGATTCCAAAATACGTCTGGATATTAAATACTACATCAAATGTATGAATCATGTAGAAAGAGACTGAGAAACACTAATTATTACACAACACCGTGCATATAAATGTATGAAATAGAAATCATGATTTAATGTCAAAAGACATAGTTTTGAAGATTGTCAGTGACGAAATAAAATTGTTCATCCGCCAAATCGCCTGAAAACAGCAGCATACTTTCTGGAGGGTATAATCGATAATCAGTAAAAATGAAGCAATATGTATTCCACCTCCAGCTAATATATTGTACAATATTTATTGTCCTTTCTGAATATTCCAAATGCTGTACAAACTATTTAATCTAATTCTCTCCAGCACATGGCACTTCACTGAGACATTCCGGGGACAGAAATCTCAATGTGCGATGAGTCAACTGGATGCAGATCCCGGTATTCTACAGTTCTGACTCCCATACACTCGATTGTAACACTGACTACTTTCTACTTCCAGGAGTCTCCGTTTTAAACGTCTGATTAGAATTTTAACTCCAGTCTGCTGCGTCCGTACGAGAGCCATAGGAAACAATATAAAACCAACTCTTGCCGCACTTCTGTTTGATTTTGGTAATAAAACAAAATTTAACTCAAATTATCTCTGGAAATGCAATTAAATATTCATCAGATGACAAATATTAGATCCGTTTTTGCTTTTTGCGACAAAAATGAATAACAGTTCCTTATTTGAATTTGATGAACTTAAAATCAAACAGGACAGAATGTGTTCAATGACAAATTTATAAATTAAGGAAACTGTTTCAATATTCACTTGTACGATTTCAATAAATGACAAATCAAAATAAATATGCACATGCCCCATAAATTGATTTTGATCTGGGGCTAATAGCTAAAAAAAAGTTTCAGGGAGTCAGATAGATTTCATACTTTCTCTCTGTCCTATGGCTTGCAGAAAATATTCTTAAATTACCTTAAAAATCAGAATTTTAGAATGCAATCCCTTTCACAAAACCAAAAGAAAATTAATCATGGAAGTCTGTAATAACATTAAGGGAGCGTTTCCCTGTCGTGAACCTGCATTTGCTGTCGATAGGCATTAACAAATGTCACCAAACCCGCACTGGAAACAGTGAGAAACTGTCATATTAATTATTACTTGACGCTGTTCATATGAATATGTGAAATAAGTTGAGAATTTATAATACAAAGTTCTAAAGTTCAAGGTCATCATTAAGTAAACAATAACAAATGGAAAATCGTCTGGAGATTTTGGAATATTCATTAACATTATCTTTGGGAACGGCACTTCACAATGACAGTAATAACTAATGCTAATTGAAATAATATTGGTTCTGCTACAGTTAATACATTATACAATATTTATAGATCATGTACAACACTCGAACGTGGAACAAACTATTTAAATCATTTCAGTTCCACTCAGTATATCACACAGGGTCAGACAGCACTTCTACTGTGAAATAACTGGGACAGAAATGCCCGCGTGGCTTCGGTCAGCAGTAGATTTAGCTTTGACTGCTGTTCTATAATCCCTGCATTACCATCGACCCCACACCCCGAGACCTTCTATTCTCACTGTGATCACTTTCTACTGCTAGATTGCTGTTGTTAAATAATCTGCTTAGAATTTCAACTTCAGTCAGTTGTGTCGGTACGAGTGCCGCAGAGGACCAAATAACACAAATTGCCACGATATTTGTTTTCAATTTTGCATTTAAATCAAAATTCTGCACATGTCCCACTTGGGAATTTAGAAGACGTGTTAATAAGATGCAAGATATTATAAAAACAATGTTTTTTGATCGCAAAAGAATGGATAATTGTTCCCTATTTAATATTGATGGAATGTAAAATCAAACCAACAGCCCAAGATTCGTATTCAACGTGAATTCTACAAATGAGATAAACTATTTCAATATTCGCTTCATATGATCGCAATGAATCACAGTGTTTTTTGTCATAAAGCATGCCTGCTTTTTAAAAATGATTCTGAGCAACTAGCGATTGGAGAAACGGATACAGGGAGTCATGTGCAATTCATTGTTTATCTTTTCTGTGGCTTGAATACAATTTTCTTTAAATAATCCACAGAACAGGCTTTTACAATCCAATTAGTTAATATTCACGGAAATACAATTCGTTAAACACATCAAGTATCTGATAACACTGGGACTAAGCTGGCCTGTCAGTAAACCAATAAAGTTTGTAACAGACAGAGATTGATAAATGTAACCAAACACACACGGGAAATAGTGAGAAACAGAATGGAATCATCAATGGAATAAAACAACAAATATCGAGCCGTTGGAACAATCATAAAGAACAATATCGCTAACTCTTTACACACAACATGTCACTGTGTGAAAATATGTGATTGGGAAAACTTAACTATCTTCAGGCACTGTACAAAAAAATGGAGGCAATAGAATAATTAATTTAATATAAAAGATACTAATTTTGAAGATCATCACTAACTGATCAATAATACAGAGCAAATTCCCCAATGATTTAGGAACTTACAGTGACATCATTTTTTGCAGAGTGCTCTTGATAATTATACTAATCATGAAAACGAATTGAAAAATATTGGTTCCACCTCCAGTTGAGTGGTTATTATAGATTGAAGGTAACACTTCAACATTGAACAAATTATTTTAAAATATTTAGTTTCATGAACTGTATCACTAGGAGAGCAGACAACACTTGTGTTGAGAAACATCTGTTTCAGAAATGTGTGTGGCGGTTCATGGTGGCAGTAGATGTAGTTTTGACTGGTGATCTGCACTCAGTGAGATAACTTACACCTGACTCTGATACACTCTATTCAAACAAAGACGGCGCTCTACTTCTATCAGACTCGCTTTAAATACTCAGATTAGAATTTCAATTCCAGCTGGCTGTGTCAGTATAAGAAACACAGGGGGAAATATAAAACAAACTCCCGCAGTCTTTGTGTTCGATACAAATTCAACTGGGAATTTAAAATACCTGTTAATTAGATGTAGAATATTCCAAACTCGTTTACTGTAACCAAAACAATATTACTGTCAGCAATAGCTCAATTGCTAGCACTCTCGCCTCTGAGTCAGGAGATGGTGGGTTCAAGTCTAATTCCAGAGACTTGAGCACAGAATCTAGGCTGCCACTCCAATGCAGTGCTGAGGGTGTGCTGCACTGCCCAAATTCTTTCCATCGGAGGAGACGTTAAAGCGAAGCTCCGTCGGCCCTTTCAGGTACACTATTTGGAGGAAGGGTAGGGGTATTATCCCCAGTGCTCTGGCGAATGTTGATCCCTCAATCAACATGTCACACACAAAAAAAGTATTCTGGTCATTATCACATTGCTGTTTGTCGGCGCTTGCTGTGTGTAAATTAGCAGCCACGTTTCCTATATTACAGTATGGACAACACTACAAAACAATATCGAATTGACAGCAAAGCCCTTTGGGACGTCCTGACGGCGTAAAATGCGCTATGTAAGCGCAAGGCATTTTTATATAAATGGGGGTTTATTCCTATTTGTAGTTGAAAGAACTTAAAATTGAAACATTCAATCCAAAATTTGTAGTAAATGAAACTACTACAAATTATATTACACAGTATCCATTTCATACCATCCCAATGAATGACAACTGAAAATAAAATAGATCCGTTTTACGTAAATTGATCTCAGACACTGACATATTCTATTCTAACAGCGAAGTGTCTCTTTTTCTAACAGACCCTGCTTAAATCGACCCATGAGATTTTCAACGCCAGTCTGCTCTGTACGAGCGGCTGGTAGAAGGCAATAAACAAGTGCCAATATTTCATTAAACTCTACACAAGAAAATTAAAATGTATAAAGCATTATTTACTTTCTACATCTCCTGAATGGGTTCTGTATTAAAGATGATAATTAGATTAATAATATACATCTTGTAATAATAATCAGTGTATCAGTAAATAACATAATGCATTCAAAAATCTGTAACTTACAGTTCAAAAGCTGCAGTAGAGACAGGGTCAGGAAGGTTTGCATCATGGTTCTGGCGCTGGGTACAGCGATGAGAACAGAACATTACCCGAACGCAGTTCTCAGACACTAAGAGCTCCTTGCAGCAGCTTCTGAAACTCTGGCTGTTGTGGAAATTAATTCTTTGACAGAAGTTTCTGCAGAAAAAATGTTTTCTTCCAAATAACCAATAGATTTTGACTTGTGTGAACCGTGAATTACAAGCTGGTAAAATACACCAATGAGACGAAATGTGACCATAAATGGATAAAATGAACCCAGGTTCCAACTACCAGCCTATCCTGCGAGGATAATGACGTGTGACAGTTTGAAAAGTAAATGAATCACTGATCTGGCGTCCAGATCATAGATTCATAGATGCACAGGAAAGGCCATTCGGCTACTTTAGTCAGAGTCGTCCCTTTGAAAGAGCTGTCTAATTTATTGTCACATATGTAGCTTTTTCACGTAACCTGGAAATTATTCCATTGCAAGCACTTGTTTAATTGTCTTTATAAATTCCTCTGGAATCTGATTTCATCACTCTTTCGGGTCGTGCTTTCCAGATCTAAACAAGCCTTAGTGTGAAGAAATGTCTCTTCACTACCTTTCTAGTTATTCTTCCGGTTCGACAGAAGGTCTCGGACCCAGGCCCATCTCTGGAACCGCAGAGAAGAGGTAGGTGAGGCGGTGTCACCAGAGCCAGTACGCAAGGCCCCGGCGAGAGGGCCTGTGCGGTTTTCTTGTGCTGCAGGTGGAGGGAGGTCCCAGGGAATGAACTGGTTCCTGGTGGGGGTGCTCTGTGCGTCACAAATTGGCCATGAAGGAGGCAACGCCCCACCGCACCCACAAGGCCACAGGGAGAATGCTTCGTTTTACAAGGTGTCCTCTCTATATGGTGGAGGACATCGCTGCTGGTAAGATCCCAGCGGCGGTGGAATGATCCCATAATTGTCCCTTAATTGGCCACTGAAGATCCTCAATCTGCCATTGGGCGAGAAGGCTCTTGTCGGTCTATGCTGCCTCCAGGATCACTGGACGATGGGGAGGCGCTGGGATCCCCATCCTGCCAAGTCCCTTGTCACACACCGCTTTTCTCCGTGCCCCCTCCCCACCCCTCCCGGCTTCCAATCACGCCTCTGGGGGCCAGTAAAATCCTGGCCATGATCTCTGATGACAAACGTATTCATGAGAGGAAATAAGTTCGCATTCTTACTCTACCATAACCCCTCATTATTTTGAACTCTGTTAGATCTGGGATGGCGGGACTGGCGTATGAGGAGAGATTGAGTCGGTTAGAATTATATTTGTTGGAGTTCAGAAGAGTGAGGGGGAATCTCATTGAAGCCTACAAAATTCTAACAGGACTTGACAGGGTAGATGCAGCAAGGATGTTCCCGATGTTGGGGGAGTCCAGAACCAGGGGTCACAGTCTAAGGATGCAGGTAAACCTTTCATGACAGAGTGAAGGAGAAATTGCTTCACCCAGAGTGGTGAGCCTGTGGAATTCGCTACCACTGAAAGCAGTTGAGGCCAAAACATTATATGTTTTCAGGAAGGAGTGAGATACAGCTCTTGGGTCCAAAGGGTTCAAAGGGTATGGGGCGAAAGCGGGAACAGGTTACTGAGTTGGATGATCATCCATGATCATAATGAATGGCGGAGCAGGTTCGAAGGGCCGAATGGCCTACTCCTGCTCCTATTTTCTATGTTTCTATCCCACTGAACTTTCCCTGCTCCAATTCGAAAAATCCAAGCTCCTGAATTCTGTTTAGTTTTTTTTAGTTTAGAGATACAGCACTGAAACAGGCCCTTCGGCCCACCGAGTCTGTGCCGACCATCAACCACCCGTTTACACTAATCCTACACTAATCCCATCACATCCCCACCTATCCCTATATATTTCCCTACCACCTACCTATACTAGGGGCAATTTCTAATGGCCAATTTACCTATCAACCTGCAAGTCTTTGGCATGTGGGAGGAAACCGGAGCACCCGGCGAAAACCCACGCAGACACAGGGAGAACTTGCAAACTCCACACAGGCAGTACCCGGAATTGAACCCGGGTCGCTGGAGCTGTGAGGCTGCGGTGCTAACCACTGCGCCACTGTTCTCTCCCTGTAAATGAATTCCCTCACCCGTGGTGCCTTCTTGATAATCCTCCTTTGTACGTTTTGCAGGGCCTTGAAATTCTTCCAAGGTATTCGTGCCCGGAATTGCACACAGGACGACAGCTGAGTCATAACAATTGATCTATTAAGTAGCAGCTTGATGCCCTTTATGTTTGAATTCAATAACCCCATTTTCAAATCAAATATCTCGTACACTTTCTCAATCAGCTTCTCTACTTGCCCTGCAATCCTTAAAGATTTATGAACATGCATTCCCCTGTCCCTCTGTTCTTGCACCTCCTGCAAATGGTACTATTTATGTTATATTGACATGATGCTGTCACAATGAACATCACTTCTGACTTGACCACAATAAATTGCATCTACCGTTGATCTGCCCATTTCAGCAGACTGTCTACCCTGAAGTCTGCGATTATAATATTCACGATTTAATGCAGAGCCATGTTTTTCACCATCCACAAATGTAAAAATTATACATTCTAAACCCAAGTCTATGTAACTTGCATGAAGAAAGTAAGAACAATAATCTTAAGACGAACCCCCGGGCAACAGTCACTCTCGCCTGTCAGAAGAGCATCCATTCACCATTGTTCCCTCCCTCCTATCTCTTACCCAATCGACTACTCGAGCTGACATCTTCCCTTTAATAATATGCATTCCCATTTTCTGAATAAGTCTGTTATGAGGTACTTCGTCAGCATTGGATGCCCAAATACACAAGGCCTACTTCAGTCTCTGACTTGATTAAAGAACTCAATCAGTTAAGTTACACGCGATTGGCCTTTTATAAATCCGAGATGTTTTTCTCATCTTACCTCATGCTTCTGCAAGTGAGAATTAATTTTGTCCTTGATGAAGGCCTCTAGTAGATCTCTCAACTTTCACTGTGGTTAGACAGATTAGCGTGTAGTCACATGGTTTACCCTCTGCTCTCGTTTTGAAAAGGAGTCTAACGTTTGCCAAATTCCAGTTCTTTGGCCCCAGTGCGATGTACAAGGAGTATTGAAACATTGTGGTCAGACCTGATCTTATCTCCAACCCAGATTCCTTTATCTCCCAGAATGCTTCCCATCTGGACCAGGGATGTTGTCGACATTTAGTGACAAACTGTTTAGCAACGCGTTCCCATCTATTTTATCCTATGCAGGATATCTGCATCCCTCTCCTCGATTGGGACATTAATTTCAGCCTCTTCTTTTTTGAAGGCAGTTGCAAATTACTCATTCTGTACCTCAGTCACGCCCTCTGCCTCGACAGGAATATTTATTTGCTTCTCCATAATCGGCTGCACCGTTCCTTTATTTTTACTTGTATATGTTTGACAAGATTTCTGAACCCCTTTACTCTTAGCTGCTAATCTTTTCCATGCTTTCCCTTTGTCCTTCTTGTATTCTTTTCCAATTCTCCCTGTGCGCTCTGCTTTCTATTTGTTTTGAGATTATATTCTTGATTTGGAATTTGTAATGAATCTCTTCTTTCTCTTTTCCTTTAACTGACAATTCATTTTTCATCCAGAGAGTGCAGCATTTAATTCCCCATCTTCACCTCCAGATTTGAGTACTCCAATGCATTCGTGGCCAAACTCCCTGTTTGCATCCTCAGTCATCCTGAGGACATCCAAACCTCTGCTGCCTACATACAACTCTCGCAAGGAGACGTTCATCCATCACCTCTACACTCACATTAGCTTCTGGTCACACACCTAAACAATATTGAAATTCCCACGTTTATTTTATAATCTCCCCATGAGCTCTTCTCTCCCTATCTCTGTAATCTCTTTTAGCCCTATAAGATATTTGTCCTCCTTCAATTCCGGATACCTGAGCATTCCCAAATTTAATCGCTCCACCGCTGCCAAGATCCGAAATTCTGGAATTCCCACCATAAACCTCTGCCTCTCTACATATTTTTCCTCCTTTAAGATGCTGCTTAAAACTTACCACCTTGACGAAGCATTTGGTCATCTGACTTAATATCTGTTAACGCTGCTCGCTATCAAATTGTGTTTGATAATATGACTTGGAAATTTTAACTATGTAAGGACACCTCATAAATAAGAAGTTGTTGATCTTGTTTTCCACCTTCTCCTTTACTCTTCTCCAGTTAGAAGTGTGCTTTAGAATGAAGTGTATTTAGCTCTATGCCACCGTGGCTGAAAGGGCCTTTGAACCTCTCCATTCCAGTTCCACTATCATTCCTTCCATCCTTCCTTAACCATAATGAAGTTGCGCTTACCCTCAACTTTCACTCCACCAGACTCTACATTCAATGAAATATCCTCCATCACTTCTGCCAACTTCACCACAATGCTCCCACCAGACATCCTCTGCTCTATTTTCAGCATTCTGAAGGTACAGCTTGACCCACTCTTCCTTCACTCAAAACACCCACTACTCTTCCAATGTCACCTCCCCAGGCAAGTGTTGGTGATGCATGACCTGCCCTTTCACCTTCTCTCCTTCAACTGTCAGGACCACAAACAGTGATTTATTTGTATTTTTGTTTTTGTTTAATCAATGCATTACTTCTTAACAATTGTCCTCAACACCATGGAGATGAAGCATACATTCTGCAATTGCTTTGCTGAGTTCTTCCATTATGCCCAGTAGCTTCCATTCACTTGCCATTACAATTCCCTGTCCCACTCAGAGCTGACCCATCTGTGTTCAGCCGCCCACATTGTTTCAATTTTTCTGACTCAGCATCAACTTCAAAAATAAACACGTGGGAACTACTGCCCCCATTTGTTTTTGACAGCAGGTTCTGGTAATGATTCTGTTCTTCATTTAATCACGACTGCCTTCCACCCCATCACAGTTTCTCTCTTTATCTCCTTCCTCTGTTCCCATTTTCCCAGCCTCTGTCCTTACTGAAACACTGTTACAGCACAAACCTTTCCTGTTCTGAAGAAAATTCTCTTTCTCAAAATGCTACCTCGCCTACTAAGTAGTTCTAACATTTTCAGTTCATGATTTAGATTTCCAGCATCTGCAATATTTTGACTTTTTAAAGAAGTTGATGTCATAGAGAAATGTGGTTAGGTTGCAATTGAATATAAATACATACACACAATAGATAAATAACTTCGGAGAGAGTGGCAAATGGGAATATGATGGGATCAGGAAAGTAATCTTCTTCGGCAGACACTTGGTCAAATGTTGACTTGTTGCCCAGGGCAGCCACCTCGATTACCATTACCACCATTACCAGCAAAACAGCAATCACTGCTTTTCTGCTCAGTTTTGCTGTATTTGCCCACTGTAGAACAGCAGAGTGTATCTGAGACATTCCTCTCAAAACTGCTGCACTCCATATAAGGACTGTGCAGCTTTATTGGGAAAACTGCCAAATATTTGAGGAAATGTGATCTCTAATTGAGACTGTCGAGAGACGCAGAACACACTGAGACACTGAGTGGTCATCATAAGTTGTGAATGTTCACCATCGTTGAACTATACAGGGAGGGATGTGATGTGTTTCCTCTAAAACAAAGGAATCTGTTTTCTGGAAGGTGATCACTTGGAGTCAGGAACAGCTTTCCATTGCCGAAATATGTGAAAAGCAGCTCACAGTCTGCAGAACCTCAGAACAGCCACTGTGTGTTTTTCTGTTCTGTTGAAATGAGAGGAAGCACCTGGCGTTGTGGTGATTTCTCTGCTTCCGTTTTTCTTGCCTGCTGCTCTGTAATGTCAAGATACTGCAGCAGCATATTAAAACTCGGAATCTGAAATTACGTTGTTTAAAATCCAAAAGGACAAAGTATCGGGGGAAGAATTTCTGGGCAATATCATTAATTCATTGGAAATATTTGACAGCTTAGTGTCTGCAAGTAAACGTACCTCTTATCACAAAAACTGAATCACAGCACAGAATATCTGTAATCTGTGTACAATTTCCAAATGTATAACACACAATATCAACAGGCCATGATAAATCACTCTGAGTCCAATTCAATCAGCAAAGTCAGATACACCAAAGCATCAATTCTCGCTGAGGTTTTAATTTAAAATAGAAGAACCCATGTGATGTTGCCTGTCCAGGTTCATGAAGCAGGAATACTGTTAAGAATCAAATACAGTCAGGAGGATTGAGCCTGTGTTAATGTAAAGTGTTAACTCGCTGCGATCCGATCACTGGAAATGCAGCCTGTGTCAATGTCAGTAGTTAACTTGCTGTGATTCAATTCAAAGAGGGGATCTGAAGGTAGACAGTTGCTTCAATAAATTGTCCACTGTACCTCAATAAATAACATTTAATGTCAGCCTGATTTCTCTGGGAATGAAAGTAAATCTGGGTAATGAAAAGAGTCTGAAGAACTAAAACAGATCAATAAATGAACACAGCTGAGCAGCCACTGTAAAGTTATCACAGGTAGAAAATGTTCAAATGATTAATTCCTCCGGATCTCACATAGAATGAAACAAAAACTCCCCAGAAATGGACATTTAATAAAATAATTCCACAAACTGCATTGTCAATCTGGACAAAAATGATTTGAAACGAGGTAAATCCCCCATAACATTGCCACACACTCTTTGGTTTCTGAGGATGTGTCAGGTACTTTCCCAATCTGATAGACTTGTCCCCCTGAGGTGTGTTTTGCAGATATCACAGACTGACAATTTCAGTATGAGCCATGGGTGTTGACAGCAACTGGTTGTCAGAGAAACTTGAAACACATGCACAGAATGGTGGGGATTGAAGATATTTGGGTCAATATCTTGTATCTGTGAGGAGCTGATCGATCCTGTAAACAGTGGCACTTACACATGAACATACTGAGAAATGGTAGCGCTAACCAAGGAACTTGCAGTAAGCACTGATACTCAGCAAAGAACCTATATAAATTATGTTATACATGCAAGATCTCCTCAGACTTTCTCAAATACTTAAGAGAACGCAGTATGAAAGTAAAGATCTGAGGATCTCTCTGCCAACACTGTCATTTTCTGGGGTCACTGTTAATAATGTGACACTCAGGCAACCTAATAAACACTGACCTTAAATCAGAAAGTGCTGGAAATACACAGCAGATCTGATAGCATCTGTGGAGACGGAGTTAGCATTTCAGGTCTGAGACCTTTCATCAGAACTGGAAAAGGTTAGAAATGAAATAGTTTTTATTAGAAACTGAAAAGAAGGTGGCAAGAAGAAATAAAATTAAGATGTGTGATAGGACGGAGGGCAGGAGAGATTGTTGTTGTTTTTATTATTATTCATTCATGGGGAGTGAGCGTCCCTGTCTAGACCAGCATTTATTGACCATCCATAATTGCTGCACTCCTTGGGGTGTAGGTACACCTACAGTGCTATAGGAAGGGAGTGCTAGAATTTTAATCCAGCGACAGTGAAGGAACGACTGTCTTGTTATTTTTCTGGATGGTGAGTGGCTTGGAGGGGAATATTAAGGTGGTGGTGTTCATATCCATCTGCTGCCCTTGTTCTTCTAGGTAGTAGGGGTAGCGGCTTTGGTATGTGCTTGGTGTGTTGCCACAGTGTACCTTGTTCTTGATACACATTGCTTCCACTGTGTGTCGGTGGTGGAGGGAGTGAATGCTGGAGGTTGTGAATAGGGTGCCAATCAAACGAGTTGCTTTCCTGGATGGTGTCGAGCTTCTTGTGTGTTGTTGGAACAGCACCCATCCAGGCAAGTCTAGAGTATTCCATCATACTCCTGACATGTGCCTTGTAGATGGTGGACAGGCAATGGGGAGACAGGGTATGAGTTACTCGAGGCAGAATTCCTAACATCTGACCTGCGCCTGTAGCCACAGTGTTTACCTGGCTGGTCCAGTTCAGTTTCTGGTCAACGGTCACCCACTGGATATTGATAGTGGGGGATTCAACAATTCTAATACCAGTGAACATCAAGGGGAGATGCTTAGATTACCTCTTGTTTGAGATGGTCACTGACTAGCACTTGTCTGGTGTGAATGTTACTTGCAACTTATTAGCACAAGGCTTGATGTTCTCCATGTCTTTCTGCATATGAGCACAGGCTGCTTTAGTATATTCTGATTCACAAATGATGTTGAACATTGTGCAATCAGCAGCGAACATCCCCACTTCTGACCAGATAATGGAGGGAAGGTTATTGATGAAGCAGCTGAATATGGCTGTGCCGAGCACACTGCCTTGATGTTCTATGGCTGAGATAATTGAGATCCAACAACAACAACCAACTTCCTTTGTGCGAGGTACTACTCCAACAAGTGGAGAGCTTTCCCTCTGATGTCCTTTGATTCCAGTTTTTCTCGGGCCTCTTAATGCCATGCTCAGTCAAATGTTGCCATGATGTCAAGAGCAGTCACGCTCCCCTCACCTCTAGCGTTGTGCTCTTTTGCCCATGTTTGGACCAAGGCTGTAATGAGGTCAAGAGCTGAGTGCCAGTGAGCAGGTTATTGCTGAACAAGAGCTGCTTGAAAGCATGGTTGATCACCCCTCCCATTACGTTGCTGATGATCGACAGTAGACTGATAAGGCGATAATTGGCCAGGTTAGATTTGTCCTGTTTTTTGTGGACAGGCCATACCTGTGCAATTTCCCACATTTCCATGTAGATGTCAGTGTTGTAGCCGTACTGGAGCAGCCTGGCTCAGCGTATGGTTAGCTCTGGAACACAAGTTATCAGTACTATTGCCGGAATACTGTCAGGGCACAGAGCATTTGTAGTGTCCGGTGCCTTCACTATTTCTTAATATTTCGTGGAATGAATAAGATTGGCTGAAGACTGACATCTGTGATGCTGGGGACCTCAGCAGGAGATCGAGATGGATCATCCACTCTGCACTTCTGGCTGAAGATGAATGTAAATATTGCAGCCTTGTCTTTTGCACTGATGTGCTGGGCTCCACTATTAGTCAGGATGTGGATATTTGTGGAACTTCTTCCTCCTGTTGGTTGATCATTTGTCCACCACCATTCGTGACTGGATGCGGCAGGACTGCAGATCTGTTTCAGTGTTATTAGACCTGCACTCATCCAGGAAAGTGAGTGGGGACAGTATGAAGAAAGATTTTTCAACTGTGAGCTTCTGGGTTTAAGAGAGCACACAAAGCTTGTGGGATGGGAGAGGAGGAGTTTTATATGAATTGTGGGAAAATTGAGTTCATCGACCAAAAGACTTACTTGTTTTTTCTACAAGTTATTTTATCTGGTGTGTCATGTGGCTGGAAGCCTTGCCTGATTCAACAGGCTGAAATTTTCAAGCATTTTGGAGATGGTCTGGGAGTCAGGACGGCTGGCAATACTGGTGGGGAAGACATCGAGTTGGGAGCTGATCTGTGTGTTGTGGAATTGTTTAACTCTGTCTATCACATGTTGCTTCCACTGTTGGGTATGCAAGTAGTCCTGTGTTGTAACTTCACCAGGCTGACACCTCATTTTTAGGTATGCTTGTTGCTGCTCCTGGGAAGCCTTCCAACACTCTTATTGTACCAGGGTTGATCCCACGGCTTGATGTTAATGGTCGAGTGGGGATATGCCGTGCCATGAAGTTAAACATTATGGCTGAATATAATTCTGCTGTTGCTTCTGTTGCCTATGGAACAAAGCGTCTCGTGGTTACCCAGTTTAGAGTTGCTAGATCTGTTTGCAATCTATGCCATTTAGCGTCGTGACAGTGCCACACACTACAATGGTGAGTATACCTCAATATAAAGACAGGGCCTTGGCTCCAGAGGGACTGTGCGGTGGTCAATCAGAGAGCCATAGAGTAATACAGCACAGAAACAGGCCCTTTGGCCCAACGTGTCTGTGCTGGCCATCAAGCACCTAACTATTCGAATTCCATTTTCCAGTACTTGGCTCGGACCATTGTATGCTCGGGCGTTTCAAATACTCATCTACATAATTCCTAAATGTCGTGAGGGTTCCTGCCTCTACCACATCTTCAGGCAGTTCGTTCCAGACACCAACGACCCTCTGGGTTCAAATTCTTTTCCTCAAATCCCCTCTAAACTCCCTGCCCCTTACTTTAAATCTATGCCCCCTGGTTATTGATCCCTCAGCTGAAGGAATACGTTTCTTCCTATCTGACCTATAAATGCCCTCAGAATATTGTTTCCCTCAATCACGTCCCCCCTCAGCCTTCTCTGCTCGATGGAAAACAACCCGAGCCTTTTCAGTCTCTCTTCAAATCTGAAATACTCCAGCACAGGCAACATCCTGGTGAATCCCCTCTGCAATCGCTCAAGTACTATTACATCCTTCATATAAGGTGAAGGCTAGAACTCTACACAGCACCCTAACTGTGGCCTAACTTATATTTTATACAGCTCCATCATAACCTCCCTGCTCTTATATTATATGCTTCGGCTAAAAAAGGCAAGTATCCCATGCGCCTTCCTAACCACCTTATCTAACTTTGCTGCTGCCTTCAATGATCTATGGACAAGTACACCAAGGTCCCTCTGACCCTTTATTTCCTAGGGTCCTACCATCCATTTTGTATTTACTTGCCTTGTTATCCCTCCTATGCATCACCTTTGCAGGGTTAAACTCCATTTGCCACTGCTCCGCCCATCTCACCAGCACATCTATATCGTCCTGTAATCAAAGGCTTTCCTCCTTCACTATTTACAATATCATCAATTTTAATGCCATCTGCAAGCTTACTAATCATACTTCCTATATTCACGTCTGAATCATTAATGGACACTACAAACAGCAAGAGTCCCAGCACCGATCCCTGTGGTACAACACTGGTCACACGTCTGCTCTCCCAAAAACAACCCTCGGCCATCAGCCTTTACCTCCTGCCACTAAGCCAAATTTGGATCCAATTTGCCAAATTACCCTGGATCCCATGGGCTCTTACCTTCTTAACCAATCTCCCATGCGGGGCCTCAGCAAAAGCCTTACTGAAGTTCATGTAGACTACAGAATCCACTTTACCCTCATCTACACATCTAGTCACCTCCTCGAAAAATTGCAATCAAGTTTGTTAGACAGGATCTTCCCCTGACAAAGCAATGCCGATTACCGCTGATTAATCACTGCCTCTCCAAGTGAAGATTAATCCTGACCCTCAGAATGTTTTTCCCAATAGTTTCCATACCACTGATGTAATTATCTGTTAGATCCCTGCTCCCCTTCTTGAATAATGGTACCACATTCAGTGGCCTCCAGTCCTCTGGTAACTCTCCTGTTTCCAGAGAGGATTTTAAAATTTGAGTCAGGGCCCCTGCTATCTCCTCTCTTGCCTCATATAACAGCCTGGGATGCATCTCGTCTGGGCCTGGGGATTTATCCACGTTAAATCCCACTAAAACAGCTAATACTTCCTCCGTTTCAATGCTAATTTGTACAAGTGTATCGCAATCCCCCTGCCTGATATCTATGCCTACATCCTCCTTCTCCATCGTCAAAGCAGATGAAAACTAATCACTTAAAACCGTACCTATATCCTCCGGCTCTACACACAGATTGACACTTTGGTCCCTAATGGGCCCGACTCTTTCCCTCGTTATCCTCTCGCCCTTAATATACTTATAAAACGCCTTGGGCCTTTCCTTTGCCTACACATTCTACAGGCTTGAGGGGCAGAATAGCCTACTCCTGCTCCTATTTTCTATGTTTCTATTCTCCTCCATGGCCGCCACTGTTTTCAGCGCTCGAAATATGCCACAAGCCCCCTTCTTTCCTGATCCAATCCTCGAGATCCTTTGACGTGCAGAGTTCTCTGGGTTTGTTAGACCTCCCTTTCATCTTTACGGGTACGTGCTGGCTCTGAACTCTCACTATTTCCTCCTTGAATGACTCCCAATGGCCTGATGTAGACATTCCTTCTATTAGGTGCTCCCAGTCCACTTTAGCCAGATCCTGTTTTTCATATTGATATTGGCCTTCCCCCAATTCAGTACTTTTATTTCCGGTCCCTCCTGGTCCTTTTCCATAGCTGCCTTGAATCCTACAGATTTATGACCACTAAGCCCGAAATGCTCCCCCACTGATACTTCTATTACTTGTCCAGCTTCATTCCCTCGGATTAGGTCCAGTACTGCCCTTTGTCTTGTCGGACGTTCTACGTACTGGCTCAAAAAACTCTCCTATATGCATTTTAAGAACTCCGCCCCCATTCAGCCATTTCCACAAAGAATATCCCAGTTAATATTGCTGGAACATGAACTCCCCTACTATAGCCCTATCAGTGTTACACCTGCCTGAGATTTGCCTACGTATCTGTTCCTCTATCTCTCCCTGACTGTTTGGAGGCCTGTAGTACACTCCCAGCCAAGTGTTTGCCAGTTTTTTTGTTTTGAAGTTCTACCCATATACCCTCATTTGAGGATCCCTCTAAGATATCATCCCTCCTTACTGCAGTAATTGACTCCTTGATCAACAGTGCAATGCCACCTCCTCTTTTACCCCCTCGTCTGTCTCACCTGAAGATTCTATACCCTTGAATACTGAGCTGCCAGTCCTGCCATTCCCAAAAATATGTTTCTGTGATAGCATTAATATCAAAATCCCATGTAATAATTAATGCCATCAAATCATTTGCCTTGCTAGTAAGACTCCTCGCATTAAAAAAATAGATGCAATCCATCCTTGCATTATTCGCTCGTGCCTTAACAGGTCTGTATTTGCTCTGCCTTCCAAACTGATTTAGATGTTCTTCTTCATTTGACAGTGCATCATCCCGACTGTACCTCCAGTCTTATATCATTGCGCTGCCAAATTATTTCACCCCCAACAGCAACTCCACCCCCCAACCCCAACAGCACTAGCAAATCTACCAGCAAAGAGGTTGATAAAACACACACACAGGCACACACACACCGATCAGACCCCAGGCGCTGAGCGAGACAGCTATATAACCACATACACAGACTGACAAAGAGAATCACACACACACACACACACACACCGACCAGACCCCACGTTCTGAGCCAGACAGATATACAAACACGCATACACAAACAGAGACACACACAAACACACACACACACAAACACACGGAGGGATGGGAACCTTTGCAAAGAGTCAGAGGAGGGACGATCAAAGACAAGGACAAAACACAGTAAGAGGAATAGGAAAAGTGAAAGCCAGAGAAATCAAGGGCCAGAATCAAACATGGCCACAGTGAAAAATAGTGGGAAGGGGCCAACTAATGTTTTAAAACAAGCCTTAAGGCTGTGTGCCTTAACACGTGGAGCATTCACAATAAAGTGGATGAATAAATCGCGCAAATAGATATAAACGAGTATGATGCAGACGGGATTATGGAGACATGGCTGCAAGGTGATCAGGGATGGGAAATGAACATCCAGGGCTATTCAGTATTTTGGAAGGACAGACAAAAGGCAAAAGGCGTTGGAGTTGCATTGCTGGTTAAAGAGCTTTTTAATGCAATAATCAGGAAGGATATTAGCTCTGACGATGTGGAATATGTATGGGTAGCGCTGAGAAACTCTAATGGGCAGAAATGGTTAGTGGGGGTTCGATATTGATCCCCAAACTGTAGTAGTGATGTTCGGAATGGCATAAAACAGGAAATTGGAGACGCATGTATTACGGGAACATTTGTATTTTCGGGTATCTTTAATCAAACTATAGAGTGGGCAAATCAACTTAGTCACAATACCATAGAGGAGGAATTCTGGAGTATAAACGGGATGTTTTTCTGGACCAATACGTTGAGGAACCAACTAGGCAAGAGGCCTTCCTAGACTGGGTATTGTGTAATGACAGAGGAATAATTGACACTCTGGTTGTGCGAGACCCCATGGGGAGGAACGACCATAATATGATAGAATTCTTCATCAAGATGGGGAGTGACATAGTTGATTCTGAGACGAGGGCCCTGAATCTTAGTAAAGGAAACTATGAAGGTATAAGGCGCGAATTGTCTATGATAGACTGGGACACGTTACTTAAAGGGACGACGGTGGAAATGCAATGTCAAACATTCAAAGTTTGCATGGACGGACTGAAACAATTGTTTATTTCTGTCTGGCGCAAAAGTAAAGCAGGAAAGGTAGCCAATTCATGACTTACAAGGGAAATTAGAGAAAGCATTAGATCCAAGGGAGATACATATAAATTCGCTAGGAAAAAAGCAACAAACCTTAGGATTGGGAGCAGTTTCGAATTCAGCAATAGAGAACCAAGGGATTGATTAAGAAGGGGAACATGGAGAATGAGAGCAAGCTTGTGGGGAACATAAAAACTGACTGTAAAGGTTTATATAGATATGTGAAGATAAAAAGTTTAGTGAAGACAAATGTAAGTCCCTTACAGTCAGAAACGGGGAATTTATTATGGGGAACAAAGAAATGGCTGACCAACTAATTGTATACTTTGGTTCTGTCTTCACAAAGGAGGACACAAATATCACACCAGAAATGTTGGGGAACACAGGGCTCAGAGAGAGATGGGAAATGAAGGAAATCAGTATTAGCAGAGAAATGGTGTTGGGAAATTCGTGGGATTGAAGGCTGATAAATTCCCAGGGCCTGATGGTCTGAATCCCAGAGTACTTAAGGAAGTGCCCTAGAAATGGTGGATGCATTGGTGGTCATCTTCCAAGATTATATCGACTCTGGAACAGTTCCTACAGATTGGAGGGTATCTAATGGAGCCCCACTATTTAAAAAGGGAGGTAGAGAGAAAGCAGGGTATTATAGACCAGTCAGCCTGACGTCGGTAGTGGGGAAAATTCGAGAATCCATTATCAAAGATTTTATAGCAGAGCACTTGGAGAACAGTGGGAGAATCGGCCAGAGTCAACATGGATTTAAGAAAGGGAAATCATGCTTGGAAAATCAACTGGAATCCTTCGAGGATGTAATTAGGAGAGATGATGAGGGGGAGCCAGTGGATGTGGTTTATTTGGACTTTCAGAAGGCATTTGAAAAAGTCCCACATAAGAGATTAGCATGTAAAATTAAAAGGCATGGGACTGGGAGTACTGTACTGCGATGGATAGAAAATTGGTTGGCAGACAGGAAAAAAGGAGTAGGGATAAATGGGCCTTATTCTGAATGGCAGGCAGTGACTAGTCGGGTACCACAGGGATCGGTGCTTGGGCCCCAGCTATTCACAATATATATTTATGATTTAGTTGAGGGAACTAAATGTAATATCTCCAAATTTGCAGATGACACAAAACTGGGTGAGAGGATGAGTTGTGAGGAGGATGCAGAGAGGCTTCAGGGTGATTTGGACAAGTTGACTGAGTGGGCAAATGCTTGGCGGATGCAGTATAATGTGGATAAATGTGAGGTTATCCAATTTGTCAGCAAACGCAGGAAGGCAGATTATTATCTGAATGGCTACGAACTGAGAGAGGGGAATATGAAATGAGTGCTGTGTGTTCTCATACATCAGTCGCTGAAGGCAAGCATGCAGGTCCAACAGGTGGTAAAAACTGCAAAGGGTATGTTGGCCTTCATAGTGAGAGGATTCGAGTACAGGAGCAGGGATGTCTTGCTGCAATTATACAGGGCCTTGGTGAGGCCACACCTGGAATATTGTGTGCAGTTTTGGTCTCTGAGGAAGAATGTTCTTGCTATCGAGGGAGTGCAGCGGAGGTTTACCAGATTGATTCCTGGGATGGCGGGACTGACGTATGAGGAGATATTGAGTGGGTTCAGATTATATTCGCTGGAGTTCAGTAGAGTGAGGGGGGATCTCATAGAAACCTATAAAATTCGAACAGGGCATCACAGGGTAGAGGTAGGAATGATGTTAACGATGGTGGGGGAGCCCAGAACCAGGGGTCATAGTCTAAGGATACGGGGTTAACCTTTCAGTACTGAGATGAGGAGAAATTACTTCACCCAGAGAGTGGTGAGCTTGTGGAATTCTCGCCCACAGAAAGCAGTTGTGGCCAAAACATTGTATGTTTTCAAGAAGGAGTTCGATATAGCTCTTGGGTTTAAGGGGACCAAAGGATATGGGGCGAAAACGGGAACAGGTTACAGAGTTAGGTGATCAGCCATGATCATAATGAATGACGGAGCAGGGCCGAATGGCCGAAGGGCCTACTCCTGCTCCTACAGACATACACACACCGATCACACCACAAGCACTGAGTCAGACAAATTAGACGCACACACACATGCACTGATCAGACTCCAGGTACTGAGCTGGAGCCATATGCAAACACACACTCACAAAGAGACAGACAGACACAAATACACAGCACACACACATACATTAACACACACACACACGCACAGGCACACACCGATCAGACCACAGGCACTGAGCCAGACAGGTTTGCATATAAACACACACGCACACAAACACAGATTAGAGGACAAGCACTGAGCCAGACAGATATACATATACACACAAACACATACACACAAACACTGATCAGACCCCAGGCACTGAGCCAGACCGATATACAAGCACATAAAGTCAAACACAGACACACACCACACACCCAGAAATGCACACCGATCAGATCTCAGGCACTGAACCAGACAGATATGCAAACACACAGAAACAGGCACACGCACACACACACAGATCAGATACCGGGCACTGAGCCAGTCCAATATACAAACACACATACACACACCCACACACCCACACACCCACACACAAACAGTGTGCGGCACAGTGGCGCAGTGGTTAGCACCGCAGCCTCACAGCTCCAGCGACCTGGGTTCAATTCTGGGTACTGCCTGTGTGGAGCTTGCAAGTTCTCCCTGTGTCTGCGTGGGTTTCCTCCGGGTGCTCCTGTTTCCTCCCACAGCCAAAGACTTGCAGGTTGATAGGTAAATTGGCCATTATAAATTGCCCCTAGTATAGGTAGGTGGTAGGGGAATATAGGGACATGTGAGGATGTGGTAGGAATATGGGATTAGTGTAGGATTAGTGTAAATGGGTGGTTAATGGTCGGCACAGAATCGGTGGGCCGAAGGGCCTGTTTCAGTGCTGTATCTCTAATTCATAATTCTAATTCACACCGATCAGACCTCAGGTACTGAGCCAGACCGATATTCAGACACACAGACGCAGGCACAAACATAGACAGACAGACAAATATTCACCAAAGATACACCAATCAGACCACAGGCTCTGAGCCAGACAGATATGGAAACACATACACATAAACACAGACACACATATACACAATCGCGCACACACACTTATCAGAGCCCAGGCACTAATCCAGACAGATAATCAACCACATACACACAGACAGACAGAGAGAGAGACACACACACACACACACACACAATCACACAAATCAGAACCCAGCTGTGAGCCAGCCAGAGATACAAAGACGCACACACACATTCACACACAAACACACACAGACACACACCGATCAGACCCCAGGCACTGAATCAGACAGATATACAAACACATAGACACAAACAGAGCGAGACAGGCTCACACACAAACACACACACACACACACCGATCTGAACCCAGGCAGCAAGCCAGACAGATCTACAAAGACAAACACACACACGTGCACACAGACGCAAACACAAACTCACACACACACCGATCAGACCCGAGGCACTGAGCCAGACAGAGATACAAACACAGACACACGCCACACACAAACATGCACCAACTCACACAGGTCAGCTTTGATTAACGCCCAACCTGCTGCTGTTGGGGCATTGGTTTCCACAATCCCTTCCAGCCTCGAAAAGTATAGAGGCAGCATTGACAGATTTAGTGATTCGAATGGAGAGGAGATTTGGTCGGATCACTGATGTCCTTGAGTTTTCTCTCATGCAGATCACTGAGAGATAATGTACAGCCCCATGGGAGCAGACTGGCGCAATGGGAGCTGCAGGCGGTGTCCTCTTTCAAGAAGGAAGTGCATCTGCACCCTTGACAGGCCCTCGTTCGATGCCCATCAAGTTAGTCGAGATGCATCAACCAGAAGTCATTCACTGCTCTCGGTCGCACTGCCGAAAATTCCGGTTGTAAATATCTGCAGTGCCATTTTTACTACTGCAGTCAGCGTCCACCACGCTGAGGTCAAAGGGGCAGCTCTAGAATTAGAAAACACGCAGCCTTCAGGAAAACACAATTAGGTGGCCCATGAATGAATATTAATTTGAGTGCAATTTGTGAACGTAATATTAGTCAAACGTTTATCCATGTCAATTTGTGCAGATTGTTTTGTTAATAACTTTAGTTCCTTCACAGTGTGTGGGCATGTGAATGCCTCATGCAGGGATGTTCTCTGTCCAGGTGCAGTGGAGATCTGAGCTAAATGGAAGAGAAGAATGATGTTCGTGGATCACGGGGTGCAGGGGTGGGAGGAAGGGGGATGGGTAGCATTTCAATGCAATCAATGTTTAATAACTTGTTCTCAGACTTCTCATGTTACTCGCTGCTTCACCATGCAATGCCAGGCAACGCATGGTCAGCTCTCGGTGTGGTCTCCAATTCTGCCTGCACGATGACAGTGCAGTGACTGGCACGACAGAGCCATCTCTCAGTGTGGGCTCCAGGTCTGGCTGCTGAGACAGGGCAGTGGGAGGGAAATATAAAATATCTGTCAAAGAGGAGAAGTGCTTTTGTCATCCCCCAATGTGATGTCCCTGTCTCACTGCAGTTACTGTCCCCCTCTCACCATCTCCATCTGCTGGTGGCCCTGTCTCACTGCAGTCACTGTCTCCCCGCTCACTATCTCCATCTGCTGATGTCCCTATCTCACTGCAGTTACTTTCCGCTCCCACCATGCCCATCTGCTGGTGTCCCTGTCTCCCTGCAGTTACTGGCCCCTCTCACAATTTCCATTTCTGGTGTCCCCGTCTCACTGCAGTTACTGTCCCCTCTCACCATCTCCATCTGCTGGTGTCCCTGTCTCACTGCAGTTGCTGTATCCTCTCACCATCTCCATCTGCTGGTGTCCCTGTCTCACTGCAGTTACTGTCTCCCCACTCACTATCTCCATCTGCTGGTGTCCCTATCTCACTGCAGTTACTTTCCGCTCCCACCTACTCCATCTGCTGGTGTCCCTGTCTCCCTGCAGTTACTGGCCCCTCTCACCATTTCCATTTCTGGTGTCCCTGTCTCACTGCAGTTACTGTCCCCTCTTACCATTTCCAACTGCTGGTGGTCCTGTATCACTGAAGTTACTGTCCCCCTCTCTCTATCTCAACCTGCTGGTGTCCCTGTCTCACTGCACAGTGACATAAAACCACACCGTATCTATCTATCCATCCATCCATCTATCTAACTATCTATCCCTGGGTATTGTCTGTACCAGTACATCTGAGGGATACTGGTCCCATCCACGGTGCATTTCAGCTTCACCTGCTCTCCAGGAAATTTGGAGACAGCGGTGGGAGTCTGGTGGATAGTCTATGAGTTCACATCTGGGAAAGAGACAGTGAGAGGAGGAGATCAGTAAACAGGGACAATCAGTCCAGTGGAGAGAGTTAGTGAAAGAATGAGAGAAAGTGGGAATAAGTGAAGAATTAAGTAGAGCTATTGTTGAAACAAACCCCTTATGATGAAACTGGGTGATCAGAGCCAGTAACAAATATATCTTTTATTTTAAGCTGCCCTCTGAATCAGCAAAGGGGAGAGAGCAGGAACGATGAGTGTTGTCAATAACCAACCCACTCGTACAAGTAATTGGGAGGAACAGGAAGAGCATTAGGAAGTGAGGCAGAGATGGTGACGTTCATTTTCCACGTCAACAAATCAGAATGCAGAAGATTGTCAATGCCTCTCTTTGTCTCCTTCTTTCTCGTTGTTTCTGATCGCGAACTTGTGGGAGTGAAAGGAAGACTGGGAGAGGAAAGGAAAGTTATTAACAATATTATTGTACGTCACACTCACTTACAATGAAACAGGATGATCAGACCCAGTAACAGATACATCGTTCACTTCAACTTGATCTCTTAATCGACACAGGAGTGAGAGCAGGAGCTTAGAGTCTTGTGAGGGTCCAAATTCACTCTTTACAAATCATTGGAAGGAACATGAAGATTATTAGGAAGTGATATAATGTTGGAGACTCCCATTCCTCGAGGTCAACAAACCAGAATTGAATTGGTTGCCAATCTCCTTCTCTCTCTCTCAGCTTACCTTCCACTCTCTTGCTCTCTTGCACTCTCTCTGTCACTTTAGCTCTCCTCATGTATCTGGAGTTATGCCGCCCACTCTCGCCCTCTCTCTGACTCTCTTTCTCTCTCTCTATCTCAGTCCATGTTCCCTCTCTTTCTCTCTCTGACTCTCCCTCTCTCGTGTATTTAGGGTTATATCTCCCACTCTTTCCTTCTCTCTGACTCTCCCTCTCTCTTACTCTTGTTAACTCTTCAGTTCTTTCTCTGTCCCTGCCTCTCTCTAGCTCTGTCTCCCTATCTGTCTCAGGCTCTTTATCTCAGTCTCTCTTTCTCTCCTTCTCTCTCTCAGTGTCCTACTCTCTCTCTCTCATTGTGTGTCTCTTGCTGTCTCGCTTTCGTTCCCTGTATCTCTGTCTCCCTCTCTGTCTCAGTCTCTTTAACTCTGTCTGTCATTTTTCCTTTTACTGTCCTCTCCCTCTCTAGATCTCTCTCTCTCTCACACACACACTCTCTTTCTGTCTCTGACAAAGTGGGTGTCCTTGTCCTGTTGATGTGTATCAAGCTGGATCTGCATGAACTCCTGCTCTTTCAGTTTTCTCACTAAATCCTTCTCGAAGCCATTGTTCGTTCCCAGGTCCTGAAGCCCCACTCTGCTGTCCGTGTGGGGAAGGAAAACACAGGGTCAGTGCACAAAAACCCATCTTATTGTCATTGATTCATGATAGTTACAATCTCAGTTCTAGTGGCATCCTGATGAATCGGTCTTTGCCCCTTTCTCCACTGCCTGCATCTCTAATCTCTCAGTGCCACTCTAACCTGTCTTTTTTTTAAGGCATGACGTCCTGTAGTTACCTCCTGCATCCGTTCCCCCTCACAAAATGTGAAAACCAGACCTCCCCCGCACCCCCCCCTCCCCCCCCCCCCCTCCCCGCCCCACATTAGAAAACGGATAGCTCGTTTCAGCTTTACCTCGATGGGAGGATGCAGGGAACATTTGTATGGAGGATAGGAGAAATGTGTGGGTGTGCTGGATCCAGAGGGGCTGAATGGCCTCCTCCTGTTTACTGTGTTCCTGATAATCACTTTCCTCATCCCAGGGAAAGAAGAAACTGTGCCAATGGATAGCATCCAAATCTTTTTACTGATATCCTCCCCTGATAGTTAAAACCTCTCAGTTCTAGCATCATCCTTGTTAATCATTAATAGAAAGATAGAAAACTTACAATACAGAAGGAGGGCATTCCTTGCATCTTCGCCAGTGTATCTGCATTTAGTTTCTGAGTTTTATCCTAACCGTCTTGTATTGTCACAAAAACGGTCGCCCTGCAGCTCCCAGTCCACTGATGGCCCGCGTATATATTTCTCATCCTCAGACTCAAATGCCTCATTGGCTTCGGCATTCACTAGCTGTGAACCACCTCCAACCAAACACCCCTCCGAGATCGTGTCTGCATGTTTGTTGGTGTGTCTATGTGTGCATATGTGCATGTTTGTGTGTTTTTGTGTGTCTGTACTGAGGGAGCGCTGCACTTTAATATGTTGGCACTTTTCCAACGATTTTCCAAAGTTTATTTGCCCACTTGTAAACGCCTCTCATTGAACCAATCAGTCACCAGATCAATAAAACCTCAGTGATATCAGCAAAACACAATTGGCCCTTTTACCCCTTCTTGTTTGCTGTCACCAATTAACTCAGGCCTTGTTAACTGTTCAGGGGCCATACTTAGAGAGCACAACACTCTCGGAGGGATAATACTGAATGAGTTATGTTGAGAGGAGCGCTGTAAGGGGGCCTGGGGAATTAAGGCCCCCTCGACAAATAATATATAAAAGGGGCCTGGGGTATGAAGGCTTCCTTTAAAAACAAACGGGGTTAGATACAGAATAAAGCTCACTCTACGCTGTGCCGATAAAAAAGAAAGAGAAAGCGGGGTTGGCTGTTGCTTGATTGGATGTGCTGACTGCTGGTTGCTGCAACGAACCTCAGCGAAAGAAGAAAGAAGGGGCGCTATACTCAAGTGGATCTGGGCCCTACTGGGAGATTACAGCACCATCGGAGGTGCAGTAAGGAGACGGTGATGTACTCTTGGGAAGCAGTTCTGAGGGAGAGCGTTACTATCGGAGCATCACTCTTCCCACACAGCAGTTGTACGGCGTCCTGGAGTACTGTGTATAGTATTGGTCTCCTTATTTGGGAATGCTATGCTAGCATTTGAGTGAAGGTTCACAAGGGTGATTCCTGGGAATTCGGGATTATTTTATGAGCTGAGGTTGAGAGGTCTAGGTTTATGTTCCCCATAGTTTAAAAAAAATGAGAGGATTTCTCATTGAAACAAAGACAATTGTTAGGGTATGGTGGATGCGAAGAGTACCTTTCCCCTGGGGATAGAGACTCCAGATCCAGGGAGTCACAATTTCAGGATAAGGCGTCGGCCATTTGGGAATGAGATGAGAAGAAAACAATTCCTCACTCAGAAGGTTGTCAATCTTTGGAATTCTCTACCCCTGAGAACTGTGGATGTTCAGTCGTTGAGTACAGTTAAGAGCTAGATTGATAGATTTTTAGATTCGTAGAGAATCCAGGGATATGGGGATTGGGTGAGAAGGTGAAGTCGAGGTTGAGGATTAGCTGTGATCCTATTGAATGGTGAAGCAGGCTCGAGGGGCTGAATGGCCTGCTCCTGCAGCTCTTTAATGAGTTATATGCTCCCCTGCCCATCATGCTCTCTATTTCTCTACTGCCCTCCACTTTTCCATTCCCCCTCCTTCTCTCACTCCTCCCTCTGCTCTGTGTGTGGACAGTGAGCGGGTTCAGTGACGGAACCACTCCTGAGCTCAAATGTTGAGCTTAATCACGTTTGGTCTGGAAACCATGAGAGCAAAGAGTTTCTCCATATCTGCTCAAATAAATCCACCACTCATCCAAAACACCTCAATTAGATGACACTTTATTGTTTTATATTGAAGGGAATGCCAGTCTACTTTCACCAAAATGTCCTGATCATTGAACTCCTTCTGCTCAGGTATCATTGTAGTGAACCTGGTCTGCACCCCCTCCAAGGACGATGCTTTCTGAGCTCTGGTGTACAGAACTGAATGTAGTTACTCCACATGGGGTTCAGTCAGAGTTTCCCAGAATTGTATTGTATCCTTGACCCCTTTACATCACAGCCCACTTGTGATTTAGAGAGTGGGGGGGGGGGGGGGGGGGTGGATCTGCACAGGTTTATTGTGGCAGCGGTTAAGTCAACAGGAGTTGAACTGAAATCGTTGCGTGTTTGTCACCCTGTCAGACGGACAGTGAGAACATTGGACTGCCAACTGTTGGTGGTTTAAGCAGAAGAGACTGATCGGAGGTAAAGTATAAATTATAATCACAGTGCGAATCGGTGAAATATTTCATGGTGCCAGCTGATCGTAGATGACGTTGTTTAAAGACATGTAGAGAATTGTAAAAATGTATTTTTGGGATGTGGGCATCGTTGGCATGGGGGCATCACTCGCTCAGTACTAACCCTCCGACTGTGCGGCACTCCCTCAGTACTAACCCTCCAACAGTGCAGCGCTCCCTCAGTACTGACACTCCAACAGTGCAGCACTCCCGCAGTACTGACCCTCCGACAGTGCAGCACTCCCTCAATACTAAACTTCCGACAGTGCGGTGGTCTCTCATTACTGCCACCGCAATAGAGCGGCCCTCCCTCAATACTAACCCTCTGACACTGCGGTGCTCCCTCAGTATTGACCCTCCGATAGTGTGGCGTTCCCTCAGTTCTGACGCTCCGACAGCACAGTGTTCCCTCAGTACTGACCCTCTGACAGTGTGGAACTCCCCCAGTACTGACCCTCTGATGGTACAGCACTCCTTCAGTACTGACCCTCTGACAATGCAGCACTCCCTCAGTACTGACCCTCCGACAGTGCAGCACTCCCCCAGTACTGACCTTCTGACAGTGTAGCACTCCCTCAGTACAGACGCTTTGACAGAGAATCACTGCCGCTGTACCAACTGTGTAGCAAACTCCTCCTGTCCCTTCTATCCTCCCGTTCTCTGTAACTTCCTCCAGCCCTTGCAACTCTTCCTGCCTCTGTAATCTCCTCCAGCCCCTACAACCCTTCCTGTCTCTGTAACCTCCTCCAGCCCCTACAACCATTTCTATCTCTGTAACCTTTTCCAGTCCCTACAACCTTCACTCTCTCTGTAACCTCCTACAGCCCTTATGACATTCCCTCTGTCTGTAAACTCCTCCAGCATCGACAGCACTCCCTACCTTGGTGACCTCTTCCAGGCCCTACAATGCTCCCTATCTCTGTAACCTGCTCCAACGCCTACAATCCTCCCTATCTCTGTTGCTGTTCCCCTTCCTGTCGCTGTAACCTCCTCCAGCCCAATACAACCCTCCTTATCGCTGTCACACTTACAAGAATTGCACTGATTAAACATTATGGGCTAAAATTGAGGAGTTATAAAAACCGGACGTTGCTATTGTTTAAAAAAATGGACAGTGTGCAAAACATCGCTGCTTGTGTATTCAAACATGGCCACACTGTCTGTTTAGAATGAGGAATCCCTTCAAACCGAGCCATGTCAATTACACCCATCCTACACACTCCTAAAACATTCCAGAATAGAATGGGTTCTTCAGAAATAAAGAAGTGGTGAAGTAGTCATTGCCAGTCACTACAGGGTAGGAAATCCCTCTTTCCCAGCAGTGGTGAGAGGTAACAAACATTTACCTTAAAAAGGCAGCTCTAGAAAGAGTCTATCTCTGTCTCCCCATCTGTCACTTTTGTCTGTCCCTCTCTCACTCTACCTCTCACTTTCTCTATCTCCCTCTCACTCTCCCTCTCTCTCTCCCTCTCTCTCTCTATCTCTATCGCCCTCTCTCTCTGTCGCTCTCTCGCTCTCTCTCCATCTCTCTCTGTCTCTCTCTCAGTTTCCATCACGTGCCTTCATATGCAAATTTGGCGGTTTTAGTTTAATAAACAAAAGTCATCACGTGAAACTCTCCGCTGAACAACCGCGGTGGAGGGGTGCCACCACCACCCGGTAAACAGGACCTGGAACAAGCAGAGATCAGCAGCCGCCAGCCTTCTATCTTTCTCTCTGTATCTTTGTCACCCTCTCTCTTTCTCTGTCTCACTCTCACACTGACTGGGTTTTCAATTGGACACCCTGTCCCTTTGCTGACGTCATCCCTTTGCTCACTCTTTCAGGATTTGGAGTGTGCTGGCAGATCCCACAATGCAGACTCTCTGCCTGTTCATGTTGGTGCTGTTCTGGATCCCCGAGTCAAATGCTGCTGCACTAAATGAAAATGTCTTGGCTGCAATTGTCTCACAGTAAGTGTATTTAATGTCAGACTTGTTCAGGCAGCTGGGAGAGCTTGTGACTGCTCCCAGGCACAGGGATCAGCCTCACCCGCCTTGCCTCGGGTAGGCTGCAACTGAAGTGGAGAATGACAGCTGGTACACGGGATGGTCTGGAGCTGCGACAACGGCCCCGGTCTATTATCCTCTGATGATATGTGATGAGGGGAGCAGGGCCGGGTCCAGTTAAATTGAAAGACGATTGAGCAACAGAGAGGGGAAGGTGAGAGAGAAAGGACTCAAAGTCGTAATCAATAATCTTACTCACTGATCCCACTCACTGACCCCACTCAGTGACTCTGCACACCGATTCCGCTCACCGTCCAAGCTCACCGACTCCACTCACAGACGTTCACTCACCGACCCCGCTCGCCGACACCACTCACTAACCCCCACTCACCGAGCCCACTCACTGACCCCACTCATTGACCCCACGCACTGACCCCACTCACTGACAAAACTCACTGACCCCTCTCAACGTCACCAGTCACCGACGCCCACTCACTGACCCCAAACAATGACTAAACTAGGGCGGCACAGTGGCGCAGTGGTTAGCACCGCAGCCTCACAGCTCCAGGGCCCTGGGTTCGATTCCACGTACTGCCTGTGTGGAGTTTGCAAGTTCTCCCTGTGTCTGCGTGGGTTTTCTCCGGGTGCTCCGGTTTCCTCCCACAAGCCAAAAGACTTGCATTTTGATAGGTAAATTGGCCATTATAAATTGTCACTAGTGTTGGTTGGTGGTAGGGAAATATAGGGACAGGTGGGGATGTTTGGTAGGAATATGGGATTTGTGTCGGATTAGTATAAATGGGTGGTTGATGTTCGGCACAGACTCGGTGGGCCGAAGGGCCTGTTTCAGTGCTGTATCTCTAATCTAATCTAAACTCACTGGCCCCACTGACTGACACCACTCACTGACTAAACACACTGACCTCACACGCACTGACAAAACTCACTGACCCCACTCATTGACTCCACTCACTGACCCCACTCACATACGCTCACTCACTGACTAAACTCACTGGCCCCACTCACTGACACAACTTACTGACCAGACTCACTGACTCGACTCACTGACACCACTCACTGACGAAACTCACTGACCACATTCACTGACCACGTCAATGACTCCACTTACTGATCCCACTCACAGCCTAAACTCACTGGCCCCACCCACTGACGCCACTCACAGACCCCACTCATTGACGAACATCACTGGACCAACCCACTGACCCCACTCACTGACGCCAATTAAATACCCCACTCACTGACCCCACTCACAGACTACACTGACCGACGCCCACCCACTGGATAAACTCACTGGCCCCACTCACAAACCCCACTCACCTACTCCACTCACGGATGCCCACTCACTGATTCCACTCATTGACCGGGGGCTGCCCGGTATGAGGTGCGATGACCTCTCGCACCGACAAAGGCAACCCGTGACGCCCAATCTCTATGCCAGCTGAGCTGGATTTACAACCCGTAACTGTTGCCTTCTGTGTTGTTTCGGTCGCTGTGAGGCGACTATGGAATGACCTCTCCATAGCGCATGCCTGGGCGAATGGATGGACGTTGTGAGTTGCCCAAGCGTGAAAACCCCCTCTCAGCCTTTCTGGTGGGGAACAAAGGAGTGCAGGCCACGACGTTTGGCACCAGTATGGCTGCAGGGACTGCCAGAAACATGCCAAAGGTGACACATGACCGCCTGCGGGGTTCCGCTCCGGATCTTCTGTTTGGGTTTACTCCTTTAGCCTTGGACTCTCCCGAGATGCCCACAAGGCAGTGGGGCTATGAGGGCCCCTGCTCAGGGATAGGTGGATGCCGGTAGGAGGAGGGGATGAGAGGGGGAGGTGTGATGTGAATGGTGTGTGAGGCGGAGCTGGACAGGGGGCAGTAGAGGGCTGGGGTGGGTACAGCCGATCGGGGTGCAGTGGGAAGATGTTGCGAGAGAGGAGCTGGGAAGGGGTTGCGAAGGGGGATGGGGTGGGGAAGAGGGTGCGTGTGGTGTGAGCTGGGAGGGGGGATCTGGGAAGGGGAAGAGGGGGGAAGGGGAACCTGGAGGGTCAGGGGAAATATAAAGAGATTTTCGAGATTACAAATGATTCTGCAAATTTCTGACTGCCACTTCCCTGTCACCACGAGAACAGGCCTGGCCCCCACACACTCATCACCAAGGGAACAGGCTCAGCCCCTAGTCTCCCGTCGCCATGGGTAACGAGCTCCGCCTCCATTCTCCCGCCACCATGGGAAACAGGTATCGCTCCCACCCCCACCCCCCCCCCCCGTCACCATGGGGCAGACAATCCTCCCCCACTCTTCCGTCACCTTTGCTTCAGGCCCGCCTACTCGGCTGTCTCCATAGCGACAGACACTGCTCCGGTCAGTCAATATAGCGATAGGCTCAGCTCCCCGCTCTGTCACCATAGCGAGACCCACGCCCTCCACTTCGTCACCATCGCAAAGTGCCCCACCACACTGCCCTGCCAGCACAGCGACAAGCCCTACCCCCGCTTTGTCACCATATCGATAAGCACAACCCCCGCACTGTCACCGCTCTGTCACCATAGCGACAGGTCCCACCCCCGTTATGTCACCATCGCGACAGTCTCGGCACCCGCTCTGTCTGCACAGACAGTCCCTGCCCCCCGCTCGGTCTGCATGGCGTCAGGCCCCGCCCCCCCGATCTGGATCCATAGTGACAGGCCCCGTCCCCCAGCTGCTGGAAATAGTCAGTGATTCAGTGCCTGTCATCATTGAATGAGTTTAACAATTGCAGGAAAGGGTTATTTCAGCACATTCTTCAACTGATCTCTGAATTTAGCCTGGGTCACGGCGTAAATCGCAGTGTTTGTGCAGCAACTGAGGAGCTGCAGCATGAAGCCCGATTCCTGCAGAAACACAGCTAGATAAGCAGACACAGACCCCAAGTACCCGATCCTCTTCCATATAGAGTACAGCATTAACAGTGTCCATAACAGAATGAAATTTGCCGAAATAACTAACAGTAAAATGATGGATTTCCTTCGGCTCTCCATCTCTGAGTCTCTGCGACTCTCTCCACTGCTGTTAGCCCGGAGTCTTCTGCGTCCTCTGCTGCTCATTAAAATGTGCCTGACGGTGAGAGCGTTGAGCAGCAGAATCACCACAAATGGGAGCCCCGGGGTTAGAATGTAATGGACCAATTCGATTGTTCCCCAGACACGAGATTCCGCACCATTCTCTGTAACATCACAAAACCAGGGCAGGTTCCCCAGCCGATACTGACTTGTTAACATAAAATACCAGAAGATGTTCTTTAAACAGCTCAGCACTGTCACTGTTCCCAAAACCACAGCAGCCGTTTTCTCTCTGCAATATTTACTTTTCAGCTTCTGGGAACAAATGGCCACAAATCGATCAAAGGTGAAAGTGACGGTGAACCAGACAGAACAGTCTGTGGCTGCATAAAGCAGGACGGCGTGAATATTACACACGGGGATGAGCAACAGGAACTGAAACTGTTCCCAATAAACAATGGGAATGTGTCTCAATATCAGGTCCAGGATAATGACCAGTAGATCCGCCACTGACATGGCCACCAGGTACCGAGTGACACAGTTGGAGAGACCACATTTTCCCTGAGGCAGGATCCCAATCGTCAGCAAGTTGACTGTGAGGAAGGGAAATAAACAGGTCAACAACCTGGGAGAAAAGTGACCAGTTTGATTTCAAACTTATCGAGATTTACAAATGTACTCCTGTATCCAGTGATACATTGAAATATTGGAACTGAAAGAACAAACAGGAAGGTGTGTCTAGCAATGCAAGGCAGGAGAGCTTAACTGACAAAAGGATGATAGTGAAATTGTTCAACTCAGTGTGGATCATAATTCTCCCCCTCCTTCTTTTCCCTGTCTGGATTAAAAACTGTTCCTTCTCCAATCTCTCCCAGTTCTGATGAAGGGTCACCGACCTGAAACAATAACTCAGTTTCTCTCACGACAGATGCTGCCAGACCTGCTGAATATGTCCACCATTTTCTGTTTTTATCTCAGATTTGCAGCATCTGCAGCACTTTGCTGTTGCATAGAAATTTAAAGGCTGGACTGACTGAGAGCTTCTCTCACCTGTGACAGGCAGCACGGAATTCAATTATTTCAAAGCAATAATTGGGAATGGGTCCATTAGAAAAAATCAATGAAACAAATAATCTCAATCGTCACTAAGTTAACAAGGGAAATTATCAGGAAATTATGCATCAGGTTAGGAGAAAAAAACACAGTTTGAAGGATTTCAGGTAACATTGTACATTTTGTTACCACGTTCAGTATGTCTCCAATTAATGCAGTCGTGAAAGTGATTTCTGCTTCCAACAGGGAGTTGACTTTAGCGGAGCCAGCAGACTGTAACAGCGGACTGAAAACATGAGGTGAGCCCGACATGGCAATTTGGAGCCCACGTCCGGTGCAGTTCAGTGGTGCTCGGAAAATGAACTGCCTGGTACCGTGGTCTACACCCCTTTTAGGATGGGAATACCACCTGCCAAAGTTACTGAACAATCAGAGGTCCAGCAGCTCAGCAGCATTGGCAACACCGCCGGGAGCAGTGGAAATGTTAGCACTATACTAGGCCTGTATTCAGGACCGTAGCTGGAGCCCTAGAACCTAGGTAAATATGGCAAGGACACCAGGGACAGTTCAACTGGTCGGGGCCACTGCCAGTAATGTACTAGGCCTAGGACCAGGAGCACGACTGGAGAGCCGGGACCCGAGGTAAGTGTTTTGGATCCTCTGGGTCTGGTCAGGGAGTGGGTGTTACTGCTGGAACTACTCCAGTCCTGAAACCCGGACCATTACTGGAGTCCCATTTCTCAGATAAGCTTAGGAGTTCGTGGGGGCCCGTCAGAGTCGGGGCCCACTGCTGGTACTACAGCAGACCTGGAATTAGGAGCCCTGCTGGAGCCCGACATGAAAGGCAAGTGTTGCGGGGTCTCAGGGCCTATCAATGACTGGGTGCTACTGCCCGTACTACATAGGTCCTGGGACCAGGAATGTCACTCGTGGTTGGATTTCCGATAAGGCTGATAGGATAGCCAGGATCAGTCAGGGAACGGGCACCACTGCCAGTACTACAGCTGGCCTGGGACAAGGACCGTTCCTGGACATCCATAGCCAAGGTACATGTGAGTCTGTCGCCTGGGACCTATAAGGAAATGGGGGGAGGGACACTGCCAGTACAAGACCACTGCCTATCCTCGAGACTCCAGAGCCAGGTATGTGTGGTGGGCAATTTGGGGCTAGCTACGGAGGAGGGACAACTGCTGAGAATGCACCAGTCCTGGGAGCAGGCCCACAGCCAGAACCCGGGACCTCAGGGAAGTGATGTGGGATGGCCGTGGCCAGCAAGGGAGCGGGGACCACTGCTGATACTGCACCAGGCCTGGGACCAGAGCAGCCTTGGAGTTCCAGACCCCAGGTAAGTGCGGTAGGGTATCAACGTCCAGTCTGATTGCTCCTGGAAGGTGGTGATGGGGCTGGCTGAGTGCGGAGCAGTTTAATGCAGAAGAAGTCTTTGCTGTTGAGTGCCCGTCCACGGCCCACATATTACCCTTCGGAGGAGGCCTCCCCCAATCCTGCAGAGGGGATGCCTTGTTTTACTGGGAGGCCTGCACAAGCTGTGGAGCTGCCACCAACCGCTCGTGTAATTCCAGTTAACGGCCTCAATTGACCTATGGGTAAGAAGGTTGTCTACATCACCGCCGTAGGAGCCCCTCCGCATTCTATCCTAACTCCTGGGAACCCATTTAATTCCGCCCAGGGTTTAAATTATACAAGCATGATTGGATTGGGAAATAGAATTAAAACAAACGGATTTCAACTGGAATTAGGAGTGGATTAACAAGTTAATAAAATAATAGGATTAAATTAAACATGAGTAATAATGGGTTTATAATACATCAGCCCCCCCAGTAAATATTGACGAGGACAGTAACCATTTGCAGGAGGTCTTTTATCAATATCAGACTGGAGGGAGGTGTACAGGGCTGTTCCCCAGGGTTCAGTACTAGGACCACTGCTGTTTCTGATGTACATTAATGACTTAGACTTCATGGAGAGGTCATGCAGCGTGAAAGGTCAGTGAAGGGCGAGGAAACTAGTAATATAATTCATGAGGGCAGAGACAGATTGGTGAGATGGGCAGAAACAACAACAACTTGTATTTATATAGCGCTGCCTTTAATGCAGTAAAACATTTCAAGATGCTTCACAGGTGCCTTATGTAACAATATAAGACATCAAATCACATAAAGAGAGTGGAGGTAAGATGGCCAAAAGTTGGATCAAAGAGTGTGGGGGATGGGGGGGGGGGGGTTGTGTGGGGGGGGCGGTGGGGTGGCGTTAAGGAGTATCCTAAAGGCAGAAAGTGAGGTGGAGCGGTGTGAAGAGGGTATTACAGAGCTTAGACCCAGGCAACTGAAGGTGCAGCCACCAGTGGTGAATAGATTAAACTCAAAGTCCCCTAATAGATGAACACAGATACCTTATTGTCTGGTGGGGAAGAGGAGATTACAGACATAGTGGACTGGACATGTGTAGGAGGCGGTGCTCGCAGCGCCAAACCAGAAAGGCGGTGGCAATACCAGCTCCACATTTTCGTACCATCCCCATGTCATGGAGTGATCCTGCATGGTTTTTTTCCTGTCTCAGTCTGCCAGCCAGGATCCTAGTACCTTTATATATGAAAATTCCACCTCCATGAGCTGCTGGCCAAAACGAGCTTCGGCAGTTCAGCAGTATAGGCACTGTCAGCGGGAAGATGTCCACTGTCATGAATGGGCAGGAAGCAAAGAGACACAGACCCTAAGAAAATAGACGACAGGTTTAGACAGAGGATCTGGATCGGCGCAGGCTTGGAGGGCCGAAGGACCTGTTCCTGTGCTGTAATTTTCGTTGTTCTTTGTTCTTTGTGTCAGTACTGCAGAGGTCTTGGAACCAGACCGAGCGCTGGAACTTGGACCCAGGGTGAGTGAGGCGGGGTCGCCAGGTCCAGTCTGGAAGGCCCCAGTGAGGGGGATTAGAGCACTGGTCATAATGTCCAGGGAGAGCGGATGGGAGCTTCATTGTTTCACGGCTGGGACCCCCCGTGGGCCACAGATTGCGCACAAAGAACCCAGCCTCCCACCAAGCCCGCAGAGAGGGTGCTCCATTTTGCAAGTCACGCTCCACAGTTGAGGTCACCCCACCCCTCCCACTGGTTAGGTTCCAGTGGTGGCGGAAAGGGGCCCTCAAATGGCTACTTAAGGGCTACATTTGTCTTTAGGGTGGGAAGGTCATCATCGGACAACCTCCCTCCCCTGGCAGGATCACTTGGCAATGGGGCAATGGCAAACCCTCTGCCCCCACTAACCATCACGTTTGTCTGGGGCCCCACCAACGACCTCAATTTATGGGCACCCATAAAATCCAACACAGGGAGCGGTGAGGTAATGCATACATTTGAAAACAATGATGAGAATTTTGAAATCAAGACGTTTCTTAATCAACAGGCAATGTAGATCAGCGAGCTCAGGAGTGGTCGGTGAACAGGAGTTACTGTGAGTTAACACACCAGCAGCAGAGATTTGGATGACCTGAAGTTTATAGACAGTAGAATGTGGGAGATCAACAGAAGGGTACTGGAATGGTCAAGTCTAGATGTAAGGAAGGCATGAATGAGCGCTTTGAGCAGCGGTGCTGAAACAGGGGCGAAGTCAGGCGATGCTACAGAGGTGGAAATAGGCCATCCTTGTGAAAGGGCATATATGTGGTTGGAAATCATGTTTGACAAATTTGCAACAGATCTTTGAGGATATAGCAATCAGAGTTGATAAAGGGGAACTGGTAGATGTAGAATATTTGGATTGCCAGAAGGATTCGATAAAGTGACACATAAAATACTATTTCACAAGATGGGAGCTCCTGGTATTCAGGGCATTGTATCAGCATGGATTGAGGATTGTTTAACTCACAGAAGGCAGAGAGTCGGGATTAATGGGTCTTTTTCAGGTTGGAAAGACGTATCCAGTGGAGTGCCACAAGGATCAGTCCTTGGGTCTCAACTTTTTACTATCTATATTAATGACTTGGAGGACAAAGGGGACAGCATGTAATGTATGCAAATTTGCTGACGATACAAAAATAAGTGGAAGGGCATATTGTGATGAGGACATAAGGAATCTGTAAGGGGATATAGATAGGTTTAGTGAGTGGGCAAAAATTTGGCAGATGGAGTTTAATGTAGGGAAGTCTGAGATCATGCACTTCAGTAGGAATAATCAAAGCCAGACCATTATGTAAATGGACAGAGACTTCCAGAAAGTGCAGCATATAGGGATCTGTTATTGTGCATGAAACACAAAAAAGATAGCACGCAGATGCAGCAAGTAACTAAGAAGGCAAATGGAATTTCGGCTTTTATTGCTGGGGGGGTTGGAGTACAAAAATAGGGAAGTCTTGTGACAACTGTGCAGGGTGTTGTAAGGCTGCACGTGGAGTATTGTGTACAGTTTTGGTCCCCGTATTTAAGAAAGGATATACTGGCATTGGAGGCAGTTCAAAAGAGAATCACTGGGCTGACTCCTGGGATGAAGGGATTAACTTATCAAGAATGGCTAAAAGGTAGGCCTTTTTTCATTAGCGTTTACAAGAATGAGGGGTAATCTTACTGAAACGTGCAAGATTCAGAGGGGGCTTGAAAGGGTAGATGTTGAGAAAATGTTTCCACTACTGGTGGAATCTTGAACTAGGTGACATAGTTTCAGAATAAGGGGGCACTCATTTAAAACTGAGATGCGAAGGAATTTCTTCCCTCAAAGGCTTATGAATGTCTGCAGTTCTCTACTCCAGAGAGTTGTGGAGGCTAGATCGCTGAAATTATTTAAAGAGGAAGTAGATAGATTTTTGAAACATTGGGAAATTGAGGGCTATGAGGAGTTGGAACGAAAGATGAGTTGAGGTCTGGAGCAGATCAGCCATGATCTTATTGAATGGCGGGGCAGGCTTGAGGGACCGAATGGCCTACTCCTGCTCCTATTTCTTATGTTCTTACGTTCCTATGAAGCTCATCTCGGTATCAAATAAGGCACCAAGTTATGGATAGTCTGGTTGATTCTCGCACAGTTGCCAGGAAGAGGGATGGAGCAGGGAGCGAGGGAATAGAGTTTGGAGTGGGAACTGCAAACAATAGCTTCATTCTTCTCAAATATTAATCAGCACAGCAAATATGTGAGTTAAGAACATAAAATGATGGACATACTCAGCAGTTCTGGCAGCATTTGTGGAGATAGAAACAGAATTCATATTTCAGGTCTGTGAACCTTCATCAATTCTGAGTATTTCCGACACTTTTATGTTTTAGTTCAGATTTCCAGCATCCCCAGTATTTTGTATCTGTTATAGATGTGAAAGGGATTACATTTTGGAAGTATGTTTGCGTGATACAATGCAAGCTACAGAAGGGAGTGCAAGGACAGAGAGACCTGGCGAGTTCGTGTGCAAATCATTGAAGGTCACAGGACAGGTTAACAAAGCTGTTCAGAAAGCATATGGGATCATGGGCTTTATAAATACAGACATAGATAACCATAGAAAGAAAGTTATACTGAACTGATACAAAACAGTACGGCATGCCTCAGTGAATGTTACGTGGAGCAACAGCATTTTAATCATACTGTACCAGCGATCTGGGATTTCAGTTACAAGAAGAGATTGGAAAAGCTTTGATTGTTCTCTTTTGAAAAACGAAGGGTAAGGGTATATTTAATATAGAAATCAGGAAGACTTTTTATAGTGTAATTAAGGAGAAAGTGTTTCCAATGTCAGAAAGTTCAATATTAAGAAAAAACAAAATGATGGTAATTGGCAAAAACCATAGTGGAAATGAGGAGCATTTTCTTACACAGCGAATTGTTGGGAGCTGGAATTCACTGCCTGTAAACATGGTGGAAGCAGATTCAATAATATCCTTCAAAAGGGAATCTAATGAATACTTGAAAGAAAAGAAATGCTGGAGTCTGGGGATAGAGGATGAAAGGGGAACTAATTAGATAGCTCTTTCAAAGAAACAACATTGACACGATGGGCCGAATAGGCTCGTTCTGCGTTGCATCAACCTTTGATTCTATGAGCAAGAGACAGACAATAAAAAATAGAGAGTGAGACACAGGTGAAAGAGAAAAAGGTTAATAGACACAGAGATAAAAATATGTTTCTGCTGCTTTTCAGGACAAGGTATTGTGATTCATGATCTGTCCGTGCCAGATACTGTTGATGCAGGTAACACACAAACTTCATGCTGCCTCCTTATGTCCATGTATTCTACGTGCCGCCCAGGGTGTTCTGGGCTGCTGTCTGGCTGCACGATTATCAGGAACCTAATTTTATCTGAAGCTCGTTCGCAACTTCTGGCATCACCGAGTGATTTCAGTATGATGCCGTGTTCCTGCCTGATGTCCCTTCTTAACTGCCTCCTCCCCTTCTTTCTGCTGTCTGGGATGATGCAGAAGCTGCAGACGGCGGGACCATGAACCTCCTGCTTTCCATAACACCCTCAGTCCCTCACCCCCAACTCTCCCCTTCTGATTTTATAATTTCCAATGCCAACCCAAAACTGCCGCCTTCCCAGTCACAGCAGCTCCAGGAGACAGAGAGAGCAGCGGCACAGCACTGATGGAGAAGCCCCATAACATGGTTTGATATTCACAACCACCAGATTAAATACTTACACTGCCTGAACCTTAGTGGCTGGTATAGAGTCTGAATCTGCATGGGGTGTGTCATTGAGCACAAGTAAGCTGCAGCCAAGCCGAGGTGGGGAGGGGGGAAGAAAGTTCATGTGTCAGCTCACCGGAGGGCGAGTTCATAAACGAGCTATAACACACAATACCTCAGATGTGAAAATTGCTGGAGCAGCACACAGGAGAATGCCGATGGACATGTACACTGAGATACTTTGTCCATTGACAGGTCTGTCAGACAGTTTGTTGTCACTCTCCATGAGCATGGAAGGATCCAGCCCCAACAGGACACAGAACATTGTACAGAGCATGATGCCCATTCTTTCCGCTGTGGACGTGGTCACTAACTCCATGACCGCACTCGTGGTCCCAGCTGTGATGCAGCGTCTGGTGACCATTTCTTCAGCTTCCACTGCAGTACAGACGGCAGACACCTAAAGTCAGACTGAGATCATAAGATCCGTGCTGGCTGCCATGCAGGAACAGACTGCTTCCAACATGGCTGCGGATGTCACTGGGGTTCGCAGACTCTCACAGCTGTCCATCAATCTGTGATACAGTAGATTACTAGTATTTCTGAGTTGTCTCCCCGTGGAAGTGGCAGTGACTCCGTGGTGCATGAACCTGCTGCCCTCTCTCAGGATGACAGTATTTCTTCTTCCTTCACTGTCACTCAACCAGTGTCCCTGCTCTTACCTATCAGCCAGCCCAGGCTGCTGCTTCTCATTTCGAGGTGGTGCAGTCTGAATCCGAGTCCTCAAGCACAGAGCTATCCGAGTGTGTCCTGCAAGACTATCTGCAATCTCTCCCAGTGAATGTCAGCAGCCTTTCACCAGCCATGCTGCAGCCACTGGGGAACACTGTGCAAGAACACGAGGCAAGTCGAGGACACCAACAAGACAGGCTCCAAGGGAGTACTCAAGTCTGAATAGATCAGTTTTGTTTGTATAATTGGATGTGTTGTTTGATAAAGATGTTAATTAAACGATTGTGTTGGTGGCATTTTTTTACAGAGAGATGAATTAATTATAGAGAAGTTATAATGCGGCATTTAATTATCCAAATATAGACTGATAAAGCAGTAGTATGGATGGCAGACAGGGGGAAAGTCTCAAGAATGGGTTCAGGAAAATTTCTGAAGCTACATATTTCCAGTCCAACGAGAGAGCGTGTGAAGTGGGGAGGGGGGGCGGCATTGCTGGTCTGAGTGTTTCTTAATAAGGTGGGCCAAGTGGTTAGAATATCAGTTGGAGAACCTTTATGGTGCAATGATCATTGCATCATTAGGATTAGGTTGGTTATGGAAAAGGACAAAGAACAAGCTAAGGTAAAAAAAAAATCTGCAGGAAAGCCAAATTCAATGGGGTCGGAATGGATCTGGGAAGAATAAATTGGACTCAAAGTTTGGCGGGAAAAACAGCAGCTGAACAGACAAATTAAGTTCAAAAGCAGGGACGTTAGAATGGACCTAAATAGAGCTCTTGTTAGGCAGCAGCAGGAGTATTGCATCCAGTTCTGATAACCACACTTCAGGAAGGATAAGAAGATCCTTGAGACGGTGCAGAGGAGATTTAACAGAATGGTTCCAGGGTTGGAGGATATTAGCTGCAAGGTTAGGTTGGAACATCTGGGGTTGATCTACCTCCAGCAAAGGAGATTAAGGGAGATATAATAGCGGAGTACAAGATTATGACAGATTTAGATCAGTTAGATGAGTAAAAGCCATTTCCATTAACTGATGGAGCAACGCCTATAAACACAATCTGCAGGCTTTATCGTTCATGGGATGTGGGCATCGCTGGCTAGGTCAGCATTTATTACCCATCTCTAATTGCCCTTGAGGAGGTGGTGGTGAGCTGCCTTCTTGAACCGCTGCAGTCCACGCGGGGTAGGTACACCTTCAGTGTGTTAGGAAGGGAGTTCCAGGATTTTGACCCAATGACAGTGAAAGAACGGTGATATAGTTCCAAGTCATGGTGGTGTGTGGCTTGGATGGGGAACCTGCAGGTGCTGGTGTTCCTATGTATCTGCTGCCCTTGTCCTTCTAGGTGGCGGAGGACAGGGGTTTGGAAGATGCTCCATAAGGAACCATGGTGAGTTGCTGCAGTGCATCTCGGAGATGGTACACACTACTGCCACTGTGCGTCGACGGTGGAGGGAGTGAATGTTTTTGGATGGTGTGCCAGTCAAGCGGGCTGCTTTGTCCTGGGTGGTGTCGAGCTTCTTGAGTGTTGTTGGATCTTCAGCCATCCAGGCAACTTGAGAGTATTCCATCACACTCATGACTTATACCTTGTAGATGATGGACAGGCTTTGGGGAATCAGGAGGAGACCTGCTCTTGTAGCCACTGCATTTATATAATTACCTTCGTTCAGTTTCTGGTCAATGGTAACTCCTAGGATATTGATGGTGGATGATTCAGCAATCGGAATGATATTGAATGCCAAGGGGAGATGTTCAGATTCTCTCTTGCCAGAGTAAGAGATGCAGGGGACAATGTGGAAGATCTTTTTTTTATGCAGCGAGTGGTAATAACCTTCAACTCACTGCCCACGAGTGTGGTGGAAGTGTAGACTATCAATGTTTTTGAAAGGAAACTGGATGGACACTTGATGGAAATGGACTGGCAGGGCTATGGAGAACGAGCCGGGGAGTAGGACTGAGCGGGCTCTTCACCAGATAACCTGAATGGACACGATGGGAGTAATGACCTCCTTATTTCCTATTTATGACTTTGCCCCTATCACTTTCTGTGACTCTATGTTGGATATAACGACCGCTCATGCCTGGAAGATCCAGATGCATAGAAATTCAATGAAGCTATGACCTTATCGGCCACTGACAGCTCCGTCCTCACACTGATGTGAGGCTCCAGGTCGTGTTGCAGGAGGCGACATAGCTCTGTGACCACCTCCTTATTGAATCCGAGTCACCTCAGACACTGCTCCTGGGTTTGGTGTAGGTATAAAAAATGCTGTTGGAAAACCCCTGGTGAGTAGGGCAGAGACGGCCCCACCCCACTTTGCAAGAACATCCCCTCTCTGCAGCCTCTGCTCCATTTGTTGCTCATGTTACAGACCCAGACACACTGTAAATACAGTCCCTATAGTTTGTCCAGACTTGGGTCACCAACTCCTGTGTCCTCCGTGAATGTCTGTTCCTGTGCTGTAATGTTCTTTGTTCTTTTAGGCGACATGTTTAGATAGAGGATCTGGATCGGCACAGGCCTGGAGGGCCGAAGGGCCTGTTCCTGTGCTGCAATTCTCTTTGTTCTTTGTTCTCTTTGTCTGCAGCAGCTCACAACACAACCTGCAGAAAAACATCCACAGCACCTCCACAATCTTTACAATAGCAGAAGTAAGTTACAAGCACCTCACCAGAAAGCTGGATGTCTGGTCCTCTTAAATAACACGAGAGGGGTTTCGTCGCGCTGCTTTAATATATGTTCAGCTGCCAGTGACTAACACAGGCGGTCAGTGGACATGCACAGATCAAGTTTCAAAGACGTACATCAAAGCTATCGGAATGGGAGATTGATGTCTCATTCAAACTCCTCCTAACACTAACACCACATGCTCCGTATGTCCAGGCTGGAGCCATGCCCAGCATGGGTACTGTGCAAGCCGAGATTGAATTGTCTGTTTTCGCAGATCCCATTATTTTATGGACCAAGGCTTCCAGAGTGTTGGTGTCAGCAGTGCTGTAGAGCCAAAGATCACAATCGGAGAAGATAGAGAGGGAAGGAAAAATACTTTAAAAACGACTCGTGCACAAGTGGCCGACTGTTTATCGTGCACTGTTTTATTGATCCAGGCTTCCATAGTGTCATCTCCAGTGGTGACATTGAGCCGAAAGTCTTGGCCAGTGTCGGATGCTGAGGGAAATAGTTTCGCCAGGAATATCAACAGCAACAAGTGTAGGAGGTGGCGTAGTCGTATTATCACTGGACTAGTAACCCAGAATCCCAGGGTATTCTTCTGGGGGCATGGGTTCGAATCCAACCACAGCAGAATTAAAACTGGTCTAATGATGGCCATGTAACCATTGCCAATTGTTGGAAAAGCCCATTTGGTTCACTCATGTCCTCGAGGGAAGGAAATCTGCTGTACTTACCTGGTCTGACTGACATGTTACTCCAGATTCACAGCAATGTGGTTAACTGTTACATGCCTTCTGAAATGGCCGATCAAGCCACTCAGTTGTCCCTAACTGCCACAAAGTCTATAAAAAGGAATGAAAACGGACGGACCACCCGGCATCGACCTCGGCACCGGAAACAACAACGGCAAACCCAGCCCTGTCGACCCTGAAAAGTCCTCCTTCCTAACATCTGGGGGCTTGTGCCAAAGTTCGGAGAGCTGTCCCACAGACGAGTCAAGCAACAGCCTGACACAGTGATAATCATGGAATCATACCTTGCAGTATATGTCCCAGACACTGCCATCACAATCCCCAGGTACGTCCTGTCCCACCGGCAGGGCAGACCCAGCAGAGATGGTGGCACAGTGGTATACAGCAGGGAAGGAGTTGCCCTGGGAGTCCTCAGCATCGACTCCGGACCCAATGAAGACTCATGGCATCAGGTCAAACATGGGCAAGGTAACCTACTACTGATTACCACCTACCGCCCTCCCTCAGCTGATGACTCAGTACTCCTCCATGTTGAACACCACTTGGAGAAAGCACTGAGGGTGGCACGGGCACAAAATGTACTTTGGGTGGGGGACTTCAATGTCCATCACCAAGAGTGGCTCGGAAGCACCACTACTGACCGAGCTGGGCGAGTCCTAAAGGACAAGGCAGCTGGACTGGGTCTGCGGCAGGTGGTGCAGGAACCAACACGACAGAATAACATACTCGACCTCGTACTCACCAATCTGCCTGCCGCAGAAGCATCTGTCCATGACAATATTGATAGGAGTGACCACCGCACAGTCCTTGAGGAGACGAGGCCCCGCCTTCACATTGAGGATACATTCCATCGCATTGTGTGGCACTATCACCGTGCTGAATGGGATAGATTTCAAACAGATCTAGCAAAGCAAAATTGGGCATCCTGAGGCGCTGTGGGCCATCAGCAGCAGAACAATTGCACTCAACCACAATCTGTTACCTCATGGCCCGGCATATCCCCCACTCTACAATTGCCATCAAGCCAGGAGACCAACTCTGGTTCAATGAAGAGTGCAGGAAGGCATGCCAGGAGCAGCACTAGGCATACCTCAAAATGAGGTGTCTACTTGGTGAAGCTGCAACCCAGGACTACTTGTATGCCAAACTGCGTAGGCAGCATGCAGTAGACAGAGCTCAGCGATCCCATAACCAACAGATCAGATCTAAGCTCTGCAGTCCTGCCACATTCAGCCGAGAATGGTGGTGAACAATTAAATAAATAACTGGAGGAGGTGGCTGCACAAATATCCCCATCCTCAATGATGGGGGAGCCCAGCACATCAGTGCGAAAGATAAGGCTGAAGCATTTGCAACAATCTTCAGCCAGAAGTGCCGAGTTGATGTTCCATCTCGGCCTCCTCCTGAAGTCCCCCAGCATCACAGATGCCAGACTTCAGCCAATTCGATTCACTCCACGTGATATCAAGAAAGGTCTGAAGGCACTGGATACTGCAAAAGCTATGGACCCTGACAATTTTCCGGCAATAGTCCTGAAGACCTGTGCTCCAGAACTTGGCGCAACCCTAGCCAAGCTGTTCCAGTACACCTACAACACTGGCATCTACTCTGCAATGTGGAAAATTGCCCAGGTATGTCATGTACACAAAAAGCAGGACAAATCCAACGCAACCAACTAGCGCCCCATTAACCTACTCTCAATTATCAGTCAAGTGATGGAAGGTGTCATCAACAGTGCCATCAAGCGGCACTTGCTTAGCAACAACCTGTCAGTGACGCTCACTTTGGATTCCGCCAGGGCCACTCAGCTCCTGACCTCATTACAGCCTTGGTTCAAACATGGACATAAAAGCTGAACTCAAGAGGCGAGGTGAGCGTGACAGCCCTTGACATCAAGGCAGCATTTGACCCAGTATGGCGTCAAGGAGCCCAAGCGAAATTGAGGTCAATGGGAATCAGGGGGGAAACCCTCCGCTGGCTGGAGTCATACCTAACACAAAGGAAGATGGTTGTGGTTGTTGGAGGTCAATCATCTGAGCTCCAGGACATCACTGCAGGTGTTCCTCAGTGTAGCGTCCGAGGCAGAACCATCTTCAGCTGCTTCATCAATGAACTTCCTTCAATCATAAGGTCAGAAGTGGGGATGTTCGCTGATGATTGCATGATGTTCAGCACCATTCGCGACTCCTCAGATACTGAAGCAGTCCGTGTAGAAATGCAGCAAGAACTGGACAATATCCAGGCTTGGGCTGATAAGTGGTAGGTAACATTCGCGCCACACAAGTGCCAGGCAATGACCATCTGCAACAAGAGAGAATCTAACCATCTCCCTTTGACATTCAACCGCATTACCATCGCTGAATCCCCCACTATCAACATCCTAGGGGCTACCATTGACCAGACGCTGAACTGGAGTAGCCATATAAATACGGTGGCTACAAGAGCAGGTCAGAGGCTTGGAATCCTGTGGCTGGTAACTCTCCTCAAATCCTGTCCACCATCTACAAGGCACAAGTCAGGAGAGTGATGGAATACTCTTCACTTGCCTGGATGGGTGCAGCTCCAACAACACTCAAGAATGTCGACACCATCCAGGACAAAGCAGCCCGCTTGATTGGCACCACGTCTACAAACATTAACTCCCTCCATCACCCACGCACAGTGGCAGCAGTGTGTACCATCTACAAGATGCACTGCAACAATGCACCAAGGCTCCTTAGACAGCACCTTCAAAACACGCGACCTCTACCAACTAGAAGGACAAGGGCAGCACATACATGGGAACACCACCACCTGCAAGTTCCCCTTCAAGTCACACACCATCCTAACTTGGAACTATATCGCCGTTCCTTCACTGTCGCTGGGTCAAAATCCTAGAACTCCCTTCCTAACAGCACTGTGGGTGTACCTACCCCACATGGAAAGCAGAGGTTTAAGAAGGTAGCTCACCAACACCTTCTCAAGGGCAATTAGAGATGGGCAATAAATGCCGACCTGGCCAGCGACGCCCACATCCCATGAATGAATAATAAAAAAAGCAAGGCATAGTAAATGATAAGGACAGTAATGCTGTTAAACGTGGTTTATAAAATTAATAGCTATATAGAGAGACTTACCAGTGACACCAATCATAGCCAGCATAGGATAGTAAATGAATTGAATCAACCGAAGTGTGAGATTGATCCGGGTGTCTAATGATAGCACATCATAAAATGTAGAAAGAATGTACTGATTCCAGGAGAAACTCCTGCCCATTGTTGCAACATTCCAATCTATTGTTCTCAGATTCTGATCCAATGCTGTAACATTCCAATCTATTGTTCCCAGATTTCAACCCATTGTTGTAACGTTACAATCTATGGTTCTCAGATTCTGACCCATTGCTGTAACAGTACAACTAATGTTTTCAGATTCTGATCTATCCTTTCCCTCTCTCTGGAACTGCAAATCCCTGTTAGTGCTGGGGTGATATTCTTGCGGACACTATGGGACAGCACACTGAACGGAGGTCCTTATTAACAGAAGAGGGGAATCCTCCAGTGATCCAATTAGGGTCCATGGAGACTGGCATTAATTACAGTCACTGAACAAACAAGTTGAATTCACCTTCTTCTTTCCAAAATAAAGTCGAATATTTTGTGCCATAATCCAAGTCCGGATGCGATGTAGGAGAGAAAAATATGGTGGAAATAGTTGAGGCACTGGCCAGAATCTTTCAATCCTTCTGGAATATGAGATGGTACCAGAGGACTGGAGGGTTACAAATGTTATAAACTGTTTAAAAAAACAGAAATGCGGTAAACCCTGTAACTCCTAACCAATCAGTCCAACGTCACTACAGGACAAATTTCCAGAGGTCACAACCCAGGAGAAAATAATTCGTTGTTTGGATAAAAATGGGATAATTACTGGCAAGCAGAAAAGATATGTTAATATCATATCATGTCTGCAAACTTTAACAAGCACAACTGATATGCATGCAGTGCCTTTAACATAATAAAACATCACAAGGGTTTTTCACAGGAGCATTTTAAAACAGAATATGACACTGAGACACAACAGGAGATATTAGGTTAGATGACAAAAAGCTTGTACAAAGAGGTGGGGTTTAAGGAGTGTCAGAAAGGAGGAAAGCGAGGTGGAGAGGCGGAGAAGTGTAGAGAGGATATTACAGAGCTTGGGGCCGAGGCAGCTGAAGACAAAGCTGCCAATGATGCAGCATTAAAATCACGGATGCACAAGAGGTCAGAATTAGAGGAGCGCAGGTATTTCGGGGGGTTGTTGGGCTGGAGGAGATTACAGAGATAGGGAGGGGCGAAATCATGGATCGGAGTTGCAAACAAGGATGGAAATTTTCAAAATCAAGACATTGCTTGGCTGGGAGCCAATCTAGGTCAATGATCGTGTAAAGAGATTTGGTGTGAGTTAATACAAGAGCAACACAGATTGTATGACCTCAAGTATGCAAAGAGCAGCATGTGTGAGACAAGCCAGCAGTGTGTTAAAATCTTGAATTGAAATCTACTCTTAGTAATGATGCCATGAAACTATCATTGATTGTTGTAAAACGCTATCTTGTTCACTACCGTTCTTTAGGGAAGGAAATCCTTACCTGGTCTTGCCGACATGTGACTCCAGACCCACAGCAATGTGATTCACTCTTAACTGCCCTCTGAAATGGCCTAACAAGTCATTCAGTTCTCAATGGCTAGTAGGGATGGGCAACAAATGCTGGCTTTCCCAGCGGCGCCCATATCCCATTAGAGAATAAAAATGAAGGAAATGAGTCAAGTCTAAAGGAAAGAAAAGCATAAATGAGCGTTTCAGTAGCAGATTAGCTGAAACATGCACGAGGTCGAGCGCTATTACTCTGGAACTGTCGGTTTTTCTCTTCATTCCACAATCAATGTTCACCTTTTACTTTCCTAATTCCATTTCATTGTTACTTGCCTGCAACATTGCCTTATATAATATTCATTTGCAATACATACTCCATTAAATTTACTCTGCTTGCCCGCTGTTCCTGGGGGTGAGGGAGCACACCTCCCATTTACACCAATACACATTTTTGCTGTCAGTTCAGTTGAGAAATTTAGATCTGCCAGATGGTTTGCATAAGAACATAAGAAATAGGAGCAGGATTAGGCCATTCAGCACCTCAAGCTTGCCCCGCCATTCAATAAGATTATGGATGGGCTTCACCAGGTCCCAACTCTTCTTTTCGGTCAGCTCCGCATACCCCTCGTCTCCACGAGATTTCAAAAATCTATCTACGTCCTCCTTAAATATATTTAGTGACCTAGCGTCCACAACTCTCTGAGGTACAGAATTCCAGAAAATCACCATCCTCTAAGAGAAGAAATTCCTTTGCATCTCAGTTTTAAATTTGTGCCCCCTTATTCTGTAATTATGACCCCGAGTTCGAGATTCCCCCACAAGTGGAGACATAGTCTTAACATCTATCCTGTAAAGCCCCCTTAAAATCTTATATGTTTCAAAAAGGTCACCTCTTATTCTTCTAATCTCCAATAAATGAAGCCCTAACCTGTTTAGCCGTTCATGATAAGACAGCCCCTTCATCCCAGGAATCAGCCTGGTGAACCTTTTCTGAACAGCCTCCAATGTTAATATATCCTTCATTAAATATGGGGACCAAAATAGTACACAGTACTCCAGATGTGGCCACACCAATACCCTGTAACAAGACTTCCCTATTTTAAACTCTAAGCCCCTGGCAATAAAGGGCAACATTCCATTTGCCTTCCTAATTACTTGCTGCACCTGTATGCTAACATTTTGTGTTTAATGTACAAGAGCTCCCAGATCCCTCTGTACTGCAGTATTTCGTAGCCTTCTCCATCTAAATAATAATCTGTCTTTTTATTCTTCCCACCAAAGTGGATGACCTCACAATTTCCCACATTGAACTCCATCTGCCAAGTTTTCTTTTCTTCCCCCCACTCACTTGACCTATCTATATCCCTTTGCAGATACTGTGTCCTCATCGCAACATGTCTTCCCACCTATTTTTGAATCATCAGCAAATTTAGATACACAACACTCTGTCCCTTCCTCCAAGTCATTGATATAGATCGTAAATAGTTGATGTCCTCGGACCGATCCTTGTGGCACCCGATTAGTTACGGCTTTCCAATCTGAAAAAGACCCATTGATCACGATGCACTGCCTTCTGTGCTGTGTGATACACAAGCAAAACTAGGCCGACGTGCGAAATGACAGTGAATGGATTGTTCACGAAATGTTCCTGAGGAACCTTCTGCCACAGGTGATGCTAAGATAAAGAAATGAATTGCTGATAATTGGCACTTCTGTATAATATTTTGATGTGTATGGGTGACGGACGACAGAGTTGCCAATGACGATTGAAATGTGCCGTATTGGCAAGTTGGTTCAGCGCAACAAGATCCAAACTGTTCCTCCTTTATCATAAAAACTCATTTATAACGTGGCCTTGAATCAATTGGAAGGCAAATTAATAGAACCCTGGAGGTGAACAATTATTCTAATTCCAATGAAAAAAGGGCTAATCTGTTTAGCTGTTCTTGATAAAGACAAGGCTTCCTCCCAGGAAACAGCCTAGTAATTATTTTATGAACTGCCTCTAATGCTGGCATATCATTCCTTAAATATGAGGACCAAAGCTGTATACAGTACTCCAGGTGTGGCATTACCAACCTCCTGCACAGTTGTAACAAGACTTCCATACATTTAAACTCTAACCCCCTAGCAATAAAGGCCAGAATTCCATTTACCTTCCTAATTACTCGCTGATAACCTGCATGATAACTGTTTTGTGTTTAATGTACAAGAACACCCAGAACCCTCTGTACTGCAGTATTTTGTAGTCTTTCTCCATCTAAATAATAATCTGCCTTTTTACTCTTCCTACCAAATTGGATGACCTCACACTTTCCCACAATGAACACCATCTGTCAATGTTTTTGTCCACTCAATGAACATATCTATATCCCTTTGCAGCTTATTTCTGTCTTCATCACAGCATGCCTTCTCACCTAAATTTGCATGGTCAGCAAATTTGGCTACACTACACTCTGTCCGTTCCTCCAAGTTATTAATATAGATAGTAAATAGTTGAGGCCCCAGGACCGATGCTTCTGGCATCCCACTCGTTATGGCTTTCCAACCAGAAGAAGACCCATTAATCCTGACTCTCTGCATTCCATGTGCCAGACAATCCTTGATCTGAGCCAACACATTACCCCCAATACCCTCAGCAATAAACTTTTATGCGGCACCTTATTGAAAGCCTTCTGAAAATCCAAAAACACAACATCTACCAGTTCCCCTTTATCCACACTGCTGGGTATATCCTCAAATAACTTTAACAAATTAGTCGAACATGATTTGCCTTTCATTAAACTATTTTGACTGTGTGTGATTGCATTATGTTTTTCTAAATGACCAGCTATTTATTCCTTAATAATGGACTCGAGCATTTTCCCATGTTAAGCTAACTGGTCTATATATTTGTGCTTTCTGTATCCCTCCTTTATTGAATCGGGGCGTCACATTAGCGGTTTTCCAAACCGCTGGTACCTTACGCAATCCAGTGAGTTTTGGTATGCTATGACCAATGCACTTACTATTTCTGCAGCCACTTCTTTTAAAACCTTTGGATACAGGCCATCAAGTGCTGGCGACGTGTCTGCCTTTATTCCCATAAGTTTGTCAAGAACCTTTTCCCTCGTCATAGAGATTGTTACAAGTTCCTCCCTCCCATTTACATCTATTATTGTTGGGATGTTTATAGTGTCCTCCACCGTAAAGGCCAATACAAAATATTGATTTAAATTAGCAGCCATTTCCCTGTTCCCTGTTATTAATTCCCCAGTCTCATCCACTAAGGGTCCCACACTTACTTTAGCTACTCTCTTTCTTTTCATATAACCGTAGAAGCTCTTTGTGCTTGTTTTTATATTTCTTGCCAATTTACTCTTAATCAATTTTCTCCCTCTTCATTAGTCTTTAAGTCAGACGCTGATTTATAAAAAAAAATCCCAATCCTCTGCCCTGCCACTAACTTTCGCCACTTTGCACGCCTTCGTTTTTGAATTGATACTCTCCTTAACGTCCTTTTTGTTATCCACGGGTGGTCCATCGTTTTCATTGGGTCCTTCCTTCTGACCAGAATAAATGTTTGCTGAGTGTTATGAAATATCTGCTTAAAAGTCTGCCACTGTTCATCTGCTGTCTTTCCTTTTATTCTATGTTACCAGTCCGCATTAGACAACTCTTTCTTCATACCTCTGTAAATGTCCCTGTTTAGGTTGAAGACACTGGTTTGAGACCCGAGTTGCTCACCCTCCAACTGCATTTGAAATTGTACCATGTTATGAACACATCCCCCGAGACGATTTTTAGCTACGAGATATCTTCTTGATCCTACCTGATTGCACATTACTAAATCTAAAATAGTCTGTTCCCGGGTAGATTCTGCAATGTGTAGTTCTAAGAAACAGTCCCTGATGCATTCTACAAATTCGTCTTCCTTGCCAATTTGATTTGTCCAGTCGAAATGCAGATTAAAATCACCCATGATAATTGTCGTGCTTTTCTCACACGCCTCCATCATTTCCTGATTAATACTTTGTCCTACAGAGAGGCAACTCCTTGGAGACCTATAGACAACTGCCACCCGTGATTTCTTTCGCTTGCTATTCCTTATTTCTAACCAAACTGTTTCTACATCACGATCTACTGCACCGATATCCTTACTCAAAACTGCACTGATCACTTCCTTTAATAGCAAAGCTACCCCACCTACTTTTACTTTCTGCGTATTCTTCCAGAACGCCGAATATCCTTGAACATTGAGGTTCCGGTCTTGGTTATCCTGCCACCACATCTCTGTGATAGCTATCAAATCATATTCATTTATTTCTATTTGTGCCATCAGCTCATCCATCTTGTCACAAATATTACATGCATTCAGATAAAGAGCCTTAAGCTTTGACTTTTTTTAAAAACCATTTTTACGTACTCTGGTTCTAATGTCTGCTGTACTCTATGCTTGTATTCTGTGTCCCTTCATGTCACATTCCGACTAATGTATGCCCTTTCACTACCCTGCACTTCTGCTGTCTCTTTCCGTTTCGACGTTTTAAACTTCCCTTCTATTGGACCCTCCCCCCACTATTTACTTTGAAGTCTTTTCTAGAAACCTACTTATACGATTCTCCAGGATACTGGTCCCAGCATGGTTCAAGTGAAGCCCATCCCAATGGAACAGCTCTCTCTTTCCCCAGTAATGGTGCCAGTGTCCCATAATCGGGGCCCATTTCTCCCACACCAATCTTTGAGCCATACATCTACCTCTCTAATCTTATTTCCCCAATGCCAACTTGCACGTGGCTCAAGTAGTAATCTGGAACCTTTGTGGTTCTGCTTTCTAATTTAGCCCTGAGCTGCTCATAGTCCCTCAGGAGAACCTCCTTCCTGTGCTGTTGATAGCTATGTGGACCATGACACCTGGATCCTTCACTTGCACTCCAAGTTCTTCTCTAGCCCAGAAGAGAAGTTCTTAACCTTGGCACCAGGCAGGTAACACAGCCTTTGGAATTTTCTGTTTTGCTGCAGAGAATTGCATCTATTCCCCTAACTATGCTATCCCCTATTACAGCTACATTTCTCTGTTCTCCTCCCACTTGAATGGCGCACTGAACCAGAGGTGGCGGGACAGTGGTATACAGTTGGGAGGGAGTTTCCCTGGGAGTCCTCAACATCGACTGCGGATACCATGAATTCTCACGGCATCAGATCAAACATGGGCAAGGTAACCTCCTACTGATTACCACGTACCGCCCGCCCTCAGCTGATGGCTCAGCACTCCACCATGTTGGACACCAGTTGAAGGTAGCACTGAAGGTGGCCAGGGCAGAAAATGTACTCTGGGTGGGGGATTTCGATGTCCATCACCAAGCGTGGCTCTGCAGCACCACTACTGACAGATCTGGACGAGTCGTAAAGGACATAACTGCTAGACTGGATCTGCGGCAGGTGGTAGGGGAACCAACACGAGGGAAACACATGCTTGACCTTGTCCTCACCAATCTGCCTGCGGCAGATGCTTCTGTCCATGTTTGTATTGGTCGGAGTGACCACAGCACAGTCCTTATGGAGACGAAGTCACGCCTTCACATTGAGGAGACCGTCCATCGTGTTGTGTGGCACTATCACCGTGCTAAATGGGATAGATTTCCAACAGATCTAACAATGCAAAACTGGGCATCAATGAGGCGCTGTGGGCCATCAGCAGCAGCATTATCTGTAACCTCATGGCCCGGCATAGCCCCCACTCTACCATTACCATCAAGCCAGGAGACCAACCCTGGATCAATGAAGCGTGCAGGAGGGCATGCCAGGAGCAGCACCAGGCATACTTCAAAATGAGCTTTCAACCTGGTGAAGTTACAACACAGGACTATCTGCATGCCAAACTGCGTACGCAGCATGTGATAGACAGAGCTAAGCGATGCCATAACCAACGGATTAGATCTAAGCTCTGCAGTCCTGTCAGATCCAGCCGTGAATGGAGTTGGACACTTAAACAACTAACTTGAGGAGGTGGCTCCACAAATGTCCCCATGCTCAGTGATGGGGGAGCCCAGTACATCAGTGTGGAAGATAAGGCTGAAGCATTTGCAACAATCTTCAGCCAGAAGTGCCGAGCTGATGATCGATCTCGGCCTCCTCCTGAAGTCCCCAACATCACAGATTCCATACTTCAGCCTATTCGATTCACTCTGCGTGATATCAAGAAATTACTGAAGGCACTGGATATTGCAAAATCTATGGGCCCTGACAATATTCCGGCAACAGGACTGAAAACCTGTGCTTCCAAACTTGCTGCACACCTAGCCAAGCTGTTCCAGTGCAGCTACAACACAGGCATCTACCCTGCAATGTGGAAAACTGCCCAGGTCTACCCTGTACACAAACAGCATGACAAGTCCAACCCGGCCAATTACCGCCCCATCAGCCTACTCTCAATCATCAGTAAAGTGATGGAAGGTGTCATCAACAGCACGTGCTAGGCAATAACCTGCTCAGTGACGCACAGTTTGGGTTCCGCCAAGGTCACTCAGCTCCTTACCTCATTACAGCCTTTGTTCAAACATAGACAAAAGAGCTGAACTCAAGAGGTGAGGTGGGAGTGACTGCCCTTGACATCAAGACAGCATTTGAGCGAGTATGGCATCAAGGATCCCTGGCAAAACTGCGGTCAATTGGGAATCAGGGGGAAATCCCTCCGGTGGCTGGAGTCATACCGAGTGCAAAGGAAGATGGTTGTGGTTGTTGGAGGTCAATCATCTCAGCTCCAGGAGATCACTGCAGAGTTCCTCAGGGTAGTGGCCTCGGCCCAACCATCTTCAGCTGCTTCATCAATGACCTTCCTTCAATCATAAGGTCAGAAGTGGGGATGTTCGCTGATGATTGCACAATGTTCAGCACCATTCGTGACTCCTCAGATACTGAAGCAGTCCGTGTAGAAATGCAGCAAGACCGGGACAATATCCAGTCTTGGGCTGATAAGTAGCAAGTAACATTCGCGCCACACAAGTGCCAGGCAAGGACCATCTCCAACAAGAGAGAATATAACCATCTCCCCTTGACATTCAATGGCATTACCATCGCTGAATCCCCCACTATCAACATCCAAGGGGCTATCATTGACCAGAAACTGAACTGGAGTAGCCATATAAATACCGTGGCTACAAGAGCAGGTCAGAGGCTTGGAATCATCATGCGAGTAACTCACCTCCTGACTCCCCAAAGCCTTTCCACCATCGACAATGCACAAGTCAGGAGTGTGATGGAATACTCTCCACTTGCCTGGATGGGTGCAGCTCCAACAACACTCAAGAAGCTCAACACCATCCAGGACGAAGCAGCCCGCTTGATTGGCACCCCATCGACAAACATTCACTCCCTCCACTACCGACGCAAACTGGCAGCAGTGCGTACCATCTTCAAAATGCACTGCAGCAATGCACCAAGGCTCCTTCGACAGCACCTTCCAAGCACACGACCTCTACCAACTAGAAGGACAAGGGCAGCAAATACATGGGAACACCACCACCTGCAAGTCCCCCTCCAAGTCACACACTATCTTGATTGGAACGATATCGCAGTTCCTTCATTCTCGCAGTCAAAATCCTGGAACTCCATTCCTAACAGCACTGTGGGTCTACCTGCACCAAATGGACTGCAGCGGTTCAAGAAGGCAGCTCACCACCACCTTCTCAAGGGAAATTGGGGATGGGCAATAAATGCTGGCGTGGCCAGCGTCACCCACATCCCATGAATGAATTAAAAAAAGACTGGCTGAGGCTCCTCCAAAGATAAATTGTGGATCTCCATACCTGCGTCACTCGCAGTCACACACTCCTGTCCCTGCCAACGGTCTAATTTTGATGTAATTAATCTAATTGGTGCGACTGTCTCCTGAAAACAGTGTCCAGGTAACTCCCCCCATTTCTGATGTGTCGCAGTGTCCGCAGCTGGGACTCCAGCTCATCAGCTCTGACCCGAAGGCCCTCGAGCGGCCAACACTTGCTGCAGATGTGATCACCGTGGATCGCACCGGCGTCCACCAGATCCCACATACTGCAGCTGCAACACATAATCTGCCCAGCCATCTCTATTCTATTTAATTAATTTATTTGGATCATCGTATTTAAAAAAATAATTATTTAAGTGAACACTCAACGTGTCATGATTTAAAACAAAAATAGAGACACGGAGGAAATACCCACCCGTCAATTACCAGCTCTCCTGTGGCGTCCCATTCGATTCTTTTGGTCAAGCAGGTCCACAGTACAGAGCCACTGTTTCTTTTTTTTTATCCCCGTGTCCTCGCCCCTGTTGCCGCTCTCGCTGACGCCGCTCTGGTCTTGCTTATCGGGTCTCTGAATTTAAACATTAGCCTGTAATCATTGGAAAAGAAAAACTTCCTTCTCATTTACCACTTTAATGTTACAAGGGTTTATCAAGCTGGAAAATGGACATTAGCACAAATTTTATTCACAATCTTCCACTTTTCTCCTCACTTTTTAAGCTCAGCGATAACGACCTTCACATTGGGGCAAAGAGTTTTTACTGCTGCAAGAAAGTGTCACTAGTTTCCATTTGCTTCCTGACTGTTTCTTTCCTCAGCTCTCCTCGGGGATTCAGACGGATTTTTGTTCATCGCTTGTCCAAATTCAGGAGGTTCCAGCTCCTCTGCAGCTGCTGTCCTGGAGAAATCAACTGTATTTAAAATGTTTCCCTCTGTTTGGAGAGATGAGGAAAAACTGTTTACACAACAGTGGGGAGAAACTAATAGGCAGGGCGTTGTTATGTTCTGGAATTCACTATCTGATTGGTTTCTCAAAGCAGATTCAATATTAACTTTCAAAAGCCAACAGGATAAAAACTTCAATTACTCTTAGATATAGTAGAAAAGATACCAGCATGGAAAGATAGGTGAGAGAGATCGATGGCATAACTTTAGCGATGAAGAACTCAACACAACCTATTTAGAGAGTGTTTATGTGTGAATGATTGCATGAGTTTTATTTAATGATGTTGCTTTATTGATACATTACCTTTAATCAATCAAAATAATTTTACAAACATCAGCCAGTTTAATGTTACAAGTGTTTACATATAGAACATAGAACATAGAACATACAGCACAGAACAGGCCCTTCGGCCCACAATGTTGTGCCGATCCTTTGTCCTCTGTCAAGGACAATTTAATCTATACCCCATCATTCTCCTTTATCCATATACCTATCCAAAAGCCTTTTGAAAGTCCCTAAAGTTTCTGACTCAACAACTTCCCCGGGCAAGGCATTCCATGCCTCGACCACTCTCTGGGTAAAGAACCTTCCCCTGACATCCCCCTTATATCTCCCACCCTTCACCTTAAATTTATGACCCCTTGTAACGCTTTGCTCCACCCGGGGAAAAAGTTTCTGACTGTCTACCCTATCTATTCCCCTGATCATCTTATAAACCTCTATCATGTCACCCCTCATCCTTCTCCTTTCTAATGAGAAGAGGCCTAGAATGTTCAGCCTTTCCTCGTAAGACTTATTCTCCATTCCAGGCAACATCCTGGTAAATCTCCTCTGCACCCTCTCCAAGGCTTCCACATCCTTCCTAAAATGAGGCGACCAGAACTGCACACAGTACTCCAAATGAGGCCTTACCAAGGTCCTGTACAGCTGCATCATCACCTCATGGCTCTTAAATTCAATCCCTCTGCTAATGAACGCTAACACCCCATATGCCTTCTTCACAGCCCTATCCACTTGAGTTGCAACTTTCAATGATCTATGCACATAGACCCCAAGGTCTCTCTGCTCCTCCACATGCCCAAGAACCCTACCGTTAACCCAGTATTTTGCATTCATGTTTGTCCTTCCAAAATGGACGACCTCACACTTTTCAGGGTTAAACTCCATCTGCCACTTTTCAGCCCAGCACTGCAACCTATCCAAGTCCCTTTGCAGACGACAATAGCCCTCCTCGGTATCCACAACTCCACCAACCTTTGTATCATCTGCAAATTTACTGACCCACCCTTCGACTTCCTCATCCAAGTCGTTAATAAAAATCACAAACAGGAGAGGACCCAGAACTGATCCCTGCGGCACGCCACTGGTAACTGGGCTCCAGGCTGAGTATTTACCATCTAAGACCACTCTCTGCCTTCTATCAGTTAGCCAATTCTTAATCCAACTGGCCACATTCCCCACTATCCCATGCCTCCTGACTTTCTCCATAAGTCTACCATGGGGGACCTTATCAAATGCCTTACTAAAATCCATGTACACCACATCCACTGGTTTACCCTCATCCACTTGCTTGGTCACCTGCTCAAAGAATTCAATCAGGCTTGTGAGGCAAGACCTACCCCTCACAAAACCGTGCTGACTGTCCCGAATCAAGCAGTGTCTTTCCAGATGCTCAGAAATCCTATCCCTCAGCACCTTTTCCATCAACTTGCCTACCACCGAAGTAAGACTAACTGGCCTGTAATTCCCAGGGTTGTTCCTATTCCCTTTCTTGAACAGGGGCACAACATTTGCCACCCTCCAATCACCTGGTACCACCCCCGTCAGCAGAGAAGATGAAAAGATCATTGCCAGCGGCTCTGCAATTTCATCCCTTGCTTCCCATAACATCCTTGGATATACCCCGTCAGGCCCGGGAGACTTGTCTATCTTCAAGTTATTCAAAAACCCCAACACATCTTCCCTCCTAACGAGCACTTCCTCGAGCTTACCAGTCTGTTTCACACCGTCCTCTTCAGTAATACACCCCTTCTCATTCGTAAATACCGAAGAGAAGTACTCATTCAAAACCTCACTTATCTCTTCCGGCTCAACACACAGTCTCCCGCTATTGTCCTTGACCGGACCTATGGTCCCCCTGGTCATCCTCATATTTCTGACATACGCGTAAAAGGCCTTGGGGTTTTCTTTTATCCTACCCGCCAAGCATTTTTCATGCCCTCTCTTAGCTCTCCTAATCCCTTTCTTCAGATCCTTCCTGGCCATCTTGTATCCCTCCAGAGCTATGCCTGTGCCCTTTTTCCTCAACTTTATATACGCATCCTTCTTCTTCCTAACAAGACTCTCAACCTCTCTTGTCAACCACGGTTCCCTCACATGACCATCCCTTCCCTGTCTGACAGGGACATGCTTATCAATGGCCCCTACTATCTGCTCCTTGAAAAAGTTCCACATTTCGACCGTGCCCTTCCCTGCCAGCATATGCTCCCAACTTATGCTCCTCAGTTCCTGCCTGACAGCATCATATCTACCCTTCCCCCAATTGTAAACCTTGCCCTGTTGCACATACCTATCCCTCTCCATTACCACAGTGAATGCTACAGAATTGTGATCACTATCTCCAAAGTGCTCGCCCACCAACAGCTCTATCACTTGCCCTGGTTCATTACCTAGTACCAAATCCAATATTGCCTCCCCTCTGGTCGGGCAGTCTACATACTGAGTCAGAAAAGCTTCCTGGACATACTGCACAAACACTACCCCATCCAAACTATTCGATCTAAAGAGTTGCCAATCAATATTTGGGAAGTTGAAATCCCCCATAATTACTACCCTGTGACTTCTGCTCCTTTCCAAAATCTGTTTCCCAATCTGCTCTTCCACCTCCCTGCTGCTATTGGGGGGCCTATAGAAAACTCCCATCAAGGTGACTGCTCCTTTCCTGTTCCTGACCTCAACCCACAGTGCCTCAGTCGGCAGATCCTCCTCGAAAATTCTTTCAGCAGTTGTTACACTATTTCTAACTAACAATGCCACCCCCCCCACCTCTTTTACCACCATTCCTAATCTTATGAAAACATCTATAACCAGGTACCTCCAAAAACCATTCCTCCCCCTCACCTATCCACGTTTCAGTGATGGCCACAACATCGTAGTCCCAAGTGCCCATCCACGCCTTCAATTCACTCACCTTATTCCTGATGCTTCTTGCGTTGAAGTATACGCACTTTAACCCTTCTCCGTGCCCATCTGTCCTCTGTGACAGTGCTACCTTCCCCAATACCTCACTACACTCTTTGTCTTTCTGAGTGGACCCACTGGTCCCTGGATTACAAGTCCGGTTCCCATCCCCCTCCCAAACTAGTTTAAACCCTCCCGAACAGTACTAGCAAACCTCCCTCCCAGGATATTGGTGCCCCTCTGGTTCAGATGCAGCCCGTCCTGTTTGAACAGGTCCCATCTTCCCCAGAATGCAGTCCAATTATCCAAGAACTGGAAGCCCTCCCTCCTACACCATTCCTGCAGCCACGTGTTCAGCTGTGCTCTCTCCCTATTCCTAGCCTCACTATCACGTGGCGCCGGCAACAAACCAGAGATAACAACTCTGTCCGTCCGAGCTTTCAGCTTCCAGCCTAACTCCCTAAACTCACTTCTAACATCTGTGCCACCCTTCCTTCCTACGTCGTTGGTGCCAATGTGCACCACGACCTCTGGCTGCTCCCCCTCCCCTTTAAGGATCCTGAAGACGCGATCACAAACATCACGGACCCTGGCACCAGGGAGGCAACAAACCATCCGTGCGTCTCGCCTGCGCCCACAGAACCGCCTGTCCGTACTCCTCACCATCGAGTCCCCGATGACTAGTGCTCTCCCATTCTCCCTCCTTCCCTTCTGAGCCACAGTGCAGGACCCCGTGCCAGAGGCCCGGTCACTGCAGCCTGCCCCCAATAGGCCGTCCCCCCCAACAGTATCTAAAACTGTATACTTGTTGTTGAGGGGAACGACCACAGGAGATCCCTGCACTGACCTCTTCCCACCTCTAACTGTTACCCAGCTGCCTTTGATTTGTGGAGTAACGACCTCCGTGTAGCTTCTATCTATCAACCCCTCAGCTTCCCGAATGATCCTCAGTTCATCCAGCTCCAGCTCCAATTCCCTAACACGGTCTGATAGGAGCTGGAGACGGATGCACTTCCAGCAGGTGAAGTCGGCAGGGTCACCGGAGGTTCCCCTCACCTCGAACATTCTGCAGGAGGAGCAATACACTACACTGGCTGCCATTTCTTTTATTCAATTACCCCTTAGTTAAGTACAACTATAGATATTAACAAAAACAGTAAATAGCTTACCTGCTCAGTCCTTTTTGGTTAGAGGAGGAGGGTAAAAAGGGTTTTATTATTAGGTTAGAGGAGGAGGATGGGTGGGAGACACTACATTTGTAGTGGCTCGGGTTTACTCAGCTCCGCACCTTTAAGGAAAATACCTACCCAGGAGTCCTCGCTGCCGACCAGCTTCCGGTTCCTCCGGCGCCAAAAGAAACTCAAAGACAAGAAAAACAGTAAGTAAAACAGTAAGTACTTACTTTTAAAACACAGCTCCTGATGCCTTCACTCACCCAACGAAGAGTCGCTACCTTCTCCTGCTGCTCCGCCGGGAAATGAGGAAATTACATAGTGGGAAAATAGCCATTTAACGTAAATTGTATTGCAATTCTTTTATTCAGCATCTCAGGTTTAAATAAAGTAAATACCTCAAACAAGTGGAAACTTCCAAACTCATGAACACAGAATTTCCCATCAGCACTTGCTCAGCATCTCCATCCGCTGGCGACCCTGCCTCAGTGCACTTACTGTCTTTCTCACCATCCACGTCTGCTGGAGTACCTGCCTCACTGCAGTTTCTGCCCCACTCTCACCATCTCCATCTACTGGTGTCCCTGTCTCACTGCAACTTCTGTTCCTTTCATCATCTCACAATCACTGTGATTTGTCGCTATGTCCATTTTGCTCTGCGTCCAGGCTGGCTTTGGTTGAATCCAGCTGAGATTTTCAGTGATGCCTTTGTGTGAAGTCCCACCTAAATATGTCAGTTTATTGATAAAATATAATCTCAGAATCATATTTAAATCATTTCAGGGCTCATTGCTGTGAATATAAAATATGCTTTTGGTCATGTGTGGAGGGTAGGGAATGGAATATGAATGGGATTTAGTTCCAATCTTCGAAACCTTCAGCTCTTTCTATGATTTCACTAATTTAACAATGAGATTGAGAAAGTAATTCACTGCGTTCTTCAGCCCCTGTCTGAATTTAATCTGGGTCGCTGCGTAAATACATGTGTTGGTTCAGGAACTGACAATCAGCAGCATCATTGTTGTTTTATTTGTGATAAAGTGAGGGTCAATGTTGGAGGAAAAGTACTGAATATCTGCAATTCGGCTGTAAATGATAAACACAACCAGTGTGATTCAAAGCATTGTAAAACTGCCAGGTCTACTGAAGAGTAAAATAATTGTTTTTCTGCGATTCTCCATCTCTGGGCCCTTGTGATTCTTTCTTCCCATTAGCTCCTTGCTTATCCGATATCTGTGGGATTCTTATAGTGTCCTCCAACGTGAAGACCGATGCAAAATATTGGTTTAAATTATCTGCCATTTCCCTGTTCTCTGTTATCAACTCTCCAGTCGCATCCTCCAAGGGTCCCACACACACTTTAGCTACTCTCTTTCTTTTTATATAACCGTGGAAGCTCTTGCTGTTTGTTTTTATATTTCCTGCCAATTTGTTTTCATAATGGATTTTCTGCTTCTTTATCAGATTCTTAGTCATCCACTGCTTGTTGCTAAAATATTCCAAATCCTCCGGCCTATCATTAGTTTTGCTGCTTTGTATGCCTTCGTTTTTGATTGGCTGCTCTCCTTGACCGCCTTTGTTGACCATTCATCCTTCTCATCAAGTCCTTCTTTTTGACCTGGATATTTTTTTATGCTGAGCATTATGAAATATCTGTTTAAATGTCTGCCACTGCACATCCACTGACCTTCCCCTCAGTCTTTTTTTTTCCAGCCCTCTTTAGACAACTCTTTCTTCATACCTCCATAATTGTCTTTGTTTAAGTTGAGGTCACTAGTTTGAAACCCGAGTTGCTCTCTCTCAAACTGATTTTGAGATTCTTCCATGTTGTGCTCATTCCCCCCGGAAGATTCTTAACTATGATATCTCTTATTAATGCTACCTCATTACACATTATTAGATTTAAATAGCCTATTCCCAGGTAAGTTCTGCAACGTATTGCTCTCAGTAGCAATCCCTGATGCACTCTATAAATTCGTCCTCCATCTTACCTCTGCCAATCTGATTTGTCCAGTCAGTCTGCAGATTAAAATCACCCATGACAATTGCAGCGCCCTTCTTACACGCCTCCATTGTGTCCGATTTAAAATTTGTCCTCCAGTGAGGTATCTCTTCAGGGGCCTACAGACGACCCCCCACGCGTGACGTCTTACCCTTGCTAGTCCTTATTTCCACCCAAAATTGCATCTTTTTCACTGCTCACCACCGTACTATTAGCTTCTTTTTTTAACAAAGCTACTCCACCTCCTTTTCCATTTTGCCGATTTTTCCAGAACGTCAAATACTCTTGAATATTGAGCTCCTAGTCTTGGTCACCCTACAACCACGTCTCTATAATAGCTATCAAGTCATATTCATTTATTTCTATATGTGCCATCAAATCATCTATCTTTATATAAATGCTGTTTGCATTGAGATAAAAAGCCTTAAGCTTTGACTTTTTACCATTATTATTCATCCTGGTTCTAATTTTAGCTTAACGCTTCAGCTTATATTTTCTGTCCCTTCCTGTCACACTTTGATTACTTATCGCTTCCTCGTGACCCTGCAGCTCTTCTCTCTCGCTTCTTTCTTGACTTATTTAAACTTCCCTTCAATTGAACCCGACCACTACCCTCCCCGCCCTACACCTCCACCCCCACTCCGCCCCCCAACTAATAATTTTAAAGTCCGATCTACAATCCGAGTTATACGATTCGCCAGGATACTGGTCCCAGATTGGTTCAAATTGAGCCTATCCTAACGGAACACCTCTCACCTTACCCAGTACTGGTGCCATTGTCACATGAATCAGAACCTATTTCTCCCACAGTCATCTTGGAGCCACGTGTTTACCTCTCTAATCTTATTTTCATAATACCAATGTGCATGTGGCTCAGGTAGTAATCCGGGTATTATTACCTTTGTGGTTCTGTTTCTTAATTTAGCCCCGAGATGCACATAGTTCATTAGCAGAACCTCTTTCCTAGGCCTACATATGTCGTCGGTACCTAAATGGATTACAACAACTGGATCCTTCCCCTCCGACTCTAAGTTCCTCTCTAGCCCAGAAGAGATGTCCTTAACATTGGAACCAGGTAGACAACACCGCCTTCAGGACTCATTGTCTTTGCTGCAGAGAACCATATCTATTACCCTAACAATGCTATCGCCTATTACCACTATATTTCTCTTCTCACCCCTCACTTGAATGGCGCTCTGAACAACTGTGATGTGCTCAGTTCATTCATCCTCCCTGCAGTCTGCGCCCTCGTCCACACTGGGAACAAGAACCTCTTACCTATTGAAACAGGGGACTGGCAACGTCTCCTCCAAAGCTAAACTCGGGATTAGCATACCTACCTCAATCGCAGTCACACCCTCATGTCCCTGACCATGGTCCAAGTTTGATTTAATTAATCTAAGAGTGTGACTGTCTCCTGAAATACTGTGTCCAGGTCACTCTGTCCCTCCCTGATGGGTCGCACTGTCCGCAGCTCGGACTCCAGCTCATCAAATCTGAGTCGGAAGTACCTCGAGCAGCTAAGACTTGCTGAAGATATGGTCACCGTGGATCGCACCAGCGTCCACCAACTCCCACATACTACAGCTGCAACAGCAACACATTGCCTTCCCAGCCATTTCTATTCTATTTAATTAATTAATTTGGATGTTAAATATTATAAAAGTGAATTTCTTACCTGTACTCTTCAGCTGTAATAATTTCTGGATTTAAACCACTTGACTAATCAAAAGAGACACCGTCAAGATACCCACCAATCACCTACCTGTTTTCCTGAGATGTCACACCTCGGCTCTGACAGGTGGAGAGAGGTAGAAGGGATTCTCTGCCGCCTCTTTTTATCTCCAACCGCCGCTGCCCTTCTCACACAGGTCCGCTCTCCATGTCGTTCTCCCGACTGAGTAACGATTATGCTCTGCTGATGAATAACTAAAATATTAAGAATTAAAGTGCAAAAACACTTTAATTTCTGATCAGATTCTCCTGCTCTCCCAACATACTCCGGAATCCACAGGGATAGTGTGGCACAGTAAAACAACAATATATTGTATCGAGGAATTGGTGCACATTTCGTACTTGAAATACAATATAGGCATTAATATTGACAAAGGCACAAATTCCAGCTAAAACATTGAATAAATGTGTTATTATTATTTTACGTTATTTCCATTGTACATCAACACATACTTTATATACTGCAGCAATTTGTCCACATTAACTATATGGCAGTGGCGGAAGCAGTTAGAAGAAATGCAGATTAAAGAGACAGATTTGTTATTGGTCACCCGATGTATTCTAAACCTTCTTTAATAGGAGATGAAAATGTGAGGCGGTTACAAAAGGACCTTTGCATAAACTCTTCATTAATAAACAATGGTTTTAATCTCTGCAACAGTGTTGGTAATTGCATGTGGAGTAATATATCTCAGTATTTGTATCGACAGAGAAATGGTCCGAAATCTATTCTGTTTGGAATTTTAATTAAACAGAAAACACACACTGTCAGACAAAATATAGAGAAAAAACAAATCTAGTTATTTCAACGCAAAGTAAAGTGACGGTTGATTAAAACAAAGTGATGTTTATATAGTAAATCAAAGCACAATCATCATGTTCACACTGTTGGGAAAGTTCATGCCATTCTCTCAGGTTTAACACGGAATATTTTCCACCAGTCTGTGATCCACCGCCTGCAAACATCATATGCAGGATTTGAGACTGAATTTTAACTTAAAAGAAAAAGAAAATTACTTGAAAGTTTTACAGCAATGCTAACCATCAAACAAACACATCAAATGCAGTGTATGATTTCCTCAGAATATTCCTGCTTCAATCAGCCTCCTATTTCCTCAATAAATACAGCAAATGTTCTCTCTGATATTTTGGAATCAATGACCGTTGAAAACACCATTAATTATCATACTAATATCGGTCACAGCCGGGACTGCACATTGTCAGCACAAATACATGTAACAAATAATGAAGCATTGGTCTTACCTGGCTGATGGAGATGTAAGATATTGACCGATACAGTCACTGTCCATCGTTGGTGGAATGTCTGCTGTTGTGAACGTGTCACAGTGAACTTCCTCATTGTTTTCAGGAATGGAGGGAACCAGTGTTTACCGGGATCAGTGCGGGTCTGAGAGCTGTACACTGTGGAGAGAAAGATTATGGATTAATGAATGGTCTGAAAGCGGGTTCAGTGTGGTTCTGAGAGCTGTATGCTGTGGAGAGAATGATTGTGGATTAATGGTTGAACTGAAAGTGGGTTCAGTGCGGATCTGAGAGCTGTATGCTGTGGAGAGAAAGATTGTGGATTAATGATTGGACTGAAAGTGGGTTCAGTGCTGGTCTGAGAGCTGTGTATTGTGGAGAGAGAAAAAATAAGAATTAATGATTGGACTGAAAGCGGATTAGTTGCGTGTCTGAGAGCTGTGTACTGTGGAGAGAACAAAATATGGATTAATGATTGGACTGAAAGCGGGTTCAGCGCGGGTCATCGACATCTGTGTCAGTCACATAAAGGGGACTGGAATTTGTTGGCCTTTGAATGTTTTCAAGCTTCATTCACCGTGTTGTTATATTTCCACTGGGTGATAGCAGATGAAGTGGATCTGCTTTGATTGAATCAGGGTGTTCAGTGTGAGCACTTGAAGGATTTGCAGTGGGAGTGTTAATAAGAGAGATATCACACACAGAATAGCATCAGGATGTCTTTTCTAAAATAAGTCAAGCTTTGTTTATTCTAATTTCCTTTAATCACAACATGAATTTAAATCAAGCAGCGGTCAGTGAGATCGCCGATTGGAATGAAATTCAAAGTAGTGACAGAGAGCTGGTGACTGTGGGAGTTTAACTCACCGAGAGTGGAGAGATCACCGCCGGCGCTTGTCAGTGTGAAGAGATCATCAGGACCACTGTCCATCAACAAGTGACCATCCTGAGTGTCAATGGCTCCAGTCTCAATATCATCATAATCACCCGGAACCAGACCTGAGAAGAAATAATGATTTTCACAAAAAACAAATGGTAACACTGAATACTTGGAATGCTATTATTAAATGATAGTCTATTTGGGCCGGCCAGGGTAGATTGTGATCTTCAGCTGTAGCAAGATTAGAGGAGAGCGAATGGTAGGACCATGTCATGTGGCGGTAGTTGAGTCTTCCTAGGCCAGTGCCGTATTTAAAAGAAAGCCAGCAATCGATTGAACGGCAGGAGCTCTGAAGGACATTGGGTGGGAGGACTGACAACTGGTGTGCTTGGCAGATGGCAGCAGCCAGATCAAGGGTGGCGCCCAGGTTTTCTCCTGCCACGCTGCAACTGCTCATCCAGGCAGCAAAGGCAAGGAGGGAAGCGCTTTGCGCTTGGGACAGGTGGAGGAGACCAGCTCGGCAGGCAGGGAGGGCATGGCAGGAGATTGAGCAGGAGGTGAGCAGCCGTGAGGTGGTCCCATGTAAGAGGCTTCAGTGCAGGAACAGGATCAATGCCATGATGTACTTAGGCAAGGTGAGTGAGGTATTGAACATTAGCTGGCAGCCTTAAATGCCAGAGAAAAATGAAAATGAAACTGGAGAAGGAGTCTCCCCACTGAGTCTGCAACAATAACCAGGCAGCAGCATTGGCTGCCAGAGGTATATTAACCTCTATGTGCAGGACACTGGACAGTCACAGCTGAGCCCTGCACCTTCAACACTGAATGGCTGCATGCAGCAGGCATCGTTGTTGTGCCATGATGGACAGTGAGGCTTCCACTAACAAAGGTATGGTGCGTGTCTATGACGAGTAAATGCCAATGTTAATCTGTGTGCTTGGAGGGGAACTGAGTTCGTAATGTGCACGAAAGAAGAAGGACTGGAGGTGGCGTTCCATACCTCCTCGTCCTGATGCCAATGGAGGAAGAGGCTGTGGAGCGACGAGGCCTGGAGGCAGAGCAGCCTATGGCACAGATGTTGAGCTATATGTGGAAACACCAGGTAGTGTGTGTCCTAATGGATGAGGGAAAAACAAATGCTGGTGAGCAATAAGCATCGCGTTGATGTGGTCATCATGGGCCTCCAGCAGCTCCAGAGAATGAGTAGTCAAAGAATGTATGCAGCACTCTCTCACCATTCCTCTCGCCCTCTCTCTCTCACAGATCAAATCGAAGCAGAGGCAGCCTTATGGACTGCTCAAATATCATTGGAATTGTTGCATGACAGCTGTTGCAACTCTCCTTTGCATTTGCGCTGGGACTTTGCGCAGGCATATGAGGCATGTGTTCAGTGGGTAGCCCTTCACACCCATTAACCAACCTTGAATTCTCATGGGAGGGCTGAAATTCTCGTGCACCTCAGACTGCCTTAGAATGAATGCATCGTGACAGCTTCCAGGGAACCTTTCACAGACACATAAGAAGAACTTACAATGTTCCCAAACCATGCGCACAGAGAGTAGAAGCCCATCCTATTGCTGCCTGGACTATGGAAGTCTTGATGGCCACATGCATGAAGTCTATGGCACCCTGCATGTAACGATTTCCCCAAATACCACAACAATTTCACTCTGGCTGTCCAGATTAGTGTGAAAGTGCATGTATTGGCTCGCCTTCTTGAACATGGCATTTGTGGCCATCTTGATGCACTGATGTGCCACAGACAGGGAAATCCCGCAAATGTTTCTCGAGGATCTCTGTGATAATCCTGAGGTGTAATAATTCAGTGCCACAGTGAGTATCAGTGTCGCAGGAAATGGGTGCCTACCACTTCTCATTGGGTTCAGATCCTCGTCCAGCATAGGACGCACCTCAGTGGCCGCCTCTCTGGAGAGGCACAACATTCACTGACACTGCTGCTCTGACTTGTGCAGGAAGCATAACCTCTAATGGTAAACCCTCTCTGGTCGGCAGCATCTTCCTCACTCAAGACACTGGCTGTGTGCTCTATGCGCCCTGGTCATCCACACACTCTTGCAGCCACAAGATCCTTTTCCCTCTCTGGTTGCTGCAGCCGAATTCCTGGGGACTGCAGCTCTCTCCATCTCGGATCTTCCTCCACAATGGAAGGCCTCAAAACTGGAGTCGATGAGACCTATTGTAAATTGTTGTCCTCATTTCGCAAGTCCTCCATTCTTTTTACTCTTTGTACTTAAGTTGCAAGCCGGAGTGGAAACTCAACCTGAATATCTCCGATGTGCCCGCCAAGATTGGTCAGCCTCCAGATAGTCCATACCGCGATTCAGTATCACTCACCCTCCCTATACTGCCACGATGATTCTTACATCGAAAACTGACCTTCCATTGAGCTTCCCCCTCCTTACAGATGACCAGGCTCTGAAACGCCATTTTCTTCGCGCTAATTTCACTAAATTGTGAATAGCTTGGAAAATTACCTTGCATTTCCTGTTCTATAGGCTCAGTTACCAGCCTGTCGTCTTAAAGTGCGGGCTTGACCCACCAGCTCGGGCGACTCTGGGAATATCACCCAGCAGCAAAAAATGTTGGGATTCCTTCACACTGCTATCCACCAGCATTTTGCCTCCCAGACTGTTGCCACGGTGTGACAACATTCTGCCCTCCGTTTTAAAGTCACATGCATCCCATTGAATCACCCATCCAACATGCACACAAATTTCACATTTCTCCGCCCAGACAAGTGTCAGAAAACATAATAATTGAATGTTTCATTCCGTTATAGTACTGGGTGCAATCAGGATGATGTTTTATAAATCCTAATTATTTCTCCATTTTTAAAAGCAAAAATCACTTTGAACATCTCCATGTTTTCAGCAGCATAATTTTAAGTTCTGATATATTTAGTTGCTGATTTTAGATAGCAGTCAGTGTGATGGATTAAAAAAGTGATGGCATTAAGTAAAGATGTACCTACCCTGAATACTGGAAGAGTTCCCTTCAGGATTTTCTGATCCAGGATCCGTGTAACTCAAACTGTGACTGGTGTAATATTCAATCTGACTGAGGGACTCAATGGAACCAGTAACTGTTAAACACATTCATGGATGGTTATTGGAGAGATTGAAAAGGACGCTCGAGCAAATTGCATAATACCGACATCATAGAAACATAGATACATAGAAAATAGGAGCAGGAGGAGGACATTCGGCCCTGTTCCGCCATTCATTCTGAACATGGCTGATCATCCAACTCAGTAGCCTGTTCCCGCTATTGCCCCATATCCTTTGAACCCTTTCGCTATATCAATCTCCTTCTTGAAAACATGCAATGCTTTGGCCTCAACTGCTTTCTACGGCAGCGAATTCCACAGATTCATAACTCTGTGGGTGAAGTAATTTCTCCTCCTCTCAGTCCTGAAAAGTTTACCCCGTATCCTTAGACTATGACCCCTGGTTCTAGACTCCCCCACCATCGGGAACATCCTTCCTGCATCTACCCTGGCAAGTCCTGTTAGAATTGTATGAGATCCCCCCTCACTCTTCTGAACTCCAGCGAACATAATCCTAACCGACCCAATCTCTCTTCATACACCCGTCTCGCCATTCCAGGAATCAGTCTGGTAAATTTTCGCTGCACCCCCTATATAGCAAGAACACCCTTCCTCTGGTAAAGAGACCAAAACTGCGCATAATATTCCAGGTGTGGTCTCACCAAGGCCCTGTATACTTGCAGAAAGGCATCCCTGCTCCTGTACTCGAACCCTCTCACTATGAAGGCCAACATGCCATTTGCCTTTTACCTCCTGTTTCACCTGCATACTTATTTTCAGTGACTTGTATAGGTCCCGTTGCATATTCCCCTCTCTCAGTTTATAGCCATTCAGTTAATAATCTGCCTTCCCGTTTTTAACACCAAAGTGGATATCCTCACATTTATCCTCCCCCTTGTCCATGAATATGCTCCCCAACGTAGCCTTTCACCTTATCTCGTGCTTGGTATCGTCTGTAAACTTCTACTAGGCACCTGTCCAGTGAGGATACTAGGATACATCTTATCATCTTTAAGAATGTATTATTTCAGAGCCTGTGCTGGTTCTATCATTGGCAGAGATAAAAGGCCTATGTTCGTTTGTGTTACAGCGCTGAAACAGGCCCTGCGACCCACCGAGTCTGTGCTGACCATCAACCACCCATTTGTACTAATCCCATATTCCTACCACATCCCCACCTGTCCCGATATTTCACTACCACCTACACTAGGGGCAATTTTATATTGGCCAATTTACCTATCAACCTGCAAGTCTTGGGCATGTGGGAGGAAACCGCATCACCTGGAGGAAACCTACGCAGACACAGGGAGAACTTGCAAACTCCACACAGGCAGCACCCAGAATTCAACCCGGGTTGCTAGAGCTGTGAGGCTGCGGTGCTAACCACTGTGCCACTGTGCTGCCACTAGTCCTAGCTATATATATATATTATTAGAGGTGTCAATTATTAAGAGTCCCATTTCTTGTAATAATTCGGGAGTGAGTTGGATGGGTGAAATATGAGCGGAAGCTTTGTTTTGGAATGTGGAAACCGATTAGACAGTTCGAGAATGGATGGCCATACATAGAATCTGAATGGCTCGAATTATAACCAATGGATGAAGGAAGATAATATTTTAAATGTCGGAATTTACGAATTCCAGAGCACATTAAATAGAGCAAATCAGCAAAAACGATTACGATTTATTTCTAATAAGGTCACTTGACATTCCTTGCTAAGCTGCAGTGAACTAGAGTCTTACAAGGATATGCCACAATATCTGGGATCCTGTGTTGGTTCTGCGGTAAGGTATAAGGCTCACCTCTTCTGAATGACTTTTCCTGTATAACCACCATCAGTGAGATCAACTCACAGACTAGCAGGACTCCGAAGCAGACCGCAACTAGGATGGAAGTAGTTTTATATCCCTGTTCTTAATGCAAACAATACAGAAAGGTTTAACAGAGACACAATCCGTCTTGCATGATAACATATTTGCCATAAGTATTTAATAATTATATACACTGCTTCAGAACAATGAGTCAAGCTGAACAGTCCCTAGTATGCGTGGTGCACATTGCACCAGAGGAACCTGTGAGCCAGTCTATATTACAGAGACAGTGACCCCATGCTTCTGCTGAGTACAGGACAGTTCAGGTACAGCCAGAAACTGGGGTTAATGGAACTCCAACCAGACGCTTGGAAATATGCAGTGAGGAAAATATGCTCCAGTCAGTCAGTGAGAACGTGTATCATATTATCTTCTGAAAATGGCAAATATACTAAATAAACTAATACAAACCTTAACGCTAGCTGGAATACTAATAATGGTAAGTACCTGCAGATGTGGACGGGAAAGCAATTGGAGGCACATCGAACCTTGTGGACGATATTGTGCAAAAAGTTCAGGAAGATGAAATTTCAGCACTTTACATTAAAAGGATAAATACTGTTCTTAATGTCCCGAACGAGTCAATTTAACAAAACAAAGAACCCTAACCCCGCTCTCCAAATCCTGCCACCCTCACCGGAACAAATCACACTGGCATCTTCCTTGCGATCGCAGTCAGATTGACCCGGCGAGGAGGAAGGACAGTCGGCCAGAGAAGATTTGCTTCCGGTGCACTTCACCTGATACAGCCATATAACGCCATCACCCTGGAAAAAGTAACACCTCCTGGGGCTAGCAGAGCGTGGACACAACCCAGCTGTCTGCAGACAACATTGGCATCAGCCATATCCCAGGAGTAATCACACACCGCGCCTCAGCTGTTATTGCACGATATCTCCACTCTCCCAGAGCAGTTGTTGTTACCTCCAAACAGGCGCAACCATTGTTCCGAATCTGTCAAAGGGAATTAATGATTATTATTGATGTAGTATAAGACAGGAGTACATGTCAGATAGTTCCTGAAAGCACTGTGGGTGTACCTATATCACCTGGACTGCAGCCGTTCAAGAAGGCATCTCACTACCACCTTCTCAAGCGCAATTCGGGATGGGGAATAAATGCTGGACTAGCCAGCAACGTCCACATGTCAGGAATGAATAGAAAAAATGTTTGTACAATAAAGAGGATGCAGTACCTGTTGAAAGTGCACGTTTACAACCATATTCTCGAATGTGGTCCTTTGATCTGTGGGTCTGCTCCACAGTTACTTTTGCTTGTGTGGAGAAAAGAAACATGCTGACTGTATCAGACATCAATGTTTAGAATGACACTCGCACATTTACAGATTTATTGTGATACCTGCACAAACCTGGAAAATAAGAGTGAGAATGATATATAGGAGCAAAGAGATCTAGGGATACGGAGAAACTAATTGCTTATAACGTGTCAGAGACCAGCGCCAGAGGTCATAACTAGAAGAGAGTCATCAAAAAACTAAATCTGAAATTTTGCAGAATCGGTTTATACAGAGGGTGTGAATCGAATGTGGAACTTGGACGGCATGCAATAGTTGAGGCGAATAGCACAGATGTGTTTAAAGTGAAGGTTGAGAAGGACATGAGGGACAAAGAAATTGGAGGACATGCAAAGAGGGTTGGATGCAGTAATTTGGGGTGACACTCGTGTGCAGCATAAATACCACATAGGCCAGTTGTGCCGAATGTCCTGATTCTGTGCTGTACATTTATTGTGGCCACGACCGGAACAACACGCACTTTAATTCAGTCCTCTCAGTCCACAGGTTGCAACATATTATTATGCTTTAACACCCAATTGGATAACAGCGAAATTAAACAAACTGGTAACCCCAGAAATGCAACAGGCCAAACCAGGTATCTTTAGACAACAACAAATTAACTATTTATGAAGAAATAAATTTTAAACACCATGAAGACAAACCTGTGTCGAAAGACAGTATAACTCCAAATTTCATTCTAACTCCCCATGCACACGCATACATTCAAAAATAACTGTAGTTAATTGGTTTTAATAGTCATGTTGTTAAAAATTAGTTGCTTCTTAAGAATAAATGAAATAAGCAAGTCTTTGTGGGTTACGTTCCTGATGGATGAGGTATTCGAATGGGGAATTAGTCAAAGACTACTACAAGTCTTCACAAGGAATTGATGCAGTAGTCCATTCTTAATAGGCAACAACAGTTCTGTCAGCAATACAAACGGTTTATTGGGAAAAAGGAGGCTTTTCTTCTTTAGGCCCGTAGTTCCCTCTTGAATCTTTGCTGAGAGAAAATAAACAGCTTCTTTCTCGTCAGAGTGCCTCGCTGGAGAGTTTGGTTTCAAGCCAGATTTGCCAACTTTACACAATTAACTAGAAACATCATACCATGTAAACTTTATCTCCTGCTGTTGCCTTTGTAACGAAAATGCAATTGCTGGCACACAATTCCAGAACTTTCTATCCCTATGGCACTATTTTCTACAGAGACATAAAGGCACACACTGTTGTTAATCCGACGTAAAAACAACACCTTCCCGTATGGTGAAATGAAATGTCATTCCTGTAATGCATTCATTACAATGCAAAAACTAAAAGATATTCGAAACTGGGATAAAAGTAACATTTTCTGCCGTATTGAAGCACAATTAATTCTACTGATAACTTACAGAATTCTCTTTTTACCATCGCAATCCATATAATTTAATATGGCCAAATTGGGGACAAGGTGTCAACGATCGCATTATTTTTCCTCGATATATGTAAAATGTTTAGATGATTAGGCTGTAATAACAAACTCCATCTAAATATTCTAACATTTCGTTTTTGTTTACACGAATGTTAATGTGTTATGGACATTAGAATTAGAATTAGAATTAGAACATTACAGCGCAGTACAGGCCCTTCGGCCCTCGATGTTGCGCTGACCTGTGAAACCATCTGACCTACACTATTCCATTTTCATCCATATGTCTATCCAATGACCACTTAAATGCCCTTAAGGTTGGCGGGTCTACTACTGCTGCAGGCAGGGCGTTCCACGCCCCTACTACTCTCTGAGTAAAGAAACTACCTCTGACATCTGTCCTATATCTATCACCCCTCAACGTAAAGCTATGTCCCCTCGTGTTTGCCATCACCATCCGAGGAAAAAGACTCTCACCATCCACCCTATCTAACCCTCTGATTTTCTTAAATATCTCTATTAAGTCACCTCTCATCCTCCTTCTCTCCAATGAAAACAACCTCAAGTCCCTCAGCCTTTCCTCGTAAGACCTTCCCTCCATACCAGGCAACATCCTAGTAAATCTCCTCTGCACCCTTTCCATAACTTCCACATCCTTCCTATAATGCGGTGACCAGAACTGCATGCAATACTCCAGGTGCAGTCTCACCAGAGTTTTGTACAGCTGCAGCATGACCTCGTGGCTCCGAAACTCGATCCCCCTACTAATAAAAGCTAACACACCATATGCCTTTTTAACAGCCCTATTAACCTGGGTATCAACCTTCAGGGATTTATGCACCTGGACACCAAGATCTCTCTGTTCATCTACACTACCAAGAATCTTCCCATTAGCCCAGTACTCTGCATTCCTGTTACTCCTTCCAAAGTGAATCACCTCGCACTTTTCCGCATTAAACTCCATTTGCCATCTCTCAGCCCAGCTCTGCAGCCTATCTATGTCCCTCTGTACCCTACAACATCCTTCGGCACTATCCACAGCTCCACCGACCTTAGTGTCATCCGCAAATTTACTAACCCACCCTTCTACACCCCCTTCCAGGTCATATATAAAGATATTACATATTAGTATTTATTTATAGTCTTAGCAGACATATATTTCAAAATGTTTGAGAGCCAGCAAAAGTCTTAATGTTTCTTCTTCCACAGTGGAATACATTCTTTGATGACAATTTAGTTTTCTTGAAAAGTACCCTACTGGCTTCTCTGTGCCTGATTCGTCATCCTGTAATAGTACTGCAGCAGCCCCCATGTCGCTGGCAACAATTACTATTTTAAAGGGATAAGCAGAATTCGGAGCAGCTAACACTGGATCTGTGTCAAGATTTCCTTCAGCTTTTCAAAAGCTGTCTGGCATTCATTTGAACATACTACATTGTTTTACCTTTTTTGCAGTAAATTTGTTAATGGAGCAGCCACAGTACTAAGAGACTGGATATTTTCTGTAAAAACGGCACATCCCTAAAAACCTCATTATTTCCCGCCTAGATTTCGCGATAGATAGCTCGAATAAGGCTTGTACCTTTGCCGTATCGGCAATAACTGTCCTTGCCCCGCGATGTGTCTGAGCTAAGTTACTCTTATTTTTCCCAGTTCGATTTTTACCAGATTTATCACTTGGTCCATGGCTTGTAACTTTTGAAACATAATTTCTGGATGGTTTAAGTGCTGTTGCCAAGTGTTGCTGTATATTCGTACATCATTGAGATACACTACACAGTCGGGAACACCTGAATCATTAAATATTGAGAAGTGGCTGAGGAGTTCTTTTAGCCTGAATGACATCAAGTGGCCTGATAAAGACCGTCAGGTGTCAGAAAAGCTGATAGCTCTGTCTCGAGGAGAGAAATAAACTTGATCGTATTCTTTTAACATGTCGATCTTGGGAGTACATCTAGTACTGCCGACCCTTTCAGTACAGTCTTCTGAACGCGGAATTGGGTAGGAGTCTGCCATCATTACCTCATTGATTTTTCTGCAGTCCATACAAAATTGGGTTCACCCTTCAGGTATAGATACTCGCCCAAAATAAAAAAAAAATACTGCTAAATGCTCGAAACCTGAAATAAAAACAAAAAGTGCTGGAAATAATCAGCAGGTCTGGCAGCACTATCAGTTTAGTCCCGTCACTCCACAGGTCGCAGCCCATTCTTAAGCTTTCACACCCAATTGGAAAACAGCCAAAATAAACACCCTGGTAACCCCTGAATAAAAGAGACCAAGCCAAATACCTTTAGACACCAACAAATTAACTATTTATTTTTTAAAAATCTTAAACACTATTAAGATAAACCTATGACGAAAGACATTTTTATTTTGAACTCACTCCCCACATTCGCACAAAGGCATTCTAAACGAGCAGGAGTTAACTAGTTTTAAAATTAGTGCGTTTGAAATTCAGCTGCTTCTCAAGTAGGAATGAAATAAGGAAGCCTGTGGATTACATTCCTGGTGGATGAGGCATTATTATGTAGAAATAGTTAAAGGCCACTCGAAGCCTTCATGAGGATTGGATGCAGTGGTTTATTCTTAACAGGCGTTAAACTTTTCGGCTGCGGTAGGCAACAACAGTTCCTTCAGCAATCCACTTTCTTGAAAAAAGAAGGCATTTCTTCTTCAGGCAATTAATTCGGCTGGAGCTCTCTATTGAATTTTTGCCGAGACAGAATTAAACAGCTCTTTTCTCTTCAGTACGTTTCGCTGGTGAGTCTGCTTTCAGCCGCTTTTTTTTCAGTTTTACACACAGTTAAGTAGCAACATTACACCATGTGACCTTTCTCTCCTGTTGCCGCCCAGGTAACAAGAATGCAACTTCTGGCACACTGTGCCTTAGAAATTCCAGAACGTTCTCTCCCTTAAAGGTGCTCTATTTTAACAGTCTTAAAGGTGCACACTGTTTTAAATCCGGAGGAGAGAAAAGATACAAGTCCACGACATATTCCATGCAATTCTATATCAATACTTCTGTGTGAATACCCTTTTAACCACCAAAGAAAATGAGTATATTCACAGCACCCTTACCTGAACACATGATCCTCACATCTTCTTTCTGAGAACAGTCGTTGTTACCCCACGATGCTAGAGGACATTCCCAGAGAAATGTTTCGTTACCGAAACAGTTCAGTTCATCCAACCAAACTGGCCCTTAGCCTGGTTCACAAGAAGCAGGAAGTGCCATGTCGAATGCTCTTCCACAACCCAGCTGCTTGCAAACCAAGTTAGCCTCCACCAGATCCCAGGAGTCATCACAAACTGAGCCCCATGACTCATTGTAATATATCTCCACTCGGCCAGTACATGGGCTCCCACCATCGGGCAAACCTAACTGCAAATGGTCTGTTGGACAACAATATAGGAGAATTCTAATCACAATAGGCATTCACCTCATCACTCAATCCAACTCATTGTACCATCACCAGCTAAAAATAAACATTCTACATCCACATGTAATAGGTAAATGAAACTATAAAACATAATATCTGTCTACACATACCTATTACATATAATGTAAAGCACAGAAATGTTTCAGATATCCTGCAACATCTGGCCCTGACAGGCTCTGGCCTCCAGTTCACCTTTTATGCTTCAAACCTTGTGTACGTTGTTGTACAGGCAATCGCTCACACGTTTAACCGTCCATTTATGCTCAAGTTATGTAACTGTATCTGTTCCTTGTATATGTATGTTACCCTTATTTATTATCTTGGTCCGACATTTACTGCCATCTCCTATTTCCTTTATCTTGAATACTTGGTGACTTGCATTTATCTAGCGCCATCAAAATAACAAAACATCCCAGGACGCTATACAGGAGTGATATCAAAGGAAGTTTGACACGGAGCACCGAAGAATATATTAAGTCAGATGACCAAAAGCTAAGTCAAAAAATTAGTTTTTATGGAGCGTCTTAAAAAAGGAAAGATAGGTTGACAGGCAGATAAAATTAAGGAAGTTATTCTGGAGCATGTGACCTTCGCAGCTGTAGACACGGCCACCAATGGTGCGCAATTAAGATCAGGAATGCTCAAGAAGCCAGAACTGGGAGCTGTCAGACTGGAGCCGATTGCAAAGAAAGGAGCTGTGAGGCCAGGAAGGGATTTGAAAACAAGGATGAGAATTTTAAAATCGCGCATTGCTGGGCAATGTAGGTCAGTGGGCACAGGCCAGATGGCTGACTGGCACTTGGTCGAGACAGCAGAGTTTGCTGAGTTTGTAACTAGGGAAGACAGCCAGGAGTACATTCGAATCATCGAGTCTAGAGGAACAAAGCAATGGTAAGAATAGATAAGGGTAAAGTCAGGTGATATTATGGAGGTAAAAATAGACAGTGTTTGTGATGGTAAGGATATGTGCGTGGAGTTAAATATAATACCAAGGTTACAAGCAGTCTGGCTTAGTCACAGACAGTTGGCATGGGGAGAAATTGAGTTGGTGGCAAGGGAACAGATGCGATGGGGACTGAAGACAATGACTTCTATCTTTTCAATACTGAAATGTAGGAATTTTCTGCTAATGCAGTACTGAATGTGAGACTGGAATTCTGACAGTTTCCAGGTAGTGGTGGGACCAAGAATGTTGGATTTGAGGTATAGTTGAGTTCTATGAGATACATGTGGAAACTAAATTTGTCTTTTTGGATATCACTGAAAGGCAGCATGTAAATGAGAAATTTGGTGTCGAAGGATAGATCCTTTTGTGACTTTACAGAAGCGGGAACAGAAGCCATTGCAGGCAACTTTCTGACTATGATAAGATAAGACTGGAAGCAGCTGAGTGCAGTTCCACACAGCCAGGTGTTACTCGAGAGGACTGGAAGCAGAATTCCATGATCAACCATATCAAAAGCTGCAGACAAGCCAAGAAGGAGGAAGAGGAGTCGTTTACATTTGTCATAATAACTTTGGATGCATATTGTGACTTTGATAAGAGTTGTTTTGGTACTGTGGTGTGGCGAGAAATCTGATTTGAGGAATTGAAACATGCAGCTCCATATTTAGTAGAAATAGGGTGTAAACAGCAAGATGCGGATTTCATCGACAGCATAAGTCCAGCGAGAACGTGAAGGACTCTAGGAGAGAAACAAGCAATGCGAATTCAGGATGATGGCATGGGGGGGGCGTACACTTATAGGAGGTTAGGCCTGGTGGGTTGGGGAAGAAAGGGAAGCCGTGGAGGCGACTGAATGGATGTTTTTGAACTTTGCAACAGAAAAGTTCACGAGCTCCTCTCAGTTGTTTTTGCTGTTGAAGGTGAATGAGGCAGGGGAATTGTCCAGCAGGAAGATTTGTGATGGAGAAGATATGCTGTGCGTGATCTTTTCCTTTGTGAATAATCTTTGACTAATGAGCAATTTTTGCAAAGAAGAGCAGGATCCGATGCTGCTTCATGTGATTCATCAATTCAGGTTCATATTACCAGATAGTTCGCCAGATGTCGCCCTGTCTTTCTGCTTTTAAGTTTCAACCACCCTATTTATCATTTCCATTTCAAATCGGAAAATGTAAAGTCCACAAGTACTACCCTTGAACATCAGCCTTTCCATAGAACATAGAACATAGAACATAGAACAGTACAGCACAGTACAGGCCCTTCGGCCCACGATGTTGTGACGCACCTTTAACCTACTCTAAGATCAAACTAACTACCTATTCTTCATTCTACTATCATTCATGTACCGATCCAAGAGTCGCTTAAATGCCCCTAATGTATCTGTTTCTACTACCATCGCTGGGAGCGCATTCCAGGCACCCACCACTCTCTGTGTAAAGAACCTGCCTCTGACATCTGCAGTATCTTCGTGTAAAACTATGTTCTAGAGTTGGGGTGATTATAAAATTATCATAAATCAATTTAATGTTAATCACATAACAGAATCCCGCTGAGGAAGCCTGGCTGGCAAACTGGCAGCAGTTTGAGGCGAACCTCACCACTCGGCTGGGGTACTGGACAGGACTGCTCCGGGTGCTTTCCCACAACGGCTGAGCGCTGGTCATAAACCAACCCGTGGTCTCGATGCTGTGGTACCAGTTGGTCACTTTGGCCCCGCCTCCTGCACTCGCCAACAAGATCCAGAAGAAACCCATCGATTTCTTCTGGGGCAAGCGGAAGCACTGGGTCTCTGCTGCGGTCTTGAGTCTCCTGATCGAGGAGGGTGGCCAGACGCTGGTGTGCCTCCGCACCCAGGCTGTTACCCTCCGCAGGCTGTTACCATCCGCCTTCGGACCATGCAGAGACACCTGAACATTGAGCATCCTCCCAGATGGTGTGCACTGGTGACGTTTTTCTCCACCAGTGTCACTGCCTTCAAGACGCCACGCAGCTCCAGACGGAGACCATAAGCCGTGCCTCACTGAGACAGTTGCCTGTCTTTTACCAGGATCTATTCCGAGTTTGAACATGGTTGGTTCCAGTCAGGGCACTCATCCGCCGACGAAGAAGAACGCCTCGGCTGTCTGGGCTGCCGACTGCGGGGTTGGACCAGCGGGTAGGGGAGTAGTCAAAGCCCCCGGGACACCCCTCACTGCGGATGAGCGGACCCTCGCTCGGCGGGAACTGTTCATTGGACCCAGGTCCTGAAACCCTCCTCGGGACCCGGTCCGGCACAACCCGTGCCACCTCTTGGAAATGCCCTCCATGCCATTCCAATCAGCGCAGAGGGGTTTCCTTTATGATCTGCTTCTGCACACTCTCCAATACCTCCCCCCCGTATGCCAGCCGGACACGCCCTGGCGGTCCATGTTGCCATCTGGCAGCGAAGGGAAACCCCGATGGAGGACTCTCCAAGCGAGAGCCCTCCCCTTTTACATCAGGGACCTGGCTCTGGCGGAGGGTGCTGCACAGGGCAGTCCCGTGCACCAGACCTTTAAGTCGGTTCGTGGACTCCCAGGCTGCTGGCAATTTCTGCGGTTGGACGAGCCTTTGCTCATGTAATATGGAGGTGCAAGGTTGCAGCCCCTCTTTGAGTATTTGAAAGGGCTGCTCCTCAAGCTATGGCTACACTTCAGCCCCACGCTCCTGAACTTTGGGTACCAGATGTGGAGGGGCGTGGGCCAGGAGAAGGATCTCCTCGTCAGACTGCTCCAAGGTCTGGCCAAGGTGGCAACTCACAGGTCCAAGCTGCGGGCCATCGGAGGGTCCGTTCGCCCTAAATGTCTGCCCCTCTTCTGAGGGTGAGTTCGCGCCCGGGTGCCCCTGGAGAAGCAGCATGCGGCGTCCACCGGCACACTTGAGGCCTTCCGCGACCGGTGGGCACCGTACGGGCTGGAGTGCATCGTCGATGCCGGGAATGGCATTTTAATTTGAGTTTTTTTGTTTCATTTAGCTTTTCTTTAGTAAAGGAATTTTAAAATGTCAATGAAGGGAGCCTGGAAGTTAAAGGCCCCCTCGACCAAAAAAAAACGTGATTCTGTACAAAGTAAAAAAAATGGGGGTCAGATACAGAGTAAAGTTCCCTCTGCACTGACCCAGCATACACTCCCAGGGCAGGTACGGCACTGGGTAAGATACTAATTACAAAATAAACGGGGTTATGTACAGATTAATGCTCCTTCAACATTGTTCAGGGTAGCTGGAGAGAAGCTGGAGCTTGATGCAATTGGGCATTCATTATGGCAAAATCTCTTTCCCTCTTCCCGGAAATCATATGACAGAACAGGACAGATAGAAAGATAGAAATTGAAGCAAGTGACATTTTATTATTGTAGCAGATATTCATTGCATGGCTTTTGAGGTAGTTATCTGCTGAACGTTGAAAATCTGAACTGCTGAGTGCCAGACTATTGCAATTTGAATTAATTAGCTAGTTTATGCTGAATAAACTGTTGTAAAATTAAGATAGTTCACGGTTCATGTTAATTAAATTAATTGGAATAGTTTAGAATGATAAAAAGTCAATGCTGATCTACAGCAATGACAGGCTCAAAAAACACAACAATCATTCAATAATAAAAATAATCAATACATAACACAACACAGACATTACTTCAACGTACCATAGGTATCACGCTCCCCCTCAACCATGCCAGAGGGTCACTCTCACGAATGGAAACATTGAAAGGCACCCTGCAGCCCCCTGCATCTTCCCTGTTCCTGAGCGAAATGCAAGAAATGGCTGTCTAATAATCTCACAAAACCAGATGAAAATTAACTATTTTTATTTTGGAGATAGCTTTCCATGTCTGTCTGTCTGTCTATCTATCCATCTATCTCATGAAGAAAGATTCTACAGCAGTCAGCAGGGCGGATAGACACAGGACCATGTAAGAGTGTTATCTCTGCCAAGGGCATAACTCCAACACAGCATCTGGAACAAGACATTGCTAAAGCTGTTCAAATGGAGACTCAAACTCTCTCTACACAACTGTCTGGCAGATATTTACACGCTGTACCAAGCACAAGATAAGGTGAAGGGTGAGTTCAGGGCAGAGTGATGGGCAGAGGTGTATTTACTTTGTTTACCTATCCCTTGGTGATTGGACAATTGGAATTAAAAATATGATTGACCAGAGACTCTGATCAGCCCCTCGAAATTATGTATATAAACAAGTGGTCGGAGGGAAATCTTCAGTCTTCTTTGCACAGAAGGGGAGCTGAGCTCAACCATGCCATAGGGTTAATTTTCATCAGGTTTTGTGAGGTTATTAGACAGCCATTTCTTGCATTTCGCACTGAAGCTGAGCTTCAGCTGAGTGTTAATCTACAGCCTAACACTTTGGATAGCTCAAGAAGACAGAGGACCTAAGAGACCTTCAACACCTCTCTTGTCTCACCTGTCAGCAAGACTGTCACCACTGCTCTCTCACATCGGACAATCTCGGATTGGTAAACCATTCAACCTGTTCTGTTCGTATGTCTTTTCTGTGTACTTAGCTTACGTATCATCATATTAAAACTGCTGCCTCCTCAGAAACTACTATAGAAATACGCCTATGACTTCAATTCTCGTTTTTGGGTCATCTGTGACTTCCAAACCAAATTTTACACAAAGGCATGCCCAGCAGCAGGTAGTTAAGAGAAAGGCGCTGAAAGCAATTTCACATCTCAACACTGTGAGGTACAGAGAATTTTACAAGCACTCAGTGTGGTCCGTTTCCATTGCCAACTGAATCGTACAACTATTTCACATAATGTTACCCCGAACACCCCACCCGTAACCAGCTTTTTTATTTTTCAGTAACCCGTGAAGAATCTTTAAAGGTACACTTTTCAAAGAACTCGACAAAGCCTGGCAGATTGTGTCAAAACCCTCAATGTTTTGGTGACATCATTCTGTGGTCTGTGGAAGACTGCAGTTAACAGTCAAAAGCCTCTGCGACCGCCTGCTGACAACATGCTAAACTTTCTGGGCGCCCTACAGTTATCGCTATCGATAAGACAGAGATGCTTCATGTCCACATCATTGAGAAATGTAATTAGACTTTTATGGGAACATTAAAACACTTTTTCCTCCCATCTGCCTTTTGCGCTGCCATTTTCCTTTTTTTGGGCAGCAAGTATATACATGCTTTTCCCGAGACAGTTAATTAATTAGTCTGTATTGTTTTTATTTTTAACTGCTAATTTCACTTCGTTAATCTGTACACTATCTTTCAAATACACTGCTGCTTTTTTAAAAAAGGTTTTTAGACTATTTCTTATCTGCCGTCGGAAGGTTATAGAATTATTTCAACGCTTCAAAAGTTCTGACACGTTTGTAAAAGATTTTAATAGTTCAAAAGCTCAGGAAGCAATTCTCAACTGATGATGAGCTGCAAGCTAACCGTAATGGGCATGTCTTCTACTCCTTACTGTCTTGGTACATTCTCTGGGCGTTGCCTCCAGGCCTCTTTGCCAGCGTTCCAGTACATCAGGGAACCGTCAACCTGGATGATGAAATTCCTGCCCCAACCATCACATTAGGAAACACCAAAACAACTGTCATGAAAGTGATTCTGTTTTCTTTTTTAATAAAGTATATTTTCAATGGAATGTATGGTTAAACTGATTCAACGTTGGAGCAAGCACTTTTTTTTATGAAGTCATTAGAGGACACTGAGGGAGCCGGATTGGCAACAGTGTTGCTGGTTATCACATGGCATGGGTTGGAGATGGAGTGGAAACCTGGTAACAAAGGCAGAGAAGTGAAAAGTGCTCCTTTCATTGGACAAGTCCAGTAATAGCAGAGCACCTGGGACGACCAGAGGAAAATAACTGGCAAGCTTTTTGCTTGTCATTCAATGTGTTTAGATTTCACCTTCGTGAAGGAGATAAAGTCACGTGCTGTTGAAATTTAAGAAAAAGAACAGAAGAGCACAACCCAGCTCGCTTTTTGGAAAATCCCAAGAAATGACCCTTTGAAGTCCACTGTGTCGATTTATCTTGTTTCCTGTATTTGAAGAAAGCCTGCTAAAATAATTATCAACATCTCCTAAAAAGAACTGTTTCTGGAAGATTCTAGTAACCTGTCTGCATGTACTCAGAGGTTGGCCTGTGTGCCAGTTTGATGCAGCGTGTGCCATCTCCTATTTTTCTTCAGCGGTGGACAACTGATCTGCCTGGTGTTTTGTTGTATGTAATATTGTTCTGGTCCAGAAATCCCTTATTATTATATGTATATATATATATATACATAAAGGCGGGTTAAAGTTTGGCGAGTCGAAGAGACTTAGCAGTTGGTAGGAAAAAAGACGGAGGCGCAAGGGGAGAGCCAACTGTGTAACAGCCCCGACAAACAAATTTTTCTGCAACACTTGTGGGAGAGCCTGTCGCTCTAGAATTGGCAATCCAAGCGCTGCTCCACACACCACTGACCACCTCCAGGCGCTTACCCTTTTTCTCTCGAGATAAGGAGGCCAAAGATTGATTGATTATATATATATATATTATATATATATATATATATATATATAGTGAAACGGCATGTACATGTGTGTGTCTTTATGATTGTGAAGGTTCTAAGATAAAAAGGAACGACTTTAACATTTGGTTATGGAAGAAAAGGGACTTTTAATATTTCAGTTGGATTCTTTTTCAAAATTATATTTCTAATGTTGCTTTATTTCATTATTAATTCAGACCTTTTTATAATATAGCTAATTTCGCTGTTCAGCAAAGAAATCGTGTTAGTGTGTTCTTTTCTGGGGAATTTAGTCTATCTGATTGACTGTTTCAGTAAATGGGAAAACATTAAAAAGTATGTTGTGTCATTTGGAGAAGTGGGACTGAATTAACAGTGCACTCCTCCCACCTCAGTCGTAACATATTTAATTGTGGCTGGTCTGGGATAAACGGATGGCTAATGACATACAACTGTACGTGGGGTAACAATAAATGGAGAAGGGAGAAAAGAACCAGGTTTCTTGTGCAATAGAGTAATGTTTAAACCAATGGAATGTCTTTAACAGTTGCTATGCCTTTTCCACAGAAGGAAATCTATTCCTCAATGAATTCAGATACTTATGCAAGAATCAACGAAAGCATTTGACTGATCTGTTGGCATTACCGTTACAACCAGGAGCTAAGGAAACAGACGTAGGGACAGAGAAGGGAATCTATGTGTGGAGCCAGAGGAAATGGGCGAGGTACTAAATGAGTACTTTGTATCAGTATTCACCAAGGAGAAGGACTTGGTGGATGATGAGCCAAGGGAAGGGAATGTAGATAGTCTCAGTCATCTCATTATCAAAAAAGGAGGAGGTGTTGGGTGTCTTGCAAAGCATTAAGGTAGATAAGTCCCCAGGGCCTGATGGGATCTACCCCAGAATACTGAGGGAGGCAAGGGAAGAAATTGCTGGGGCCTTGACAGAAATCTTTGCATCCTTATTGACTACAGATGTGGTCCCAGAGGACTGGAGAATAGCCAATGTTGTTCCTTTGTTTAAGAAGGGTAGCAAGGGCAATCCAGGAAATTATAGGCCGGTGAGTCTTATGTCAGTGGTAGGGAAATTATTAAGAGTGGAATTTTCGGGATAGGATTTACTCCCATTTGGAAACAAGGTCCCTCATGGCAGACTGATACAAAAGGTGAAGTCACACGGGATCAGAGGGGAGCAAGAAAGATGGATACAGCACTGGCTCGGTCATAGACGTCAGAGGATAGCAGTGGAAGGGTGCTTTTCTGAATGGAGGGATGTGACTAGTGGTGTTCCGCAGGGATCAGTGTTGGGACCTTTGCTGTTTGTAGTATATATAAATAATTTGGAGGAAAATGTAGCTGGTCTGATTAGTAAGTTTGCGGACGACACAAAGGTTGGTGGAGTTGCGGATAATGATCAGGATTGTCAGAAGATACCGCAGGATATAGATCGGTTGGAGACTTGGGTGGAGAAATGGCAGATGGTGTTTAATCCGGACAAATGTGAGGTAATGCATTTTGGAAGGTCTAATGCAGGTGGGAGGTATACAGTAAATGGCAGAACCCTTTGGATTATTAACAGGCAGCTAGATCTGGGCGTACAGGTCCACAGGTCACTGAAAGTGGCAACGCAGGTGGATAAGGTAGTCAAGAAGGCATATGGCATACTTGCCTTGATCGGTCGGGGCATAGAGTATAAAAATTGGCAAGTCATGCTGCAGCTGTATAGAAGCATGGTTCTGCCACACTTAGAATATTGCGTGCAATTCTGGTCGCCACACATACAGAATGACGTGGAGGCTTTGGAGAGCGTACAGAGGAGGTTTTCCAGGATGTTGCCAGGTCTGGAGGGTATTAGCTATGAGGAAAGATGGGATAAACTCGGAACCAGCAATTTCTTCCCTTGCCTCCCTCAGTTTTTACTGGAACGACGGAAGTGGAGGGGCGATATGATAGAGGTTTACAAAGTTATGAGTGGCATGGACAGAGTGGGTGGTCAGACGCTTTTTCCCAGGGTGGAAGAGTCAGTTACGAGGGACATAGGTTTAAGGTGAGAGGGGCAAAGTTTGGAGGGGATCTGCGAGGCAAGTTCTTAACACAGAGGGTGGTGAGTGCCTCGAACTCGCGGCCGGGCTGGTGTTGGAAGCAGGTACAATAGCGACGTTTAAGATACATCTTGCCAAAGACATGAATAGGATGGGAACAGAGGTCTGCGGAAGTGCTGAAAGTTTTAATTAAGACAGTCATCAAGATTGCTGCAGGCTTGGAGGGCCTAATGGCCTGTTCCTGTGCTGTACTGTTCTTTGTTCTATAACCACCGCATTACCTGGTACAACTGAAATGGTACTCGTGTCCTCCACCGTGAAAACTGAAGCAAACTACTGATTTAATGTCTCTGCCATTTCATTGTTCCCTTCTATTAGCTCCCAGTCTCATCCTCCAATGGACCACCATTCACTTTAGCTACTTCTCACTTTTATATGCATTTAGAAGCTTTTGCTATCTATTTTATATTTTGCGCTAGTTTTATTTCATAATTTACCTAAGCAATTTGTATTACCTTTTTAGGGACCCTTTGTTGATCTTTAAAAGTTTCCCAATCTTCCAGCCTGCCACTAGCCTTTGCAATATGGTTTGCTTTAGCTTTTGTTTTTATGTTATCCTTAACTTCCTTGCCATGATTTGGATGTTTTTTTTCCACCTCCTTGAATCTTTCTTCCTCTCTTTAATATATTTTAGTTGGGATAAACTGCATATCTCCTGAAACTTCTGTCACTGGTTGTCAACTGTCCTACCTTGTAGTCTTCCTGCCCAATCCACTAGGGTCAAATTTGTCCTCATGCCCGTGCAATTACCTTTTTTTTAAACCAAGAACGCTCTTGTGGGACTCCAGCTTCTCGCCATCAAAATGAATTTGAAATTCTATCATGCTCCAGGGTAAAGTGATCATAGCATGCTAGAATTTCAAATTCAGCTCCTGCAGGTGAAGGATGCAGCCAAGCGAACATTTACAACTGGTAACATTTCACACAACAATTCCGACCCATATATACAGTCATATATGTCAATGATTGTTTGTACTTTATTTGATGCTGCTGTATTTATGTACTAGCCTGTAATTATTCGAAAAAAACCTTCTTAACATTTATCATTTACTATAACAAGAGTTTAACAAACAGGAAAGCGGCCATTTAACACACATTGTATTAAGGATCTTCCAGCTTTCAGCTTCAGTTTATATAAAGCTCAGCGATAAAGACCTCCACATTCTGACAAAGAGTTTTTGCTGTTGAAATAAAGTGTCACTTGTTTCCATTTGCTTCCTGACTGTTCCATTCTTCTGCTCTCCTGGGGGGCTCGGAGGGATTTCTGTTCATCACTTGTCCAAATTCACGAGGTTTCAGCTCCACTGCCGCTGCTGTCCTGGAGAAATGAATTGTATTCAAAATCTTTCCCTCAGTTTCGAGACATGAAGAGAGACATGAGAGAGGAAAGGTCTGGTCGAAAATTCACTGTCTGACAGGTTTCTGAAAGTGGATTCAATATTAACGTTCAAAAGAAAATTGGATCTTTTTTTCTTTTTCTTTTCTTTTGGGCCTCCTTATCTCGAGAGACAATGGATACGCGCCTGGAGGTGGTCAGTGGTTTGTGAAGCAGCGCCTGGAGTGGCTATAAAGGCCAATTCTGGAGTGACAGGCTCTTCCACAGGTGCTGCAGAGAAATTTGTTTGTTGGGGCTGTTGCACAGTTGGCTCTCCCCTTGCGCCTCTGTCTTTTTTCCTGCCAACTACTAAGTCTCTTCGACTCGCCACAATTTAGCCCTGTCTTTATGGCTGCCCGCCAGCTCTGGCGAATGCTGGCAACTGACTCCCACGACTTGTGATCAATGTCACACGATTTCATGTCGCGTTTGCAGACGTCTTTATAACGGAGACATGGACGGCCGGTGGGTCTGATACCAGTGGCGAGCTCGCTGTACAATGTGTCTTTGGGGATCCTGCCATCTTCCATGCGGCTCACATGGCCAAGCCATCTCAAGCGCCGCTGACTCAGTAGTGTGTATAAGCTGGGGGTGTTGGCCGCTTCAAGGACTTCTGTGTTGGAGATATAGTCCTGCCACCTGATGCCAAGTATTCTCCGAAGGCAGCGAAGATGGAATGAATTGAGACGTCACTCTTGGCTGGCATACGTTGTCCAGGCCTCGCTGCCGTAGAGCAAGGTACTGAGGACACAGGCCTGATACACTCGGACTTTTGTGTTCCGTGTCAGTGCGCCATTTTCCCACACTCTCTTGGCCAGTCTGGACATAGCAGTGGAAGCCTTACCCATGCGCTTGTTGATTTCTGCATCTAGAGACAGGTTACTGGTGATAGTTGAGCCTAGGTAGGTGAACTCTTGAACCACTTCCAGAGCGTGGTCGCCAATATTGATGGATGGAGCATTTCTGACATCCTGCCCCATGATGTTCGTTTTCTTGAGGCTGATGGTTAGGCCAAATTCATTGCAGGCAGACGCAAACCTGTCGATGAGACTCTGCAGGCATTCTTCAGTGTGAGATGTTAAAGCAGCATCGTCAGCAAAGAGGAGTTCTCTGATGAGGACTTTCCGTACTTTGGACTTCGCTCTTAGACGGGCAAGGTTGAACAACCTGCCCCCTGATCTTGTGTGGAGGAAAATTCCTTCTTCAGAGGATTTGAACGCATGTGAAAGCAGCAGGGAGAAGAAAATCCCAAAAAGTGTGGGTGCGAGAACACAGCCCTGTTTCACACCACTCAGGATAGGAAAGGGCTCTGATGAGGAGCCACCATGTTGAATTGTGCCTTTCATATTGTCATGGAATGAGGTGATGATACTTAGTAGCTTTGGTGGACATCCAATCTTTTCTAGTAGTCTGAAGAGACCACGTCTGCTGACGAGGTCAAAGGCTTTGGTGAGATCAATGAAAGCAATGTAGAGGGGCATCTGTTGTTCACGGCATTTCTCCTGTAACTGACGAAGGGAGAACAGCATGTCAATAGTCGATCTCTCTGCACGAAAGCCACACTGTGCCTCAGGGTAGACGCGCTCGGCCAGCTTCTGGAGCCTGTTCAGAGCGACTCGAGCAAAGACTTTCCCCACTATGCTGAGCAGGGAGATTCCACGGTAGTTGTTGCAGTCACCGCGGTCACCTTTGTTTTTATAGAGGGTGATGATGTTGGCATCGCGCATGTCCTGGGGTACTGCTCCCTCGTCCCAGCACAGACATAGCAGTTCATGTAGTGCTGAGAGTATAGCAGGCTTGGCACTCTTGATTATTTCAGGGGTAATGCTGTCCTTCCCAGGGGCTTTTCCGCTGGCTAGGGAATCAATGGCATCACTGAGTTCCGATTTGGTTGGCTGTATGTCCAGCTCATCCATGACTGGTAGAGGCTGGGCTGCATTGAGGGCAGTCTCAGTGACAGCATTCTCCCTGGAGTACAGTTCTAGGTAGTGCTCAACCCAGCGGTCCATCTGTTTGCTTTGGTCAGTGATTATGTCCCCCGATTTAGATTTGAGGGGGGTGATCTTCTTGATGGTTGGCCCAAGAGCTCTCTTCATGCCATCATACATTCCTCTGATGTTTCCGGTGTCTGAGGCCAGCTGAATATGACTGCATAGGTGTTGCCAGTAGTCGTTTGCGCAACGCCTAGCTGTTCTTTGTGCAGTACTTCTGGCTGCTTTAAGTGCTGCGGATGTTAAATCGCTGGGGGCTTTCTTGTAGTTCAAAAGTGCAATGCGCTTAGCGGCTATGACAGGTTCCAGCTCTTCATTATGAGATTGAAACCAGTCTGCATTTCTCTTCGCACTTTTGCCGTAGGTGGTCAAAGCTGACTCATAGATGGCGTCTCTGATGTGGGCCCACTTGGTCTCAGCATCCCCTGTGGGAGTATTTTGAAGGGCTGTTACAAGTGAATTTAGAAATTTTTGTAACAGCTGTGGGTGAGAAATTCTGCTCGTGTTGATGCGCGGGTGGCCCTTCTGCTTGGAATGATGCAACTTCTTTGGTCTGAGTCTAACCTTGCTGCACATCAGGGAATGGTCGGTGTCGCAGTCCGCACTGTGGAAGCTGCGTGTGATTTGAACACTGTTTAAGGCGGCTCGCCTTGTGACAATGAGGTCTAGCTGGTGCCAACGACGTGATCTTGGGTGCCTCCATGAAACCTGGTGACAGGGTTTAGTGTGAACGAACGAGTTGGTGATGCAGAGGTTATGATAGGTACACAACTCAAGCAGTCTCTGCCCGTTCTCATTCATCCTTCCAACGCCATAGCGCCCAAAACTTCAATTAATCATAGTTACAATAAAGAAGATATCAGCATAGAAAGAGAAGTGAGACAAAGAGATGTCATAACATTTGTGATGAAGAACACAACACCACATATCCAGAGTGCTTTTGTTTATAAATGATTGTTTGAGTTTTATTTGATCCTGTTGTTTTATTTATGCATTTCCATTAATCACACAAAATAATTTTCCATACAGGAATGAGTTTAACGTTACAAGTGTTCACATAATAGGAAAGTAGCCATTCAACATAAGTGGCACTGAAATTATTTTAATCAGCTTCTCAAGTTTACATAAAGCAAATTCCTCAAACTTGTGGAAACTTTCAACCTCTCAGCAACATGGAATCTCCCATCAGCAATGGCTCACCAGCTCCATCTGCTGGTGTCATAGTCACACTGCAGTTATTGCTCCCTCTCACAATCTCCATCTGCTGCTGTTCCTGTCTCACTGCAGTTACTGTCCTCCTCTCACCATCTCCATCTGCTGGTGTCCCTGTCTCACTGCAATTACTGCCCCTCTCACCATCTCCATTTGCTGGTGTTCCTGTCTCACTGCAGTTTCTGCACCTCGCACCATCTCCATCTGCTGGTTTCCCTCTCTCACTGCAGAATCCGCCCTTCCCACCATCTCCATCTGCTCGTGTCCCCATCTCACTGCAGTTTCATCCCCCTCTCACCATCTCCATCAGCTGGTGTCCCTGCCCCACTGCAGTTTCTGCCCCCTCTCACCATCTCTATCTGCTGGTGTCCCTGGCTCAATGCAGTTACTGTCCCCCTCTCACCATCTCCAACTGTCGGTGTCCCTGTCTCACTGCTGTTACTGTCCCCCTCCCACCATCTCCTTCTGCTGGTGTCCCTGTCCAACTGCAGTTACTGTCCCCCTCTCACCATCTCCATCTGCTGGTGTCCATGTCTCACTGCAGTTACTGGCCCCCTCTCACCATCGCCACCTGCTGGCACCCTGCCTCACTGCTGTTACTGTCCCCCTCTCATCATCACCATCTGCTGGTTTCCCTGTCACACTGCAGTTACTGTCCCCCTCTCACCATCTCCATCTGATGGTGTCCCTGCCTCACTGCTGTTATTGTCCACTCTCACGATCTCCATCTGCTGGTGTCCCTGTCTCACTGCAGTTACTGTCCCGCCTCTCACCATCTCCGTCTGCTGGTGTACCTGTCTCACTGCAGTTACTGTCTTCCCGCTCACTATCTCCATCTGCTGGTGTCCCTGTCTCATTGCAGTTACTGTCTCCCTCTCACCATCTCCATCTGCTGGTGTCCCTGTCTCACTAAAGTTTCTGCCCGTCGCACCATCGCCATCTGCTGGTGTCTCTGTCTCACTGCAATTACTGACCCCCTCTCACCAGATCTATGTGCTGGTGTCCCTGTCTCACTGCAGTTACTGTCCTCTCTCACCATCTCCATCTGCTGGTGTCCCTGTCTCACTGCCGTTACTGTTCCGCCTCTCACCATCTCCATCTGCTGGACTCCCTGTCTCATCGCAGTTATGTCTTCCCGCTCACTATCTCCATCTGCTGGTGTCCCTGTCTCACTGCAATTACTGACCCCCTCTCACCAGATCTATCTGCTGGTGTCCCTGTCTCACTGCAGTTCCTATCCCTCTCTCACCATCTCCATCTGCTGGTGTCCCTTTCTCACTGCAGTTACTGTCCCCGTCTCACCATCTCCATCTGCTGGTGTCCCTGTCTCACTGCAGTTACTGCACCTCTCACCATCTCCATCTGCTGGTGCCCCTGTTTCACTACAATTTTTGTCCGTCGCACCATCTCTATCTACTGGTGTCTATGTCACACTACAGTTACTTGCCCCGTCTCACTATCACCATCTGCTGGTGTCCGTATCTCACTGCAGTTACTGGCTTCCCGCTCACTATCTCCATCTGCTGGTTTCCCTGTCTGACTGCAGTTACTGCCCCCCTCTCACCATCTCCATTTGTTGGTGTTGCTGTCTCACGACAGTCTCTGCCCCCACACCATCTCCATCTGCTGGTTTCCCTCTCTCACTGCAGTTTCTGCCCTTCTCACCATCTCCATCTGCTGGTGTCCCTACCTCACTGCAGTTTCAGCCCCCTCTCACCATCTCCATCAGCCGGTGTCCCTGTCTCACTGCAGTAACTGTCCCCTCTCACCTCCTCACAATCACTGTGATTTGCAGCTTTGTCCTTGGGCTGCTTTTGTTGACAACGCAACCAATAGGTGGCGCTGTACTGGCACATGCGCAAATGCAGCCTGTTCCACTTAAACGTCATAGTCTGCCACGTTCAGGCAGCTGCCAAGACTAAAGATGTCGCCGGTCAAATTATCACAAAGTCGGGTGGGGGAGGGTTGCGGAAGGGCGGAATGAGATTTAGTTCCAGTGTTTCAAACCCTTCTGCTCTTTCTCTGATTTCACTAATTTAACAATGAGATGGAGAGGGTATTTCGCCGCCTTCTTCAGCTCCTGTCTGAATTTAGTCTGGGTCACAATGTAAATACATGTGTTGGTGCAGGAACTGAGAACCTGTAGCATCTGTGATGTTTGATCTGTGATATAGAGAGGGTCAGTGTCGGAGGAATGATACTGAATATCTGCAATTCGCCTATAAATGTTATACACAACCCCGGTCACCCATAACAGTACAAAACTGCCAGATATACCGAAGAGTAAAATTATTGATTTTCTGCGATTCGCCATCTCTGGGTCCTTGAGATTCTCTCCATTGCTGTGGCGCCGGAATCCTCTGCGGACTTTACTGGAGAATAAAATCCGTCTGACAGTCAGAACATTGAGCAGCAACATCAGAAATACCGGGACACAAGGGGTTAAAATGAGGTCAAACAATTCAAATGTCACCCATATGGGGGAAGTATAGAAGCTCGGTTTATAAACACAATCCATGGGAACATTATCAATAATGTAATATTGTTCTTGTGTAAAGTACCAGGGGAGAGACTCTAAACAGCCCAGCACACTCACTGTTCCTACAACCACAGCCGCTATTTTTTCGCTGCAATATTTTGTTTTCAGCTTCTCACAACAAATGGTCACAAATCGATCAAAGGTGAACGTGACTGTGAGCCAGACAGAAACAACTGTGGCTGCAGAAAGCAGAACGCCAATGAGGGAACATACAGTGGTAATTCTCAGGAATGAATATGAGAAATAAATTGAAACTATCCAAGTTAATATGGGTTCAGTGATAACGACCAGGAGATCAGACACTGCCATTCCCACCAGGTAGACAGTGATACATTTGGAGAGACCGCACTTTCCTCGGCACAGGATCACAATCGCCACCAAGTTAACTGGAAGAGAGAGAAAAGAAAGCAGAGAAATTACTGATCAGACCTGGAGCAAAGCAGAAGTTTGACAGGATCTGGGCTGAAAGTTCCAGGTTTGGCGCAGCATCGAACAGTGCAAACTGATTCATTGACCTGGGCAGTGCTTTGCCACATTGAAATGTTTGAAAACACAATTATTAAGAATGAATTGGGAAATTGATACAGAAAGTGAATCAAAGTCAGCACCGGATCTACTGGAAGTACTGAGTGAGGATGCAATGCAGTTTGGAAATGACAAGGGGTTTTACAGAGATGAAATCAAATGGGTTGATTGGGAATTTGTCTCCAGACTGTTGATTGTGAAGTTTTGGGGAGAGCGGGATGTGTAGCTGGTTTGTTGCTCTGGGGGCAGGGAACTGAAAGAGACTGTTACCAAATGGGAAAATACTGAAAGCTGCAGCGCTGAGTTTGAGTATTAGCCATGATCTAGAATGGTGGAGCAGACTCGAAGGACTGAATGGCCTCTTTCTGCTCCTATGTTCCTGTATTCCTATCAGGTTGGACGAGGCAGCTGGAGGTGGAGGCAGTGAGTGAGATTGGGAGGGAGAGAAGGAAAAGGACATGTTGGAGCAAGAGGGGAGACAGGAGCAGATGGTTTGGGAAAGTGGATAAACTGAAGCAATGGATGAGGAGACTGAGGATTCAATACAGTGATAGAGTCTGAGATTCACAGGGAGAGACTGCAGCAGAGTGTTAGATGAAATCTAATCTATAGATCCCAGTAATACAACTCAATTAATACATTCAAACAATAATCCATGTGGTTATTGGTATTGGAGAACAGTTCATTGTTTATACAATTTAGTCAATATATTTAGTTTGCACAGGAAATTAAATATAAATTTAAATATATTTCTGATCTCAAACTCGCTCCTTATTGAATTCAGCATTAAATAATAAATTCCCATCAGTGAAGAACTGATTTTATTCTGTTTATTCAGTCACTAAGTAAGGAACATAAACTTTCTACAAAAAAAATGAGGAGCTGACAGAAATCAACACAGAGGATCAAGTCCAACAGGAAAATGAACATAATCTGACAACAGACAACTTCAACTCCCACTTTCTCTCACTAATTGTTCTGGACATTCCAGCACTTTATGATTGCTGAAGTGTATTCTCAGGGAAGAGGCATCTGCAATAAATATTATACGAATAACCAGTGACATACAATTCTAGCCAGCAATGAAATGTTTGCAAGGCACCATGGGACTTAGCTTACTAACTTGACTACATTCCTTGTATGGGCTTATTCACACAGATTCAGACAGAAAAGGACTCATTCAGCGGAATATCTCTAATCAAACAGCCTCCAGCAGATACCCTTATGGAATGCTGACAAAGATACCAGCCTGTAACAAGGTTAAGATAAGATGTTATGTATACATAAGACCCGAGGACGGTGGATAAGGGGGTTTGGAAGACATCATGAGTTCATGAGTAACCCCCTAGCTGTCCATATGCTGGTCACGCAGTCCCCCAATGGCGAGTAACCAATTTCATTGGTTCCAGTAATCAATGTATGTAATCTCTAATCACTATGATTGGTCCGTGTCCAGCCAGAATGGGCTGAGTAACTGTTTGAAACTGTATAAATATTGATGATTTTCCTTTGTTCTGTGGAGAGGAATCTGGATTGCCCATTGACCTGTTCCCCGCCGGTTTAAACCAATAAGCAGTTTTACGTTTGGAGCAGACCGGCGTCTCGAGTGATACTTTCAGATTCATTCCCACGAACAATGATAGTGAATTATTCACACTGCTGCTTCTTTCTCTTTCTCTTTACTGCTGCCTATCTCTTTCCCTCGGTTTCGTTCTCCCTGCTCATTTTCTCCTTCATTATCTCTCTTGAGCACTCATACCTTGCAAAATGTTCCTCGATGCTACTTTTCACATATGATATTATCCTAAAATTCTGCGCCTGTGCTCTGTTCACCTGCCCCAGGTTCAAGGCTTCTATTCTCAGAGACAGTTTGTTCAATGGTGAAACCTCTGTGTGCAATTTACTCTATCTTAAGAACACTCAAATCTCCACCTGGTCACCTACTCTCTTCATTTCATCGACAATGCATGGAATAAACAGGTTCGAAAGCTTCTTCCACACAATCATTGCAATTCTTTCTCCTGGAATTATAAAGTAATCCATTAGAATGTGGGATTGTTTAATTCATACAATACCAACATCAGCGCTGGAGCTGATAATCTACAGATAAATGGAAATACTGCTAATTCCAACTGATAGAGTGTAAACCAATAAAACATCACATCAATACTTTCTATTTTACAATGTAGTCCAGTGACAGTGAAGGCTCCGCAGTAAAGCAGAGAAGGAGATGTGGAAGTGTCAGCAGCAAACTCAGTTCAGTAGGCAGTCCTCTGAAGCAGTGTCAGACATACACATAATAAAATAATACTTGATAACAGTGAAAACCAATAAATACATTGAAATCGCCGTTCTCCTGAGCCATCTTATTGGGGAGGGAAGATATTGTTACATTGAGACCGTGAGATGCCTCATTATCAATCACTGAAAAAAAATCATAAAAATTATTCCAGGACCAATTAGATCCACATCATGAAACTGTTAAAACTCCTGATGGCCTGATTGTTGATCCGAACTGAAACATCTCATTCAAATGATAATAATCCAGTATCAATGCCACGGTTAGTGAACATTAAAGACATAATACAACTTCTGCAAGAGTGAAAGAGTAGACCATGAGGATATTCCATCAGTAAATTGCTGGAAAAGAACAGGTGGCTGTGTAACACACACAGTGAGAATTAATTCTGAGTACAGCAGCACAGTTAACATCGATTTACACCATTAACAGATGAGATACTGGCTTACAAGGAACTCCAATTGCTGCAAGTACAGGATAGTAAATGTCTTCAATCTGATACATTACTGGATATCCCATTTCTGTGAGAAGCAGAGTCTTCTGTTGGCCTGGAATCCACAGCTCCACCATGCACTCTGAGGGGATCCATTCCAATGGGTCCTGATTTGTACAGGGGATAACTCTCCACTAACACTGTTCTACCCCTGATCATTGTTTTTGTTCCACTCACCTGAACAAATACATTACATCATCAGCTTTGACTCTGATGTAAATAATGTGGTGAATAAAACACAATCATTTAGCTGTCAATGACATTTTCTGAGTAATACCTCTCTCGGGAATCTGAAATCTGTACTCATACTGGATGGATGCTGCAATTATGAGTGGAGTCATTTACATTTTCCATATTATTGTATTGACCTTTTTCACTCCTGGCGTTTCTGTTGAAAATGTAACTGATCTGTCTGCAGTGGACCCTGAATCCGGGGACAAAAGCAATCCCGTTTCACTCTGTTCCTGCCTTTTCCCAGATAAAATGTGAATTTTGAGGATCTGATTTGGGACCAACATCATCACCCTCTATAAAAACAAAGGTGACCGCGGTGACTGCAACAACTACCGTGGAATCTCCCTGCTCAGCATAGTGGGGAAAGTCTTTGCTCGAGTCGCTCTGAACAGGCTCCAGAAGCTGGCCGAGCGCGTCTACCCTGAGGCACAGTGTGGCTTTCGTGCAGAGAGATCGACTATTGACATGCTGTTCTCCCTTCGTCAGATACAGGAGAAATGCCGTGAACAACAGATGCCCCTCTACATTGCTTTCATTGATCTCACCAAAGCCTTTGACCTCGTCAGCAGACGTGGTCTCTTCAGACTACTAGAAAAGATCGGATGTCCACCAAAGCTACTAAGTATCATCACCTCATTCCAGGACAATATGAAAGGCACAATTCAACATGGTGGCTCCTCATCAGAGCCCTTTCCTATCCTGAGTGGTGTGAAACAGGGCTGTGTTCTCGCACCCACACTTTTTGGGATTTTCTTCTCCCTGCTGCTTTCACATGCGTTCAAATCCTCTGAAGAAGGAATTTTCCTCCACACAAGATCAGGGGGCAGGTTGTTCAACCTTGCCTGTCTAAGAGCGAAGTCCAAAGTACGGAAAGTCCTCATCAGAGAACTCCTCTTTGCTGACGATGCTGCTTTAACATCTCACACTGAAGAATGCCTGCAGAGTCTCATCGACAGGTTTGCGTCTGCCTGCAATGAATTTGGCCTAACCATCAGCCTCAAGAAAACGAACATCATGGGGCAGGATGTCAGAAATGCTCCATCCATCAATATTGGCGACCACGCTCTGGAAGTGGTTCAAGAGTTCACCTACCTAGGCTCAACTATCACCAGTAACCTGTCTCTAGATGCAGAAATCAACAAGCGCATGGGTAAGGCTTCCACTGCTATGTTCAGACTGGCCAAGAGAGTGTGGGAAAATGGCGCACTGACACGGAACACAAAAGTCCGAGTGTATCAGGCCTGTGTCCTCAGTACCTTGCTCTACGGCAGCGAGGCCTGGACAACGTATGCCATCCAACAGCGACGTCTCAATTCATTCCATCTTCGCTGCCTTCGGAGAATACTTGGCATCAGGTGGCAGGACTATATCTCCAACACAGAAGTCCTTGAAGCGGCCAACATCCCCAGCTTATACACACTACTGAGTCAGCGGCGCTTGAGATGGCTTGGCCATGTGAGCCGCATGGAAGATGGCAGGATCCCCAAAGACACATTGTACAGCGAGCTCGCCACTGGTATCAGACCCACCGGCCGTCCATGTCTCCGTTATAAAGACGTCTGCAAACGCGACATGAAATCGTGTGACATTGATCACAAGTCGTGGGAGTCAGTTGCCAGCATTCGCCAGAGCTGGCGGGCAGCCATAAAGACAGGGCTAAATTGTGGCGAGTCGAAGAGACTTAGTAGTTGGCAGGAAAAAAGACAGAGGCGCAAGGGGAGAGCCAACTGTGCAACAGCCCCAACAAACAAATTTCTCTGCAGCACCTGTGGAAGAGCCTGTCACTCCAGAATTGGCCTTTATAGCCACTCCAGGCGCTGCTTCACAAACCACTGACCACCTCCAGGCGCGTATCCATTGTCTCTCGAGATAAGGAGGCCCAAAAAGAAAAAAAAAAGAAAAAAAGAAAAGAAAAAGAAAAAGATTTGGGACCATGTTCAGCGTTACAGCCCAGAAACTACTGTGGGTGAAATTGGGGGCCAGACACTATTCATGTCCATTGGGGCGGCAGTCACACAGTGATAATATCACTGGTCAAGTAATCCAGAGGTCCAATCTAATGCTCTGGCGACAGGGGTACAAATCCCACCATGACAGCTGTACAAAATAGAGTGAGCTACCTATCTATGTCTCAAGTACAGGCAGCTCCCATCTACGTCTAAAGTGGAGGGAGCACTCTCACGTTGTATAAATTGGAGGGAGCGCCCCCTCTATGTATAACGTGGAGGGAGCGCCCTCTCTATTTATAAAGTGGAGGGTGCACACTCTCTATTTATAAATGGAGGGCGATGAAGGAAAGAGGAGAGAGGGAAATGGAAACAAATGGGGAAATGGAGAGATGGACAAAGTGGAAGAAAATGATAGACAGAAGAGATAGCAAATGAGACCTTGACAGAACCCCAGTCCAGTAACAACCCCCATTGTCTACCCAGTCCGTTATTGGGGGTTTATTGTGAGGGTTTTATGCATGAATGTTGGATGAGTGTTTGATATTTCCAAGCTGCATGGGCAAGAGCTACAAGTTCAAAATTAACCAAAAAATGGCTCAAAGCAATTCTGTCCAGAGGGAGGGAGAGGTGGAGGGAGAGAGACACAGACTGAGATAGACACAGAAAAATTGGGACAGAGACAGAGGAAGAGTCAGAGCGAAAGTGAGAGAGAAAAGGAGAGAAACAGAGACAGAGGGAGAGAGACAGAGCGGGAGGCAGGCAGATGCAGAGGGAAAGAGACAGGGAGAAAGCGAGGGAGACAGATACAGAGGGAGAGAGACAGATGTAGAGGGAGAGAGACTGATGCAGAGGTAGAAAGGCACAGAGACACTGAGGGAGAGAGAGCGCGAGAGGGTGAGAGAGAGACAGAGGGGGAAACAGACAGACAGACAGAGAGACTGGGCAAGATTGTAGGAGAAACGTTACATCGAATAATATTGAATAAAAAGGTAAAATTAGACAGTACATCTGGCTGTGTGCAAGAAATACATTTGAAAAGAAACATTCGGGGTTTAGTCTGAGTGTTTTGCGGGCAAGTATTGGATCAGTGATTGATATTTTCAATCTGCAGTGACATTTAATATTATTGAAAAATATTATAAAACGCTGAAACATTTTAGAATTAGGGGAAAGGGTAGACAGCACGTGAGGGGACCTTAACAGAACCTCAGTAACAATCCCCATTATCTGTCCGGTCCGGTTTTGGGTGTTTAGTGTGAGAGTTTAGGGGCGAGTGTTAATCAGTGTTAATCGATATTTTTAAACTGCGGTGACGTTCCCAGCAAGGGCAAGAATTGCAGGTTCAAAATTAACCAAGAAATGGATTAAAACAATTCTGTCCAAGGAAACAGAGAGGGCAACATGGTGTGAGAGAGGTACAGTCACAGTCATGGACTGAGGTGGAGAAAGATGGAGAAGGAGATAGAGGGAGAGAGAGAGAGATGGAAAGAGACAGACATGAGAGGGAGAGACAGATAGAGGTTGAGACAAGACGAAACAATCACTAACAATCCTCATTATCTGCACAGTCCTGTATTGGGAGTTTAGAGTGACTGTTTTACGGGTGAGTGTTGGATTAGTGTTTGATATTTTCAAACTGCAGTGACCTTCCCAACAAGGCAGGTGCAGAATATAAGAGCAGGGAGGTTATGCTGGAATTGTATAACCCATTGATTGGACCACAACTTGAGAGCCGTGTGCAGTTCTGGTCACCTCATTACAGAAAGGATGTAATTGCACATGAGAGAGGGTGCACGGGAGATTTACGAGGATGTTGCCAGGACTGGAAAAATGCAGCTGTGGGGAAAGATTGGATAGGCTGGGGTTGTTCTACTTGGAACAGAGAAGACTGAGGGGAGATCTGATTGGAACGTGAGGGACTAGGATAGAGTGAAAGTGAAGGGTCTATTCACGTGAGCAGAGAGGCCAGTGATGCGGGTTCACAGACTTAAAGGGATGTGTAGAAAGATTGGAGGGGAGATATCCACTCGGCTGATTCCTGGGATGAAGGGGTTGTCTTATGAGGAATGGCTCAACAGGATGGGCCTAAACCTGGGAGAGAGAGAGAGAAAGAGAGAGTAAACACATCCACACTTCCCTGGGAATCTCTCTCCATCTCTGTCTCTCTGTTCCCCTCTCTTTTACTCTCTCAATTCCGATTTCCATTCTCTGTTCGATAGCTTGTTGTCATGCAATATCTCCTCAGAATGCAATAACAACATGGATTGCAACATCTGCTTGTAATGTTCTAGCTATTTGCAAAACGATGGTGTCTTGAACTGCAATATTTCTTTCAGCAAGATACACCACAGCAATGCAATGGTGTCTTTCAATCCAATAGCACTTTGCAATAAAGCAGCCACTTAAGCACACTGAAGCCTGACTCGACACTAGCTTTTTGCAGCTTAGTCGATTGTCCGAATGCAGTAATCCCTTGCAATGCAATAACCACATGCATAGGAACAGCTTCTCTCAGTGCAATTGCCATTCACAATGTCAATCCACAAGCTATGTAATAGCACGTCCAGTGCAATAGGCCTTTTCAAACCAAAATTTACTTGTCGCACAATAGCCATTTCAGTGCAGCATAGGCTTGCAATGCGACAGCTTCTTGCATGGATATAGTCCTGTAGTTCAATCGCTTTCCTCTGTCTTGTCTCTTTTTTACTCGAATTCTTTGACTGATATTAATGAGTTGTTTCTTTCCGTAGGATCTACGACGACCTCTCCCGTGACAGAGAATCTACCGACATGAACATCAGGTGAAATCTTTCTCTCCTGAAATCCATGTTTCCTGTTTGTTTCTTGCTGTCTTACAGCCAACTCCATCTGGAGAGGGCAGAGCGAAAAGGTTGAGAGGTTTTGCGGGGAATTAGTTTTTTTTATCTCAAACTGTACCGGAGCAAGTGAGTGTTGGTGTAAATAACAGTGAACAGAAGAGGAACATAAAATTATAGAATAATGCAGCACAGTAGGAGACTATTCCGCCCATAGAGACCCTACTGCCTCTTTTGAAGAGCAATCCAGTTCATCCCACTCCTACCCCCATCTCTGTAATTTTTCCCCATTCAATTATTTCTTCAATTCCCTTTCAAAAGCTGCTATTGAATCTGTATCCACAGCCCTTTCAGACAGTGCTTGGCAAACACTAAACACTCGTCACATTTGAAAAAAAATGTTTTTCCTCATATCGCCTCTGGTTCTTTAACCAATCACATTAAATCTGTGCCCTCTGTGTATTGATGCTTCAGCCATTGGAAACTGTTTCACTCTATCTCACTCCATCTTTCATGGTGTAATCACCTCGATCAAATCTCCTTGTAATCTTCTCTGCTCTAAGGAGAACAAGCCCAGCTTCTCCAGTCTATCAGCTTAACTGTAATAATCTCATCCCTGGAACCATTCTAGTCAATCTCTTCTGTACATTCACCAAAGCCTCCATGTCCCTCCTAAAGTTTGGTCCCAGAATTGGACACAATACCCCAGCTGAAGACAAGCTATTATTTTATAATGGTTTAGAATCACATCCTGACTTTTATACACTGTACCTGTTTATAAAGCCCAGGATACCATCTGCTTCATTAACTCGTCAGCAAAGAGAGAAATTCTACCAGAACGATTGACCAGTTAAATGAGACATGAATCGATGAGTTGTTACAAGGCTGGCAGGAGGGTTTAGGGGGGTCCAGAGAGAACCCCGGCCTGGTCAACCTTTTTTCAAACAGAAAGCCATCAGTGTATTGGCACCAATGGCCTGGAAGGATGCTTCTGCACAGTGGTAACATTTTCAGTTGCGAATCAGTGGATAAAGGGTTTAAATCCATCGCCACACCATCCCAGTGACTGCAAACTGGAGATCTGCCTCTGAATTCTGTGTAACATCAAGTGAGCTATTCAGCTGTGTGATCCATCTCATGACCTCTCCACCTCACCCTCTGCCTCTCCCCCTCACTCGCTGTGTCTTTCCCTCTTTCAACACCACTTTGTTCTTTTCTCCGTTCCTGTCATAAAAACATAAGAAATAACAGGACTAGGCCATTCGGCCCCTCAAGACTGCTCTGCTATAATTATTCCTTCAGTATTGAGGCCAGGACTGTACACAGTACTCCAGGTGTGGGCTCACCAAACCCTGTACCATTACAGCAAGACTTCCTCACTCCTGTACTCTAACGCACTTGAAATAAACGCCAACATTCCATTTGCCTTCCTAATTGATGTTTGTAGCTGCGTGTTAACTTTCTGTGATTTCTGTACAGGGACCCCCAAATCCCTCTGAACACCAACATTAAATATTTTCTTACCATGTGAAAAATGTTCTGTGTTTCTATTCTACCTGCCAAAGTGAAGGACCTCATATTTCTCCACGATATTCCAGCTGCCACCTTCTAGCCCACTCACCTAACCCGTCCATCTCCCTTTGCAGCCTCTTTGTGCCCTCCTCACAGCATACTGCCCCACCTAAATGTGTATCTCTCTCTTTCGCCCCGTCTTTTTCTCTCTCTCTCTCCCGCACACTCCACTGTACCAGTTAAGATTTCATTTTGAAACCCCTCTGTTTGTATTATACTTAGCAATGACTCTGGTATAAAATGGTTCAAAAGTGTTTTAAACTGTGTGATTTGTCTCTGGGATCCCACTCAATTTTATACGTCCAGGTGGAAATCCCTGCATTTTATATATAAAGGGGCATCTCCCTCCAATTGTTACATAGACAAGGATCTCCTCCAATTGTATAAATCGAAGGGTATCTCCCCCGAATTTAGATATGGAGATGGAGCTCCCTCCTTCTCGTTCCCCCACCCTCTCTCTCCCTCACCCCTCTGTGTCTCTCTCCCTCCCATTCTCTCTTCCTCTCTCCATATAGCTCCCCCTGTGTTTCTCCCTTTATGCCTCCCCCTCCCCCTCTTTCTTTCTTCCTCTCTCACTCATTCTTTCCCTGTCTATCATTCTCTCCCTCCATCTCTCGCTAACTCTCTTTAACTCCCTTCTTCTCTGTTTTCCTTCTTCCCTCTCTCTCTCTTTCTCTCTCGCCCTACCTCTCCATGTCTCTCTCTCCCTCCCTTCCTCTCTCCCACTCTCTGACTCTCCCTCACTTCCTCTCTCAGTCTCTCTTTCTCCTTCCCTCTCACCTTCACTTTCTCCCTCACTCTCTCTGACTCTCTACCTCTTTCCCACTGTCTCTCTCCCTCCCTCTTTGTCTCCCTCTCTCCCTCGATCTCTCTCTCTGCGTGTCCTCTCTCTCCCTTCCTTCCTCTCTCTCTCTCTCTCTCTCTCTCTCTCTCTCTCTCTCTCTCTCTCTCTCTCCCTCTCTTTCTCCCTCTCGTCTCCCTCTGAATTTCTATCATTGCCCCGCTCTCCCTCCCACCCTCTCTTTTCCTCCTGCCCTATCTCTCCCTCCTTCCATCTCTCTCCTCCCTCCCTCTTTCTTTCTCCCTCCCCCTTTCTCGCTCCCTCTCTCACTATCTCTGCCTCCCTCCAACCCACTTTCTCCCCACCTCCCTCCCTCTTTCACTCCCGACCTCCCTATCTTTCTCTTTCCCACCCTCTCTCTCCCCCTCTGTCTATCTCTTACTGTCTCTCTGCCTCCCTCTCTGTCTCTGACTGTGCTTGATTAATCTGCACCTTTCTAAATGACAAATAGAACATACAGCACAGAACAGGCCCTTCGGCCCACAATGTTGTGCCGATCCTTTGTCCTCTGTCAAGGACAATTTAATCTATACCCCATCATTCTCCTTTATCCATATACCTATCCAAAAGCCTTTTGAAAGTCCCTAAAGTTTCTGACTCAACAACTTCCCCGGGCAAGGCATTCCATGCCTCGACCACTCTCTGGGTAAAGAACCTTCCCCTGACATCCCCCTTATATCTCCCACCCTTCACCTTAAATTTATGACCCCTTGTAACGCTTTGCTCCACCCGGGGAAAAAGTTTCTGACTGTCTACCCTATCTATTCCCCTGATCATCTTATAAACCTCTATCATGTCACCCCTCATCCTTCTCCTTTCTAATGAGAAGAGGCCTAGAATGTTCAGCCTTTCCTCGTAAGACTTATTCTCCATTCCAGGCAACATCCTGGTAAATCTCCTCTGCACCCTCTCCAAGGCTTCCACATCCTTCCTAAAATGAGGCGACCAGAACTGCACACAGTACTCCAAATGAGGCCTTACCAAGGTCCTGTACAGCTGCAGCATCACCTCACGGCTCTTAAATTCAATCCCTCTGCTAATGAACGCTAACACCCCATATGCCTTCTTCACAGCCCTATCCACTTGAGTTGCAACTTTCAATGATCTATGCACATAGACCCCAAGGTCTCTCTGCTCCTCCACATGCCCAAGAACCCTACCGTTAACCCAGTATTTTGCATTCATGTTTGTCCTTCCAAAATGGACGACCTCACACTTTTCAGGGTTAAACTCCATCTGCCACTTTTCAGCCCAGCACTGCAACCTATCCAAGTCCCTTTGCAGACGACAATAGCCCTCCTCGGTATCCACAACTCCACCAACCTTTGTATCATCTGCAAATTTACTGACCCACCCTTCGACTTCCTCATCCAAGTCGTTAATAAAAATCACAAACAGGAGAGGACCCAGAACTGATCCCTGCGGCACGCCACTGGTAACTGGGCTCCAGGCTGAGTATTTACCATCTAAGACCACTCTCTGCCTTCTATCAGTTAGCCAATTCTTAATCCAACTGGCCACATTCCCCACTATCCCATGCCTCCTGACTTTCTCCATAAGTCTACCATGGGGGACCTTATCAAATGCCTTACTAAAATCCATGTACACCACATCCACTGGTTTACCCTCATCCACTTGCTTGGTCACCTGCTCAAAGAATTCAATCAGGCTTGTGAGGCAAGACCTACCCCTCACAAAACCGTGCTGACTGTCCCGAATCAAGCAGTGTCTTTCCAGATGCTCAGAAATCCTATCCCTCAGCACCTTTTCCATCAACTTGCTACTGTTTATCAGAATATTTCCTGATAATTTCCCCTCCCCTGAGCTCAGACTGTGTGGCCTGTAATTACGTAGTCTATCCCGTTCTTCCCTTTTAATCAATGGTACAACGTTAGCAGTCCTCCAGTCCTGTGGCACCACGTCTGTAACCAGAGAAGATTGGACAATGATGGTCAGAGCCTCTGCTATTTCCTCCCTTGCTCTTCTTAACAATCTGAGCCTGGGGAATTATCAGTTTTCAAAGATGCTAAACCCCTTAATATTTCCTCTCAATATGTTTATCCCATCCAATATTTCAAACTCCTCCTCCTTGACTACATTGTCTGTCTCGTCCCCTCGGTTGTGAAGACAGATGCAATGTATTAATTCTGAACAATGCCCACATCTTCCACTTCCACAGACAGGAAGAAGGAGGTGAGGCAAATAAAAAAACAAAAGAATACAATACTAACAGGGGTTGCAGAAACAGACAGATCTGGGGGTGTCTGTGCACCAATCACTGAAGGTCTCAAGTCAGGTTGAGAAAATGGTGAAAAGGCATAAGGGGTTAGCCCTGGGAATTTTTAAATAGAGACATCGAATACAAAAGCAAGGGATATATGATGGTCCTTTGTAAATCACTGGTTACACCTCAACTGGAGTATTGCACAATTATGCACATCACACTTCAGGAAGGATGAGGGGGAATTAGAAATGGTGCAGAAAAGATTCACAAGAAAGGATCAGGGATGAGAGTCTTCAGTTGCATGGATAGATTGAAGAAGCTGGGGTTGTTCTTTGTGTCTTTCTCCGTCCTCCACTCTCTATCTCTCCCTCCTGCTATCTCTGACACGAGACATATCAGAGACATATGGAGAGAAGGTTAGCTATGCAGGCTGAGAGAGCGAGTGCTGCAGAGAGGGACAACGATGGAGGGAGATAGATTGTTGGACTGGATTGAAAGGGATAATGTAACATATATTAATTTGACATAATCCTTCTCGCCTATGTGCACAAACAGAGAAAGATAGGTTCGTAGAGTGAAATATTTGTAGAGAGGGAGAAATGTGGATGAGATTGGAGCCCAGGCGACCGGTTCTGATGATGCAGAAGTAAAACGCTCAATTGTAAGCATTCAGCAAGCTATTCCACTGTGGGAGCCATCACACCCTCATGATATTGGTGCGGAAATCTTGTAATCTATGTCTCTGGTTATTGACCCCTCTGCTAAGAGAAATGGGTCATTCCTATCCACTCTACCTAGGCCTATCATCATTTTATACACCTCAATTAAATCTCCTCGCAGCCTCCTCTGTTCCAAAGAATACAATTCCAGCCTATCAAATCGTTCCTCATCGCTAAAATGCTCCATTCCTGACAACATGCTCGGTAAATCTCCTCTGCACTCTGTCTAGTGTGATCACATCCTTCCTGTAATGTACTGACCAGAACTGTACTTAGAATTATAGCTGTGGTCTCACCAGTGTTTTTTTTTACAGTTCTAGCATAACCTCCCTGACCTTATATTCGATACATCGGCCAGTAACGGAAAGTATTCCGTAAGCCTTCTTAACCACCTTATCCATCTGTCCTGTTGCACTCAAACCCACCACAATGTGGTTAACTCTTCCATGCCCTCTGAAATGGCCTAGCAAGCCACTCAGTTGTACCTAACTTCTATGAAGTCAATGAAAAGGAATGAAACTGGACAGATCACCGGGCATCGACCTCGGCACCGGAAATGACAACGGCAAAGCCAGCCCTGTCGACCTAGCAGAGTCCTCCGTACTAACATCTGGGGGCTTGTGCCAAAGTTCGGAGAACTGTCCCTCGGATAAGTTAGGCAACAGCCTGACATAGTTATACTCACAGAATCACACATTACAGACAATGTCCCAGACACAGCAATCACTATCCCTGGGTATGCCCTGCCCCAACGGCAGGACAGAACAGGCGGAGGTGGCAGGCCAGTGCTCTACAGTAGGGAGGAAGTTGCGCTGGGAATCCTCAACATCGACTCCGGACGCCATGACGTCCTACTTATTGCTAACTACCTCCCTCAGTCAGCTGATGACTCAGTACTCCACCATGTTGAACACCATTTGAGGAACCACTGAGGATGGCAAGGGCACAAAATGTACTCTGGGTGGGGGTCTTCAATGTCCATCATCAAGAGTGGCTCAGTAGCACCACTACTGGCCGAGCTGGCCGAATCCTAAAGGACCTAGCTTCCAGACAGGGTCTGTGGCAGGTGATGGGGGAACCAACACGAGGGAAAAACATACTTGACCTCGTTCTTACCAATCTGCCCGCAGCAGATGCTTCTGTCCATGACAGTATTGGTAGGAGTGACCACCACACAGTACTTGTGGAGAAGAAGTCCCGCCTTCACATTGAGGATACCGTCCATCGTGTTGTGTGGCACTATCACCGTGCTAAATGGGATAGATTTCGAGCAGATCCAGCGATGCAAAACTGGGCATCCATGAGCCGATGTAGGCCATCAGCAGCAGCACAATTGTCCTCAACCACAATCTGTAACCTCATGGCCAGGCATATTCCCAACTCTACCATTACCATCAAGCCAGGAGACCAACCCTGGTTCAATGAAGAGAGCAGGATGGCATGCCAGAAGCAAAACCAGGCATACCTCAAAATGAGTTGTCAACCTGCTGAAGCTACAACCCAGGACGACATGCATGCCAAACTGCATAAGCAGCATGCAATAAACAGAGCTAAGTGATCCCATAACCAACGGATCAGATCAAAGCTTTGCACTTCTGATACATCCAGTCGTGAATGGCGGTGGATAATTAAACAACTAACTGAAGGAGATGGCTCCACAAACATCCCCATCCTCAATGATGCGGGAGCCCAGCACATCAGTGCGAAAGATAAGGCAGAAGCATTTACAACAATCTTCAGCCAGAAGTGCTGAGCTGATGAGCCATCTCGGCCCCCTCCTGAAGTTCGCAGCATTACAGATGCCAGACTTCATCCAATTCGATTCACTATGCGTGATATCAAGAAACGACTGAAGGCACTGGATACTGCAAATGCCAAGGGCGCTGACAATATTCCAGCAACAGAACTGAAGACCTGTGCTCCAGAACGTGCCGCACCCCAAGCCAAACTGTTCCAGTATAGCTGCAACACTGGCATCTACCCAGCAATGTGGAAAATTGCCTTGGTATGTCCTGTGCACAAAAAGCAGGACAAGTCCAACCCGGCCAATTGCCAATCCATCAGTCTACTCTCAATCATCAGTAAAGTGATGGAAGGTGTCATCAGCAGTGCCATCAAGTGGCTCTTGCTGAACAAGAACCTGCTCAGTGATGCTCAGTTTCCTTCTGCCAGGGTCAGTCAGCTCCTGACCTCATTACAGCCTTGGTTCAAACATGGACAAAAGACTGAACTCAAGAGGTGAGGTGAGAATGACTGCCCTTGACATCAAGGCAGCATTTGACTGAGTACGGCTTCAAGGAGCTCCAGCAAAACTGGAGTAAATTGGAATCAGGGGGAAAATTTTCTGCTGGTTGGAGTCATACCTAGCGCAAAGGAAGATGGCTGTGGTTGTTGAAGGTCAATCATCTGAGCTCCAGGACATCACTGCAGGAGTTCCTCAGGGTAGTGTCCTCGGCCGAACCATCTTCAGCTGCTTCATCAATGACCATCCTTCAATCATAAGGTCAGAAGTGGGGATGTTCGCTGATGATTGCACAATGTTCTGCACCATTCACAGCTCCTCAAATATAGAAGCAGTCCGTGTAGAAATGCAGCACAACCTGGAAAATATCCATGCTTGGGCTGATAAGAGTCAAGTAACATTTGCAGCACACAAGTGCCAGGCAATGACCATCTCCAACACGAGAGAATCTAACCATCTCCCCTCGACATTCAATGGCATTTCGATCGTTGAATCCCCCACTATCCACATGCTAGGTGCTACCATTGACCAAAAACTGAACTGGAGCAGTCACATAGATACTGTGGCTGTAAGAGCAGGTCAGAGGGTCGGAATCCTGCTGCGAGTAACACACCTCCTGACTCCCCCAAAACCTGCCCACCAACTACAAGGCACAAGTCTGGACTGTGATAGAATACTCTTCACTTGCCTGGATGGGTGCAGCTCCAACAACACTCAAGAAGCTCGACACTATCCACAACATAGCAGCCCACTTCATTAGCACACCATCCAACACCATTCACTCCCTCCACCACTGACGCACTGTGGCAACAGTGTGTACCATCTACAAGATGCACTGCAGCAACGCAACAAGGCTCCGTTGGCTGCACATTTCAAACACGCGAATTCAACCACCTCGAAGGACAAGAGCAGCAGATGCATGGGAACATCACCACATGCAAGTTCCAGTACAAGTTACACACCATCCTGACTTGGAACGATATCGCCGTTCCTTCTCTGTCGCTGGGTCAAAATCCTGGAATTCCCTTCCAAACAGCACTGTGGGTGTACCTACCTCACATGGACTGCAGCGGTTCAAGAATGCAGCTTACCACCACCTTCTCAAGGGCAATTAGGGATGGGCAATAAATGTTGGCATAGCCAGTGACGCCCACATCTCACGAATGAATAAACAAAGAATCAGTGAACATTCACTCCCAACACCTCTGTTCCTAGACAGAGAGATTGTTTGGTTAGATTGAAAGAGCAAATGTAAAACATAATAATTTGATGTTATCCTTCACTGCAGTAAACACAGACATACGGGAGAGACGCATGGAGTGCAAAACATCACAGTCTCGGGATAAGGCATAAATCACTCAGGACTGAGATGAGGAGAAATTAGTTCACGTAAAGGGTTGTGAATCTTTGAAATTCTCGACCCCAGAGGGTTGTGCATGCTCCATCAGTGAATTCATTTAAGCCTGCGATAGACTGATTTTTGGTTTCTCAGGGAATCAACAGATATGGGGTGCGGGCGAGAAAGTGGAATTGAAGCCCAAGATCAGCCATGATCGTATTGAAAGGCGAAGCAGGCTAGCTGGGCCATATGGCCTATTTCTGCTCCTATTTCTTGTGTTCTTGTGTCTTCCCTCTGTCTCTCCAGCTTCCTCTCCCATTGTCTCTCCCTCTCTCTGTGTGTCTCTCCCTCTCTCTCTGTCTCCCCCAGTTGCTCTCTCCGTCTCTCTCTGTCCCTCCCTCTCACCCTCCCTTCCCTTCCCGGGCCTTCAATCATATTCATTAACTCTATTTCTCTGTGCACAGATATTGCCAGACTGGCTGAGTATTGTCAGTGTTTCTAGCATAACCCCCTACCCCCCCCCCACCCCACCCCGTGATTGTACACTGTACATCAGCCAATAAAGGAAATTCTCCCTTACCCCTCCCTAACCATCTTATCCACCTGACAACTTTTGTCCTGTCAGCCTCAGGAATCAGTGAACATTCACTCCAAGATCCCGTCGTTCACACACACAGAGATAATTATGGAGGCAGTCAGTTGTGAGGTTAGATCGAAATGGCAAATGGCAAATATAATCATAATTTTATGTAATCCTGTGTAAACAGACGTAGAAGAAATAGACATAGAGTGTGAAACATCAGGAAAGAGGGAGAACTATAGATCGAGAGAGGGTAACAGTGATAAAGGGAGATAGAGGCGTGGAGAGAGAAGTGGAGAGCTAATCTTATTGGTTACCTCTTTCCATTTCCGTCTTCGCCTCTCTCTTGCTCAATCACTAGTTTCCCTCTCTGTTACTCACTCTCTGTTTATCTCTCTCCTCTTCTCTCTATATTTCTATCTCCCTCTGGACCCTCGCAATCCCAATCTCTAACTGTGTCTTATCTTCAACGTTGCTGCACACAGATTTGTGGGAACATTGACTCTAATCCAATCTCCTCTGTCTCTTTCTGTTACTCTCTCTCTCTCTCTCTCTCTCTCTCTCTCTCTCTCTCTCTCTCTCTCTCTCTCTCTCTCTCTCTTTCTCTCTCTCTCTCTCTCTCTCTCTGTCGTATCAATCTCTGTCTCTGCACGTACCTCTCATTATTATTATGTTATTCCAACCTCCATCACTTTCCTGGGTTTGGCTCCGTCTCCCCACAATCTTTAATTCACTTTAATTCCTGGACTGGATAAGCCACTGGAATTCCATCAACTGGCTCCCAGACCCTCGGCACCTTTATCTAATGTGCGGCCAAACACAGGGCCGGACATAGAGCAAGGACCTCCAGAGGCTAACTGGCATTCTGAGCCTTTAACGCACAGGAAGATCCCAGCCCCAGACACATCGCTCTCTGTAGAAAGGTGTTTCACCTGTTCTCCCCATCAGCTTCAGGAAATGAAAGAGGGAGACACACCACAAATACGCACACTCTGACTGGCACAGGGACGGGAGGAGGCTATTCATCCCTTTGTCCTGTCCCACCCATGTTAGATCATGGCTGATCAGTCCCTTCCCCCATTGAGCCACAAGGAGACAGGCGGAGACCGTCGCAGAGCAGATACACAGAGAGGCAAAGAAATACTGGGCTGAACTCGGACTTGGTGCCAATGGTGCAAACCAGGATGGAGGGGAGGAGGGTGATTGTGAATCGACTGCCCGTTCAGCATCTCTCCCCTGTTTTTACCTCAATGGGAGCTAAACTGGGCAGAGATGGAAAACAGGATCCCGGTTAACAATCACCCTGTACAACACCAAGGCAGCGAGTTCAAATCCCCCGCCCCCCACCCCCCCCCCCCCCCCACCCCCAGACAGAGGGACAGAGACACAGAAAACAGATCTCGGGTTAAGGACAGAACAAAGAGAGAGAGAGAAATAAATGGAAAGGGAGATGGAGAATTACATGCAGGGAGTCCGAAAGCACTGAGAGAGAAACTGAGAACACAGGGCAGAAATACCGATCAGGGCAGAGAGAGAGAGAGAGAGAGAGAAATGGAGACATACACAAAGAGATGTCGATATTGAGAAAAATCCCAGACAGAGAGAGAGAGATGTAGCGACAGAAAGATGGGGAGGGGCAGAGATTCAAAGTAAGATGTGTTTATAGAATAGAGAGGGGTGTCCCAGGACGGGGATGGGGGTTGGGAGGATGTGGGTGAATGCACAGATAATCTTGCAGGAAAGGAGGATCACAGATGGAAATATTCAGGGATTTGGAAGTGAGTGAGAGAAGAAATGGACTCAGAGAGACAGATAACGATGCAGAGAGTTGCAGAAATTAGAGTGAAAATGGAAACTTGTGAAAGTCTAGAGAGAGGCAGAGAAAGGAAGGATGATGAGTGATAAAGGGGTATGGATGTAAAGATGTGAAGAAACAGAGCTCGGAACAAGGAGTAAGGTGCAGGGAACATGTTGCAGCAAGAGATGGAGATCTAGGGGGTTACATTGACTGTTCTGGAGCAGCGCTTCCCAAACTATTCCCTTCTGAGCACCCTCCCTTGTGGTAAAAAATCCACAGACCCCCGAAAGCACAAAATCAAAATACCGTGGCTGCTGGAAATCTGAAATGAAAACCGTGTTGGAAATACTGAGCATTTCCAGCACTTTGTTTTTCTCTCGGCCCCGAAAACTGTATCTCCTTCTGTATCGAGAAATGAATTTGACAATGACGCATACATATTTATTATTATTTTCCTCTCTGGTTAAAGCTGTTGCCTGAAAATTCTGCGTGGCCAAAAGATTCTACCTCTGCATCATCACAGCTGCAGCTTCCGAAAAGATTCTCCTTGGCAATAAGAGAAATAAAATTGATTCAAACAAAGCAAAGCATTTTTGAACAGAAATGAAACACAGCAAGAAGCCAGGGATCTTTCTCTCACTCACTGACATGAAACAATCTCTCAGTGACTCCCCATCTTCAAAACACATCCCCTGACACAGAGCCAGAGACTGGGAAATGTGGCTGTGTTTACTCTCTCGCTCTCTCACTGCGTCTCTTCTCTCGGCCACTGAGTCTCCCTCTCTCTCTCTCTCTGTCTTTAACTTCCTCTCTGACTTTCCGTCTCTCTCCCTCTATCTCTCTTTCACTGTGTATCCCTCTCCCCCCCTCTCTCTCTCTCTGTCTCTATCTCTTTCTCTCCCTCTCACTTTCTCTGCCACTGTCATGGCTGTTTGTGTCTCTCTTTCACCATCTCTCCCTTTCTCTCTGCCTCTCTCTCTCTCTGCCTCTCTGTTTCTGTCTGTCTCTCTCTCTGAGCCTCTCTTTCTGTGCCACTGCCTCTCCCTCTGTCACTCTGTCTCTCCCTCTCTCTCTGTCTCTCTCTTCCTCTATCACTCTCTCACCCTCTATCTCTCTCTCTCCTCCTATCTCTCTCTCTCCCTCTATCTCCCTCTCCCTCTATCTCTCTCTCTCTCACCCTCTATCTCTCTCTCCCTCTATCTCTCTCTCCCTCTATCTCTCTCCCTCTCCCACTATCTCTCCTCCTATCTCTCCTTCTATATCCCTGTCCCTCTGTCGCTCTCTCTCCTTCTATCTCTCCTTCTCTCTCTCTCTTCCTCTATGTCAATGCAGTTTGAAAATATCCAACACTCATTGCTAAAACACTGACACGAAACCCCTAATACCTGACTAGGTAGACAATGGGGGTTGCTACTGGGGTTCTGTCAAGGTCTCATTTCGCTATCTCTTCTGTATCTCACTGTCTTCCAATTTGGCCCTCTCTACATATCCCCATTTGTTTTCATAACCCTCTCTCCTCTTTCCTTCATCTCCCCCACTTTATACGGAGAGGGAGTGCGCCCTCCACTTTATACATAGAGAGAGTGCTCCCTCCATTTGAGACACGGAGACGGAGCTCACTCCACTTTATACACAGAGAGGGAGCTCCCTCCACTTCATACACAGAGAGGTAGCTCATTCTATTTTATACAGCAGTCATGTTGGGATTTGAACCCTTGTCGCCAGAGCATTAGATTGGGTCTCTGGTTACTTGGCCAGTGATATTATCACTGTGTGACTGCCTCCCTAATGGCCGTGAACAGTGCATGTCCCCCAATTTGACCCACAGTAGTTTCTAGGCTGTAGCCCTGAACATGGTCCCAAATCAGATCCTCAAAATTCACATATTAACTGGGAAAAGGCAGGAACAGAGTGAAAGGGGATTGCTTTGTCCCCGGATTCAGTGTCCACTGCAAACAGATCAGTTACATTTACAATCGAAACACCAAGAATCAACAAGGTCACGATGTTGTGGCAATTATGGAGACTTGGATATCATAGGGGCAGGAATGGATGTTGGATGTTCCGGGGTTTAGATGTTTCAAAAGGAATAGGGAGGGAGGTAAAAGAGGTGGGGGAGTGGCATTGCTAATCAAGGATAGTATCACAGCTGCAGAAAGGGAGATCGTCAAGGAGGGTTTGTCGACTGAGTCATGATGGGTGGAAGTCAGAAACAGGAAAGGAGCAGTCATTTTGTTGGGAGTTTTCGAAAGACCCCCCAATAGCAACAGAGACACGGAGGAACAGATTGTGATGCAGATTTTGGAAAGGTGCAGAATTAACAGGGTTGTTGTCATGGGTGACTTCAACTTCCCTAATATTGATTGCAACCTCCTTGGTGCAAATAGTTTGGATGCAGCAGATTTTGTCAGGTGTGTCCAGGAAGGTTTCCTGACTCAATATGTAAACAGGCCGACTAGAGCAGAGGTTATGTTGGATTTGGTGCTTGGCAACGAACCAGGCCAGGTGGCAGATCTCTCGGTGGGTGAGCATTATGGTGATAGTGATCACAACTCCATGACCTTTACTATCGTCATGGAGAGGGATAGGAGCAGACGGGATGGGAAAATATTTAATTGGGGGAGGGGGAATTGCAATGCTATTCGGCAGGAACTGGGGAGCTTAAATTGGGAACAGATGTTCTCAGGGAAATGCACGACAGAAATGTGGAGGTTGTTTAGGGAGCACTTGCTGCAACTGCTGGATAGATTTGTCCCGATGAGGCAAGGAAGGGATGACAAGAGATGTGGACCAGCTAGTCATGAGAAAGAAGAAAGCTTACTCAAGGTTGAGGACGCAAGGATCAGACAGTGCTCAAGAGGGTTACAAGGTAGCCAGGAAGGAACTGAAGAATGGACTTAGGAGAGCTAGAAGGGGACATGAAAAGGTCTTGGCGGGTAGGATTAAGGGAAGTCCCAAGGCGTTCTACACTTATGTGAGGAACATGACGATGGCCAGAGTGAGGGTAGGGCCGATCAGGGATAGTGGAGGGAACCTGTGCCTGGAGTCAGAGGAGATAGGGAAGGTCCTAAATGAATAATTTGCTTCAGTATTCACTCGTGAGAGGGACCTGGTCGTTTGTGAGGACAGCATGAAACAGGCTGATATGCTCGAACAGGTTGATGGTAAGAAGGAGGATGTGCTGGAAATTTTGAAAGACATGAGGATAGATAAGTCCCTGGGGCCAGACGGGATATACCCAAGCATATTATGGGAAGCGAGGGAAGAGATTGTGACGTCTTTGGCGATGTTCTTTGTGTCCTCACTGTCCACTGGAGTAGTACCAGATGATTGGAGGGTGGCAAATGTTATTCCCTTGTTCAAGAAAGGGAATAGGGATAACCCTGGGAATTACAGACCAGTCAGTCTTACGTCAGTGGTGGGCAAATTATTGGAGAGGATTCTGAGACAGGATTTATGATTATTTGGAAAAGCATAGTTTGATTAGAGATAGCCAGCATGGCTCTGTGAGGGGCAGGTCATGCATCACAAGCCTTATTGAATTCTTTGAGGATGTGACAAAACACATTGATAAAGGAAGAGCAGTGGATGTGGTGGAAATGGATTTTAGCAAGGCGTTTGATAAGGTTCCCCATGGTAGGCTCATTCAGAAAGTAAGGAGGCATGGGATGCAGGGAAATTTGGCTGGCCCATAGAAGACAGAGGGTGGTAGTAGATGGTATGTATTCAGCCTGGAGCGCGGTGACCAGCGGTGTTCCACAGGGATCTGTTCTGGGACCTCTGCTCTTTATGATTTTTATAAATGACTTGGATGAGGAAGTGGAAGACTGGGTTAGCAAGTTTGCCGATGACACAAAGGTTGCTGGAGTTGTGGATAGTGTGGAGGGCTGTTGTAGGTTGTAACAGGACATTGACAGTATGCAGAGCTGGGCTGAGAAGTGACAAATAGAGTTCAACGTGATAAAGTGTGAAGTGATTCATTTTGGAAGGTCGAATTGGAATGCAGAATACAGGCTTAAAGACAGGGTTCTTGGCAGTGTGGAGGAAAAGAGGGATTTTGCGGTCCACGTCGATAGATCCCACAAAGTTGCCACCCAAGTTGATCGGGTGGTTAAGAAGGCATATGGGGTGTTGGCTTTCATTAACAAGGGGATTGAGTTTAAGAGTCGTGAGGTTATGCTGCAGCTCTATAAAGCCCTGGTTGGACCACAATTGGAATATTGTGTTCAGTTCTGGTCGCCTCATTATAGGAAGGATGTGGAAGCTTTAGAGAGTGTGCAGATCAGATTTCCCAGGATGCTGCCTGGACTGGAGGGCATGTCTTATGAAGAAAGTTTGAGGGAGCTAGGGCTTTTCTCATTGGAGTGAAGAAGGATGAGAGGTGACTTGATAGAGGTGTACGAGACGATAAGAGGCATATTAAGAGGTGTACGAGACGATAAGAGAGGATAGCCAGAGACTTTTTCTGAGGAAGGAAAGGGGGCATAATTTTAAGTTGATTGGAGGAAGGTTTCAGGGAGATGTTAGAGGTAGGTTCTTTGCACAGAGAGTGGTGGGTGCGTGGACTGCACTGCCAGCGGTGATATTAGAAACAGATACATTGGGACATTTAAGCGACTCTTGGATAGGGACATGGATGATAGTAGAATGAAGGGTATGTATGTAGTTTGATCTTAGAGTATGTTAAAGGGTCGGCACTACATCGTGGGCCGAAGGGCCTGTAATGTGCTGTACTATTCCATGTTCTTTGCTCTATGTTCTGTGCAATAGTATGGAAAATGTAACTGACACCACTCACAATTGTAGCATCTATCCCAAATGAGTACCGATTTCAGGTTTGTTCCCGAGAGACGTCTTACTCAGAAAATGTCATTGACCGTGAAATGATTGTGTTTTATCCACCACATTATTTACATCAGAATCAAAGCTGCTGATGTAATGTGTTTGTTCAGGTGAGTGTAAGTCATAACAATGATCAGGGGTATAACCATATCAGTGGAGCGTTATCCCGTGCATAAATCAGGAGCCATTGGAATGGAGCCTCTCAGAGTGCCTGGTGGAACTGTGGATTCCAGGCTAGCAGAAGACTCTGCTTCTCACAGAAATGGGATATTCAGTAATGTATCAGATAGAAGACATTTATTACCCTGTACTTGCAGCAATTGGAGTTCCTGGGAAGCTGATATCTCACCTGTTCAAGGTGTAAATCGATGTTAACTGTGCTGCTGTACTCGGTATTATTCGTCCCTGTGTGTGTTACACAGCCACCTGTTCTTTTCCAGCAATTTACTGATGGAACCTTCGCATTGTCTACTCTTTCAGTCTTGCAGAAGTTGTATTCTGTCTTTAATGTTATGGGTTTCACTAACCGTGGCATTGGTACTGGATTATTATCATTTGAATGAGATGCTTCAGTTAGGATCATGAATCAGACCATCAGGAGTTTTAACAGTTTCATGATATGGATCTAATTGGTCCTGGAATATATCTATGAATTATTTTCAGTGATTGATAATGAGACATCTCACGGTCTCAGTGTTATAATATTCTCCCTCCCCAATAACATGGCTCAGTATAACGGGGATTTCAATGTATCTATTGGTTATCACTGTTATCAAATATTATTTCATTTGTGTGTGGCTGACGCTGCTTCAGAGCTGAACTGAGTTCGCTGCTGACACTTTCACATCACCTTCTCAGCTTCACTGTGGAGCCTTCACTGTCACTGGACTACAATGTAAAATAGAAAGTACTGATGTAATGTTTTATTGGTTTACACTCTATCAGTTGGAATCAAGAGTTTTCCATTTATATGTGGATTATCAGCTGCAGCGCTGATCTTGGTGTTTTATTAATTAATTAAACAATAACACATTCTAACGGATTACTTTATAATTCCAGGAGAAGGAATTTAAATGATTGTAAGGTTTGTCTGGAAGAAGCTTTCGATCCTGTTTATTCCATGCATTGTCGATGAAGTGAAGAGTGTAGGTGAACAGTGGAGACTTGGGTCATCTGTTGATATATTAAATTATTCACTGAGGTTTCAACATTGAACAAACTGACTCTGAAAATAGAATCATTGAACCTGATGCTGGTGAACAGAGCACAGGCGCAGGATGTTAGGAATAAATTGTGTGTGAAAAGTAGCATCAAGTGACAGTTTGCAGAGTGTGAGTACTCCAGAGAGATAGGGAAGGAGAAAAGGAGCAGGGATAACTAAACCAAGCGAAATACATAAGCAGAAATAAGTAGAAAGAGAAAGAAGCAGCAGTGTGAATAATTCATTATCATAAAGTGCTGGAATGTCCAGAACAATTAGTGGGAGAAACTTGGGGTTGAATTTCTCTGTTGTCAAATTGTGTTCATTTTCCTGTTGGACTTGATCCTCTGTGTGGATTTCTGTCAGGCCCTCATTTTGTTTGAGATAAAGTTCCTATTCCTTACTTTGTGACTGAATAAACAGAATAGAGTCAGTTCTTCACTGTTTTTGTTATTCATTCATGGGATGTGGGTGTCACTGGCTCGGCCAGCAATTATTGCTCATCCCCAATTACCCTTGAGAAGGTGGTGCTGAGCCTCCTTCTTGAACCACTGCAGTCCATGTGGGGCAGGTACACTCACAATGCTCTTAGAAAGTGAGTTCCAGTATTTTGACCCAGCGACTGTGACGGAACAGCGATATAGATCCAAGTCAGGATGGTGTATGACTTGGACGGGAACTTGCAGGTGGTGGTGTTTCCATGCTTCTGCTGCTCTTGTCCATCGAGGTGGTGGAGGTCGCGGCTTTGGAAGGTGCTGTCGAAGGTGCCATGGTGCGTTTCTGCAGTGCACACTGCTGCCACTGTGCGTCGGTGGGGGAGGGAGTAAATGTTTGTGGATGGTGTGCCAATCAAGTGGGCTGCTTTGTTTTGGATTTTGTCGAGCTTCTTGAGTATTGTTGGAGCTGCACCCAACCAGGCAAGTGGAGGGTATTCCATCACACTCCTCACTTGTGCCTTGTAGATGGTGGACAGGCTTTGGGAAGTCGGGAGGTGCGTTTCTCGTCTCAAGATTCCTAGCCTCTGACCTTCTCTTGCAGCCACGGTATTTATATGGCTACTCCAGTTCAGTTTCTGGTAAATGGTAGCCCCCAGGATGTTCATAGTGGGTATTCAGCGATGGTAATGCCATTGAATGTCAAGGGAAGATTGTTTGATTCTCTCTTGTTGGAGATGGCCATTGCCTTGCACTTGTGTGGCGCAAATGTTACTTTCCACTTATCAGCCCAAGCCTGGATATTGTCCATTTCTTGCTGCAATTTTATGCATAGTAATTCATTATTTAAATACTTCATCTTAAAATCTCAGTGGCTGCTGAATTCAATAAAGAGTGTGGCTGATATCGGAAATATATTTAAATGTATATTTAATTGCCTGTACAAACTAAATATATTAACTATATTGCATAAACAATGAACTGTTCTCCAACACCAATAACCACAGCAACTATTGTTTGAATTATGAATTGAGCTGTATTACCGGAATCTATAGATTCGATTTCCTCTAACGCTCTGATGCAGTCTCTCCCTGTGAATCTCAGCCTCTCCTCTGAATATATTGATCCCTAAGTCTCCTCATCCACTGCTTCAGTTTATTCACGTTCCCAAACCATCTGCTACAGTCTCCACTCCTGCTCCAACATGTCATTTTGCTTCTCTCTCTCCCAATCTCACTCACTGGCTCCACCTTCAGCTGCCTTGTCAAAACTGATAACAATACGCGAACATAGGAGCAGAAAGAGGACGTTCAGCCCTTCGAGCCTGCTCGTCCAGTCTGGATCATGACTGAGACTCAAACTCAATGCTGCAGTTTTCAGCCTTTTCACATTTGGTGACAGCCCCTGTCGGTTCACAAAGACCAGAACAACAAACCAGCTACACATCCCGGTCTCCCCAAACCTTCCCAACCAACATTCTGGAGACAAATTCCCAATTAACCCATTGGACTCCATCTATGTAAAGCCCCTTTCTCATTTCCCCACTGGCACTGCATGTTCACTCACTACTTCCAGTAGGTCCGGTGCTGACTTAATTCACTTTCTGTATCAATTTCCCATTCATTAATAATAATTGTGTTTTCAAACGTTTCACTGTGTCAAAGCACTGCCCAGGTCAGTGAATTAGTTTTCACTGCTCGATGCAGCAACAAAGTTGGAAATTTCAGCCCAGATCCTGTCAAACTGCTGCTTTGTCTCCAGGTCTGATCAGTAATTTCTCTGCTTCCTTTTCTCTCTCTTCCAGTCAACTTGGTGGCGATTGTGATCCTGTCCCGAGGAAAGTGCGGTCTCTCCAAATGTATCACTGTCTACCTGGTGGGAATGGCAGTGTCTGATCTCCTGGTCGTGATCACTGAACCCATATTGAAATGGATTGTTTTAATTTATTTTCCATATTCATTCCTGAACATTACTCCTGTGTGTTCTCTCATTAACGTTCTGCTTTCTGCAGCCACAGTTGTTTCTGTCTGGCTCACAGTCACTTTCAGCTTTGATCGATTTGTGGCCATTTGTTGTGAGAGGCTGAAAACACAATATTGCAGTGAGAAAACGGCGGCTGTGGTTTTAGGAACAGTGAGTGTGCTGGGCTGTTTAGAGTCTCTCCCCTGGTAGTTTATACTTGAAGAACGTTACATTATTGATAATGTTCCCATCGGTTGTGTTTATAAACTGATCTTCATGAAATCCCCCACATGGGGGGCATTTGAATTGTTTGACCTCATTTTAACTCCTTGTGTCCCGATCTTTCTGATTTTGCTGCTCAATGTTCTGACTGTCAGACGGATTTTATTCTCCAGTAAAGTCCGCAGGGGATTCCAGGGCCACAGCAATGGAGGGAATCACAAGGACCCAGAGATGGAGAATCGCCGGAAATCAATTATTTTACTCTTCAGTATATCCGGCTGTTTTATACTGTTATGGGTGACCCGGGTTGTGTTTCTCATTTATAGGCGAATTGCAGATGTTCAGTATTATTCCTGCAACACTGACCCTCTCTATATCACAGATCAAACATCAAAGATGCTGCAGCTTCTCAATTCCTGCACCAACACATGTATTTACAATGTGACCCAGACTAAATTCAGACAGGAGCTGAAGAAGGCGGTGAAATACCTTCTCAATCTCATTATTAAATTAGCGAAATCATGGAAAGAGCTTAAGGGTTTCAAACACTGGAACTAAATCGCCTTCCACGACCAAGCCCCACCACCCCGCCCCCCACCCTCCCCCTCACCCGCTTTTGTGATTATTTGACCAGCGCCATCTTAGTCCTGGCAGCTGCCTGAACCTGGCAGACCATGAAGTTTAAGTGGAACAGGCTGCATTTGCGCATGTGCCAGTACAGCGCCACCTAGTGGTTGTGTTGCCAACAAATGCAGCTGCAAATCACAGGAATTGTGAGGAGGTGAGAGGGAGACAGTCACTGCAGTGAGACAGGGACACCTACAGATGGAGATAGTGAGATGGGGCAGTGACTGCAGTGACAGAGGGACACCAGCAAATGGAGATGGTGAAAGGGGGGCAGTAACTGCAGTGAGACAGGGCCACCAGCAGATGGAGATGCTGAGACAGTGACAGGAACTGCAGTGAGACAGAGGGTCACCAGCAGATGGAGACGGTCAGTAGGGGCAATAAATGCAGTGAGGCAGGGACACCAGCAGATGGAGATGGTGAGAGGGGCAGTAACTGCAGTGCGCCAGGTGCACCAGTAGATGGGGATGGTGAGAGGGGACAGTAAACGCAGTGAGACAGGGACAGCAGCAGATGGAGATGGTGAGATGGGAGACAGTAACTGCAGCCAGACAGGGACGCCAGCAGATGGAAATGGTGAGAGTTGACAGTAACTGCAGTGGGACAGGGACACCAGCAGATGGAGATGGTCAGTAGGGGCAGTAACTGCAGTGAGCCCTGAGGAGTATTGACAGGCAGAGAGATGTGGGCGTACAGGTCCACAGGTCACTGAAATTGGCAACGCAGGTGGACAAGGTAGTCAAGAAGGCATACGGCATGCAGGCCTTCATCGGTCGGGGTATAGAGTAGCATCGGCAGCAAGTTCCAGGCACTCACCATCCTCTGTGTAAAGAACTTGCCTCGCACATCCTCTCTAAACTTTGCCCCTCGCACCTTAAACCTATGTCCCCTAGTAACTGACTCTTCCACCCTGGGAAAAAGCTTCGGACTATCCACTCTGTCCATGCCACTCATAATTTTGTAAACCTCTATCATGTCACCCCTCCACCTCCGTCGTTCCAGTCAAAACAGTCTGAGTTTATCCAACCTCTCCTCATAGCTAATGCCCTCCAGACCCGGCAACATCCTGGTAAACCTCTTCTGTACCCGCTCCAAAGCCTCCACGTCCTTCTGGTAGTGTGGCGACCAGAATTGCATGCAATATTCTAAGTGTGGCCTAACTAAGATTCACTACAGCTGCAACATGACTTGCAAATTTTCATACTTTATGCACCGACCGATGAAGGCAAGCATGCCGTCTGCCTTCTTTACTAGCTTATCCACATGTGTTGCCACTATCAGTGACCTGTGGACCTGTACGCCCAGCTCTCTCTGCCTGTCAATACTCCTAAGGGTTCTGCCATTTACTGTATACTTCCCACCTGTATTAGATCTTTCAAAATTCATTACCTCACATTTGTCTGGATTACACTCCATCTGCCATTTCTCCGCCCAAGTCTCCAACCGATCTATATCCTGCTGCATCCTTTGACAATCCTCATCACTATCTGCAACTCCACTGACATTAGTGTCGTCTGCAAACTTACTAATCAGACTACCTACATTTTCCTCCAAATAATTTATATATACTACAAACAGCAAAGGTCCCAACACTGATCATTGCGGAACACCATTAGTCACAGCCCTCCACTCGGAAAAATACACTTCTACTGATACCTTCTGTCAGTTCTGTATCCATCTTGCCAGCTCACCTCTGATCCCGTGTGACTTCACCTTTTGTACCAGTCTGCCATGAGGGAACTTGTCAAAGGCTTTACTGAAGTCCACACAGACAACATCCACTTCCCTTCCTTCATCAATCACCTTCATCACTTCCTTAAAATGTTCAATCAAGTTAGTGAGACACGACCTCCCATTAACAAAACCATGCTGCCTCTCGCTGATAAATAAATTTGTTTCCAAATGGGAGTAAATACTGTCCCGAAGAATCCTCTCTAATAATTTCCCTACCACTGACGTAAAGTTCAATGGCCTATAATTTCCTGGATTATCCTTGCTACCCTTCTTAAACAAAGGAACAACATTGGCTATTCTCCAGTCCTCTGGGACCTCACCTGTAGCCAATGAGGATACAAATGTTTCTGCCATGGCCCGAGCAATTTCCTTCCTTGCCTCCATCAGTGTTCTGGGGTAGATCCCATCAGGCGCTTCTCAACCCAGGCAGCAAGCATTTTGGAACGAAATCCGTGTGGGTCGAGATCGGGTCAGAACGGGGCCGTGACCCCAACCTGCCTCCAACCCCAGCACTTCCAGATTTAACAAATCCTGGACGGGGAGGTACAGCGCCCCGCTCACCGAACGTTGGTCAACCAGTTAAATATAGTAATGAGGAGCCAAAAACACGGGCAGACTGGAGAATTGTACCCGGTCTCCAAACACTCTCACTTTAAGAACCCATCCCGGACTCGAATCTCTCCCTAGGGCCGAAGAAATTCCTCCCTGACTCGAACCAGTCCCTCGGATTGGAGGCACACATACATCTTGGACCACTCCCTCTGATGTATAAATGAGTTAAATTGAAAGGGGAATTTACTGAGTTAATGTAAATGTGATCACAGCACGGGATTTCATTTCCACAGGAATATCATTAAAAGAAAAGTGTCATAATAACCTATTATAACGGTGATTATGGATTGCATAAATAATGTGCACTCTCCTGGACTACACATGATAACAAATAACCAGCAGGTTCACATATTCTTCACAGAAATAATACCATAACTGAGAGATTATAATTTTCAGGATATGTTGTGGCTCTGTTCTGTCGATAAGAGAAGGATGAGTGCTGAACTAATAGAGACATTTAAAAATATATAGGGGTTAGAAGGGGATAATGTGGACCTGATATTTCCAGCTTTACTGATGACCAGTTCGGCATTTAATCAAAATAAGACGGTCATCAATAAATGCACCATGGAATTCAAGAGAAACCGATTTACTCGGAGTACTGAGAACGTGGAATGGAGAGCTTTTGGAGTAGTTGAAATGGGAAAACAATATATGCAGAAGCGAGGTTAGTACATGAGGGATAAAAAAAGAAATGTTGGAACCACTCAGCAGGTCTGGCAGCATCTATAGAAAGAGAAGCAGAGTTAACGTTTCGGGTCAGTGACCCTTCTTCGGAACTCACTGACCCGAATCTTTAACTCTGCGTCTCTTTCCAGAGATGCAGCCAGACCTGCTGAGTGGTTCAGCACTTCTTGTTTTTATTTCAGATTTCCAGCATCCGCAGTATTTTGCTTTTATTTTAGTAAATGAGGGAGACAGGATTGGAAGGATATACAGACAGGATTAGATGAGCTGGAATGAAGAGAGGCATCTGCAGAACAGGAAGACTGTCCTAATCTAGTTGTACCGAATGTCCAGTTTCTGTGCTGTAAAATCAGTAACTTGTCTATTAACAAGTCATAGTCATCAGTGTTTTTTCGTAATTTTGAAGAGGATTATTTATTATTTCAGTGAACTTATCACCAAACGCTTTTCAGGACTGTGCTCGGGAACGAAATTAATCAGCACCTGATAGTGTTGTCAACAACTCTACTTCGAGTAAGAGTAAGATGGGGACCCGCATTGAATACAATGACAGATCCTCCAGGAAATGCGTGGTCCCGAGTGTTACGTTGTCCACACCAGTTAGTCAGACACAATCAGTGCAATTCTGGAGTGACAGAGACTCCCAGTTATACATGATCGCTTAGGTCAGGTGCTCCACTCCAGTAAGTGCACACATGCTGTATAATTCTACGTTAACAGATAATTGCAGTAACCCTTCCCCTCTGCGATTTTCCTGCTTTGAGCTGTGAATCTACAAAACACAACATTCCACAGAATTCAATAACTTTACAATGCAGAGTGCCTTGAAGTAGAAACAGTTGAGACAACAGATTAAAACTGCACAGACAATTCAGGAAATTAATGCAATTATATTATTGAATATGTGTCTGTGTAACTGTAACCATTCGATCTCATGTAATATTATCATTCCCATGGCAATGGAAGAAACCAGCTCATACACAGATTTACAAAACTTCATTGGTTATAGATACTTACCAGGAACGCCAATTATAGCAAGGATCACGTAGAATATGTTCCTCACCCATTGAATTGGTTGGTGCATTTTCTGCTTGGAGTGATCGGTCTGTTCGTGCTGCAGGTAATATCTCTGAAATACGTTCTCAGGTGACACATTCCCAGTGTATTAACTTTATATCCTAGCGGATCTCCATGGGGCTACTGGGGTTGCAAAATTGCTCAAACAGTTTTTACTTAATCTTTGAACAAACAGATTACGACAGCTGTGTTAATTCCCTGTTGATGGAATATATTTTGCACTAAAATTGAACTGGGCCCACCCCCAAGACTGGACAAATCTGATCACAATAAACAACTAATCATAACTGGAAGCTGTGTTAAGCAGAAATCAAGGAAGTCCTACAAAGATCACGAGTCCTATCTGCAGATCTCATGTTGTTTTGTTGACGGCCTTCACTCAGCAATGCTATTCATAAATTAAATTCCTAACGTCAGAGAAGCCTCTAAGGGATGTTTTTCTATACATATATGTGCAATTCCGTTCAACAATTCATATGTTAAAACAAAAAGGAACATAGAATGTTTGCAACACATCAGTTGGCCATTTGGTCTCTCTTGTTCGTGTCAGCTCTCTTCAAGGGCAGCTCAGCTAATCTCACTCCCACATCTCCTCATCACTCAGCTGCATTGCTTTTCTCTTCAGTTGTTTATTCAATTCGCTTCTGATTGAATCTGCCTTCACCACACTCTCAGGCAGTTCATTTCATATCCTAAACACGTGCTGTGCAAAAATACGTTTACCTCATGTCGCCATTGATTCCACTGCCAATCCCTTAATCCTGTGTCCGTTGGATTTCGCCAGGTCTGTCAATGAGAGCGGTTTAAACCGTGAATGGTTTGGAACAACTCTATCAAACTTTCTCTCAATTTCCTCTTTAAGGAGAACAACCCCGATTCTCTAATCTGTCGGCATAAAACATCTGTCACCTCTGCAATTTTCTCTTGAACATTTTCTACACCCGCTATAAAGCCGACACATTGTTCCTCAAAGTGTGGTGCCAAGTACTGGATACAATGGCAGGATTGTCAATATCGTTCTATCCCTCAGACAGTCCGAGCTATTCCGTTTCCCTTTTCAACCTCTTTATCCAATGCATCAATAATTTATTTTTGTGTCAAACCCTTCTTTCACATCGAGCTCGAAAATTTAAACAACGTTGTCTTTAAATATCTGCACCTCCCTCGCGGGAAAACGGTCTATCTGTGACTCTTCACTTCTCTTCCACGAATTCCCTCTCTCCATTTGTGTGGACAGACTCTGCATCAATATTTATTATAATCCACCAACTTCCACAGTTATTTTGACCACACTTCCTCCAACTCCGCTTTGCCTAAATAACAACTTCCATTCTCACAGTTTCCTCATCGCCTGCTGTTTGGCGCAACGATGCCATCTTCCATAATAGAGCTTCTGCAGTCTCTTCATTTCACGTTATCCGTGCATTTCTAACATTAACAAGAAATGCTGGAACCACTCAGCAGGTCTGGCAGCATCTGTGGAAAGAGAAGCACAGTTAACGTTTCGGGTCAGTGACCCTTCTTCCGAAACGTTAACTCTGCTTCTCTTTCCACAGATGCTTCCATACCTGCTGAGTGATTCCAGCATTTCTTGCTTTTATTTCAGATTCCCAACATCCACAATATTTTGCTTTCATTTCTCACATTAGTTTTGCAGAGGCCTCAGCTTTATCTGTTTCATAACCCCAGTTTCTGTCCTCACCTCCTTCCCTATCTTCCAGAACCATGACATTAGTTCACTTATTCTTACTTTCCATTGCAACCGCCTCTACATTCAACACATCATCCCCCTCCATTTCCACCATGTCCAACTAAAGTCGCGAACAAAATATCTTTTTTCACACTTCCGTCACACCCAAGATCTGATTTGCTTGCCCACAGCTCTTTTCTATGCAAATGCAAGAGATGCGACAGATTTCCTTTCACCTATAAGGTAATTAGAAATAGAAGTAGGAGTAGGCCATTCAGCCCCTGGATCATGTTTTGCCCTTCAGTACCATAATGGCTGATCTGACCGTGGCCATAATTCCAATTTCCCGCCAGACAGCATTAAATCATCACTCCCTCGTAAATGAAAAGTCAGTCTAAACCATGCTTGAATATATTCAATGACCCAGACTCCGCTTACGTCCGGGTAAGTGAATTCTAAATGCGATGGAACTTTCCAGATAAGAAATTCTTAGTTATCAGAATTTTAATTCGGAGACTGCTTATTCATAAACGGTGGAGAATGTGCTGTGCTCATAGCAGGGCAGGACACCAATGCCCCACACTTTTGGGTAGCAAGATGAAAGCTGCTCCCTTTTGCTCCTTGGATGTGGGCATTGCTGGCGAGGCTGTAATTTCTTATCCATCCTTTTTCCCTTGGGAACGTGGTGGAGCGCCACCTTCTTGAAACACTGGATTTCATCTACTTTAGGTACACCCGCAGTGCAATTAGAAAGGAAGTTCCAGGATTTTGACCCAGCAATGATGACGAAATGGCGATGTCATTCAAACTCAGGATGTTGTAGCTTGGAGGGAACTTTCAGGTGCACATATTTACATGCGTCTGCTGGCCTGGAAAGTAAGTAATACAATTCTGGCCCTAGGATATCATTGTATCTTCTGGGTTATCTAAATACAGCAGCAAGAAAACTCTGACCCCGAGGACTATGCCAGGTGGCAGTAAAGGCAAAGCTGGCACAAAATTCCCATTTATGACAAACAGAAGCCAAAGACACAGACTCTCTGGTGAATCAAGTTCAATCGTTTGTCTGCAAAAACATTTCCCAATTTCAATAATTCCGTTTCCTTTCTCCTGAAGGTTTATTTTCCCTCCTAGTTTTACATTTTGCTCCCAAACATTTATGTGATTTCATGTTCGATTTCACACAATATCAGGATGGATCAGTTCTACACTTACTAACATTGCATTCAACAAATCCTCAAAAAACCTTGAAGGCAAATCTGCCATTTAAAGCATGTCCACGGCCCTCTGCCTCTCCCTCACATGAATTGCAATTATTGCAGATTTTTACTTTGTGGTGAGTCGGTTCCTTGTTGGTTTGAATTACCCTGAGGGAGGGACTGATAGCCTCATAGAATATTTCGTTCACGTGCCCTGCACTGGCCTGAAATCATGCAAATACCACGCCCTGACAGAGGTCAACAAAGGAGCATGAAACATCCCAATTATCAGATCTGATCCTGGGAATGTGCAAAATGTAGGTCCATGATTTACCAAATTTGGTCAGCAGGCATCTGTCAAAGGGCAAAGCAGCAGCTGGTCTTCCTTCCACATAGGTTTATTCACAATACTCCATATAGCATAATTGCAGACTACATTTCCCTTCTCCAGTCCAGCTCCACCATACCCCCACCCAGGTGGAAACTGGTTCTTCCAGATGTACCCTGATCTTTCCACAATTAGTATCAGCTGCTCTTAATCACAATTAGAGTGTACAGCTATACATACTCAATTGACAAATCATTTGCAACATTGGCTCATTAACAGCATTTTGTTATCATTCCATCAATGTGTCCATTGCACATTATTTTTTTTCTTGTGCTTCCTGTTCAAATCCCAACGCTACATATGAGCATTCCAGCTCCTCCTTCAAGACCAGAACTGCTCTTCACATGTCCTGCTGGGAGAGGTAAACAGAGGGAGAGATAGATGGCGAGAGTGGAAGAGAGTGACAGAGAGAGTAGTAGCTGTGATAGAGGGAGAATTGGAGAGAGACAGCGAGATATAGGGCGAGAAAAAGTTCAAGAGGAAGAGCCAGAGCGAGAGATAGAGAGAGACAGTGTGAGGGAGCATGAGAAGGAGAGGGAGGGACTGAGCAAGAGAGGGTAGATGGAAACTACCATATGGTGAAAAAATATCTAACTCGTGCTGAACCTGTCCTGGGTCTGTTTGAATGGATCTCATACACGGAGCTCTACTCTGTTTTTAACCGATGTTGCACCTCAATTGGTAATGTTTGATGGTACAGTGTAGCTGGAGATTTACTCTGTACTTAACCATGCTGGAACTGACCTAGGACCGTTTTGGGGAGAGGTTGATCTGCTGTATTGGGCTGCAGTGGAGCAGAGCATGTACAGTTTACAGCGGATAAAAGGAATGATTCACTCCAGTTTGGTAATGTGTGGCCCATATGTTTATCAGAGTCAGCTAAGAACATAGGATGATAGGAGAGGCTATTTAATCCTTCAAGCCTGCGGTTAGACCACATCTGGAACAGTGCATCATTCTGGCTACGGTATAATCGGATGCATATCTTGACCTTGAAAGGAGTGGTGCAGATTCAGCAGAATGTAATCTGGATTGCCAGGAGAAGAGTAGGTAGAAATATTACACAAACCAGTCTTGCATTTCCTGGCATATCGAACTGAGGGGTAATTTGATTGTTTTATCAAGATTTTGAAATAAATTAAGAGTGTCAGTTCGAGAGAAAAATGTTTTTCCCGCCGATTTCGGAGTCCAGGAAGGCGGGACCTAACCTTAAAATCAGAGCCAAGTCTTACAGAAGAGTTATTAGGAAACAATTGTTCACAATAAGCCTGGTGAAATCTAGTCTAACGTGGAGCATGAAACCATTGTCGATTGTTGTAAAACCCCAGTTAGTTCACGAATGTCCTTTCAGGAAGAAAATCTGCCTTCCTTCCATAGTCTGACCGACATCTGACTCCAAACTCACAGCAATGTGGTTGACTCTGAAATGCCGTCTGAAATGGCCTGGAAAGTCACTCAGTTGTATCAAACCAGCACAAAGTCTGAAAAAAGAAATTAAACTGGATGGATCAGCCGGCAATGACCTCGGCACCAGAAGAGAGTCACCGATTGCGTCTGTTATTACAGTATCACCACAGGGGGAGTCACTGAGTTGGTCTGTTACTGTATTATCTCCACAAGGAGAGTCAAGGAGTGGGACTGCTATTACAGTATCGCTACAGGACGAGTCACCGACTGAGTCATGGGTGGGTTTGTTATTATAGTATTTCCACAGGGAGAGTCACTGAGTGGGTCTGTTATTACAGAATCTCCAAAGGGAGAGTCACTGAGAGGGTCTGTTATTATATTATCTTCACAGGGAGAGTTACTGAGCGGGTAAAATATCGAACACTAATCCAACACTGACCCCCAAAACATTCACACTAAACCCCTAATGTTTCCTTTCAAATGTAGTTCTTGCATACGTCCAGTTTTTAATGTTTAATGTTTTCAACATTATTAAATGTAATGTTTCTCTCAGAATCCCGCCCTGTCTCTCTCTCTCTCTCTCCCCCTCTGGCTCTGTTTCCCCGTCTGTATGTCCTTCTCACTCTCTCTCTCGTTCTGTCCCTTTCTCACTCTGTTTCTATATCTATCATTCTGCATCTGTCTCCCTCATTCTGTTACTGTCTTTCTCCCTCTGTATCTGTTCATCTTGCTCTGTACCTGTCTCTCTCATTCTGTGTCTGCCTTTCTCCCTCTGTATCTGTATCTCTCATTCTGTTCGTGCCTCTCTCATTCTGTAAATGTCTCTCTCCATCTGTATCTGTCTCTGTCGCTCTGCATCTGTCTCTCTCATTCTGTAACTGGATCTCTCCCTCTGCATCTGTCTCTGTCTCTCTGCATCTGTCTCTCTCATTCTGTAACTGTCCCTCTCCCTTTCTATCTGTCTCTCTCGCTCTGTATCTGTCTCTCATTATGTAACTGTCTGTCTCCCTCTGTATTTGTCTCTCTCGCTCTGTATCTGTCTCTATCATTCTGCATCTGTCTCTCTCCCCCTGTATCTGCCTCTCTCGCTCTGTATCTGTCTCTCTCATTCTGTAACTGTCTCTCTCCCTCTCTATCTGTCTCTCATTCTCTATCTGTCTCTCTCCCTCTGTATCTATCTCTCTCGCTCTGCATCTGTCTCTCATTATGTAACTGTCTGTCTCCCTATGTTTCTGTCTCTCATTCTGTATCTGTCTCCCTCTGTATCAGTCTCTCTCTCTTTTTGCATCTGCTTTTCTCCCTCTCTTTCTGTCTCTGTCTTTCTCTTTCTCTCTGTCTCGGTTTCTCCCTTTGTCTCGCTCCCTCTTGATATGTCTCTCTCACTCTCCCTCTGCCTCTGTCCCTGTCCCACTCTGTCTGTGTCTCTCTCCATCCATCTCTTCCTCCTTCTCGCCCAGGACAGCAATGGCTGAAGTCACTTCTTAGTTAATTTTGAACCTGCAACTCTTGCCCTTGCTGGGAAAGTCAATGCAGTTTGAAAGTATCAAACACTGATCCTACAGTCAGCCCTAAAACACACACACTAAACTCACAATACCAGACTGGGCAGACAATGGGGATTGTTACTGGGGTTCTGCCAAGGTTTCATTTCACTATCACTTCTGTCTCCCGCTGTCTTTCACTTCGTCCTTCTCTCCATTTCTCCATTTGTTTTAATGTCCCTCTCTCCTCTGTCCTTCAGCTCCTCCACTTCATACATGGAGCGGGAGCTCCCTCCACTTCATACATAGAGAGGGAACTCCCTCCACTTTATACATAGAGAAGGAGCTCCCTCCACTTAATACATAGAGACGGAGCTCCGTCCATTTTATATGCAGAGACGGAACTCCCTCCACTTTATTTGCAGAGACGGACCTCACTCCATTTTAAACGCAGAGACGGAGCTCCCTCCACTTTATACATAGAGAGGGAGCTCTCTGCACTTTATACACAGAGAGGGAGCTCCCTCCACTCTATGCATCGAGAGGGATCTCCCTCCATTTAATACATAGAGCAAGAGCTCCCTCCACTTTATGCGCTGAGAGGGCGCTCCCTCTGCTTTATGCACCGAGAGGGAGCTCCCTCCACTTTATGCGCCGAGAGGGGGATCCCTCCGCTTTATGCACCGAGAGGGAGATCCCTTCACTTTATGTGCCGAGAGGGAGTTCCCTCCGCTTTATACGCCGAGAGGGAGCATCCGTCCACTTTAAACGCTGAGAGGGAGCTCCCTCCACTTTATACGCAGAGAGGGAGCTCCCTCCACTTTATACGTACAGAGGGAGCTTCCTCTATTTTATACAGCTGTCATGGTGGGATTTGAACACCTGTCACCAGGACATCATGTTGGGCCTCTGGATGACTTGACAAGTGATATTATCACCATGCGACAGCCTCTGCAATGGACGTGAACACTCTCTGTCTCCTAATAGCACCCACAGTAGTATCTAGGCTGTAACCCTCAAAATGGTCTCGAATCAGATCATCAAAGTTCACATTTTAACTGGGAAAAGGCAGGAACCGTGTGAACTGGGATTGCTTTTCTCCCTGGCTTCTTTGTCCACTGCAGACAGGTCAGTTATATTTACAATAGAAAACTGAGAGTGAACAAGGTCAATGCAATAATATGGAAAATGTAAATGATGCCACTCATAATTGTAGCATCTATCCCGAATGAGTACCGATTTATGTTTTATTCCCGAGAGAGGTCTTACTAAGAAAATGTCATTGACATTGAAATGATTGTGTTTTATACTCCACATTATTTACATCAGAGTCAAAGCTGCTGATGTAATGTGTTTGTTCAGGTGAGTGTAAATAATAGCAATGATCAGGGATATAACCGTGTCAGTGGAGACTTATCCCCTGAATAAATAAGGACCCATTGGAATGGATCAGCTCAGAGTGCCTGCTGGAGCTGTGGATTCCAGGCTAACAGAAGTCTCTGCTTCTCACAGAAATGGGATATCCAGTTATCTTTTACTTCAGATTCATTTACTATCCTGTACTTGCAGCAATTGGAGTTCCTGGTAAGCCTGTATCTCAGCTGTTCATGGTGTCAATCGATGTTAACTGTGCTGCTGTACTCGGTGTGTTTCTCACTGTATGTGTTGCACAGCCACCTGTTATTTTCCAGAAATTTACTGATGGAATCTCCTCATTGTCTACTCTTTCAGTCTTGCAGGAGTAGTAGTATGTCTTTAATGGTATTGGTTTTGGTAAACGTGGCATTGTTACTGGATTATTCTGTATACCGAGAGCATTCAAATCAAGCATCTCGGCTACGATCAGAATCAGACCATCAGGAGCTTTTAACAGTTTCACCATGTGGATCTAACCAGTCCTGGAATATTTTTATGATTTTCTTTCAGTGATTGATAATGAGAAATCTCGCCGTCTCGGTGTTACAAGGGAACAGAACAATGTCCTCCCTCGCCAATAACATGGTTCAGTTTAACTGAAATTTCAATTTGTATCTTAGTTATCACTGTTACCAAATATTATTTCAGGATTTTGACCCAGTGACAGTGAAGGAACGGCGATATAGTTCCAAGTCAGGATCGTGTATGACATGGAGGGCAACATGCAGGCGGTGGTGTTCCCATGCATCTGCTGCTCTTGTCCTTCGAGGTGGTTGAGGTCGCGGGTCTGCAAGGTGCTGTCTAAGGAGCCTTGGTTGCGTTTCTGCAGTGCATCTTGTAGATGGTACACACTGCTGCCACTGTGCGTCGGTGGTGGAGGGAGTAAATGTTAGTGGATGGGGTGCCAATCAAGCGGGCTGCTTTGTCTTGGATGGTGTCAAGCTTCTTGAGTGTTGTTGGAGCTGCACCCATCCAGGCAACTGAAGAGTATTCCATCACACTCCTGAACTGTGCCTTGTACATGGTGGACAGACATTGGGGAGTCAGGAACTGAGTTACGCACCTCAGGATTCCTAGTCTCTGACATGCTCTTGTAGCCATGGTATTTATATGACGACTCCAGTTCAGTTTCGAATCAATGGCAGCCCCTAGGATGCTGATCGTGGGGAATTTAGTGATGGGGATGCTATTAAAATTCAAAAAGATGTGGTTAGATTCTCTCTTGTTGGAGATAGTCATTACCTGGCACAAATGTTACTTGCCACGAATCAGCCCACGGCTGAATATTGTCCAGCTCTTGCTGTATTTCTATTCATAGTAATTCATTACTTAAATACTGCATTGTAAAATCTCTGTGACTGCTGAATTCAATACAGAGTGAGGCGGATATCAGAAATATATTTACATTTATATTTAATTGCCTGTACAAACTAAATAGATTGACGATATTGTAAAACAATGAACTTTGTGCAACACGAATAACCACAGGGATTATTGTGTGAATGTATGAATTGAGTTGTATTACTGAGATCTATGGATTAGATTTCCTCTAACACTCTGCTGCAGTCTCTCCCTATGAATCTCAGCCTCTCCTCTCACTGTCTTGAATCCTCAGTCTCCTCATCCATTGCTTCAGTTTACCCACTTCCCAAACCATCTGCTCCATTCTCCCTGATGCTCTAACATGTCATTTTCTGTCTCTCCCTCCCAACCTCACTCACTGGCTCCACCTCCAGTTGCCTTGACCAACCTGATAGGAATAAAGGAACATAGGAGCAGGAGGAGGCCATTCAGCCCTTCAAGCCTGGTCCACCATTCTAGATCATGGCTGATACTCAAACTCAGCACTGATGTTTGCAGCCTTTTCCCATTTGGTAACAGTCCCTGTCGGTTCTCCGAACCCAGAGCAACAAACCAGCTACACATCCTGCTCTCCAGAAACCTTCCCAACCAACAGTCTGGAGACAAATTCCCAGTTAGCCCATTGGATTCCATCTCTGTAAAACAACTTCTCATTTCCTCTCTGAGACTGCATCCTCACTCAGTAGTTCCAGTATATCCGGTGCTGCCTTTATTCACTTTCTATATCAATTTTCTAATTCATTATTAATAATTGTGTTTTCAAACTTTTTACTGCGGCAAAGCACTGCCCAGGTAAATGAATCAGTTTTCACTGCTCGATGCAGCAACAAAGCTGGAAATTTCAGCCCAGATCCTGTCAAACTGTTGCTTTGTCTCCAGGTCTGATCAGTAATTCCTCTGCTTCCTTTTCTCTCTCTTCCAGTTAACTTGGTGGCGATTGTGATCTTGTCCCGAGGAAAGTGCGGTCTCTCCAAATGTATCACTGTCTACCTGGTGGGAATGGCAGTTTCTGATCTCCTGGTCGTTATCACTGATCCAATATTGTACAGGATTGTTTTCATTTATTTCCCAAATTCATTCCTGAACATTACTCCTGTGTGTTCTCTCATTATCGTTCTGTTTTCTGCATCCACAGTTGTTTCTGTCTGGCTCACAGTCGCTTTCACCTTTGATCGATTTGTTGCCATTTGTTGTGAGAAGCTGAAAACAAAATATTGCAGTGAGAAAACGGCGGCTGTGGCTGTAGGAACAGTGAGTGTGCTGGGCCTTTCAGAGTCTGTCCCCTGGTACTTGACACTGGAACAATATTACATTATTGATAATGTTCCCATGGATTGTGTTTATAACCTGAGCTTCTTTACTTCCCCCATTTGGGGGGCATTTGAATTGTTTAACCTCATTTTAACCCCTTGCGTCCCGGTCTTTCTGATTTTGCTTCTCAATGTTCTGACTGTCAGACGGATTTTATTCTCCAGTAAAGTACGCAGGGGATTCCGGCGCCACAGCAATGCAGAGAATCACAAGGACCCAGAGATGGAGAATCGCAGGAAATCAATTATTTTACTCTTCAGTATATCCGGCAGTTTTCTACTGTTATGGGTGATCCGGGTTGTGTTTATCATTTATAGGCGAATTGTAGATATTCAGTATTATTCCTCCTACACTGACCCTCTCTATATCACAGATCAAACGTCACAGATGCTGCAGCTTCTCAGTTCCTGCACCAACACATGTATTTACACTGTGACCCAGAGTAAATTCAGACAGGAGCTGAAGAAGGCGGTGAAATATCCTCTCAATCTCATTGTTAATTTAGTGAAATCATAGAAAGAGCTGAAAGGTTTCAAACACTGGAACTGAATCACATTCCGCCCCCCTCCCCCACCCCCCGCCCCGCTGCACCACTCTCCCCTCACCCGCCTTTGTGATTATTTGACCGGCACCACCTTTAGTCCTGGCAGCTGCTGGAACATGGCAAACCATGACGTTGAAGTGGTACAGGCTACAAACAACAAAGAACAGTACATCACAGGAGTAGGCCATTCGGCCCTACAAGCCTGCGCCAATCTTGATGCCTGCCTAAACTAATACCTTCTGCACTTCCGGGGACCGTATCCCTCTATTCCCTTCCTATTCATGTATTTGTCAAGCTGCCTCTTAAACGTCATTATAGTACCTGCTTCCACCACCTCCCCGGCAGCAAGTTCCAGGCACTCACCACCCTCGGTGTGAAGAACATGCCTCGAACATCACCTCTAAACTTTGCCCCTCTTACCTTAAACCTTTGTCCTCTAGTAACTGACTCTTCCAACCTGGGAAAAAGCTTCTGACTATCCAGTCTGTCCAGGCCGCTCATAACTTTGTAAACCTGTAACATGTCGCCCCTCCAACTCCGTCGTTCCAATGAAAACATTCCGAGTTTATCCAACGTCTCCTCATAGCTGATGCACTCCAGATCAGGCAACATCCTGATAAACCTCTTCTGTACCCTCCCCAAGGCCTCCACGTCCTTCTGGTAGTGCGGCGACCAGAATTGCACGCAATATTCTAAGTGTGACCTGACTAAAGTTCTGGACAGCTGCAGCATGACTTGCCAATTTTTATACTCTATGCCCTGACCGATGAAGGCAAACATGCCGTATGCCTTCTTGACTACCTTATCCACCTGCGTTGCCAGTGACCTGTGGACCTGTACGCCCAGATCTCTCTGCCTGTAAATACTCCTAATGGTTCTGCCATTTACTGTATACTTCCCAGCTGCATTAGACCTTCCAAAATGCATTACCTCAAATTTATCTGGATTAAACTCCATCTGCCATTTCTCCGCCGAACTCTCGAACCGATCTATATCCCGCTGTATCCTCTGCACTACCCGCAACTCCACCAACCTTTGTGTCGTCCACAAACTTACCAATCAGACCAGCTACATTTTCCCCCAAATCATGTTTCTATACTACAAAGAGAAATGGTCCCAGCACTGATCCCTGCGGACACCACTAGTCACAGCACTCCATTCAGAAAAGCACCCTTCCATTGCTACCCTCTGTCTTCTATGACTGAGCCAGTTCTGTATCGATCGTGCCAGCTCACCTCTGATCCCGTGTGACTTCACCTTTTGTACCAGTCTGCCATGTGGGACCTTGTCAAAGGCTTTACTGAAGTCCATATAGATAACATTCACTGCCCTTCCTTCATCAATCATCTTCATCACTTCCTCAAAAAGCTCAATCAAATTAGTAAGACACGACCTCCCCTTTACAAAACAATGCTGCCTCTCGCTAATAAGCTTGTTTGTTTCCAAATGGGAGTAAATCCTGTCGCGAAGAATCCTCTCTAATAATTTCCCAACCACTGACGTAAGCCTTACCAGCCTATAATTTCCTGGATTATGCTTGCTACCCTTCTTGAACAAAGGAACAACATTGGCTATTCTCCAACCCTCTGGGACCTCACCTGTAGCCAATAAGGATGCAAAGATTTCTGTCACGGCCCCCGCAATTTCTTCCCTTGCCTCCCTGTGTATTCTGGGATAGATCCCATCAGGCCCTGGGGACTTATCTACCTTAATGCTTAGCAAGACACCCAACACCTCCTCCTTGTTGATAATGAGATGACTGAGACTATCTACACTGCCTTCCATTGGCTCATCATCCACCAAGTTCTTCCCTTTGGTGGATACTGAATCAAATTAATCATTTAGTACCTCGCCCACTTCCACTGGCTCCACACATAGATTCCCTTCTCTGTCCTTGATTGGGCCAGACCTTTCCCTAGTTATCCTCTTGCTCTTCATATATGTATAAAAAGCCTTGGGATTTTCCTTAATCCTGCTTGCCAATGACTTCTCACAACCCCTTTTAGCCCTCCTGCCTCCTTGCTTAAGTTCCTTTCTACTGTCTTGATATTCCTCAGGGGATTCGGCTGTTCCTAGCCTTCCAACCCTGATGAATGTTTCCTTTTTCTTTTTGACGAGGCTCACAATATCCTGCGTTATCCAAGCTTCCCGAAACTTGCCAGACTTATCCTTCTTCCTCACTGGAACATGTTGGTCCTGGATTCTAATCAACTGACATTTGAAAGACTCCAACATGTCAGATGTTGATTTACTCTCAAGCATCCGCCCCCAATCTAAATTCTTCAGTTCCTGCCGAATATTGTTATAGTTAGCCTTCCCCCACTTTAGCACCTTCACCCGAGGACTACTCTTATCCTTATCCACCAGTACCTTAAAACTTATGGAATGATGGTCACTGTTCCCGAATTGCACCCCTCCTGAAACTTCGACCACCTGGCCGGGCACCTTCCCTAATACCAGGTCCAGTACGGCCCCATCCCTAGTTGGACTATCTGCATATTGTTTCAAGAAGCCCTCCTGGATGCTCCTTACAAATTCTGCCCCATCCAGCCCCTAGTATTAAGTGAGTCCAATATTGGGGAAGTTAAAATCACCGACCACTACAACCCTCTTACCTTGACATCTTTCCAAAATCTGTCTACATATCTACTCCGCTACCTCCCGCTGGCTGTTGGGAGGCCTGTAGAAAACCCCCAACATCGTGACTGCACCCTTCCTATTCCTGAGCTCCACCCATATTTCCTCGCTGCACGACCCATCCAAGGTGTCCTCCCGCAGCACAGCTGTGATATTCTCCTTAACAAGTAATGCAAATCCCCCACCCCTTTTACATCCCCCTCTATCCCGCTTGAAGCTTCTGAATCCTGGAACATTTAGCTGCCAATCCTGTCCTTCCCACAACCAAGGCTCTGTAATAGCAACAACTTCAGAGTTCCAAGTACTAATCCAAGCTCTAAGTTCATCTGCCTTACCAGTTATACTTCGCACATTGAAACAAATGCACTTCAGACCACCAGTCCCGCTGTGCACAGCATCATCTCCCTGCCTGCTCTTCCTCTTAGTCTTGCTGGCCTTATTTACCAGTTCCCCCTCATTTATTTCACTTGCTGTCCTACTGCTCTGGTTTCCAGTCCCTGCCACACTAGTTTAAACCCTCCTGCGTGACGCTAGCAAACCTCGCAGCCAGGATATTTGTTGCCCTCCAGTTTAAATGCAACCCGTCCTTCTTGTACAGGTCCCATCTGTCCCTGAAGAGATCCCAATGGTCCAGATATCTGAAACCCTCCCTTCTACACCAGCTGTTCATCCACGTGTTTAGCTATATTATCTTCCTATTTCCATCCTCACTGGCACGTGGCACAGGGAGTAATCCCGAGATAACAACCCTAGAGGTCTTATCTTTTAACTTACTACCGAACTCCCTAAACTCCCCCTGCATGACCTCGTCACTCTTCCTGACTATGTCATTGGTACCGACGTGCACCACAACGTCTGGCTGTTCACACTCCTCCTTCAGATTGCCCCCGTCCGTTGAGAGACATCCTTGACCCTGGCATCAGGGTGGCAATATACCATCCTGGAATCCCTTTCACGTCCACAGAAGCGCCTATCTGTGCCCCTGACTATAGAGTTCCCTATAACTATTGCTTTTCCGTGCTTTGTCCTCCCTGCAAAACAACAGTGCCAGCCATGTGCCACTGCTCTGGCTGCTGCTGTTTTCCCCTGATAGGCCACCCCTCCCAACAGTATCCAAATCGTTATACTTGTTAAAGAGGAGGATAGCGACAGGAGATTCCTGCACTGACTGCGTGCCCCTTCTAGCGGTCACCCTTGGGTGCACCTTGGGTGTAACCACTGCTCTAAAACTCCTGGCTATGATGCTCTCTGCCACCTGTATCCTCCGAGGTGCATCCAGTTGCCACTACAACCGATGCATGCTCTCTGTGAGGAGCTGCAACTGGGTACACTTCCTGCAGATGTAGTAGTCTGGAACGCTGGAAGCGTCACGGACCTCACATATCTCACTTTACTGACATTTCGAGCACTAATTAACAAATTAATTTAAGATAAATAAATACATATTAAATCCATACTAAATTGTTACAATTATATTGTTCCTAGTCCTAGATTCCTACTTCTTTTGTTCCTCCTTATCTCGAGAGACAATGGATACGCGCATGGAGGTGGTCAGTGGTTTGTGAAGCAGCGCCTGGGGTGGGTATAAAGGCCAATTCCAGAGTGACAAGCTCTTCCACAGGTGCTGCAGAGAAATGTGTTTGTCGGGGCTGTTGCACAGTTGGCTCTCCCCTTGCGCCTCTTACTTTTTTCCTTCCAACTACTAAGTCTCTTCGACTCGCCACAATTTAGCCCTGTCTTTATGGCTGCTCGCCAGCTCTGGCGAACGCTGGCAACTGACTCCCACGACTTGTGATCAATGTCACAGGATTTCATGTCGCGTTTGCAGACGTCTTTATAGCGGAGACATCCTACTATAAATATAAAATGCGAACTAAATACAGTAATCTGCTTCCTCTGGTTGAGTTACTCTGCTTACTAATTAGTTAATTAGGCTTTTTATCAATTTTTATCATTCCCTTCTTACCGAACTTCTTCACTTCCCAAACTTCCACTGTCGCACTCTACTGCAACCCAAGTCAGCACTGTAAGATGGCTCACTTTTATACTGACTCATTCTCGCCCCCTGAAAATTGGTTTAAACCAATTCTCTAATTGACAAGGTGCAGCTGCAAACAGACCCTGAATGAACCCTGTTGAAAACTGATCTAAAACTCAGCCTCCCCAACCCGAGCAGCAACTGTTAAGTTGATGTGCTAAATAAAAGACAGATTAGATTAAAGATAAAATTAATTATCCACACCTACCAAACTTCCACTGCAGCACTCTACTGCCACCCAAGTCAGCACTCCAGTGCAAACAAAAGTGCTGCATTAGCGCATGTGCCAGTACAGCGCCACCAAATGCTTACTTCGTCAACAAAGCAGCCTGTGGGCAAAGCAGCAAATCACAGTGATTGTGAGGTGGTGAGCTGGGCAGTAACTGCAGTGAGAGAGGGGCACCAGCAGATGGAGACGGTGAGAAGGGGACAGTAATTGCAGTGAGGCAGGGACACCAGCAGATGGAGATGCTGAGCTAATGCTGATGGGAGATTTTCTTGCTGAGTTTGAAAGCTTCCACAAGTCTGAGGAATTTACTTGATTGGAAAGCTGAGATGCCGAACAAAGTAATTTCAATGCAACTTTTGTAAAATGGCTATTTTTCTACTCTGTGAACACTTGTAACATGAATAAAAGCAAAATACTGCGGATGCTGGAAATCTGAAACAAAAACAAGAAATGCTGGAATCACTCAGCAGGTCTGGCAGCATCTGTGGAAAGAGAGGCATAGTTAACGTTTCGGGTCAGTGACCCTTCTTCGGAACTGACAAATATTAGAAAAGTCACAGATTATAAACAAGTGAGGTGGGGGTGGGGCAAGAGATAACAAAGGAGAAAGTGCAGATTGGACCAGGCCACATAGCTAACCAAAAGGTCACGGAGCAAAGGCAAACAATATGTTAATGGTGTGTTGAAAGACAAAGCATTAGTACAGATTAGGTGTGAATACACTGAATATTGAACAGCAGCAAGTGCAAACCTGAAGAAAAACAACCTGAAAAAAACAGTGGGTAAGCAAACTGAACAAACTAAGATGAAATGAAATAAATGCAAAAAAAGATTGTAAAAAATGTAAAAAGGAATATAAAAAAAGAAAGAAAAAATAACTAAAAATGAAAGTAAAATGGGGGGCTGTCATGCTCTGAAATTATTGAACTCAATGTTCAGTCCGGCAGGCTGTAGTGTGCCTAATCGGTAGATGAGATGCTGTTCCTCGAGCTTGCGTTGATGTTCACTGGAACACTGCAGCAATCCCAGGACAGAGATGTGAGCATGAGAGCAGGGGGGAGTGTTGAAATGGCAAGCAACCGGAAGCTCAGGGTCCTGCTTGCGGACTGAGCGGAGATGTTCCGCAAAGTGGTCACCCAGTCTGCGCTTGGTCTCCCCAATGTAGAGGAGACCACACTGTGAGCAGTGAATACTGTATACTACATTGAAAGAAGTACAAGTAAATCGCTGCTTTACCTGAAGGGAGTGTTTGGGGCCTGGGATAGTGAGGAGAGAGGAGGTAAATGGGCAGGTATTACACCTCCTGCGATTGCAGGGGAAGGAGCCCTGGGACGGGGACGAGGTGGTGGGGGTAATGGAGGAGTGGACCAGGGTGTCTCGGAGGGAACGATCCCTTCGGAATGCTGACAGGGGAAGGGAGGGGAAGATGCGACTGGTAGTGGCATCACGCTGGAGGTGGCGAAAATGGCGGAGGATGATCCTTTGGATATGGAGGCTGGTGGGATGAAAAGTGAGGACAAGGGGAACCCTGTCACGGTCCTGGGAGGGAGGGGAAGGGGCGAGGGTAGAGGTGCGGCGAATGGGTCGGACACGGTTGAGGGCCCTGTCAACGACAGTGGGGGGAAATACTCGGTTGAGGAAAAAGGAGGTTATATCAGAAGCACCGTCATGGAAGGTAGCATCATCAGAGCAGATGCGTCGGAGACGGAGAAACTGGGAGAATGGAATGGAGTCCTTACAGGAGGTAGGGTGTGAAGAAGTGTAGTCGAGGTAGCTGTGGGAGTCAGTGGGCTTATAATGGATATTGGTAGACTCCCCAACCCCAGAGATGGAGACAGAGAAGTCGAGGAAGGGAAGGGAAGTGTCAGAGATGGACCATGTAAAGGTGAGAGAAGGGTGGAAATTGGAAGCAAAGTTGATAAAGTTTTCTAGTTCGGGGCGCGAGCAGGAAACGGCAGCGATACAGTCATCAATGTAACGGAAAAAGAGTTGGGGGAGGGGGCCTGAGTAGGACTGGAACAAAGAATGCTCGACATATCCCACAAAAAGACAGGCATAACTAGGACCCATGCGGGTACCCATAGCGACACCTTTTACTTGAAGGAAGTGCATGGAGTTGAAGGAGAAGTTGTTCAATGTGAGAACAAGTTCAGCCAGGCAGTGGAGGGTTTTGTTGGATGGGGACTGGTTGGGCCTCTGTTCCAGGAAGAAGCGGAGAGCCCTCAAACCATCCTGGTGGGGGCTGGAGGTGTGGAGCGATTGGACGTCCATAGTGAAGAGGAGGCGGTTGGGACCAGGAAACTGGAAATTGTCAAAATTACGTCGGGCGTCAGAAGAGTCACGGATGTAGGTGGGAAGAGACTGGACCAGCGGAGAAAAGATAGAGTCTAGATAGGAAGAAATAAGTTCAGTGGGGCAGGAACAGGCTGACACAATGGGTCTGCCGGGACAGTCCCGTTTGTGGATTTTGGGAAGGAGGTAGAAGCGGGCTGTCCGGAGTTGTGGGACTATGAGGTTGGAAGCCGTAGAGGGAAGGTTTCCAGAGGAGATGAGGTCGGTGACAGTCCTTTGGACGGTGGCTTGATGTTCGGTGGTGGGGTCATGGTCCAGAGGGAGGTAGGAAGAGTAGTCTGTGAGTTGGCATTGATCTTCTGCAAGGTAGAGGTCGGTACGCCATACAACAACAGCACCACCCTTGTCTGCAGGTTTGATGCCCTTGTCGGGGTTAGACCTGAGAGAATGGAGTGCCTCAAGTTCAGAGGGGGACAGGTTAGAGTGAGTGAGGGGAGCAGAGCAATTGAGACGACCAATGTCTCGCCGACAGTTTTCAATGAAGAGATCAAGAGCGGGTAAGAGGCCAGGGGGAAGGGTCCAGGTCGAGGGAGAATGCTGGAGGCGGATGAATGGGTCTGCTGGTCGGGGGGAGGACTCCTGGTCGAAGAAGTGAGCCCGGAGGCGGAGGCGACGGAAGAAGAGCTCAATGTCATGCCGAGCGCGAAATTCATTGAGGTGGGGGCGGAAGGGGATAAAACTGAGACCTTTGCTGAGTACAGAACGCTCAGCATCAGATAGGGGGAGGTCAGAGGGTATAGTGAATACACGGCAAGGGGTCAGATCAGAAGGGGTGGGGTCAGAGGGGAGTGAAGCGGAAGGAGGATCTGGAGGAGCATTAGTCCCCATCAGCTGCTGGAGTTTGCGTTCCTTAACACCTGAAAGGAAGAAAAAAAGTTTTTTGTTAATGCGTCGGATGAGACGTAAGATGAGATGAAACTGCGGAGTAGAACAGCTTTGAGATAAGGTGAGACAGTGCTGCTGGAGAGAGAGGTCCAGTGTGTGCATGTGGCGGCGCATAGCGCTGAGTGTGGATCTCAGGATGCGGCGAGAGTAGCAGTCCGAGGAACGTTGTATTTCTCGGAGATACCTGTGATCCTGGGTGGTTTCAAAGCATGATGGGTGAAACTGCAGTTGGAATCCATGTGGAATAAGTCGGAGCCGGAGACAGTCACTGAGGAAGGAGATGTGGCTGTGAAAACGAGTTTTGGTAGATACCTTATCAAACACCAGGAGGGAAATAGAAAGCAATGAAGGTGAACAATGTAAAAGAGACAAATGAAAATCCTGTCGGAGAGAAGAGCAGAACTTCTTGAAGGTAGGCATTCCTGGAAGAGAAGTGGCAGTGAATTAAACACTAAAATAAAAGCAAAATACTGCGGATGCTGGAAATCTGAAACAAAAACAAGAAATGCTGGAATCACTCAGCAGGTCTGGCAGCATCTGTGGAATGAGAAGCAGAGTTAACGTTTCGGGTCAGTGACCCTTCTTCGGAACTGACAAATATTAGAAAAGTCACAGATTATAAACAAGTGAGGTGCGGGTGGGGCAAGAGATAACAAAGGAGAAGATGCCGATTGGACCAGGCCACATAGCTAACCAAAAGGTCACGGAGCAAAGGCAAACAATATGTTAATAGTGTGTTGAAAGACAAAGCATTAGTACAGATTAGGTGTGAATACACTGAATATTGAACAGCAGCAAGTGCAAACCGGAAGAAATGGCACAGTGGTTAGCACTGCAGCCTCACAGCTCCAGCGACCTGGGTTCAATTCTGGGTACTGCCTGTGTGGAGTTTGCAAGTTCTCCCTGTGTCTGCGTGGGTTTTCTCCGGGTGCTCCAGTTTCCTCCCTCAAGCCAAAAGACTTGCAGGTTTGTAGGTAAATTGGCCATTATAAATTGCCACTAGTATATGTAGGTGGTCGAGAAATGTAGGGACAGGTGGGGATGTGGTAGGAATATAGGATTAGTATAAATGGGTGGTTGATGGTCGGCACAGACTCGGTGGGCCGAAGGGCCTGTTTAAGTGCTGTATCTCGAAACTAAACTAAACCTGAAAAAAACAGTGGGTAAGAAAACTGAACAAACTAAGATGAAATGAAATAAATGCAAAAAAATATTGTAAAAAATGTAAAACGGAATGTAAAGGAAGAAAAATAACTAAAAATAACACTTGTAACATGAAACTCGTTTCTGTTTAGAAAGTTATATTGAGCGATAAATGGTAATGTATAAATAAAACAACAGGATCAAATAAAACTCAAACAGTCATTTATAAATAAAAACTAAATAAGTTGTGTTAAGTTCTTGATCAGTAACGTTATGACATCTCTTTCTCTCTCACTTCTCTTTCTATGCTGGTATCTTCTCTCCTAAAACTCAGAGTAATTGAAATGTTGATCCGATTGTCTTTTGAAAGTTAATATTGAATCTAATCTCAGAAACCTGTCATACAGTGAATTCCAGAACACAACAACTCCCTGGCTATTTGCTACACCCCTCTGCTAGTGTAAACAGTCTCTCCTCATGTCTCAAAAACGAGGGGAAGACTTTGAATGCAATTCATCTCTGCAGGACAGCAGCTGCAGAGGAGCTGGAACATCCTGAATTTGGACAAGCGATGATCATAAATCCCTCTGAATCCCCCAGGAGAGCAGAGCATAGAAACAGTCAGGAAGCAAAGGGAAACAATGACACTTTATTGCAGCAGCAAAAACTCTTTGTCAGAATGGGAAGGTCTTTACCGCTGAGCTTTATATAAACTGGAGGTGAAATTTGGAAGATCTTTCATACAATTGTGATAAATGGCCATTTTCCAGCATTGTAAACCCTTGTAACATTAAAGTGGTAAATGTTAAGAAAGAGTTGTTTTCCAATGAGTACAGGGTATGGCATAAATACAGCAGCATTAAATAAAGTGCAAAATCATTGACAAATGTAACTGTAAATATGGGTCAGAACTGTTGTGTGAAATGTCACCAGTTGTTAAAGTTCACTTGTCTGCACCATTAACCTGGCTGTAGTTTCAGTCTTTGTCACACAGTGGAATTGACAATCCGAATAAATACTACCTGTTTGAACTGCAGTTTGCCATTTTGCCAGAATTTCAAGGTAACTGCAGTGAGACATTTTCAGTAATTTCATGAACTTTCTGTAAATTGGAGGTGACTAGTGAAAGACATTTAGTGCAATGAGTGTTTAATGGTCATTATCCAAAGCGGCCCCTCCAGGTTTTAAATTACAGCAGCTTTTCTGCACTGTTAACGATGTTTTTGGGTGAGGGGGAGAGAGAGAGACAGCCAGACAGGCAGGTTTCTGTGTAGAATGGTCCATTTGGGATATGGCTGGAATATCCCTCTCTCCCCCATTCCCTGTTTACACAGGGACTCACCTTGGACTGCCCGATACCTGGGAGGGAGTATCCAGATGGAGGAAGCTGAGAGCTGGTTGGATGAGCTGTATTTTGGGTGGACTGTCTGTTTTGAGTGACAGGTTCTGGGATATCTTGGGACAACACCAGCCTCCATTCTTTCTTTCCATGTGGCTGGTTTGTGAAGGTGAGTTTCTGTGTCTCAGTCTCTGTGTCTCTGTGCCCAGGTGAATTGGAGTGGATTACAGTGTGTGTGTCTGTGTGTAAGAGACAGTCCAGTCTGAATCCCTCTCTCTGTCTCAGTCCTGACCCTTTTCTCCAACTCCCATCCCAATGCCAATGTACAGGATCTTTTCCCCATGGACTTGCTGATGGAGGGAAGGCGTTAGAGTCAAATGATGGAGCGCGCACAGTGTGGGATGGTGAGTGTCACATCTTTATGGTCTCTCTCTACCTCAATCGCAGTCTCTCCCCCTCAGTCTCTTTCTCTCTGAGAATTTGTGTTTCTCTCTCTCGTGCTCTTGCTCCCTCTCCCTTTGCCTCTTTCTGACTTTCTGTCTCTCTTTCTCTGCTTTCTCTCTCTCTTTGTCTTTCCCTGCGTTCTCTCTATCTCTCTCTTTGTCTGCTCTCTCTCTCCTACTTTGCCTCTTTCCGACTTTCTCTATCTCTCTTTCTTTCACTTTCTCTGCTTTCTCTCCCTCTCTCTCTTTCTGTGCTTTCTCTCTCTTGCTTTGCCCCTTTCCGACTTTCTCTCTCTCCTTCTTTCACTTTCTCTGTTTTCTCTCTCTTTCTCCCTCTCTCTCCCTTTCTCTGAATTTTTTCCCTTTCTTTGCCGCTTTACAAATTTCTCCCTCTCTTTCTCTTTCTCTGCTTTCTCTCTCTTTCTTTGCCTCTTTCCGACTTTCTCTCTCTTTTTTTCACTTTCTCTGCATTCTCTCCCTCTCTCTCTTTCTCTGCGTTCTCTCTTGATTTGCCCCTTTCCGACTTTCTCTCTCTCTTTCTTTCACTTCCTCTGCTTTCTCTCCCTCTCGCTCTTTCTCTGCTTTCTCTCTCTTGCTTTGGTCCTTTCTGAATTACTCTCTCTCTCTTTCTTTCACTTTGTCTGCTTTCTCTCTCTCTCTCTTTCTCTGCTTTCTCTATCTTTCGTTGCCCCTTTCCGACTTTCTCTCTCTTTCGTTTTGTCTGCTTCCTCTCTCTTTCTCTCTCTCTCCCCCTTTCTCTGCTTTCTCTCCCTCTCTCTTTCTCACTCTTTCTTTGCCGCTTTCCAACTTTCTCTCTCCCGCCCTTTCCCTCCTTTCTGTCTCTTTTCTGCCACGTTCCGACTTTCTCTCTCTCTTTCTTTCACTTCCTGTGCTTTCTCACTCTTGACTTGCCCCTTTCCGACTGTCTCTCCCTCTTTCTTTAATTTTCTCTCTCTCTCTCTGCGTTTACTCTCTTGCTTTGCCCCTTTCCGACTTTCTCTCTCTCTTTCTTTCACTTTCTCTGCTTTCTCTCCCTCTCTTTCTTTATCTGCTTTCTCTCTCTTGCTTTGGCCCTTTCTGACTTTCTCTCTCTCTTTCTCTGCTTTCTCTCTCTGTTTGTCTTTCCCTGCTTTCTCTCTATCTCTCTATTTCTCGGCTCTCTCTCCTACTTTGCCTCTTTCCGACTTTCTCTATCTCTCTTTCTTTCACTTTCACTGCTTTCTCTCCCTCTCTCTCTTTCTGTGCTTTCTCTCTCTTGCTTTGCCCCTATCCGACTTTCTCTCCTTCTTTCACTTTCTCTGCTTTCTCTCTCTTTCTCTCTCTCTCCCTTCCTCTGCATTCTTTCTCTTTCTTTGCCGCTTTCCAACTTTCTCCCTCTCTTTCTCTTTCTCTGCTTTCTCTCTCTTTCTTTGCCTCTTTCCGACTTTCTCTCTCTTTCTTTCACTTTCTCTGCTTTCTCTCCATCTCTCTCTTTCTCAGCTTTCTCTCTTGATTTGCCCCTTTCCGAATTTCTCTCTCTCGTTCTTTCACTTCCTCTGCTTTCTCTCCCTCTCGCTCTTTCTCTGCTTTCTCTCTCTTGCTTTGGCCCTTTCTGACGTTCTCTCTCTCTCTTTCTTTCACTTTCTCTGCTTTCTCTCTCTCTCTCTTTCTCTGCTTTCTCTATCTTTCGTTGCCCCTTTCCGACTTTCACTCTCTTTTGCTTTCTCTGCTTTCTCTCTCTTTCTCTCTCTCTCCCCCTTTCTCTGCTTTCTCTCCCTCTCTCTTTCTCACTCTTTCTTTGCCGCTTTCCAACTTTCTCTCTCTCGCCCTTTCCCTCCTTTCTGTCTCTTTTCTGCCACGTTCCGACTTTCTCTCTCTCTTTCTTTCACTTCCTCTGCTTTCTCTCCCTCTCTCTCTTTCTCTGCTTTCCCTCTCTTGACTTGCCCCTTTCCGACTTTCTCTCCCTCTTTCTTTAATTTTCTCTCTCTCTCTCTTTCTCTGCGTTTACTCTCTTGCTTTGCCCCTTTCTGACTTTCTCTCTCTTTCTTTCACTTTCTCTGCTTTCTCTCCCTCTCTCTCTTTCTCACTCTTTCTTTGCCGATTTCCAACTTTCTCTCTCTCGCCCTTTCCCTCCTTTCTGTCTCTTTTCTGCCACGTTCCGACTTTCTCTCTCTCTTTCTTTCACTTTCTCTGCTTTCTCTCCCTCTCCTTCCCTCTCTCTCCCTTTCTCTGCTTTCTCTCTCTTTCTTTGCCGCTTTCCAACTTTCTCCTCTCTCTCTTTCCCTCCTTTGTCTCTCTTTTCTGCCCCTTTCCGACTCTCTCTCTCCCTTTCTTTCAATTTATCTGCTTTCTCTCCCTCTCTTTCTCTCCCTCTCTCTTTTTCTCTGCTTTCTCTCTCTTTCTCTCTCTCTGTCTTTCTCTGCTTTCTCTATCTTTCTTTGCCGCTTTACAACTTTCTCCCTCTCTATCTCTTTTTCTGCTTTCTCTCTCTTTCTTTGCCGCTTTCCAACTTTCTCCTCTCTCTCTTTCCCTCCTTTCTCTCTCTTATCTGACCCTTTCCGACTCTCTCTCTCCCTTTCTTTCAATTTCTCTGCGTTCTCTCCCTACCTTTCTCTCCCTCTCTCTTTTTCTCTACTTTCTCTCTCATTCTCTCTCTCTCTCTTTCTCTGCTTTCTCTCCCTTTCTTTGCCACTTTACAACTTTCTCCCTCTCCCTCTCTTTCTCTGCTTTCTCTCTCTTTCTTTGCCTCTTGCCGACTTTATCTCTTTGTTTGTCTCCCCCACCCTCCCATGACAAATATTGCTCTCCCCAAATTTACACCCGCAATTTTTTTCCACTGCAATACTTCCCCCGCTGGAAAATTCCCGCCCTGTAAACAACCACCCCCCCCATCTAAATACCCCTCGTCTGCAGTCGCCGATCTGAAATCCAACTACTAACTGACTTACATTCACAATGTAATACCATCCTGTGAACAGACTACCCTCTAATACCACTCCTGTGAACAGACTCCCATACAATACACTTCCTGTAAACTGACTTCCCTCTAATACCCCTCACGTGAACTGACTCCACTCGAAAACCCCTCCTGTGAATCGACTTCCCTCTAAAACCCGTCCTGAGAACAGACTCCCCTCTAAAACCCCTCCTGTGAACTGACTCCCATCTAATACCCCTCCTGTGAACTGACTCCCATCTAAAAACGCTCCTGTGTCATTGGCAAACTTGCTAACCCAGCCTTCCACTTCCTCACCCAAGTCGTTTATAAAAATCACAAAGAGTAGAGGTCCCAGAACAGATCCCTGTGGAACACCACTGGTCACCGAGCTCCATCCTGAATACTTTCCATCTACTACCACCCTCTGTCTTCTTTGGGCCAGCCAATTTTGTATCCAGACAGCCAACTTTCCCTTGCATCCCATGCCTCCTCATTTTCTGAATGAGCCTACCATGGGGAACCTTATCAAACGTCTTGCTAAAATCCATATACACCACATCGACTGCTCTTCCTTCATCAATGTGTTTTGTCACATCTTCAAAGAATTCAATAAGGCTTGTGAGGCATGACCTGCCCCTCACAAAGCCATGCTGACTGTCTCTAATCAAACCATGCTTTACCAAATAATCATAAATCCTGTCTCTCAGAATCCTCTCCAATAATTTGCCCAATACCAACGTAAGACTGACTGGTCTATAATTCCCAGGGTTATCCCTATTCCCTTTCTTGATCATGGGAACAACATTTGCCTTACTCCAATCATCCGGTACAACTCCAGTGGATTGTGAGGACGCAAAGGTCATCGCCAAAGGCGCAGCAATCTCTTCCCTCGCTTCCCCTAATATCCTTGGGTATATCCCGTCTGGCCCCGGGGACTTATCTGTCCTCATATCATCCAAAGTTTCCAGCACATCCTCCCTCTTAACCTCAACCTGTTCCAGCATATTAGCCTGTTCCACGCTGTCCTCACAAACGACCAGGTCCCTCTCACTAGTGAATACTGAAGCAAAGTATTCATTTCGGACCTCCCCTTCCTCCTCCGACTCCAGGCACAAGTTCCCTCCACTATCCCTGATCGGCCCTACCCTCATTCTGTCCATCCTCTTGTTCCTCACATAAGTGTAGAACGCCTTGGGATTTTCCTTAATCCTACCCGCCAAGAATTTTTCATGGCCCCGTCTAGCTCTCCTAAGTCCATTCTTCAGTTCCTTCCTGGCTACCTTGTAACCCTCTAGAGCCCTGTCTGATCCTTGCTTCCTCAACCTTAAGTAAGCTTCCTTCTTCCTCTTGACTAGCTGTTCCACATCTCATGTGATCCAAGGTTACTTCACCCTACCATCCCTTCCTTGCCTCATCGGGACCAACCTATCAGCAGTCACAGCAAGTACTTCCTGAACAACCTCCACTTTTCTGTCTTGCATTTCCCTGAGAACATCTGTTCCCAGTTTATGTTCCCCAGTTCCTGCCTAATAGCATTGTAATTCCCCCTTCCCCAATTAAATATTTTCCAACCCCGTCTGCTCCTGTCCCTCTCCATGATTATAGTAAAGGTCAGGGAGTTGTGATCACTATCACCGAAATGCTCTCCCACCGATAGATCTGCCACCTGGCCTGGTTCGTTGTCAAGCACCAAGTCCAACATAGCCTCCCCTCTAGTCTGCCTATCTACATATTGAGTCAGGAAACTTTCCTGGACACACCTGACAAAAACTGCTCCATCCAAACTATTTGCACTAAGGAGGTTCCAATCAATATTAGGGAAGTTGAAGTCACCCATGACAACAACCCTGTTACTTCTGCACCTTTCCAATACCTGCCTCCCAATCCGTTCCTCCGTGTCTCTGTTGCTATTGGGGGGTCTGTAGAAAACTCCCAACAAAGTGACTGCTCCTTTCCTGTTTCTGACTTCCACCCATAATGACTGAGCAGACAAACCCTCCTCGACGACCTCCCTTTCTGCAGCTGTGATACTATCCCTGATTGGCAATGCCACTCCCCCACCTCTTTTACCTCCCTCCCTATTCCTTTTGAAACATCTAAACCCCGGAACATCCGACATCCATTCCTGCCCCTGTGATATCCACGTCTCCGTAATGGCCAAAGCATCGTAGCTCCAAGTATTGATCCATGCTCCAACTTCACCACCCTTATTTCTGACAATTCTTGCGTTAAAATAGACACACTTCAACCCATCATACTGGCTGCAACTTTGTCGTGTCAATTGTCTAACCTTCCTCACAGACTCTCTGCACTCTGTATCTGCCTGATCAACAGCTACCCCATCCACTGATCCGTATCCCCGGTTCCCATCCCCCTGTCAAACTGGTTTAAACCCTCTGGAAGAGCTCTAACAAACCTCCCGCCCAGGATATTTGTGCCCCTCCAGTTCAGATGTAATCCGTCCTTCTTGTACAGGTCCCACCTTCCCAAGAAGGTATCCCAATGATCCACGTATCTGAATCCCTCCCTCCTACACCAGCTCTGTAGCCAAGTGTTCAGCTGCACTGGCTCCCTGTTTCTAGCCTCACTAGCACGTGGCACCGGTAACAAACCTGAGATTACTACTCTGCTCGTCTACTCTTGTGAAGGTACTTCCCTCTAATACCCTCCTGTGAACAGACCCCCATCTAAATACCCCTCCTGTGAACAGACTCCACTCTAATAACCGTCCTGTGAACTGACACCCATCTACTACCCCTCCTGTGAACAGACACCCCTCTAAAATCCCTCCTGTGAAAAGACACCCATCTACTACCCCTCCTGTGAACAGACTCCCATCTGATACCGCTCCGGTGAATAGACATCCCTCTAACACCCCTCCTGTGAACAGACTTCCCTTTAAATCACCTCCTGTGATCGTGCTCCCCTCTAATACTACTCTTGTGAACAGACTCCACTCTAATACCCCTGCTATGAACAGACTCCCCTCTAATACCCCTCTTGTGAACAGACACCCATCTAAAAACACCCTCCTGTGAGCTGACTCCACTTTAATACCCCTCCTGTGCATTGACTCCCATCTAATGCCCCTCCAGTGAACAGATTCCCATCTAATACCCCTCCTGTGAACAGACTCCACTCTAATACCCCTCCTGTGAACAGACTCCACTCTAATACACCTCTTGTGAACAGACTGCCATCTAAAACCCCTCCTGTGAATTTACTCCCATCTAATAACCCTTCTGTGAACAGACTCCACTCTAATACTTCTCCTGTGCACAGACTCCCATCTAATACCCCTCCTGTGAACAGACTCCACTCTAATAACCCTTCTATCAACAGACTCCACTCTAATAACCCTCCTGTGAACTGACTCCACTCTAATACCCTTCCTGTGAGCAGACTCCACTCTAAAACCCCTCCTGTGAAAAGACTCCCATCAAAAACCCCTCTTGATAGAGGGGTACAAGATGATGGTACAAAATTTGCCCAGGCATGCGCCATGGAGAGGTCACTCCATAGTTGCCTCACAGCGACTGAAACAACACGGAAGGCAGCAGTTACGGGTTATAAGTCCAGTTAAATTGGCGTAGAAACTGGGCGCCACGGGTTGCCTTTGTCGGTGGGAGAGGTCATTGCACCTCACTGGACAGCTACCGCCCGCCTCAAACCGGGCAGCCCCCGGTCAATAAGGTTCTGTCCCGCCACAGTCTGCCTGCTTCAATGGGTGCTTGGAGCTCAGGGTCATTGCCCGAAAGGTGGACTGATACACCGCACCAAACAACATGAAAAAAGGAAAGAAGGTACCAGCCCTTCGCTTTGCAAGCTGGAACGTCAGAACTATGTGTCCTGGCCTGTCGGAAGACCTTACACAAATCAACGATTCTCGGAAGACCGCCATCATTAACAACGAGCTCAGTAGACTCAATGTGGACATTGCAGCACTTCAGGAGACTCGCCTCCCCGCGAGTGGCTCTCTAGCAGAGCAAGACTACACCTTCTTCTGGCAGGGCAGGGATCCTGAAGAACCAAGACAGCATGGAGTGGGCTTCGCCATCAGAAACTCCTTGCTCAGCATGATAGAGCCTCCCTCAAATGGCTCGGAACGCATACTGTCCATCCGACTGCTCACCACCTCTGGTCCAGTACACCTACTCAGCATCTATGCTCCAACACTCTGTTCCGCACCTGAAGCTAAAGACCAGTTCTATGAACAACTCCAGAACATCATTAGCAGCATCCCCAACACCGAACACCTATTCCTGCTGGGGGACTTTAATGCCAGGGTTGGGGCCGACCATGACTCATGGCCCTCCTGCCTTGGGCGCTATGGCGTTGGAAGGATGAATGAGAACGGGCAGAGACTGCTTGAGTTGTGTACCTATCATAACCTCTGCATCACCAACTCGTTCTTTCACACTAAACCCTGTCACCAGGTTTCATGGAGGCACCCAAGATCACGTCGTTGGCACCAGCTAGACCTCATTGTCACAAGGCGAGCCGCCTTAAACAGTGTTCAAATCACACGCAGCTTCCACAGTGCGGACTGCGACACCGACCACTCCCTGGTGTGCAGCAAGGTTAGACTCAGACCAAAGAAGTTGCATCATTCCAAGCAGAAGGGCCACCCGCGCATCAACACGAGCAGAATTTCTCACCCACAGCTGTTACAAAAATTTCTACATTCACTTGTAACAGCCCTTCAAAACACTCCCACAGGGGATGCTGAGACCAAGTGGGCCCACATCAGAGACGCCATCTATGAGTCAGCTTTGACCACCTACGGCAAAAGTGCGAAGAGAAATGCAGACTGGTTTCAATCTCATAATGAAGAGCTGGAACCTGTCATAGCCGCTAAGCGCATTGCACTTTTGAACTACAAGAAAGCCCCCAGCGATTTAACATCCGCAGCACTTAAAGCAGCCAGAAGTATTGCACAAAGAACAGCTAGGCGTTGCGCAAACGGCTACTGGCAACACCTATGCAGTCATATTCAGCTGGCCTCAGACACCGGAAACATCAGAGGAATGTATGATGGCATGAAGAGAGCTCTTGGGCCAACCATCAAGAAGATCACCCCCCTCAAATCTAAATCGGGGGACATAATCACTGACCAACGCAAACAGATGGACCGCTGGGTTGAGCACTACCTAGAACTGTACTCCAGGGAGAGTGTTGTCACTGAGACTGCCCTCAATGCAGCCCAGCCTCTACCAGTCATGGATGAGCTGGACATACAGCCAACCAAATCGGAACTCAGTGATGCCATTGATTCCCTAGCCAGCGGAAAAGCCCCTGGGAAGGAGAGCATTACCCCTGAAATAATCAAGAGTGCCAAGCCTGCTATACTCTCAGCACTACATGAACTGCTATGCCTGTGCTGGGATGAGGGAGCAGTACCCCAGGACATGCGCGATGCCAACATCATCACCCTCTATAAAAACAAAGGTGACCGCGGTGACTGCAACAACTACCGTGGAATCTCCCTGCTCAGCATAGTGGGGAAAGTCTTTGCTCGAGTCGCTCTGAACAGGCTCCAGAAGCTGGCCGAGCGCGTCTACCCTGAGGCACAGTGTGGCTTTCGTGCAGAGAGATCGACTATTGACATGCTGTTCTCCCTTCGTCAGATACAGGAGAAATGCCGTGAACAACAGATGCCCCTCTACATTGCTTTCATTGATCTCACCAAAGCCTTTGACCTCGTCAGCAGACGTGGTCTCTTCAGACTACTAGAAAAGATCGGATGTCCACCAAAGCTACTAAGTATCATCACCTCATTCCATGACAATATGAAAGGCACAATTCAACATGGTGGCTCCTCATCAGAGCCCTTTCCTATCCTGAGTGGTGTGAAACAGGGCTGTGTTCTCGCACCCACACTTTTTGGGATTTTCTTCTCCCTGCTGCTTTCACATGCGTTCAAATCCTCTGAAGAAGGAATTTTCCTCCACACAAGATCAGGGGGCAGGTTGTTCAACCTTGCCCGTCTAAGAGCGAAGTCCAAAGTACGGAAAGTCCTCATCAGAGAACTCCTCTTTGCTGACGATGCTGCTTTAACATCTCACACTGAAGAGTGCCTGCAGAGTCTCATCGACAGGTTTGCGTCTGCCTGCAATGAATTTGGCCTAACCATCAGCCTCAAGAAAACGAACATCATGGGGCAGGATGTCAGAAATGCTCCATCCATCAATATTGGCGACCACGCTCTGGAAGTGGTTCAAGAGTTCACCTACCTAGGCTCAACTATCACCAGTAACCTGTCTCTAGATGCAGAAATCAACAAGCGCATGGGTAAGGCTTCCACTGCTATGTCCAGACTGGCCAAGAGAGTGTGGGAAAATGGCGCACTGACACGGAACACAAAAGTCCGAGTGTATCAGGCCTGTGTCCTCAGTACCTTGCTCTACGGCAGCGAGGCCTGGACAACGTATGCCAGCCAAGAGCGACGTCTCAATTCATTCCATCTTCACTGCCTTCGGAGAATACTTGGCATCAGGTGGCAGGACTATATCTCCAACACAGAAGTCCTTGAAGCGGCCAACACCCCCAGCTTATACACACTACTGAGTCAGCGGCGCTTGAGATGGCTTGGCCATGTGAGCCGCATGGAAGATGGCAGGATCCCCAAAGACACATTGTACAGCGAGCTCGCCACTGGTATCAGACCCACCGGCCGTCCATGTCTCCGTTATAAAGACGTCTGCAAACGCGACATGAAATCGTGTGACATTGATCACAAGTCGTGGGAGTCAGTTGCCAGCATTCGCCAGAGCTGGCGGGCAGCCATAAAGACAGGGCTAAATTGTGGCGAGTCGAAGAGACTTAGTAGTTGGCAGGAAAAAAGACAGAGGCGCAAGGGGAGAGCCAACTGTGCAACAGCCCCAACAAACAAATTTCTCTGCAGCACCTGTGGAAGAGCCTGTCACTCCAGAATTGGCCTTTATAGCCACTCCAGGCGCTGCTTCACAAACCACTGACCACCTCCAGGCGCGTATCCATTGTCTCTCGAGATAAGGAGGCCCAAAAGAAAGACAAGATGATGAGAGGCATAGATAGATTGGACAGCCAGAGACTTCTTCCTAGGGTGGAAAGTACTATCACCAGGGGGCATAATTTTAAGCTGATTGGAGTAAGGTTTTGGGGAGATGTCAGAGGTAGGTTCTTTACACAGAGAGTGGTGGGTGCGTGGAATGCGCTGTCAGCGGTAATGGTAGAAGCAGATACATTAGGGGCATTTAAGCGATTCTTGGATAGCTACATGGATGACAGTAGAATGAAGGGTAGGTAGTTAGTTTCATCTTAGAGTAGGTTAAAGTTTCGGCACAACATCGTGGGCCGAAGGGCCTGCACTGTGCTGTACTGTTCTATGTTCGATGTTCTATGTTCTATGTTTTAATACCCCTCCTGTGAACGGAACCCCATCTAAATACCCCATCTGTGAACAGACTCCCCTCGAATACCGCTCCTGTGAACAGACTCCCCTCTAATACCCCTCCTGTGAATAGACTCCCCTCTAATACAGCTCTTGTGAGCAGACTCCCCTATAATACCCCTGCTGTGACCAGACTCCCCTCTAATATCCCTCCTGTGAACAGACACCCATCAAAAAACACCCTCCTGTGTACTGATTCCAGTTCAATACCCCTCCTGTGCACAGAGTCCCATCTAATACCCCTCCTGAGAACAGACTCCCCTCTAATACCCCTCCTGTGAACAGACTCCCCTCTAATATCTCCTCCTGTGAACAGAGACCCATCTACTACCCCACCTGTGAACAGAAACCCATCTAAAAACCCTCCTTGGAACAGACTTCCCTCCAATACCACTCCTGTGAACAGACTCCTATCTCATGCCCATCCTGGGAACTGACTCCCCTCTAATACCGCTCTTGTGAACAGTCTCCCCTCTAAAACCCCTGCTGTGACCAGACTCCCCTCTAATACCCCTCCTGTGAACAGACACCCATCAATAAACACCCTCCTGTGAACTGACTGCACTTCAATACCCCTCCTGTGCACAGAGTCCCATATAATACCCCTCCTGTGAACAGACTCCACTCTAATACCCCTCTTGTGTACAGACTCTCATCTAAAACCCCTCCTGTGAACTGACTCCCATCTAATACCCCTTCTGTGAACAGAGACCCATCTAATACCACACCTGTGAACAGACTCCCCTCTAATACCCCTCCTGTGAACAGACTCCCCTCTAATCCCCCTCCTGTGAACAGAGACCCATCTAATACCCCACCTGTGAACAGACTCCCATCTACTAACCCTCATGTGAACAGAACCCCATCTAAAAAACCCTCCTTTGAACAGACTTCCCTCTAATATCCCTCCTGTGAGCAGACTCCTATCTCATGCCCATCCTGGGAACTGGCTCCCTTCTAATACCCCTCCTGCGAACACAACCCCATCTAATACCACTCCGTTGAGCAGACTACCAGCTATTACCGCTCCTGTGAACAGACTCCCATCTTATATCCCTCCTTTGAACAGACTTCCCTCCAATAACCCTCCTGTGAACAGAATCCCATCGAATACACATCCTGTGAACAGACTCCGATTTAATACCCCTCTTGGGAACAGACTCCCCTCTAATACCCCTCCTGTGAACAGACACACATCTAATACCCCTCCTGCGAACAGACAACCATCTAATACCCCTCTTGTGAACAGACACCACTCTAATAACCCTTCTATGAACAGACTCCACTCTAATACCCCTCCTGTGAACTGACTCCACTCTAATAACCCTCCTGTGAGCAGACTCCACTCTAGTATCCCTCCTGTGAACAGACTCCCATCAAAAACCCCTCTTGATAGAGGGCGACAAGATGATGAGAGGCATAGATACAATGGAGAGCCAGAGACTTCTTCCCAGGGTGGAAAGGGCTATCACCAGGGGGCATAATTTTAAGCTGATTGGAGGAAGGTTTTGGGGAGATGTCAGAGGTAGGTTCTTTACACAGAGAGTGGTGGGTGCGTGGAATGCGCTGTCAGCGGTAGTAGTCGAAGCAGATACATTAGGGGCATTTAAGCGACTCTTGGAGAGGTACATGGATGACAGTAGAACGAAGGATAGGTAGTTAGTTTGATCTTTGAGTAGGTTAAAGGTTTGGCACAACATCGTGGGCCGAATGGCCTGTACTTTTCTGTGCTGTTCTATATTCTATGTTCTATGTTCTATGTTTTAATACCCCTCCTGTGAACAGACCCCCATCTAAATACCCCAACTGTGAACAGACCCCCCTCTAATACCGCTCCTGTGAACGGACTCCCATCTACTACCCCTCCTGAGAACAAACTCCTCTCTTGAAACCTCTGCTGTGAAAATACTCGCATCTAATACCCCTCCTGTGAATAGATTTTCCTCTAATACCCCTCCTGTGAACAGACTCCCCTCTAATACCACTCCTGTGAACAGACTCCCCTCTAATAACCCTCCTGTGAACAGAGACGCATCTAATACCCCTCCTGTGAATTGACTCCCATCTACTGCCGCTACTGTGAGCAGACTCCCATCTAATACCCCTCCTGTGAACAAACACACATTAAAAACCCCTCCTTTGAACAGACTTCCCTGTAATATCCCTCCTGTGAAAAGACACCTATCTAATACCCATGTTGTGAACAGACTCCCATCTAAGACCCATCCTGGGAACTGACTCCCCTCTAATACCCCGCCTGCGAACACAACCCCATCTAATACACCTCCTGTGAACAGACTCCCATCTAAAACCCCTCCTGTGAACAGACACCCATCTAATACCCCTTCTGTCAACAGACTCCCATCTAATACCCCTCCTTAGAGCAGACTCCCATCTAATACCCTCCTGTGAACAGACTCCCATCTTATACCCCTCCTTTGAACAGACTCCCCTCTGATACCCGTCCTGTGAATAGACACCCATCAAATACCCCTCCTGTGAACAGACAACCTCTAAAATCCCTCCTGTGAAAAAAATCCCATCTACTACCCCTCCTGTGAACAGACTCCCATGTCATACCCCTTCTGTGGATAGACATCCCTCTAATAACCCTCCTGTGAACAGACTTCCCTTCAAAACCCCTCCTGTGATCGTACTCCCCTCTAACACCACTCTTGTGAACAGACTCCCCTCTAATATCCTTCCTGTCAACAGACAACCATCTAATACCCCTCTTGTGAACAGAGTCCCATCTAAAACCCCTCCTGTGAACTGACTCCACTTTAATACGCCTCCTGTGCACAGATTCCCGTATGATACCCCTCCTGTGAACAGACTCCACGCTCATTCCACACTTGTAAACAGACTGCCATCTAAAACCCCACCTGTGAACTGACTCCCATCTAATACCCCTTCTGTGAACAGACTCCACTCTAATAACCCTTCTATGAACAGACTCCACTCCAATAACCCTCCTGTAAGCAGACTCCACTCTAGTATCCCTCCTGTGAACAGACTCCCATCAAAAACCCATCTTGATAGAGGGGTACAAGATGATGAGAGGCATAGATAGAGTGGATAGCCAGAGACTTCTTCCCAGGGTGGAAAGGGCTATCACCAGTGGGCATAATTTTAAGCTGATTGGAGGAAGGTTTCGGGGAGATGTCAGAGGCAGGTTCTTTACACAGAGAGTGGTGGGTGCATGGAATGCGCAGTCAGCGGTAGTAGTAGAAGCAGATACATTAGGGGCATTTAAGCGACTCTTGGATAGGTACATGGATGATAGTAGAATCAAGGGTAGGTAGTTAGTTTGATCTTTGAGTAGGTTAAAGGTTCGGCACAACATCGTGGGCCGAATGGCCTTTACTGTGTTGTATTGTTCTATATTCTATGTTCTATGTTCTATGCTCTATGTTTTAATACCCCTCCTGTGAACAGACACCCCATCTAAATACCCCATCTGTGAACAGACACTCCTCTAATACCCCTCCTGTGAACAGAATCCCATCTACTACCCCTCCTGTGAACAGACTCCCCTCTAAATCCTCTCCTGTCGAAATACTCGCATCTAATACCCCTCCTTTGAATAGACCTTCCACTAATACCCCTCCTGTGAACAGACTTCCCTCTAAAACACCTCCTGTGAGCAGACTCCCCTCGAATACCACTCTTCTGAACAGAGACGCATCTAATACCCCTCCTGTGAACAGAGACCCATCTAATACCCCTCCTGTGAACAGACACCCTTATAATACCCCTCCTGTGAACAGACAGCCGTCTAATACCCCTCTTGTGAATAGAGTCCCATCTAATACCACTCTTGTGAACAGAGTCCCATCTAAAACCCCTCCTGCGAACTGACTCCACTTTAATACCCCTCCTGTGCACAGGTTCCCATCTAATACCCCTCCTGTGAATAGACTCCACTCTAATACCCCACTTGTAAACAGACTCCCATCTAAAACCCCTCCTGTGAACTGACTCCCATCTAATACCCCTTCTGTGAACAGACTCCACTCTAAAACTCCTCCTGTGCACAGATTCCCATCTAATACCCCTCCTGTGAACAGACTCCATCTTATACCCCTCCTTTGAACAGACTCCGATCTAATACCGCTCCTGGGAACAGACACCCCTCTAATACCCGTCCTGTGAACAGACTCCCATCTACTACCCTCCTGTGAACAGATTCTTCTCTAAAATCCCCCCTGTGAAAAAACTCCCATCTACGACCCCTCCTGTGAACAGACTCCCATCTCATACCCCTTCTGTGAATAGCCACCCATCAAATACCCCTCCTGTGAACAGACAACCGTCTAATACCCCTCTTGTGAACAGAGTGCCATCTAAAACCCCACCTGTGAACTGACTCCACTCTAATACCCCTTCTGTGAACAGACTCCACTCTAATAACCCTTCTATGAACAGACTCCACTCAAATAACTCTCCTGTGAGCAGACTCCACTCTAGTATCCCTCCTGTGAACAGACTCCCATCAAAAACCCATCTTGATTGAGGGTTACAAGATGATGAGAGGCATAGATAGAGTGGATAGCCAGAGACTTCTTCCCAGGGTGGAAAGGGCTATCACCAGAGGGCATAATTTTAAGCTGATTGGAGGAAGGTTTCGGGGAGATGTCAGAGGTAGGTTCTTTACACAGAAAGTGGTGGGTGCGTGGAATGCGCTGTCAGCGGTAGTAGGAGAAGCAGATACATTAGGGGCATTTAAGCGACTCTTGGATAGGTACATGGATGATAGTAGAATCAAGGGTAGGTAGTTAGTTTGATCTTTGAGTAGGTTAAAGGTTCGGCACAACATCGTGGGCCGAATGGCCTTTACTGTGCTGTATTGTTCTATATTCTATGTTCTATGTTCTATGCTCTATGTTTTAATACCCCTCCTGTAAACAGACACCCCATCTAAATACCCCATCTGTGAACAGACACTCCTCTATTACCCCTCCTGTGAACAGACTCCCATCTACTACCCCTCCTGTGAACAGCCTCCCCTCTAAATCCTCTCCTGTCAAAATACTCGCATCCAATACCCCTCCTTTGAATAGACCTTCCACTAATACCCCTCCTGTGAACAGACTTCCCTCTAAAACACCTCCTGTGAACAGACTCCCCTCTAATACCACTCTTCTGAACAGAGACGCATCTAATACCCCTCCTGTGAACAGAGACCCATCTAATACCCCTCCTGTGAACAGACACCCTTATAATACCCCTTCAGGGAACAGACAGCCGTCTAATACCCCTCTTGTGAACAGAGTCCCATCTAATACCCCTCTTTTGAACAGAGTCCCTTCTAAAACCCCTCCTGCGAACTGACTCCACTTTAATACCCCTCCTGTGAACAGATTCCCATCTAATACCCCTCCTGTGAACAGACTCCACTCTAATACCCCACTTGTAAACAGACTCCCATCTAAAGCCCCTCCTTTGAACTGACTCCCATCCAATACCCCTTCTGTGAACAGACTCCACTCTAATACTCCTCCTGTGCACAGATTCCCATCTAATAGCCCTCATGTGAACAGACTCCACTCTAATAACCCTTCTATGAACAAACTCCACTCTAATACCCCTCCTGTGAACAGACACCACTCTAATACCCCACCTGTGAGCAGACTCCACTCTAGTCTCCCTCCTGTGAACAGACTCCCATCAAAAACCCCTCTTGATAGAGGGCGACAAGATGATGAGAGGCATAGATACAGTGGATAGCCAGAGACTTCTTCCCAGGGTGGAAAGGGCTATCACCAGGGGGCATAATTTTAAGCTGATTGGAGGAAGGTTTTGGGAGATGTCAGAGGTAGGTTCTTTACACAGAGAGTGGTGGGTGCATGGAATGCGCTGTCAGCGGTAGTAGTAGAAGCAGATACATTAGGGGCATTTAAGCGACTCTTGGATAGGTACATGGATGACAGTAGAACGAAGGGCAGGTAGTTAGTTTGATCTTTGAGTAGGTTAAAGGTTCGGCACAACATCGTGGGCCGAATGGCCTGTACTCTGCTGTGCTGTTCCATATTCTATGTTCTATGTTCTATGTTTTAATGCACCTTCTGTGAACAGACCCCCATCTAAATAGCCCATCTGTGAACAGACTCAGCTCGAATACAGCTCCTGTGAACAGACTTCCAACTAATACCCCTCCTATGAACAGACTCCCATCTACTAGCCCTCCTGTGAACAAACTCCCCTCTGAAACCTCTCCTGTTAAAATACTCGCAGCTAATACCCCTCCTGTGAATAGATTTTCCTCTAATACCCCTCCTGTGAACAGAATCCCCTCTAATACCACTCCTGTGAACAGACTCCCCTCTAATAACCCTCATGCGAACATAACCCCATCTAAAACCCCTCCTGTGAATTGACTCCCATCTACTACACCTCCTGTGAACAGACACCCATCTAATACCCCTTCTGTCAACAGACTCCCATCTAATACCCCTCCTTAGAGCAGACTCCCATCTAATACCCCTCCTGTGAACAGACTCCGTCTTATACCCCTCCTTTGAACAGACTCCCCTCTGATACCCGTCCAGTGAACAGACTCCCATCTAATACCCATCCTGTGAACAGACTCCGATCTAATACCCCTCCTGGGAACAGACACCCCTCTAATACCCGTCCTGTGAACAGACTCCCATCTACTACCCTCCTGTGAACAGACTCCCCTCTAAAATCCCTCCTGTGAAAAAACTCCCATCTACGACCCCTCCTGTGAACAGACTCCCATCTCATACCCCTTCTGTGAATAGCCACCCATCAAATACCCCTCCTGTGAACAGACAACCGTCTAATACCCCTCTTGTGAACAGAGTGCCATCTAAAACCCCTCCTGTGAACTGACTGCACTTTAATACCCCTCCTGTGCACAGATTCCCATCTAATAACCCTCCTGTGAACAGACTCCACTCTAATTCCCCACTTGTAAACAGGCTCCCAACTAAGACCCCTCCTTTGATCTGCCTCCCATCTGTTACCCCTTCTGTGATCAGACCCCACTCTAATACTCCTCCTCTGCACAGATTCCCATCTAATACCCCTCCTGTGAACAGACCCCACTCTAATAACCCTCCTGTGAACTGACTCCACTCTTATACCCCTCCTGTGAGCTGACACCACTCTCGTAAACACTCCTGTGACCAGACTCCCATCAAAAACCCCTCTTTATAGAGGACGACAAGATGATGAGAGGCATAGATAGAGTGGATAGCCAGAGACTTCTTCCCAGGGTGGAAAGGGCTATCACCAGGGGGCATAATTTTAAGCTGATTGGAGGAAGGTTTCGGGGAGATTTCAGAGGTAGGTTCTTCTCACCGAGAGTGGTGGGTGCATGGAATGCGCTGTCAGCGGTGGTAGTAGAAGCAGGTACATTAGGGGCATTTCAGCGACTCTTGGATAGGTACATGGATGATAGTATAATCAAGGGTAGGTAGTTAGTTTGATCTTTGAGTAGGTTAAAGGTTCGGCACAACATCATGGGCCAAATGGCCTGTACTGTGTTGTACTGTTCTATATTCTATGTTCTATGTTCTATGTTTTAATACCCCATCTGTGAACAGACTCTCCTCTAATACCCCACCTATGAACAGTTTCCCATCTACTACCCCTCCTGTGAACAGTCTCCCCTGTAAAATATCTCCTGTGGAAATACTCGCATCTAATACCCCTCCTGTGAATAGACTTTCCTCTCATATCCCTCCTGTGAACATACTTCCCTCTAAAACTCCTCCTGTGAACAGACACCCCTCTAATAACTCTTTTCTGAACAGACTCCCCTCTAATAACGCTCCTGTGAACAGAGACCCATCTGATACCCCTCCTGTGAACAGACTCCCATCTACAACCCGTCCTGTGAACAGACTCCCATCTAATACTTTTCCCGTGAACAGACTCCCATCTAAAAACCCCTCCTGTGAACAGACTTCCCTGTAATACCCCTCCTGTGAACAGAATCCCATCTAATAACCCTCCTGTGAACAGACTCGCCTCTAATAATCCTCCTTTGAACAGAGACCCATCTAATACCCCTGCTGTGTACAGACTCCCATCTACTACCCCTCCTGTGAACAGACTCCCATCTAATACCCGTCCTGTGAACCGACCGCCATCTAAAAACCCCTCCTTTTAACAGACTTCCCTCGAATACCCCTCCTGTGAACAGACTCCTATCCGATACCCATCCTGTGAACAGACTCCCATCTAATACCCCTCCTGGGAACTGACTCACCTCTAATACCCCTCCTGCAAACACAACCTCATGTATTACCCCTCCTGTGAACAGACTCCCCTCTAAAACCCCTCCTTTGAAAAGACTCCCATCTACTACCCCTCCTGTGAACAGACTCCCCTCTAATGCCCCTCCTGTGAACAGACTCCCATCTAATACCCCTCCTTTGAACAGACTCCCCTCTAATACCACTCCAGTGAACAGGTCCCCATCTAAAACCCCTCCTTTGAACAGACTTCCCTCTAATACCCCTCCTGTGAACAGAGACGCATCTAATACCCATCCTGCGAACACAGCCCCATCTATTACCCTTCCTGTGAACAGACTCCCCTCTAATACCGCTCCTGTGAACAGACTCCCCTCTAATAACCCTCCTGTGAACAGAGACCCATCTAATACCCCACCTGTGAGCAGACTCCCATCTACTACCCCTCCTGTGAACAGATTCTCATCTAAAACCCCTCCTGTGAACAGACACCCATCTAAACCCCCCCCCCTTTAAACAGACTTACCTCGAATAGCCCTCATGTGAACAGACTCCCATCTAATGCACCTCCTGTGAGCAAACTCCGATCTAACACCCCTCCTGTGAACAGACTCCCATCTAATACCCCTCCTTTGAACAGACTCCCCTCTAATACCCCTCCAGTGAACAGGTCCCCATCTAAAACCCCTCCTTTGAACAGACTTCCCTCGAATACCCCTCCTGTGAACAGAGACGCATCTAATACCCATCCTGCGAACACAGCCCCTTCCCTCTATTACCCTTCCTGTGAACAGACTCCCCTCTAATACCGCTCCTGTGAACAGACCCCCTCTAATAACCCTCCTGTGAACAGAGACCCATCTAATACCCCACCTGTGAGCAAACTCCCATCTACTACCCCTCCTGTGAACAGATTCTCATCCAAAACCCCTCCTGTGAACAGACGCCCATCTAAACCCCCCCCCTTTAAACAGACTTACCTCGAATAGCCCTCATGTGAACAGACTCCCATCTAATACGCCTCCTGTGAACAAACTCCGATCTAACACCCCTCCTATGAACAGACTCCCATCTAATATCACTCCTGCGAACATACCCCCATCGAATACCCCTCCTGTGAACAGACCCACTGTACTTTGCCCCACACCCTCAACGTGAACAGTCCCACATCTAAGCCCCCCATGAACAGACTGGAGAATCCTCCCCCACCACGCCCATCCCTCCACCCACCAATTTTTAACATGACAAATTTCGTCTGTGAATATCACCCACTAATTCTCCCCCGTGCCGCCAATGTAAACACTAACCCATACTGAATATCCGCCTTGTCCTGTAAACCACCCCCCCTACTAGATTCCACTCCGTATCATCTCCTCTGTGAACAGCACCCTCTGTGTAACTCCCATCCCAGTTAACACCCCCCTGTGTAAGTTCAACCTCCATCACGTTCCTCGGTGTGGCTCCATCTCTGAGACAGTCTTTCATTCACTTTCATTCCATTTGGGATAAGCTACTGGAATTCAACCAAATGGCTCCCAGACCCCGGCACCTTTGACTCATGCCCGGTCAACAGCAGGGCCGGGCATAGAGCAAGGACCTTCAGAGGCTGACTGGCATTCTGAGCCTTCAATGCACAGAAAGATCCCAGCACCAGACACATCCCTCTCTGCAAAAAGACGTTTTAACTGTTCTCCTCATCGGCTTCAGGGAATCAAACAGAGGGAGACTAACACACACACTGACTGGCGCAGGACGGGAGGAGGCCATTCAGCTTTTTGAGCCTGCCCCACCAATGTTAGATCATGGCTGATCTGTTCATTCCCCCATTGAGACACAAGGAGACAGGCAGAGACAGCCGGGGACCAGATACACAGAGAGTCAAAGAAACACTGGGCTGGACTTTGACTGGGTGAGTGTTAATTGCACAATCCAGCATGGAGAGTGGGGCAGGGATTTGGAGGTGTAGAGAGAGAGAATGCAGAAGCGATGTAGATATTGAGAAAGATCCCAGACAAAGAGAGAGACGCAGTAACTGAAAGATGTGGGGTGGCAGAGGTACAAAGTAAGATGCAGATTCAGAATTGAAAGGGGCGTACCAGGGCGGGGTGAAATGCAGAGATAATCTTGCAGGAATGGAGAAGCAGTGATGGAAAGATTCAGGCATTTGGAAGTGAGTGAGAGAAGAAATGGACTGAGAGAGAGAGAGAGACAGATAAAGATGCAGAGAGTCACAGAAAGAGAATGAAAATAGAAACTTGTGAGACTCGAGAGAGGGCTCGAGATAAAAAGGATGTTGAGAAATAGAAAGATAGGGATTTAAAGATGTGAAGAAACAGGGCGAGGAACAAGGAGGAAGGTGCAGGGAACGAGAAGCAGCCAGAGATGGAGAGAGGGAAATCTAGGGGATTACATTGACTGTTGTGGAGCTTCGCAAACTATCTGCTTCGCAGCCCCCTCCCTTGTGGTAAAAAAATCCACAGACCCTGGAAAACACAAAATCAGAATACTGTGAATGCTGGAAATCAGAAATAAAAATACTGAGCATTTCCAGCCCTTTGTTTTTATATCCGTTCCGAAAACACAGTCTTCTTTTCTGCATCTGGAAATGAATTTGACAATGACACATATATATTTATTATTATAATAAAAGCAAAATATATTTATTATTACTTTCCTCTCTGGTTAAAGCTCTTGTCTGAGAATTCCGCGTGCCAAACGATTCTCTCTCTGCATCATCACAGCTGCAGCTTCCGAAAAGATTCTCCTTGGGAATAAGAGAAATAAAATTGATTCAAACAAATATAAGCATTTTTGAACATACATAAAACACAACAAGAGCCCCGGGCTCTTTCTCTCACTCACTGGCATTAAGCAATCTCTCAGTGACACCCCATCTTACAAACACATCCCCCGACACAGAGCCAGAGAATTGATTGGAATGTGAGACATGGTTTTATGAGCTGAGTACCTGCCCATTGTCCTGTTAATCCAGGTAACAGAGCCAGCTCTGAGCAGAGACATGACAAGGAGCTGCTTCCTGATGATCTGCAAATTTTTCACTCCAAAGCCCACTGTGTACAGCATTGCTGCAGTTTACAGACAGACATTTGCAACAATCAGCTCCAGTCTGTTCCCAGGCACTGTGAAATTCTCTCTTTAAACTGAGATGAATGTGCCAGCACTTAATCACCGCCCTGGCATTTAACTTAACGAAAAATCAAGACACCCTCACGGGTGGGAGATGTGGTTGGGCGGACGGGGAGCTTCTCTGCAAGGGCTGGGAGCTGGGGAGTGACTTAAAACTGCAGACCCCCCCCCCCTCCTCCCCCCAGAGCCTGTGTGTCTGCTTCTGTGGTTACCCTGTCATTTCCAGCTCTCTCTCTCTCTCTCTTTCTTTGCCTCAATTTCTCTGTGTCTCTCTACACCTGTTCCTGCCTCATTTCAAAAATACACAAACACTGGTGACCCCCATCCCCTCTCTCTTAGAAGGATAGAGAAAGAAATCCACATTCAGATCGCTGAAAATCTGAATTCAAATAGCCCCCAGGTGTTATATTTCACTGTCAAATTCAGCACACTGCCTAAACCACCAGCATTATTCGGGAATGATAACAAGCCTTTACAAACCTTCGCATTTCAACCATTTAATTTCTGATTCACAGATGCTTTTGACAATGATTCTTTTTAAAAAAAGTGGTGGACACTTTAGCAATGTTGGAAATGCTGTAGGACATTTGAGCACAGCAGGAACCCACAAGCAGCAGTGTGATAACAGCCGGCTACCCCTCCTCACCCCCTCTCATTCCCTCCATGTTTCCCTCACTCTCCTGCATCTCTCTTCCTCCTGTTACTCTCATTCAGAGAGACAGAGACAGAGGAATCCACTCTCAGAACCTCAGTCGCAATTCAAATGGCTGCTGCGCATTTCATTCCACCATCAAATTCACGGCCCTGCCCAAAATACCAGCATTATTCGGAATTATACCGGCTTCAAGCTCAGGACTTTAATTCCAGGCCTTCAGGAGAGCTTTACACACAATGAATTCACTTCTAAAATGTAGGCACTGTTACAAAGCCGGGAATTCTACAGGCCAGCTGCGCACAGCAGGATCCCACAGGCAGCAATATGATATTATACAGATAATCTGTTTATTGATGTTAGTTGAGGGATCCCAGAGAGAGGAGCATTCCTATAGTGTGAAAATCTTGTCATTCTCCTATTCCACCCACCCCACCCTGAGAGGGAGAAATAATTCAATTTTCTTTCTATCACTGTCTGGTGCAGTGTGCGTGTGAGATTCCCTTTCTGTCTGTCACTCTCTGCTTGTGTGTGAGTGAGGGATTAGTTCTGAATCTGTCACTCTCTAACACTGTGTGTGACTGTGAGATTAACTCTCTGTCTGAAAATTCCTGATACTCTGTGCGAGAGAGACGGAAACATTCTGTTTCTGAAAGCCTCTGCTGCAGGATGTGAGTGTGGGATTCATTGTGTATTTGTCCATTTCTGGTGTTGTGTGTATGGAATTTATTCTGTCTCCCTTTGCCTCTGATATTGTAAGTTTGGGATTACATCTATACCTGATACAATATGTGGGAGTGTTTCTTTTCTTTTGTTGTTATTGTTTCTCACAATCTTTAGAGACTGATTCGATCCTTCCTGTCTTTGACACTTGCAGGCGGAAAGGTTTCACACGAATAAAAGGCTATCTTTTCGACGTAAACCCATTTTATTGCTGCACTGTTGGCGCTCTCTCACCCGATCTCGAACATGTTCTCTACTTGTTCGACGAAATCTTGAAATCAGCATGAATTTTGCCTTGAATCAATGCTGTCCACAATCTTCCTTCTCAGCGACGAGGCAGCTGCCAACTGACTCACAGATGGAGGATGAGGAAATAGAATGGCAGGAGATTTCTCCAGGTTGTCCTTGAACAAGTAGAGCTTTCATTGGCTCTGTTCTTGTCTAGTGACCCAGTGACCCTTTGTGCCAAGATAGTCCCTCTGGCCTAAATTCCAACTGTCCCATCACGTTTTTGCATCGACTTAATCCAAAGATGGTGAGGGGGGACAGTAGCTGCAGTGAGACAGGGACACCAGCAGATAGGGCTGCTGAGCCATTGCTGATGGGAGATTCTGTGTTACTGAGAGTTTGAAAGATTTTACAAGTTTGAGGAATTTACTTTCTGTAAACTTGAGATGCTGAATAAAATAATTTCAATACAGTTTGTGTTAAATGGCAATTTTACTACTGTGCAAACACTTGTAACATTAAAATGGTTCCTGTTCGGAAAAGTATTTTCAGTGATTAAAGGTAATGTATAAATAAAACAACAGCATCAAATTAAACTCAATCATTTACAAATAACAACTCTCTATATAATTTGTGTTGAATTCTTCATCACTAAGGTTATGAAATCTCTCTCTCGCTCTCACTTCTCTATGCTGGTATCTTCTCTGCTTATAATTCAGAGTAATTGAAGTTTTGATCCGATTTTCTTTTGAAAGTTAATATTGAATCTGCTTTCAGAAACCTGTCAGACAGTGAATTCCAGACCAGAACAACTCCCTGCCTATTTGGTTCTCCCGTCTGCTAGTGTAAGCAGTCTCTCCTCATATCTCCAAACTGAGGGAAAGATTTTGAATGCAATATAATTAATTTCTCCAGGACAGCAGCTGCAGAGGAGCTGGAACCTCCTGAATGTGGACAAACAATGAACAAAAATCCCTCTGAAACCCCCAGGAGAGCAGAGGAAAAAAACAGGCTGGGCGGCACAGTGGCGCAGTGGTTAGCACCGCAGCCTCACAACTTCAGCGACTCGGGTTCAATTCTGGGTACTGCCTGTGTGGAGTTTGCAAGTTCTCCCTGTGTCTGCGTAGGTTTTCTCCGGGTGCTCTGGTTTCCTCCCACAGCCTAAAGACTTGCAGGTTGGCAGGTAAATTGGCCATTCTAGATTGTTCCCAGTATAGGTAGGTGGTAGGGAAATATAAGAACAGGTGGGGATGTGGTAGGAATATGGGATTAGTGTAGGATTAGTATAAATGGGTGGTTGATGATTGGCACAGACTCAGTGGGCTGAAGGGCCAGTTTCAGTGCTGTATCTCTAAATGGAAACAATAGACACTTTATTGTAGCAGTAAAAACTCTTTGTCAGAATGTCGAGGTCTTTATTGCTAACTGGAGGTGAAAAGTCTTTGATACCATTTGTGATAGATGGCCATTTCCCAGCTTTGTAAACACTTGTAACATTAAACTGGTGAATGTTAAGAAGGTTTTTTTTCGATTTATTACAGGCTAATACATAAATACAACAGCATCAAATACAGTGCAAAGAATCATTGACAAATATAACTGTAAATATGGGTAAGAATTTTGTTGTGTGAAATGTCACCAGTTGTTAAAGTTCTCTTCGCTGCACCATTAACCTGGCTCTAGTTTCAATCTTTCTCACACAGTGGAATTGAAAAACCGAATAAAAACTGCCTGTTTATACTACAGTCAAACCGGCCACTCCAGCAAAAACTCTTTGCCACAATTTCAAGGTAATTGCAGTGCGTCATTTTCTGAACTTTCTGTTAACTGGAGGTGAATAGGGAAAGACATTTAATACAACTAGTGTTAAATGGCCATTATCCAAACCGGTCCATTCAGGTTTTAAATTACAGCAGCTTTTCTGCTCTGTTAATGAGGTTTTTGGGAAGGGAGAGAGAGAGAGAGACAGACAGACAGACAGGTTTCCGTGTAGAATAGTCCATTTGGGATATGGCTGGAATATCCCTCTCTCCCCCATTCCCTGTTTACACAGGGACTCACCTTGGACTGTCCCATACCTGGGAGGGAGTATCCTGATGGAGGAAGGTGAGAGCTGGTTGGATGAGCTGTATTTTGGGTGGACTCTCTGTTTTGAGTGACAGGTTCTGGGATATATTGAGACAACATCAGCCTCCATTCTTTCTTTCCATGCAGCTGGTTTGTGAAGTTGAGTTTCTGTGTCTCAGTCTCTGTGTCTCTGTGCCCAGGTGAATTGCAAGCTGATTAGAGTGTGTGAGTGTGTGAGAGACTGTCCAGTCAGAATCCCCCGCTCTCGCTGTCCCAGACCTGACGCTTTGCTCCAAATCCAATCCCAATGCCCCTCTCCAGCATCTTTTCCCCAGGGATGAGCTGATGGAGGGAAGGTGTTAGAGTCCAACGATAGAACGCAGATGGTGTTGGATGGTGAGTACCATTTCTTTATTGTCCCTCTCATCCGTTCTCCCTCCTTCTGACGCTGTCTCTTCCACTCAGTCTCTCTCACTCAATCTCTCTCACTCAATCTCTCTCACACTGAATCTCTCTCTCTCACTGAATCTCTCTCCCACTCAATCTCTCTCTCTCACTCAATCTCTCGCTCACTCAATCTCTCTCGCAGTGAATCTCTCTCGCACTGAAGCTCTCTTGCACTGAATCTCTCTCTCTCACTGAACGTCTCTCTCAATTAATCTCTCTCAATCAATCTCTCTCTCACTGAATCTCTCTCGCACTGAATCTCTCTCTCACTGAATCTCTCTCGCACTGATTCTCTCTCTCACTGAATCTCTCTCGCACTGAATCTCTCTTTCACTGAATCTCTCTCGCACTGAATCTCTCTTTCACTGAATCTCTCTCGCACTGATTCTCTTCTCTCACTGTATCTTTTTAGCAAGGAACCTCTCTCTCACTCAATCTCTCTCTCTCACTCAATCTCTCTCGCTCTGCATCTCTCTGTCACTGAAGCTCTCTCGCTGATTCGCGCTCTCACTCCATCTTTCTCGCTGAATCTCTCTCTCTCACTCAATCTCTCTCTCACTCAATCTCTCCCTCACTCAATCTCTCTCGCACTGAATGTCTCTCACTGAATCTCTCTCTCACTCAATCTCTCTCTCACTCAATCTCTCTCTCTCTCACTCAATCTCTCTCGCTCTGAATCTCTCTCTCACTGAATCTCTCTGTCACTGAATCTCCCTCGCACTGAATCGCTCTTGCACTGAATCTCTCTCTCTGAATCTCTCTGTCTCACTGAATCTCTCTCTCACTCAGTCTCTCTCTGACTGAATACATCTCTCACTCAATCGCTCTCTCACTCAATCTCTCTGTCACGGCATCTCTCTCGCAAACTCAATATCTGTCTCACTGAATCTCTCTCGCACTGAATCTCTCTCACTGAATCTGTCTCGCACTGAAACTCTCGCCCACTGAATCTCTATCTCGCATTGATTCTCTCTCTCACACTGGATCTCTCTCTCACTGAATCTCTCTCTCTCGCACTGAATCTCTCTCTCACTGAATACCTCACTCACTCAATCTCTCTCTCACTCAATCTCTCTGTCACAGAATCTCTCTCGCAAACTCAATCTCTCTCTCACTGAATCTCTCTCGCACTGAATCTCTCTCACTGAGTCTCTCACCCACTGAATCTCTCTCTCGCAATGATTCTCTCTCTCGCACTGAGTCTCTCTCTCACTGAGTCTCTTTCTCACTGAATCTCTCCCTCACAGAATCTCTCTCTCGCAATGATTCTCTCTCTCGCACTGAATGTCTCTCTCAGTGAATCTCTCTCGCACTGAATCTCTGTCTCACTGAATCTCTCTCTCTCACTGAATCTCTATCGCACTCAATCTCTTTCTTACTCAATCTCTCTCACTGAACCTCTCTCTCTCACTGACTCTCTCTATCACTGAATCTCTCTCTGACTGAAGCTCTCTCTCACTGAAACTCTCTCGCACTGAATCTCTCTCGCACTGATTCTCTCCCGCTGAATCTGTCTCGCACTGAATCTCTCTCTCACTGAATCTCTCTCTGACTGAAGCTCTCTCTCACTGAAACTCTCTCGCACTGAATCTCTCTCGCACTGATTCTCTCTCGCTGAATCTGTCTCGCACTGAATCTCTCTCTCACTGAATCTCTCTCGCACTGAATCTCGTTATCTGCGCCCTGGTCATCCACACTCTCTTCCAGCCTCATGATCATTGCTCCTCTGTGGGTGCAACTGTGCACTCTGCTCATATACACTCTCTTCCAGCCACATGATCCTTTTCCCTCTCTGGGTGCTGCAGCCGAATTCCCGGGGACTGCAGCTCTCTTCATCTCTGATCTTTCTCCACAATGGAAGGCCTCAAAACTGGAGTGGATGAGACCTATTGTAAGTTGCTGCAATCGTTTCTCAATGCCTCCATTCTTATTACTCAACATAAGTTGCAAGTCTGAGTGGATACTCAACACTAATACCTCCGATGTGCTGGCCAAGTTTGCTCAGCCTCCAGTTAGTCCATACGGCGGTTCGGTATCTCTCACCCTCCCTACACTGAAACGATGCTTCTTGCATCCAAAACTGACCTTCCACTGAGCTTCCCCCTTCTTACAGATGACCAGACTCTGAAATTCCGTTGGCATCGCGTGACTTCCACTAAATTGTGAATAGCTTGGAACATTGTCTCGCATTTCCTGTTCAATAGGCTCAGTTACGAAAACTGTCGGCGAGACATTGGTCGTCTCAATTTCTCTGCCCCCCCTCACTCACTCTAACCTGTCCCCCTCTGAACTTGAGGCACTCCGTTCTCTCAGGTCTCACCCCGACATGGTCATCAAACCTGCAGACAAGGGTGGTGCTGTTGTTGTATGGCGTACCGACCTCTACCTTGCAGAAGCTCAACGCCAACTCACAGACACTTCTTCCTACCTCCCTCTGGACCATGACCCCACCACCGAACATCAAGCCACCGTCCAAAGGACTGTCACTGACCTCATCTCCTCTGGAGATCTTCCCTCTCCAGCTTCCAACCTCATAGTCCCGCAACCCCGGACAGCACGCTTCTACCTCCTTCCCAAAATCCACAAACGGGACTGTCCCGTCGGACCCATTGTGTCAGCCTGCTCCTGCCCCACTGAACTTATTTCTTCCTATCTAGACTCTATCTTTTCTCCGCTGGTCCAGTCTCTTCCCACCTACATCCGTGACTCTTCTGACGCCCTACGTCATTTTGACAATTTCCAGTTTCCTGGTCCCAACCGCCTCCTCTTCACTATGGAAATCCAATCGCTCTACACCTCCATCCCCCACCAGGATGGTTTGAGGGCTCTCCGCTTCTTCCTGGAACAGAGGCCCAACCAGTCCCCATCCACCAACACCCTCCTCCACCTGGCTGAACTTGTTCTCACATTGAACAACTTCTCCTTCAACTCCATGCATTTCCTTCAAGTAAAAGGTGTTGCTATGGGTACCCGCATGGGTCCTAGTTATGCCTGTCTTTTTGTGGGATATGTCGAGCATTCTTTGTTCCAGTCCTACTCAGGCCCCCTCCCCCAACTCTTTTTCCGGGACAGTGATGAATGTATCGGTGCCGTTTCCTGCTCCCACCCCGAACTAGAAAACTTTATCAACTTTGCTTCCAATTTCCACCCTTCTCTCACCTTTACATGGTCCATCTCTGACACTTCCCTTTCCTTCCTCGACTTCTCTGTCTCCATCTCTGGGGATAGGTTGTCTACTAATATCCATTATAAGCCCACTGACTTCCACAGCTACCTCGACTACACTTCTTCACACCCTACCTCCTGTAAGGACTCCATTCCATTCTCCCAGTTTCTCCGTCTCCGACGCATCTGCTCTGATGATGCTACCTTCCATGACGGTGCTTCTGATATGACCTCCTTTTTCCTCAACGGAGGATTTCCCCCCACTGTGGTTGACAGGGCCCTCAACCGTGTCCGACCCATTCCCCGCACCTCTACCCTCACCCCTTCCCCTCCCTCCCAGAACCGTGACAGGGTTCTCCTTGTCCTCACTTTTCATCCCACCAGCCTCCATATCCAAAGGATCATCCTCCGCCATTTTCGCCACCTCCAGCGTGATGCCACTACCAGTCGCATCTTCCCCTCCCTTCCCCTGTCAGCATTCCGAAGGGATCGTTCCCTCCACGACACCCTGGTCCACTCCTCCATTACCCCCACCACCTCGTCCCCGTCCCAGGGCACCTTCCCTTGCAATCGCAGGAGGTGTAATACCTGCCCATTTACCTCCTCTCTACTCACTATCCCAGGCCCCAAATACTCCTTTCAGGTGAAGCAGCGATTTACTTGTACTTCTTTCAATGTAGTATACTGTATTCGCTGCTCACAGTGTGGTCTCCTCTACATTGGGGAGACCAAGCGCAGACTGGGTGACCGCTTTGCGGAACATCTCCGCTCAGTCTGCAAGCAGGACCCTGAGCTTCCGGTTGCTTGCCATTTCAACACTCCCCCCTGCTCTCATGCTCACATCTCTGTCCTGGGATTGCTGCAGTGTTCCAGTGAACATCAACGCAAGCTCGAGGAACAACATTTCATCTACCGATTAGGCACACTACAGCCTGCCGGACTGAACATTGAGTTTAATAATTTCAGAGCATGACAGCCCCCCACTTTACTTTCATTTTTAGTCATTTTTAGTTATTTTTTCTTCCTTTTTTTTTACATTCCTTTTTACATTTTTTACAATCTTTTTTTTGCATTTATTTCAATTCATCTTAGTTTGTTCAGTTTGCTTACCCACTGTTTTTTCCAGGTTGTTTTCCTTCAGGTTTGCACTTGCTGCTGTTCAATATTCAGTATATTCACACCTAATCTGTACTAATGCTTTGCCTTTCAACACACCAGTAACATATTGTTTGCCTTTGCTCCGTGACCTTTTGGTCAGCTATGTGGCCTGGTACAATCTGCACCTTCTCCTTTGTTATCTCTTGCCCAACCCCCACCTCACTTGTTTATAATCTGTGACTTTTCTAATATTTGTCAGTTCCGAAGAAGGGTCACTGACCCGAAACGTTAACTCTGCTTCTCTTTCCACAGATGCTGCCAGACCTGCTGAGTGAATCCAGCATTTCTTGTTTTTGTTTCAGGTACGAGCCCGCCTTCTTAAAGTGCGGCCTCGGCCCATCAGCTCGGGCGACTCTGGCAATATCACCCAGCAGCATAAAAACGTTGGGATTCTTTCACACCGCTATCCACTTGCATTTTGCCCTCCGTTTTGAAGTCACATGTATCCCTTGAATCACCCATCCAACATGCACACAAATTTCACATGTCACATTTCACCGCCCAGCCAACAGTGTCAGATATTACACCAGTCACAGGTTGGGTGACACGGATCAGAAAACATAATAATTGAATATTTAATTCCATTGAAGTACTGGGTGCAATCAGGATGATTTTGTAGGAATCCAAATTATTTCTCCATTTTTTAAAACTAAAATCACTCAGAAAATCTCCATGTCTTCAGCAGCATCATTTTGCAGCGACTAAGTTCTGATATATTTAGTTGTTGATTTTAGATAGCAGACAGCAAGATGATTTTTTTTTAAAAAATATGATAGTAGCGAATAAAAATGTACCCACCCTGAATACTGGAGGAGTTCCCTTCAGGATTTTCTGATCCAGGATCCAAGGCACCCAAACTGTGACTGGTGTAATATTCAATCTGATTGAGGGACTGAATGGAATCAGCAACTGTTAAACACAAACATGGATGGTTATTGGAGAGATTAAAAGGGAAGTTCGAACAAATAACTATAATACCTTCATCAGAGAAACATCGACAAATAGACAATAGGAGCAGGAGCAGGACATTCGGCCCTGTTCCGTCATTCATTGTGATTATGGCTGATGATCCAACTCAGTAACCTTTTCCCACCTTTACCCCATATCCTTTGATACCTTTCGCTAGATCTAACTCCTTCTTGAAAACATACAATGCTTTGGCATCAACTGATTTCTGTGGTAGCGAATTCCATAGGCTCATCACTCTCTGGGTGAAGAAATTTTCCTCCTCTCATTCCTGAAAATTTTACCTCGTATCCTTCGACTATGACCACTGGTTCTGGACTCCCCCATCATCGGGAACATCCTTCCTGCATCTACCCTGGCAAGTCCTGTTAGAATTTTATAGTTCTGTATGGGATCTCCCCTCACTCTTCTGAACTCCAGCGAACATAATCCGAACCGACTCAATGTCTCCTCAGACGTCAGTCCCGCCATCGCAGGAATCAGTCTGTTAAACTTTCGCTGCACTCCCTCGAAAGCAAAAACATCTTTCCTCAGATTAAGAGACCAAAACTGCACACAATATTAAGGTGAGGTCTCAGTATACTTGCATCATGACATCCTTGCTCCTGTACTCGAATCCTCTCACGATGAAGGGCAACACACCATTTGTCTTTTTACCGCCTGTTTCACCTGCATACTTACTTTCAGCGACTTGTGTATGAGAACACCCAGGTCTCGTTGCATATTCCCCTCTGTCAGTTTATAGCAGTTCAGTTAATAATCTGCCTTCCCGCTTTTGCTCCCAAAGTGGATAACCTCACATTTATCCACATTATACTGCATCTGCCATGCATTTGCCCACGCACTCAATTTTTCCAAATCATCCTGAAGCCTCTCTGCATCCTCCTCACAATTTAGCCTCCCACCAGGTTTTGTATCATCTGCAAATTCGAAGGTCTTACGTTTTGTTCCCTCATCTAAATAATGAATATATATTGTGAATTGCTGGGATCCAAGAACCGATACCTGTGGTACCCCGCTTGCCACTGTCTGCTATTTGGAAAAAGATCCGTTTATCCCTAGTCTTTACTTCCTGTCTGCCAACCAATGTTCTATCCATCGCAATACACGACTCCCAATTCCATGCACTTTAATTTTACATGCTAATCTCTTATGTGGGACTTTGTCAAAAGCCTTCTGAAAGTCCAAATAAACCACATCCAATGGCTCTCCCTCATCAACTCTACTAGTTACATCCTCGAAGAATTTGAGTAGATTTGTCAAGCATGATTTCCCTTTCGTAAATCCATGCTGACTCTATCCGATCACACCACTGTTCTCCAAGTACTCTGCTATAAAATCTTTGATAATGGACTCGAGAATTTTCCCCACTCACGACCTCAGGCTGACTGGTTTATAAGTCCCCCTTTTCTGTCTAACTCTCTTTTTAAATAGTGGGGTTACATTAGCTACACTCCAATCTGTAAGAACTATTCCAGAGTCCATATAATCTTGGAAGATGAGCACCAATGCATCCATTATTTCTAGGGCCACTTCCTTAAGTACTCTGGGATGCAGAGTATTAGGCCCTGGGGATTTATCGGCCTTCACTCCCATCAGTTTCCCAACACCATTTCTCTACTAATACTGATTTCATTCAGTTGCTCCCTCTCACTAAACCCTGTGTTCCCCAACATTTATAGAACATAGAACATTACAGCACAGTACAGGCCCTTCGGCCCTCGATGTTGCGCCGAGCTGTGAAACCATCTGACCTACACTATTCCATTTTCATCCATATGTCTATCCAATGACCACTTAAATGCCCTTAAAGTTGGCGAGTCTACTACTGTTTCAGGCAGGGCGTTCCACGCCCCTACTACTCTCTGAGTAAAGAAACTACCTCTGACATCTGTCCTATATCTATCACCCCTCAACTTAAAGCTATGTCCCCTCGTGTTTGCCATCACCATCCGAGGAAAAAGACTGTCACTACCCACCCTATCTAACCCTCTGTTTATCTTATATGTCTCTATTAAGTCACTCCTCCTCCTCCTTCTCTCTAACGAAAACAACCTCTCAAGTCCCTCAGTCTTTCCTCGTAAGACCTTCCCTCCATACCAGGCAACATCCTAGTAAATCTCCTCTGCACCCTTTCCAAAGCTTTCACATCCTTCCTATAATGCGGTGACCAGAACTGCACGCAATACTCCAGGTGCGGCTGCACCAGAGCCCTGTGCAGCTGCAGCATGACCTCGTGGCTCCGTAACTCGATCCCCCTACTAATAAAAGCTAAAACGCCATATGCCTCCTTAACAGCCCTATTAACCAGGGTGGCAACTTTCAGGGATTTATGTACCTGGACACCAAGATCTCTCTGCTCATCTACACTACCAAGAATCTTCCCATTAGCCCAGTAGCTGCATTCCTGTTCCTCCTTCCAAAGTGAATCACCTCACACTTTTCCGCATTAAACTCCATTTGCCATCTCTCAGCCCAGCTCTGCAGCCTATCTATGTTCCTCTGTAACCTGCAACATCCTTCGTCACTATCCACAACTCCACCGACCTTCGTGTCATCCGCAAATTTACTAACCCACCCTTCTACACACTCATCCAGGTCATTTATAAAAATGACAAACAGCAGTTTCTCCAAAGCAGATCCTTGCGGAACACCACTAGTAACCAAACTCCAGGATGAACATTTGCCATCAACCACCACCCTCTGTCTTCTTTCAGCTAGCCAATCTCTGATCCAAAGCACTAAATCACCTTGAATCCCATACTTCCATATTTTCTGCAATAGCCTACCGTGGGGAACCTTATCAAACGCCTTACTGAAATCCATATACACCACATCCGAGGCTTTACCCACATCCACCTGTTTGGTCACCTTCTCGAAAAACTCGATAAGGTTTGTGAGGCACGACCTACCCTTCACAAAACCGTGCTGACTATCGCCAGTGAACTTTTTCTTTTCAAGATGATTATAAATCCTATCTCTTATAATCTTTCCCAACATTTTGCCCACAACCGAAGTAAGGCTCACAGGTCTATAATTGCCAGGGCTGTCTCTTGAACAAGGGGACAACATTTGCTATCCGCCAGTCTTCGGGCACTATTCCTGTCGATTTCCGGTGTGATGTTTTGTGACCTCCTTTGTGAAGACAGAACCGAAGTATGCATTTAGTTGGTCGGCAATTACATTATTCCCCATACTAAACTCCCCTGTTTCTGACTGGAAGTGGCCTACATTTGTTTTCACCAATATTTTTCTCTTTGCATATCTATAGAAGCTTTTACAGTTCTTATGTTCCCCACAAGCTTACTCTCGTACTGTATTTTCCCCTTCTTTATCAATCCCTTGGTCCTTGCTTACTGAATTCTAAACTGTTCCCAATCCTCAGGTCCGTACTTTTTTTTCTGGCAAATTTGTATGCCTCTTCCTTGGATCTAATGCTATCTCCAATTTTCCTTGTAAGCCATGGTTTGGCTACCTTTCCCATCTTAATTTAGCTCCAGGCAGGATGAAACAATTTTTGGTGCTCATCTGGTGACAATGTCCTGGAACTTTTTATCTGACCCGATTGTGGAGCATCAACCATCACAGGGACTGCAGTGGTTCAAGAGAAACTAATCATGGACCCTAAATGTTGTCTCACCCAGAGAGCAGGCAATACAATACTCAGTACAGCTGGTGAGTTAGATTTCAGACATCAGAGCAGAGGCAATAGTGTAAAACATAGTCAGTTAGCACAGTTTCTTTATCCAGAATCCGTCCACCCTGTCCCCGTCACTTTCCCTTTCAGAACCTCAAACGGCCGGTGGTGACTCCAAAACTTTACTCCACCCGGGATAATGGGGCAGAAAAGAGTGAAAGGAGGTTAATTTCGGAATTTTTTTTTCTCCTGGGTGTGCTTTGTTTTAAACCAAGCAATATATCTCAATGGTTAAATCACTCCCCAAATATAGCGCAAAATAAAACGTTATCGATTCGGTAGTGTTGTTGCCCTAGTATCGTGAAGTAGAATTGGTAGGTTAATGATAAAATTCAGCATACAAAGTGTTAGAATAAGTTTTTTGGTGGAAACCACCGATTTCAGGTAAGGAGGTCCTGATGGGAACATGTTTCTGATCCAGAAATCCAGTCACCTAGAGAAATAAAATGTCAAAGCGACTGTCTCCACTGAGGTCAGTGACTGTTTATGATCTAGCTTAAAGGGAATAAAATGAATTGGTAGTGACTCAGACTGCAATGTCAGCAGATAGAGAATATGCTATAAAGGATGCGACGATAAATGAAAAATTGAAGATACTTTCAGTCGATTTATGACATTCAGTTGCTGTTTGAGGGAATATAAAATTAACAAATAACACGAACAGCCGATGTGTTTATTATTTGGGAGTTCAGCTATCTGGCAGTCAGTGTGCAGATGGAAGGGAAAATGAAACAACGACTTTGATTGCTATTCACAAACAAACAGAAAGCACGTTCTTAAAGCAGTCGCGGCCAGTGAAAATCTTCCCAAACCCATTGCTCGCCTTCCTCTCCACACAGAAATAGACATACGCGCACTGTGATTGGACTCCTTCACATGGGGATAGTGAGTGGATTTATGACAGATTTCAGTCAGTAAATAGACCATTAAAATGGGGTAATTAAGTGAAAGTGACATTTGTGCAGCGAAAATTCGGTACGAAATATAAAACACAGACCAGAACGCCAGATCTGAGAGGAATCCTTGCCAGGTACAATTATCCAAATATCTGTAGAAACAGCTTGGTATAAACCAGCTGGTGAACCTTTGCCATGAATGACAGAACCTGTCGGATGGAGGATGGAGAGATTAACGTTTTGTTCCGACCCTCGAGCGTTGAACAGTAAATTATCTGCAAACACATTCAAATCACAATGATGGTGACAGCAAAGAGACAAAGCCAGGTATTGTGAATGCAGAGTAGTTTTGTTGTGTATACTTTTGTATATGTCTATGTGTCTATTTTTTCTGCATACTGATATGTTCATCTGCAGCAGTCTGGGGGCAAGAAGAAATGAGCGGGTATCGGGAGAAACAAATTCCAACTGATTACTGGATTCTGGGCCCACAAGTGGAATTCAGCTAAAGAGAAGCTGGATGAAGTTGACTGATTCTGTGACAGCATCAGTTGGAAATATGAGCGAGGAGCTTATTGTTCTTTGGTATGTTCCCTCACTGTGAGAAAAGATTCGTGTACATAGTGTAAGATGTAGGTTCAGGAGTCACAGTTTACCCAAAATAGGTGGTCGAGAACTCATAAGTAATTTTAAAATATTAAGCTTATGAGGAATCAACATTTTAGACTCGATGCATAATCTAAATTGACACAGGAAGTATACGACCTATGGCAGATAATTTTACTGTCACTCTTTGAAGCTGGAAGAGCGGGCTTCTTCCTCCCTCTCTCTCTCTCTCTCTCTCTCTGTGTTTTCACCTCTTCCAGTTAGCCGAGATGCCAGGAAGCTCTCGATCTTGCCCGCGATGGGGCATGCTGTCTCTGCTCCTCCGAGCATCCATCGATGTACCTTATTTTGGGGAGCTGGTCGTTCACCTATGTCAATCATTTATTCGAAACCCTGTAATTCAGCACTGAGTTGGATGGGTGAAATTCGAGCGGAATCTTTATTTTGGAATATAGAAACAGGTTGGACAGCTCGAGAATGAATGGCTATACCTATAATGTGAATGTCTGGAATTATAACCAATGGATGAAGTAAGATAACATTTTAAATGTCGCATTTTACTACTTCCGAAGCACATTGAATAGAGCAAATCAGCAAAAACGATTATGATTTATTTCTAATGAGGCCACTTGGCATTCCTTGGAAAGTTGCAGTTAACTAGAGTCTTGCAACGATATGGCACAATATCAGGGATCTTGTGTTCATTCTGCGGTAAGGTATGAAGCTCACCTCTTCTGATTGACTTTTCCTGTATAACCTCCATCAGTGAGTTCAACTCACAGATTAACAGGACTCCGAAGCAGACCGCAACTCGGATGAAAGTCGTTTTATATCTCAGTTCTTAATGAAAACAGAAAGGTTTATCACAGACACAGTCCGCCTTGCATGATGAAATATTTGCAATAAGTATTTAATAATTATATACACTGCTTCAGAGCAATGAGTCAAGCTGAACATTTCCCAGTATGTGTGTTGTGCATTGCAACAGAGCAACGTGTGACCCAGTCTAAATTACAGAGATTTTGGCCCCATGTTTCTGTTGAGTGCAGGACAGTTCAGGTACAGCCAGAAACTGGGGTTAATGGAACTCCAACCAGACGCTTGGAAATATGCGGTGAGGAAAAAATGTTCCAGTCAGTCAGTGGGAATGTGCTCATATTATCTTCCGAAAATGGCAACGATACTAAATAAACTAATACAAACCTTAACGCTAGCTGGAATACTAATAATGGTAAGTACCTGCAGATGTGGACGGGAAAGCAATTGGAGGCACATCGAACCTTGTGGAATATATTGTACAAAAAATTCAGGAAGATGAAATGTCAGCACTTTACATTAAAATGATAAATATTGTTCTTAACTTCCCGAACGAGTCAATTTAACAAAACAAAGAACCATAACCCACTCTCCAAACCCTGCCACCCTCACCGGAACAAATCACACTGGCAACTTCCTTGTGATCACAGTCGGATTGACCCGACGATGAGGAAGGACAGTCGTCCAGAGAAGATTCACTTCCGGTGCACTTCACCTCATCCAGACAGATAACACCGCCACCCTGGGAAAAAAGTAGCTCCTCCTGGGGCGAGTAGAGCGTGGCCACAACCCAGCTCTCTGCAGACAGCATTGGCATCGGCCATATCCCAGGAGTCATCACACACCGTGCCCCCGCTGTTATTGCACAATATCTCCACTCTCCCAGCGCAGTTGTTGTTACCTCCAAACCGGCACAACCATTGTTCTGCATCTGTCAAAGAGAATCAATGATTATTGTTGATGTAGTACAAGACAGGAGTAGATGTCAGATAGTTCCTGACAGCACTGTGGGTGTACCTACCCCATCTGAACTGCAGCCGTTCAGGAAGGCAGCTCACCACCACCTTCGCAAGCGCAATTAGGGATGGGAAATAAATGCTGGCCTCGCCAGCAACGTCCACATGCCATGAATGAATAAAAAAAATTGTTGATACAATAAAGAGGAGGTTTTACCTGGTGAAAGCGCACATTTACAAACATATTCTCGAATGTGGTCCTTTGATCTGTGGGTCTGCTCCATAGTTACTTTTGCTTCTGTTGAGAAGAGAAACATGCTGACTGCATCAATTTCTGAAATTACACTCGCACATTGAGAGATCTGTTGTGTTACCTGCACAAACAACACTAGTACCTCCCTGTGTGTACATTTGTTTTTATCCCACGGGTCTGATTGGCACTGCCAAAGGAACGATTCGTGTGAAGTACACTCAATCTTATTGAGCCAAATGGGTCCAGATCCTTCTCCAAATGACTGAGCGTAATAATCGATAGAACTGAGGGGACCGCAGTCTAACTGTTTACAGATCACTTCTGCATCAGGTCCATCAAGTGTATCTGAGCACACTGTTCCCCATGTGCCATTGTCGAACACTTCCCCTCTCCCCTCACAGCGATGCTTCCCATTCACCAGCCGCAGCTCTTTGTGTTCTGTCAATGAAAGAAGAGATTTCCAGATGGTTATATGGATAATTCGTGTGTCCATACTGCACAGATCAACACATGCTGATTCCCGGGAATTATTTAAGAAAGGCAAGAGAAAAAACATCGACAGCCCGTGATGTAATAATGAATAATCACACGGGTTTCACAACAGAAGAACATGCAACGTCATTGAATTCTTTGAAGAAGGTACTGAAAAATAACAGGGATAATGCAGTCGATGAAATATGCATGTTTTTTTAACAAAGGCCTCAGACAAGGTACCATATAGGAGAATCCTGACTGAGGTCGCGCATGTGGAGTCAAGGGATCAGTGAAACAATGGTAGCAAACCAGCTACAAAATAGAATGTCAGGGTTAAAGGTGGTTGCCCAGAATGGCGGAAGGTGGAAGTGGTGTTCCACAGGGATTGGTGCTGGGGTCACTGCTGCTCCATATTTACACAAAAGATTTGTACCTAGACGTGGGATACATAATTTCAAAATTTAAGGTGACAGCAATTTGGGGATATAATTAATATCAAGGAAGAGAGCGACAAAATACGTGAAGACATTAATAAATTGACCAAATGGGCATGCAATTGGCAAATTAATTTTAATACAAATAAAGTCTAAGGTGGTGAATTTTGGTAGCAAAAATAAAGAGGCCACGTACTTCGTGGAAAATACGAGTGAGAATGATGTATAGGAGCACATAAATCTAGGGATACGGGTAAACTAATTGCTTATAACGTGTCAGAGACCACAGCTAGAGATCATAACTATGAGAGAGTCATCAAAATACTAAATATGAAATTTTGCAGAATCGTTTTCTGCAGAGGGTGTGAATCGAATGTGGAACTTGGACCGCATGCAATAGTTGAGGCGAACAGCACAGATGTATGTTAAGTGAAGCTCGATAAGGACATGAGGGACAAAGAAATTGGAGGACATGCAGAGAGGGTTGCATGCAGTAATTTGGAGTGATGCACGTGTGCAGCCTAAATACCACATAGACTAGTTGGGCCGAATGGCCCGATTCTGTGCTGTACATTTATTATGGCCACGACCTGAACAACGCACTTCAATTCAATCCCTTCACTCCACAGGTTGCAACATATTATTAAGGTTTCACACCCAATTGGATAACAGCGAAATTAACCATTCTAGAAACCCCCGGAATACAACAGGCCAAACCAGGTATCTTTAGCCAACAACAAATTAACTATTTATGAAGAAATAAATCTTAAGCGCTATGAAGGCAAACCTAGGTCTAAAGACAGTATGACTTCTTATTTCATTCTAACTCCCCCATGTACACACATACATTAAAAAATAACTGTAGTTAATTGGTTGTTGTTAAAAATTAGTTGCTTCTTAAGATTAAATGAAATAAGCAAGTCTTTGTGGATGACCTTCCTGATGGATGAGGTATTCTAATGGGGAATTAGTCAAAGACCGCTGCTAGTCTTCACGAGGGTTTGATGCAGTAGTCTATTCTTAATAGGCACCAACAGTTCCTTCAGCAATACAAATGGTTTATTGGAAAAAAAGGTGGCTTTTCTTCTTTAGGCCCGTAGTTCCCTGTCAAATCTTTGCTGAGAGACAATAAACAGCTAATTTCTCTTCAGTGTGCTTCTCTAGCCAGTCTGGTTTCAAGCCAGATTTGCCAAATTTACACAATTAAATAGAAACATCATAACATGTGACATTTCTCTCCTGCTATTGCCAAAGTAACAAAAATGCTGTTTCTGGCACTCAATGCCTTTGAAATTCCAAAACTTTCTATCCCTAGATAGGGCGGCACAGTGGCGCAGTGGTTAGCACCGCAGCCTCACAGCTCCAGGGACCCGGGTTCGATTCTGCGTACTGCCTGTGTGGAGTTTGCAAGTTCTCCCTGTGTCTGCGTGGGTTTTCTCCGGGTGTTCCGGTTTCCTCCCACAAACCAAAAGACTTGCAGGTTAATAGGTAAATTGGCCATTATAAATTGTCACTAGTATAGGTAGGTGGTAGGGAAATATAGGGATAGGTGGGGATGTTTGTTGGGAATATGGGATTAGTGTAGGATTAGTATAAAAAATGGGTGGTTGATGTTCGGCACAGACTCGGTTGGCCGAATGGCCTGTTTCAGTGCTGTATCTCTAATCTAATCTAATCTAATCTATTTCTATCCCTACAGCATTATTTTTAACAGAATCATGAAGGCACACACTGTTCTTAATCTAAGGTGAAAACAACACCCTCGCATATGGCAAAATGAATCGCCATTCCTACAATGCCTTTCATTACGTTGCAAAAGCTAAAAAATATTAGGAACTGGGATAAATATAACATTTTCTTCCATATTCAAACGCAATTAATTCTACTGATAGTTTGCAGCATTATCTTTATGCCATCGCAATCCATATAATTCAATAAGGTCTAATTCGGGACAAAGTGTCAACAATAGCATTATTTTTCCCCGATATATGTAAAATGTTTGGATGATTAGGCTGTCATAACAGACTCCATCTAAATATTCTAACTGTTCGGTTTTATTTTTTTTACACGAACGTTAATGTGTTATGGTCAGTGTATATTAGTATTTATTTATCGTCTTAGCAGAACTATATTTCAAAATGTTTGAGAGCCATCAAAAGTCCTAATATTTCTTCTTCCACAGTGGAATACATTCTTTGATGACAACTTCGTTTTCTTGAAAAGTACCCTTCTGGCTTCTCTATGCCTGATTCGTCATCCTGAAATAGTACTGCAGCAGCCCCCAGGTCGCTAGCATCAATTGCTATTTTATTTGGTTTAGCAGAATTTGGAGCAGTCCACACTGGCTCATTAGTTAAGATTGCTTTCATCTTTTAAAAAGCTGTCTGGCAATCATCTGAGCATACTACATTGTTGTTCTTTTTTGCTGTAAATTGGTTAATGGAGCAGCCACAGTACAAAATGTCCGTACATATTTCCTGTAAAAACCGCACATCCCTAAAAACCTCATTATTTCCCGCTTAGGTTCAGGGATAGGGAAGGCTACTAAGACTTGTACCTTTGCCGTTTTTGGCAGTAACTGTCCTTGCTCCGCTATGTGTCCGAGCTATGTTACTCTTGCTTTTCCCTATTCGCTTTTTGCCAGATGTATCACTAAGTCCATGGCTTGTAACTTTTTAAACATATTTTCTGGTTGGTTTAAGTGTTCTTGCGAAGCGTTACTGTATATTAGTACATCAATGAGATACACTACACAGTCGGGAAAAACTGAATCATTCATCAATGATAAGTGGCTTGGCACTTTTCATTTAAGCCTGAATGGCATCAAGTGGCCTGATGAAGACTGTCAGATGTTCGACAAGCTGATATATCTGCCTCGACAAGACTAAGGAACTTGCTAGTATCCCTTTAACATGTCGATCTTGGGAGTAAATCCAGTACTGCCCACTCTGTCAATACAGTCTTCTAAACGCGGAATTGGGTAGGAGCCAGCCTTTATTACCTCATTGACTTTTCTGTAGTCCATACAAAATTTGGGTTCACCCTTTCAGGTATAGATACCAGCCCATTATAAACGCAAAGTGCTGGAAATCTGAAATAAAAACAAGAAGTACTGGAAATACTCACCAGGTCTGGCAGCTTCTGTAGAGAGAGAAACAGAGTAAACGTTTCAGGTCAGTGACCCTTCATCAGAACTGATACTAGCAGTATTGGTGAATTCCAGCTCACTTGACGACGCTCGATCAAATTGTTTTCCAGCATGTACTGGATCTTAGCTTTTCTTTTTGCCTGTTTGACCAGAGATAAGCGGTAAGCATGTTGTTTTGAAGGAACGATTCCCCCTTTATCTCGATCATGTGTGACTAAGGTTGTACATCCCAGTGTATCCCTACAAACTCCATTAACTGCTGTTGAAAGCCTGGTTAGCTCTTTACGTTGTTTTGCCTCCAAGTGCAAAAGCATGTTATCCAATTTTCCTAGCCGTTCTGCACTCCCTAATCTGAGTGTTGGATGTTCAATCTGAGAATTTTCCATGCATCCTTCTGCCTCATCCTCACTTTCCTTTCCCTTCTCAAGAGTGCCGATTACCTGACATATCTGTACTGGCTTATCCTCCTCACTGAGATAATATTGCTTGAACATATTAATGTGACACAACCTTCGACGATGAGGGGTAGCACTCAAGTAATCTACCTTACCAACTCTATATGGGCAACTGAACCGTGTTTATAATGGTTGTCCCTGTAACTGTAAAAACACTAATATTTCATTCCCTGGTTAAAAATCGCGTGGTTTTGCATTCTTGTCTGCCCATTTATTCATGTTGGCTTGGGATGATTTAATGTGATCCCGAGCACACCACGAGTTCTCCTGACCCTTTCCCAGAACACAGATATATAGTCTAACTTCGAAGATTCCGCGTTTTGTTCGAATAATCTGTCTTTTATGAGTTGTACAAGACTTCTTACCTCGCAGCTGTTTACCAATTTGAAATGAATGAAGCCTAATTCACTCATTCATGACTCATTCAGTAAAGTCTCTGGGGGCAAATTAAAGAAAGTTTTGCTCTTTATCCCAGTCATGTGGATATTCGTGACAGTCTGTTCGAATAATTGTTTTGAGTGTTTGGTGGCATCTCTCTAAAGCACCCCGTGACTGTTGGTTTGATGCTGAAGATTCTAACTGCCTAATACCCTAATTGATCATACTTCTTGAAATACCTTAGGCTTGACATTCGAACCTTGACCCGATTGAACATAAAGTGATAACCCATATCTCGAAAAGAATTGTGCTAACTTTGCTACTATTATTCTAGCATTAATTGTCCTCACAGGAATGGCCTCTGGAAATTGAGTAGCCATATCCATGATGGTAAATATGTATTGAGGTCCAGATTTTGATTTTGGCCAGGATCCTACAGAATCTACCATTACCCTGGTTCCTCAATCACTGGTATGGGAACTATTGGTGCCGGTGTTGTGGTAGGTTGCGGTTTTCCTACCATTTGACAGGTATGGCATGTCCTACACAATTGTCTCACATCTTTTGGAAGAACTGGCCAGTAATAAGGTTCATTTATACGTGATTTGGTTTTCTGAACTCGTCTAAGCTGTGCAAAAGGAATGTCATGTGCTAACCTTAATAATCTCGAGTAATATTTAGGTGGTACCACTATCTGTTCAACAACTGTCTAGTCTTCATCCGCAGGTCTATGAGACAGTCTCTATTCCCTCCTCACAATAATATAATAGCCTTCTGGAACGCCTTTTGCCTCAGCTTCTGTCAGAGCCTTTGTGATATTTGGTATATCTCTGGATCAGCTTGCTGTAATGTAATGATAAATCCCCTAATAAGGTTTCAGATACTTGGATATCTGTTTGTGCTGCCACGTATACCTCAGACAATGGATCCTGTTTAGCTTTTGCTCGGGTGACTACACACGCAGGAAGTATTCCTGGAAGTTGTTCATGTAATTGCTCTGTTTCCATAATTCACTTGGTTCCTCTGTAATTGTAGGCAAAACTGATTCTTTTGATCTCGCCAAATCATTTCCTAGGAGTCGATCAATTCCCTTGATTGTCTTACTGTGGACACAGATTTAAGGTGTTTGGTAGAAGGATTAGAGGGGGCAGGAGGAAAATCTTTTTTCACCCAGAGGGTGGTGGGTGTCTAGAATTCACTGCCAGGATCAGTGGTGGAGGCAGAGATCCTCAATTGTTTTAAAACGCACCTGGACATGCACCCAAAGTGCTGTAACCTGCGGGAATGTGGGCGAGGTACTAGAAGGTGGGATTAGTTTGGGTGGATGGCTTATTCGCCCAGCGCAGACATGATGAACTGAATGGCCTCCTTCAGTTCTGCATTTTTTCTATGTTCTATGTTCTAACTTGTACAGTTACCATACCAGATATTAAGTCACTCTCCAGGCATACTTTATATAAAGATGCGGGTATATACTCCCTGCCAACTCCATTAAGTAAAACTTTAGCATTCCAGGCGCTCTCTGGTAGAAACGTTATACCTTTCCCCAGTAAGTTTGGGTTGCTCCTGTATCCCTGAGTGAAATGACATGTCTTCCTACCTCACCTAAAGGATGCGCGGTTCCTTTTTCCTTTGAAAAAGAAAATCATAACGTTCGGGCATCGTTTTCTTAACGTTTATCCTCACTTTCATTTATGTATCTTGTTTTAAAGCTGCTGTTTAAAGCTCTAGCCTGGTATGCTATCCTCTTAGGCAGAGTCTTTTCCTCTGCGCAAACTTTGTGTACCCTGAGTCCTATGGGTTTACCTTGCGATTTCCAGCATTCTGAACGAAGATGTCCCGTTTTGTGTCAATGATAACACGTTGGCTTGCGAACCTCACTTCTATCCTCAGCACCTTCCTTTCTGACTTCAGGAGGTGCTACTTGGGCATTTCCAACTGTTCATTCTTGTCTCCGGACACTTACCTTCCTGTCACTCTCCCACTTTCTATCATTCTTGGGTTTACGGGGGTGATGGACAAAAGGTTTTGCTTATTCACAAGGTCAAAATCATCCACAACTTCCGCTGCCTGCCTAGATTTCAAAATTTTCAGGTTATCTACATAGGTTCACAACACTGAAGGAATGCAATTTTTAAATTCCTCTAAGCGACTTAATTCTCGAAGGTTCTCATATGTGGTGTGTGTCTTTACTGCCCGTATCTACCGGTCAAAATTAAACTGTTTCACCCCCTCAAATTCTACATTTGTCTGCCCAGCCAATCTCTGTCAGTCCTGAAACTTCTGTCCATAAGCTTCAGGGCCTAACTAATACGCGAGGAGAATAGGATTTTTGCCTTCTCACACTCTGCAGAAGCCTCTTTAGGAAGCATCACATAAACTTCATGAGCTCTGCCAACCAACCGGCTTTGCAAAATCAGTGTCCAGCTTTCCTTCGGCCACTTCATATGTTCGACTATTTTTTTCAAAAGATTGGAAAAAAGTGCCTCGACGTCCCTTTCCCCCTATGTAGGAACTGCTTTTATAAATTAAACAGCTTTTTGCTGGGTCCTGGACTGAATTCAGATTCCTCATGACCCGACATTTCCCTGGATTCAAGACTATCCCTTTGTCTTAGTTCCATCATTGTTAGGCTAAATTCCTTCTCCTTCTCCCTTTCCTCTTTTTCAAGTGCAAGTTTTCTTAATTCGTTTCCAGCCTCAAGTTTTCTTATTGTTATTTATTTTTCTGTTTCCTGTTGAAGCTCCAGTTGACTTAACTGCAACTGAATTTTAGCTAATTCTGCTGCATCAATCTCTGACTTAGTACGTTCTTGTTCCTCGTATTTTCCTTCGAATTATTAGAATTATTGACTATTCGGTCAATTATCGCTGCATTGATGACTTTCAATTCCTGAAAAAGGAATTTCAATTCCTACCACAATTTTGCCACCAATTCTTTTCATTTATTCTGAGTTAAAGGTGTCAAGCCACTGAGAGAAACATTTTCGTTTCCCTAGAACTCTGCTGCAACTGCTGAGCCATTCCGATGTTATAGACTCTACCTTATTATTCAAGAAAAATCGTTCCCTTTTTTCATAATTGGTGTTAGATTTGGATCCTGACAACCACGTTTCCAATTAATATGATCCCAAAGCCGACAGCAATTAATATGATGCCAGACACAAGATCCAAAATTTTATGCTGCCCAAGAGACAAGTAATTAATATGATTCCAAACATGAGACCCTCAATTCATCTGATTCTGATCTCAGACGAGCCACCTAATTAATATATTACAACCGCGGTATGAGCAATACACTGTCAATTCAGTCCCGTCACTCCACAGGTCGCAGCATATTCTTAAGCTTTCACACCCAATTGGAAAACTGCCAAAATAAAGACTCTGGTAACCCCAGAATAAAAGAGACCAAACCAAGTATCTTTAGACACCAACAAATTAACTATTTATTGAAACAAAAATCTTAAACACTATTAAGATAAATCTATGACTAAAGACCTGATGATTTTAAACTAACTCCCTGCATTCGCACACATGCATTCAAAAGCAACAGTAGTTAACTAGTTTTAAAATTAGTGTTTTCGAAATTTAGCTGCTTCTCAAGAACGAATAAAATAAGTAAGCCTGTGGATTACCTTCCTGGTGGATGAGGCATTCTAATGTGGAAGTAGTCAAAGGCCCATCGAAGTCTTCATGAGGATGGATGCACTGGTTTGTTCTTCACATGCGTTTAACTGTTGGGCTGCAGGAGGCAACAGCAGTTCCTTCAGCAATACAAACGGTTTCTTGAAAAAAAGGAATTTCTTCTTTAGGCAATTAATTCGGCCCGCAGCTCTCTATAGAATTTTTGCTGAGAGAGAATAAATAGCTCCTTTCTCTTCAGTTCGTTTCGCTGGTGAATCTGTGTTCAGCCACTTTTTTTTCAGTTTTACACACAGTTAAGTAGTAACATTACACCATGTGACCTCTCTCTCCCGCTGCCGCCTAGGTAAAAAAAATGCAGCATCTGGCACACTGTGCCTTAGAAATTCCAGAACGTTCTCTCCTTTAAAGGTGCTCTATTTTTAACAGAGTCTTAAAGTTGCACATTGCTTTTAATCGTAGGCGAAAAAACGAGACATGTGCATGACGCATTCCATACAATTCTATATCATAACTTCTGTGTGAATCCTCACTTACACCACTACATAAAATGAGTACATTCATCGCAGCTTTACCTGAACACATGATCCGCACATCTTCTTTATGAGAACAGTCATGGTTACCCCACGATGTTGAGGGACATTCCCGGAGAACTGATTCGTTACCAAAACAGTTCAGTTCATTCAACCAAACTGGCCTTGAGCCTGGTTCACAAGAAGCAGGAAGCACCATGTCTAATGCTTTTCCACAACCCAGCTGTTTGCAAACCAAGTTAACTTCCACCAGATCCCAGGAGTCATCACAAACTGAGCCCCATGTTTCATTGTAATAAATCTCCACTCGGCCAGCACATGGGTTCCCACCATCGCACAACCTTAACTGCAAATGGTCTGTTGGACAACAATATCAGAGGATGAGACTTACATTTGGCATTCGCCTCATGACTCAATCCAACTCATTGTACCATCACCAGCTAGAAATAAACATTATAAATGCACACGTGACAGGTAAATGAAACTATACAATATTTACAGCAGGCAATAAGTCTGCATTTACCTATTACATATAATGTAAAGCGCAGAAATGTTTCAGATATCCTACAGCATCTGGCGCTGACAAGTTTTGGCCTCCAGTCCCCATTTATATTTCAAACGCTATATACATTGTTAAGGCAATCAGTCACGTGATTAAAGATCAATTTATACTCATGTTATATAACTGTAACTGTTGCTTGTCAATGTATGTTACCCTTAACTATTATCTTGGTCTGACATTTACTGCCATCTCCTATTTCCTTTATCTTGAATAGCAAGTGACTTGCATTTATCTAGCGCCATTAGCGAAATAAACCATCACAAGGTGCTAGACAGGAGTCATATAAAAGAAAGTTAGACACGGAGCACCTAAGGATATATTAGGTCAGATGACCAGAAGCTAAGTCAAATATTTAGGTTTTATGGAGTGTCATAAAGCAGGAAAGAGATTGAGATTAGAGAGATTTAAGGAAGTAACTCTAGCGCGTGTGTCCTTCGCAGCGAAAGGCACGGCCGCCAATGGTGTGCAATTAAAATCAGGAATGCTCAAGAAGCCAGAAGTGGGAGCTGTCAGCCTGGAGCCGATTGCAAAGACAAGAGCTGTGAGGCCAGGAAGGGATTTGAAAACAAGGATGAGAATTTTAAAATCATGCATTGCTGGGCAATGTAGGTCAGTGAGCACAGTGCAGATGGCTGAGTGGCACTTGGTCGAGACAGCAGAGTTTACAGAGGTTGTAACCAGGGAAGACAGCCAGGAATGCATTAGAATCATCGGGTTTAGAGGGAACAAAGCAATGGGTAAGACTAGATTCGGGCAAAGTCATTTGACATTATGAAGGTAGGAAATAGACAGTGGTCGTGATGGTATGGATGTGTGTGAGGAGTTAAATATAATACCAAGGTTACAAGCAGTCCAGCTCAGTCACCGACTGTTGGCATGGGGAGAAATAGAATTGGTGGCAAGGGAGCAGATGCGATGGAGACTGAAGACAATGACTTCTATCTTTTCAATACTGAAATGTAGGAATTTTCTGCAAACGCAGTATTGAATGTCAGACTGGAATTCTGGCAGTTCCCAAACAGTGGTGGGATCAAGAGTGTTGGATTTGAGGTATAGTTGGGTACCGTGAGATACCAGTGAAAACTAACGCTGCCTTTGTGGATATCACTAAAAGGCAGCATGTAAATGAAAAGTCGAAGGACTTTAGTCTTCAGTCTTTGGTGACTTTACAGGAGCGGGAAGAGAAGCCATTGCAGATAACTTTCTGACTATGACTGAATTGATAAGAATGGACCAGCTACATGCAGTCCCACCCAACCGGGTGTTAATGGAGAGTAGTTGGAGCAGAATTCCATGATCAGTCATATCAAAAGCTGCAGACAAGTCAAGAATGAGGAATCGTTTATATTTGTCACAATTACTTAGGATGCCCTTTTTGACTTTGATAAGACTTGTTCTTTTTTATACATACATATTTTATTTTATATTTAGCGATACAGCACTGAAACAGGCCCTTCGGCCCACCGAATCTGCATCAATCCCATATCCCCTACCTACAGCAGGAACAATTTTCAACAGCCAATTTATCTATCAACCTGCACGTCTTTGGCTGTGGAGGAAAACCCACGCAGTCACAGGGAAAACTTGCAGACTCCACACAGGCAGCATCCAGAATCGAACTCGGGCCCTTGAAGCTATGTGGTTGCGGTGCTAACCACTGCGCCACTATGCCACCCTTCAAACTTGTTTTGGTACTGTGGTTTTATTAGAAACGTGATTTGAGGAATTGAAACATGCAGCTCCATAAAAGATGAGCATGGATTTGAGAAGTGGCAACACATTCAAGGACTTTCGTGAGGTAATAAAAGTTGGAGCTGCAGCAGTAATTTGCAAGGACAGGTGGTCAATGGTTTCTTTAAGGGGAGGTGCGATTCCCACCGATTTTAAGGAGAGGAGTCAGAACATGAAGCGAGGGAGAGCATCGTTCATATTGTCAGCTAACATGGGGACCAGGAAGGGAACGTGTGTGTTCAGTAGTTTGGTATAAATAGGGTGCAGACAGCAAGATGCGGATTTCATCGACAGCCTAAGTTCAGAGAGAGCGTGAAGGACTCCAGGAGTGACTCAAGCAATGCGAATTCTGGATGATGGGATGCGGGCTCACTTATAGGAAGTTAGGCCTGGTGGGTTGATGAAGAAAGGGAAGCAGTTTAGGCGACTGAATGGATGTTTTTGAACTTTGTAACTAAAAGTTCACGAGCTCCTCTCCGTTATTTCTGGAGTTGAGGGTGGATGAGGCAGGGGAGTGCTTTGGGAGGAAGATTTGTGATGGAGATGATATGCTGTGCGTGTTCCTTCTCTTCGTGGATGATCGTTGACTAATGAGCATTTTTTTTTCAAAGTAGAGTAGGAACCGATGATGCTTTCTGTGATTCATCCATTCAGGTTTATATTACCAGATAGTTCACCAGATGTCACTTTGCCTCTTTGGTTTAAAGTTTCAACCACCCTATTCATCACTTCCGCTTCACACCGGAGAATGTAACGTCAACCCTTGAATATCAGCAGTCCAATATGCTGCATCTTTGTATTGAACTATGTTCTAGGGTTGTGGTGATTACAACATTATCATAAATCAATTTAATGTTAATTACATAACAGAATCGCTTACTTTTGTAAGGATGGGACTCTGTCTTTGACAATGAAGATATTCGAGTAATTTTCGAAACGAAAACAGCATGTCTGAACAGACAATGTGCAGACCTCTCTTTCCAGACAGGCCAATGCCATTAGGGAAGAGCTTATGTTAAATTAGTAAACGAAACGTGTGAGGCACATTAGCAATTGCGATTGTCTGTAAAAGATCAATGAACTAAACTGCTAATTATATCAATATTTGACTGTTGGACAGGACCAAAGAGGGCAGAAAACAAGATCTCTCTGCGAAATTTTGGTCGGGATCAGGATGTGTCTATGGCAATTGAACTCAAAATATGCAGAGCTCTTGGTTCAGTGGAAAATCAATATTTAAACTGGTTTGGATAAAGGTGATTGGATTTGTTGCATCAGGCACTTTGGAGAATAAAGAATTGGCGTTGTGAGAGGAAACAAAGAGTAGTGGTTATGGATATTTTTCAGGCTGCATGAAGGTTTGTAGTCGAGTTCCACAGGGGTCAGTCTTGGGACACTTGCTTTCCCTGATATCTATTAATGACCTAGGCCTTGTTGTACAGGACATAATTTCAAAGTTTGCAGATGATATAAAACTTGGAAGCATTGTGAACGGTGAGGGTTACAGTGCAGAACTTCAAAAGGACATAGACAATTTGGTACAATAGGCAAACAGGTGACAGATGAAGTTCAATGCAGAGAAATGTGAAGTGATTCATTTTGGTCGGTAGAACATTGAGACAAAATATAAAATAAAGGGCTCAATTCTAAAGGGGGCGCATGAGAAGAGGTGCCTGGGTATATATGTGCATAAGTCATTGAAGATGGCATTACAGGTTGAGAGAGCTGTGTCCTGGGCTTTATTAATAGGGAAAAAGAGCAAGGAAGTTATGTTGAATTTGTATGAGACACGAGTTCGGACTCAGCTGGAGTATTGCGTCCAATTCTGTGTGCCGCACTTGAGGAAAGATGTCAGGGCATTTGAAAGCGTACAGAAAAGATTCAGGAGAATGGTTCCAGGGATGAGGAATTTCAGCTATGAAGATAGATTGCAGAAGTTAGGACTGTTTTCCCTGGAGAAGAGAAGGCTGAAGGTGATTTGATGGAGGTATTCGAAAGCATGAGGTGTCTGGACAGGGTAGATAGAGAGAAATTGTCCCCACTTGTCAAAGGATCGGGAAGGAGAGGGTACAGATTTAAAGTAACGGGTAAAGGAAACAAACATTACTTGACGAGAAACGTTTTCATGCAGTGAGTGGTTAAGTTCCCGAATGCGTAGCCTGAGAATTTGGTGGAGGCAGGTTCAATTGAAGCAGTCAAAAGGGAATTGGGCAATTAATTGAAAAGGAAGAATGTGCAGGGCTTTGGAGAGAAGGCACTGGAATTGAATTGAGTGAATTGATCTCTCAGAGAGCCAGTGAGACACGATGGGCTGAATAGCCACTTGTGCACTGTAACAGTTCTGTGATTCTGTGATATTGCCTCTCCTCCTTATTCCAACCAGAATGCATTAGTTGATACTTCTCTGCATTAAATTTCATCTACCACGTGTCCACCCATTTCACCAGCCTCTCTTTACCCTCTTGAGGTCTATCACTATCTTTCTTAAAGTAACTGGCTAGGATTTCAGGAAAACTCGGCGCTTTTCTTCCAATAGTTCAGCGGTGTTGAGTTTAATCGTTGCAATTGCTTTCTGCACTATGGTAGTTTTTTGTTTAATGTTCTGTGCATTTCACTTTTATAATATTTCCAAAAGTTTTAATGGGAATGCACAGGCAGCGATGGGATCTTAAAGCGCATTTTCCTCTTGTGATACCCACATTAATCCATTTCTCCGGATCCCCGAGGCTGAGCAACCTCCCTCCGCTGCTCCCCAGTTTCAGCTTCACAACATGTACAAGAGACCAGATCTGAGGCCAGCGATCAGAGCAGGTGCACAACCGGGCTGACAGAACATCCCTGGTAGCGGCTTCTGGGTTGATCAATCGAGAGTTGGATTGAGATGAGATTGTGCCATTTGCAGCAGCTCAGATCATTCACTGTGGGGTCAGGTAAAATCTCAATGGAAACTGCTCTGTCTGTATTGTAAATGTACTCCGTATCAGGTATGTATTGCTCCCGGTGGAGAATGTTTATTAAATATAATACGAGTGTTATAATTTTAACAAACAGTGATACTAATAGTTATATAACATTATTGCTAACCAGAGAATACTATAATTATTATCTCACGGTCCAGGTTTGGATCATCCCGGATCATTTAACTTCCACTTTTCTTTCCGGGTTCTATCTGCCACAGCGGGAGATGAGAGCCTGAGAAAGATTTTTACCAGAGCGAATGACGCCGGCATCACTGGAGTGTGGCCAGGAATAGTGATCCCATTCATGTGACTTACACTCCCTCAAAGCGGCCTCGGTCCCGCCGCACTTTACGGCTTCCATCACAATGGGTCCGGAACCTTCCCCAAAGTGAGCCTGGCAGAGTCGGCGGTCCCGCAGCCCAGCTCCGGACACACAACAGTGGCGTCCTGCAGGTCCCAGTAAGAGTCGTCCACAGTCCCCCACTGTCCCTGTAGTGAATCTCCACACTCCCACTGCACCGACCGCCCCCATTCACCAGTCTCAGCTTCACCGTCTCTGTAAAATATTTGAAATATCATCTGGCAATTACAGTCGAATAAACCCACAGGCTTCCAGCGCATGGTCCGTCACCATTCACCAGGCAAGAGGGGAATTAGTGTCAGACTATGTCCAGAACCCGAATAAAACCTAGAGTAAATAACAAACATGGCAAAAAGCAGAGGGAAATGCTAATAAACGGTGCAATCCAGCAAGTAACCAATGGACAGCCAGAAATTCCCACCATCAAAGGAATGGAATCCGTATGGCGATGTCGGCTCAGAACAGACTTCACCCACCATAGCCAATAAAGTCAGGGCTGGGTGGTCACGTGATCTCGATCTCAGCGCTGATTGGTGAGGTGTAAAATGTGATCACCTTTGGGAGCAGTGTTATTGGAGCTGATGCTTCACACTCTGCTTTCAGAGACCCTCAGTTAATGTCCCTCCACATAAAGACAACAGTCATCTCTTAGACAGAATTAAAGATCTTTAGTAACACTGTGAGGGACACATTCCCTTTCTGACTAGCAACATGGCAGTAGGTTAATCCGTGATCAAAAAGGTACTGAGATTGTCGCCCAAGCTTAATACTTAATGGGATGGATTAGAGCAGAGAGATAGCAGATAGTGTGAAAATAAAGGGCGATTACCTGACAGGTCAGATTGACTGTTCCCAGGCCTGCCTGAAATGAGAAGTTGACAATTGCAGTTCACTGGAGCAAGAAATGAATGAAACTGTCAGAAAGAAAAGACACAAATACAACTAACTTCAGGGTCATTATTCCCGTCACGTTGCAGAATAAATTATATTGGGATCTGTGATCTCATCTGAGCTTCATTCCTTAAATTGAAAATACAATTTCTGTAACAAATTAATTTTGGTAAAGGGCCAAAATGTATCCAGAATTGTTTTCACATATACACACACTGAGACCCGGATACACTCTCTCCTTGTGGTGACGGTGGGTGGGCTCCACGTATTACCAATATGACGGTGCTCCGAGAAGGTGGTGGTGATGGTTGTCTCCCTCAAATAATCTTACAATGAAACAGCACAGAGGGACGCCATTCAGCCCATGGTGCCTATGCTACTTCTTTGTAAGATGTGTCTCATTATTCCCACTCCCTTTCCCCATTCGCCCTGTAAATTTGTGTTGATGGTGCTCTCACCTTTGATGACCGTGTTGAGGTGCCCTGAGAAGAGGGTGCTGATCGACCAGCTTGTAAACCCGCTGGTGATGGTACTCTCATTGAATTCAGCATTCCGATCTCAAGTTTTTGAAGGGATGGTAACAGAAAGTAAATATTTTCCGATCCTGAGGTAAATTTCAATGCCTTTTAATTTACTGCAAATCAGTAATACAGAAACATTAATTACAAATAAAAATAAATTCAAAGGAGGTCAAGTGAAACGGGACAAACGTGGGATATTCAAAGCTCAGAATTTAAACTCTTGAATGAGTTACAAAACCAGCTACAGAGGTGGTTAAGGGATTACAAAATACAGTCAATACAGAGAGTTTATAAGTACATGTTTCTCATGGCAGATCATTAGGTGGGTTAAGAATCTAAATAATTAAATTATATCAAATTATTTTAGGTACAATTTGAACAACTTTCGCAATTAAGTGAGCTCTTGCACATGGCAGAAATAAATTAATTGATCAAATTACAGTTATTTTAGCTTAAAACATAAGCAAAGCACTGGGCAAAAGGAACTCACATCAAAAAAAATCTGGATTCTGTGCGTCAACAGCATTATCAGTAACTTTTAACAATCTATCCCTACAACACATGGGCCAGTGCCTGAAGAAACGTTACCATGGTTATAAATAACCAAACACGCATCGAACATTTACAGTACCGAGACAAATTGTTCTTGGCACTGTCTGTTGAATTTAAATATGCAAACAAATTCAGGATTTGTTTCGCAAGGTGACCAGAGTATGGAACATGTGGAAGGACATTAAATAATTTAATAGGAGTAGGATTAGTCCATACTGCCTACGCATATATCACTGTTCAATAAAATCATGGCAGACCTACTGCCCCCAAACCACTTTCCCGGCCTTTCCCCAGGGATTGGGAAAGAACTCCGCATCTGTCAATAAACACTGCATCACACGATATAAAAAGTATGGGACATTTGGAAAGAGATTCAGAAACACGTCTGGATATTAAATGCTCCACGTAATGTATGAATCATGCAGAAAGAGACTGAGAAACACTAATCATTACACAACACCGTGCATATAAATGTATAAATTAGAAAGCATGATATACTGTAAAAATGGTTAGTTTTGAAGATTGTCACTGACTAAATGAAACAGCTCATATAGCGAATCCCCCTGAGATCTGTCGCAGAATTTTTGGAGAGTGTAATTGATAACTCTATTAATAATTAGTGCAAGTGAATCAATATTGGTTCCACCTCCAGGTAATATATTACACAATATTTATAGTCATTTCCGAACTTTCCAAATGCTGTACAAACTATTTCATTTAATTCTCTGAATGACTGGGCACTTCACTGAGAAATTCCGAGGGAAGAAATCTCAATGTGGATGAGTTGGATGGATGCAGATCCCGGTATTCTGCAGTTCTGACTCCCATACACTCGATTGTAACACAGAGCACTTTCTACTTCCAGGAGTCTCCATTTTAAATGCCTGATTAGAATTTTAACTCCACTCTGCTGCGTCTGTCCGAGAGCCACTGGAAACAACATAAAACCAACTCTTGCGGTATTTATGTTCAATTTTTATAACAAAACTAAATTTAACTCAAATCTTTCTGGAAATGCAATTAAATGTTAATCAGATGACAAATATTCGATCCTTTTTTGATGTCAGCGACAATAATTGGTTACAGTTTCCTATTTGATTTTGATGAACTTAAAATCAAACAGGACAAAATGTAAAAATGTATTAAGTGATAAATTTACAAATTAAGGAAGCTGTTTCAATATTCAATTCATACCAACTCAATAAATGACAAATTTAAATAAATATGCACATTTCCTGTAAATTGATTTTGATCTGGGGCCGATTGCTAAGAAAAAAGATTCAGGGAGTCAGCTACATTCAATACTTTCTCCAAAGAAGGGTCACTGACCCGAAACGTTGACTATGCTTCTCTTTTCACAGATGCTGCCAGACTTGCTGAGTGGTTCCAGCATTTCTTGTTTTTATTTCAGATTTCCAGCATCCGCAGTATTTTGCATTTGTATTTATTCCATACTTTCTCTCCGTTCTGTGGCTTGCAGAAAATATTCTGAAAGTACCTTCAAAATCAGGATTTTAGAATACAATCCCTTTGACAAAAACAAAAGAAGATTTATCATGGAAGTCTATAATAACATTGAGGGAACATTTCCCTGTCGAGAACCAGCATTTGTTGTCGATAGACATGAACAAATGTCACCAAACCCGCACTAGAAACAGTGAGAAACTGCATCGAATCATCCACCGAAAAACTCCGCAAAAATATGGAGCAGGTGGAAGGAGACTATTCATGATATCTCATTAAACACTTCACGATGTTTTACATAAAAGCAGCATGTGGAAGTAGACTTTGTCACATTAATTATTACTTGACATTGTACATATGAATATGTGAAATGAGTTGAGAATTTACAATTAACAAGTTTGCAGACGACACTAAGATTGGTGGAGTAGCAGATAGTGAAGGGGACTGTCAGAGAAAACAGCAGAATATAGATAGATTGGAGAGTTGGGCAGAGAAATGGCAGATGGAGTTCAATCCAGGCAAATGCGAGGTGATGCATTTTGGAAGATCCAATTCAAGAGTGAACTACACAGTAAATGGAAAAGTGCTGGGGAAAATTGATGTCCAGAGAGATTTGGACGTTCAGGTCCATTGTTCCCTGAAGGTGGCAACGCAGGTCAATAGAGTGGTCAAGAAGGCATACGGCATGCTTTCCTTCATCTGACGGGGTATTGAGTACAAGGAGTTGGCAGGACATGTTACAGTTGTATAAGACTTTGGTTCGGCCACATTTGGAATACCGCATGCAGTTCTGGTCGCCACATTACCAAAAGGATGTAGATGCTTTGGAGAGGGTGCAGAGGAGGTTCACCAGGATGTTGCCTGGTATGGAGGGCGCTAGCTATGAAGGGAGGTTGAGTAGATTAGGATTCTTTTCATTAGAAAGACGCAGGTTGAGGGGGGACCTGATTGAGGTATACAAAATCATGAGAGGTATAGACAGGGTGGATAGCAAGAAGCTTTTTCCCAGAGTGGGGGATTCAATTACTAGGGGTCACGAGTTCAAAGTGCAAGTGGAAAGGTTTAGGGGGGATATGCGTGGAAAGATCTTTATGCAGAGGGTGGTTGGTGCCTGGGACGCATCGCCAGCAGAGGTGGTAGATGCGGGCACGATAGCGTCTTTTGAGATGTATCTAGACAGATACATGAATGGGCAGGAAGCAAAGAGATACAGACCCTTAGAAAATAGGCAACAGGTTTTGATAGAGGATCTGGATCGGCGCAGGCTTGGAGGGCCGAAGGGCCTGCTCCAGTGCTGTGATTTTCTTTGTTCTTTGTTCTTTAATACAAATTTCTAAATTTGCAAGGTCATCATTAAGTAAGCACTAATAAATGGAAAATCCTCCGGAGATTTTGGAATAATCAATAACATAATCTTTTGGAGAGGCACTTCACAATTACTGTAATAATTAATGCTAATTGAAATACGATTGGTTCTGACTCTAGTTAATATATTCTACAATGTTTATAGACCATGTGCAACACTCGAACGTGGCACAAGCTATTTAAATTATTTCGGTTCCATTCAGCATAACACAGAGGTTCAGACAGCACTTCTACTGTGAAATACCTGGAACTGAAATGCTCGTGTGGGTTCAGTCGGCCAAAGGCTTAGCTTTGACTGCTGTTCTAAAATCCTTGTGTTAAAATAAACCCCAAACCCCGAGACCTTCTTTTCTTCCTGTGATCACGCTCTAATTCTAGATTTTGTGTTTGAATAATCTGCTTAGAATTTCAACTCCAGTCAGTTGCGTCGGGAGAAGAGCCGCAGAGGACCAAAAAAATCAAATTGCCACGATATTTATTTTCAATTTTGGATTTAAATCAAAGTTTCGCACATGTCCCACCTGGGAATTGCGAAGATGTGTTAATGAGATGCAATATAATATAAAAACAATATTTTCTGATGGCGAAAGAATTGATAATGGTTCCCTATTTAATATTGATATAATGTAAAATTCAACCAACAGCCCAAGCTCCGTATTCAATGTGAATTCTACAAATGAGATGAACTATTTCAATATTCGCTTCATACAAAAGCAATGAAAAAAAATTGTTTTCATTAAGCATGCCTGCTTTTTAAAAATAGTTCTGAATAACTAGCGATTGGAGAAAAGGATGCAGGGAGTCATCTGCAATTATTTTTTACCCTGTCTGTGCCTTGAATCAAATGTTCTTTAAATGATCCACAAAATATGACTTTTGTCTCCAATTAGGCAATATTCACGTTAATATAATTAGTTAAATATATAAAGTATCTGATAACACTGGGACTAAGTTTCCCTGTTAGCAAACCAATAACGTTTTCTTTATAGACAGAGATTAATAAATGTAACCAATCACACACGGGAAGTAGTGAGAAACAGAATGGAATCATCGATGCAATAAAACAGCAAACATCGAGCTGTTGCAAATGTACTAAAGAACAATATCGCTAACTCATTACACACTACATGACACTATGTAAACATATATGATTGGGAAAACTTAAATATATTTAGGCACTGCACATTTAAGTGGAGGAAATAGAATAATGAATTAATATAAAAGATACTAATTTTGAAGATCGCCACTAACTGATCAATAATACAGAGCAAGTTCCCAACGATTTAGGTACTTTCAGTAACATCATTTTTGCAGAGTGCATTTGATAATTATACTAATAATTAAATCGAATTGAGAAAATTTTGGTTCCAGCTCCAGCTGAGAGGTTATTATAGATTTAACATAACACTGTAATACAGAAGAAACTATTTTAAAATATTTAGTTTCGTGAACTGTACCACTGGGCGAGCAGACAACACTTGTGTTGAGAAATATCTGTGACAGAAATGCATGTGGCGGTTCAGTCGACAGTAGATGTAGTTTTGACTGGTGTTTTACACTCAGTGAGATAATTTACACCCAGACTCTGATACACTCAATTCAAACAAAGTCGGCGTTCTACTTCTATCAGACTCGTTTTAAATAATCTGATTAGAATTTCAATTCCAGCTGGCTGTATCAGCATAAGAAACTCAGGGCAAAAAATAAAGCAAACTATCGTGGTCTTTGTGTTCGACACAAATCTCAACTGGGAATTTAAAAGACCCGTTAATTAGATGTAAAACAGTCCATCTCCTTTAACGTCACTGAAACAGTATTGCTGTCAGCAGCAGCTCAGTTGGCAGCACTCTCACCTCTAAGTCAGGAGACGGTGGGTTCAAGTCTAATCCCAGAGACTTGAGCACAAAATCTGGGCAGCCACTCGGAAGAAAAATTAATCCGAGGCTCCCTCTGCCCTCTCAGGTGCACTACTTGAAAGAAAGATGGAAGACTTATCCCTAGTATTCTGGCCGATGTTGATCCCTCAACCAACATCACACACACAAATACATGTTCTTCTGGTAATTATCACAGTGCTGCTTGTATTACATAACTTTGTAGAAGCAAAAAAACAGTACACAGCTTGTAGCTAATCTAACCACAACCAACGGTCATAAATTGTAGACAGAGCAGCTAACCACAATCAGACATTACGGCCAGAAATGGTGTCTGGAGTGGGCATTGAATTAAGGAAGTAGCTTGTTATTGTTGAAACTGATGTTTCGCTGACCTCGGACCTTGCATTGTGCACCGTTACGGTGGCAGTCTTGTGGGTGCTTATCGAATTGTGAAACTGTTAGCTCTGCCTTTTTTATACTATATAAGTCCACGGCGATCTGTAGCTCTTTGGGTGTAGCACTGAACCGCATTTAGGTAAGGTGTGCTGCCCCATGATATCATGCAATAAAGGGTTTGATTCTCAACGTCTGAGTCCGGAGAATTTGTTCAACAATTGGGCACAATCTGGATTTTCTCCAACAGTTTGGCGTAGTCGGCAGGATCCCTGAGTTCACGGTATCCAAAAGAACCTAGTGAAAAAAACTAATCGACAGGATCAGGGGTAAGTCAGCTTTTCTGCGACCCTAGTGTCTCAATCACCCAGCCTGAGCCTGAATTAAGAGGGCTACGGGGCCCCATGTGAAGGCCAGATAACTGGGAGAGGGGGACTAAAGGGGTCAAGGAAGAATTGGCAGAAACCTGATCAGAAAAGATCTAAAATTCCGCGAAGGGAAGTTGAAAAGGAGATGAGTAGAAAATCCAGTAAAATGTGGCGAATTCGGTGTAGTAGTAGTACCAAATTCCGGGAATTTGGTGATCCTAATTTGAATTTGCACGAGCTGTTCCTCCACCGGGTGGAGTAAAGAGGCTGTGGGACAAAGGCGTTAGGACAACCGTCTGGGACGGTGAACGACTGGGGCTGTAACTAAACTACCAAATTGACCCGACAGGCACGTGATCGTTGCTCCTGAAGACACGAGCCGGAATCTGGCCCCAGAGAGAGAGGCTGTGGGACGGAGGGAGAACGAAAGAGCGTTGGCTTGAGAGACAGGGGTGTGCCGGTTAGCTGACCTTGAGAATTTAACATTAACTGCGCCTGTTCATATCCTTGGGTCTATTTGTTTGTTGTGTCTTGTTTGTTTTCCTTTGTTTTAATGCTACTTGATTCATAGAAAAGAACTCGTAAATTTAGAAGGTTTTGAGAAAGTAGAAGTAAAAGTGGACTCAACGGCTTCCAAGAAGGAAGGGTTGCCCCCGGGGACAAGTAGACCATGTCCTCTGGAGAAAGGCGACCCGCGTCCGTTTGCCCCCTCGAAGGAGACGCAGAAGTGTCACGGTAAATATGTGTTTTAAAGATAGGTATGTTTTAAAGTAAAACCAAGTTACGGTGTCTTTGATTCAACTTTGAGAATGTCGGAAGCTTCCGCGAATGAATTGAATATCTGGGAAGAATAGCTTGTATTCTGTCGAACTGACTGTCGTTAACTCTTTGTTGGCTGGCTTTAATGTTAAAAACATGAGTCTATTAAGTTGTTTGGAATTGAATGAGTGTGAAAAGTGATTGTTCAGTGTGTTCATTTCGATTTAAGATTGTGCACCCAGGAATGGGATATAAAATTGAATTATATTTTAAGTTAAAGTTTTATTTTTAGTTGGTTTTGCAACTGTGAAATGGCAATGAACAATTTTCTGAGGGATAAGCTTCAGCCTTGAAGGTCTGAAGATGTCTGGCAGAAATTTAATTTGGGGTTTGGAACATTGTTTTAATTGGAAACTCTGCTATTGTATTATTTTACAGTCTAAATTTGAAGACATGTTTTACTGACTGTTATCTTGTTTTAAGGGAAAGAAAGGATAGAAAAGGAGGTATAGGAAAGATTCTGTCTGTCTAAAAAGATGGAAGTTTGTGTCAGGACCTTGTGTTAAGTCTTTTCTTGTAAGAATGTTAAATAACTTTTTCTTTAGTTTTTGATTTTATTACAGTCATTTGAAAAGGCGCCTGTAGAAAGAGCAAGAAAATGATGTAATTTACCTATCTTTTAAAATAAGCACGTGCTATTCTGTTCTGTGTGTAGTTAATAAGTATTATAAGTTAATAAGTCTGAATTGAATTAATACTGTTAAGGTTAATTGACCTGTTTAAGTTGAAGAACTGGAAATGTCATTTGCAACCACAATGAACTTTCAAGTTTCGCATGTTGAGTTTTGGAGGAGTCTTAAGTTCCGAACAGGGGACTCACTCATATAACATCGGCAGTTTTGATTTTTAAATATTATTGCAATGAATTGGAATTGGAATCATCTTTGTCGTAAAATTCCTTGGATTAGGAACCTCTTACAAGAGATACAAAAAGTTTGGAAACAATTGGAGTTTAATCTAAAATGCTGTCTTTCCTGAGGGAGATGATTTCCTTTGAACTTGAAAAATGTTACACATTATTTTGTTGTTTTTAAACCCTAAGGATACCAAAAGGATTGAAAAGGTTCAAAATATGTAGTTATTTTCGATCAGAAAAGAAAGGTTTCGTAAAGTGACGTAGCTGAGAATGTTTTGCTCCGCCCCCTTGGAGACAAACAAAGAACTTAACCCGCTGCAGCTTTTTGCATAGCTGAGAGTCAAATTTATACATAATGGACATTGCCAAATTTTACATTTCTAAGTTGACAGATAGAATTGGACAAATTAAACCATTGGGCTCAGGGGCAGAGCCACAATGGATTCTTTTTAAGCAGGTGACGGTAGGTTCCAAGGCCACATGAGAACTGATGCCACAACAAGAGATCCAGCAGCTTAGAGAATATAAAACTGAATTGCAGACATCAAATATCATAGCATCTTTATCAAGGAGACAAAATGCTTGAGAAGGAAAGATAGTTGCAAACACTTCTGTCCTGAACGTACAAAAAGTACAACCAAGTCTGGACATAAGAAATTGGAATCAATAAACAAAATTTAACTGATATGACTGGTGATTTAAAGCACTAAAAGGGAATTGTATCTGATATTTAAGAGGACAATCAAAGTTTTAGAAAATAACAAATCAGTGGTTTACTGTGTTGGACTTTAGCGATGGGTTCCGGTCCATACAGTTGGCACAAGAGTGTCAAAATAAATTTGCATTTACGTTCAAGGGACAACAGTACTTCTGGACGTGTCTCTCCCAGGGATTTTATAATAATCCATCGATATTCCACCTTCCTTCAAGAAAGTTAGAGTGAAAGTTAGGCTGAAAATGGCACCGATAATGAAGGAAAGGTTTTCTTATTTGGGAATAATAATAACACAGGGAAAGCATGAGACAGAGCAAAAGTGAGTGGAGACAATCCTCGAACTCCCCTAGCACAAGATATTAAAGCTCTAAATAAAAAGGACTGTTCCTATTTCTGGTTATGAGATTAAACAGACAAGAAGCAACAACCCCCACTGTTAACCCCACATCCGAATTACCGACGAGTAAGGTTACGACCCAACAGCCAAAAGTGACTGGTCTCCCTTGCCCGGTCTTGACTACAGGACTAGAAAATAGACTTGTGAGAATAGAACCAAATAAAATTGTATATGATAATGTAAAGCTTGAGTTGGTACCGGTAATATTGATTTTCTCAGATATCCAGCTACCTGACTGGTGCCCTGATAAGACCCGAGAGTTATACAAGGTATTACTGTAACAATTGTTGAGACAGGAATTTGGTAATGAGAAAATAATAAAGGGAAAGAGCCATAAACGCAGTTTGGTGAATGACGCAGCCACAGTCCTTAATACAGGAACTTCAATTGTCAATACTATAGATTTGGAAAATGTGGACCAGAAGGTTAGAACTCTCAGTCAGCTCGTAAAGGATATTAAAAAAAAGGAACAAAAGACACAGAAGTGGTGTAGCTAAAGTCGGACAGGATCTGTCAAAAACGGTGACAGGACTGGTGAGAGTACGGGAAGGTCATGCTCATACTATTAATGATATCATAGAAAAGGTAAAGGAGGTCCACGACATTTCAAATAATGAAAGTGTTTGTAGTACATACGGTCCTTGGATGTTAGAGCAAACGAAGGAAAATTGGAGGCAAATTGATGCAGGACAGGTACCAGTTTGGATCAATTACACCCAGTTGGAGGACTTAGCTATTGACACAAATGATAAAATTATCAGGTGCCAACTCAGAAAACTTAAGGTATGGAAAGGTCAGGAATGTGTAAATGCAGGATCTATGAGTATTGGAGTAGTGTTGGGAATACCTGTAATTCTGAGAGATAAGTTAGGGATACAATTACATGAAGTAGAAAATATAGGAGTGATAAGGGGAAAATATTACATAAAATACAATGATATTTTACCATATGTTGTGGAAATTGGAAAAGAGGTAATTGGAACAATATTGTCCATTGTCTGAGTGTAGGCTGGAAAACCAGGTGATCATGTGTCCTCGTCCTATATATAAAACGGCAGAATCAAAATGTGGATTTAATACCACTGTAAATTGCACCATGAAGACTAGGAAAGCATTGTCAGGACTAACCCATGTGGCCTATATGGGAAAGGGGAGATATTGCTTAACCACCACAGCGAAGGAGTACCAGTATGGACATAAACGGACTTGTCCGGTGAACAACAGTATGTTTTGGTTCAACCCACAATTACCAACCCGAATAGGGAAGATGGAGTTGGTACAGATACATGAGCAAAAGACAGAAACGATAACTGTGACACAATGTATCAAGGAGGAATTGACAAATTAACTCAGAGAATATGAATATACTATTCAGCCATTGCTCACATGCTTGGGTAAAGAGAGACAGCAGCTGGAATCCATTGCAAGCTGGATCAACAGTCGAAGATGCGACAAGATGAGATTGACAAGATAAATGATTCTACCTGGAAGGAGGACTTATGGAACTGGGGGTCAGACGTGCAGATACACCCCTGGTTTAGAATTATCTCCCATGTCCTGATAGCGCTTTTGGGTATCATGGTGTTAGATTTGACGTACTTAATTTGGCAACTTAAGAAATTAATTAGGCAATGCAAGAGGATGTATGAATACAGGTTGGACAGCTACCCGAAAAGCAATTAGTGTTCGAACTTGCTCTGTAAAAGGAGGGACAATTAGTTATGCCATAAAAAGGGTAATTGTATAACCTTTTCATATATACTTAAAGTGAGCAAATAAATGATCAATGTACTTTATGAAATTGTATTATGTTTATACAATCGATTATGTAACAGTGATGTTTAAATGAATTTTTAATTGTACAAGTGTACCACCTTTTATGTTGTAAGCAAGTATTTGAAGCCCCTGCAAAACATATGCCTTTACAAAATTCCCGCTGCCCCCTTGTGATATAAGCAGGCAACGTATTGAGTGCGACCCCTGCGGGTGTTGAAGGCTGTTTCGAGACAAATAGAGACCATTAAAGGCACCGAGGTGGGATCAAGGGAAGGATTCTTAAAAGGGTTGTTGAAGAGTCAAGAGGGGACTGTGAGAACGGAATTTTAGAATTTTAAGAACAGAATTTTATGGGGACATTTAAGATGAGATTAATCAATCATGTATTGCTCGCTTGGCCTTGCGGCTGGTACAGCGCAATGGCAGGAAATAAACTATGCTTCAATGACTACTTTAAATACCTCTCCCCTCCACATACGATGAAATTGTGTTATCATGGTATGATAAAAGGAGGGATTGTTGGAGAATTTTCTGAGCTTTGCTAATTAATTCTTAACTTTGTAAAAATAGAGAAACAGGACGCAGCTTGTAGCTAACCTAACCAATGATCAGGAAATGTAGACAGAGCAACTGACCACAATCATCTGGCTTAGGAAGGGACAGAGCTCATGATGGATTTTGGGGAAGTTAAAGCAGAGTGTTCGTTACTGACTCTTCCGCTTTTATCATGTTTGTCCAACCTAGCCAGAAGTAACGGCCAAATATAGTACCTGGAGTGTACGTTAAATAGGGAACAATAGCTTGTTATGCTCGAACTAACGCTCTACTGACCTCGGACATTGTAAAGGGCACAGAGCTGCAGGTGGTCTTGTGGTTGTCCTGTGTTTGATGCTTAAATGTGAAACTGCTAGCTCTGCTTCTTTTATACTATATAAATCCACGGCGATTTGTAGCTGGCGGGAGCAGCACTGGACTGCATTTAGGTAAGGTGTGCTCCCCCATGATATCATGTAATAAAAAGTTTGTTCTCAACGTCTGAGTCCGGAGAATTTGTTCAACAATTGGGCACAATCTGGATTTTCTTCAAAAGTCACATGGAAGGACAAGGGCAGCAGATGCATGTGAACATTACAACTTGCAAGCTTCCCTTCAAGTCACACAACATCCTGGCTTGGAATTTTATCGCCGTTCCTTCACTGTCGCTGGGTCAAAATCCAGGAACTACTTTCCTAACAGCACTGAGGGTGCACCTACACCACATGGACTGCAGCAGTTCAAGAATGCGGCTCACCATCACCTTCTCGAAGGCAATTAGGGATGGGCAACAAAAGCTGTCAAACCAGCGATGCCCACATCCCATGAACTAATAAAATAAAACTGTATTTAAAAAGATTAGTGGTCCTAATACAGAAGCCTGTGGAAGACGACTTCATACTTTCAATCTGAAGAACAATTGCCCCCCACATCTCTTTGCACTCTCTTCCTCAGCAAACATCATATCCAAACTGTCATTGGCCCTTTACTCCACCGGTTTCAGTTTACCAGACACGTTTCGTAAATGTTAGTTGATCAAACACCTTTATAAAGTCCATCTACATGACATCAACTGTACGTCCTTCCTCAACCCTACCTGTTACTTCATCAAAGAACTCGATGAATCTGTTTATCATAGAATCATAGAACAGGTCCAGCAGAGGGGCAGGTATTTACACCATCTTTTCCGTGCCAGCTCTTTGCAAGTACCACTCACCTAGTCCCACTCCTCTGGCTTTTCTCTGTAGCCATGTTTATTTTTCTGCATAATTGCCCTATTCTTTTTTGAAAGCCAAGATTGAATCAGCCTGCACCAACATCTCAGACAGTTTATTACAGAACCTAATGACTCGCTATGTAAAGGTTTGCCCTCATGTTGCTGTCATTTCTTTTGTCAATCGCCTCAAAACGGTGCCCTCTCGTTCTCCATCCTTCCAAGAATAAGTACAGTCTCTCCATATCTGCTATACTCAGACAACTCTTAATTTTGAACACCGCTATAAAATCATCTCTCAAATTTCACTTATCTAAGGAGAGCAGAACCAACTTTTCCAAACAATTCACATAACGGCATTCCCTCCTTCCTGGAACTATTTTATTGAATCTTCTCTGCACCCGCTCTAATGCCTTCAAATGCTTCCTAAAGTGCGTTGCCCAGAACTGGGCACAATACTTCAATTGAGGGGAACCAGTTTCTCATGCAGGTTTATCATAACTTCCTTGCTTTTCTACTTTATGCCCCAACTTATAAAGCTCGGGAGACCGTTGGCTTCATTAAACATTTTCTCAAGCTGCCCTTTGAACGTCACTGACTTGTGCACATATAACCCCAGGTCCCTCTGCTCCTGCAGCCCCTTTAGAATTGCACCTTTCATTTTATATTACATGTTCTTGTTCTTCCTACCAAAATAAACCACTTCACATTTCTCTGCATTAAGTCCATCTATTTTATATATATACATATATGTATATATAAAAGAAGGGCTGCTACCACTAACTCCTGAAGATCTCCACTGTATACTTTACGACAGTCAGCACTGCTTTACGTTTCCTGTCACTCATCCAATTTCATATCCATTCCGCTACTGCAATTTTTACAAATGTGTTCTAACCCCACCAAAAAGCCTGTTCTATAGCTCATTATCAAATGTTGTTTGGAAATCCATGTTTCCACATAACCCTCATCAAACCTTTCTGTTACCCCATCAAAAAACGCAAGCATTTATTATTCCATGATTTCCCAACCAGCCAATATTTCTTCCTGGAATATGGTCTCTGAAATTTCCCCCATCATTGACATTCTGCAGGCTGGCCTGTATTTACAGGGTTTATCCCCCTCCTTTTTATTCTACAGTTTTACATTTACAACCCTCCAGTCCACTGGCACAACTCCCATATTCAAAGAGGATCGAAGGATTCTGGCCAATGCTTTTGCTTTTTCCACATTTCCTTCCCTCAGCAACGCTCAAACATCTCCTCAAGACTGGGTAAATGGTCTACTTTATAGTTGTACAAAAAGTGTTGAATTGAAAGGAATTAACTGAACCTGTTTTTTCAGTCTATAATTAACATCAGTCTCCATGGACCCTAATTTTGCCACTGGAGGGTTTCCCTTTTCTATTAATAAGGTACTCTTTACAGTGTGCTATCCCATAGAGTCAGCGGAGGCATCACACCTGGCAGTAACAGGGATCAGCGGCCCTGGAGACAGGGAGAGGATAGATCAGGATATGAGAATAATAGATTGGAGTGTTAGAAAAATGGGTGAGAATCTGAGAACAAGAGATTGGAATGTTACAACAATGGTCAGGAGTTTCTCCCCTGCCTTTGACTTTCTTTCTGCATTTATGATTGGCTAACATTGGATCGCCGAATCTATTTCGCCCTTTTAACGATGCAAACGATGTATTATCCCATCCTTGCTATTGTTGGTGTCGCTGGTAAGTGCCTCTCAAAAGTTATTGATTCTATAAATTAAGCTTAACTTCAGTACTGTTATTGTCATTTACTCTGTCTTGCTTGTTGATATAATTGTTCCTGGTAACTCTCTGTGTCCAGCTATTAGATCGTGATATTTGATTTAACTGTATTATTTTCTTGGCACTTGCATTTTGGGAAGACTAAATCTATTGTCATTGATTTCCATCAGAAATTCTGTTCCCGATCCACCCACTCCATCTCGCGCCCTGGCCAATGTCTGAGAATGAACACGACTGCTCACAAAATCGGTGACCCTTTGATCCTAAGCGAAGTTCGAATCTCTTAGCCTCTGTATCAGCAAAATTGCCGACTGTCACCTTCATAATATTGCACGTCTCCACCTCTCCGTCAGCTCATCTGCTGCATAAACCCTCATACTTGCCTTTGTCGAATCCAGTCGAATATTCCACAGTTTTTCTGGCCACCATCACAATTAAAAGCCTCCTTAAATTTCAGATCATCCAGGACAATGCTGCCTAATTCACACCAAGTACAGTTCATCCATAACCCCTATGCTCACTCACCTATCCTCGCTCCAGGTCCGGCAATGTTACAATCTTAATATACTCATTCTTGGGTTAAAATCTCTCAATGGCCTCCACCCTCCGATTAGGCCCATTCCCCTGCACATTTACCATATTCCAGGCACTTCTTGTAGTTTGATTATTTATCATTCCCTTTTTATGGTGAATTTCTTTCTCTGTGGATCTCTCTCTGGCCATGATTTTGGCCTCAGTAGAGTCACTGGGATCGGTGCTGTGGAATCCACGCTGGTGATCATTTCTGTTGTGGCCTGCACGCTACCCATGATGGAGAGGGTGCTAGTCCCTGAGTAACCTACATGGACTGGCAGCGGGAACATGGTCTGAATTTGGCATCAATCAGGCGTTCTGGCAGCTTTCTAACTTGGTCTGCACTGTCCATCTGTGTTAGTCACTCTCAGCTCAACAGGCTATAGTTACAGTGTATCTCTGTCTGCAACATGACAAACAAATGGAGCACAGGCTGCAGTGAGGGGCTGCGCAAAGTATGCGGAGGGTGGGGGGGGGGGCGGTGCTCTGCCCTACCCAGCCGGGTTTCCCGAGAGTACTTTTCCTACATACACATAACCCAGGAGCAGTGTGTGAGGTGACTCTGATTCAATAAGGAGGTGGTTACAGAGCTGTGCCACCTGCTACATTACGACCTGAAGCCTCACACCAGGGTGAGGACAGAACTGCCAGTGACCATTACGTTCACATTTTCATTGAACTTCTGTGAATCTGGATCTTTCCAGGGAGGAGCAGGCGACATATTCAACATCTCCTAATATGTCATCACTCGATGTACCCGGAAGGTGATGGAGGCATCCCATATGGTTTTTCTCCTCAGTTGGGAGAAGCAGGATGAGAAGACCTGTAGTTTTAACAGGATGGCCGGATTTCCGCTGGGGTATGTGGCTCTGTGGGGCCTCCAAGTCAACGGGGAGAGGTACAGAAACTGATATACTCAGTGCATGAATGTGCAGTTGGTGTGTGAACATGCCCAGTACATCATGTTTGTAAATATCCACTAGCCTGGAAGAAGCCACAATACCTTCATTATGAAGTAGTCAGCCCTTCCCCGCGTCTTCAGCTCTCCATGTAAAAAGAGAAATTGTCTCCTCGGAGACATATCCCTCCATACGCGGTTCATTTTCCACCCACCCACCATTGCCCCCACACCATCACTCAAAATGCAAGGACATCAAGTATATAACGAGAGCAATGCAGTCACTAAGAACATCATGCAGAAGACCATCGGCTTCCAATGACTGAACCGTTCAGGTGGAGCCCTCCAGTAGACATTGAAGCAGGTGCCCAAGTTCATGGTGTTCTGCTGCACCATTCATATTGTTGCCATCATGAGAATACAAGTATTGCATCCAGGAATTCAGAGGACACCTCAGGAAGAGGAGGCAGAGAGGATATTTTCTGGAGACCTTCCACCCGAAATGTCCGTCATAGAATTCCTGATAAGATTCTGGTTCCAATAGGATCATGTAACCATATAACCATACAAATTAGGAGCAGAAGTCGGCTATTCAGCCCATATAGCTTGCTCCGCAATTTAATGCTATCATCGCTGATCTGTTTTCTGTCTGAAATTCCACATTCCCATTTATCCCCGATAATCTTTCGTTGCCTTTCCAAACAAGGATCTATCTTACTCAGCCTTAAACGTATTCAATTACCCCACCCCCACCACCTTCTGAGGCAGAACATTCCAAAGTCACATGACCCTCTGAGAGAAAAACATTCTCCTCGTCTCTGTCATAAATGGGCGACACTTAATTTTCATCAGTGCACGCTAGTTCTGGACTCACCCGCAAGAGGAAACATCCCCTCCACATTCACCCTGTCAAGACCGTTCAGGATCTTATATACTTCAGTCAAGTCTCCCCTCACTCTTCTAAGTTCCAATGAAAACATGCCCGACTTGTCCAACATTTCCACATAATACAACCCACTCATTCCAGGTATCAATCTAGTAAATATCCTTTGAACAGCCTCCAATGCATTTTTTTTTTAGAAGTAGAACATTCCAAAGCAGTACAGGCCCTTCGGCCCTCGATGTTGCGCCGACCTGTGAAACCATCTGACCTACACTATTCCATTTTCATCCATATGTCTATCCAATGACCACTTAAATGCCCTTAAAGTTGGCGAGTCTACTACTGTTGCAGGCAGGGCCTTCCACGCCCCTACTACTCTCTGAGTAAAGACACTACCTCTGACATCTGTCCTATATCTATCACCCCTCAACTTAAAGCTATGTCCCCTCGTGTTTGCTATCACCATCCGAGGAAAACGACTCTCACTATCCACCCTATCTAACCCTCTGATTATCTTATATGTCTCTATTAAGTCACCTCTCCTCCTCCTTCTCTCCAACGAAAACAACTTCAAGTCCCTCAGCCTTTCCTCATAAGACCTTCCCTCCATACCAGGCAACAGTCTAGTAAATCTCCTCTGCACCCTTTACAAAGCTTCCACATCCTCCCTATAATGCAGTGACCAGAACTGCATGCAATACTCCAGGTGCGGTCTCACCAGAGTTTTGTACAGCTGCAGCATGACCTCGTGGCTCCGAAACTCGATCCCCCTACTAATAAAAGCTAACACACCATATGCCTTCTTAACAGCTCTATTAACCTGGGTAGCAACTGTCAGGGATTTATGCACCTGGACACCAAGATCTCTCTGTTCATCTACACTACCAAGAATCTTCCCATTGGCCCAGTACTCTGCATTCCTGTTTCTCCTTCAAAAGTGAATCACCTCACACTTTTCCGCATTGAACTCCATTTGCCATCTCTCAGCCCAGCTCTGCAGCCTATTTCTGTCCCTCGGTAACCTACAACATCCTTCGGCACTATCCACAACACCACAGACCTTCGTGTCATCCGCAAATTCAATAACCCACCCTTCTACACCCTCTTCCAGGTCATTTATAAAAATGACAAACAGCAGTGGCCCCAAAACAGATCCTTGCGGTACACCACTAGTAACTGAACTCCAGGATGAACATTTGCCATCAACCACCACCCTCTGTCTTCTTTCAGCGAGCCAATTTCTGATCCAAAGCTCTAAATCACCTTCAACCCCATACTTTCGTATTTTCTGCAATAGCCTACCGTGGGGAACCTTCTCAAACGCCTTACTGAAATTAACATCCTTCCTTAAACAAGGAGACAAAAACTGTACGCAGTATTCTAACTGTGGTCTCACCAATGCCCTGCATAACGGAAGCATAACATTTCTACTTTTATTTCCTCTTGTAATAAAGCGTCTCATTCTATTTGCCTTCTTATTAACTGCTAAAACTGCATACCAACCTTTTGTGACTCGTGCAGTAGAACACCTAGATCCCTCTACACCTCGGAATTCTCCAACACTCCCCCTTTGAGAAATACTCTGTTTTTTTTATTCTTCCTGCCAAAGTGAACAACTTCGCATTTTCCCACATTATAATCCATCTTCCAGATTGCTGCCCACTCACTCAACCTATCTCTATCAGTCTGCAACCTCCTTATGTCCTTTCTCACCATGGCTCCCCCATTCACCACCATTACACCCATCTGAGATGCACCATCACAGCGTCGCCTTGGTCATAATAGTGCAATAATAAACCACCAGCAAAACCCTTTACATTTACATAGTTATCAAACAACATTTTCAATTATACAAACAAAACTGATCTATTGACTCTTGTGTATTCGCTTGGTGCCTATTTTGCGGGTTCCCGCGACTTGCCTAGTGCTGATACACAGTGCTTCCCCAGTGGCTGCAGCATGGCTGGTGGAAGACTGACGACTTTCACTGGGGTAGACTGCAGATGGACTTGCAGGACGCTCTCGAGCAGCTGTGGGCCTTGAGGGCTCGAATTCAGACTGCAACACCTCGGCATGTGAAGCAGAAGCCTGGGCTGGCTGATGGGAAGCAGCAAGGACAATGATGGAGTGGCGGTGAAGGGAGAACAAATACTGACATCCTCAGAGAGGACAGCAGGTTTAAGCTCCACGAAGCCACTGCCAGTAACATGGGGCAACACATCAGCAATCCTAGTAATCTACTGGATAACAGATTGCTCGACTGCTGTGAGAGCCTGCAAAAACCTATGAGCACTGAGATCCACAGCCATGATGGCAGCAGTCTGATCCTGCATGGCAGCAAGCATGGTTCTCATGACCTCAGTCTGAGCTTCCACTGTAGCACTGAAACGTTGGGTGTCTGCCGCCTGTGCTGCAGTGGAAACTGAGACAATGGTTACCAGACGCTGTATCATCGCTGGGTTCGTGAGTGCTGTCATAGAGTTAGTGACCAATTCCACAGCAGAAAGAATGGACTTCATGAGCCATATCCTCTGCGACATTGGAATTGGAATCCTCCATATTCCTTGATGGTGACAACGGACAGCCTGACAGGCCTGTCAATGGATATTGTCTCATCACTCTCTGGGCTGGATTGTATGGGCCCCGTTGAGTTGAGGTCGGAGGCGGTCGACTAGAGAATCGCGATGGGTGGTAGGGGCAGAGAACCTGTCGTCACCCCATCGCCAGGTGATCTTGCCGGGGAGAGGGATAGGCTGACGGTGACTTTCCCACCCAAAGGCCAATTGCGGGCCTTCCGTGGTAACCTAAGGGGCAATTCCTGCTACCTCTGGGACCTGACGAGCCATGTGGGGGGGGGGGGGGGGTGGAGGGGTGTTTGTGCGTACCTCTGTGAAGTGGGGAGTGCACCTTGCAAAACGCGGGACCCTTCCTACTGGCTTGGTGGAATCTCCCTCCTCTATGGGTAATCTATGGACCACAGAAGAACATCCCAGGACACCCCTACCCCTGGGCTTTATGGCCACCCCTTCAATCCCCCACACCAGAGACTTCCAGACTGGCCACGGTGAACCCACCTCACTCACCTTGGGTCCACGTTCCAGCACTGAACTTGTGTCCAAGACCTCTGCAGTACTGAAAGTGACCACCTCTCCTGGTGCTTGTGCCGATACTGCTGAGCTGCCAGTTCTCTGAATGGCCAGCAGCTGTTGGAGGTAGGATCCTCATTTTTAAAGGGACTTGGATCCTAGCATAAGACATTTAGACAAAAAACAACGCAGGGTCGCTTTGGGGCGAGGTGGGGGTGGGTGGCACGAAGAGGTCGAGGTGTTGTTAACCCCGCCTTTCTGGCCCGGCGCTAGGAGCCACGCCTGCTACACATATCCAGCCCCATATCGCTGTGATCGCCTCCTGTCCCACCACACACTAACATATCTATGTTCATCTTATATTGGCCTCCTGTGCATTCCTGATTTTAATATCGTCACCATTGGTGGTAGCACCTTCAGTTGTATGGACCCTAAGCTCCAGAATACCATCTCCGCGCCTCTCCTGCTCACTTTATGTCTTTAAAACACTCCTTGATGCATATTTCTTTGATCCAGCTTTTTGTCATCTTACCTACAATCTCCTTATGGAGCATGGTATCTTATTTTGTTACATAATGCGCCTATGAAACATCTTGGGACATTTTACAACATTAAAGGTGCTATAGAAATACAAGTTGTGGTTATTGTTGCTGTCCAGTCCATCACCCTGTCTATGCACTCATGAATTCTATTACTATCTTGCTCGCTCATCACTATACTTCCACGCTTCATGACTTCTGCAAATTGTGACATTGTGAACTGTAGCCTCCCCTTTCGGTAACCTGTGGCCCATGGATGGACCCTTGGCAGCAAAGGTGATTCTCCCTGAAATACCCCCGCACTAAGCGAGCACCATCACCCACTTTCCAGGGGTTACCATACTGGCACTGGCAATCCCAGCCAACTCACCTGGGGTCTGGGACTCCAAGGCTGCTAATATCCCAGGTGTGGTATAGTACCAACAGTAGTCCCTGCTCCCTGACTATCCCCTGCTGCAACACTTGATTTACTTCTGGTCTGGGACTCGAACAATGGACCTGGTCCCAGACCCGTTGTAGTACCGGAACTGGCACCGATCAGCTGACTGTGCGTGGTGTCATCGCCAGACTTACCTATTGGTCTGGGGCACTATGGGTCTAGGATGTAATACTGGCAGTTCCACTGCTCTCAGTGGCGTTGCCGATACTAGTGAGCAGCTGGCCATGATTGTTCAGCAGCTTTGGCAGATGGGATTCCCATCCTTTAAGGGATGTGGACCACGGCACCAGGCAGTTAATTGCTGAAGAGCCACACGGTGTGTAGGCTCTGAATTTCTATGACAGGCCCGCCGTCAGGAACCCCACTGGCTCCACTAAATTTAGCTCCCTGTCTCCAGCAGAAATTCCTGTCACTGGGAAAATAATTCGATGCATACTGAATGCAACAACAAATGTGCAATTGTCATCCTAAACTCCTTGAAACTGCTGTTTTCACTCCCAACCTGGAGTAAAATATCCTGATAATTTCCCTTGTTTACTTTTATCTTAGTGACGATTGAGATTATTTGTTTCATTGCTTTTTCAGTGGACTCATTCCCAATTATTCCTTTGAAATAATTGAATTCCGTGCTGCCTATCACAGGTGGGGGAATCTCTCAGTCAGTCCAACATTTAATTTCCTGCTCAAGAGCGACGTGCAGCAGACGTTGTAAATCTGAAATAAAAAACAGAAAACGCTGGAAACATTCATCAGGTCTGGCAGCACCTGTGGAGAGAGAAGCAGACTTAATGTTTCAGGTCAATGACCCGTCATCAGAACTGGGAGAGTTTAGCAATGGATCAGATTTTAAACCAGACAAGGAAAGGAGGGAGGGGGATGATTATGATTAACATTGATTTTAACATGTCAGTATCATCCTCTTTTCATTTAATCTCTCCTGCCTTCTATTACAACACTTCCCTTGATCTTTCAGCTTCCATCATTTCAGTACATCACTGGATACAGGAACATATTTGTAAATCTCAATAAGTCCTCAATCAAACTTGCAACTATGCTCCTAGACTGATGTATAATTTCTCTATTTATTCCCCTTCCTCACAGTTAACTTGCTGACGATTGGGATCTTATCTCGGGGAAAATGCGGGCTCTCCAAATGTGTCACTCGCTACCTGGTAGCCATGGCAGCGGCGGATCTCCTGGTCATTATCCTGGACCTGATATTGAGACACATTCCCATTGTTTATCCGGAACAGTTTCATTTCCTGTTGTCCATCCCCGTGTGTAATGTCCACGCTATCCTGCTTTACACAGCCACAGACTGTTCTGTCTGGTTCACCGTCACTTTCACCTTTGATCGATTTGTGGCCATTTGTTGCCAGAAGCTGAAAAGTAAATATTGCAGTGAGAAAACGGCGGCTGTGGTTCTGGGAACAGTGATTGTGCTGAGCTGTTTAAAGAACATCTTCTGGTATTTTATGTTCACAGGTCGGTATTTGCTGTGGAACATCCCATGGTTTTGTGATGCAGCAGAGGATGCTCGAAATTCTCCTGTCTGGGGAGCAATCGAGTTCCTCCATTACATTCTAACACCGTTTGTCCCATTTATGGTGATTGTACTGCTCAATGCTCTCACCGTCAGACACATTTTAGTGAGCAGCAGAGGTCGCAGGAGACTCCGGGATCATAGCAGTGGGGACAGATGCAAAGACCCGGAGATGGATAGCCGAAGAAAATCCATCATTTTGCTGTTAATTATCTCGGCAAATTTCATTCTGTTATGGGCAGTGTTAATGGTGTTTTCGATATGGAGCCGGATGTGGTATTTGGGCTATCACTCTGTATTTCTACCCGAGTTTCTGCGGGAATTGGGTTTTATGCTACAGCTGCTGAGCTGCTGCACAAACAATGCAATTTATGCCGTGACCCAGACTCAGTTCAGAGTGCAGTTGAAGAATGTGCTGAAATATCCCTTTACTCCAATTTTTAAATTCATTCAATGTTGAGATGTGTGCGTGAGATCGAGACAGACCCGTTGTCGGTGCGAGAGAGAAATGCAGGGTGTGTGTGAGAGAGAATCAAGCAGGGAGTGGGTGAGAGAGAGACAGACAAGGAGCGTGTGCGAAAGAGACAGACAGAGAGTTTGGGAGAGAGACCGTTCGGGAATGTGTGTGAGAGAGACAGACAGAGATGGAGTGTGAGGGAGAAAGACAAGGTGTGTATGTCAGAGAGATAGACAGGGAGTGTAGGAGAGTGAGACAGTCAGGGAGTGCGTGAGAAATAAAGAGACAGGAAGTGAGTTTGAAGGAGAAAGACAGGTTGTGTGTGTGAGAGAGAGGGAGACAGACAGGGAGTAGTGTGAGAGAGACAGACAGGGAGACTAGGTGAGGGAGACAGACAGAGAGCGTGTCTGTGTGTGAGAGAGAGAGAAAGGCAGGGAGTGTGTCTGAGAGACAGAGACAGACAGGGAATGTGTGAGAGAGACAGGTAAGAAGTGTGTGAGAGAGGAAAACAAGCAGGGAGTGCGTGAGAGATTTATAGTGAGAGTGTGGGAGAGACAGAGAGGGACTGTGCGTATGAGAGTGAGGTACAGTGTGTGTGAGAGAGACTGACAGGTTTTGTGTGTGAGAGAGAGACTGTGAGGCAGTATGTGTGAGAAAGACAGACAGAGAGTGTGTGTGAGAGACAGACAGGGTGTGTGTGTGGCAGATGCAGACAGGCAGTAATTGAAAGAGAGGCAGACATGCATTGTATGTGAGAGAGACAGAGGGGGCGTGTGTGTGTGATAGAGGCAGTCAGGCCGTGCGTGAGAGACAGACAGTGCGTGTGAGAGATGTAGGCAAGGAATATGTGTGACTGAGGCTGAAAGGGTGAGTGAGAGAGAGAGACAGACACGCTGTGTGTTTGAGAAAACAGCCAGGTCATGTTCATGAGCGAGACTGGCATGGAGTGTGGGACATGCAGGGATTGCCTGTGAGACCGAAAGGGAGGAAGTCTGCATAAGTAAGGCAGACAAGGAGTGTATTTGAGATGCAGACAGGAAGGGTGCATGAGAGACAGTCAGCGATTTAGTATGAGAGATACGGACACGCAGTTTGTGAGCTGGAGAGAGCGACAGGGTGTGTGTGTGTGTGTGTGTGTGTGTGTGTGTGTGTGTGTGTGTGTGTGTGTGTGTGTGTGTGTGTGTGTGTGTGTGTGTGTGTGTGTGTGTGTGTGTGTGTGTCAGGCAAGGCATGAGAGACAGAGAAAGAGAGAGAAAACAGGGACAAGGCTAGAGAGTGAGACAGACAGGGACTGAGGTAGTTGGGGACATGGAGTGAGATAGTGACTGGGAATGGGAGACAGAGACAGGGTTTCTGAATGAGAGACAGGGAGAGAGGGAGTGTAGAGAAATGTAGGTAAACAGGGAGTTAGAGGTGGTGGAATATGAGAGAGAGTGAGACAGAGAGAGAGTGAATGACAAAAAGAGTGACAGGAGTGAGGGAACGAGACAGAGCGGGACCAGGCGTGAGAAGGGGAGACATGGAGTAGAGAGATTGAGTGTGAGAGACAGGCAAGGAGTGATAGAGAAAGAGATGGGATTGCGGGACTGAGAAAGGGAGTGGCAGAAAGTGAGAGACAGACATGAAGTGTGAGAGATAAAGGGAAACTGAGTGCTGGCACAGTGCTGCAGTGGTTAGCACTGCAGCCTCATAGCTCCATGAACCCGCGTTCGATTCTCGGTACTCTCTGTTCGCAAGTTCTGCCTGTGACCCCGTGGGCTTTCGCCAGGTGCTCCGGTTTCCTCCCACAGCGAAGGACTTGCAGGTTGATTTAAAAATTGGCCAACTTAAATTGCTCCTCGTGTCGGTAGGAAATGTGAGATTACTGCAGGGTCAGTATAAATGGGTGGTTGCTGGTCTGCACAGGCTCAGTGCACCAAAGGGCCTGTCTCAGTGCTGCATCTCGAAACAAATAAAAATGAGAGGCAGAGGGAAAGAAACAGCAACAGAGTGAGAGCGGAGTAGGATACTGAGAGATAGGGACAGACAGATCGTGACAGGGATTGGGAGAGACAAACAGACAGATTGTGTGTGGATCGGTCAGACAGACAGAGTGCAAGAGAGAATTACAGGGAGGTGGAGATGAAGAGTGATTCTCAGCCCTTACGGGCCACTGTCTGCCTCAGCAGCGTCCACTTCTCAAAGTGGGGCTGTGGAGGCACCAGAGCTGCTTGCCTTCTGACCTAAGAGCAGCGGGAACATGCTCTGTGCCCTTTATTGGACAGCGAGCTCAGAGCAGAAATTTAGGAAGCTATGTACCGGGCATGTTGTTCCATCAATCTCATTGCTGGGAAGAGCAGGCTCAGGTCCTTCTATGTGGTCCTGACATCAGGTTTCTGAAACCGCAAGAAAATCCGGTGCAGACATGGAGAAAGGGAACGACAGATGGAACATACTGGGTTTAATATTTAGTATGAGCTGTCTGTGGAATTGACCGGTGTCACTGGTTAATTCCCCAGTCTCTGTGAGTGGAATCAGATATTTGAAAATTGCAGTAATATTCCCGACAAGGACTTGGAGTTAAAGATATCAAATCAATAAAACAGATCTCCTGGTCATAATAATAAAAGCAAAATACTGCGGATGCTGGAAATCTGAAATAACAGCAAGAAATGCTGGAAATACTCTGCCGGTCTGGCAGCATCTGTGGAGAAATAAGCAGAGTTAACGTTTCAGGTCAGTGACCCTTCTTCAGAACGAGCAAATGTTAGAAATGTAAATGGTCATAAGCAAGTAAAGCGGGGGTGGGGCAAGAGATAACAAAGGGGAAGGTGTAAATAGGACAAGGTCACAGAAAAGCTGACCAGAAGGTCGTTGAGCAAAGGCAAACAATATGTTAATGTTGTGTTGAAAGATAACGCACGAGTACTGATCGGGTGTTGACAGACTGAAGATTAAACAACCGCAAGTACAAACATGAAAAAAACAGTGGGGAAGCAAACTGAACAAACGAGGATGAAATAAAATAAACACGAAAAAATATTTAAATAAGGAAAAAGAAAAAGTAACTGAAAATAAAAGTAAAATGGAGCCCATCATCTTCTGAAATTATTGAACTCAATGTTAAGACGGGCAGGCTGCAATGTGCCTAATCGGTAAATGAGGTGCTGTTCCTCGAGCTTCCGTTGATGTTCACTGGAACACGACAGCAGTCCCAGGACAGAGATATGAGCATGACAGCATGGGGGAGTGTTGAAATGGCAAGCAACAAGTAGCTCAGGGTCCAGCTTGCAGACTGAGCGGAGGTGTTCCGCAAAGCGGTCACCCAGTTTGCGTTTTTTTTCATTCATTCATGGGATATGGGCGTCACTGGTTATGCCAGCATTTATTGCCCAACCCTAACTGCCCTTGAGAAGGTGGTGGTGAGCTGCCTTCTTGAACCGCTGCAGTCCATTTGGCGTAGGAGCACCCATCGTGCTGTTACGAAGGGAGTTCCTGGATTTTGACCCAGCGACATTGAAGGAACAGCGACATAGTTCCAAGTCAGGATGGTGTGTCATTTGGAGGGGAACTTACAGGTCGTGGTGTTCCCATGTATTTGCTGCCCTTGTCCTTCGAGTTGGTAGAGGTCGCGGGTTTGGAAGATGCTGTACAGGTCTTGCTGCATTTCTACACAGACTGCTTCAGTATCTGCAGAGTCACGAATGGTGCTGATCATTGTACAATCATCAGCGAACATCCCCACTTCTGACCTTATGATTGAAGGTAGGTCATTGATGATGCAGCTGAAGATGGTTGGGTCTAGGACACTACCCTGAGGAACACCGGCAGTGATGTTCTGGAGCTCAGATGATTGACCTCACACAACCACAACCATCTTCCGTTGTGCTCGGTATGACTCCAGCCCGCGGAGGGTTATCCCCCTGATTCCCATTGACCTCAGTTTTGCTGGGGCTCCTTGATGCCATAGTCGGTCAAATGCTGCCTTGATGTCAAGGGCAGTCGCTATCACCTCACCTCTTGAGTTCAGCTCTTTTGTCCATGTTTGAATCAAGGCTGTAATGAGGTCAGGAGCTGAGTGGCCCTGGCGAAACCCAAACTGAGCATCACTAAGCAGGTTATTGATAAGCAAGTGCCGCTAAATGGCACTGTTGATGACTCCTTCCATCATTTTACTGATGATTGAGAGTCGGCTCATGGGGCGGTAATTGGCCGGGTTGGACATTTCCTGCTTTTTTTGTGTAGACGGCATAACTGGGCAATATTCCACATTTCAGGGTAGATGCTGGTGTTGCAGCTGTACTGGAGCAGCTTGTCTAGTGGCGCGGCAAGTCCTGGAGTACAGGTCTTCGGTACTATTGCCGGAATATTGTCAGGGCCCATAGCTTTTGCAGTATCCAGTGCCTGCAGTCATTTCTTGATATCACGCGGAGTGAATCGAATTGGCTGCAGACTGGCATCTGTGATGCTGGGGACTTCAGGAGGAGGCCGAGATGGATCATCAACTCGGCACGTCTGGCTGAAGATTTTTACAAATGCTCCAGCCTTATCTTAATGCTTCAGCTATTGGTGAACCCAATGTCGAGGACACCACATTGTGAGCAGCGAATCCCATCTACTAAATTGAAAGAAGTACAAGTAATTCGCTGCTTCACCTGAAAGTGGTGTTTGGGGCGAGGGATAGTGAGGAGAGAAGAGGTAAATCGGCAGGTATTACACCTGCTGCGATTGCAGGGGAATGTGCCATGGGAAGGGGACGAGGTGGTGGGGGTAATGGAGGAGTGGACCAGGGTGTCACGGAGGGAACGATCCCTTCGCGATGCTGACAGGGGAAGGGACGCTGTAGGTGGCGGAAATGACGGAGGATGATCCTTTGGATATGGAGGCTGATGGGGTGGAAAATGAGGACAAGGGGAACCATGTCGCGGTTTTTATTTATTTACCTTTTATTTAGAGATACAGCACTGAAACAGGCCTTTCAGCCCACCGAGTCTGTGCCGACCAACAACCACCCGTTTATACTAACCCTACAATAATCTCATATTCCCTATCACCTACCGAAACTCGGGGAAATTTACAATGGGCAATTTACCTATCACCTGCAAGTCTTTTGGATGTGTTAGGAAACCAGAGCACCCGGCGAAAACCCACGCAGACATAGGGAGAACTTGCAAAATCCTCACAGACAGTACCCAGAATCGAACCCGGGTCCCTGGAGCTGTGAGGCTGCCGTGCTAACAACAGAGCCACTGTGGTTTTGGCAAGGAGGGGAAGGAGAGATGGTAGAGGTGCGGGAAATGGGCCGGACACGGTTGAGGGCCCTGTCAACCACAGTGGAGGTGGGGGCGATCCTCAGTTGAGGAAAAAGGAAGACATATCAGAAGCGCTGTCATGGAGGGTAGCATCATCAGAGAAGATGCGTGGGAGATGGAAAAACTAGGAGAATGGAATGGAGTCCTTACAGGAGGCAGGGTGTGAAGAAGTATAGTCGAGGTAGCTGTGGGAGTCAGTGGGCTTATAATGGATATTAGGGAACAACCTATCCGCAGAGATGGAGATAGAGAAGTCTGGAAGAGGAAGGGAAGTGTCGGACATGGATCATGTGAAAGTGATAGAAGGTTGGAAATTATAGACAAAGTTGATCAAGTTTTCCAGTTCGGGCAGGAGCAGGAAACTGCTCCGATCCAGTCATCAATGTCCCGGAAAAAAGATTTGGGGGAGGGGGACTGAGGAGGACTGGAACAAGGAACGTTCGACATATCCCACAAAAAGACAGGCATAACTAGGACCCATGTGGATACCCAGAGCGACAGCTTTTATTTGAAGGAAGTGCGTGGAGTTGAAGGAGAAGTTGTTCAATGTGAGAACAAGTTCAGCCAGGTGGAGGAGGGTGGTGGTGTATAGGGACTGATTGGGCATCTGTTCACGGAAGAAGCGGAGAGCCCACAAGTCGTCCTGATGGGGGATGGAGATGTTGGGAGATTGGACGTCCATAATAAAGAGGGGGCGGTTAGGGCCAGGAAATTGAAAATTGTCAAATGAAGTAGGGCGCCAGAAGAGTCAAGGTGGGAAGTGACTGGACCAGAGGAGAAAAGATAAAGTCAACATTGGAAGAAATATGTTCAGTGGGGCAGGAACAGGTTGATACAATGGGTCTGCCGGGACAGTCCAGTTTGTGGATTTTGGGAAGGAGAAGGTGTAACCAGTCAAACAATTTCTATCCTGTGTCAGTGGACAGGACGCAAAGGGAACAGATTGAGAGACATCGTAACATGTTACACTCAGTGGGTGGACACAAACTGCTGACCTGGTGTTTTTCTAGGTGGGAAGGGAGCCAGTCCCAATCCCAAATCCTCTCCCCTCCCTCTCTGCCAGGGAATGGACATGTATCTCAGTCTGGTGTGTGTGGGTTGTGTGCTCTCAGTATCCCTCTGTCTCAATCTTGATCACTTTCAATCCTCTGTTTTCTAAGCGGCTTTAGTTTGTAATGGAATGAGAATATTGATGTAACTGAGACAAGAAGCTTTGGAATCTTTCTGTCCCTCTTATTATGCATCTCGTGTTTTGATTTATCCAATTTTCGTTTTCCCTCGCCTCCTGGGAACATTTGCTCTTGCTTCGAAAAATGTCATGACAAAATGGAAAGAGAGAGAGAGAGTTTTGGAATGAGGAATTTTGTTGGACAGTATCTTGCTCTTCCCTGTAGAGAGGTCTTTACCCTGCAGCAGCATCGTATTGGTCTCTATGCGTTTGTGTCTCTCTTTACTACACTGAGAGTGAATTTCCTCTCAGGAGCTGAGCTTTGATGCCTCAGTTAAATGTGTTCCTATTGGATTTCGGCGCTTGAGTTTTGAAACTGGTTTAACCCTTTGGTTGATTTCGACCTGGCCTTTCAATGTGACACAAACAGGTTAATTCACGACGCAGAATAGGGAGTGTCCACCCCTACAGAGAAAAGATTGAAGCCATCAAGTAGACCCGATGCGAAGATTTCTTATCAGTCCAGAATAACGCTTCTGTTTCCGCTCAGTGGAATTTAGTCAATGGTTAGGTGATATGCACGACAGCCATTTTAAAATAAGAGCAAATCATAGTGGTCATTTGAAGTGTTACCTTTCTGTGGCAGTGATTTTAACTGACATGCAGTGCGGCTATTTCAAGTGATATGCAGTAACCAGTTAAGTGTTATGCACTGTGGCCATTTTAAGTAGCAGGCAGTGTGGCATTCTTAATATGAATGTGTAAAAACATTTTATGTGACATGCAGTGCCACCATTTTAAGTGATATGGCAGATCAGAGGCTAGGAATTCTGCGGTGACTAACGCAATCCATTCTCCCCAATGTCTGTCCGCTATCTGCAAGGCAAAAGTCAGAAGTGTGATGGAATGCTCCCCACTTGCCTGGATGGGTGCAGCTCCAACAACACTGAACAAGATCGACACCATCTAGGACAAAGCAGCCCACTTGATTGTCACCCCATACACAAAAATTCACTCCCTTCACCACCGACGCACAGTGGCAACAAAGCATACCATCTACAAGAAGCACTGCAACCAAGGCTCCTTCGACAGCACCTTCCAAACGGCGAACTCTGCCACCGAGTAGAACAAGGGCAACAGATGCATGGGAGCTGTGTCAACATCCTGGAACTCCCTTCCTAACAACACTCTGGGTGTACCTGCATCCCACACGGACCGCAGCAGTTCAAAGTGGCAGCTCACCGCCACCTTTTCAAGGGCAAATAGGGATGGGCAATAAATGTTGGTCCATCGAGCGATGACCACATCCCAAGAATAAATAAAAAGAAGACAATTTCAGTGACACACATTGCGGTCATTTTAACTGACATTTGTTATTGCCATTTTAAATGATGTGCACTGTGGCATATTTAAGTGATGCGCATACGACCATTTTAAGTGACATGCACTGTGGCCGTATTAAGTGATATGTAATGCGACCATTTAAAGTGATAAATAGTGCAACCATTTAAGTGAGGTGCAGTGTTGCCATTTTAAAGGATATTCAGTGCAACAGTTTTCACTGATATGCAGCGCGATCATTGTATGCCATTTACAATGCGACCACTTTAAATGATCTGCATTTTGACTATTGCAGGTGATATGTGGTGCAACCATTTTAAGTGATATTTGTTGTAACCATTTTAAATGATGTGCACTGTGGCGCTTTTAAGTGGTATGCATGCAGTCATTCAAGTGAGATACAGTGCGGCAATTTGAAATGACTTGCCCTGCAGCCATCTTAAATGATATGAATTGCGACCATTTTAGGTGACATGCTGTGCAGCAATTTTAAGTGACATGCACTGCAGCCATTTTAAGTGAAATGTAGTGCGACCATTTGAAGTGATATGCACTGCGGCCGTTTCAAAGGATATGCACCGCGATAATTTTAAGTGACATGCCATGTGGCCATTTCAATAGATATGCAGTGCAACCATTTTAAGCGAGCTGCAGAGTGAACATTTTAAATGGCCTGTACTGCCGCCATTTTGCGTGATATGCACTACCGCCATTTTGAGTGATATGCACTGCGACCATTAATGTGGCATGCAGTGTGACTATTTTAACTGGCGTGCATTGCAGCCATTTTAAGTGACACGCATTGTGGCCATTTTAAGTGGAATGCAGTGAGACTATTTGAAGTGATATGCCCGCTGGCTCTTTTAAATGACATGCACGGGAGCCATTTTAAGTGACATGCTCTGCCAGCATTTGCAATGCCATGCGCTTCCGCCATTTTAAATGATTTGCACTATGGCCATTTTAAGTGATATGCTCTGTGGCTATTTCATTGTCATACACTGCGACCATTATGAAACGAGAGCATTCCACGGCGATCATTTTCAGGGTTTTCTGTCCACGGCAGTGAATAAATGTGATGTAGCTGGTTGTAAATTAGTGTAATGGTTCATACAGGGTAATAAACGGTTAGCAAGGGTTATAAAGGATTATAAACAGTTACAAACGATTATACATGGTAATATACAACCGTAAACGATTATAAAGTGCTATAAATAATTAAAAAGGATTATGAACGGTTAAAAAGCTTATTGAAGATTCTACAAGTTACAAGGGATTATATAGTGCTACAAAGGATTAAACTAAGTTACAAATCGTCATAGCGTATTATAAAGGGTTTAAACGGGTGTAACGGTTTAGAATGATTATAAATGGTAATTAAAAATTATAAAGGGTTCTGAGTAATCTCAAGAGATTTTCAAGATTACAAATGATGATGCAAAATTCTGACTGTCGTTTACCTGTCACCATGAGAACAGACCCGGCCCCCATACACTCTACACCAAGGGAACAGGCTCCACCCCCATTCTCCCGTCGCAATGGGTAACGAGCTCCGCCTTCATTTCCCCACCACCATGGGAGACAGGTATCGCTCCCACTCCCCCGTCATCATTTGGCAGAGAACCTGCCCCCACTCTTCCGTCACCTTGGCTTCAGGCACCAGCCGTCGGCTGTCACCATAGCGACAGACCCTGCCCCCGTTCAGTGAACACAGCGACAGGCTGAGCCACACCCTCCCCCCCATCCCCGCTCTTTCACTGTACCGAAATCCGTGCCCTCCACTTTGCCACCGTCACATAAGGCCCCGCCACCCTGCCCTGTCACCATAGCGACAAGCCCCACCCCCGCTTTGTCACCATAGCTTCAGCTCGCTCCCCCGCTCAGTCAGCATAGTGACAGGCCCCACCCCGCTCTGTCTCCATATCGGCAGAACCGTCCCCGCTATCTCACCATAGCGACAGGTCCGACATCCGCTCTGTCTCGACAGACAATCCCCGTCCGCCGCTCTGTCTGCAGAGTGTCAGGCCTCGGCCCTGATCTGTATCCATAGTGATAGGCCCCGCCCCCCCCCCAGCTGCTGGAAATAGTGATTCAGTGCCTCTCATCTTTGAATGAGTTTACCAATTGCAGTAAAGGAATATTTCAGTATATTCTTCAACTGCTCTCTGAACTGAGTATGGGTCACGGCGCAAATCGCAGTGTTTGTGCAGCAACTCAGGAGCTGCAACATGAAGCCCGATTCCTGCAGAAACACATCTAGATTAGCAGACACAGACCCCAAATGCTCCATCCGGTTCCATATCGAGTTCACCATTAACAGGGTCCATATCAGAATGATTCCCCGATAACTAACAGTAAAATGATGGATTTCCTGCTACTCTCCATCTCTGGGTCTCTGCGACTCTCCCCGCTGCTGTGAGCCCGGAATCTTCTGCGTCCTCTGCGGTTCACTAAAATGTGCCTGACTGTGAGAGCGTTGAGCAGCAGAATCACCACAAATGGGAGCCCCGGGGTTAGGAAGTAATGGAGGAACTCGATTGTTCCCCAGACACGAGATTCCGCAACATCCTCAGTTACATTACAAACCCAGGGGAGGTTCCCCAGCCGATACTGACTTGTTAATATAAAATACCAGCAGATGTTATTTAAACAACTTATCACAGTCACTGTTCCCAGCACCACAGCAGCCGTTTTCTCGCTGCAATATTTACTTTTCAAATTCTGGCAATGAATGGCCACAACTCGATCAAAGGTGAAAGTGACGGTGCACCAAACAGAACAGTCTGTGGCTGCATTAAGCAGGATGGTGTGGATATTACACACGGGAATGAACAACAGGAACTGCAACAGTTCCCAAAGAAGAATGGGAATGTGTCTCAATATCAGGTGGAGGATAATGACCAGTAGATCCGCCACTGACATGGCCACCAGGTAGCGTGTGACACATTTGGTGAGACCAGGCTGTTTAAAAACCGTTCCTTCGCTCATCTCTCCCAGTTCTGATGAAGGGTCACTGACCTGAAACATTAACTCTGTTTCTCTCTCCACAGATGCTGCCAGACCTGCTGAATATTTCCAGAATTTTCTGATGTTATTTCAGATTTCCAGCAGCTGCAGCACTTTGCTCTTGTATGGAAAGTTAAATGTTGGACTGATTGAGAGATTCCCTCACCGGTGACAGGCAGTACGGAATTCAAATATTTAAAAGCAATAATTGGGAATGAGTCCACTGAAAAATCAATTAAACAAAGTATCTCAATCGTCACTAGGTTAACTGTAAACAAGGGAAATTATCAGGAAATTATGCATCAGTCAGGAGTAAAAAAAACACAGCTTGAAGGATTTCGGGTGAGTTTTGTACATTTGTTACCACGTTCTGTATGTCGATAAGTATTGTACCAGTGACAGGGATTTCTGCTCGAAACAGAGAGTTAAGATTGGCGGAGCCAGCAGAGTTTGTAACAGCGGACTGAAAATAAGAGGTGAGCCCGACTTGGCAATTTGGAGCTCACACAGTGCAATTCAGTGGCGCCCAGGAAGTTAACTGCCTGGTGCCTTGTCCGCATCACTTTTAGGATGGGGATCCCACCTGCCAAAGTTACTGAACAATCAAAGGGCCAGCGGCTCAGTGGTATTGGCAACACCATCAGGAGCAGTGGAACTGCTAGCACTATACAAGGCCTGTGTTCACGACCATCACTGGGGACCTAGACCCCAGGCAAATGTGGCGAGGACACCAGGGCCAGTCAGATAGTCGGGGCCACTGCCTGTAATATACCAGGCAGAGGACTAGGAGCATGTCTGGAGAGCCTGGACCCCATATAAGTGTTTATGGTCCTCTGGGTATGGTCAGGGAGTGGGTGTCACTGCCAGAACTACTCCAATCCTGAAACCCGGAATATTACTGGAGTCCCAAATCCCAGATGGGTTCAGGGGTTTCGTGGGGACCCGTCAGAGTCTGGGGCCCAATATCGGTACTACACCAGACCTGGAACTAGATGGCATGCTGGACCCCGACGCTAAAGGTAAGTGTTGCGGGGTTTCAGGGCCCGTCAATGACCGGGTGCCACAGAGAGTACTACACAGGTCCAGGGACAAGGAATGTCACTCGAGGGTGGACTTCCGATAAGGCTGATAAGATAGCCAGGATCAGTCAGGGAACGAGGTGACTGCCAGTACTACAGCTGGCCTGGGACCAGGACCATTCTTGGACATCCATAGCCAAGGTATATGTGAGACTGTCGCCTCGGAACTATAAGGAAATAGAGGGAGGGAGGGCCACTGCTCAGTACAAGACCAATGCCTATCCTGGAGACACCAGAGCCAGGTCTGTGTGGTGGGGATGTTGGGGCTAGCTACGGAGGAGGGACAACTGCTGACAGTGCACCAGCCCTGGGAGCAGCACCATAGCCAGAACCAGGGACCTCAGATAAATTATGTGGGATGGCTGCGGCCAGCCAGGGAGCATGGGCCACTGCTGATACTGCACCAGGCGGGGGATCAGAGCAGCCTTGGAGTCCCATTCCCCAGGTAAGTGCGGTGGGGAATCAGGGTCCAGTCTGATAGCTCCTGGAAGGTGGTGAGGGGGCTGGCTGATTGCGGAGGGGTTTAATGCAGAAGAAGTCTTTGCTGTTGGGTGCCGGTCCATGGGCCACGTATTACCCTTCGGAGGAGGCCTCCCCCAATTCTGCAGAGGGGCTGTCTTGTTTTGCTGGGCGTCCTGCACAAGTTGCGGGGCTGCCATCAACCGATCGTGTAGTTCCACTTAGAGACCTCAGGTGACCTCTGGGTAGGAATGTTGTCCACATCACCACTGTCGGGGCCCCTCCGCCTTCTATCCTGGCTCCTGAAAAGCCATTTAATTCCAGGGTTTAAATTATACAATCATGATTGGATTGGGAAATAGAATTTGTTAACCAACGGATTTCAACTGGAATCAGGAGTGGATCAAGAAGTTATTAAAATAAGAGGATTAAATCAAACATGAGTACTAGCAGATTCATAATAAAGCAGACCCCAGTAAATATTGACGAGGTGAGTAACAGATTACAGGAGGTCTTTTATCAACATTGTGGTGAATGAATGTTTTTCAGACTGGAGGGAGGTATACAGTGCAGTACTCAAGGGTTCCACTAGTACCACTGCTGCTTCTGACAGACAATAATGCCTCAGACTTCCGGCTTCGGGTCACGGTGTTGACATTTGCCGAAGTCATGAACCGTTGAAGAGCAGTGAAGGGTGAGGAAGATATTAATAGAGTTCAAGAGGGCATAGACAGGGTGGTGGAATGGGCAGTTGTTTTTGTTGTTTCTGCCCATTCCACCACCCTGTCTATGCCCTCTTGAATAAGTCACAGAACGAGAGTGAAAGTATGATGGCAAAAAGCTGGATCAGAAAAGGAGGTTTTAAGGAGTGTCTTAAAGGCAGAACGTGAGGTGGAGAAGTGTGGAGAGAGTATTTCAGAGTTTAGGGCCCAGGCAACTGAAGGTACAACCACCAATGATGAAAAGAATAAAATCAGAGTCCACTAATAGACGAACACAGACCTGGTGTTGGGGAATAAGCCCAGCCATGTGGTTGAAGATTCAGTAGGGGACTACTTTGGGAATAGTGATCACAATTCCGTAAGTTTTAAAATACTCATGGACAAAGACGAGAGTGGTCCAAAATGAACAGTGCTAAATTGGGGGAAGGCCAACTATTCCAAAATTCGGCAGGAGCTGGGGAATGTAGATTGGGAGCAGCTGTTTGAAGGTAAATCCACATGTGATATGTGGGAGGCTTTTAAAGAGAGGTTGATCAGCGTGCAGGAGAGACATGTTCCTGTAAAAATGAGGGATAGAAATGGCAAGATTAGGGAACAATGGATGACAGGTGAAATTGTGAGACCAGCTAAGAGGAAAAAGGAAGCTTACATAAGGTCTAGGTGGCTGAAGAAAGACGAAGCTTTGAAAGAATATCGGGAATGTAGGACCAATCTGAAACGAGGAATTAAGAGGGCTAAAAGGGGTCATGAAATATCTTTAGCAAACAGGGTGAAGGAACATCCCAAAGCCTTTTATTCATATAGAAGGAGCAAGAGGGTAACTAGAGAAAGGATTGGCTCACTCAAGGACAAAGGAGGAAAGTTATGCGTGGAGTCAGAGATAATGGGTGAGATTCTAAACGAGTACTTTGCATGGGTATTCACCGAGGTGAGGGACATGAAGGATGTTGAGGTTAGGAACAGATGTTTGATTACTCTAGGTCAAGTCGGCATAAGGATGGAGGAAGTGTTGGGTATTCTAAAAGGCATTAAGGTGGACAAGTCCCCAGGTCCAGATGGGATCTAGCCCAGGTTACTGTGGGAAGCGAGAGAGGAAATAGCTGGGGCTTTAACAGATATCTTTGCAGCATCCTTAAACACGGGTGAGGTCCTGGAGGACTGGAGAATTACTAATGTTGTCCCCTTGTTTAAGAAGGATAGCAGGGATAATCCAGGTAATTATAGACCGGTGAGCCTGACGTCAGTGGTAGGGAAGCAGCTGGAGAAGTTACTGAGGGATAGGATCTATTCCCATTTGGAAGAAAATGGACTTATCAGTGATAGGCAACATGGTTGTGTGCAGGGAAGGTCATGTCTTGCCAACTTAATAGAATTCTTCGAGGAAGTGACAAAGTTGATTGATGAGGGAAGGGCTGTAGATGTCATATACATGGTCTTCAGTAAGGCGTTTGATAAGGTTCCCCATGGTAGGCTGATGGAGAAAGTGAAGGCGCATGTGGTCCAAGGTGTACTAGCTAGATGGATAAAGAACTGGCTGGGCAACAGGAGACAGAGAGTAGCAGTGGAAGGGAGTTTCTCAAAATGGAGACGTGTGACCAGTGGTGTTCCACAGGGATCCGTGCTTTCCTTCATCGGACGGGGTATTGAGTACAAGAGTTGGCAGGTCATGTTACAGTTGTATAGGACTTTGGTTCGGCCACATTTGGAATACTGCGTGATGTTCTGGTCGCCACATTACCAAAAGGATGTGGATGCTTTGGAGAGGGTGCAGAGGAGGTTCACCAGGATGGTGTGGAGGGCGCTAGCTATGAAGAGAGGTTGAGTAGATTAGGATTATTTTCATTAGAAAGACGGAGGTTGAGGGGGGACCTGATTGAGGTGTGCAAAATCATGAGAGGTATCGATAGGGTGGATAGCAAGAAGCTTTTTCCAGAGTGGGGGATTCAATTACCCGGGGTCACGAATTCAAAGTGAGAGGGGAAAAGTTTAGGGGGGATATGCGTGGAAAGTTCTTTACGCAGAGCGTGGTGGGTGCCTGGAACGCGTTGCCAGTGGAGGTAGTAGACGCGGGCATGATAGCGTCTTTTAAGATGTATCTAGACATATACATGAATGGGCAGGAAGTGAAGAGATACAGCCCCTCAGAAAATAGGCGTCATGTTTAGATAGAGGATCTGGTTCGGCGCAGGCTTGGAGGGCCGAAGGGCGTGTTCCGGTGCTGTAATTTTCGTTCTTCTTTGTTCTTTATAACGTGCTAGGGCCGGATAAGATGCATCCATGCATATTGAGGGAAGTGAGAGTGGAATATGCTGAGGCACTGGCCATAATTTTCCAGTCTTTGTTAGATTCTGGAGTGGTGCCAGCAGACTGGAGAATTCCAAACGTTACCCCCTTGTTCAAAAAAGGGTGTAACGATAAACCTGGAAACTGCAGGCCAGTCAGTTAAACTTCGGTGGTGGGGGAAATTCTAGACAGAATGATGTGGGCCAAAATGAATAGTTACAGGATCAAATGCCGATTAATTAAGTAAAGCCAGCACAGATTTCATGAAGGAAAATCATGATTGCTGGAGTTTTTAAAGAGGTAACAAAGAGGCTTGTTGAGGGCAATGCTGTTGATGTGGTATACAAGGACCTTCAAAAGGTGTTTGATACAGTGCCATACAACAGACAAGTGAGTAAATTTATAGCTCCTGGACTAAAAGGGATAGCAGCAATACGGATACGAAATTGTCTGCATAACAGAAAACGGAGAGTGTTGGTTCATGGATGTTTTTCGAGTTGGACGAATGCTTATAGTGGAGTGCCCCAGGTACTCTTGCTTTTCCTAATATATATTTATGATCTAAACCTTGTTGTACAGGGCACAATTCCAAAATTTCCAGATTATTCGAAACTTGAAAGCACTGTGAATTGTAATTGATAGAACTTCAAAAGGACATGGACAGATTAATGGAATGGGTGGACACGTGGCAGATGAAGATCAGTGCAGAAAAATGAAAAGTGATCCATTTAGGAAGGAAGAACAGGGAGAGACAATATAAAGTCTAGGGAACAGTTCTAAGGGGGTGCAGGAGCAGAAGGAGCTGGGTGTATATGTATATATTTCATTGAAGGTTGCAGGACAGGTTGAGGGAGTGGTGAATGAAGCATACAGTATCCTGGACTTTATTAATAGAGGCATCGAGTACAAGAGCAGGGAAGTTATGTAAGACACTAGTCCTTCCTCAGATGGAGTGTTGTGTCCAGTTCTGGGCGTCACACTTTAGGAATGATGTGAGGGCATTGGAGAGAGTGCAGAAAAGGTTCACGAGAATGGTTCCAGGGATCAGGAATTTTGTTATAAAGATGGATTGGAGAAGTAAGAAATGTTTTCCTTGGAGAATGGAAGGCTGAGAGGTGATTTGATAAAGGTGCTCCAAATCATGAAGAGAGCGGACAGAGTAGATAAAGATAACTGATTCCACTTGTGACAGGGTCCAAAACGAGAGCAGAAAAGTTTAAAGTGATTGGCAAACGAAGCAAAGGCAACATGAGGAAAAACTTTTTCACACAGCGAGTGGTTGGGATCTGGAATGCACTGCCTGAGAGTGTGACGGAGGCAGATTTAATCGAGGCGTTCAAAAGGAAATTAGACAGTTGTCTGAAACAGAAGAATGTGCAGTGTTACAGGGAGACGATGGGAGAATGAAATTAGGTGAACTGCTCATTTGGAAAATTGGTGTGGCCAGGATGGGCAGAATAGCCTCCTTCTGTGTTTTCATCATTCTGTGATTCTGTGATTCATTTATTGCAGGATTGTGGACAAGGGGACACGGTGATGGGGCGTCTCAGATGGACGTAACGGTGGGAAATAGGGCTCCGTGATGGTAAATGGAAGTTGCCTTTTTGGAACCCTAGTCTTAGCAGACACTGTCCTGTCCTGGCTGAAGGCATCCAGGAACTATCTTCCATTCATCCTCTTCCTCCCCATCATCCTCCTCCTGGTACTCATGAGGTGGCCTCCAGATTCCTGTTGGCAATGCCTGTGTCCCCATGATGGTGATGATCGGAAGGATGCAGAAGAACATCATGAATCGGACACCTGCTCCAGTGTGTACTGGAAGGATCCCCCCGAGCGGTTCAGACATCGGAAGCATTGCTTCATCACACCGATGGTCTGCTCCATGATGTTCCTGGTGGTTTCGTTGCTTACGTTATTCACGGATTATTTGATGACGTTAGTGGGTGGCAGTGGTGGGGATTGGTTGTTTCTGGGGTGTAGAATCATGAGCCCAGTATGAAGGGGAAATCATCTGCTTCTGAGGCGCCATATTCCGGTTCTGCATGAAGGCCCAGAAATGTTGGGACCGGCTGACTGCTTCAGACTGAAGGTATCGTGGCTGCTGCCAGGGGAGTGGACATTCACCAACATTATATACTGGGCATGCTCACACACCAACTGTATATTAATGAAGTCAGGGTTTCTTTTCAGTTCCTGCACCGCTCCCGTTGATATGGGGGCTCGGCAGAGCCAAGTACACCATCAGGAATCCCGCTGTCCTAATATAGCCACGGGACCTCTCATCCTGATCCTCCCTTCTGAGGGAGAAAATAATGATGTAGACAGCCACCCCCACTTCACAGGTGCATCGATGGATAACACACAGTCCTAGCAACGGCAGGTTCGTTATTCTAGCACTGGGGATGAAATGCATCACCTGGAACAGAACATGGATAGGCCAGCATTGTGGGCAGAGAGGTATCAAATGGAATTTAATACTGGCAAGTGCGAAGTGATTCATTTTAGCCGAAGGAATCTGGAGAGGCAATATATAATTAATGGCACCGTTCAAAAGAGTGTGTAGGAACAGACGGACCCGGGGTGCATGTGCAACGATCTTTGGTAGAGGCAGGACATGTTGAGAAAGTGGTGAGTAAAGCATATGGGATCTTGGAATTCATAAACAGACACATTGAGTACAAAAGCAGGGACGTTATAATGGACCTATGTCGAGCTCTGCTTAGACTGCAGCAGGTGTATTGCATCCAGTTCTGGTAACCACACTTTAGGAAGGAAGTAAATATCCTTGAGACGGTGCAGAGGAGATTTAACAGAATGGTTGCAGGGATGGAGGACATTAGCTACAAGGTTAGGTTGGAACATCTGGGGTTGAACTCCCTCCAGCAAAGGAGATTAATGGGAGATATAGTAGCGGAGTACAAGATTATGACAAATTTAGAACAGTTAGATAAGTTAGAACCGTTTCCATTAAATGATGGAGCAACGACTAGAGACACAATCTGCAGGTTGCATCGTTCATGGTATGGGGGCGTCGCTGGACAGGCCAGCATTTATTACCCATCCCTAATTGCACTTGAGGAGGTGGTGGTGAGCTGCCTTCTTGAACCGCTGCAGTCCATGTGGGGTAGGTACACCATCAGTGTGTTAGGAAAGGAGTTCCAGGATTTTGACCCAGTGACAGTAAAGGAACGGCGATATAGTTCCAAGTCATGATGGTTTGTGGCTTGGAGGGGAACCTGCAGGTGGTTTTGTTCCCATGCATCTGCTGCCCTTGTCCTTCGAAGTGACGGAGGTCAGGGGTTTGGAAGGTGCTCTGTAAGGAGCCTTGGTGAGTTGCTGCAGTGCATCTCAGAGATGGTACACACTGCTGCCGCTGTGCGTCGGTGGTGGAGAGAGTGAATGTTTGTGGATGGTGTGTCAGGCAAGCGGGCTGCTTTATCCTGGATGGTGTCGAGCTTCTTGAGTGTTTTTGGAAATGCAGCCATCCAGGCAACTTGAGAGTATTCCATCACACTCCTGACTTGTGCCTTCAAGATGGTGGACAGGCTTTGGGGAATCAGGAGGTGAGTTACTCACAGCAGGAATCCGTGCCTCTGACCTGCTCTTGTAGAGACTGTATTTATATAATTACCTCCGTTCAGTTTCTGGTCAATGGTAACTCCTAGGATGTTGATAGTGGATGATTCAGCGATCGTAATGCTATTGAATGCCAAGGGGAGATGTTCAGATTATCTCTTGCCTGAGTAAGAGATGCAGGGGAATATGTGGAAGATCTTTTTTTATGCAGTTTGTAGTAATAACCTTCAACTCACTGCCCACGAGTGTGGTGGAAGTGTAGACAATCAATGATTTTGAAAGGAAACTGGATGGGCACTTGATGGAAATGGACTGGCAGGGCTATGGAGATCGGGCGGGGGAGTGAGACTGAACGGGCTATTCGCCAGATAACCTGCATGCACTCGCTGGGAGTAATGGCCTCCTTGTGTCCAATTTAGGACTATTCCCCTACCACTCTCTGTGACTCTATGTTGGATATAACGACCGCTAGAAGATTCGGATGCATAGAAATTCAATGAAACTGTGACCTGAACGGCCACTGACAGCTCCGTCCTCACACTGATGTGAGGCTCCAGGTCGTGTTACAGAAGGTGACATAGCTCTGTGACAACCTCCTTATTGAATTGGAGTCACCTCAGACAATCCTCCTGGGTTCGGTGTAGGTAGGAAAAGTGCTATTGGAAAACCCCTGGTGAGTAGGGCAGAGAGCACCCCTCCCCCTTTGCAACAACATCCCATCTCTGCAGCCTCTGCTCCATTTGTTGCTCATGTTACAGACCCAGACACACTGCAACTATAGTCCCTAGAGCTCGTCCAGAGTTGGCTCACCAACTCCTGTGTCCTTCCTGAATGTCTGCAGTAGTTCACAACACAACCTACAGAAAAATATCCACAGCACCTCCACTAACTTTACAATTGCAGAAGTAAGTCAAAATCCCTCACCTGTAAGTTCGATGTCTGGTCCTTTTAAATCAAACTAGAGGGGGTCCCTTGCGCTGCTTGCTTAATGTATGTTCAGCTGAGAGTAACAAACACATGCGGTCAGTGGACATGCACAGACCAAGTTTCAAAGAAGTACATCAAAGCTGTCGGAATGGTAGATTGATGTCTCATTCAAACTCCTCCTAACACTGACACCACATGCTCGGTATGTCCAGGCTGGAGCCATTCCCAGCATGGTGACTGCGCAGGCCGAGATCGAATTGTCTTTTTTCGCAGATTCCATTATTTTATGGACAAAGGCTTCCATAGTTTTGGTGCCAACGGTGCTATGGAGCCAAAATCACAATCGGGGAAGATAGAGAGGGGGAAAAACACTTTAAAAACGGCCAGGGCAGAAGGGCCCGACTGCTCATCTTGCACTGTTTTATTGATCCAGGCTTCTACAGTGTCAGCAGCAGTGATGCTATTGAACCGAAATTCAGGGCCAGTGTTGGATACAGAGGGAAAGAGATTCGCCAGGCATAACAAAAGCAACAAGCAAGGCATATAAGGACAGTAATGCAGTTAAACATGGTTCAAGCAGGGACACCAATCATAGCCAGCATAGGATAGTAAATGAATTGAATCAACAGAAGTGTGAGCTTGATCCGAGTGTCTAGTGATAGCAGATCATAAAATGTAGAAAGAATGTAAAGATTCCAGGAGAAACTCCTGCCCATCGTTGTAACATTCCAGTCTATTGTTCTCAAATTTTGATACATTGTCATAACATTACAACCTATTGTTCTCAGATTTCGACCCAGAGTTGTAACATTACAACCTATTGCTCTCAGATTCTGATCTTTACTATCCCTCCCTCTGGAGCTGTTGATCCCTGTTAGTGCAGGGGTGATATTCTTGCTGACATTATGGGACAACACACTGAACGTATGTCCTTATTAATAGAAGAAGGACATCCTCCAGTGATACAATTAGGGTCCATGGAGACTGACATTAATTGCAGTCACTGAACAAACAAGTTCAGTTGACCCTTTTCCATCCATAATAACATAGAATATTTTGTACCATAATTATGTAGAACACTTACCCAGTCCGGATGGAATGTATGAGAGAAATCATAGTGGAAATAGTGGAGGCACTGGCCAGAATCTTTCAATCCTCCTGGAATATGTGATGGGACCAGAGGACTGGAGGGTTACAAATGTTTAAAAAGAAGAGAGATGTGGTAAACCCTGGAAATTCTAACCAATCAGTCCAACGTCACTACTGGGTAAATTTCCGGAGGTCACAACCCAGGAGAAAATAATTCGTTGTTTGGATAAACATGGGATAATTACTGGAAAGCAGCAAAGATACGTCAATGTCATAACATGTCTGCAAACTTTAACAAGCGCCACTTATACGTATGTAGTGCCTTTAAAATAACAAAACATCGCAAGGCATTTTTCACAGGAGCATTATAAAACAAAGTATAACACTGAGACATAACAGGAGATTGAGCAGCACAGTGGCGCAGTGGTTAGCACCAGCGACCCGAGTTCAATTCTGGGCACTGCCTGTGTGGAGTTTGCAAGTTCTCCCTGTGTCTGCGTGGGTTTCCTCCCACATGCCAAAGACTTGCAGGTTGATAGGTAAATTGGCCATTATAAATTGCCCCTAGTATAGGTAGGTGGTAGGGAAGTATAGGGACAGGTGGGGATGTGGTAGGAATATGGAATTAGTGTAGGATTAGTATAAATGGGTGGTTGATGGTCGGCACAGACTCGGTTGGCCGAAGGGCCTGTTTCAGTGCTGTATTTCTAAACTAAAAGGAGATATTAGGTTAGATGACAAGAAGCTTGGTCAAAGAGGTAGGGTTTCAGGAGTGCCTGAAAGGTGGACAGCGAGACAGAGAGGATATTAGAGAACTTGGGGCCCAGGCAGCTGAAGGCAAAGCTGCCAATGATGCAGCATTACGGATGCACAAGAGGCCAGAATTGGAGGAGCACAGGTATTTCGGGGGTTTGTAGGGTTGGAGAAGATTACAGAGATAGGGAGGTGCGAAATCATGGAGGGAGTTGTCAACAAGGACGATAATTTTCAAATCAAGACATTGCTTGCCTGGGAGCCAATGTAGGTCAGTGATCGGGAAAAGAGATTTGGTGTGAGTTAAGACAAGATCAGCACAGTTTGGATGACCTCAAGTTTACAAAGAGTAGCATGTGTGAGAAGAGCCAGGAGTGTGTTAAAATCTTGAATGGAAAGCTACTCTTAGTAATGGTGCCATGAAACTTTCATTGATTGTTGTAAAACACTATCTTGTTCACTAATGTCCTTTAGGAAGGAAATCTGCTGTCCTTACCTGGTCTTGCCTCCCTGTGACTCCAGACCCACAGCAATGTGATTCACTCTTAACTGCCCTCTGAAATGACCTAACAAGTCATTCAGTTCTCAAGGAATATTAGGAATGGGCAACAAATGCTGGCCTTCCCAGCGACGCACATATCCCATTAGAGAATAAAAATGAAAGAAAATTGTCAAGTCTAAAGGAAAGAAAAGCATGAATGAGGGTTTCAGTAGCAGATGAGCTGAAACAGGCACGAGGTCGGGCGCTATTACAAAGCTGAAAATAGGCAGTTGTAGTGATGGCACGAAGATGTCTTTGGAAGCTCATTCCCTGGCCAGATACGACACTGAAGTTGCAAACAGACTAGCTTATTGTCAGACTATTACAAGGGAGAGGGATGGAATCGGGAACAAGGGAATGGAGTTTTGAGTGGGAAGTGAAAATAATAGCTACAGTATTCCCAATATTTAATTTGAGGAAATTTCTGCTCCCCAGCACTGGATGTCGGATAAGCAGTCTAATAGAAACATAGACTGATAGAAAATAGGAGCGGGGATAGGCCATTCGGCCCTTCGAGCCTGCTCCGCCATTCATCATATTCATGGCTGATCATCCAACTCAGTCACCTGTTCCCACTTTCGCCCCTTACCCTTTGATCTCTTTGGAACCAAGAGCTATATCTAACTCCTTCTTGAAAACACACAATGTTTTGGCCTCAACTGTTTTCTGTGGTAGCGAATTCCACAGGCTCACCACTCTCTGGGTGAAGAAAGTTCTCCTCATATCAGTCCTGAATGGTTTACCCCGTATCCTTAGACTATGACCCCTGGTTCTGGACTCCCCCACAATCGGGAACATCCTTCCTGCATCTACCCTGTCAAGTCCTGTTATAATTTTATGAGATCCCCCCTCATTCTTCTGAACTCCAGGGAAAATAATCCTAACTGACGCAATCTCTCCTCATGCGACTGTCCCGCCATCCAGTCTCGTAAACCTTCGCTGCACTCCCTCTACAGTGAGAACATCCTTTTTCAGATAAAGAGACCAAAACTGCACACAATATTCCAGGTGTAGCCTCTCCAAGGCCCGATATAATAATGATAATTTAACGACAGTAGAGGTGGTTCTGAGTTAAGCTTGATGGATTTCTTTGATAAAACAATGGAGAGCGTTGATGAGGGTGGTGTGATTGAAGTTATATACATATGGGCATTCAAAAGGCGTTTGATCAAGTGACATTCAATAGACAGGTTAGGAAAACTGAACCCCATGTATTAAAGTGGCCAATCCCGCCATTGCACACCAAGCAGCATCTATATAGACACAATTCTGAAGAATGGTATCTCTTTAAATTAGATCACCTCTAATCCTTCAACATTCTAGGGAATGCTGTAAGAAATGGTCGTTGCAATAGTGTTATAGAATTCCTAAACAAACGGCAGAAAAGTGGTAGTTTTACAACAATGGACTCTCTCTCACTCTGAATATTTCTTCAGCAGCCCGTGTGAGCTAACACAAACACCGAACAGCAGAGTCAGGCAGATTACATTTTTCTGAAGGGTTTTTATTTATTCAGCGACATAACGCTGGACATAGGTCTTTGTGTGGGCTTTCCTGGGCTTGTCATGTCCACATATCTAAACAACTGTTAGTTATCAGTTGTAATGTTTTACTTTTGACTTGTTATTCTATGTTTCAAAAGTGAGAAGTTATAGGAAATAAGGAGACAACACTCAAAGCTCTAATTAACCACTTGACAGGGCAGGAATACTACTCGTTAACAATACAAAACACCCAGTGCATCAATCTTCAGCCAGAAGTTCCGAGATGATGATCCATCTCAGCGTCCTCCTGAACTCGCCAGCATCATAGATGCCAGTCTTCACCAATTCGAGTCACTCCGTGTTATATCAAGAATCAACTGAAGGCACTGGATATTGCAAAGGTTATAAGGTCCTGACAACATTCCAGCAATAGTTTTCAGTTTAGTTTAGTTTAGTTTAGTTTAGGGATACAGCGCTGAAACAGGCCCTTCGGCCCACCGAGTCTGTGCCGACCTTTAACCACCCATTTATACTAATCCTACACTAATCCCATATTCCTACCACATCCCCACCTGTACCTATATTTCCCTACCACCTACCTATACTAGGGGCAATTCATAATGGCCAATTTACCTACCAACCTGCAAGTCTTTTGGCTTGTGGGAGGAAACCGGAGCACCCAGAGACAACCTATACAGACACAGGGAGAACTTGCAAACTCCACACAGACAGTGCCCAGAATTGATGCTGGGCCGCTGGAGCTGTGAGGCTGCGGTGCTAACCACTGAAGTACTCAAGACCTGTGCTCCAGGATATGCTGCGCCCCTAGTCAAGATGTTCCTGTACAGCTACAACACTGACATCTCCCGGCATTGTGGAAAATTGTCCAGGTATATCCTGAACACAAAAAGCAAGACAAGTCCAACCCGGCCAATACCGCCCCATCAGCCTACTCTCAATCATCAGTAAAGCGATGGAAGGTGTCATTGACAGTGCTGTCAAGCGGCGCTTGCTCAGCAATAACCTGCTCAGTGACGCTCAGTTTGGGTTCCGCCAGTGCCACTCAGCTCCTGACCTCATTACAGCCTTGGTTCAAACATGGACAAAAGAGCTGAAAACAAGATGTGAGGTGTGAGTGACTGCCGTTGACATCAAGGCAGCATTTGAACGAGTATGGCATCAAAGAACCCTAGCAAAACTGGAGTCAATAGGAATCGTGGTGGGGTGGGGGGGGGCGGCGGCGGGGGGAAGCTCTCCGCTGGTTGGAGTCATATCTAGCATGAAGGAAGATGGTTTTAGTGGTTGGGGGTCAATCATCTCATCTCCAGGACATCACTGCAGGTGTTCCTCGGGGTTGTGCCCTCGGCCCAACCATCTTCAGCTGCTTCATCAATGACATTCCTTCAGTCATAAGGTCAGAAGTGGGGATGTTCGCTGATGATTGCACAATGTTCAGCACCATTCACGATTCTTCGTATACTGAAGCAGTCCATGTAGAAATGCAGCAAGACCTGGACAATATCCAGGCTTGGGCTGATAAGTGGCAAGTAAAATTAGCACCACACAAGTGCCAGGCAAGGACCATCTGCAACAACAGAGAATCTAAACTTCTCCCCTTGACATTCAATGGCATTACCATTGCTGAATTCCGACAGTATCAACTTTCTGGGGGTTACCATTGAACATAAACTGAACTGGAGTAAACATATAAATACCTTGGTGACAAGTGCAAGTCAAAGGCTAGGAATCCTGTGACGAGTAGCTCACCTCCTGACTCCCCAAAGCCTGTCCACCTTCTACGAGGCACAAGTCAGGCGTGTGAGGGAATACTGTCAACTTGCCTGGACGGGTGCAGCTCCAACAACACTCAAGAAGCTCGGCACCATCCAGGACAATGCAGCCCGCTTGACTGGCACCCCATCGACAAACATTCACTCCCTCCACCACCGACGCACCGTGGCAGCAGTGTGTACCATCTACAAGATGCACTGCAGCAACATGCCAAGGCTACTCAGACAGCACCTTCCAAACCTGCGATATCTGCCAGCTAGGCGGACAAGCGCAGCAGATCCATGGGAGTACTACCACTTGCAAATTCCCCTCCAAGCCACACACTATCCTCACTTGGAGCTATATTTTCCTTTAGAAACTCCCTTCCAGCCATCACTGTGCGTGTACCTACCTCACATGGATTGCAGTGGTTCAAGAAGGCAGCTCACTACAATCCTCTCAATGGCAATTAGGGATGGGCATAAATGCTGGCCTAGACAGTAACGCACACAACACAGGTAACAAAAAAAGCAATGCACCTGTTAGCAATACTACCATTACTCACAGATGCATTGCAAGGAGTCATATCTACATGATCACACAGTGAGAAGTCCCCTCCCTGCGGATCATTATCTTCAGTTACTGACCAAGTTACCCGATTAAGCACAGAATCACTATTTTGAGAACGTTCTTTCCAAGGTGGGCTGGATGCTTCATTGACAAGATCACACTGTCCCATCAAAATTCACCGAAAGCTACAATTCTTCAATGAATAGTCTAATTCTTTCTGCTAACTATGATATGAGAGACTGAAATGAGAACAGGAAGTGTCAGAAACACTCAGCAGGTCTGGAAGCATCGTGAAAAGTGAAGCAGTGTGATTGTTTCAGGTCTGTGACGTTTCATCAGATAAGTTCTGCTCCGCCTCCTCCATCCATGGACGGCTTGATGACTGGAAAATGCCAGGGTTTCTGGTAATCTGGGCCTCAGCCTCAGGCCAGCCTAAGAACAAGACTGACATTGATGGGATCGGTCAACAACCATCCACAGTCACTGACGGTGAGGGAGATAGCAACATCACAACCACACAGAGGTCCCTCACCCCCGTCGTTGAGGCCAGGACTCTAAAGCAGGAACTGGGAAAGGTGGATACGAACAGAATCTCCCTCGATCTCACACCAAAGTGGAACTTTTTAAAGTCACTTATTCTGAATTAGAAGGCAACGACCTTAAACAGGTTCTCCTGGTCGTGTGTTCCCTGGAATTAAAGAAAAAATGATGGATCAGATTGCTCTTGTGGAGAGCACGATGGACGATGTGGAGACTGACCTGTGGAGGACACTGGGGACAGGGAACATTGGCGTCCAGAAGGTCCTGGCCAATGCCAAGCAGGGCCATACCGAGAGTCTGAGTCTCTTCACAGATAGGTTTCCGTGACATCTTGAGGCACAACAGAGAGGATGGGGCTAAAGCATTTAAAATCCCAAGGTTTAAAATCCGTCTTTCTGATCGGCTTCCAACCATTAGTCCACTTAGCCTTGAATTTACATCAACTAAGTTCACATTCATTCCTGAACTGCTTGAGAGCAGACTCGTGTCAATATTCCCCAAGCGCCATCAACGTTAAGGTAACGCTATCGAAGCTATTACCCAATCAGATATCAGGTCTGGAACTCCAATGCCAAAAGAGTGCCCCAATCCCCCGTTTTACTTATTATTACATGGGGCATTGTGCGGTTTTACTTATTACCACCTGTGACTGCTGCAATAGAAGCATTGGTAAGGCTGACAGTAGCAGTGATTCAAGCGATCCTCCAGGCTGAGCCTCTGTCTCTGTGACTTCTGCAATAAGGACATTGTTGAGGCTTACAGGAACAGTAGTTCCCTCTATCCTCCGAGACAGACGACTTCACATCCTGTTGAGCAGCAGCTACAGAGGATGGAGGCAGCAATAGAGGCCGTGCAGATCAGTAATGGAGCTCGAATGCTTGTTGCAATGCATCCGACCAGTCAAACAGATCAAGATCCACATTGAGTCTACCAGAGCTCCCAGGGACAGCTGGTCTCTCCACTGCAATACGATGGCAGTGGGTGACCGGTACTCCACACTGCTGATACTGGAGGCCATCAACAATGCATGTTAGTCGAGTCTGGCTCCTCCAGCATCACCAATCCTGCTCCACAACTGGACCTAATGGATAGTGCACGCTAATTTCTATCAGGCTTTGCTAATTCGACCTATCCAACTGTACAAAGATCCTTTCCCCTCCAGTGAAACGTAAATTACATTCAAATAAAAACCTTGGCTCCATTTCAATGCAACATGCATAGTGGACAGGGACTAATGGGCAGTAATGTGCTCAAAGGTTATCATCAGTAATTGATTATCCCTATATTTGTATATTGTAAAGCCTTAAAACGTACCCCTCCTCTGCTGTCCAGTGCACTCTCAATATATATGGTTAAAATATCAGAGCAATGTGAACCTGACACCTCTGATGACCCTGTGGTAAAGGCGATTCTCGAGTCGGCGCTGAATTTATTCACAACCCAGAAAGATGACTGTGGAAACATAAGGAGAACCGAATGAATTAACTGACAGTTGCATGCTCCATGAGGCAGTATTCTTACCGAGCTGAGATGATATCATATATTCAAGACAACATCAGGTCACTGTTATACCAGGGTGCAGTTCACTAAGACACATTCACGACTAACTGCCCGATTTGGCTGGTTAGAAAACCGGATGGAAGTTGGTGACTGCCTCAAACTCAACTCAGTCACCCCTGTGTGAATCCGTTTCTCGAAGAGACACCCATCCTACTCTCCCTAATTCCCAGTATCAGGGCTGTCTTCTCCACCCTGAATATCTCCAATGGTTATTGGAGTATCCCAGGAAAACTAGCGAAACAATTTACATTCACATTGACTTCTGAGGACCAGAGAGACCCCTGGGCATGTCTGTCACAAGGGGTTCCATAATATCCACACTATGTTCAACAGATGTATGACCGGGGCCCTTAAGAGCTTTTCACAGCCTTCCTGCTTGCTGCAATGTGTTGATGATCGCGTCCTCATCACCACAGACAGTGTCCATACATTTAACCTTTTTACAGGAACTGCTGTAGTTACTTTGGTGGCTGGAATAAAAGACCAGCCCACGTAAGGCCCAGATGGTGCAAGATCGTGGCACCTTTCCAGGTGTCCAGATTGGGTCATACAGCATCAGCCCAGAGGAACATCAGGTCGAGACCGTCCAGCATCTGCCCCTGTACACCTCAAAATCTGCCCTGTGTCCTATCCTCAGGCAGTGGAATATCAGCGAAATTCCAGCCAGTATCTATCTCTTTCCACCTGAAAGACTGCCCTGTATCCTATCCTCAAGGTGGTGGGGTATGAGTAGACCCTCATCCTTCGATTTGCAGAGAATGTGGCTCCTCGATATGATCCACTTAATTGTGGCAATGACCAGGTTCAATCCGGTTGCACCGGAGAGAGCAGGGAAGCAGTAACACGATTGATAGCAGAGAACATGAAGAAAAATCTCATAATTGCACAAAGGTGGCAGGTCATAAGATTGGATAGAATATGAGAAAACAACAAAGAATGACTTTAAAATGGATAAGGTGGGAAAGTTAGATTAGGAGAGAAAGCTCGTGCGAAATATAAAGATAGGTAGTAAGTATTTCTGTAGATATGTAAAAAGAAGTTAACAAAGTGTGCGTCGGTCCTACAGGAACTGAGACTATGGAATTAATAATGGATAATAAAAAGATGACAAATTAAATGAACATATATTTTGCATCGGTCTATAGAGGACACAAGTAACATCCCAGTATTAGCTGCACGTCAGGAAATAGAAGGGAGAGCAACTTAAGATAATCACAATCACCAGGGAAGTGGTACTGAACAAACTGTCGGAGCTGTGGGCTGACAAGTTCCGGTTCCTGATGTACTTTACCCTAGGGTCTTAAGAGAAGTTGCTAGTGAGATAGTTGATGTGCTGGTTTTAATTTTCCAAAATTCCTTAGATTCTGTGGAATATCCATGAGATTGGAAAATAGCCAGTGTACCTCCTTTATTCAAATAGGTAGGGAGACAAAAAGCAGGAAACGACAGGAAAGTTAGTTTAATAGCTACCTGAGGGAAAATGTTAGAAGCTATTGTTAAAGACGTTAAAGTAGAGTGTATAGTAAAATTTAAGGTGATTAGGCATAGTAAACAGGCTTATGAAAGGGAAATCATGTTTAACCAATTTATTGGAGTTCTTTGAGGGAGTTGCATGTGCTGTGGATAAAGGGGAACGGGTGGCTGTATTGTCCTCAGATTTTCAAAAGGCATTTGATAAGGTGCCACATTAAATGTTACCATAAAAACATAAAAGCTCATGGTGTAGGGGGTAATATATTGGCAAAGGTAGAAGATTATCTAGCTAACAGGAAACAGAGAGTAGGCATAAATGCATCAATTTCTGGTTGGCAAGATATAATGAGTGGTGTGCCACAGGGATCTGTGCGGGGACCGTAATGTTTTAAAATGTATATAAATGATTTGCATGAAGGGACCGAAGGTATGGTTGCTAAATTTGCTGATGACACAAAGATAGGTTGTACAAGAAGTTCTGAAGAGGGCTTAAAGAGGCGACAAGGGGAAATAGATAGGTTAAGTAAGTGGGAAAACTTCTGGCAAATGGAGAATAATGTGGGAAAATGTGAAATTGTCCATTTTGGCAGGAGGAATAAATAGTGAGAGATGGCAGAGTTCTGAGATGCAGATGGATTTGAGTGTCCTGCTGCATGAATGGCAAAAATGTGTGTATGTAGTTACAGCAAGTAATTAACAAAGCAAGTATAATATTATTGTTTACTGCGAGGGGAGTTGAATACAAAATTAAAGATGTCATGCCCAGTTATACAGGGCATTGGTGAGAGCACATCTGGAGTACTGGGTAAAGTATTGGTTTCCTTATTTACGCAAGGATGTATAAGCGTTGGAAGCAGTTCAGAGAAGTTTTACCAGAATAATGGCTGGAATTGGCGGGTTGTCTTATGAGGAAAGATTAGACAGGCTCGGCTTGTATCAGCTGGAGTTTTGAAGAGTAAGAGGCGACTTGATTGAAACTTGTCAGATTCTGAGGGATCTTAGCAGGGTGGTTGTGGGAAGGATATTTCCCCTTGTGGGAGGATCCAGAACTAGGGGTCACTGTATGAAAATATGGGGTCGCCCATTTTAGACAGAGATGATGAGAATTTATTTTCTCTCAGAGGTCCGTGAAACGTTGGAACTCTCTTCCTCAAAAGGTTGTGGAAGCAGAGTATTTAAATATTTTAAGGCAGAGGGCGATATATTCTTGATAAGGAAGGGCGTGAAAGGCTATTTGCGGTAGGCAGGATTGTGGAGTTGAGGTTACAATGAGATCAGCCATGATATTATTGAATGATGGAGCAGACTCGAGGCATCAAATGGCCTACACCTGATCCTAATTCACATGTTTTATGTATGTTGCTGCAATGCTGAACTGCCTCTACATTCGGCTGACCTAGATATCTATCATCACCATCAACCTCTCCTCGTGTAGGTACAATACAGAACACCCTTTATATTACCCTGGCTGTGAAACTACACTTTCGGCCAAGTGTCAGCATCGAGCACTCCCTAGGTCGGCACAATACAGTGCTCCCTCTAGAATACCCTGAAAATGAACCCCAAGCATATACCCAGTGTCAGCATTGAACACTGCCCGTGTCGGAACAATGCAGAGCTCCCTCTACATTTCCCTGACAGTGAAACGCCACTATATACCTAGTGTCAGCAATGAACACTCCAGTGAATGTTGATAGGGAATGTGAGCACCGTGAGAATGCTGAAAGGGAATGTGAGCGCTGTGTGAATGCTGACAGGGAATGCGAGCACCGTGTGAATACCGACTGGGAATGTGAGCACCGTGTGAATGCTGACAGGAAATGTGAGCACCGTGTGAATTCTGACAGGGAATGTGAGCACCGTGTGAATGCTGACAGGGAATGTGAGCACCGTGTGAATGCTGACAGGGAATGTGAGCACCGTGTGAATTCTGACAGGGAATGTGAGCACCGTGTGAATGCTGACAGGGAATGTGAGCACCGTGTGAATGCTGACAGGGAATGCGTGCACCGTGTGAATGCTGACAGGGAATGTGAGCACCGTGTGAATACTGACAGGGAATGTGTGCACCGTGTGAATACTGACAGGGAATGTGTGCACCGTGTGAAGGCTGACAGGGAATGTGAGCACCGTGTGAATGCTAACAGGGAATGTGAGGACATGTAAATACTGACAGGGAATGTGAGCACCGTGTGAATGCTGCAGGGAATATGGGCACCGTGTGAATGCTGACAGGGAATGTGAGCACCGTGTGAATGCTGCAGGGATTATGGGCACCGTGTGAATGCTGACAGGAATATGGGCACCGTGTGAATTCTGACAGGGAATGTGAGCACCGTGTGAATTCTGACAGGGAATGTGAGCACCGTGTGAATTCTGACAGGGAATGTGAGCACCGTGTGAATACTGCAGGGAATGTGAGCACCGTGTGAATTCTGACAGGGAATGTGAGCACCGTGTGAATTCTGACAGGGAATGTGAGCACCGTGTGAATACTGCAGGGAATGTGAGCACCGTGTGAATGCTGACAGGGAATATGAGCACCGTGTGAATGCTGACAGGGAATGTGAGCACCGTGTGAATACTGACAGGGAATGTGAGCACTGTGTGAATGCTGACAGGGAATGTGAGCACCGTGTGAATACTGACAGGGAATGTGAGCACCGTGTAAATACTGACAGGGAATATGAGCACCGTGTGAATGCTGACAGGGAATGTGAGCACCGTGTGAATACTGACAGGGAATGTGAGCACTGTGTGAATGCTGACAGGGAATGTGAGCACCGTGTGAATACTGACAGGGAATGTGAGCACCGTGTGAATGCTGACAGGGAATGTGAGTACCGTGTGATTGCTGCAGGGAATATGAGCACCGTGTGAATACTGACAGGGAATATGAGCACCATGTGAATACTGACAGGGAATGTGAGCACCGTGTGAATGCTGACAGGGAATGTGAGCACCGTGTGAATACTGACAGGGAATATGAGCACCGTGTGAATGCTGACAGGGAATGTGAGCACCGTGTGAATACTGACAGAGAATGTGAGCACCTTGTGAATGCTGACAGGGAATGTGAGCACCGTGTGAATACTGACAGGGAATATGAGCACCGTGTGAATACTGACAGGGAATATGAGCACCGTGTGAATACTGACAGGGAATGTGAGCACCGTGTGAATACTGACAGGGAATATGAGCACCGTGTGAATACTGACAGGGAATGTGAGCACCGTGTGAATTCTGACAGGGAATGTGAGCACCGTGTGAATACTGACAGGGAATATGAGCACCGTGTGAATACTGACAGGGAATGTGAGCACCGTGTGAATACTGACAGGGAATGTGTGCACCGTGTGAGGGCTGACAGGGAATATGAGCACCGTGTGAATTTCTTTTTTCTTTTTTTCTTTTGGGCCTCCTTATCTCGAGAGACAATGGATATGCGCCTGGAGGTGGTCAGTGGTTTGTGAAGCAGCGCCTGGAGTGGCTATAAAGGCCAATTCTGGAGTGACAGGCTCTTCCACAGGTGCTGCAGAGAAATTTGTTTGTTGGGGCTGTTGCACAGTTGGCTCTCCCCTTGCGCCTCTGTCTTTTTTTCTGCCAACTACTAAGTCTCTTCGACTCGCCACAATTTAGCCCTGTCTTTATGGCTGCCCGCCAGCTCTGGCGAATGCTGGCAACTGACTCCCACGACTTGTGATCAATGTTACACGATTTCATGTCGCGTTTGCAGACGTCTTTATAACGGAGACATGGACGGCCGGTGGGTCTGATACCAGTAGCGAGCTCGCTGTACAATGTGTCTTTGGGGATCCTGCCATCTTCCATGCGGCTCACATGGCCAAGCCATCTCAAGCGCCGCTGACTCAGTAGTGTGTATAAGCTGGGGGTGTTGGCCGCTTCAAGGACTTCTGTGTTGGAGATATAGTCCTGCCACCTGATGCCAAGTATTCTCCGAAGGCAGCGAAGATGGAATGAATTGAGACGTCGCTCTTGGCTGGCATACGTTGTCCAGGCCTCGCTGCCGTAGAGCAAGGTACTGAGGACACAGGCCTGATACACTCGGACTTTTGTGTTCCGTGTCAGTGCGCCATTTTCCCACACTCTCTTGGCCAGTCTGGACATAGCAGTGGAAGCCTTACCCATGCGCTTGTTGATTTCTGCATCTAGAGACAGGTTACTGGTGATAGTTGAGCCTAGGTAGGTGAACTCTTGAACCACTTCCAGAGCGTGGTCGCCAATATTGATGGATGGAGTATTTCTGACATCCTGCCCCATGATGTTCGTTTTCTTGAGGCTGATGGTTAGGCCAAATTCATTGCAGGCAGACGCAAACCTGTCGATGAGACTCTGCAGGCATTCTTCAGTGTGAGATGTTAAAGCAGCATCGTCAGCAAAGAGGAGTTCTCTGATGAGGACTTTCCGTACTTTGGACTTCGCTCTTAGACGGGCAAGGTTGAACAACCTGCCCCCTGATCTTGTGTGGAGGAAAATTCCTTCTTCAGAGGATTTGAACGCATGTGAAAGCAGCAGGGAGAAGAAAATCCCAAAAAGTGTGGGTGCGAGAACACAGCCCTGTTTCACACCACTCAGGATAGGAAAGGGCTCTGATGAGGAGCCACCATGTTGAATTGTGCCTTTCATATTGTCATGGAATGAGGTGATGATACTTAGTAGCTTTGGTGGACATCCGATCTTTTCTAGTAGTCTGAAGAGACCACGTCTGCTGACGAGGTCAAAGGATTTGGTGAGATCAATGAAAGCAATGTAGAGGGGCATCTGTTGTTCACGGCATTTCTCCTGTATCTGACGAAGGGAGAACAGCATGTCAATAGTCGATCTCTCTGCACGAAAGCCACACTGTGCCTCAGGGTAGACGCGCTCGGCCAGCTTCTGGAGCCTGTTCAGAGCGACTCGAGCAAAGACTTTCCCCACTATGCTGAGCAGGGAGATTCCACGGTAGTTGTTGCAGTCACCGCGGTCACCTTTGTTTTTATAGAGGGTGATGATGTTGGCATCGCGCATGTCCTGGGGTACTGCTCCCTCGTCCCAGCACAGGCATAGCAGTTCATGTAGTGCTGAGAGTATAGCAGGCTTGGCACTCTTGATTATTTCAGGGGTAATGCTGTCCTTCCCAGGGGCTTTTCCGCTGGCTAGGGAATCAATGGCATCACTGAGTTCCGATTTGGTTGGCTGTATGTCCAGCTCATCCATGACTGGTAGAGGCTGGGCTGCATTGAGGGCAGTCTCAGTGACAGCATTCTCCCTGGAGTACAGTTCTAGGTAGTGCTCAACCCAGCGGTCCATCTGTTTGCGTTGGTCAGTGATTATGTCCCCCGATTTAGATTTGAGGGGGGCGATCTTCTTGATGGTTGGCCCAAGAGCTCTCTTCATGCCATCATACATTCCTCTGATGTTTCCGGTGTCTGAGGCCAGCTGAATATGACTGCATAGGTGTTGCCAGTAGTCGTTTGCGCAACGCCTAGCTGTTCTTTGTGCAGTACTTCTGGCTGCTTTAAGTGCTGCGGATGTTAAATCGCTGGGGGCTTTCTTGTTGTTCAACAGTGCAATGCGCTTAGCGGCTGTGACAGGTTCCAGCTCTTCATTATGAGATTGAAACCAGTCTGCATTTCTCTTCGCACTTTTGCCGTAGGTGGTCAAAGCTGACTCATCGATGGCGTCTCTGATGTGGGCCCACTTGGTCTCAGCATCCCCTGTGGGAGTGTTTTGAAGGGCTGTTACAAGTGAATTTAGAAATTTTTGTAACAGCTGTGGGTGAGAAATTCTGCTCGTGTTGATGCGCGGGTGGCCCTTCTGCTTGGAATGATGCAACTTCTTTGGTCTGAGTCTAACCTTGCTGCACATCAGGGAGTGGTCGGTGTCGCAGTCCGCACTGTGGAAGCTGCGTGTGATTTGAACACTGTTTAAGGCGGCTCGCCTTGTGACAATGAGGTCTTGCTGGTGCCAACGACGTGATCTTGGGTGCCTCCATGAAACCTGGTGACAGGGTTTAGTGTGAAAGAACGAGTTGGTGATGCAGAGGTGATGATAGGTACACAACTCAAGCAGTCTCTGCCCGTTCTCATTCATCCTTCCAACGCCATAGCGCCCAAGGCAGGAGGGCCATGAGTAATGGCCGGCCCCAACCCTGGCGTTAAAGTCCCCCAGCAGGAATAGGTGTTCGGTGTTGGGGATGCTGCTAATGATGTTATGGAGTTGTTCATAGAACTGGTCTTCAGCTTCATGTGGGGAGCAGGGTGTTGGAGCATAGATGCTGAGTAGGTGTACTGGACCAGAGGTGGTGAGCAGTCGGATGGACAGTATGCGTTCCGAGCCATTTGAGGGAGGCTCTATCATGCTGAGCAAGGAGTTTCTGATGGCGAAGCCCACTCCATGCTGTCTTGGTTCTTCAGGATCCCTGCCCTGCCAGAAGAAGGTGTAGTCTTGCTCTGCTAGAGAGCCACTCGCGGGGAGGCGAGTCTCCTGAAGTGCTGCAATGTCCACATTGAATCTACTGAGCTCGTTGTTAATGATGGCGGTCTTCCGAGAATCGTTGATTTGTGTAAGGTCTTCCGACAGGCCAGGACACATAGTTCTGACGTTCCAGCTTGCAAAGCGAAGGGCTGGTACCTTCTTTCCTTTTTTCATGTTGTTTGGTGCGGTGTATCATTCCACCGCTAGTGATAGCATCTAATCTAACAACCAACTGGAATATTTTACACTCTATATGAGTTATCATACCTAATTTAACAATTAATCAGAATATTATAGCCTGTGTATTAGTAATGGCATTTAATCTAACAAGTAACTGGAACAATTTATGCTCTATATTTGTTGTCTTGCCCATTTGAGAATTAACCAGATTATATGCTGTGTAATGGTGACTGCATGTTGTTTAACAATTTGCTGGCATGTTTTACACTCTATATTAAACTGTCTATGTTGGAGGCTGCAGAGAGAAGATTTCCAGCGGAGATGAGGTCAGTGATAGTCCTGTGGATAGTAGCTTAATGTTCCGTGGTGGGGTCATGGTCCGGGGGAAATAGGAAGAAGTTTCTGGAAGTTGGCGCTGAGTCTCTGCAAGGTCGAGGTCGGTCCACTGGACAAGAACAGCTCCACCCTTATCTGCAGGTTTGGTGACAATGTCGGGGTTAGACCTGAGTGAACGGAGAGCAGCAAATTCAGAGCAGGGGCAGGTTAGAATGAGTGAGGGAGGCAGAGAAATTAAGATGGCCGATGTCTCGCTGACAGTTTTCAATGAAATATAAAGAGCAGGTAAGAGGCCAGAGGGAAGGGTCTAGGTAGAAGGAGCATGCTGAAGGCGGGTGAATGGATCTGCTCGGTGGGGGGGAGGATTCCTGGTCAAAGAAGTGAGCACGGAGGTGAAGGCAATGGAAGAAGAGCTCAATGTCAAGTGAAGCATGGAATTCATTGTGGTGGGGGTGTAAGGTGATTAAACTGAGTCCTTTGCTGAGTACTGAAAGTTCAGCGCCAGCGACGGGAAGGTCAGGGTATAGTGAATACATGGCAAGGGGTCAGATCAGAAGGAGTGGGGTCAGAGAGAAGTGAAAGGAAAGGAGGATTTGCAGGGACATTCGTCCCCTTCAGCTGCTGTAACTTGCGTTCCTTAGCACATGAAAGGAAGAAAAAATTATTTTTGTTAAGGCATCGGATAAGACGAAGGATGAAATGAAACTGTGGAGTAAAACAGCTTTGAGATAAGGTGAGGCGGAGCTTCTGGAGAGAGAGGTCCAGTGTGTCCATGTGATGGTGCACGGCACTGAGTGTGGATCTCAGGTTGCGGCAAGGACAGCTGTCCGAGGAATGTTGTATTTCCCAGAGATGCTGGTGGATTCAAAAAACGAAGGATGAAACCTCAGTTGCAATCCACATGGATGAAGTCGGAGCCGGAGACAGGTACTGAGGAAGGAGATGTGGCTGTAAAACATGTTTTGGCAGACACTTTATCAACAGCAGGACGGAAATAGAAAGCAATGAAGGTGAACAAGGTAAAAGAGACAAACGAAAATTCCTTTGGAGAGAAGAGCAGAACTTCTTCATGGTCGGCATTCCTGGAAGAGATGTGGCAGTGAATTAAACACTAAAATAAAAGCAAAATAAAGCAGATGCTGGAAATCTTAAATAATAACAAGAAATGCTGCAAATACTCAGCAGGTCTGACAGCATCTGTGGAGAGAAAAGAAGAGTTTACGTTTCAGGACAGTGACACTTCTTCAGAACTGGCAGATATTAGAAATGTTAGAGGTTTCAAGCAAGTAAAGAGGGGGTAGGGCAAGAGATAACAAAGGAGAAGGTGCTGATATGACAGGGTCAGAGAATAACTGACGATATTGTCATGGAACAAAGGCAAACGCTATGTTAACGAAAGACAAAGCATGAGGACAGAGAGGGTGAGAATTAACTGCAAAGCAGAAAGTACTAAAAGCACTAACATTAAAAAAATTAAAAAGTAGGTAAGCACAGGAAAGAAACTGAAAAATCTGAAATAAATAACCAAATAAAGAAGGAAAAAAGAAAAATAAGAAAAAATATCTAAACACAAAAAGTGTGGTGGGGGGGCTGGGTGGTGGTCATGCTCTGAAATGATTTAACTCAATGTTCAGTCCCGCAGGCTGTTGTGTGCTTAATCGCTATATGAGATGTTGTTCCATGAGCTTGTGTTGATGTTCGCTGGAACACTGCAGCCATCTGAGGACAGAGATGTGAGCATGAAAGCAGGGGGTGGTGTGTTGAAATGGCCAGAAACCAGCAGCTCGGCATCATGCTTACGGACCGAGCGGAGGTGATCACCATGTCGAGCTGGTAGTGTGAATATGGGTCAACCAGCCGAGGATGTTGATTGGCATGCCGAGCTGGTACAGTGTGAATATGGATCAACCAGCCACGGATACTGATCACCATGCCGAGCTGGTACAGTGTGAATATGGGTCAACCAGCCCCGGATACTGATCACCATGCCGAGCTGGCACAGTGTGAATATGGGTCAACCAGCCCCGGATACTGATCACTCTGCCGAGCTGGTACAGTGTGAATATGGGTCAACCAGCCCCGGATTCTGATCACCATGATCAGCTGGCACAGTGTGAATATGGGTCAACCAGCCCCGGATACTGATCACTATGCCGAGCTGGTACACTGTGAATATGGGTCAAACAGCCCCGGATACTGAACAACATGCCTAGCTGGGACAGTGTGAACATGGGTCAACCAGCCCAGGATACCGATCGCCATGCTGAGCTGGTACAGTCCGAATATGGGTCAACCAACCCAGTTTATATATTGCCATGCTGAACTGGTACAGTGTGAATATAGCTCAACAATCCCAGGATACTGATCGCCATGCCGAACTGCTACAGTGAGAACATGGGTCTCCCAGCCCAGGACACGAATCACCATGCCGAGCTGGTACAGTGTGTATATGGGACACCCAGCCCAGGATACTGATTTCCATGTCCAGCCAGTTCAGTCCGAAATAGGTCAACCAACCCAGTTTACAGATCGCCATGCCGAGCTGGTACAGTGTGCATATGGGTCAACCAGCCCAGGATACTGATCACTATGCCGAGCTCGTACAGTGTGAATATGGGTTACCAGCCCAGGATACTGATCGCCATGCGGAGCTGGTATAGTGCGAATAAGCATCAATCAGCCCAACACATCGCATTGATTTATGAACAAAGTTACCTCACCTCCTTTCCCTTTTTGCCTTTTTTATCCAGAATATCAGATGCATTGAGTTTCGTGTTCCCAGTCTTGGTCATTCTGCAACCTTGTCTCTGTAGTTGCTATCAAATCATATTCATTTATTTCTATTTGTGCGGTCAAATCAGCTATCTTGTTATAAATGCTGCGTCCATTCAGATAAAGAACTTATCTTAGACTTTTTACCATTGTTACTCATTTTGGTTCTAATTTCTGCTGCAGTATTCTGCTTATATTTTCTGCCCCTTCCTGTCACACTTTGATTACTGTTCGCCTCTTCACTACCCTGCATCTCTGATCTCGCGTTTCCTTTTGATTTTTTATAAACTTCCCTTCAATTGTACCCTCCCCCCTCTAATTAGTTCAAAGTCCTATCTACAACCCTAGTTATACGATTCGGCAGGTCACTGGTCCCAGCTTGGTTCAAATGAGGGTCGTCCCAAAGGAACACCTCTCTCCTTCCTCAGCACTGATGCCAGTGCCCCATGAATCGGAATCCATTTCTCCCACACCAATCTTTGAGCCACGCATTTACCTCCCTAATCTTATTTACCCGACGCCAATTTGCACGTTGCTGAGGTCGCAATGCCGAGATTATTACCTTTGTGGTTCTGCTTTTTAATTTAGCCCCGAGCTGCTATCGTCCCTCAGCAGAACCTCTTTCCAAGTCCTACCTATGTCATTGGTACCTACGTGGACCACGGCAACTGGAACCTTCCACTCCCACTTCAAGTTCCTCTCTTGCCCAGAAGAGATCTCGTTAACCTTGGCACCAGGTAGGCAACACAGCCTTCCGGACTCCCTGTCTTTGCTGCAAAGAACAGTATCTATTCCCCAAACTATGCGATTCTCTATTGCTATTACATTTTGTTTTCTGCCCTCACTTGAATGGCACTCTGACCCACGGTGCTGCGTCAGGGTTGAGGGAATTATGTGTTGCAGATCACAGGGACATAGATCAGAGTGAGTAAAGGGGGCAGGTTTCATTTAATCACACCTGCTTCCATATTAACATAAAAGTTAACTCTTTTACTCTCTCCAATCCTCATTTTCCCTGGTTCTGTATTTGTTAAAAGTAGTTAATCCCGATCATTAAATATTTAACGTCTTACATCGGTAGTGGCAAATTATTGGAGAGGATTCCGAGAGACAGGATTTATGATTATTTGGAAAAGCATAGTTAGATTAGTGACAGTCAGCTTGGCTTTGTGAGGGGCAGGTCATTGCTCACAAGCCTTATTGAATTCTTTGAAGATGTGACAAAACACGTTGATGAAGGAAGAGCAGTGGATGTGGTGTATATGGATTTTAGTAAGGCGTTTGATAAGGCTCCGCATGGTAGGCTCATTCAGAAAGTAAGGAGGCATGGGATTCGGGGAAAGTTGGCTGTCTGGATACAGAATTGGCTGGCCCATAGAAGACAGAGGGTGGTAGAAGATGGAAAGTATTCAGCCTGGAGCACGGTGACCAGTGGTGTTCCGCAGAGATTTGCTCTGGGACCTCTGCTCTTTGTGATTTTTATAAATGACTTGGATGAGGAAGTGGAAGGCTGGGTTAGCAAGTTTGCCGATGATACGAAGATTACTGGAGTTTTGGATAGTGTAAAAGGCTGTTGTAGGTTGCAACGGGACATTCACCAGGATGCAGAGCTGGGCTGAGAAGTGCAGATGGAGTTCAACCTGAAAAAGTGTGAAGTGATTCATTTTGGAAGGTCGAATTTGAATGCAGAATGCAGGCTTAAAGACAGGATTCTTGGTAGTGTGGAGGAACAGAGGGATCTTGGGGTCCATGTCCATAGATCAGTCAACGTTGCCACCCAAGCTGATAGGGTTGTTAAGAAAGAGTATGGTGTGTTGACTTTCATTAACAAGGGGATTGAGTTTAAGACCTGAGAGGTTATGCTGCAGCTCTATAAAGCCCTTGTTAGACCACACTTGGAATATTGTGTTCAGTTCTGGTCGCCTCATTATAGGAAGGATGTGGAAGCTTTAGACAGGGTGCAGAGGAGATTTAGCAGGATGCTGCCTGGACTGGAGGGCATGTTTAACGAAGAAAGGTTGAGCGAGCTAGGGTTTTTCTCATTGGAGCGAAGAAGGATGAGAGGTGACTTGATAGAGTGTTACAAGATGATGAGAGGCATAGATAGAGTGGATAGCCAGAGACTTATTTCCAGGGCGGAAAGGGCAATCACCAGGGGGCATAATTTTAAGGTGATTGGAGGAAGGTTTCGGGGAGATTTCAGAGGTAGGTTCCTTACACAGAGAATGATGGGTGCGTGGAATGCATAGCCAGCGGTGGTAGTAGAATCAGATACGTTAGGGGCATTTAAGCGACTCTTAGATAGGTACATGGATGATCGTAGTATGAAGGGTATGTAGGCAGTTTGATCCTGGAGTAGGTTAAAGGTTCGGCACAACATCGTGGGCCGAAGGGCCTGTACCGTGCTGTACTGTTCTATGTTCTATGTTCAATGTTCTATTTCTGAAGAAATCGCATGAACATGCAAACCTAGTTCTGTGTCTCTCTCCACAGATGATACCTGACCTGTGAAGTGTTTCCAGCATTGTATGTTTTCAATTCTAATAATGTCGCCCTCTGCTGGTGGATACGGGTGTTTCGGTAAGCCTCCCAATCAGAAAACTCACAATCTGCTGGAGAGTAGTGCACGGTATAGTCTTCCCCTGACTGAGTAACAATTGCACTCCAGTGATGACTAACTGAAATATTAATCATTAAAGTGCAAAAACACATTAATTTCTGATCAGATTCTCCGACTGACCCGCCATACGCTAGGGGAGTGTAGCACATTAAAACCACATTGTATTGTATCTCGGAATTGGTGCATATTTAGCACTTGAACCATAATATAGGAATTAATATTGACAAAGGCACACATTCCAATTAAAACATGAAATAAATGTTTTTTAATTTTATGTTATTTCCATTGCACATCAACACTTACACGATAAACTGCAGTAATTTGTCCACATCGAGTATATCGCGGTGCAGGAAACAGTTACAATAAATGCAGATAAAAGAGACAGACCATTTATTTGTGGCCTGACGTGTTCTAAACCTTCTTTAATAAGATATGAATATAAGAAGCAGTTACAGAACGAACTTCGTATAAACTCTTTTTGAATAAGCAATGATTTTAATCTCTGTGGCAATGTTGGCAATTACATGCGGAGTATTATATCTCAGTATTTGTACAGACAGAGAAATGATCCGAAATCAATTCTCTTTTGTATTTTAATTAAACGGAACACACACACTTTCAGACAAAATGTGGAGAAAAGCCAAATCTAGTTATTTCAACACCAAGTAATCTGGTGATTGATGAAGATAAAGTGATGTTTCAATCGTGAAGTGAAGCACATCCAGCATGTTCACACTGTTGGAAAAGTTCATGCCATTCTCTCAGAATATTTACACAGAATATTTTCCACCAGTCTGTGGTCCACCTTCAGACATCATTTGTAGGATTTGAGGCTGACTTTTAGCTGAAAGGACAACAGACACGACTTGAGAGGGTTACAACAATGCAAACCATCAAACAAACACATCAAATACAGTATATGATCTCCTAGGAATATTCCTGTTTCTTTAAGCCTCCTATTTCAAGATTAAGTACACAGAATGTTCTCTCTGATACTTTAGAATCACTGACTGTTGAAAACACCACTGATTATCACATTACTATCAGAACCAGCCGGGACTGTACACATGGAACAAATCATACAGCATTGCTCTTACTGGGTTGATGTCGACATAAAATGCTTAACCAGACAGTCACTGCCCATCGTTGGTGGAATGTCTGCTATTGTGTACCTATCACAGTGAACATCCTCATTGTCTTCAAGATTGGAGGGAACCAGTAAAGCTGGTTCAGTGCGGGTCTGAGAGCTGTAAACTGTGGAGAGAAAGATGATAGATAAATGATTGGACTAAAAGCGAGTTCAGTGCAGGTCTGAGAGCTGTATACTGTGGGGAGAAGGATTATGTATTAATGATGGAACTGAAATCGAGTTCAGTTCGGGTCGTCTATCTAAGTGTCAATGAGGTGATGGGGACTGGAGTTTGAATGTTTTTCAGCTCCATTCACCGTGTTATTTTCCCGCTGGATGATAGCAGCTGAAGTGGATCTTCTGAGCCTGAATCAGGGTGTTCAGATTGAGCACTTGAAGGATTTCCAGTGGGAGTATTAATAAGAGAGATGTTACACAAGGAATAACATCAGGAAGTATTTTTTAAATTAAGTCAAGCATTAATTAGATAAATTTCATTTCATCACAACATGAATTTAAATCAACCAGCGGTCTATGAAAACACCGATTGGAATGAAAGTCAAAGTAGTGAGAGAGAGCTGGTGACTGTGGGAGTTTAACTCACCGAGAGTGGAGAGATCACCGCTGGCACTTGTCAGTGTGAAGAGATCATCAGGACCACTGTCCAGCAACAAGTGACCATCCTGAGTGTCAATGGCTCCAGTCTGAACATCATCATAATCACCCGGAAGCAGACCTGAGAGGAAATAATGACTTTCACAAAAATCACATGGTAAAACTGAATATTTAGAATGATATCATTAGACGTCAATCTACCCGGGCCTGCCAAGTTTGACTGTGATGTTCAGCTGTAGTGAGATTAGAGGCTGGAGAATGGTAGGACCATGTCGTGTCACGGTAGTTGAGTCTCCATAGACCCATGCTATTCTAAACGCAGCCATTAATCGATTGAAAGACAGGAGCACTGTAGGACATTGGATGGGAGGACTGACAACTGGTGTGTTTGTTAGATGGCAGCACTCAGAGCAAGAGTGACGCTCAGGTTTTCTCATGCCACCCTGGAAGTGATCCTCCAGGCTGCAAGGTCAAGGAGGGAAGTGCTTTTCCCATTGGGATGGCTGAAGGAGGCCGGCTAGGCAGGCAGAGAGGGCCTGGCAGGAGACTGCTGTGGAGGTGAGCAGACGTGAGGTGGTCCCATGTAGGAGGCTTCAGTGCAGGAACAGGATCAATGCCCGGATGTAGTATGGCAAGGTGAGTGCAGTGCCTAACATTAAGCTCACAGTCTTAAATGTCACAAAAGATGAAAATGTAATTGCAGGATGGGTGCCCCCACTCATTGGTTCAGATCCTCCTCCATCATAGTGCACAGCTCAGTGACCGCCTCCCTGGAGAGGCACAATCTTCAGTGACACTGCTGCTCTGTCATTTGCAGGAATCAGAGCCTCTGATGGTAAACCCTCTCTGGTGGGTAGCATCTTCTTCACTCAAGAAGCTGCTTGCGTGCGACTGTGCGCCCTATTCATCCACACTCTCTTCCAGCCTCATGATTCTTGTCACTCTCAAAGAGACCTCAAAACAGGAGTGGCTGACACCAATTGTAAATTGCTGCACTCACTGCTCAAGGTCTCCATTCTTTTTACTTTGTATAAGTATGTTGCCATTCGGAGTGGATGCTCATCCTGAATACTTCTGTTGTGATCGCCAAGATTGGTCAGCCTCCAGATTGCCAATATCGCGAGTCAGTATCGCTCTCCAGTATCACAATGCTTTTCACAGCCAAAACTGACCTTCTCCTTGCTTACAGATGGTGAATCTGTGAAAACTGTTGTTTATTTAGATATACAGCACTGAAACAGGCCCTTCTGCCTATCAACCTGCAAGTCTTTTGGCTGTGGGAAGAAACCGGAGCACCCGGAGGAAATCCACGCAGACACAGGGAGAACTAGCAAACTCCACACAGACAGTACCCAGAATTGAACCCGGATTGCTGGAGCTGTGAGGGTGCGGTGCTAACCACTGCGCCACTGTGCCGCCCTTTTGATGCACCTTCACTAAATTGTTAATAGCTTGGTAAATTGCCATGCATTCCTGTTGAAGAGGCTCAGTTACCTGCCCAGAGCCTTAAACTGCAGCCTCCACCCACCAGCTCTGCCGACTCAGGGAACATCACCGAACAGTGTAAAGACGTCGAGCTTCCTTTGCACCGCGATCCAGCAGCATTTTCCCTTGCAGTCTGTGGTCACTGTGTGAGAAAATTCTGGCCTCCCTTTTAAAGTCACATGTATCCCATTGAATCACCTATCCAACATGCATACAAATTTCGCATTTCACCGCCCAGACAACAGTGTCAGAAAACATCATGAACTGAAAGTTTCATTCCATTATACGACTGGGTTAAATCGACATGATTTTGAGAAATCCAAATTATTTCTCAATTTTTAAAACTAAAATCAGTCAGCAAATCTCCATGTCTTCAGCAGCATCATTTTACAGCGAGTAAGTTCTGATATATTTCATTGTTAATTTTAGATAGCAGATTGTGTTATGGATTAAAAAACGTGATGGCAACAAGTAAAACTGCACCCACCCTCAATACTGGAGGAGTTCCCTTCAGGAATTTCTGATCCAGGATCCGTGTCACCCAAACTGTGACTGGTGTAATATTCAATCTGATTGAGGGACTCAATGGAATCAGCAACTGTTAAACACAAATATGGATGGTTATTGGAGAGATTAATTGTGACGTTCGAGTAAATAACATAATACCGTCATCATCTGGAGACAATGTCCCGGGCTTTGTATCTGACACGATTGTGGAACATTCATCACAAAGACTGCAGTGGTTCAAGAGCAACTAGGGATGGAGCATAAATGTTGGCTCATACAGACAGCAGTTAAAACAATACACAGTACAGCTGGTGGGTTAGATTTCAGACATCAGAGCAGAGACAATAGTGTAAAACATCGTCGGTCAGCACAGTTTCTACATCTAGATCCTGTCCACCCTGCCCCGTCTCTTTCCCTTTCAGAGTCTCAAACGGCCGGTGGTGGCTCCAAAACCGAACCCCACCCCAGATAATGGGGCAGGAAAGAGTGCAAGGAGGCTAATAACGGATTTGTTCTAAGAGTCATAGAGTCAAAAAGCACAGAAATAGGCCCTTTGGCCCACCGCATCCATGCCGACCATAATGCCGATCTATACTAATCCCACCTGCTTGCATTAATTCCATCTCCCTTTATGCCTTGCTCATTCAAGTGCCTGTCCAGATGCCTCTTAAATGTTGCTACTGTTACACCCTCCACCACCTCCGCAGGCAGTTCATTCCAGAAAACCACTATTCTTTGGGTGAAAAATTTACCCATTTTATCTCCTTTCAACCTCCTCCCTCTCACCTTAAATCGATGCCCTTTGGTTTTTGTCACCCTTAACATGGGAAACAGACTCTGGATATCTACCTTATCTATGCCTCTCATAATTTTATATACCTCTGTCATGCCCCGTCACAGCCTCCTTCGCTCCAGGGAAAGCAGACCCAGCCTATCCAATCTCTCTTTATACCTCAAGCCCTCCAAACCAGGTATCATCCTTCTGAACCTTTTCTGCACCCTCCAGAGCTTAATCACATCTTGCCTGTCGTGCAGCGAACAGAACTGCACACAGTACAAACCAATGATATGTACAACTGTAAAATTACGTCCCAACTCTTGTACTCAATGCCTCAGTAAATGTAGGCAAGCATGCCATACGCCTTCTTCAGCAGCCTGCCTACCAGTGTTGCCACTTTCAGGGAACTATGTACATGCACACCAAGGTCTCTCTGCTCAGCAACACTCCCCAGGGCACTGCCATTACCTATATATGGCCTGCCCTGGTTTAACTTCCCAAAATCCATCTCTTTGCAATTGTCTGCATGAATTTCCATTTGCCAATCTTTTCCTTGCCCACTTCTCCAGTTGATCTATATCCTGCTGTAACCTTAGACAACCTTCTTCACTGACCCCAAGGTCTCTCTGCTCAGCAACACTCCCCAGGGCACTGCCATTACCTATATATGGCCTGCCCTGGTTTAACTTCCCAAAATCCATCTCTTTGCAATTGTCTGCATTAATTTCCATTTGCCAATCTTTTCCTTGCCCACTTCTCCAGTTGATCTATATCCTGCTGTAACCTTAGACAACCTTCTTCACTGTCCACTATACCACCAATTTTTGTGTCATCTGCAAACTTACTAATCTTCCCCCGGACATTCTCATCCAAGTCATGAATATATATAACGAACAACAGAGGGTCCAGCACCGATCCTTGCGACACACCCCTGGTCACCAGCCTCCAATCTGATAAACAAATCACTGCCACTACCCTCTGCCTCCAATCACCAAGCCAATTTTGTATTCAATTGGCTACCTCACCCTGGACCCCATGTGTTTGAACCTTCCCGATCAACCTACCATGCAGGACCTTGTCAAAGGCCTTGCTAAAGTCCATGCAGACAACGTCCATCGCCCTGCCCTCGTCAATCTCTTGGTCACCTCCTCAAAAACCTCAATCAAATTCGTGAGACATGATTTCCCACGCCCAAACCATTCTGACTGGCCCGAATGAGACCATGCCTTTCCAGATGCATATAAATCCTGTCTCTCAGAATCCCTTCCAATAACTTTCCCACCACTGATGTAAGGCTCACCAGCCTGCAGTTCGCTGGCTTATTCCTGCTTCCGTTCTTAAATAAATGCACAACATTAGCTATCCTCCAGTCTTCTGGTACCTCACCTGTGGCTAACGATGATACTAAAATTTCTGCCAGGGCCCCAGCAACATCCTGCCTTGCTTCCTATAGCATCCTAGGATACACCTGGTCAGACCCTGGAGATTTATCCACCTTAATGAGCTTTGAAACCTCCAAAACCTCCTCCTTTTTAATGTTGATGCGATTCAGGATATCGGTGTTTCCTCTCTTGAACTCACTACCTTCCATGACCTTCTGCACGGTAAACACAGACGAAACGTATTCATTTAAGACCTTGTCCATTTCCCGTAGCTCCATGCATCAATTGCCACATTGATCCTTAAGGGGACCCACTCTCTCCCGAGTTACCATTTTATTCTTAATATACTTGCAGAATCTTTTACGATTCTCCTTTATCTAATCAGCCAGGGAAATCACCTTTGTGTGTTTTGTTGTAACCTGAGTAATTTATATCAATGGTCAAATCGCCCTCCAAATATATCTCAGGACAGAACTTATATAGGTTTGGCAGTGTTGCTGCCCCAGTATCAAGGTGCAGAATTTGCAGATTTCAAGTTAAACTTCAGAATACAAATTGTTAGAATAAGTTTTTTCTAGAAACCACCAAGTTCAGGTCAGGAGTTCCTGATGAGAACGTGTTTCTGACCCAGAAATCCAGTCACATAGAGAAATAAAATCTGAATCAATGTGACTGTCTCCTCCTGAGAGCAGTGACTATTTATGGTCTAGTTTAAATGGAATAAAAACTTTGCATACGAATATATTGTGGGATTGGTGGATGGTATTGTGCACTGGAACTCCTGTCTCCTCATCCCCAAAGAAACTGAATCCTGGTCAGGTACCAGAATCCAGTTGAGTGAAATGTAATAACTGAGGCCCACAGGAATGCTCTAGGCCTGGGTCATGGCCTGGACTACTTCAAAAGATAAATTGCAGCCCAAATTACAAACAAACAGAAATGACGTTAGTTAAGCAGGAACGACTAATGGGAATCTTCCCAAACCCGTTGCTCATCTTAGTTTACACACAGATATAGGCACACTCGCACTGTGATAGGACTCCTTCACATGGGGATAGCGAGCGGATTTCTGACAGTGTTCAGTCAGTAAACTGACCATTAAAATGCGATGTTTAAGTGGAAGTGACATTTGTCTCGTGAAAATTCGGTATGAAATGAAAAGCACAGACCTGAACGTTGGACCTGATAGGAATCCTTGCCAGGTGGAACATTCCCAATCTCTTCATAAATTGCTTGGTACAAACCAGCCGGTGAACCCTTGCCGCTAGTGACAGAACCTGTCAGATGGAGGGTCGGGAGATTAAAGTTTAGTTGCAACCCACGAGCGTTTAACAGTAAATTATCTGCGAACACATCCAAATCGCAGATATAGTGACAGTAAAGAGTCAATGCCAGGTATTGTGAATGTGGAGTAGTTTTGTTGTGCGTATTTTTGTTTATGTCTATGTGTCTATTTTTCCACATACTCATATGTTGACCTGCAGCAGACTGGGGAGAAACGTGTTCACTGAGGACAAGTTCAATCAAGTTTGTTAGAAACGATCTCCCTCTGACAAAGCCATGCTGACTATCCCTGATTAATGCCTGCCTCTCCATGTAGAGATTAATCCTGTTCCTCCGGATTTTTTCCAATAGTTTCCCTACTGCTGATGTTAGATTCACTGGCCAGCAATTACCTGGTATATCCCTGCTACCCCTCTTGAATAATGGTACCACATTCACTGTCCTTCAGTCCTCTGGTACATCTCCTGTGACCAGATAGGATTTGAAAATGTGTGCCAAATCCCCTGTTATCTCATCCCTTGTCTCACATAGCTGCCGTTTCACATCTCAACTGGGTCTGGAGATTTATCCAGTTTGAGCCCACTAAAATAGCTAATACTTCCTACCTTTCAATGCTAATTTGTTCAAGGACATCAGAATCACCCTCCCTGATCTTCTCACCGACATCGTCCCTCTTCATGGGGAACACAGATGAAAAGTAATCTTTTAAAACCTAATCTACGTCCTCTGGCTCCACACACAGATGGCCACTTTGGTCCCTAATCGGCCCGACTCCTCCTATTTCCCTTAATATACTTAAAACACGCCTTTCGGTGTCCATTATCTTGCTTGGCAGTGTTTTGCATGTCCCCTATTCGCTCTCCTAATTCATTTTGTAAGTATCCCCTACACTTTCTATACTCCTGTAGGGCCTCCAGCGTTTTCAGCGCTCTGAATCTGCCATCAGCCTCCTTATCCGAATATCTATATCCCTTGACATCCACTATATCCCTGGACTTGTTGGTCCGACCCTTCAACTTTATGGGAACATTTTGGCCCAGAGCTCTCACTATTTCCTTTTTGAAGGTAACAGACCATGGGATCCAGGGCAATTTGGTAAAGTGGATCAAAAATTGGCTTAGTGGCAGGAGGCAGAGGGTGATGGTCGAAGGTTGCTATTGCGAGTGGAAGCCAGTGACCAGTGGTGTACTACTGGAATCGATGCTGGGACCCTTGCTAATACACTGTATCTCAATGATTTAGATGTAAATATAGGAGGTATGATCAGTAAGTTCTCAGATAACAGAAAAATTGGTGGTGTCGTAAACAGTGAGGAGGAACGCCTTATATTTCAGGACGAAATAGATGGGCTGGTAAGATGGGTGGGATAGTAGCATATAGAATTTAATCCTGAGTACTGTGAGATGATGCATTTTGGGAGGACGTACAAGGCAAGGGAATATACAATGGATGGTAGGACCCGAGGGAGTTCAGAGTGTCTCAGGGACCTTGGTGGACTTGTTGTTAAATCACAGAAGGCACAGGGAGATACGGTGGTTCGGAAGGACATATGGGATACTTGCCTTTATTAGCCGAGGCATAGCATATATGAGCAGGAAGGTTATGATCAAGCTGTATAAAACGCTAGTTCGGCCACAGCTGGAGTACTGTTTACAGTTCCGGGCAACACACTATAGGAAGGATGTGATTGCACGGGAGAGGGTGCAGAGGAGATTCACCAGGATGTTGTAAGGGCTGGATTATTTCAGCTATGTCGAGAGGCTGGATAGGCTAGGGTTGTTTTCTTCAGAGCAGAAAAGGCTGAGGGGGTCCTGACTGAGGGATACAAAATTATGAAGGGCATTGATAGGACAGATAGGAAGAAACGGTTTCCATTAGCGGAGGGTTCCGTTACCGGGGGGCATGGATTTAACATTAGGGGCAGAAAGTTTAGAGGGGATTTGAGGAAAAAAAATATTCACCCAGAGGATGGTTGGAGTCTGGAACACACTGCCTGAACAGATAGTTGAGGCAGGAACCCTCACAACATTTAAGGTGTTTAGATGAGCACGCAAAACACCATCGCGTAGAAGGCTAAGAGCCAAGTGCTGGAAAATGAGATCAGCATAGATAGGTGCTTGATTGTTGGCACAGACACCATGGGCTAGAGGGCCTGTTTATGTGCTGTATAACTCTATTACTCGATGACTCTATGACCTGATCTCGTGCTTTTTATCATTTGTAAACTACTGCAAGTCTAGTGAGGTTACAAATCTTGATCTTATCCGCTTTAGGACTGTCTTGTTTCAGAACCTGTTCTGGTTCGGTCCTTGGCAGAGATACCAGGCCTATGCTGTCCTAGCTACAGAATCTTTCTTCATAAGAGAGAGAGAGTGCTATTTCTATAAAAACTCTATATTATTATGAATCATCATGAAAAAACATGAATAGGATGGGAATAGAGGAGTATGGTCCTCGTAAGCGCAGAAGGTTGTAATTTTGACAGGCATCAAGATCGGCCCAGGCTTGCAGGGCTGAATGACCTGTTCCTGTGCTTTACTGTTCTTTGTTCTTTGTTGTTCCAAAAGTGTTTTTTATTAAGAGTCCCATTACTTATAATAAATCAGGAGTGAGTAGGATGGGTGAAATATGACTGGAAGCGTTGTTTTGGATGCAGAAGGTCCTATACAAGTATCACCTGTCAAAATAACAGACAGACCCGGTTAGACAGCTCGTGATTGGATGCCCACAGCCAGAATCTGAAGGGATGGAACTGCTGCCCAATGGATGAAGGAAGATTAACAGTCAATTAAATAGCTTGAATGCACAGCCCTAGAATGTCAATTAAACTTCCTGATCCATTGTTACAAGAAGAAAACTCTTCCAAAGTTTCATGTATTATGTGCTCTACTCTTCAGTGAATGTAGACACTTCAAATCACTCTCCCTTTTAAATGTCAGATTTTACTAATTCCGCAGCACATTGAATGGAGAAAGTCAGCAAAAAACAGAAAGAAATACAATGTATTTCCAAGAAGGCCACTTGACAGTCCACAGAAAGCTGCAGTGGACATAGAGTTTAGCAAGTATATGACACAATATCTGGGATTTTGTGTTGGATCCGCGGTAAGATATAAGCCTCACCTCTTCTGATTGACGTTTTCTGTATAATCACCATCAGTGAGATCAACACACAGATTAGCAGAACTCCGAAGAAGACCGCAACTAGGATGGAAGTAGTTTTATATCCCTGTTCTTAATGACAACAATACAGAAAGGTTTAACACAGACACAGTCTGGCTTGCATGATACAGTATTTACAGTACGTATTTAATAATTATATCCATTGCGTCTGGGCAATGAGTCGGGCTGAAGATTCCCCAGTATGTGTGTTGTACATTGCACAAGAGGAAAGTGTGAGCCAACCTAAATTACAGAGACAGTGCCCCCATGTTTCTGATGAGTACAGGGCAGTTCAGGTACAGCCAGAGACTGGGATTAGCGGAATTTCAAACAGACCATTTGAAATATGCGGTGAGGAAAAAAAATGTTCCGGTCAGTGAGAACGTGCTCATTGTATCTTCAGACAGTGACAACAATAGCAATTCAACGAATGCAAACCCTAACACTAGCTGGAATAGTAATAATGGTAAGTACCTGCAGATGTGGATGGGAAAGCATTTGGAGGCAGATCGAGCCCTGTGGAATATATTGTACAAAACGTTCAGGAAGATGAAATTTCAGCACTTTCCATTTAAACGATAAATACTGTTCTTAATTTCCCGAATTAATGAGTCAATTTAGCCATACAAGGAACCCTAACCCCACTCTCCAAACCCTGCCACCCTCACCAGAACAAATCACACTGGCATCTTCCTTATGATCACAGTCAGATTGAGCCGGCGATGAGGAAGGACAGTCGGCCAGAGAAGATTCGCTTCCAGTGCACTTCACCTCATCCAGCCAGATAACACCGTCACCCTGGGAAAAAGTAGCCCCTATTGGCGCCAATAGAGCGTGACCACAATCCAGCTGTCTGCAGACAACATTGGCATCGGCCATGTTCCAGGAGTCATCACACACCGTGCCCCAGCTGTTATTGCACAATATCTCCACTCTCCCGGAGCAGTTGGTGTTACCTCCAAACAGGCGCAACCATTGTCCCGAATCTGTCAAAAAGAATCAATTATTATTATTGATGTAGTATAAGACAGGAGTACAAGTCAGATAGTTGGTATAATAAAGAGGAAGTCGCACCTGGTGAAAGCACACGTTTACAATCATATTCTCGAATGCAGTCCTTTGCTCTGTGGGGCTGCTCCTTAGTTATTTTTGCTTCTGTTGAGAAGAGAAACATGCTGACTGTATCAGACACAAATGTTTTAAATGACACTGGCACATTGAGAGGTTTGTTGTGTTACCTGAACAAACAATGCCAGCATCCTCCCTGTGTTCACAGTTGTGTTTACCCCACGGTTTTGTTTGACAGTGCCAAAGGAACGATTCGTGTGAAATACACTCGATTCGATCGAGCCAAATGGGTCCGGATCCTGCTCCGAATGACTGAGCGGAATAATCGATAGAACTGAGGGGACCGCACTCTAACTGTTTACAGATCACTTCTGCATCAGCTCTATCAAGTGTATCCGAGCACACTGTTCCCCAGGTGCCATTGTAGAACACTTCCACTCTCCCCTCACAGCGATGCTTCCCATTCACCAGCCGCAGCTCTTTGTGCTCTGTCAATGACACAATAAATATCCCGTTGTTTAGATTGATAACTCGTTGTATGTTTATACTGCACAACTCAACACATGCTGCACCGGTTGTGTTCACTGATTGCCGGTACGTATTTCAGAAAAGTGACAGAAATACACCGACAGCCCATAATGTAATAAAGAATAATCAACATAGATTTCGCAACAGAAGGACAAACAAGGTTATTGAATGCTTTGAAGTAATTACAGAAAGATAATGGTGATAATTCAGTCGACGCAATATGCATGTTCTTTTTTTTTCCAAAAGGCCTCTGACAAGGTAGCATATAGTCAGATCATGACTGGAGACAGAGCATTTGGAGTCAAGAGATCAGTGGAAGAATGGTAGAAAACTCGCTGCAAAGCACACTGTCATTGTTAAAGCTGGTAACCCAGAATGGCGGAAGGTGGGAAGTGGTGTTACACAGGGCTGGGATTATTGCTGCTTAATATTTACATGAAAGATTTGGATTTAGACAAGGGAGACATCATTTCAAAATTTAAGATGACAGCAATTTGGGGATTTAGTTAACACTAAGTAAGACAGACAAAATATGGGAAAACGTTAATAAGCAGGTCGAATGGGCATACAATTGCCAAATGAGTTGAATACAGATAAGTCTAAGGTGGTCAGTGTTGATAGGAAGAATAAAGAGGCCACGTACGTCTTGTAAAATAAGAGTGAAAATGATGTAGAGCAGCAAAGAGATCTCGGGATAAGAGACACTAATCACTAGTTAACTGACAGAGATCGAAGCCAGTGATCATATATATAGGATAATCATGAATACATCTAATAAGAAATTCAGGAGAACTTTTTTATTTTTACCCAGGGAGTGGTTTGCATTTTGAATTCCGAACACATGCAATTGTTGAGGTGATTAGCAGTGATGCCTTTCAGGTAAAGCTGTATCGGTACATGACGGAAAAAGAAGTAGGTGGATATGCAAAGAGGGTTTGATGCAGTAATGTGGGGTGATACTCGTGGGCAACATAAACACCACATTGACCAGTTATGCCGAATGGCCAGATTCTGTGCTGTCCATTGCATGTCGTTCGATGGAATATCTTCCCTGTGAAGCCACGTGCACAACACTACGGAAAATGGGCACATGGAAGCACCGTTACCTGAACACATGATCCTCACATCTTCTTTATGAGAACAGTCGTGGTTACCCCACGATGCTGAGGGACATTCCCAGAGAAATGATTCGTTACCGGAACACTTCAGTTCATCCAACCAAACTGGCCCTGAGCCTGGTCCACAAGATGCAGGAAGTTCCAGGTCCAATGCCTTTCCACAGCCCAGCTGTTTGCAGACCACGTCAGCGTCCGCCAGATCCCAGGAATCATCGCAAACTGAGCCCCAGGTCCCATTGTAATAAATCTCCACTCGGCCAGTACATGGGCTTCCACCGTCAGACAGCCTTAACTGCGCGTGTTCTGTTGGACAATAGTAGAGGATGATTATACTTTCAATACACATTCACCTCATCACTCAATACAACTCATTGTACCATCACCAGCTGAAAAAAGAACTAGTTAAATGTGCCTTTGACAGGTAAATAAAACTTTTCAACTGAATTGTTTACACTTACTTCTTACATTGAGTGTAAAGAACAGAAATGGTTCAGTTAACCTTCTACATCTGGCTTTGACAAGTTATGGTCTCCAGTTCCCCTTTTATGTTTTAAACATTATGTGCGTTGTTGTACAGGCATTCACTCACATAATTAACAGTCAATTTATACTCATGTACTATAACTGTATCTGTTCCTGGTCCATGTATGTTGCCCTTATTTGGTACCTTGGACGGACATTTATGTCATCTCCTATTTCCTTTATTTTGAATAACAAGTGAATTGCATTTATCTAGCGCCGTTAATGTGATAAAACATCTCAAGGCGCGATACAGGAATGATGTCAAAGAAATTTTAACATGGAACACCTAAGAATATATTTAAGTCAGATGACCAAAAGCTAAGTCAAAGAGTTAGTTTTTATGGGGCGTCTTAAAGCAGGAAAGAGTGATTGACAGGCAGAGAGATTAAAGGAATTAATTCTACAGCGTATGACCTCCGCAGCTAGAGACACGGCCGAAGATGCTGTGCTATTAAACTCAGGAATGCTCAAGAAGCCGGAACTAAGAGCTGTCAGACTGGAACCGATTGCAAAGACAGGAGCTGTGAGGTCAAGAAGGGATTTGAAAATCGGGATGAGAATTTTAAAATCGCGCATTGCTGCACAATGTAGGTCAGTCAGCGCAGGGCAGATGGCTAAGTGGCACTTGGTCGAGACAGCAGATTTTGTCGAGGTTGTAACTAGGGATGCCAGCCAGGAGTGCATTAGAATCATCGAGCTTAGAGGGAACAAAGCAATCGACAATACTAGATAAAGGCAAAGTCGGGTGATGTCATGGAGGTGAAAATAGACAGTGTTAATCATGGTATGAATATGTGATAGAGAACTCACCTCGGCGGTCAAATATAATACAAAGGTCACAAGCAGTCTGGCTGAGTAGCACACTGTTGGTGTGGAAAGGAATGGAGTTCGTGGCAAGGGATGAGATGCGATGGGGACTGATGGCTTGTATCTTTTCAATTCTGAGTTTGAGGAATTTTTTGCTAATGCAGTACTGAAAGCCAGACAGGAATTCGGACAGTGTACAGGCTGTGGAGGGATCACGAGAGTTGGATGTGAGGTCGAGTTGGATACTGTGAGCTACATGTGGAAACTGAGGCTGTGTTTGCGGATGTCACTGAAAGGCAGCATGTAAATGAGAAATGAGTTGTCGAAGGATAGATCCTTTGGTGACACGATAGGCGACTTTGCAGGAGCGGGAAGAGAAGCCATTGCAGATAAATTTCTGACTATGACCATATAGATAAGACTGGAACCAGCTGGGTGTTAATGGAAAGGGCTTGGAGCAGAATTCCATGATCACTCATATCAAAAGCTGTATGCAAGTCAAGAATGATCAGCAGGCACCGGTTACATTTGTTACAATCACTTAGGAGGTCATTTGTGACTTTGGTAAGAGTTGTTTTGTTCCTGTGGTGTGGATAGAAATCTGATTTGAGAAATTAAAACATGCAACTCCATAAAAGATGACCATGGATTTGGGTGGCGTCAACACATTCAAAGACTTTGGCGAGGTATGAACAGTTGGAGCCGGGGCAGTAATTTGCATGGACAGGTGGTCAATGGCTCCTTTTTGAGGAGAGGTTGATGACTGCTGATTTGAAGGACATGGGGCTGAGCATGAAGAGAGAGAAAGAGAGAGAGAGAGCGAGAGAGCGAGAGAGAGAGAGAGAGAGAGAATCGTTAATATTGTCAGCTAACATGGGGACCAGGAAGTGAATGTGTGTGTTCGGCAGTTTAGTAGAGATAAGGTGCAGGCAGCAATATGTGGATTTCATCAACAGCACAGGTACAGAGAGAGCGTGGGGAATTCTTGGAGAGAAACAAGAAATGCCAAATCAGGGTGATGGTATGGGGTGGGGGTGGGGAATTGATAGGAAGTTAGGTCTGGTGGGTTGGGGAAGAAAGGGAAGCAGTGGAAGGCGACTGAACTGACATTTTTGAACTTTGTAACAAAAAATCCACGAGCTCCTCTCACTTACTTTTGGATTTGAGGGTGGACGAGGCAGGGGAGTGGTTCAGGAGGAAGATTTGTGATGGAGAAGATATGCTTTGCGTTTTCTTTGCCTTCCTGGATGATATTTGACTAACGCGTGGTTTTAGTGAAGAACAGTTGGACCCGATGATGCTTTATGCAATTGATCCATTCAGTATTATATTAGCAGATAGTTCACCAGATGTCACCGTGCCTTTCTGGTTTTTTATTTGATTCTTTCAGGGGATGTGGGTGCCACTGGCAAGGCCAGAATTTGTTTAATCCACCCTACATATTTCTTTCACTTCATACTGGAGAATGTAACGTCTACAAGTTCTACCCTTGAACATCAGCCTTACAATATGCAGTATCTTCGTGTAGAACTATGTTCTAGGGTTGCGTTGATTATAAAATTATCATAAATCAATTTAATATTAATTGCATAAAAGAATCACTTACTTTTGCAAGGATGGGAATCTGCCTTTGACAATGAAGATATTTGTGTAATTTGAGAAACGTAAACCGCATGTCTGAACAGAGAATATGCAGACCTCTCTGTCCAGACAGGCTGGTGCTATTATGTTCAATGAGCAAACAAAACTTGTGAGGCACATTAGCAATTGCTATTGTCTCTAAAAGATCAATGTACTAAACTACTAATTATGTCAATATATGACTGTTGGACCGGACCAAAGAGGATAGAAAACAAATTCTCTCTGCAAAATACTGGACAGGATCAGGAAATGTCCTCTGGACAATTGAAATCCAGATGTGTAGACCTTCTGGTTGAGCAGCAAACCAGTATTTAAACTGGCGTGGAGAAAAATGATTGGACTAATTGCGTCAGGCACTTTGTAGAATAAAAATCAGCGATGTGACCCATCAGATAGAGAAGTAGAAGACAAGGAGAAGACACATGGCTTCTGTAGGTGGACATAAATGCTGGGTGGAGCTGAACATCTACCTAACTGAAGAACAAGATGAAATACTCCACTGTGTCCAGTGACTGAGTGTGTAATAACCATTCAGCACTGTAAACCTCTGACGTGAAACGTTGGAATACATTGATTTCCGCTGTGTCCGAAGCAAATACTTACTGTAAACAAACGGTATCAAATCTGAATCATTAACTGTCTCATATGTTGTAAGTTCCACTCTGTCATTGGTAAATAAATGTTCGTTGGAACCACCCCAAAGCATATGTCCATACTTACATTCTGCATAATGCAACATCCCTGGAACATATGCCCGCATTGACATGCTGCACAATGGAACTTTCAAGCATCGAGTCTGAAACATCTGTCTACTTTTATACACAGCCTAATGAAACTTACACCAGCTCAAATCCCACACAGCTACCTCCACTTATATACTGTACAATGGAACTGATTGCAAGCTCGGCGCCGGATTTGATACCAGAGCTGAGATTCCAATTCCATATTCTATTTATCACAAGGGCGTTATCTTTCACCTCTATCATCCTTCAGCTCCATTCCTGCCTCAGCCCATCTGCTGCTGAAATGCTCACCCATGCTTTGTTGCCTGCAGAACCGACTATTTTAATGTTCTCCTGGGCCATCACCCGTCCTGCACCCTCCATAAACATCAGCTCATCCGAAGCATTGTTGCCTGTCCTACATGAAGCCTCTCTCAGGAGCGCCACTGTACTCACTGATGTAGACTGGTTTCCCTGCCACCAATGCCTCGAGTTTTCAATTATGATCTTCATGTTTAGACCCTTCATGCTCTCCCCCTGCCATCAGTATAACCTCCTCCAGCCTGAATCATTTCAAGAGCTCTGCTTTTCTCTGAATCCAGCTTCTTGTCCATCACCCACTTCCATCTCCACAACTTTCAGTCTTGCCTTTAACCATCTAACCCACCAGGTCAGAATTTCCACCCGACATATCTCTGTGTCTCCGGCTCTTCAAATCCAACCTTCTGCCAAAGAATTTAGTCACTCACTCCAACATCTCTTTGTTTGGCTCTGTGTCAGTTTTCTGTCCGATTACACTCCTGATAAATTCTTTGTAATGTAGGTGTTTACTGAAAGTTCTGTCATAAAAAGTTCTTGTTGCTTAATTGTGCCCGTGTCCTCTCTCTCTCTGCACACCACCCCCATCCAGCCCCAGATCCCCCAGCGCCCACCATCCTCACCCCCACTACCTGAATGAAATTACTGGTTTGAGACACCCAGGAACAAATGACCTATATTACGAATTTTCTGAGCAGATTAGACATTTCACTTTTATGTTTTTGTAAAAACGGTGAAGAATTTGTTCACCTGCACACAGGACCCCGACATCCATACTGTCAGTCAGAGACGAATTCAATGTGAATAAGCTGCAGTTCTGGAGCTGCAATTCGTTTCCTTCACATTGGACATCATTCACCCAGACGGGTCCTTCACTCTTTCCATCCTTTGAATAGTTATAACTGGCTGTCGCTTCACCGCAGCCCAGCTGTGTACAGACCACGTTGGCATCATTCAGGGTCCAGTGTCTATCCTGCAATCTCCCCCAGCTGCCGGTGTAGTAAATCTCCACTCGCCCATCACAATGGCTTGCCCCGTTAGTCAGCCTCAGTGACCAATTTTCATCTACGATATGAAACACATTGAGAATGATGAAACTGAAGCAAAACATCTCATAACTTACTGCCACCAGAAACGTTATTAATTTGAATGGTTACTGTTTCTGTCATCATTGTTCAGACGGCTTGTCAGAAGATCTTCTTCACCATTACGTTTTCTCAGTAAATACATTTTAATGACATATCTTGCACTGACTAAATTGAGCAAAAAAGGTAAAATGAACTGTGGTTGAGCGTGGCAAATACCGCCTATTGATAAGTGATGAGACCGAAGGGAGGAGCAGGGGCTCTAAATGGCTCCTGACAGATGACAGTTCCTTTTCTTCCATATGGAGAGAAACAGACAAGTTTAAGTTGACATAATGCATCCGATGAAGTCTCAAATTACCTCACAAGCAATGAAACACTTTTGATTTGTAGTCACTAATGCTGACAGGTGACTGACACGAGGGACTGAAGGTCGTTCCCCTCTCCACATGTACTGATATTTCCTGCTCTCGCCCTGGACCTGAAAATATCATCAACGATTCTTCCAATTTCGCCTCCTCATCTTCACATGGTTCATCTTCAACTCTTCCATTCCCTTCCTCAACATCACTGTCTCTGATTTTGGGGATAGGCTATTAACCAGTATAAAGAGTTACTCCAGTGACCCTCACAGTTACCTTGTCTATGATTCCACACACCCCGATTCCTCTAATGACTCTATCACATTCTTCCACTTTCTCCATCTGCATTGTATCTGTCTGGTGATGCAACCTTCCATACCAGTGCTTCCAGATATGTCTTCCTTTTTCCTCAAACAAGGACTCTCCTCACCTCATCATCCACCCACCATGGTTGATTGGGCCCTCAAGCACGTCCATTCCATTTTCCATACTTCTGCTTTCACCCTTTCCCCCCTCCCAGAACCATGATAGGATTCTGCTTCTCCTCACCTTCCATTCCACCAGCTTCCATACTCAATAGATGATCTTCCACCATTTCTACCACCTTGAATGTGATGCCACGAGCAAGCACATCTTCCCCTTCCCTCCACTTTTAACATTCTGAAGGGACCATTCGCTCTGTGGTACCCTGATGCACTCTTCAATCATTCTCAACACCCTTTCCCACAGGAGCATTCCATGAAAGCGCAGGAGATGCTGCCACTGCCCTGTTACCTCTACCTTTCTCACCATCCAAGCCTCCAAGCACCTCTTCCAAGTGAAACAGTGATTACTTGTACTTTCACTGCATTTACTGTGTTGACAGATCATAATGCTGTCTCCTGTACATCGGGAGACCAAACACAGTTGAGTGATTACTTTGCAAAACACCTTTGTTCAGTCTGTAATCTTTACCTTCAGCTTCTGGTTGCCTGTCATTTTCATTCTTTATTCCACTCCCACTCTGAACTCTCCCTCCGCTTTCTCCTACACAATTCCAATGAAGGTTAACATAAGTTTGAGAAACAGCCCTTCATCTTCCCACGAGCTTCTTTACAGCGTTTGGATTCAACACTGTGTTCAGCAATTTCAGGTCTGATTCCCTCCCCCTTTTCCTTCTTTTGGGACGATATTTTGCCTTCCAATGTAGACCACCTCTATAAATGTGCTTTTTACTTGACCCATTCCATATCTTTTTGCCTTGCATTGTCCCTTTTGCCATTTAATCTCTCCTGTCTCATTCCATATCACAGACGGTGCCTTTCATTCTTTCCTTGTTTTCCCCTTTCATTATAAACATGTTAAATCTCTATGTTCCGATGGAAGATCCGCAAACTGAAAGATCGATACTGTTTCTCTCAACATACATGCTGCCAGATCTGCTGAATATTTCCAGCACTTACTGTTTTTATTACCTATGTTTTAAATTGTGAAACGTGGGAGAACGTTTGTGTTGAGCAATGTCCCACGTACAGTGATCTGATAACTGAACAGATAATCTGTTATATGAGTAAGCTGATTGATGGATAAATGTAATCCTGGAAACTGGGAGAATTGTAATTTACATCAAGTTTGTTAAATAATCAAAGAAATAACACATTGGTGAAATAACGAGTTACTTCACTCACTATCATTTTATTGCACTTGGTGTAATAGAAATTCAAATTTATCTCACTACTTATCTGGAAACAAGTTCACAGTGTTTTCTATTGTACAGCTGATCTTTGCAGAGAATTCCATGATAATTCATATTTTAACTGCCAACATTAATAACAGTTTCAATGCTCGAGCAACATCTCCATTCTATGGCAGTGGTGCTGAGAGCAAATTGCTAATTCTATAGCCCTTGAATAATGCCCCAGATTTACCCGGAAAGAGATATTATATGACGAGAATTACTAACAACAGGACATTGTATGTATTCAATGTTTATTGGACTGAAACTCTTGGATTCATTTGTAATTTCTAATAAACCCACAAACACGTCTTTGGATCTTAGTGTCAAAGGAAGCATGCGATCAGAAAAACTAGTGAATCAGCGACCTGTGGAAATAGTCAATGATGCTTGACAGTAGAACAGTTGGTGTATTTCAGTTCAATTGACTGAGATGACTCACCAGTACAGATGACACTGGCATCATTTTCATGTGAGCAGCTAAACTGTTCCCAGGATGAAACAGGACAATCCCACAATCGTGTCTCGTTCCCCCGACACCTGTAATTTTCCTTCCACACTGGACCGGTTCCCTTTCCAAAGTGAGCTCCTCTCGGGATTGAGTTTACTGCCCCACACTGAAGGTGCTCACAGACCACGTTGGCGACTTCCATATCAAAGTAAAGGTCACACAGCGTCCACCACTGGTCTCCATGTAGCACCTCCACCCGGCCAGAGCATCTGTTCATCCCATCAACCAATCGAGGTCCATATTTCCCTGTATTGGAAACAAATCCAGATCCAAGTAATTTATAAATCATTCTCCGCATAGAAACAGCAAAATAGAGAATGGGTAAAAAAGTTGAATCTTATCTACCACGATCATCTATCCATACTTTACACAAATTATCTATTCAAAACAATTAAAATTACCACAGCAGATCAAAAGCAAAATACTACGGATGTTGGAAATCTGAAATAAAACAGAAAATGCTGGAAATACTGAGCAGGGCTAGCAGTATCTGTGGAGAGAGCAAGAGAGTTATTTTTCAGGTTTGTGTCCTTTCATCGCAATACTTACTACAGGGCCTCGTGAAGAAGTTGGCTGAACACTCAACAATTAACAGGTCTTCTTGCAAACGCGAATCGATTGTTGGTCTCTATCTCTTTTGTCTTGGAATATAAAACTCAGAAGGATGTGATGTTTCTGTTGTATCTGTTGTCGCTTTTGGGCACCGCACTTCACAAAACCATTGGCTTTGGAGGTGGTGCAGGACAGAGTCACTAGAATGACAACAATGCTTAAAGCGTTACATTCTGAAGGCAAGTTGCATAAACTTTGTTTGTCGTAGATTGAGTTTAGAAGAAGTACAGCTTATCTAGTTGATGTGTTTAGAATTTTTAAGGGGTTTGATAGATGAGCTGTAGAAGACTAGAAGAACGAATATCAAACAAGGCCATTTAGGAGCTGCTTTTCTTTATGAGGGATGTGGGCATCTCTGGCAGATGTGGCAGTTATTGCTCAACGCTATTTGCCCTTGAAACCGTTGTCAGGCCCTTCATTTTGAAATGCACTTGTCCGCATACGGAACGTTCTTCTGCAACGCTGTAAGGTAGTTAGAGTTCAGGCAAAGTGTGCAAGCATAATTTGTACCTTTAGCTGCATCTGTTGTAAACAGAGTGGAACTTTAGAATGTGGCAATTTTTGGGTAAGACTGAACTTTAGCCTTGACATTTAGAACTTAACTTGAAATTCAAAAAAAGTTGCAAGGCAGTTCACTATTAGCAGTTAACAGTGCAAGTCAGGTTGGTAGTAAGTAATCAATCAGCTGTGATTGCCCGAATGGAGATAATTACTGTGAGCTGGAAACTGTCTATACCGTTGCAACTTGAAAGTTCCTGAAAAGACCGATGAGATTAAACTTCTGGTCAGGCACAGAGAGTAACCATTGTTCACAATGTTGATTGAATTCATTAGGAACAACGTTTGGAAATTGGAATTTGCTAAGAGTAAGAATTAGGTGCAGAGGGGGAATTTTTTTTTCATTCTTTCACAGGGGATAGGGTGTTGGCTAGGCTGGCATTTACCATCCATCCCTAATTGTCATGGCAACGATGGTGGTAAGCCGTCTTCTTCTACCGCTGCTGTCCAAGTGCTCTCGCTCCACCCACAGAAGGGAGTTCCATGATTTTGACCCAGCGACAGGGAAGGAATGGTGATATAGTTCCAAGTCAGGATGGTGTTTGCCTTGGAGGGAAACTTGCAGGTGGTGGTGTTCCCATCCACCTGCTGTCCATGTCCTCCTAGATAGTAGAGGGCCTGGGGTTGGATGGATGTGCTTTGTTTTGCCTGTTAAGCTTGAGTAAGTGAGTGGAGTCACCGATTTAAAACAGCACCACAGCCAGAAGCATGAAAGCCTATTGAAAGAGGCAGACACCAGACAAATAGAGGGGAAAACTCATTCAGTGAAGCAATTGTTCTGTCAGAGTATGACAGGGTGTGGGTAAGTTGCAAATATGTATTAAGTTAATTGGTGAGTGCTTAGTGTTTTGGCGTTAGCTAACCAGTAAAGTAGCTTTCAAGCTAAAAAGCAACTGCACATAATTTTACCTCTAAAATAAAGACAGACTAAGTTCTGGCACAGCAGTTTTTTCTCTGGATATAGGAATTTGTGGGTAACTGAACTGTCCCGAGAGAACATGTCTGTAGTAGATGTCTCCACCTAGAAACTCTCTGGCTCAGGGTCATAGAGCTGATGTGGCAATTGGAGAAAATCCAACGGGAGTAAGAGGAGTATTGGACATAAAAACAAGAAATGCTGGAATCACTCAGCAAGTCTGGCAGCATCTGTGGAAAGAGAAGCAGAGTTAACGTTTCGGGTCAGGGACCCTTCTTCGGAACTGACAAATATTAGAAAAGTCACAGATTATAAGCAAGTGAGGTGGGGGTGGGGCAAGAGATAACAAAGGAGAAGGTGTAGATTGGACCAGGCCACATAGCTGACCAAAAGGTCACGGAGCAAAGGCAAACAATATGTTAATGGTGTGTTGAAAGACAAAGCATTAGTACAGATTGTCTTTCAACACTCCATTGACATGTTGTTTGCCTTTGCTCCGTGACCTTTTGGTCAGCTATGTGGCCTGGTCCAATCGACACCTTCTCCTTTGTTATCTCTTGCCCCACCCCCACCTCACTTGCTTATAATCTGTGACTTTTCTAATATTTGTCAATTCCGAAGAAGGGTCACTGACCCGAAACGTTAACTCTGCTTCTCTTTCCACAGATGCTGCCAGACCTGCTGAGTGATTCCAGCATTTCTTGTTTTTATTTCAGATTTCCAGCATCCGCATTATTTTGCTTTTATTATAGGAGTATTGGACAGTTTGCTGCAGATTTCAGTCACACCTTGTGGAGAGCGGTAGGATCAGAATGAGTTTGTTGCAGCTTATAGTGCACAGTAATTGAACTCCAGATGTAATGGAGAACGAGGATATGCAGAAAGTGAATCTATCCAACAGGAACAATGTACTGGCTATTTGTGAGGATAAGGATGAATACTGTCAGAAGAACAGCCAGAATGTTGAGCATGATATATTGGGATAGGAAGCTGTTCAAAAGGAGGAGGAGTGGAGCATAATGTGATACTTTTAAGTGATTCAATAATTAGGGCATTAAGAGTCCCACACAATATTTGCCCAACTTGTGCGAAGTGAGGGATATCTCAGATCAGATTGTAAGAATACAGTGGAAATATCTAGTCGTTGTGGACCATGTAGGGGCCACCAGCATAGGAAAGAGTAGGCAAGAGGTTATTTTCAAAGAGTACCAGGAGCTGAAATATAAAAGAATATCTCAAGGATTATAATCTCTAGATTATTTTGCAAGCCGCTTGTACATTGGCATCGGAAAAGAAACGATTCGGGAGATGAAAACGTAGTTGAAGGTTATGTTGTTGGAAAGAGGTGTTACATTTCATGGGACCCTGGCACCTGTACTGGGATATTAAAGAACTGCTGTGTTGGAATGCGATTCACCTGAATCCGGTTGGGATCAGGGTCCTAGAATAAAGGATAAATAGGGTTGTTACAGGAACCTTAATCTAGTAACTGGGTGAGGGGAGGCTGGTGGGTGGCGGGGTGAGGGGGTAGAGCACAGTTGTAATTGTAGCATATCTAGGCACTACAGGGGAAGGGAATACTGAAGATGCAACATTTGAGTAAAACCAATTTACGGTTTTACGTTACGTGCATTTGCGCTGAAAACAGTGGTTGCTTTCTTGAAAAAAGAGTTGTTAGAAATACTGTCAGAAATACTGGAGAAATAATTGGAACTAGTGGAAGCTGTCGGTTTATATGTAGTGCAGAACGGAAATGTGGGCAGAATCATACCAGTGATAGGTCATTGCATGTTCCTGTTCTGGCTGTAATGGTCATTTAATTATATTCCATGATAAGACAGTGCACGCCATTGTTCTAGTCACTGATTGGTCAGCTATTGTGCATCGTGGCAAGTCAATCCATACTGCTGTTCTGGTCGTGGTATGTTGGCTGCACAGTAGGTGATGGTGCGTTTCTTGAGTAGAGAAAGCCAGATATTCACTGAGGAGCAGGTCACTGTTAGAGGGACAATATGGTATTTATCGCTCTCCATAGCGTCCCTGACACAGTGAATGGGACAAGCTTGCCATCAAGCAAGCTCAACTTAAAGACCACCGCATTGAATGGTCCAATTCCAAACTCAACCTCATCTGTTATGGACTGGCATGCAAGACACAGTAACATCATAATATAAAAGAGACCACAAACATGCAAAAATGTAAAAAATAAATGCACAGATCTTCGTGAATGGCAAAGATACAAAGAATAGCAAAGGATGACAAAACAGACCGCAAGAGCTACAAAACTTTTACAATAACTTCAGAAATATATTGTCATTAAAAGCAATGTGGTCTCATTACAATGACAGTTGTGATATTATAAATGAAAATAAGGAAATGGCAGGAATTATACATAATTACTTTGCATCAGTATTTGCATGGACACAACTTTTATTCAGGTTTTTTGTTGCCGCAGTCGGCCAAATGCTGCCCTGACATTCAGGACAGTCACTCTCAGCTGGAATACAGCTGTATCATACATGTTTGTACAAAGGGTGTGATGAGGTCTGAAGCTGAGTGGTCTGAACAAACACAAACTGAGCGTCAGTGAGTAGTTTATTGGTAAGTACTGCTTGATAGCGCTGTAAACAACACCTTCCATCACTTTGTTAATGATAGAGAGCAAACTGCTGGGTCAGCAATTAGAAAATTGCAATTGTCACACTGCTATTTAAAGAAGGTTATCGAGTGAACCGAGGGAATTACAGATTGTTTCGCCTAACAGCTGTTGTCAGGAAATTGCTAGAGTGTACATTTAAAGATGGAGTATCTGATCACCTTGAAAAGTTACAGCTAATCAGAGAGAGCCAGCGTGGATTTGTAAAAGGTAGATCATGCCTGATGAACCTGATCAAATATTTTGTGGAGGTAACTAAAGTAGAGGACAGGGGAACTTCAATGGATGTTATTCAGATGAACTTCCAGAAAGCACTCAACAAAATCCCTCGTAACTGATTGTTGGCTAAAGTTGAAGCTCATAGAATTTAGGGAAAATTATTGACCTACTTAGGACGTTAGTTTCGTGACAGGAGATAAGACAGCAGGGATAATGGGCAGCTCCTCCAACTGGCAGGATGTGATGGCGCCGTCCCACAGGAACCTCAACTATTCACCATATTTATTAATGATTTAGATGACTGAATATAAATCCACACATAATTGACATACTCAGTATTGCCATTGAAAGAAACCATCAGCCATTTTGTAATCATGTATATTTTAAGCATAACTTAACAAAAAAAAAAAGATTCCATGACTATTTCAATATTGGTGAGTGTGAGGTGTCCAATTTGGACTTAAAAAGATTACAGTACTTTCTAAATGGTGAAAAGCCGGACGCAGCACAGGGAAAAGAGACTTCAGGGTCATGGGCAAGTGCAGGAACGGAAAGCAAAACAGCCAATTGAATGCTGTGCTTTATATCTAGTGGAATGGAATGCAAGGGGCGAGAAATGATGCTACAGCTAAAAAAAAACTGGTCAGGCCCCATCTGGTGCAATGTTAAGCTATGGGCAATTTGCTTTGGGAAGGATATGTTGACCAGGGAGAGTGTGCAGCATAAAAGATGCTAGAATGATTCTTTGGCTTCAAATGTTTCTGTTTTTTATTCATTCATTTGATGTAGGTGTCGCCGGCAAGGCCAGCATTCATTGTTCATGTCTCGTTACCTTTCACAACTGGGCTATGTAAGAGGACAGTCAAGAGTCAACAGCATTGCTGTAGGTCTCTGGTCACATGTCGGCCAGACCAGGTAACAATGGCAGATTTCATCCCCTAAGGATATGACTAAACAAGATTTTTTTTAATAACAATCGACAATGGTTTTATGGTTACCATTACTGAGACTAGTTTTTAATTCCAGATTTATTAACTGAATTTAAATTCCACGAGCTGCGATGGTGGGAATTGAACCAGCGTCCCCAGAATTAGCCTGGGACTCTGGATTGCTAGTCCAGTGACATTAGCACCACACCATTGCCTCCCCTCATTATGAAGAAGGATTACACAAACTGTGGCTGGGTTCCCTGAAATTTATAAGAGTCATGTCCTTTCACATTCCCAGCCTATGTCTTCCAGCTGCTGGAAAGTCTTTGGGAATTCTGCAGGTGAGCTACTTGCCACAGAATGCCGATCATCTGACCTGCTCCACTCGCCACTACATTATTGTGAATGGTCGAGTTCAGTTTCTTGTCAATGACAACACCCAGTAGGATTTGATGGTGGTACTGAATTCACTGATTATAATAGCTAGGGGAGATGATATTGTCTCTCTTGTTGGAAATAGTCATTAACTGACACGGAGGTGGTGAGTGTGTTACTTTCTACCTATCAGCCCAAGTCTAAATAATGTCCTGATCTTGATGTAATTGGGCATGAACTGTTTCTTAATCCGAGGAATTGTGAATGGAACTAAAGACCATGCAATCATCAGCAAAAAGCCGAACTTCGGACATTTTGATGGTGGGAAGGTAACTGACCAAGCACCAGAAGTTACTTGGGCCTCAGAGAACAATTAGAAAACACATTTTTCTATTAAAACCGTGGAAATCTGGAACATTCCCGAAAGTAAAGAGCGGTGGATGTTACATTTAATCTAAATTTTCAGGACTAATATTGATACATTTTTGTTAGCTCGGTGTATCAAAGAATCCGGTTCAAAGCGAGGTAAAGAGACTTGAAGAAAATATCATCTATGATATAACTGAATGATCGAACAGGCTAGTGCAACTGAAAGCTGTGTACTGATAATGTGGATATGTGTCTGATCCTGTCATATTTAGCGGGTAAAATGCACACATTCTATAAAATAACTTTGTAATCTTTCACTTCTGGCCTGATTGCACTGAGCAGTGCTGGAGTACAGCCGTTCTTGTATGCCCTGCCGTTCAGTAAGTGTTAACGTGGGCACAGTGGAACAGTGGTTAGCATCACAGCTCCAGTGACCTGGGTTCAGTTCTGGGTGCTGTCTGTGCGGAGTTTGCACGTTCTCCCTGTGAATGCGTGGGATTCTGCCGCGTGCTCTCGTTTCATTCCACAGCGAAAGACTTGCAGGTCGATAGTAAGTTGACCATTGTAAATTAACCCTACTGTGGGTAGGTGCTACGAGAATGGTAGGTAATGTAGGATTAGTATAAATTGGTGGTTGTTGGTCGGCATAGACTCGGTGGGCCGAAGGACCTGTTTCAATGTTGTATGATAAGAATAATAACGTGGGCAGGGAGGGTCAGAAGGCTATTGTAATGTCGGATCATTCGTGGTGTTCAAATTAAAGTATCGAAATAGGCCAGTGCATATTCATTTAGTCAACTCCCAACTGTTGCAGCCAATATTTAATTCTAAATATACATTCGGTGCAGTGGTAAACAAACTTGCGAAAATTCTGCTTCTTGCAGAATAAATGTTAAGAATTATAACCATCTTGTTTACCAGTAATTGTGGGTATTTTGTACCACATTACACCAGACCTTCAGCAGTAATAGTAAACTATAATGACTAGTTTAGATATGAACCTTTCAGACAGCAACATGGGAATGCCACCTTCCTTTGTTTTCCCAATATTAAGCAGGAAGTTGTCTGCTTTTAGGTAAGTCTGTACTCACCGGAACAGATCACACTGGCATCGTTCCTGTGGCTGCACTCCTGCTGAGTTCCTTGAAAAAGACGGCAGTCCAATAAACTGGACTCGTTTCCAGTGCATTCAAAGATATCAGTCCGTAAGAGGCCAGTACCCTCTCCAAAATGGGCATATCTTGGCACAGACACGGCGACTCCACACTGAAGCTGACTACAGACCACATTGGCGTCTTTCAAATCCCAGTCAAGGTCACACACTGTTCCCCAGTTTTCACCGTACTGGATCTCCAGTCTGCCTGAGCATGGAGAGTCTCCGGATGTTAGTCTAGGATATCTGTGATCTTAATAAGCATATTGTATCATAATTAGCATAATACTTTAATAATCACAATAATACAAATATTTACATTTCTATTCGCATCTGATTAATCACAGATCTGGCAACATTCGTTCTCAGATTCTGTTCAAAACTGATTATGCTGGATTTCCTGCATCACTACTGCTGATAATGTGACAGAACTATAATGTTTAAAATGTTCCTTTATTTATTTATAACTTCCCCAGTCGCCGTCACTGTCACTGAGAAACATGCTCTGTATCAGCAGTTAGAACTGGGCAAGAAGTATTGTGTGACAAGAACTGGTGCTAGGAGTACTGTTGTTCATATTTAACATAAATGATTTCGACTCAGAAAAGGGACGTACAATTGTAATATTCACTAATGACATCTACTTGGAGCAATAGTTAATACAAAGGCAGATTGTGAGCAAAATACTTTACGTTAACGAAATTGTAAGTGAATTTTAATGCAGATAAATGTACACTTACACATTTGGGTAGGAAGACTGAGAAGCCATATTCCTTGGACAATGATAATCTAAATTGCATCGAGGAGCAATGGGACTTCGGGGCACAGATACAAAAATCAATAAAATATCAATACATGTTAACAAAGCTCTTGGAAATGCAAAAAAAGATAGAGGTTTGTTTATGAGAGATACGTATGAGAGATCTTTGAATGCACTGGAAACGAGTCCAGTTTATTGGACTGCCGTCTTTTTCAAGGAACTCAGCAGGGGTGCAGCCACAGGAACGATGCCAGTGTGATCTGTTCGGGGAGTCACACCCAGCACAAGGAAATATTTGGTGTTGATTGGGAGTAGGTTGATTGGGTGCAAACTAGTCAGTGTTTCCCTGCTTTTCCAGGCAGTGTGTAACTGAGCAACTTTACACCATATCAGTTGAATCCTCGTGCTGTAACTGCTGTAACTGTACTGGATCAGCTTGGCCAGAGTTGTCGCCAGTTTCAGAGCACTGATCTTCAGCACTGCAGCTGCAGTATTATCGGGCCCTTAACGTTTGCTTTGTGCTGTGTGCTCAGCCGCTTCTTAATGTTGTGTGCCGTAATCTTCGGAATGGAGCAAACAATAGAACGCATTTGCACAGCGCTAACCCATTGACATGAATTATCACATAATACGTCTCACCTTTTGTCAGTCTGAATAACTACCTTTAACCACACTTTGTTGATTGTTTTGTACCCAGTTTTCTACTGTCTGTCATGATCACCCTTCAAAGCCCTTCATATGAAATTAATTATCTTGAAACCACATTCACAGTTTTAAGTTTAAAAACTGGACAGACAGTTTATGACCAGCAAGATGCAGCAGTCAGCATATTATCATAGAATGTTCACAGCACAGAAGGAGGCCATTCAGCCCGTTGTGTCCATGCTGGTTCTCAGTAAGAGTACCTCAGCTAGTCCTATGCTTCTGCCCTTTCTCCATAGTCATGCAAAGATTTTCTCTTCAGGTGCTTGTCCAATTCCATATTGAAAGCCACAATTGAATCTGTCTCCATCAGACTTGCAGGCAGCACATTCCAGATCCTAACCACTCGCTGTATAAATAACTTATTCCTCATGTCACGTTTGGTTCTTTTGCCATCCACCTTATAACAGTGTCCTCTGGTTATTGACCTTTCAGCCAAGAGGAACTCTTCTTCTCTATCGACTCTGTCTTGACCACTCATGATTTTGAACACCTCTATCAAATTTACTCGTAACGTTCTCTGTTCTAAGGAGAGCAACCACAGCTTCTCCAACCTATCAATGTAACTGAAGTCTTTCATCTCTTGAACCTTCCTTGTAAATCCCTTCTACACCCATTCTAAAGCATTCACATTCTTCTGAAGTGTCGTGCCCAGACTTGTACACAATACGCCAGTTGAGGTGAACCCAGTGTTTCACAAATGTTGAAAATAGCTTCCTTACTTTTGTACTCGATGCCTCTATTTAAAAAGGTCAACATTCCATTGCCCGATTAACCACTTTCTCAACCTGCCATGCTGCCTTCAACGATTTGATTAGAAACACTCCCAGGTCACTCTTGGCTGCAGTCACTTTATAATTGTACCCTTGAAAAGAGACCGGCAGCTAGCATTAAAAGAAATCCCAAAGTTTTCTCTCGACAGAGAAATAGTAAAAGGGTGGTAAAAGGAGGAGTGGGGCCGATTAGGGATCAGAAAGTGGATTTACATATGGAGGTAGCGGGTATAGTTGAGGTAGTAACTGGATTCTTTGCGTCTGGCTTTACTAAGGAAGAAGATGCAACACAGGCAATGGTGAAAGAGGAGGTAATTCAGATACTAGAGGGGTTTAAAATTAATAAAGAGGATGTATTAGATATAACCTGTTATATATGAACTTACACTTTGAACATCCAAATTAGGACCAGGAGTAGGCGACTCAACCCCTCGAGCCTGCTCCACCATTCAATGAGTTCACGTTTGAACTGATGACTCCGCATTTCCACCTGCTCCCGATAACCTTCCACCCCCTTGGTTATCAAGAATCTACCTACCTCTGCCTTAAAAAAATCAAAGACTCTGCTTCAACTGCTTTTTGAGGATGAGAATTCCAAAGACTCACGACCCTCTGAGAGAAAGAAATTCTCCACATCTCTGTCTTAAATGGGCGACCCCTTATTTTTAAACAGTGACCCCTAGTTCGAGATTCTCACACAAGGGAAAACATCTTTTCCACAACAACACTGTCAAGTCCCCTCAGGATTTTATGTTTCAATCATGTCGCCTCTTACTCTTCTAAATTCCAGAGGATGCAAGCCCAGCCTGTCAAATCCTTCCTCGGATAACAGGTCACCCATTCAAGATATTAGACCAGTAAACCTTCTCTGTACTGCCTCCAACGCATTTACATCATTCCTTAAATAAGGAGACTAGTACTGGACACAATATTCCAGATGTGGTCTCACCAATGCCCTGTGTCGCTGAAGCATAGCCTCTCTACATTTGTATTCAATTCCACTCACGATAAATTATAACATTCTCCTTGCTTTCTTAATTCCGTGCTGTACCTGCAGACCAGCGTTTTGCGTTTCATACTCTGGGACACCCATATCCCTCTGTATCTCAGAGCTCTGCAATCTCTCAGCATTTAGATAATATGCTTCCCTTCTATTCTTGCTGCCAAAGTGGGCAATTTCACACTTCCACACATTATACTCCATTTGCCAGGTCTTTGCCCACTCAATTAACCTAATTATAGCTGTTTGCAGACTCCTTATGTCCTCTTCACAAGTTACATTCTTACCTAACATTGTGTCATTAGCAAATTTAGCAAGCATACCGTCGGTCCCTGCATCTAAGTCATTTCGATGAATTGTGAAACGTTGGGGCCCCAGCACAGATCCCTATGGCACACCACTCGTTACATCTTGTCAACCAACAAAATGACCCATTTATGCCTACTCTCTGTTTCCTCTGAGCTAACCCATCTTCCATCCATGTTAATATGTTACCCCCTCCACCATGAGCTTTTATTTTCTGCAATAGCCTTTGATGTGGCAACTTATCAAATGCCTTGTGGAAATCTAAGTACAATACATCTCCCAGTTGCCCTTCATCCACAGTACATGTAATTCCCTCAAAGAACTCCAATCAATTGGTGAAACATGATTTCCCTTTCACAAAGCCATGTTGACTATACCTGATTACCTTGAATGTTTCTAACTGCCCTGCTATAACATCTTTAATAAAAGCTTGTAACATTTTCCCTAAGGCAGGTGTTAAACTAATTGACCTGTAGTTTCCTGCTTGCTGTTTCCCTCCTTTTCTGACTAAAGGAGTTGCATTCGCTATTTTCCAATCCAAATGAACCTTCCCCGAATCTGGGGAATGTTGGTAAATTAAAATTAACGCATCAACTACCTCACTTGCCACTTCTTTTAACACCCGAGGATGAAGTCCATCAGGTCCCGGGGACTTGTCAGCCTGCAGCTGCAACAATTTGCTCAGTACCTTTTCCCTGGTGTTTGCAATTTTCTTGAGTTCCTCCGTCCCTTCCATTTCCCGACTTACAGCTAAAACTGGGATGTTACTTTTATACTCAATAGTGAAGATCGCTGCCAAATATCTGTTCAATTCATCTGTCATCTCCTTATTTTCCATTATTAACTCTCCAGACTCATATTTTATAAGTTCAACGCTCACTTTATTACCTCTTTTCTTTATTTTTAAAAATATATGTATATATGTAAACTCTTACTATCTGTCCTTATATATCTATCTAGCCGTATCTCGTCCTCTAATGTTACTTGCCTTATCAATCTTTTAGTCATCCTTTGTTTTTAAAAAAATATTCTGTCCAATCTTTTGACCTGCCTCCCATCTTTGCGCAATTACAGGCTTTTTCTTTAAGTTTGATACGACCTTTGGCTGTTTTCCTTAACCACGGATGGTGGGACCCACTCTTGGAATGTTTCTTTCTCGTTCAAATGTGAGAAATTGTGTATTCTGAAATATTCCCTGAAATGTCTGCCACTGAAACTCTATTGACCTATCCCTTCACCTGATTTGCCAATTTACTTTAGCTAGCTCTGCATTCATGTCCTCATAATTGCCCTTATTTAAGTTTAAAATATGAGTCTTGGACCCACTCTGCTCTCCCTCAAACTGAATGTAAAATTCAATCATATCATGATCGCTGCTACCTAGGGGCGCCTTCACTGTGAGGTCATTAATTATTCCTACCTCTTTGCACAATACCAGGTCTAGTATATCCTACTTTCTGGTTGGCTCCACAAGGTATTGTTCCAAGAAATTATCCCGAGAATATTCTATGCAGTCCTCATCTAGGCTATCTCTGCCCATCTGACTTTTCCAGTCTAAATTTAGGCGAAAATCCGCCCCTAATTATCACTGTACCTTTCTGACAGGCTGCCATTTTTTATTCATTTATAACCTGCCCCACAGTGTGGTTAATGTCAGGTGGTCTGTACACCACTTCTGACAAGCAAATTCTTGCCTTAATGATTTTTCATCTCTACCCGAACAGCTTCGACATCCTGGTCTCCTGAACTTAGTCATCCCTCACCATTGCGCTAATACCATCATTAATTAACAGAGCTACCCCTCCACCTATTCCTAGCTTCTTGCCCTTCCTAAATTCCATGTATCCTTCAATCTTCAGGTCCCTGTCTATATATATAAATGAACTAAACTTTGGTGTACAGGGCACAATTTCAAAGTTTGCAGATGATACAAAACTTGGAAGTATTGTGAACTGTGAGGAGGATAGTGCAGATCTTCAAACGGACATTGGCAAGTTGGTGGACTGGGCAGGCAGTTGGCAGATGAAGTTCAATGCAGGGAAATGTGAAGTGATTCATTTTGGTCGGACTGACATGAAGATAAAATATAAAATGAACAGTTCAATTCTCAAGGGGATACAGGAGCAGAGGGACCTTGGTTTAATAGTACATAATTCATTGACGGTGGCAGGCTAGGTTGAGAGAGCGTTAAATACAGCATACACGGCCCTGGGCTTTATTAATCGGTGCATAGAGTGCAAGAGCAAGGAAGTTATGTTGAACTTGTATGAGACACTAGTTCGTCCTCAGCTGGAGCATTGCATCCAGTTCTGGGCGCCGCACGTGAGGAAAGATGTGAGGGCATTGGTGAGAATACAGAGACGTTTCATGAGAATGGTTCCAGGGATGAGGAATTTCAGTTATGAAGATAAATTGGAGAAGTTTGTATTGTTTTCCTTGGAGAAGAGAAGGCTGAGAGGTGAATAGACAGCGATATTCAAAATAATGAGGATTCTGCACAGAGTAGGGAGAGAGAAATTGTTTCCACTGGTGAAAGGATCGAGAAGGAAATGGCACCGATTTAATGCATTTGGTAAAATAAGCTAAAGTGACATGCGGAAAAAGTTTTTCATGCAGCGAGTGTTAAAGATCTGGAATGTTTGTCTGATAACGTGGTGCAAACTGGTTCCATTGCAGCATTCAAAATGGAACTAGACAGTTATATGAAAAGGAAGAATGTGCAGAGTTATGGAGTGAAGGCAGGGAAATGGAACTGAGTGAATTTCTCTTTCAGAGAGCCCATGCAGTCATGATGGGCCGAATAGTCTCCTTCTGCACTTTAACAGTTCAGTGATTCTGTGATATTGCCTCTCCTCCGTGTTCCAACCAGAATGTATCAGTTCACACTTCTCTGCATCAAATTACATCTGCAACCTGTCCGCCCATTTCACCAGCCTCGCTTTATCCTCCTGAAGTCTACTGCTATCCACCTTCCTGGCCATGTTTTCAGGCAAACTCGCCTCCTTTCTTCCAATAGTTCAACGGTGTTGAGTTTAATCGTTACAGCTACTTCCGGAACTATCTTAGCTCCTTTGTTTAATATTCTGTGCATTTTACTTTCTCAATATTTCCTAAAATTTAAAAGGCAATGCGCAGGCAGCGGTGGGATCTTAATGCGCACTTTCCTCTTGTGATACCCACAATAACTGCGGACCCATTACTTCAGCTCCCCGAGGCTGAGAAACCTACCCCTCTCCCTCCCCTGCTCCCCAGTCTCAGCTTCACAATCTGTGTAATACATCAAATCTGAGGCGAAGCGATCATTGCAGGCGGACAGCCGGTCTGACAGTGCATGCCGGGTAGCGGCTGCTGGGTTGATGAATGGAGAGTTGGATTGAGATTGTGACATTTCCATCGGTTCAGATCATTTTCTGCGGCTTTCGGGAAAATCTCAATGGAAACTGCACTGTCTGTATTGTAAATGTGCTGAGTATCAGGTATTTGCTGCTGCCGGTGGAGAATGTTTATTAAATATGGTGCTAATGATATAATTTTAAACAGTGATCCGAATATTAACATTAATTCTAACCGGAGATTACTGGAATTATTAACATCTGACTTTCCAGGTACGGACCGTCCCGGATTGTTTTACCTTTGCTTCTTCCCAGATTCTATCAGCCGCGGCAGGAGATGAGAGACTGAGAAAGATTTTTACCTGAACAGATGACGCCGGCATCATTGAAGTGTGAGTAGGGATAGTGATCCCATTGCTCTGACTGACAGTCCTGCAGAGTGGCCTCAGTCCCGCTGCACTCTACATCACTCGTCACAACGGGTCCGGACCCTTCCCCAAAGTGAGCCCGGACCGGTGCAGAGACCGCGGTCCCGCAGCCCAGCTCCCGACACACAACAGCGGCGTCCGGCAGGTCCCAGTACGAGCCAAACACAGTCCCCCACTGTCCGCTGTAGTGAATCTCCACTCTCCCAGCGCACCGACTGCCCCCATTCACCAGTCTCAGCTTCACCATCTCTGTAAAATATCAGAAATATCGTCAAGCGGTTATAGTGTTTTAAACCCAAAGGATCCCAATGCACGGACGCTCCGAATTCACCAGGCATGAATGGATAGGAACATCAGTCTGCACTCAGAACCCTAATAAAACCCGGAGTAAATATTACACATGTAAAAAAGAGATGGAAATACTAATAAACGGTGCAAACGAGCAGGGAACCGGGAGACAGCCGGATATTCCCATCAATGGGCACCGTGTGGCGAAAAGGTCAGAATAGATTTAACCTGCAGAGGTGGGGAGATGGGCGTGGCTGTAATGATCACATCTTTACGTGCTCAATACTGATTGGAGGAACACAGTGAGATCCCAGCACCAGGAAAGAGCAGAGGAAATTGCACCCTCACCTAGCACAACCAATAAAGATGAGGCTGGATGTTCATGTGATCTCGATGTCAGTGCAGATTTGTGAGGTGAACCTTTGGACCAGCAACAGTGTCAGTGGAGCTGATCGTTCACTCTCTGCTCATTAGAGACCCTCAGTTATTGTCCCTCCACATGAAGAAAGCAGTCATCGCTCAGCTAGGTAAAAGTGTGAGTGGAGCTGATCCTTCATATTCTGCGCTTCAGAGACCCTCAGTTATCGTCCCTCCGCATGAAGGCTGCAGCCATCTCTCAGCTAGGTAACAGTGTTAATGGAACTGATCCTTCACACTCTGCTCTTTGGAGACCCACAGTTATTGTCCCTCCACATGAAGACAGCAGCCATCTCTCAGCTGGGTAACAGTGTCAGTGGAGCTGATCATTCACACTCTGCTCTTCAGGGACCCTCAGTTATTGTCCCTCCACATGAAGGCAGCAGTTAACTTCCAGCTAGGTAACAGTGTGAGTGGAGCTGATCATTCACACTCTGCACTTCAGGGACCCTCAGTTATTATCCCTTCACATGAAGGCAACAGTCGTCTTTCAGCTAGAATTAAAGATCTTTTGCAACACTGTGAGGGACACATTCACTTTCTGACTGGCAACCGGGCAGCAGGTTAATCCGCTGGTACTGAGATTGTCGCTCAAGCTTAATATTTAATGGGATGGATTAGAGCAGAGAGATAGCAGGTAGTGTGAAAGTAAAGGGCGATTACCTAAAGGGTCAGCATGACTGTTCCCAGGTCTGCCTGAAATGAGAAGTTAACAATTAGAGTTCACTGGGACAATAAATGAATGAAAATGTTAGAAAGAAAAGACACAAATACAACTAAATGCAGGGTCATTATTCCCATCGCTTTGCAGATGAAGTTATACCGGGATGTGTGATTTCCTTCCGTAAAAGCGAAAATACAATTTCTGCAACAAATTAATATTGGTAATGGGCTGAAATGTATCCAGAATTGTTTTCATATATACACACACTGAAACCCGGATACACTCTCTCCATGTGGTGACGGTGCGTCGGCCCCATGTATTACCAGTGTGAAGGTGCCTGAGAATGCGGTGGTGATGGTTCTCTCCCTTATAGAATCTTACAATGAAACAGCAAAGAGGGACGCCATTCGGCCCATGGTGCCTATGCTGTCTCTTTGTAAGAGCTGTCTAATTAGTCCCACTGCCTTTCTGCATCACCCTGTAAATTTGTGCTGATGGTGCTCTGACCATTGATGACCCATGTGTCGATGCCCTGAGAAGAAGGTGGTGATGGACCTGCTTTCAAACACTGGTGGTGGTACTCTCAGAGTATTCAGCTTTCTGATCTAAATTTCGGGAAGGAATGGGAACATTTAAATTAAATTAAAGAATTTCCGATCCTGTGGCAGATTTCGATGCCTTTTAATTTACTGCAAATCTTCCACCTGCAGCTGTCAAAGTCTCTATAAAGGTGTAATTGGGCATTTCTGCTGTTCAATAAAATATATAGCTTCCTCAAACAAAACAAAACAAGATCAACGGTCTGTCAGCCTCCTAACTCGGTGCTGACTGTTTCTTGCAAAGTTCCTGCTGTTCTGATTCTCTTTTAACCTGTCCTCGCCGACGTGCCCTATTTTTTTACCCGTTGATGATGTTCCAACAATGGTCCTCCCGTTTACTGGCTAAGCGCTTCAGCTTTTTAAAAATGCAGTCAGTCGTTTGACCTGTACCCAATCCCACTGAAAACAATCTGTCTCACAGGTCTCCAGGTATTTTTACTATTCACAACATTATATACTAGGGACGGTGTGTTGACCTGCTCCCAATATCCCTGATGATCATGTGCCTCACAGATCTCCAGGTGTTTTTACTATTGTCTGCATTATATACTAGAGACGGTGTCTTGACCTGCTCCCAATCTACCTGATGACAATGTGTTTCACAGATCTCCATGTGTTTTTACTATTCACAGCATTATATTCTACAGATGGTGTGATGACCTGTACCCAATCTCCCTGATCACAATGTGTCTCACAGATCTCCAGGTGTTTTTCCTATTCTCTACATTATATACTATGGACGGTGTGTTAACCTGCTCCCAATCTCCCTGCTGATAATGTGTGTCACAGATCTCCAGGTGTTTTTCCTATTCTCGACATTTTATACTATGGACGGTGTGTTGTCCTGATCCCAATCTCCTGATCACAATGTGTCTCACAGATCTCCAGGTGTTTTTCCATTCTCAACATTATATAATATAGATGTTGTGTTGACATGCTCCCAATCTCCCTAATGACAATGTGTCTCATAGATCTCCAGGTTTTTTTCTATTCGCATTATGCACTATAGACGGTGTGTTGACCTGATCTCAATCTCCCTGGTGATAATACATCTCCCATGTATTGGTGTCTCTCTGTATACTCTGCTGATATATGAAAGACAACGGGATACCGATTCCTGTCCTCAGCTGTGCTTACCGAGTAATCTTGAATGAGTTACAGTTGCCCAACAATAATCTCACTGGTCCCTTGATGCTCCTAGTTATGCAATGTAAATATTGCGTGACTTCTTCCCAGTCCTGGAGCCTCAGCATTCCTACCAACTCTGCCTGATAATAGTCAACTCCCTCAAATTCCCCTTTTCCAGTGACCAACCTTAGTGCTTCATAGAACATAGAACATTACAGCGCAGTACAGGCCCTTCAGCCCTCGATGTTGCGCCGACCTGTGAAACCATCTGACCTACACTATTCCATTTTCATCCATATGTCTATCCAATGACCACATAAATGCCCTTAAAGTTGGCGAGTCTACTACTGTTGCAGGCAGGGCGTTCCACGCCTTCTGTGTAAAGAAACTACCTCTGACATCTGTCCTATATCTATCACCCCTCAACTTAAAGCTATGTCCCCTCGTGTTTGCCATCACCATCCGAGGAAAAAGACTCTCACTATCCACCCTGTCCAGCCCTCTGATTATCTTATATGTCTCTATTAAGTCACCTCTTCTCCTCCTACTCTCCAACGAAAACAACCTCAAGTCCCTCAGCCATTCCTCGTAAGACCTTCCCTCGATCCAAGGCAACATCCTAGTAAATCTCCTCTGCACCTTTTCCAAAGCTTCCACATCCTTCCTATAATGCGGCGACCAGAACTGCACGCAATACTCCAGGTGCGGCCGCACCAGAGTTCTGTACAGCTGCAGCATGACCTCGTGGCTCCTAAACTCGATCCCCCTACTAATAAAAGCTAACACACCATTTGCCTTCTTAACAGCTCTATTAACCTGGGTGGCAACCTTCAGGGATTTATGTACCTGGACACCAAGATCTCTCTGCTCATCTACACTACCAAGAATCTTCCCATTAGCCCAGTATGCTGCAATCCTGTTACTCCTTCCGAAGTGAATCACCTCACACTTTTCCACATTAAACTCCGTTTGCCATCTCTCAGCCCAGCTCCGCAGCCTATCTATGTCCCTCTGTAACCTACAACATCCTTCGGCACTATGCACAACTCCACCGACCTTCGTGTCATCCGCAAATTAACTAACCCACCCTTCTACACCCTCATCCAGGTCATTTATAAAAATGACAAACAGCAGTGGCCCCAAAACAGATCCTTGCGGTACACCACTAGAAACTATACTCCAGGATGAACATTTACCATCAACCACCACACTCTGTCTTCTTTCAGCTAGCCAATTTCTGATCCAAAGCACTAATTCACCTTCTATCCCATACTTCTGTATTTTCTGCAATAGCCTACCATGGGGAACTTTATCAAACGCCTTACTGAAATTCATATAGACCGCATCCACGGCTTTACCCTCATCCACCTGTTTGGTCACCTTGTCAAAAAGCTCAATAAGTTTTGTGAGGCACGACCTACCCTTCACAAAACCGTGCTGACTATCTCTAATGAACTTATTCTTTTCAAGATGATTATAAATCCTATCTCTTATAACCTTTTCCAACATTTTAGCCACAACCCACAATAGGGTCCGTGAATCCTCTTCAATCCACTCAGTTATTTATTGTACACTTCGGGCATTTACCACTTCAGCCTGTAACCACCGATGACACGCCGGATTTTTTTTTTTTGCCAGATAATCCAGTGGTTCAAGGAGTAAGCCGATGCACACCTTCTTCGGGAAACTGGGGATGGACAGTAAATGGGTGCGGGAAAAATCCCCAAAATGACGACGGTGTTTCAAGGAACTACCCCGCCATCCCCTCTGCCTAAGCAGGGGTTGTTCAGTCAACTCCACCTGGTCAGCGAACACATATCCCGAAAATGTATCTAAGCAATCTGTAACCGAGACTCCCATGCTTCCCTATTCGTCAAGTATATCTCTTACTGTCTCAGAGAAATTCTCAGTCTGTCCTCTTTCTCAATTAATACTACTTTTCTATTTATCTACACTACTTATCAAATCTGCTAATCCCTCCATTTTGCTCTCGTCTGCTTCTGCAGTTTCTAAGTGCTCTCATTGTTTTTCTTGTAAACGTTTGAATGCATTTCTTTGTGTACCGTTATCCAAATCACCTATATATACAGAGAATATACCCAATATACTCACACACTCCTGTTTGGCCTCCTACCGTAGGTAAACTTCAAGTGATCTAAAATTATGCTGCTGCTCTGATATTGGAACGGACAGTCCCGTTCACCCATTTCCCCTGCTCTCACTGACCACCGTTAACTCCCGCTTCCCAACGCCTTAGATTTCAGTCGTCACATGGATACCTTCTGATGTTTAGGCTAATGGATTTGGTGCCAAACTGATAAGTTATTTTAACATTTAATACTTATGTTAACTTGCTACTGCACCGTAGTACCACAACGAGTAATAGAGAAATATTAATTAGAAATATCAATAAACTCAACGGAGGTGAAATCAAACGGGACAAACGTGGGATATAAAAAGCCCAGAAGTTAAACTCTTGAATGAGTTACATGCTTCTCACGGCAAATTATTAGGTGCGTCAAGAATCAATATAATGAGATTAAAACAAACTATTTTAGGTCCAATTTGCACAACTTTGGCAATTAAGTGTGCTCTGATAGAGTTAAGAAGTAAATTAATTGATAAAATTACAGTAAGTGTAGCTTACAAGCACAAGCAAAGCACCAGACAGAAGCAACTCACATCAAAAATCCGGATTCTGTGCATCAATAGCATTATCATTAACTTTCAAAAATATGTATCTACAACACATGAGCTAGCGTCTGAAGAAACGTTACCACGGTCAGAAATAACCAAACATGAATCGGTCCTTTACAGTACCGAGACAAATTGCTCTGGGCACTGTCTGTTGAATTTAAATACGGAAACGAATTCAGGATTTGTTCCACAAGGTGACCAGAGTATGGGACCTGTGGAAGGACATTAAAGAATTTAGTAGGAGTAGGATTAGGCCATACTGCCTACCCAGCCTACCCTGTCGTTCAATAAGATCATGGCTGATCTACTGCCCCAGATCCACTTTCCCAACTTTCCCCAGAGATTGGGAAACAACTCCAGATCTTTCATTAAGCACTGCATCGCACCATATAAAAAAGGATGGGACATGCAGAAAGAGATTCAGAAACGTGTCTGGATATTAAATACTGCATCAAATGTATGAATCATGTAGAATGAGACTGAGGAACACTAATTATTACCCAACACCGTGCACATAAATGTATGAAACAGAAAGCATGATTTAATATAAAAAGGCATAGTTTTGAAGGTTGTCGGTGACTAAATAAAACTGTTCATACAGAGAATCCCCCTGAAATCAATAGCATCATTTCTGGAGAGTGTAATTGATAACTCTATTAATAATCAGTACAATTGGAGCAATAAAGAGTCCACCTCCAGTTAATATATTATACAAAATTTATTGTCGTTTCTGAACATTCAAAATGCTGTACAAACTATTTAATCTAATTCTCTCTATCACACGGCACTTTACTGAGAAATTCCGGGGACAGAAATCTCAATGTGGGATGAGTCGACTGGATCCAGATCCCAGTATTCTGCAGTTCTGACTCCCATACACTCGATTGTAACACTGAGCACTTTCTACTTCCAGGAGTGACCATTTTCAACCCCTGATTAGAATTTTAACTCCAGTCTGGTGTTTCTGTTCGAGAGCCAAAGGAAACAGCATAACACAAACTCCTGTGGCATTTTTGTTCAATTCCGGGAATAAAACTAAATGTAAATCAAATTTCCTCTGTAAGTGCAGTTAAATGTCAATCAGATTACAAATATCAGATCCGTTCTTGCTGTCAGCGACAAAAATGGATAACAGTTCCCTATTTGAATTTGATGAACTTAAAATCAAAAACAGCAAAATGTATTAAATGATAAATTTATAAATTAAGGGAACTGTTTCAATATTCTCTTTATTCTTTTGGGCCTCCTTATCTCGAGAGACAATGGATACGCGCCTGGAGGTGGTCAGTGGTTTGTGAAGCAGCGCCTGGAGTGGCTATAACGGCCAATTCTGGAGTGACAGGCTCTTCCACAGGTGCTGCAGAGAAATGTGTTTGTTGGGGCTGTTGCACAGTTGGCTCTCCCCTTGCGCCTCTGTCTTTTTTCCTGCCAACTACTAAGTCTCTTCGACTCGCCACAATTTCGCCCTGTCTTTATGGCTGCCCGCCAGCTCTGGCGAATGCTGGCAACTGACTCCCACGACTTGTGATCAATGTCACACGATTTCATGTCGCGTTTGCAGACGTCTTTATAACGGAGACATGGACGGCCGGTGGGTCTGATACCAGTGGCGAGCTCGCTGTACAATGTGTCTTTGGGGATCCTGCCATCTTCCATGCGGCTCACATGGCCAAGCCATCTCAAGCGCCGCTGACTCAGTAGTGTGTATAAGCTGGGGGTGTTGGCCGCTTCAAGGACTTCTGTGTTGGAGATATAGTCCTGCCACCTGATGCCAAGTATTCACTTTATATGTTCGCAATAAATGACAAATTCAAATAAATATGCACATTTCCTATGAATTGATTTTGAGCAGCGGCCGATTGCTAAAAAAAAAAAGATTCAGGGATCAGCTGCATTTCATGCTTTCTCTCCGTTCTATGGTTTGCAGAACATATTCTTAAACTACCTTTAAAATCAGGATTTTAGAATAAAATCCCTTTTACAAAAACAAAAAAGAAAATTCATCATGGAAGTATGTAATAACATTTAGGGAGCGTTTCCCTATCGTGAAGCAGCATTTGCTGTCGATTGACATTAACAAATGTAACCAAACCCGCACTGGAAACAGTGAGAAACTGAATCGAATCATCGACCGAAAAACTCTGCAAAAATATCGAGCAGGTGGAAGGAGACTATTCATGATATCTCATTAAACACTTCACGATGCTTTACACAAAAGGAGCATGTGGAAGGAGACTTTGTCACATTAATTATTACTTGATGCTGCACATATGAATATTTGAAATAAGGTGATTAAGTTACAATACAATGTTCTAAAGTTTCTTAGTCATCATTAAGTAAACCATAATAAATGGAAAATCCTCCTGAGGATTTGGAATATTCAGTAACATTATCTTTTGGAGAGACACTTCACAATTACACTAATAACTAATGCGAATTGAAATAATATTTGTTCTGCCTCCAGTTAACACATTATACAATATTTATAGATCATGTACAACACTCTAATGTGGAACAAACTATTCAAATTATTTCATTTCCACTCAGTATATCACACAGGATCAGACATCACTTCTACTGTGAAATACCTGGGACAGAAATGCCCGTGTGTGTTCAGTCAGCAGTAGATTTAGCTTTGACTGCTGTTCTCTAATCCCTGCGTTACTGTGGACCCCAGACCCCAAACCCTGAGACCTTCTATTCACACTGTGATCACGTTCTACTGCTAGATTACTGTGTTTAAATAATCTGCTTAGAATTTCAACTCCAGTCAGTTGTGTCAGTACAAGAACCGCAGAGGGCCAAATAAAACAAATTGCCACGGTATTTGTTTTCAATTTTGGATTTAAGTCAAACTTTGCACATGTCCCACCTGGGAATTTAGAAGACGTGTTAATCAGATGCAAGATATTCTAAAAATATTGTTTTCAGAGAGCGAAAGAATGGATAATTATTCCCTGTTTAATATTGATGGAATGTAAAATCAAACCAAATCCGTTTTCAATGTGAATTCTACAAATGAGATAAACTATTTCAAGATTCACTTCATATGAAGGAAATTAATCACATTGCTTTTTGTCAGAAAGCATGCCTGCTTTTTAAAAATGATTCTGAGCAACTAGCGATTGGACAAAAGGATACAGGGAGGCATGTGCACTTCATTAATCCACAAACCAGGACTTTACTTTCCAACAAGTTAATTTTCATGGAAATGTAATTCGTCAAATACTTAAAGCATCTGATAACACTGGGACTAAGCTGTCCTGTCAGTAAACCAATACAGTTTTTAATAGACAGAGATTAATAAATGTAAGCAAACACACACGGGAAATAATGAGAAACAGAATGGAATCATCAATGGAATAAAACAACAAATATCGAGCCGTTGGAACAATAATAAAGGACAATATCACTAACTCATTGCACACTACATGACACTGTGTAAAAGTATGTGATTGGGAAAACGTAACTATCTTTAGGCACTGTACATACAAATGGAGGAAATAGAATAATGAATGTAATGTAAAAGATAATAAATTTGAAGATCATCACTAACTGATCAATAATACAGAGCAAATTCCCCAACGATTTAGGAACATTTAGTCGCATCATTTTTTCCAGTGTGCACTTGATAATTATACTAATCATGACAATGAATTGAAAAATATTGGATTTATCTCCAGTTGAGTGGTTATCATAGATTCAATATAACACTTCAACACTGAACAAATTATTCTAAAATATTTAGCTTCATGAACTGTATCTCTAGGAGAGCAGACAGCACTTGTATTGAGAAATATCTGTGACAGAAATTTTGTGGCGGTCCATGTCAGCAGTAGATGTAATTTGGACTGGTGTTCTACACTCAGTGAGATAACTTACACCCAGACTCTGACGCACTCTATTCAAACAAAGTCGGCGCTCTACTTCTAACAGACTCGCTTTAAGTAATCAGATTAGAATTTCAATTCCAGCTGGCTGTGTCAGTATAAGAAATACAGGGGGCAAATAAAACAAACTGCCACAGTCTTTGTGTTCAACAAAACTTCAACTGGGAATTTATAATACCCGTTAATTAGATGCAGAATATTCTGAACTCGTTTACTGTCACCAAAGCAATCTTGCTGTCAGCAATAGCTCAATTGCTAGCACTCTCGCCTCTGAGTCAGGAGATGGTGGGTTCAAGTCTAATTCCAGAGACTTGAACACAAAATCTGGACTGCCACTCCAGTGCAGTACTGCGGGTGTGCTGCACTGTCCAAGGTGCATTCCAGCGGAGGAGATGTTAAACCGATGCCCCGTCGGCCCTTTCAGGTGCTGCATTTGGAGAAAGGGCAGGGGAATTATCCCTAGTGCTCTGGTGAATATTCATCCCTCAATCAACATCACACACACAAAAAAAGTATTCTGGTCATTATCACATTGCTGTTTGCAGGAACTTGCTGTGTGCAACTTGCCTGCCACGTTTCCTACATTACAGTATGGACAACACTACAAACCCGCACCGAATTGACAGTAAACCTCTTTGGGATGTCCTGAGTCGTGAAATGCGCTATATAAACGCAAGGCATTTTTATATAAATGGAGGTTTATTCCTATTTGCAGTTGAAAGAACTTAAAATGGAATCAACAATCCAAAACTTGTATCAAATGAAACTTCTGCAAATGATATAAACATTTCAGTATCCATTTCAAACCATTCCAATGAATGACAACTGTAAATAAAATGGATGCATTTTCTGTAAATTGATCCCAGACACTGACAGATTCTATTCTAAGAGCGAACTGCCTCTTTTTCTAACAGACCCTGCTTAAATAGACCCATTAGATTTTCAACTCCAGTCTGCTCTGTCTGCACGAGCGGCAGGTAGAAGGCCATAAACAAGTTCCGATATTTCATTACACTCTACACAAGAATATAAAAATGTATAAAGCATTATTTACTTTCTACATCTCCTGAATGGGTTCTGTATTAAATATGATAATTAGATTAATAATACATATCTTGTAATAATAATCAGTGTATCAGTAAATAACATAATGCATTCAATAATCTTTAACTCACAGTTCAAAAGCTGCAGTAGAGACAGGGTGAGGAAGGACCGCAGCATCGTTCTGGTGCCGGGTACAGCGATGTGAACAGAACATTAACCGAACGCTATTCTCAAAGACGAAGAGCTCCTTCCAGCAACTTCTGAAACTCTGACTGTTGTGGAAATTAATTCTTTGACAGAAGTTTCTACAGAAACCGATTTTTCCTTCCAAATACCCAATCGATTTTGACTTGTGTGAACCGTGAATTACAGTCTGGTAAAATACACCAATGAGATGAAATGTGACCATTAATGGATAAAATGAACCCAGGTTCCAACTACCAGCCTATCCTGCGAGGATAATGACATGTGACAGTGTGAAATGTAAATGAATCACTGATCTGGCGCCCAGATCTTCGAATCAAAGATGCACAGGAAAAGCCATTCGGCTACTTTAGTCAGAGTCGTTTAGAAAGAGCTGTCTAATTTATTGTCACATATGTAGCATTTTCTTGTAACCCTGCAAATTATTCCACTGCAAGCACTTGTTTAACTGTCTTTAAAAATTCCACAGGAATCTGATTTCATCACTCTTTCAGGTCGTGCTTTCCAGATCTTAACAAGCCTCTGTGTAAAATACTGTCTCTTCATTCCCCCTCTAGTTATTCTGCCGGTTCAATAGAAGGCCTCGGCCCCCAGGCGCAGCGCTGGAAGCCCAGAGAAGAGGTAGGTGAGGCGGGATCACCAGAGCCAGTCCGTAAGGCCCCGGTGAAAGAGTAAGGCAGTGTTCTGTTGGTGCAGGAGGAGGGAGGACCCGGGTAATGAACTGGTTCTTGGTGGAGGTGCTCTGTGGGCCACAAAATACCCACGAACGCGGCAGCACCCCACCCGCAAGGCCACAGGGTGAGTGCTTCGTTTTACAAGGTGTACTTTCCATGTGGTGGAGGACCTCGCTGCTGGTAAGATCCCAGCGGCGGTGGAATGGTCCCATAATTATCCCATAATAGGCCACTTAAGATCCTCAGTGTGCCACTGGGCGAGAAGGCTGCTGTCGATCTATCCTGCTCCCGGGATCACTGGACGAGGGGGATGCGCTGGGATCTCCATCGTGCCATATCCCCAGCCAGCCACCGCTTTTCTCCTTGTCCCTTCCCCACCCCTCCTGGCTTCCAATCACGCCTCTGGGGGCCAGTAAAATCCTGGCCATGATCTCTGATGACAAACATATTCATGAGAGGAAATAATTTCCGCATGCTTAATCCATCATAACCCCTCATTATTTTGAACTCTGTTAAATTTGGGATGGCGGGACTGACGTATGAGGAGAGATTGAGTCGGTTAGGATTATATTTTCTTGAGTTCGGAAGAGTGAGGTGGGGCGTGGGGGTGGTGTCTCATAGAAGCCAACAAAATTCAAACAGAACTTGACAGGGTAGATGCAGGAAGGATGTTCCCGATGGTGGGGGAGTCCAGAACCAGGGGTCATTGTCTAAGGATACAGAATAAACCTTTCTGGACAGAGATAAGGAGAAATATCTTCAACCAGAGAGTGGGGTGCCTGTGGAATTTGCTCCCACAGAAAGCAGTTGAGGCCAAAACATTGTATGTTTTCAAGAAGGAGTGAGATACAGCTCTTGTGTCTGAAGGGTTAAAAGGGTATGGGGTGAAAGTGGGAATAGGTTACTGAGTTGAATGATCAGCCATGGTCAGAATGAATGGCACATCAGGTTCGAAGGGCCGAATGGCCTACTCCTGCTCCTATTTTCTATGTTTCCATCCCACTGAACTTTCTCTGCGCCAGTAAGAAAAATCCAAACTCCTGCATTCTATCCATGTAAATGAATTCCCTCACCAGTGGTGAGTTCTTGCTAATCCTCCTCTGTACCCTTTCCAGGGCCTTGAAATTCTTCCAAGGTATTCGTGCCCGGAATTGCACACAAGACGTCAGCTAAGTCATAACAATTGATTAGTAAAGGATCAGCTTGATGTCCTTTATGTATGAATTCAATAAGCCCATTTTCAAATCAAGTATCCCATACACTTTCTCAATCAGCTTCTCCACTTGCCCTGCAATCCTTAAAGATGTATGGACTTGCATTTTCCGGGTCGTGTCCCTCTGGTCTGGCATCACCTGAAAATGGTACCATTTATACTGTACTGACATGATATTTTCCCAATGAACTTAATTTCTGACTTGACCACAATAAGTTGCAGCTACCGTTGATTTGCCCATTTCAGCAGACTGTCTACCCTGAAGTGTGCTATTATAATATTCACGATTTACTGCAGAGCCATGTTTTTCACTATCCACAAATGTCAAAATTATACATTCTAAACCCAAGTCTATGTAATTTGCATGAAGAAAGAAAAAACAGTAGTCTTAAAACCAACCCCCGGGCAACCGCCACCCTCGCCTGTCAGAAGAGCATCCATTCACCACTGTTCTCTGCCTCCTATCTCTTAGCCAATCAACTGTTCGAGCTGACATTGTCCCTTTAATAATATGCATTCCTATTTTCTGAATAAGTCTGTTATGAGATACTTCGTCAACATTGAATGCCCACATACACAAGGCCCACTTCAGTCTCGTATTTGAAAGAACAACTCAATCAGGTTAGTTACACGGAATTGGCCTTCAAGAAATCCGAGACGGTTTTCTCATCTTACCCCATTCTTCTGCAAGTGGGAATGAATTTTGTCCTTGATGTGGGCCTCTAGTAGATCTCTCAACCTTCACTATCGTTAGACAGATAAGCTTGTAGTCACAAGGCTTACCCTCTCCTCTCGTTTTGAAAAGGAGTCTAGCATTTACCAAATTCAAGTCTTCTGGCCCCAGTGCGATAAATAAGGAGGATTGAAACATTGTGGTCAGAGCTGATCTTATCTCCAACCCAGCTTCCTTTATCCACCTAGGGTGCTTCCCATCTGGAACAGGGGTGCTGTCGACATTTAGTGATCAACTGTTTGGCAACGCCTTCCCATCTATTTTATCCTATGCAAGATCTCTGATTCCCTCGACTCGATTGCGACAATAATTTCAGACTTTTCTTTTGTGAAGGCAGTTGCAAATTACTCATTCAGTACCTCAGTCATGCCCTCTGCCTCGACAGGGATATTTACTTGTTTCTCCATAATCGGATCCACCGTTCCTTTGATTATCCCTTTTACTTTTATATGTTTTACAAGATTTGTAGCTGCTAATCTTTTCTATGTTTTCCCTTTGTCCTTCTTGTATTCTTTTTCTATTTCTCCCTGTACACTATGCTATCTATCTGGTTTTAGATTATATTCTGGAATTGGAATTTGTAATGAATTTCTTCTTTCTCTTTTCCATTAACTGACAATTCATTTTTCATCCAGAGAGTGCAGCATTTAATTCCACACCTTCACCTCTCGACTTGACTATTCCAATGTGCGTCATGGCCAGCCTCCATCTTTGCATCCTCAGTTAACCTGAGGACATCCAAACCTCTGCAGCCAACGGACTCCAGGTCCCGTTCACCCATCACCGCTGCACTGCCATTAGCTTCTGGTTATTCACCTGAACAATATTGAAATTCTCACGCTTATTTTCGAATCTCGCCATTACCTCTTCCCACCCTATCTCTGTAATCTCTTTCAGCCCTATGAGATATTTGTGCTCCTTCAATTCCGGAATCTTGAGCATTCCCAAATTTAAACGCTCCACCGCTGGTGGTCTTGTTTTCATCTGCCAAGATCCTAAATTCTGGAATTCCCTCCATTAACCTCTGCCTCACTATAGCTTTTTCCTCCTTTCTGATGCTGCTTAAAACTTACCACCTTGACCAGGCATTTGGTCATCTGCCATAATATCTGTTAACGCTGCTCGCTATCAAATTGTCTTTGATATTGTGACTTGGATATTTAACTTTGTAAGGGCACTACATAAATAAGAAATTGCTGATCTTGTTTTGCACCTTCTCCCTTACTATGGTATGTCCCAGGCTATATTATTGTAATATAATAGGTAGGCGGTGGCGTAGTGGTATTATCACTGGACGAGTAACCCAGAGACCCAGGGTATTTCTTTGGGGACATGTGTTCAAATCCCACCACAGCAGAAGGTGGAATTTGAAATTAATAAAAATAAATCTGGAATTAAAAACTAGTCTAGGATGTTGTAGGGTACAGAGGGACATAGGTAGGCTGCAGAGCTGGGCTGAGAGATGGCAAATGGAGTTTAATGCGAAAAAGTGCGAGGTGATTCACTTTGGAAGGAGTAACAGGAATGCAGAGTACTGGGCTAATGGGAAGATTCTTGGTAGTGTAGATGAACAGAGAGATCTTGGTGTCCAGGTGCATAAATCCCTGAAGGTTGCTACCCAGGTTAATAGGGCTGTTAAGAAGGCATATGGTGTGTTAGCTTTTATTAGTAGGGGGATCGAGTTTCGGAGCCACGAGGTCATGCTGCAGCTGTACAAAACTCTGGTGAGAATGCACCTGGAGTATTGCGTGCAGTTCTGGTCACCGCATGATAGGAAGGATGTGGAAGCTATAGAAAGGGTGCAGAGGAGATTTACTGGGATGTTGCCTGGTATGGAGGGAAGGTCTTACGAGGAAAGGCTGAGGGACTTGAGGTTGTTCTCGTTGGAGAGAAGGAAGAAGAGAGGTGACTTAATAGGGACATATAAGATAACCAGAGGGTTAGATAGGGTGGATAGTGAGATTCTTTATCCTCGGATGGCGATGGCAAACACGAGGGGACATAGCTTTAAGTTGAGGGGTGATAGGTATAGGACAGATGTCAGAGGTAGTTTCTTTACTCAGAGAGTAGTAGGGACGTGGAACGCCCTGCCTGCAACAGTAGTAGAGTCGCCAACTTTAAGGGCATTTAAGTGGTCATTGGATAGACATAGGGATGAAAATGGAATAGTGCAGTTCAGATGGTTTCACAGGTCGGCGCTACATCGAGGGCCGAAGGGCCTGTACTGCGCTGTAATGTTCTAATTCTAAAAAAAAAAGTCTAATGATGGCCATGAAACCATTGTCGATTGTTGTAAAAACCCATCTGGTTCACTCATGTCCTTTAGGGAAGGAAATCTGCTGTCCATACCTGGTTTGGCCTGCATGTGACTCCAGACCCACAGCAATGTGGTTAACTCTTACATGCCCTCTGAAACTTCCTGGCAAGCCACTCAGTTGCACCTAACCGCTACGAGGTCTATAAAAAGGAATGAAACTGGACGGACCACCCGGCATCGACCTCGGCACCGGAAACGACAACGGCAAACACAGCCCTGTCGACCCTGCAAAGTCCTCCTTACTAACATTTGGGGGCTTGTGCCAAAGTTGGGAGAGCTGTCCCACAGACTAGTCAAGCAACAGCCTGACATAGTCATACGCACGGAATCATACCTAACAGACAATGTCCCAGACACTGCCATCACCATTCCCGGGTATGTCCTGTTCCACCGGCAAGACAGAAACAGCAGAGGTGGTGGCACAGTGGTATACAGTCGGGAGGGAGTTGCCCTGGGAATCCTCAACATCGATTCCGGACCTCATGAAGTCTCATGGCAAAAGGTTAAATATGGGCAAGGTAACCTCCTACTGATTACCACCTACTGCCCTCCCTCAGCTGATGACTCAGTACTCCTCCATGTTGAACACCACTTGCAGGAAGCACTGAGGGTGGCAATGGCACAAAATGTACTCTGGGTGGGGGACTTTAAAGTCCATCACCATGAGGGGCTCGGTAGCAACACTACTGACAGAGCTGGCCGATTCCTAAAGGACATGGCTGCTCGACTGGGTCTGCGGCAGGTGGTGGGGGAACCAACACGAGGGAAGAACATATTCGACCTCCTCCTCACCAATCTGCCTGCCACGGGTGCATCTGTCCATGACAGTATCGGTAGGAGTGACCACCGCACAGTCCTTGTGGAGACTAAGTCCCGCCTTCACATTGAGGATACATTCCATCGTGTTGTGTGGCACTATCACCGTGCTGCATGGGATAGATTTAGAATGGATCTAGCTATGCAAAACTGGGCACCCATGAGGCGCTGTGGGCCATCAGCAGCAGCAGAATTGTACTCAACCACAATCTGTAACCTCATTGCCCAGCATATCCCCCACTCTACCAATATCATCAAGCCAGGAGACCAACCCTTGTTCAATGAAGAGTGCAGGAGGGCATGCCAGGAGCAACACCAGGGATACGTCAAAATGAGGTGTCAACCTGGTGAAGCGACAACCCAGGACTACTTGCATGCCAAACTGCGTAAGCAGCATGCGATAGACAGAGCTAAGCGATTCAATAAGCAACGGATCAGATCGAAGCTCTGCAGTCCTGCCACATCCAGCCGTGAATGGTGGTGGACAATTAAACAACTAACTGGAGGAGGTGGCTCCACAAATATCCCCATCCTCAATGATGGGGGAGCCCAGCACATCAGTTCTAAAGATAAGGCTGAAGAATTTGCAACAATCTTCAGCCAGAAGTGTCGAGTTGATGATCCATCTCGGCCTCCTCCTGAAGTCCCCAGCTTCACAGCTGCCAAACTTCAGCCAATTCGATTCACTCCACGTGATATCAAGAAACGACTGAAGGCACTGGATACTGCAAAAGCTATGGGCCCTGACAATATTCCGGCAATAGTACTGAAGACCTGTGCTCCAGAACTTGCCGCGCCCCTAGCCAAGCTGTTCCAGTGCAGCTACAACACTGGCATCTACCCTGCAATGTGGAAAATTGCCCAGGTATGTTCTGCACACAAAAGGCAGGACAAATCCAACCCGGCCAACTACTGCCCCATTAGCCCATTCTCAATCATCAGTAAAGTGATGGAAGGTGTCATCAACAGTGCCATCAAGCAGCACTTGCTCAGCAACAACCTGCTTAGTGACGCTCAGTTTGTGTTCCGCCCGGGCCACTCAGCTCCTGACCTCATTACAGCCTTGCTTCAAACATGGACAAAATAACTGAACTCAAGAGGTGAGGCGAGAGTGACTGCCCTTGACATCAGGGCAGCATTTGTCCGAGTATGGCATCAAGGAGTCCGAGCAAAACTGAGGTCAATCGGAATCAGGGGGAAAACCCTAAGCTGGCTGGAGTCATACCTGGCACAAAGGAAGATGGTTGTGGTTGTTGGAGGTCAATCATCTGAGTTCCAGGACATCACTGCAGGAGTACCTCAGGGTAGTGTCCCAGGCCCAACCATCTTCAGCTGCTTCATCAATGACCTTCCTTCAATCATAAGGTCGGATGTGGGGATGTTCACTGATGATTGCACAATGTTCAGCACCATTCGCAACTCCTCAGATACTGAAGCAGTCTGTGTAGAAATGCAGCAAGACCTGGACAATATCCAGGCTTGGGCTGATACGTGGCAATTAGCATTCGCGCCACACAAGTGCCAGGCAATGACCAACTCCAACAAAAGAGAATCTAACCATTTCCCCTTGACATTCAACGACATTACCGTCGCTGAATCCCCCACTATCAACATCCTACGGGCGGTCATTAAGTCACTTAGCTTCCATTCACTTGCCATTATAATTCCCTGTCCCACTCCCAGCTGACCCCTCTGTACTCAGCCTCCTACACTGTTTCAATTTTCCTGATCAACATCAACTTCAAAAATAAAAACACATGGGAACTAGTGCCCCCATTTGTTTTTGACAGCAGGTTCTGGTAATGATTCTTCTCTTCATTTAAGCAGTATTGCCTTCCACACGATCACAGTTTCTCTCTTTATCTCCTTCCTCCGTTCCCCCATTCCCAGCCTCTGTGCTTACTGAAACATTTTCTGGTTCTGAAGAAAATTCTCCAGCGGGGAAGGTTAAGTCTCGTTCCCTTTCTCAAACTGCTGCCCCGCCGACTAAGTATTTCCAACATCTTCTGTTCATATTTTAGATAATCAGCATCCGCAGTATTTTGACTTTTTAAGGAAGATGATATCATGGGGAAATGGGGTGAGGTTGCAATTGAATGTAAAGACATACACACAATAGATCAATAAATTTGGAGATGCTGAGAAAAGAGAATATGATGGGATCAGGGAAGTCATCTCCTTCGGCACACTCTTGGTCCAATATTGCCTTGATACCGAGGGCAGTCACCTCGATTACCATTACTACCATTACCAGCAATACAACTGTCACTGTTTTTCTGCTCAGCTTTGCTGTATTTGCCCACTGCAGAGCAGCAGAGTGTATCTGAGCCATTCCTGTCAAAACTGCTGCACTCCATTTAAGGACTGCGCAGCTTTATCGGGAAACCTGCCAAATATTTGAGGAAATGTGTTCACTCATTGACACTGTGAGACACGCAGATCAGACAGAGACACTGGTCATCATAAGTTGTGAATTTTCACCATCGTTGAACTATACAGGGAGGGATGTGATGTGTTCCTTCAAAATAGGAGTCTGTTTTCTGGAAGCTAATCACTTGGAGTCAAGAACGGCTTTCTAATACCGAAATATGTGAAAAGCAGCTCACAGTCTGCAGAGCCTCAGGATAGCAACTGTGTGTTTTTCTGTTGAACTGAGAGGAAGCACCTGGCGTTGTGGTGATTTCAGTGCTTCTGTTTTTCTTGCCTGCTGCTCTGAATTATCAACATTCTGCAGCAGGATGTTTCAGCTCGGAATTTGAACTTACGTTGTTTAAAATCCAGGACACTGTGTCGGGGGAAGCATGTGTGGGCAATATCGGTAATTCACTAGAGATATTTGACAACTTAGTGCCTGCAAATAAACGTATATCTTATCACAAAGAGTGAATCACAGTACATAATTACTGCAATCTGTGTACAATTTCCAAATGAATAACACACAATATCAGCAGGTCACGATCAATCACTCTGAGTCCAATTCAATCAGCAAAGTCAGATACACCAACGCATCAATTCTCGCTGTGGTTTTAATTTAAAATAGAAGATGCCATGAGATGTTGAGGCTGTTTCCTGTATAGGTTAATGAAGCAGGAATACTGTTAAGAATCAAATACAATCAGGAGGATTGAACCTATGTTAATGTAAAGCATTAACTCTCTGTGATCCGATCACCGGATATGCAGCCTGTGTCAATGTCAGTGGTTAATTTGCTGTGATTCAATTCAAAGAGGGGATCTGAAGGTCGACAGTTGCTTCAATAAACTGCCCACTGTACCTCAATAAATAACATTTGATGTCAGCCTGATTTCTCTGGGAGTGAAAGTAGATCTGGGTAATGAAAAGAGTCTGAAGAACTAAAACAGATCAATAAATGAACACAGCTGAGCTGCCACTGTAAAGTTATCACAGGTAGAAAACCTTCAAATGATGAATTCCCCGGATCGCACATAGAATGAAACAAAAACTCTCCCGAAATGGACATTGAATAAAATAATTCCACAAACTGTATTATCAATCTAGACAGAAATGATTTGAAACAAGTTAATGCGCCCCATAACACTGCCAGACACTCTTTGGTTTCTGCAGCTGTATCCAGTCTTTCCCAGTCTGATAGACTTGTCCCCCTGAGGTGTGTTTTTCAGAGATCACAGACTGACAATTTCAGAATGAGGCATGGATGTTGACAGCAACCGGCTGTCAGAGAAACCTGAAGCACACACACAGAATGGTGGAGATTGAAGATATTTGGGTCAATCTCTTGTATCTGTGAGGAGCTGATCAATCCTGTATACAGTGGCACTTACACATAAACATACTGAAAATGGTCACACTAACCAAGGAACTTGCAGGAAGCACTGATACTCAGCAAAGAAACTATATAAATTATATTACACATGCAAGATCCCCTCAGAATTTCACAATTACTTAAGAGAATGCAGTATGAAAGCAGAAATGTGAGGATCTCTGTGCCAACACTGTCATTTTCTGGGATCCCTGTTAATAATGTAACACTCAGGCAGCACAATAAACACAGACCTTAAATCAGAAAGTGCTGGAAATGCTCAGCAGATCTGACAGCATCTGTGGAGACAGAGTTGGCATTTCTGGTCTGTGACCTTTTGTTAGAAGTGGAAAAGGTTAGAAATGTAATAGTTTTTTTTAAGTGGAAAGAAGGCGGCAAGAAGAAATAAAATTAATATGTGTGATCGAACAGTGGGCAGGAGAGATTTTTTTTATTATTATTCATTTATGGGGAGTGGGCATCCCTGGTTAGACCAGCATTTATTGACCATCCTTGATTGTATTTGAGATGGTGTGAGCTACCTTCTTTAACTGCTGCAGGCCATGGGGTGTAGGTACACCCACAGTGCTTTGAGGAATTGTGTGCCAGAATTTTAATCCAGCGACAATGAAGGAACGACGGTATTGTTCTCAGTCAGGATGGTGAGTGGCTTGGAGGGGAATTTTAAGGTGCTGGTGTTCATCTGCATCTGCTGCCCTTGTTCTTCTAGGTAGTAAGGGTAGCGGCTTTGGTTTGTGCTTGGTGTGTTGCCGCAGTGTACCTTGTTCTTGATACACGCTGCTTCCACTGTGTGCCGGTGGTGGAGGGAGTGAATGTTGAAGATTATGAATGGGGTGCCAATCAAACGGGCTGCTTTCCTGGATGGTGTCGAGCTTCTTGTGTGTTGTTGGAACAGCACCCATCCAGGCAAGTGTAGAGTATTCCATCATACTCATGACATGTGCCTTGTAGATAGTGGACAGACACTGGGGAGACAGGGTATGAGTTACTCGAGGCAGAATTCCGAACATCCGACCTCCGCCTGCAGCCACAGTGTTTACCTGGCTGGTCCAGTTCAGATTCTGGTCAACGGTCACCCACTGGATATTGATAGTGGGGGATTCAACAATTCTATTACAAGTGAACGTCAAGGGGAGATGGTTAGATTACCTCTTGTTTGAGATGGCCACTGACTAGCACGTGTCTGCTACGTATGTTACTTGCAACTTATTAGCACAAGGTTTGATGTTCTCCATGTCTTGCTGCATATGAACACGGGCTGCTTTAGTATATTCTGATTTACAAATGGTGTTGAACATTGTGCAATCAGCAGCGCGCATCCCACTTCTGACCTTATAATGGAGGGAAGGTTATTGATGAAGCAGCTGACTATGGTTGTGCCAAGCACACTGCCCTGATGTCTTATGGCTGAGATAAATGACCTCCAACAACCACAACCAACTTCCTTTGTGCTCGGTACTACTCCAACAAGTGGAGAGCTTTCCCTCTGATGCCCTTTGATTCCAGTTTTTCTCGGGCCTCTTAATGCCATGCTCAGTCAAATGTTGCCATGATGTCAAGAGCAGTCACGCTCCCCTCACGTCTCGCGTTGTGCTCTTTTTCCCATGTTTGGACCAAGTCTGCAATGAGGTCAAGAGCTTGAGTGCCAGTGAGCAGGTTATTGCTGAACAAGAGCTGCTTGAAAGCAGGGTTGATCACCCCACCCATCACGTTGCTGATGATCGACAGTAGACTGATAAGGCAGTAATTGGCCAAGTTGAATTTGTCCTGTTTTTTGTGCACAGGCCATACCTGTGCAATTTCCCACATTTCCTGGTAGATGCCAGTGTTGTAGCCGTACTGGAGCAGCCTGGCTCCGCGTATGGTTAGCTCTGGAACGCAAGTTATCAGTACTATTGCCGACATACTGTCAGGGCCCAGAGCATTTGCAGTATCCGGTGCCTTCACTATTTCTTGATATTTCGTGGAATGAATAAGATTGGCTGAAGACTGACATCTGTGATGCAGGTGACCTCAGCAGGAGGCCGAGATGGATCATCCACTCTGCACTTCTGGCTGAAGATGGATGTAAATATTGCAACCTTGTCTTTTGCACTGATGTGCTGGGCTCCACTATTAGTCAGGATGTGGATATTTGTGGAACTTCTTCCTCCTGTTGGTTGATCATTTGTCCACCACCATTCGTGACTGGATGCGGCAGGACTGCAGATCTGTTTCAGTGTTATTGGACCCGCACTCATCCAGGCAAGTGAGTGGGGACAGTATGAAGAAAGATTTGTCAACTGTGAGCTTCTGTGTTTCAGAGAGCACACAAAGCTTGTGGGATGGGAGAGGAGGAGTTTCATATGAATTGTGGGAAAATGGAGTTCATCGAACAAAAGACTGACTTGTTTTTTCTACAAGTTATTATATCTGGTGTGTCATGTGGCTGGAAGCCTTGCCTGATTCAACAGGCTGAATTTTTCAAGCATTTTGGAGATGGTCTGTGGGTCAGGACGGCTGGCAATACTGGTGGGGAAGACATCGAGTTGGGAGCTGATCTGTGTGTTGTGGAATTGTTTAATTCTGTCTATCACATGTTGCTTCCACTGTTGGGTATGCAAGTATTCCTGTGTTGTAACTTCACCAGGCTGACACCTCATTTTTAGGTATGCTTGGTGCTGCTCCTGGGAAGCCTTCCAACACTCTTATTGTACCAGGGTTGATCCCACGGCTTGATGTTAATGGTAGAGTGGGGATATGCCGTGCCATGAAGTTACACATTATGGCTGAATATAATTCTGCTGTTGCTTCTGTTGCCTATGGCACAAAGCGTCTCGTGGTTACCCAGTTTAGAGTTGCTAGATCTGTTTGCAATCTATGCCATTTCGCGTGGTGGCAGTGCCAGACAGCACAATGGTGAGTATACCTCAATGTCAAGACAGGACCTTGGCTCCAGAGGGACTGTGCGGTGGTCAATCAGAGAGCCATAGAGTAATACAGCACAGAAACAGGCCCTTTGGCCCAACGTGTCTGTGCTGGCCATCAAGCACCTAACTATTCTAATTCCATTTTCCAGTACTTGGCCCGGACCATTGTATGCTATGGCGTTTCAAATGCTCATCTACATAATTCTTAAATGTCGTGAGGGTTCCTGCCTCTACCACATCTTCAGGCAGTTCGTTCCAGACTCCAACGACCCTCCGGGTTCAAATTATTTTCCTCAAATCCCCTCTAAACTCCCTGCCCCTTACTTTAAATCTATGCCCCCTGGTTATTGATCCCTCAGCTGAAGGAATACGTTTCTTCCTATCTAACCTATAAATGCCCTAAGAATATTGTATACCTCAATCACGTCCCCCCTCAGCCTTCGCTGCTCGATGGAAAACAACCCTAGCCTTTTCAGTCTCTCTTCATATCTGAAATACTCCAGCACAGGCAACATCCTGGTGAATCCCCTCTGCAATCGCTCCAGTACTATTACATCCTTCATATAAGGTGAAGGCTAGAACTGTACACAGCACCCTAACTGTGGCCTAACTTATATTTTATACAGCTCCGTCATAACCTCCCTGCTCTTATATTCTATGCGTTGGCTAAAAAAGGCAAGTATCCCATGCGCCTTCCTAACCACCTTATCCACCTTTGCTGCTGCCTTCAATGAGCTATGGACAAGTACACCAAGGTCCCTCTGACCCTTTATTTCCTAGGGTCCTACCATCCATTTTATCATTCCTTGCCTTGTTAGCCCTCCTATGCATCACCTTTTCAGGATTAAACTCCATTTGCCACTGCTCCGCCCATCTCACCAGCACGTCTATATCGTCCTGTAATCTAAGGCTTTCCTTCTTCTCTATTTACAATACCATCAATTTTAGTGCCATATGCAAGCTTACTAATCATACTTCATATATTCACATCTGAATCTTTAATGTACACTACAAACAGCAAGGGTCCCAGCACCGATCCCTGCGGTACAACACTGGTCACACGTCTGCACTCCCAAAAACAACCCTCAGCCATCAGCCTCTACCTCCTGCCACTCAGCCAAATTTGGATCCAATTTGCCAAATTACCCTGGATCCCATGGGCTCTTACCTTCTTAACCAATCTCCCATGCGTGGCCTTAGCAAAAGCCTTACTGAAGTTCATGTAGACTACAGAATCCACTTTACCCTCATCTACACATCTATTCACCTCCTCGAAAAATTGCAATCAAGTTTGTTAGACAGGATCTTCCCCTGACAAAGCCATGCCGATTACCGCTGATTAATCACTGCCTCTCCAAGTGAAGATTAATCCTGACCCTCAGAATGTTTTTCCCAATAGTTTCCAAACCACTGATGTAATTATCTTTCAGATCCCTGCTCCCCTTCTTGAATAATGGTACCACATTCAGTGGCCTCCAGTCCTCTGGAAACTCTCCTGTTTCTAGAGAGGATTTTAAAATTTGTGTCAGGGCCCCTGCTATCTCCTCTCTTGCCTTATATAACAGCCTGGGATGCATCTCGTCTGGGCCTGGGGATTTATCCACGTTAAATCCCACTAAAACAGCTAATACTTCCTCCGTTTCAATGCTAATTTGTACAAGTATATCACAATCCCCCTGCCTGATATCTATGCCTACATCCTCCTCCTCCATCGTCAAAGCAGATGGAAACTAATCACTTAAAACCGTACCTATATCCTCCGGCTCTCCACACAGATTGACACTTTGGACCCGAATGGGCCCGACTCTTTCCCTAGTTATCCTCTCGCCCTGAATATACTTATAAAACGCCTTGGGCCTTTCCTTTCCCTACACATTCTACCGAGCTTGAGGGGCAGAATAGCCTGCTCCTGCTCCTATTTTCTATGTTTCTATTCTCTTCTATTTCTCCGCTCGAAATATGCCACAAGCCCCCTTCTTTCCTGATCCAATCCTCGAGATCCTTTGACATGCAGAGTTCCCTGGGCTTGTTAGACCTACCCTTCATCTTTACGGGTACGTGCTGGCTCTGAACTCTCACTATTTCCTCCTTAAATGACTCCCAATGGCCTGATGTCGACATTCCTTCTATTAGGTGCTCCCAGTCCACTTTAGCCAGATCCTGTTTTTCATATTGATATTGGCCTTCCCCCAATTCAGTACTTTTATTTCCGGTCCCTCCTGGTCCTTTTCCATAGCTACCTTGAATCTTACAGATTTATGACCACTAAGCCCGAAATGCTCCCCCACTGGTACTTCTATTACTTGTCCAGCTTCATTCCCCAGGATTAGGTCCAGTACTGCCCTTTGTCTTGTCGGACGTTCTGCGTACTTGCTCAAAAAACTCTCCTATATGCATTTTAAGAACTCCGCCCCCATTCAGCCATTTCCACAAAGAATATCCCAGTTAATATTGCTGGAACATGAACTCCCCTACTATAGCCCTATCAGTGTTATACCTGCCTGAGATTTGCCTACGTATCAGCTCCTCTACCTCTCCCTGACTGTTTGGAGGCCCGTCGTACACTCCCAGCCAAGTGTTTGCCCCTTTTTGTGTTTTGAAGTTCTACCCATATGCCCTCATTTGAGGATCCCTCTAAGATATCATCCCTCCTTACTGCAGTAATTGACTCCTTGATCAACAGTGCAATGCCACCTCCTCTTTTACCCCCTCGTCTGTCTCGCCTGAAGATTCTATACCCTTGAATACTGAGCTGCCAGTCCTGCCATTCCCACAAATATGTTTCTGTGATAGCATTAATATCAAAATCCCATGTGTTAATTAATGCCATCAAATCATTTGCCTTCCTAGTAAGACTCCTCGCATTAAAAAAATAGATGCAATCCATCCTTGCATTATTCGCTCGTGCCTTAACAGGTCTGTATTTGCTCTGCCTTCCAAACTCACTTAGATTTTCTTCTTTATTTGACTGCATCATCCCGACTGTACCTCCAGCCTTATATCATTGCGCTGCCAAATTAGTTTAACCCCCAACAGCAACTCCCCCCCCCAACCCCAACAGCACTAGCAAATCTACCAGCAAAGAGGTTGATAAAACACACACACAGGCACACACACACCGATCAGACCCCAGGCACTGAGCGAGACTGATATATAACCACATACACAGACTGACAAAGGGAGCAACACACACACACCGACCAGACCCCAGGTTCTGAGCCAGACAGATATACAAACACACAGACAGAGAGATACACACAAACACACACACACACACACAAACACACGGTGGGATGGGAACCTTTGCAAAGAGTCAGAGGAGGGACGATCAAAGACAAGGACAAAAGACAGTAAGAGGAATAGGAAAAGTGAAAGGCAGAGAAATCAAGCGCCAGAATCAAACATGGTCACAGTGAAAAATAGTGGGAAGGTGCCAACTAATGTTTTAAAAACAAGCTGTGTTCCTTAACACGTGGGGCATTCACAATAAAGTGGATGAATTAATCGTGCAAATAGATATAAACGAGTATGATGCAGACGGGATTATGGAGACATGGCTGCAAGGTGATCAGGGATGGGAAATGAACATCCAGGGCTATTCAGTATTTTGGAAGGACAGACAAAAAGCAAAAGGTGTTGGAGTTGCATTGCTGGTTAAAGAGCTTTTTAATGCAATAATCAGGAAGGATATTAGCTCTGACGATGTGGAATATGTATGGGTAGCGCTGAGAAACTCTAATGGGCAGAAATGGTTAGTGGGGGTTCTATATAGATCCCCAAACTGCAGTAGTGATGTTCGGAATGGCATTAAACAGGAAATTGGAGAAACATGTATTACGGGAACATTTGTATTTTCGGGTATCTTTAATCAAACTATAGAGTGGGCAAATCAAATTAGTCACAATACTATAGAGGAGGATTTTTGGAGTATAAACGGGATGGTTTTCTGGACCAATACGTTGAGGAACCAACTAGGCAAGAGGCCATCCTAGACTGGGTATTGTGTAATGACAGAGGAATAATTGACACTCTGGTTGTGCGAGACCCCATGGGGAAGAACGACCATAATATGATAGAATTCTTCATCAAGATGGGCAGTGACATAGTTGATTCTGAGACGAGGGCCCTGAATCTTAGTAAAGGAAACTATGAAGGTATAAGGCGCGAATTGTCTATGAGAGACTGGGAAACGTTACTTAAAGGGACGACGGTGGAAAAGCAATGGCAAACATTCAAAGTGTGCATGGATGGACTGAAACAATTGTTTATTTCTGTCTGGCGCAAAAGTAAAGCGGGAAAGGTAGCCAATTCATGACTTACAAGGGAAATTAGAGAAAGCATTCGATCCAAGGGAGATGCATATAAATTCGCTAGGAAAAAAACAACAAACCTTCGGATTGGGAGCAGTTTCGAATTCAGCAAAGGAGGACCAAGGGATTGATTAAGAAGGGGAACATAGAGAATGAGAGCAAGCTTGTGGGGAACATAAAAACTGACTGTAAAGGTTTATATAGATATGTGAAGATAAAAAGATTAGTGAAGACAAATGTAAGTCCCTTACAGTCAGAAACAGGGAATTTATTATGGGGAACACAGAGATGGCTGACCAACTAATTGTATACTTTGGTTCTGTCTTCACAAAGGAGGACACAAATATCATACAAGCAACGTTGGGGAACACAGGGCTTAGTGAGAGATGGGAACTGAAGGAAATCAGTATTAGTAGAGAAATGGTGTTGGGAAATTGGTGGGATTGAAGGCTGATAAATTCCCAGGGCCTGATGGTCTGAATCCCAGAGTACTTAAAGAAGTGCCCTAGAAATGGTGGATGCATTGGTGGTCATCTTCCAAGATTTGATAGGCGCTGGAACAGTTCCTACAGATTGGAGGGTAGCTAATGTAGCCCCACTATTTAAAAAGGGAGGTAGATAGAAAGCAGGGTATTATAGACCAGTCAGCCTGACGTCGGTTGTTGGGAAATTTCTAGAGTCCATTATCAAAGATTTTATAGCAGAGCACTTGGAGAACAGTGGTAGAATCGGCCAGAATCAGCATGGATTTATTTAAGGGAAATCATGCTTCGCAAATCAACTGGAATCCTTCGAGGATGTAACTAGCAGAGATGATGGGGGTGGGGGGGGGGGGGGTTGGGGGAGGGAGCCAGAGGATGTGGTTTACTTGGACTTTCAGAAGGCATTTGAAAAAGTCCCACATAAGAGATTAGCATTTAAAATTAAAATTCATGGGATTGCGATGGATAGAAAATTGGTTGGCATACAGGAAAAAAGGAGTAGGGATAAATGGGTCTTATTCTGAATGGCAGGCAGTGACTAGTGGGGTACAACAGGGACCAGTGCTTAGACCCCAGCAATTCACAATATATATTTATGATTTAGATGAGGGAACTAAATGTAGTATCTCCAAATTTTCAGATCACGCAAAACTGGGTGGGAGGATGAGTTGTGAGGAGGATGCAGAAAGGCTTCAGGGTGATTTAGACAAGTTGAGTGAGTGGGCAAATGCATGGCAGATGCAGTATAATGTGGATACATGTGAGGTTATCCAATTTGGCAGCAAACGAAGGAAGACAGATTATTATCCGAACGGCTACGAACTGAGAGAGGGGAATATGAAATGAGTGCTGTGTGTTCTCATACATCAGTCGCTGAAGGTAAGCATGCAGGTCCAACAGGTGGTAAAAACTGCAAATGGTATGTTGGCCTTCATAGCGAGACGATTTGAGTACAGGAGCAGGGATGTCTTGCTGCAATTATACAGGGCCTTGGTGAGGCCCCACCTGGAATATTAGGGGCAGTTTTGGTCTCCTTATCTGTGGAAGGATGTTCTTGCCATAGAGGGAGTGCAGCGAAGGTTTACCAGACTGATTCCTGGGATGGCGGGACTGATGTATGAGGAGAGATTGAGTGGGTTAAGATTATATTCGCTGGAGTTCAGAAGAGTGAGGGGGGATCTCATAGAAACCTATAAAATTCTAACAGGGCTTGACAGGGTAGATGTAGGAATGATGTTAACGATGGTGGGGGAGTCCAGAACCAGGGGTCATCGTCTAAGGATACGGGGTTAACCGTTCAGGACTGAGATGAGGAGAAATTTCTTCACCCAGAGAGTGGTGAGCCTGTGGAATTCGCTACCACAGAAAGCAGTTGAGGTCAAAACATTGTATGTTTTCAAGAAGGCATTAGATATAGCTCTTGGGTTTAAGGGGATCAAAGGATATGGGGCGAAAGCGGGAACAGGTTACTGAGTTGGGTGATCAGCCATGATCATAATGAGTGGCGGAGCTGGCTCGTAGGGCCGAATGGCCTACTCCTGCTCCTACACACATACATACACCGATCATACCACACGCACTGAGCCAGAAAGATATACACACACACACATGCACTGATCAGACTGCAGGCACTGAGCTAGAGCGATATACATACACACACTCACAAAGAAACAGACAGACACAAACACACAGCACACATGCATACATTAACACACACACACATACGCACAGGCACACACGGATCAGACCACAAGCACTGAGCCAGACAGGTATGCAAACAAACACACAAACACACAAGCACTGATCAGACCCCAGGCACTGGGCTGGAGCGATATACAAATAAATGCACACAAACAGAGACTGACACTACACACCCACAGACACTCACCAAACAGACCCACTGAGGCAGACAGTTATACAAACAATTAGACACAAACAGAGACATACACAAACACACACACACCGATCAGAACACAGGCACTTAAACGGACAGATGTACAAACACACACTTACCAAGAGAGACAGACAGGCACACACACATAAACACACACACACACACAAACACTCAGCAGACTCCAAGCACTGAGCCACACCGATATAGAAACACATACAAACACAGACACACACAACACACCCACAAATGCACACCGATCAGACCCCAGGCACTGAGCCAGACAGATATTCAAACACACAGGCACACACAAACAAACACACAGATCAGACAACTGGCACTAAGCCAGACTGATATAGAAACACACACATTCACCCACACACAAACATAGACAGACAGACAAATACTCACCATACACACACCAATTAGACCACAGGCACTGAGCCAGACAGATATGGAAACACATACACATAAACACATACACACATATACACAATCGCACACACACACTTATCAGAGCCCAGGCACTGAACCAGACAGATATACAACCACATACACACAGAAAGACAGAGAGACACACACACACACTATCACAACAGTCAGAACCCAGGCTGAAAGCCAGACAGATAGACAAAGACACACACACACACATTTACATATACATACACACACACACATCAATCAGACTCCAGGCACTGAATCAGACAGATACACAAACACATAGACACAAACAGAGACAGACAGACTCACACACAAACACACACATGCACACCGATCAGAACTCAGGCAGCAAGCCAGACAGATATGCAAACACAGACACACGCCACACACACACCAATCAGAACCCAGGCACCGAGCCAGACAGATATACAAAAACACACACACACACACAATCACACCAATCAGAACACAGGCTGTGAGCCAGACAGATATACAAAGACACACACATACTCACACCGATCCGACCCCAGGCACTGAATCAGACAGATGTACAAACACATAGACACAAACAGAAAGAGACAGACTCACACACAAACACACACACGCACACCGATCAGAACCCAGGCACCAAGCCAGACAGATCGACAAAGACAAATACACACACACACAAACATACACCAACTCAATCAGGGGTGGGAGGAAAGGGTATGGGTAGCATTTCAATACATCCAACATTTAATAACTTGTTCTCAGACTTCTCATGTTACTCGCTGCTTCACCATGCAATGCCAGGCACCACATGGTCAGCTTTTGGTGTGGTCTCCAATTCTGCCTGCACGATGACAGTGCAGTGACTGGCACGATAGAGCCATCTCTCAGTGTGGACTCCAGGTCTGGCTGCTGAGCCAGGGCAGTGTGAGGGAAATATAAAATATCTGTCAAAGAGGAGAAGTGCTTTTGTCATCCCCCAATGTGATGTCCCTGTCTCACTGCAGTTGCTGTCTCCTCATCACTATCTCCATCTGCTGGTGTCCCCATCTCTTTTCAGTTACTGACACCTCTCACCATGTCCATCTGCTGGTGGCCCTGTCTCACTGAAGTTACTGTCCCCCTCTCACTATCTCAACCTGCTAGTGCCCCTGTCTCACTGCACAGTGACATAAAACCACACCGCAACTACTCTCCATCCATCCATCTATCTATCTATCCCCGGGTATTGTCTGTACCAGTACATCTGAGGGATACTGGTGCCATCCACGGTGCATTTCCGCTTCACCTGCTCGGCAGGAAATTTGGAGACAGCGGTGGGAGTCTGGTGGATCGTCTGTGAGTTCACATCTGGGAAAGAGACAGTGAGAGGAGGAGATTGGTAAACAGGGACATTCAGTCCAGTGGAGAGAGTTAAAGAAAGAATGAGAGAAAGAGGGAACAAGTGAAGAATTAAGTGGAGCTATTGTTGAAACAAACCCCTTATGATGAACCTGGGTGATCAGAGTCAGTAACAGATACATGTTTTACTTTCAGTTGCCCTCTGAATCAGCAAAGGGGAGAGAGCAGGAATGATGAGTGTTGTCAATAACCAACCCACTCCTTACAAGTAATTGGGATGAACAGGAAGAACATTAGGAAGTGAGGCAGAGATGGTGACCTTCATTTTCCACGTCAACAAATCAGAATGCAGAAGATTGTCAATGCCTCTCTTTCTCTCTTTCTTTCTCGTTTTTTCTGACAGTGAACTTGTGGGAGTGAAAGGAAGATTGGGAGAGGAAAGGAAAGTTATTAGCAATATTTTTGTACGTCACACTCACTTACAATGAAACAGGATTATCAGACCCAGTAGCAGATACATCGTTCACTTCAAATTGTTCTCTTAATAGACATCGGAGTGAGAGCAGGAGCTTAGAGTCTTGTGAGGGTCCAACTTCACTCTCTACAAATCATTGGGAGGAACATGAAGAGCATTAGGAAGTGGTACAATATTGGAGACGCTCATTCCTCCGGTCAACAAATCAGAATTGAATTGGTTGCCAATCTCCTTCTCTCTCTCTCTCTCTCTCTCTCTCTCTCTCTCTCTCTCTCTCTCTCTCTCTCTCTCTCTCTCTCTCTCTCTCTCTCTCAGTTTTACTTCCGCTCTCTTGCTCTCTCTCTGTCTCTGTCGCTCTCCTCATGTATCTAGGGTTATGTCTCCCATTCTCCCCCTCTCTCTGACTCTCTCTCTTCTCTCTATCTATCTCAGTCTATCTTCGCTCTCTTTCTCTCTCTGACTCTCCCTTTCTCGTGTATTTAGGGTTATATCTCCCACTCTCTCCTTCTCTCTGACTCTCCCTCTCTCTTACTCTTGCTATCTCTTCAGTTCTTTCTCTGTCCCTGTCTCTCTCTAGCTCTGTCTCCCTATCTGTCTCAGGCTCTTCATCTCAGTCTCTCTTTCTCTCCTTCTCTCTCTCAGTGTCCCACTCTCTCTCTCTCTCTCTCATTACGTGTCTCTTACTGTCTCGCTTTCTTTGCCTGTATCTCTGTCTCTCTCTCTGTCTCAGTCTCTTTAACTCTGTCTGTCATTTTTCCTCTCACTGTCCTCTCCCTCTCTAGATCTCTCTCTCTCTCACACACACACACACACAATCTCTTTCTCTCTCTGACGAAGTGGGTGTCCTTGTACTGTTGATGTGTATCAAGCTGGAGGTCTGCATGATCTCCTGCTCTTTCAGGTTTCACAGTAAATCCTTCCCGAAGCCACTCTTCATTCTCTGGTCCTATAGCGGTCCCTGTGGAAAAGGAAAACACAGGGTCAGTGCATAAAAACCCATCTTATTGTCATTGATTCGTGATAGTTACAATCTCAGTTCTGGTGGCATCCTTATGAATCGTTCTTTTCCCCTTTCTCCACTGCCTGCATCTCTAATCTCTCACTGCCACTCTAACTGTCTGTTCTTAGGCATGACGTCCTGCAGTTACCTCCTGCAACCCTTCCCCCTCACTAAATGTAAAAACTAGTCCCTGCCATTAGAAAACGGACAGCTCGTTTCAGCCCTAACTCTATGGGAGGGTGCAGGAAACATTTGCATGGAGGATAGGAGAAATGTGTGGGTGTGCCAGGTCCAGAGGGGCTGAATGGCCTCCTCCTGTTTATTGTGTTCTTGATAAACACTGTACCAGACGGTTGCATCTTTCCTCATCCCAGGGAAAGAAGACACTGTTCCAGTGGATAAAATCCAAATCTTTTTGCTGATATTCTCTCCTGATAGTTACAACCTTTCAGTTCCACTATCATCCTTGTTAATCATTAATATAAAGATAGAAAGCTTTGCAATGCAGAAGGAGGGCATTCCTTGCATCTTCGCCAGTGTCTCAACATTTAGTTTCTGAGTTTTATTCTAACCGTCTCTTATTGTCACAAAAACGGTCGCCCTGCAGCTCCCAGTCCACTGATGGCTCGTGCGTAGATTTCTCATCCTCAGACTCAAATCCCTCATTGACTTCGGCCTTCACTACCTCTGAACCACCTCCAACCAAACACCCCTCCGAGATAGTGTCTGCATGTTTGTTGGTGTGTCTGTCTGTGTGTGTGTGTACATATGCATGTTTGTGTCTGTTCTTGTGTAACTGTACTGAGGGAGCGCTGCACTTTAATATGTTGGCACTTTTCCAACAACTATCCATAGTTTATTTGCACCACATGTAAACGCCTCTCATTGAAGCAATCAGTCACCAGGTAAATAAAACCTCAGGTATATCAGCAAAACACAATTGGCCCTTTTACCCCTTCTTGTTTGCTGTCACCAATGAACTCAGGCCTTGTTAACTGTTCAGGGGCCGTATTTAGAGACACATCACTCTCGGAGAGAAATAATGAATGAACACAATGTTGTGAGGGGCGCTGTAAGGGGGCCTGGGGAATAAAGGCTCCCTCGACAAATAATTTATAAAAGGGGCCTGGGGTTAAAGGCTTCCTTTAAAAACAAACGGGGTGAGATACAGAATAAAGCTCCCTCTCCGCTGTTCCCATAAAAAAGAAAGAGAAAGCGGGGTTGGCTGTTGCTTGATTGAATGTGCTGACTGCTGGTTGCAGCAACGAACCTCAGCTAAAGAAGAAAAAAGGGGCGCTATATTAAACTGGAGCTGGGCCCTACTGGGAGATTACAGCACCATCGGAGGTGCAGTAAGGAGAGGGTGATGTACTCTCGGGAAGCAGTGTTGGGGGAGAGCTTCACAATCAGAGCATCATTCTTCCCACATTGCAGTTGTACAGGGTCCAGGAGTACTGTGTACAGTTTTGGTCTCCTTATTTAAGGAATGCTATGTATGCATTTGAGTGAAGATTCACTAGGGTGATTCCTGGGATTTCGGGATTATTTTATGAGCAGAAGATGAGAGGTCTAGGTTTATGTTCCCCATGGTTTAAAACAATGAGAGGATTTCTCATTGAAACAAAGACAATTGTTAGGGTGTGGTAGATGCAAAGAGTACCTTTCCCCTGGGATAGAGAGTCCAGATCTAGGGAGTCACAATTTCAGGATAAGGCGTCGGCCATTTGGGAATGAGATGAGGAGAAAACAATTCCTTACTCAGAGGGTTGTAAATCATTGGAATTCTCTACCCCTGAGAACTGTGGTTGCTCAGTCGTTGAGTACAGTTAAGACCGAGATTGATAAATCTTTGGATTCGTAGAGAATCCAGGGATATGAGGATTGGATGAGAAGGTGGAATTGAGGTTGAGGATCAGCTGTGAGCCTATTGAATGGTGAAGCAGGTTCGATGGGCTGATTGGCCTGTTCCTGCAGCAGTTTAATGAGTTATATGCTCCCCTGCCCATCCTGTTCTCCATTGCTCTCTTGCCCTCCGCCTTTCCATTCCCCCTCCTTCTCTCACTCCTCCCTCTGCTCTGTGTGTGGACAGTGAGGGGGTTCAGTGACAGAACCTTTCCTGAGCTCAAACGTTGAGCTTAATCTCGTTTGGTCTGGAAACCGTGAGAGCAAAGGGTTTCTCCATATCTGCTCAAATTAATCCACCAATCATCTAAAACACCTCAATTAGATGACACTTTATTGTTTTATACTGAAGGGAATGCCAGTCTAGTTCCACCAAAATGTCCTGATCATTGAACTCCTTCTGCTCAGGTATCATTGCAGTGAACCTGAACAGCACCCCTTCCAAGGACGATGCTTTCTGAGCTCTGGTGTACAGAACTGAATGTAGTTACTCCACATGGGGTTTAGTCAGAGTTTCCCAGAATTGTGGTATATCCTTGACCCCTTTTCATCACAGCCCACTTGTGATTTAGAAAGCGTCTGGTGGATCTGCTCAGGTTTATTTTGGCAGCGGTTAATTCAACAGGAGTTGAACTTAAATCACAGTGTGTTTGTCATCCTGTCAGACGTACATTGTGAACATTAGACTGCCAACTGTTGGTGTTCGAAGCAGCAGAGACTGATCAAAGGTAAAGTATAAATTATAATCACAGAGAAAATGGGTGGAATATTTCATGGTGCCAGCTGATCGTAGATGACATTGTATAAGGACATGTAGAGAATTGTAAAATGTATTCTTGGGATGCAGGTAACCCTGGCATGGAGCAGCACTCTCTCAGTACTGACCCTCCGACAGTGCGGCACTCCCTCAGTACTGACCCTCCGACTGTGCGGCACTCCCTCAGTACTAACCCTCCAACAGTGCAGCACTCCCTCAGTACTAACCCTCCAACAGTGCGGCACTCCCTCAGTACTAACCCTCCAACAGTGCGGCACTCCCTCAGCACTGAGCCTCCGACAGTGCAGCACTCCCTCAATACTAACCTTCCGACTGTGCGGTGGTCTCTCAGTACTGCCACTGCGACAGAGCGGCCCTCCCTCAATATTAACCTTCTGACAGTGCAGTGCTCCCTTGATACTGACACTCCAGCAGAGCGTCCCTCCCTCAATACTAACCCTCCAACAGTGCGGTGCTCCCTCATGTACTGACACTGCGACAGTGCGGCAGTACCTGAGTATTGACCCTCTGACAGTGTGGCGTTCCCTCAGTTCTGACACTCCGACAGCACAGTGTTCCCTCAGTACTGACCCTCCGACAGTGTGGAACTCCCTCAGTGCTGACCCTCTGACGGTGCAGCACTCCTTCAGTACTGACCCTCTGACAATGCAGCACTCCATCAGTACTGACCCTCCAACAGTGCAGCACTCCCTCAGTACTGACCCTCTGACAGTGCAGCACTCCCTCAGTACAGACGCTTTGACAGAGAATCACTGCCTCTGTACTAACTGTGCAGCAATCTCCTCCTGCCCCTTCCATCCTCCCATTTTCTGTAACCTCCTCCAGCACCTATGACTCTCATTATCTCTATAACTTCCTCCCGCCCTTGCAACTCTTCCTGCCTCTGTAATCTCCTCCAGGCCCTACAACACATCCTGTCTCTGTAACCTCCTCCAGCCCCTAAAACCTTTTCGATCTCTGTAACCTCTTCCAGTCCCTACAACCCTCACTTTCTCTGTACCCTCCTGCAGCCCTTATGACATTTCCTTTGTCTGTCAACTCCTCCAACATCTACAACATTCCCTACCTTGGTAACCTCTTCCAGGCCCTGCAATGCCCCCTATCTCTGTAACCTGCTCCAACCCCTACAATCCTCCCCATCTCTGTTGCTGTAACCCTCCCTGTCGCTGTAACCTCCTCCAGCCCAATACAACCCTTGTTATCACTGTCACGCTTACAAGAATTGCACTGATTAAACATAATGGCCTAAAACTGAGGAGTTATAAAAACCGGACGTTACTATTGTTCAAAAAAAATTGGACAGTGTGCAAAACATCGCTGCTTGTGTATTCAAACATGGCCACACTGTCTGTTTAGAATGAAAAATCCCTTCAAACCGAGAGATGTCAATTACACCCAGCCTACACCCATTCTAAAACATTCCAGAATAGAATGCTTTCTTCTGAAATAAAGAAGTGGTAAAGTAGTCATTGCCGGTCACCACAGGGTAGAAAATCCCTCTTTCCCAGCAGAGGTGAGAGGTAACAAACATTTACCTTAAAAAGGCAGCTCCAGAAAGAGTCTATCTCTGTCTCCCTATCTGTCACTTTTGTCTCTCTCTCTCTCTCTCCCCGTCTCTCACTCTCTCTATCTCCCTGTCTCTCTCCCTCTATCTCGATCTGTCTCGCCCTCTCTCTCTGTCGCTCTCTCGCTCTCTCTCCATCTCTCTCTGTCTCCCTGTCTCTCTCTCTCTCTCTCAGTTTCTATCACTTGATCTCTATCTTTCTCTCTGTATCTTTGTCACCCTATTTCACTCTCTGTCACTCTCGCACTGACTGGGTTTTCAATTGGACACTCTGCCCTTTGCTGACCTCATCGCTTTGCTCTCTCTTTCAGGAATTGGAGTGTGCTGGCAGATCCCACAATGCGGACTCTCTGCTTGTTCATGTTGGTGCTGTTCTGGATCCCTGAGTCAGATGCGGCTGCGCTAAATGGCAATGTCTTGGCTGAAATTGTCTCACAGTAAGTGTATTTTACGTCAGCCTTGTTAAAGCCGCTGGGAGAGCTGGTGACTGCTCCCAGTCACAGGGTTCAGCCTCACCCGCCTTGCCTGGGGTAGGCTGGAACTTAACTGGAGAATGACAGCTGGTACAGGGAATGGTCTGGAGCTGTGACAAGGGCCCAGGTCTATTATCCTGGGAGGAGTCTCCACTCTGTCACAGTGAGGAGGGGGAGCAGGGCCGAGTCCAGTGAAATTGAAAGACAATGAAACAACAGAGAGGGGAAGGAGAGAGAGAAAGGACTCAAAGTCTTGATCAATAATCTTACTCACTGACCCCACTCAGTGACTCCACTAACGGACCCCGCTCACCGACTCCACTCACTACCCCGCTCACTGACTCCGCTCACTAACCCCGAACACCGACTCCACTTACAGACCCCGCACACTGACTCCACTCACAGACCAGGCTCACCGACTCAACTCACAGACGCCCACTCACTGACCCCACTCACTGGCCCCACTTACTGACCTCACTCACTGACCCCGCTCACTGACCACACTCACTGACCATGCTCAATGACTCCACTGACTGACCCCACTCACTGACCCCACTCACTGACCCCACTTACTGACCCCATGCACTGACCCCACTCACTGACTAAACTCACTGGCCCCACTCACTGACCCCGCTCAAAGATTTCACTCACTGACCCTACTCACTGACCCCGCTCACTGGCCCCGGTCAATGACTCCACTCACTGACCCCGCTCACTGACCCCACTGAAGTACTCCACTGACTGACCTCACTCGCTGACCACACTCACTGACCCCACTCACTGACCCCGCTCACTGACCCCGCGCAATGACTCCACTTACTGACCCCGCTCACTGACCCCACTCATTGACTCCAGGCACTGACCCCACTCATTGATCCCACTCACTGACCCCATTCATTGACAAAACTCTCTGATCCCACTCACTGACTCCACTCATCATTCCACTCACTGACCCCACTCACTGACTCCACCCACTGGCTCCATTCACTGACCCCACTCACTGACCCCACTCACTGACCCCACTCACTGACCCCACTCACTGACTCAACTCACTGATCCCGCTCAATGACTCCAATCACTGACCCCCTCACTGACCCCACTTCTTTCTCGCTCGCTCCCTCTCCTCTCTCTCCTCGCTCTCTCTCTATCTCTCTCTTGCTCTCTCTCTCTGTCTGATGTTCTATTTATCTCTGACTTCCTGCCGCTATTAATCTCTCACTCTCTTTCTCCTCACTCATCTCTCTCCCCGCTCAACAGCCTGTCCATCTCTCTCTCCCCTGTCTCTCTTGCTCTATCCTTTTTCGGTTTATCGCTGCATCTGTTCCCTCTCTCTGCCTCTATTTGTAAATGTCTCCATCTTGTTCTCCCTTTTTCTGTCTCTATCTGTTTCTATGTACCTGTCTCCAGAGCTCTGCCTCATGACTACTGTATTGAGTGTCCTGACTGGAAACAATAGCAGATGGACGATTCCCAGGAAAACAGTGCAAATGATTCTATTACTCTAGAAATCTATCTACCTCCATTTTCTTCTGTTAATAATACAGCTTTCTGCAGATCACTCTCTATAATAATCCCTCATTCACCAGATCACTTTCTATAATAATCCTTCATTCTCCAGATCACGTTCTATAATAATCCCTCATTCTCCAGATCACGTTCTATAATAATCCTTCATTCTCCAGATCACTCTCTATAATAATCCCTAATTCTCCAGATCACTCTCTATAATAATCCCTCATTCTCCAGATCACTCTCTATAATAATCCCTCATTCTCCGATCACTCGCTGTTATAATCCCTCATTCTCCAGATCACTCCCTATAATAATCCCGCATTCTTCAGATCACTCTCTATAATAATCCCTCATTCTCCAGAGCACTCTCGATAATAATCCCTCATTCTCCAGAGCACTCTCTATAATAATCCCTCATTCTCCAGATCATTCTATATAATAATCCCTCATTCTCCAGATCATTCTATATAATAATCCCTCATTCCCCTGATCACTCCCTATAATATTCCATAATTCACCAGATCAATCCCTATAATAATCCCTCATTCTCCAGATCACTCTCCATAATAATCCCTCATACTCCAGATCACTCTCTATAATAATTCCTCATTTTCCAGGTCACTCTCTATAATAATCTCTCATTCTCCAGATCACTCTCGATAATAATCACTCATTCTCCAGAACACTCTCTATAATAATCCGTCATTCTCCAGATCAATCTCCATAATAATCCCTCATTCTCCAGATCACTCGTTATAATAATCCCTCATTCTCCAGATCAATCTCTGCAATAATCCCTCATTCCCCAGATCACTCTCTATAATAATCCCGCATTCTCCAGATCACTTTCTGTAATAATCCCTATTTCTCCAGATCACTCTCTATAATAATCCCTCATTCCCAGATCACTCTCTATAATAGTTTAGTTTAGAGATACAGCACTGAAACAGGCCCTTCGGCCCACCGAGTCTGTGCCGACCATCAACCACCCATTTATACTAATCCTTCACTAATCCCATATTCCTACCAAACATCCCCACCTGTCCCTATATTTCCCTACCACCTACCTATTCTAGTGGCAATTTGTAATGGCCAATTTACCTACCGACCTGCAAGTCTTTTGGCTTGTTGGAGGAAACTGGATCACCCGGAGAAAACCCTCGCAGACACAGGGAGAACTTGCAAACTCCACACAGGCAGTACCCAGAATTGAACCCGGGTCGCTGGAGCTGTGAGGCTGCAGTGCTAACCACTGCGCAACTGTGCCGCCCAAATAATCCCTCATTCCCCAGATATCTCTCTATAATAATCCCTCATTCTCCAGATCACTCTCTGCAATAATCCCTCATTCTCCAATCACTCTCTATAATAATCCCTCATTCTCCAGATCTTCTTTTGCCTCCTTGTCTCGGGAGACAATGGGTAAACGCCTGGAGGTGGTCAGTGGTTTGTGAAGCCGCGCGTGGAGTGGCTATAAAGGCCAATACTAGAGTGACAGACTCTTCCACAGGTGCTGCAGATAAAATTGGTTGTCGGGGCTGTTACACAGTTGGCTCTTCCCTTGCGCTTGTCTTTTTTCCTGCCAACTGCTAAGTCTCTTCGACTTGCCACGCTTTATGGCTGCCTGCCAGCTCTGGCGATCGCTGGCATCTGACTCCCACGACTTGTGATCAATGTTCCAGGACTGAATGTCGCGTTTGCAGACGTGTTCAAAGCGGATACTTGGACGGCCGGTAGGACTGAATGCAGTGGCGAGCTCGCTGTACAATGTGGCCCTGGGGATCCTGCCACCTCCCATGCGGCTCACATGGCCAAGCCATCTCAAGCGCCGCTGACTCAGTAGCCTGCATGAGCTGTGGATGTTGGCCGCCTCGAGGACTACTGTGTTGGAGATGCGGTCCTGCCACCTGATGCCAAGGATTCACCGGAGGCAAGCGAAGATGGAATGAATTGAGACTTCGCTCTTGGCTGACATACGTTGTCCAGGCTTCGCTACCGTCGAGCAAGGTACTGAGGACACAGGCTTGATACACTCGGACTTTTGTGTTCTGTGTCAGTGCGCAATTTTCCCACACTCTCTTGGCCAGTTTGGACATAGCAGTGGAAGCCTTTCCCATGTGCTTGTTGATTTCTGCATCGAGATACAGGTTACTGGTGATAGTTGCGCCTAGGTAGGTGAACACTTGAACCACTTCCAGAGCGTGGTCGCCAATATTGATGGATGGAGCATTTCTGACGTCCTGTCCCATGATGTTCGTTTTCTTGAGGCTGGTGGTTAGTCCAAATTCGTTGCAGGCAGCCGCAAACCTATCGATGAGACTCTGCAGGCACTCTTCAGTGTGAGATGTTAATGCAGCATCGTCAGCAAAGCGCAGCTCCCTGATGACAATTTTCCTTACTTTAGTCTTAGCTCTTAGGCAGGCAAGGTTGAACAACCTGCCACCTGATTTATGTGCAGAGGAGAATTCCTTCTTCTGAAGACTTGAACGCATGTGAAAGCAGCAGGGAGAAGAAAATCCCAAACTGTGTAGGTGCGAGAACACAGCCCTGTTTCACGCCACTCAGGATAGGAAAGGGGTCTGATGAGGCGCTGCTATGTTGAATTGTGCCTTTCATATTGTCATGGAATGAGGTGATGATACTTATCAGCTTTGGTGGACATCCGATCTTTTCTAGTAGTCTGAAGAGACCACGTCTGCTGACAAGGTCAAAGGCTTTGGTGAGATCTATGAAAGCAACGGAGAGGGGCATCTGCTGTTCACAGCATTTCTCCTGTAGCTGCCGAAGGGAGTACAGCATGTCAATGGTCGATCGCTCTGCTCGAAAGCCACACTGCGCCTCCTGGTAGACACGCTCGGCCAGCTTCTGGAGCCTGCTTAAAGCGACTCGAGCGAAGACTTTCCCCACGATGCTGAGCAGGGAGATTCCATGGTCGTTGTTGCAGTCACCACGGTCCTCTTTGTTTTTATAGAGCATGATGATATTAGCATCGTGCATGTCCTGTGGTACTGCTCCCTCATCCCAGCACTGGAAAAGCAGTTCGTAGAGTGCTGAGAGTATGGCAGACTTAGCACTCTTGATTATTTCAGGGGTAATTCCGTCCTTCCCAGGGGCTTTTCCGCTGGCTAGAGAATCAATGGCATCACTGAGTTCCGATTTTGTTGGCTGTACGTCCAGCTCATCCATGACTGGCAGAGACTGGGCTGCATTGATGCGGTCTCAGTGACAACATTTTCCCTGGAGTGCAGTTCCAGGTAGTGTTCCACCCAGCGGTAACTTTGCTTGCGTTGGTCAGTAATTGTGTCCCCTGATTTAGATTTGAGGGGGGCGATCTTCTTGATGGTGGTCCCAAAAGCTTTCTTAATGCCATCAGACATTCCTCTTATGTTTCCACTTTCTGAGTCCAGCTGAATATGACTGCATAGGTGTTGCAACCAGTCATTTGCGCAGCGCCTGGCTGTTTTTTGTGCAGCGTTTTTGGCTTTTGAGTGCTCCGGATGTTAACTCGCTGGGGGCTTTTTTGTAGTTCAGCAGTGCAATGTGCTTAGCGGCTATGACAGGCTCCATCTCTTCAAAATGAGACTGAAACTAGTCTGCATTCCGCTTCACACGTTTGCCAGAGGTGGTCATGGCTGACTCATAGATGACGTCTCTGATGTGCGCACTTGGTCTCTGCATCCCCTGTGGGAGAGTTTTTAAGGGCTTTTTCAAGTGAATTTAGAAATTTTTGTAACAGCTGTTGATAAGAAATTCTGCTCGTGTTGATGCGCAGGTGGCACTTCTGCTTGGAGTGATGAAGCTTCTTTGGTCTGAGTCTATCCTTGCTGCACACCAGGGAGTGGTCGGTGTCACAGTCCGCACTGTGGAAGCTGCGTGTTCTGAACACAGTTTCAGGAGGCCCGCCTTGTGACAATGAGGTCCAGCTGGTGCCTCCACGAAACCTGGTGACAGGGTTTAGTATGAAAGAACGAGTTGGTGTTGCAGAGGTTATGATAGGTACACAACTCAAGCAGTCTCTGTCCATTCTCATTCATCCTTCCAATGCCATAGCGCCCAAGGCACGAGGGCCATGAGACATGGTCGGCCCCAACCCTGGCATTAAAGTCCACTGCCGGACCTGATGTTCGGTATTGCGGATGCTACGAATGATATGATGGTGTTCTTCGTAGAACTGGTCTTTAACTTCATGTGGGGAGCAGAGTGTTGGAGCATAGATGCTCAGTAGGTGTACTGGACCAGAGGCGGTGAGCAGTCGGATGCACAGTATGCGTTCTGAGTCATTTGAAGGTGGCTCTATCATGCTGAGCAAAGAGTTTATGATGGCGAAGCCCACTCCATGCTGTCTTGGTTCTTTAGGATCCCTACCCTGCCAGAAGAAGGTGTAGTCTAGCACTGTTAGAGATCCGCTCGCAGGGAGGCGTGTCTCCTGAAGTGCTGCAATATCCACATTGAGTCTACTAAGCTCGTTGTTAATGATGGCGGTCTTCCGAGAATCGTTGATTTGTGTAAGGTCTTCCGACAGGCCAGGACACATAGTTCTGACGTTCCAGCTTGCAAAACGAAGGGCTGGTACCTTCTTTCCTTTTTTCATGCTGTTTGGTGCGGTGTTGCAGTCCGCTTTTCGGGCAAAGCCCTGAGCTCCAAGCACCCATAGAAGCAGGTGGACTGAGGAGGGACAGAACCTTATTGACCGGGGGCTGCCCGGTTTGAGGCGGGCGGTAGCTGTCCAGTGAGGTGCGATGACCTCTCTCACCGACAAAGGCAACCCGTGGCGCCGAATCTCTATGCCAGTTGAGCTGGATTTAGAACCCGTAACTGCTGCCTTCTGTGTTGTTTCAGGCGCTGTGAGGCGACTATGGAGTGACCTCTCCCTGGCGCATGCCTGGGCGAATGTATGGCGGTTGTGAGTTGTCCTAAGGTCAAAACCCCCCTCTCGGCCTTTCTGGTGGGTTCCAAAGAAGTGCGGAGCACGACGTTTGGCACCGGTATGGCTGCAGGAACTGCCAGAAACATGCCAAAGGTGACACATGACCGCCGACGGGGTTCTGCCCCGGATCATCTGTTAGGGTTTACTCCTTTAGCCTTGGTCTCTCCCGAGACGCCCACAAGGCAGTGGAGCTGTTAGGGCCCCTGCTCAGGAATAGGTGGATGCTTTTGGGAGGAGGGGATGCGAGGGGGAGGTGTGTAGTGAAGGGTGGGCGAGGGAGAGCTGGGCAGGGGGCTGGAGAGGCCTGGGGTGGGTGCAGCGGATCGGGATGCAGGGGGAAGATGGTGCGAGGGAGCAGCTGGGAAGGGGTTGCGACGGGGGATGGGGTGGGGAAGAGGGTGCGGGGGGTATCTGGGAGGGGGGTGCTGGGAAGGGGAAGCGTGGGGGGGAAGAGAATGCGGGGGTGCAGGGGAAATATAAAGAGATTATCCAGATTACAAATGATTCTGAAAAATTCTGGCTGCTGCTTTCCTGTCACCACGAGAACAGGCCTGGCCCCCACACACTCATTACCAAGAGAACAGGCTCCGCCTCTACTCTCCCATCGCCATGGGTAACGAGCTCCGCCTCCATTCTCCCACCACCATGGGAAACAGGTATCGCTCCCATTCTCGTCACCATGGGGCAGACAATCCTCATCCGTCATCTTGGTTTCAGGCCCGCCTACTGGGCTGTCACCATAGTGACAGATCCTGCTCCGGTCAGTCACCATAGCGACAGGCTCAGCTCCCCCGCTCTGTCAGCTAGCGAGATCCGCGCCCTCCACTTTGCCACCATCGCATAATGCCCCGCCACACTGCCCTGTCAGCAGAGCGACAAGCCCCACCCCCCCCCCCCCACCCCGCTTTGGCACCATAGCTTCAGCTCGGGCACCCGCTCAGTCAACATATTGACAGGCACCACCCCCGCACTGTCACCCTCGCGACTGGTCCGTCCCTGCTTTGTCACCATAGCTACAGGTCCCACCCCCGTTATGTCATCATAGCGATAGTCCCGACACTCGCTCTGTCTGCACAGACAGTCCCTGCCGCCCGCTCGGTCTACATGACGTCAGGACCCGCCGCCCCGATCTGGGTCCATAGTGACAGGCCCCGCCCCCAGCTGCTGGAAATAGTCAGTGATTCAGTGCCTGTCATCATTGAATGAGTTTAATAATTGCAGTAAAGGGATATTTCAGCACATTCTTCAACTGGTCTCTGAACTGAGTCTGGGTCACGGCGTAAATCGCAGTGTTTGTGCAGCAACTCAGGAGTTGCAGCATGAAGCCCAATTCCTGCAGAGACACAGCGAGATAAGCAGACACAGACCCCAAATGCTCCATCCTGTTCCATATAGAGTACAGCATTAACAGTGTCCATAACAGAATGAAATTTGCCGAGATAACTAACAGTAAAATGATGGATTTCCTTCGGCTCTCCATCTCTGGGTCTCTGTGACTCTCTCCACTGCTGTTAGCCCGGAGTCTTCTGCGTCCTCTGCTGCTCACTAAAATGTGCCTGACGGTGAGAGCGTTGAGCAGCAGAATCAGCACAAATGGGAGCCCTGGGGTTAGAATGTAATGGACGAATTCGATTGTTCCCCAGACACGAGATTCCGCAACATTCTCTGTAACATCACAAAACCAGGGCATGTTACCCAGCCGATACTGACTTGTTAACATAAAATACCAGAAGATGTTCTTTAAACAGCTCAGCATTGTCACTGTTCCCAGCACCACAGTAGCCGTTTTCTCCTTGCAATATTTACTTTTCAGCTTCTGGGAACAAATGGCCACAAATCGATCAAAGGTGAAAGTGACGGTGAACCAGACAGAACAGTCTGCGGCTGCATAAAGCAGGACCGCGTGAATATTACACACGGGGATGAACAACAGGAACTGAAACTGTTCCTGATAAACAATGGGAATGTGTCTCAATATCAGGTCCAGGATAATGACCAGTAGATCCGCCACTGACATGGCCACCAGGTATCGAGTGACACAGTTGGAGAGACCGCACTTTCCCTGAGGCAGGATCCCAATCGTCAGCAAGTTGACTGTGAGGAAGGGAAATAAACAGGTCAACAAGTTAGGAGAAAATTGACCAGTTTGATTTCAAGCTTATTGAGATTTACAAATGTATTCCTGTATCCAGTGATACATTGAAATATTGGAACTGAAAGAACAAACAGGAAGGTGTGTATGACAATGCAAGGCAGGAGAGCTTAACTGACAAAAGGATGATAATGAAATTGTTCAACTCAGTGTGGATCATAATTCTCCCCCTCCCTCCTTTCCCTGTCTGGATTAAAAACTGTTCCTTCTCCAATCTCTCCCAGTTCTGATGAAGGTTCACCGACCTGAAACATTAACTCTGTTTCTCTCTCTCAGTTTCTCAGCTGCCAGAACTGCTGAATATGTCCATCGTTTTCTGTTTTTATTTCAGATTTGCAGCATCTGCAGCACTTTGCTGTTGAAAAGAAAGTTAAAGGCTGGACTGACTGAGAGATTCTTTCACCTGTGACAGGCAGCACGGAATTCAATTATTGCAAAGCAATAATTGGGAATGGGTCCACTACAAAAAGTCAATGAAACAAATAATCTCAATCGTCACTAAGTTAACAAGGGAAATTATCAGGAAATTATACATCAGGTTAGGAGTAAAAAACACAGTTTGAAGGATTTCTGGTAACATTGTGCATTTTGTGACTACGTTCAGTATGTCTCTAATTAATGCACTCGTGACAGGGATTTCTGCTTCCAACAGGGAGTTGAGTTTTGCGGAGCCAGCAGAGTTTGTAACAGCGGACTGAAAATATGAGGTGAGCCCGACTTGGCAATTTGGAGCCCACGTCCGGTGCAATTCAGTGGCGCTCGGGAAATTAACTGCCTGGGACCTTGGTCGACATCCCTTTTAGGATGGGGATCCCACCTGCCAAAGTTACTGAACAATCAGAGGTCCAGCAGCTCAGTAGCATTGGCAACACCATCGGGAACAGTGGAACTGCTAGCACTACACCAGGCCTGTGTTTAGGACCATCGCTGGAGCCCTAGAACCTAGGTAAATGCGGCGAGGACACCAGGGCCAGTTCAATCAGTCGGGGCCACTGCCAGTAATATACTAGGCCTAGGACCAGGAGCACGACTGGAGAGCCGGGACCCGAGGTAAGTGTTTTGGATCGTCTGGGTCTGCTCAGGGAGTGGGTGTTACTGCCAGAACTACTCCAGTCCTGAAACCCGGACTATTACTGGAGTCCCAAATCCCAGAGAAGTTTAGGAGTTCGTGGGAGCCCGTCAGATTCTGGGGCCCACTGCCGGTACTACAACAGGCCTGGAACTAGGTGCCTTGCCGGACCCCGACATGAAAGGTAATTGTTGTGGGGTTTCAGGGCCTATCAATGACCGGGTGCCACTGCCCGTACTACACAAGTCCTGGGACCAGGAATATCACTCGAGGTTGGATTTCATATAAGGCTGATAGGATAGCCAGGATCAGTCAGGGAACGGGCACCACTGCCAGTACTACAGCTGGCCTGGGACAAGGACCATTCCTGGACATCCATAGCCAAGATACATGTGAGTCTGTCGCCTGGGACCTATAAGGAAATGGGGGGAGGGACACTGCCAGTACAAGACCACTGCCTATCCTGGAGACCCCAGAGCCATGTTTGTGTGGTGGGGAAGTTGGAGCTAGCTACGGAGGAGGGACAACTGCTGACAATGCACCAGTCCTGGGAGCAGGCCCATAGCCAGAACCCGGGACCACAGGGAAGTGATGTGGGATGGCCGGGGCCAGCAACGGAGCGGGGACCACTGCTGATACTGCACCAGGCCTGGGACCAGAGCAGCCTTGGAGTTCCAGACCCCAGGTAAGTGCGGTGGGGAATCAACGTCCAGTCTGATTGCTCCTGGAAGGTGGTGAGGGGGCTGGCTGAGTGCGGAGCAGTTTAATGCAAAAGAAGTCTTTGCTGTTGACTGCCCATCCACAGACCACATATTACCCTTCGGTGGAGGCATCCCCCTATCCTGCAGAGGGGCTGCCTTGTTTTACTGGGCGGCCTGCACAAGTTGTGGGGCTGCCACCAACCGCTTGTGTAATTCCAGTTAACAGCCTCAATTGACCTCTGGGTAAGAAGGTTGTCTACATCACCGCAGTAGGAGACCCTTCGCCTTCTATCCTAACTCCTCGGAACCCATTTAATTCCGCCCAGGGTTGACATCATTAAATCATGATTGGATTGGGAAATAGAATTAAAACAAACGCATTTCAACTGGAATCAGGAGTGGATTAAGAAGTTAATAAAATAAGAAGATTAAAGTAAACATGAGTAATAACAGGTTTATCATACATCAGCCCCCCAGTAAATATTGACGAGGACAGTAACCAATTGCAGGAGGTCTTTTATCAACATCAGACTGGAGGGACGTGTACAGGGCTGTTCCCCAGGGTTCAGTACTGGAACCACTGCTGTTTCTGATATACATTAATGACTTAGACTTCATGCAGAGGTCATGCAGCGTGGAAGTTCAGTGAAGGGTGAGGAAACAAGTATTATAATGCATGAGGGCAAAGACAGAGTGGTGGGATGGGCAGAAACATCAACAACTTGTATTTATATAGCGCTGCCTTTAATGTATTAAAACATGCTTCACAGGTGCCTTATGTAACAATATAAGACAACGAGTCACATAAAGAGAGTGGAGGTAAGATGGTCAAAAGTTGGATCAAAGAGTGGGGGGGGGGGGGCCGGGGGGGGTGGTGTTAAGGAGTGTCCTAAAGGCAGAAAGAGAGGTGAGATGTGTGAAGAGGGTATTACAGAGCTCAGACCCAGGCAACTGAAGGTAAACCACCAGTGGTGAATAGATTAAACTCAGAGTCCACGAATCGATGAACACAGATATCTTATTGTCTGATGGGGAAGAGGAGATTACAGACAGAGCGGACTGGACATGTGTAGGAGGTGGTGCTCGCAGCGCCAAACCAGAAAGGCTTGGCAACACCAGCTCGACATTTTCGTACCACCCCCATGTCCTGGAGCGATCCTGCATGGTTTTTTCCTGTCTACCACGCCAGGATCCTAGTCCCTTTAAATATGTGAATCCCACCACCATGAGCTGCTGGCCAAAAAGAGCTTCGGCAGTTCAGCAGTATCGGCACTGTCAGCGGGAAAGTTGTCCACTGTCAGTACTGCAGAGGTCTTGGACCAAGGCCCAGCGCTGGAACTTGGACACAAGGTGAGTGAGGCGGGGTCACCAGGTCCAGTCTGGAAAGCCCCAGTGAGGGGGATTGGAGCACTTGTCAGAAAGTCCAGGGAGATGGGATGGGAGCTTCATTGTTTCCCGGCTGGGACCCTCCGTGGACCACAGAATGCCCACAAAGAACCGAGCCTCCCACCAAGCCCACAGAGAGGGTGTTGCATTTTGCAAGGCACGTTCCCCAGGTGAGGCCACCCCACCCCTACCACTGGTTAGGTTCCAGTGGTGGCGGAAAGGGGCCCTCAAATGGCTACTTAAGGGCTACATTTGTCTTTAGGGTGGGAAGGTCATCATCGGACAACCTCCCTCTCCCGGCAGGATCTCTTGGCAATGGGGCAATGGCAAACACTCTGCCCCCACAAACCATCACGATTGTCCGGGGCCCCACCAACGACCTCAATTTATGGGAACCCATAAAATCCAACACAGGGAGTGGTGAGGTAATGGATAATTTTGAAAACAATGATGAGAATTTTGAAACCAAGACTTTTCTTAATCAACAGTCAATGTGGATCAGCTAGCTCAGGAGTGGTAGGTGAACAGGAGTCACTGTGAGTTAACCAACCAGCAGCAGAGATTTGGAGGTCCTGAAGTTTATAGACAGTAGAATGAGGGAGATCAACAGAAGGGTACTGAAATGGTCAAGTCTAGAGGTAAGGAAGGCATGAATGAGCGCTTTGAGCAGCGGTGCTGAGACAGGGGCGAAGTCAGGCGATGCTACAGAGGTGGAAAAAGGCCATCCTTGTGAAGGGGCATATATGTGGTTGGAAATCATGTTTAACAAATTTGCAACAGATCTTTGAGGATATGGCAAGCAGAGTTGATAACGGGGAACTGGTAGATGTAGAATATTTAGATTTCCAGAAAGATTCGGTAAGGTGCCACATAAAATATTATTGCACAAGATGGGAGCTCCTGGTATTGGGGGCACTGTATCAGCATGGATTGAGGATTGTTTAACTCACAGAATGCACAGAGTCTGGATTAATGGGTCTTTTTCAGGTTGGAAAGACGTATCTAGTGGAGTGCCACAAGGATCAGTCATTGGGCCTCAGCTATTTACTATCTATATTGATGACTTGGAGGAGGGGACAGCATGTAATATATGCAAACTTGCTGACGATACAAAAATCGGTGGAAGGGCATATTGCGATGAGGACAGAAGGAATCTGCAAGGGGATATAGATAGGTTGAGTGAGTTGGCAAACATTTGGCAGATGGAGTTTAATGTAGGGAAGTCTGAGATCATGCACTTCAGTAGGAATAATCAAAGCCAGACCATTATTTAAATGGACAGAGACTTCCAGAAAGTGCACCATATAGGGATCTGTTACTGTGCATGAAACACAAAAAAGATAGCATGCAGATGCAGTAGGTAACTAAGAAGGCAAATTGAATTTCGGCCTTTATTGCTGGGGGGTTGGTGTTTAAAAATAGGGAAGTCTTGTGACAACTGTGCAGGGTGTTGTAAGGCTGCACGTGGAGTATTGTGTACAGTTTTGATCCCCGTATTTAAGAAAGGATGTACTGGCATTGGAGGCAGTTCAAAAGAGAATCACTAGGCTGACTCCTGGGATGAAGGGATTAACTTATCAAGAATGGCTAAAAGGTTGGCCGTTTTCATTCGCGTTTACAAGAATGAGTGGTAATCTTACTGAAACGTGCAAGATTCAGAGGGGGATTGACAGGGTAGATGTTGAGAAAATGTTTCTACGACTGGTGGAATCTCGAACTAGGTGACATAGTTACAGAATAAGGGGGCACTCATTTAAAACTGAGATGCGAAGGAATTTCTTCTCTCAAAGGCTGATGAATGTCTGCAGATCTCTACTCCAGAGAGTTGTGGAGGCTAGCTCGCTGAAATTATTTAAAGAGGAAGTAGATAGATTTTTGAAACATTGGGAAATTGAGGGCTATGAGGAGCTGGAACGAAAGATGAGTTGAGGTCTGGAGCAGATCAGCCATGATCTTATTGAATGGCAGGGCAGGCTTGAGGGACCGAATGGCCTACTCCTGCTCCGATTTCTTATGTTCTTACGTTCCGATGAAGCACATCTCGGTATCAAATAAGACACCAAGTTGTGAATAGTCTGGTTGAGTCTCGCACAGTTGCCAGGAAGAGGGATGGAGCAGGGAGCGAGGGAATATAGTTTGGAGTGGGAACTGAAAACAATATCTTCAATCTTCTCAAATATTAATCGGCGCAGCAAATATATGAGATAGCAACATAAAATGATGGACATACTCAGCAGTTCTGGCAGCATTTGTGGAGTTAGAAACAGCATTAATGTTTCAGGTCTGTGAACTTTCATCAATTCTGAGTATTTCCGACACTTTTATATTTTAGTTCAGATTTCCAGCATCCCCAGTATTTTGCTTCTGTTATAGATGTGAAAGAGATTACATTTTAGAAGGATGTATGCGCAGATACAGTGCAAGCTACAGAAGGGAGTGCAAGAACAGAGAGACCTGGTGAGTTCATTAGGGTGGGAATCATTAGGATTAGGTTGGTTATGGAAAAGGACAAAGAACAATCTAAGGTAAAAAAAAAATCTGCGGGAAAGCCAAATTCAATGGGGTAGGAATGGATCTGGGAAGGATAAATTGGACTCAAAGTTTGGCGGGAAAAACAGTAGCAGAACAAAAGTCTACCTTCAAAGAAGAGATGGTTCGGGCACAGTTAAGGTACTGGATGAATAAAAGGGATAGAGATGACAATGTAAAAGGATAAAAGCGTGTCTATGACAGATGTCAGGTAAATAATAGAATGGAGAACCCACCTGTATGTAGAATGTTCAAAGTGGAAGTGAACACGTAAATAAGCAAAACAAAGGGAGAGAATGAGAAGAGAGTGGTAGCTAACACAAAACAGAATTCCAAAAAAATCTATAGGCACATAAATAGTAAACGGGTGGTGAAAGATAGAGTAGGATCGATTAGGGATCAAAAGGGTATTTACGTATGGAAGTAGGGGTATTGGGTATTTACATATGGAAGTAGCTGTCGTATTAAATGAATACTTTGCGTCTGTTTTTACCAAGGAGAAAGATGTTACCGAGGCCACAGCGAAAGAGGCGGCAATGAATACACGGGGATGATTAAAAATTGATAAACAGGAGGTATTAACATAATATTGATAAAGCGGCATGGCCGGATAAGATGCATCCATGGATACTGAGGGAAGTGAGAGAGGAATATGCTGAGGCACTGGCCATAATTTTCAGTCTTTTTGAGATTTTTGAGGTGGTGACAACTACTGGAGAATTGCAAATGTTACCCCCCTGTTCAAAAAAGGGTGTAAAGATAAGCCCAGAAACTGCAGGCCAGTCAGTTTAACGTCGGTGGTGTGGAAACATTCTGGAAAGAATAACGTCAAAATTAATAGTCACTGTGGCAAATGCGGATTAATTAAGCAAAGCCAGCGCAGATTTCATGAAGGAAAATCATGCTTGCTGGAGTTTCTACAGAGGTAACAGAGAGGCTTGTTGGGGGCAATGCTGTTGATGTGGTACACAAGAACTTTCAAAAGTTGTTGTTACAGTGCCGTACAACAGACATGTGAGCAAATTTATAGGTCCTGGAATAAAAGGGACAGTAGCAATATGGATACGAAATTGTCTGCATAACAGAATACGGGGAGTAGTGGTTACTGGATGTTTTTCGAGTTGGACGAATGTTTGTAGTGGAGTGCCCCAGGTACCCTTGCTTTTCCTGATACATATTTTTGACCTAAACCTTGGTGTACGGGGCACTATTCCAAAATGTCCAGATTATTCGAAACTTGAAACCATTGTCAATTGTGAGGAGGATAGAACTGGAAACGGACATAGACATGTTAATGGAATGGGCGGACATGTGGCAGATGAAGATCAGTGCAGAGAAATGTGAAGTGATCCATTTAGGCGGGAAGAACATGGAGAGACAAAATAAAGCAAAAGGGGCAATTCTAAAGGGGGTTCAGGAGCAGAGAGACCTGGGTGTACCTGTGCATAATTCATTGAAGGTGATGGAAAGGTTGAGAGAGTGATGAATGAAGCATACAGTATCCTGGGCTTTATTAATAGGGACATAAAGTACAAGAGCAAGGAAGTTATGTAAGACACTAGTTCGGCCTCAGCTGGAATATTGTGTCCAGTTCTGGGCGCCACTTTAGGAAAGACATGAGGACATTGGAGAGAGTGCAGAAAAGATTCACGAGAATGGTTCCAGGGATGAGAAATTTCCGTTATGAAGATGGATTGGAGAAGTTAGGACTGTTTTCCTTGGAGAAGAGAAGGGTGAGAGGTGATTTCTTAAAGGTCTTCAAAATCACGAGGAGACTGGACAGAGTAGATAGCGATAAACTGTTCCTACTTGTGACAGGGTCCAAAATGAGAGTAGAAATATTTAAAGTGATTGGCAAATAAAGCAAAAGAAACACGAGGAAAAAAGTGTTCACATAGTGAGTGTTGGGATCTGGAATGCACTGCCTGAGAGTGTTACGGAGGCAGATTTAATCGAGGCTTTCAAAAGGGAATTAGACAGTTATCTGAAACAGAAGAATGTGCAGTGTTACAGGGAGACGATGGGAGAATGACATTAGGTAAACTGATCATTTGGAAAACTGGTGTGGCCAGGATGGGCAGAATAGACTCCTTCTGTGTTTTCATCATTCTGTGATCTGTGATTCTTTTATTGCAGGATTGTGGAAAAGGGGACACGGTGAAAAGGCGTCTAGATGGACGTAATGGAGTAAAATATGGATCCATGACGGTGGAGGGAAGATGCCCTTATGGAACCCAAGTCTTGGCAGACACTGTCCTGTCCTGGAATAAGGCATCCAGGAAATGTCCTCCCTTCCACCTCTTCCTCCCAACCATCCTCCTCCTCATACTCATGATGTGGCCTCCAGATTCCTGTTGGCAATGCCTGTGTCCCCATGATGGTGATGACATGAAGGATGCAGCAGAACATTATGAACTTGGACACCTGTTCCTGTGTGTACTGGACAGTCCCACCCCCACCGTCCGAGTGGTTCAGACATTGGAAGCATTGCTTCATCACACCAGTGGTCTGCCCCATGATATTCCTGGTGACTCCATTGTTCATGCTAAACACGGATTAATTTATGTCGTTGGTGGGTGGCAGTGGCGGGGATTGGTTGTTTATGGGTGTGTAGAATCATGAGCAGTGTATAGAGGACGAAGCATCTGCCTCCGAGGATCCTTAATCCGGTTCTGCATGGAGGCCCGAAGATGTTGGGACCGGCTGACTGCTTCAGAGTGAAGGTATCGTGGCTGCTGCCAGGATAGTGGACATTAACCAACATGATATACTGGGCATGCTCACACACCAACTGCCCATTAACGGAGTGAAAGATTTTTTTTCCAGTTTCTGTACATCCCCCCGTTGATATGGGGGCTCGGCAGAGCCATGTACACCATCAGGAATCTCGCTGCCCTAACAAAACCACGGGACCTCTCATCCTGATCTTCCCTGCTGAGGGAGAAAATAATGATGTAGACAGCCACCCCCAATTCACAGATGCATCGATGGATATCACACAGTCCTAGCAACGGCAGGCCCGTTATTCTAGCACTGGGTATGAAATGCATCGCCTGGAAGAGAACCTGGACAGGCCAGCATTGTGGGAAAAGAGGTATCAGATGGAACTTAATACTGGCAAGTACTGCATTTTAGCAGAAGTTAGCCGGAGAGGAAATATATACTTCGTGGCACCGTTCTAAAGAGTGTGTAGGAACAGAAGGACCTGGGGTGTGTGTGCAGGATCTTTGTAGGTGGCAGAATATGTTGAGAAAGTTGTGAGTAAAGCATACGGGATCTTGAAATTAATAAACAGACACATTAAGTACAAAAGCAGGGACGTTCGAATGGACCTATATCGAGCTCTTGTTCGGCTGCAGCAGGAGTATTGCATCCAGTTCTGATAACCACACTTCAGGATGGATGTGAAGATCCTTGAGACGGTGCAGAGGAGATATAACAGAATGGTTCCAGGGATGGAGGACATTAGCTCCAAGGTTAGGTTGGAACATCTGGGGTTGATCTCCCTCCAGCAAAGGAGATTAAGGGGAGGTATCATAGCGGAGTACACAATTATGACAGATTTAGATCAGTTAGATGAGCAAAAACCGTTTCCATTAAGTGATGCAGCAATGCCGAGAGACACAATCTGCAGGTTTTATCGTTCATGGGATGTTCTCATCGCTGGCTAGGCCAGCATTTATTACCCATCTCTAATTGCCCTTGAGGAGGTGGTGGTGAGCTGCCTTCTTGAACCGCTGCAGTCCATGCGGGGTAGGTACACCTTCAGTGTGTTAGGAAGGGAGTTCCAGGATGTTGACCCAGTGACAGTGAAGGAACGGCGATATCGATCCAAGTCATGATGGTGTGTGGCTTGGAGGGAAACCTGCAGGTGGTGGTGTTCCCATGCATCTGCTGCCCTTGTCCTTCTAGGTGGCGGAGGTCAGGGGTTTGGAAGATGCTCCATAAGGAACCTTGGTGAGTTGCTGCAGTGCATCTCGGAGATGGTACACAGTACTTCCACTGTGCGTCGATGGTGGAGGGAGTGAATGTTTGTGGATGGTGTGCCAGTCAAGTGGGCTGCTTTATCCTGGGTGGTGTCGAGCTTCTTGAGTGTTGTTGGATCTGCAGCCATCCAGGCAACTTGAGAGTATTCCATCACACTCCTGACTTGTACCTTGTAGTTGGTGGACAGGCTTTGGGGAATCAGGAGGTGAGTTACTCACAGCAGGATTCCGAGCCTCTGACCTGCTCTTGTAGCCACTGCATTTATATATCACCTTCGTTCAGTTTCTGGTCAATGGTAACTCCGAGGATATTGATAGTGGATGATTCAGCGATCGGAATGATATTGAATGCCAAGGGGAGATGTTCAGATTCTCTCTTGCCAGAGTAAGAGATGCATGGGAATATGTGGAAGATCTTTTTTTTTTATGCAGTGAGTGGTAATAACCTTCAACTCACTGCCCACGAGTGTGGTGGAAGTGTAGACAATCAATGTTTTTGAAAGGAAACTGGATGGGCACTTGATGGAAATGGACTAGCAGGGCTATGGAGAACGAGCCGGGGAGTGGGACTGAACGGGCTCTTTGCCAGATAACCTGAATGGACACGATGGGAGTAATGACCTCCTTATTTCCTATTTATGACTTTGCCCCTATCACTTTCTGTGACTTTATGTTGAATATAACGACCGCTCATGCCTGGAAGATCCAGATGCATAGAAATTCAATGAAGCTATGACCTTATCGGCCACTGACAGCTCCGTCCTCACACTGATGTGAGGTTCCAGGTCGTGTTGCAGGAGGTGACATAGCTCTGTGACCACCTCCTTATTGAATCCGAGTCACCTCAGACACTGCTCCTGGGTTTGGTGCAGCTATGAAAAATGCTGTTGGAAAACCCCTGGTGAGTAGGGCAGAGACGACCCCACCCCACTTTGCAAGAACATCCACTCTCTGCAGCCTCTCCAGACACACTGTAAATACAGTCCCGATAGCTCGTCCAGACTTGGGTCACCAACTCCTGTGTCCCCCCTGAATGTCTGTTCCTGTGCTGTCATTTTCTTTGTTCTTTTCGGCGACATGTTTAGATAGAGGATCTGGATTGGCGCAGGCTTGTTCTCTTTGTCGGCAGCAGCTCACAACACAACCTGCAGAAAAACATCCACAGCACCTCCACAATCTTTGCAACAGCAGAAGTAAGTCAAAAGCACCTCACCTGTAAGCTGGACGTCTGGTCCTCTTAACTAACACTAGAGGGGTTCCTCGCGCTGAATTAATGTATGTTCAGCTGCTAGTGACGAACACAGGCAGTCAGTGGACATGCACAGATCAAGTTTCAAAGACGGATATCAAAGCTATCGGAATGGTAGATTGATGACTCATTGAAACTCCTCCTAACACTAACACCACATGCTCCGGATATCCAGGCTGGAGCCATGCCCAGCATGGGTGCTGTGCAAGCCGAGATTGAATTGTCTGTTTTCGCAGATCCCATTATTTTATGGACCAAAGCTTCCAGAGTGTTGGTGCCAGCCGTGCTGTTGAGCCAAAGATCACAATCGGAGAAGATAGAGAGGGAAGGAAAAATACTTTAAAAACGGCTCGTGCACAAGTGGCCGACTGTTTATCGTGCACAGTTTTATTGATCCAGGCTTCCACAGTGTCATCTCCAGTGGTGACATTGAGCCGAAAATGGTGGCCAGTGTCGGATGCTGAGGGAAATAGTTTCGCCAGGAATATCAACAGCAACAAGTGTAGGCAGTGGCGTAGTCGCATTATCACTGGACTAGTAACCCAGAATCCCAGGGTATTCCTCTGGGGGCATGGGTTCGAATCCCACCACAGCAGAATTAAAACTGGTCTAATGATGGCCGTGAAACCATTGTCAATTGTTGGAAAAGCCCATTTGGTTCACTCATGTCCTCGAGGGAAGGAAATCTGCCTTACTTACCTGGTCTGACTGACATGTTACTCCAGATTCACAGCAATGTGGTTAACTGTTACATGCCTTCTGAAATGGCCGATCAAGCCACTCAGTTGTCCCTAAATGCTACAAAGTCTATAAAAAGGAATGAAAACGGACGGACAACATGGCATCGACCTAGGCACCGGAAACGACAACGCAAACCCAACCCTGTCGACCCTGAAAAGTCCTCCTTCCTAACATCTGGGGGCTTGTGCCAAAGTTCGGAGAGCAGTCCCACAGATGAGTCAAGCAACAGCCTGACACAGTGATAATCACGGAATCATACCTTACAGTATATGTCCCACACACTGCCATCACAATCCCCAGGTACGTCCTGTCCCACCGGCAGGGCAGACCCAGCAGAGATGGTGGCACAGTGGTATACAGCAGGGAAGGAGTTGCCCTGGCAGCCCTCAGCATCGACTCCGGACCCAATGAAGTCTCCTGGCATCAGGTCAAACATGGGCAAGGTAACCTCCTATGATTACCACCTACCGCCCTCCCTCAGCTGATGACTCAGTACTCCTCCATGTTGAACACCACTTGGAGAAAGCACTGAGGGTGGCACGGGCACAAAATGTACTCGGGGTGGGGGACTTCAATGTCCATCGCCAAGAGTGGCTCGGAGGCACCACTAGTGACCGAGCTGGGTGAGTCCTGAAGGACAAGGCAGCTGGACTGGGTCTGCGGCAGGTGGTGCAGGAACCAACACGACGGAATAACATACTCGACCTCGTCCTCACCAATCTGCCTGCCGCAGAAGCATCTGTCCATGATAATATTGGTAGGAGTGACCACCGCACAGTCCTTGAGGAGACGAGGCCCCGCCTTCACATTGAGGATACATTCCATCGCATTGTGTGGCACTATCACCGTGCTGAATGGGATAGATTTCAAACAGATCTAGCAAAGCAAAATTGGGCATCCATGAGGCGCTGTGGGCCATCAGCAGCAGAACAATTGCACTCAACCACAATCTGTTACCTCATGGCCTGGCAAATCCCCCACTCTACAATTACCATCAAGCCAGGAGACCAACCCTGGTTCAATGAAGAGTGCAGGAAGGCATGCCAGGAGCAGCACCAGGCATACCTCAAAATGAGGTGTCTACTTGGTGAAGCTGCAACCCAGGACTACTTGCATGCCAAGCTGCGTAGGCAGCATGCAGTAGACAGAGCTCAGCGATCCCATAACCAACAGATCAGATCTAAGCTCTGCAGTCCTGCCACATTCAGCCGAGAATGGTGGTGGACAATTAAATAAGTAACTGGAGGAGGTGACTCCACAAATATCCCCATACTCAATGATGGGGGAGCCCAGCACATCAGTGCGAAAGATAAGGCTGAAGGATTTGCAACAATCTTCAGCCAGAAGTGCCGAGTTGATGTTCCATCTCGGCCTCCTCCTGAAGTCCCCCAGCATCACAGATGCCAGACTTCAGCCAATTCGATTCACTCCACGTGATGTCAAGAAAGGTCTGAAGGCACTGGATACTGCAAAAGCTATGAACCTTGACAATATTCCGGCAATAGTCCTGAAGACCTGTGCTCCAGAACTTGGCGCAACCCTAGCCAAGCTGTTCCGGTACACCGACAACACTGGCATCTACTCTGCAATGTGGAAAATTGCCCAGGTATGTCATGTACACAAAAAGCAGGACAAATCCAACCCAACCAACGACCGCCCCATTAACCTACTCTCAATTATCAGTAAAGTGATGGAAGGTGTCATCAACAGTGCCATCAAGCGGCACTTGCTTAGCAACAACCTGCTCAGTGACGCTCAGTTTGGAATCCGCCAGGGTCACTCAGCTCCTGACCTCATTACAGCCTTGGTTCAAACATGGACATAAAAGCTGAACTCAAGAGGCGAGGTGAGAGTGACTGCCCTTGACATCAAGGCAGCATTTGACCGAGTATGGCGTCAAGGAGCCCAAGCGAAATTGAGGTCAATGGGAATCATGGGGGAAACCCTCTGCTGGCTGGAGTCATACCGAACACAAAGAAGATGGTTGTGGTTGTTGGAGGTCAATCATCTGAGCTCCAGGACATCACTGCAGGTGTTCCTCAGTGTCGCGTCCGAGGCCCAACCATCTTCAGCTGCTTCATCAATGACCTTCCTTCAATCATAAAGTCAGAAGTGGGGATGTTCGCTGATGATTGCATGATGTTCAGCACCATTCGCGACTCCTCAGATACTGAAGCAGTCCGTGTAGAAATGCAGCAAGAACTGGACAATATCCAGGCTTGGGCTGATAAGTGGCAGGTAACATTCGCGCCACACAAGTGCCAGGCAATGACCATCTGCAACAAGAGAGAATCTAACCATCTCCCATTGACATTCAACGGCATTACCATCGCTGAATCCCACACTATCAACATCCTAGGGGCTACCATTGACCAGAAGCTGAACTGGAGTAGCCATATAAATACGGTGGCTACAAGAGCAGGTCAGAGGCTTGGAATCCTGTGGCGGGTAACTCACCTCCTGACTCCTCAAATCCTGTCCACCATCTACAAGGCACAATTCAGGAGTGTGATGGAATACTCTTCACTTGCCTGGATGGGTGCAGCTCCAACAACACTCAAGAAGGTCGACACCATCCAGGACAAAGCAGCCCGCTTGATTGGCACCCCGTCTGCAAACATTAACTCCCTCCATCACCCACGGACAGTGGCAGCAGTCTGTACCATCGACAAGATGCACTGCAACAATGCACCAAGGCTCCTTAGACAGCAAGTTCAAAACACGCGACCTCTACCAACTAGAAGGACAAGGGCAGCACATACATGGGAACACCACCACCTGCAGGTTCCCCTTCAAGTCACACACCATCCTAACTTGAAACTATATCGCCGTTCCTTCACTGTCGCTGGGTCAAAATCCTAGAACTCCCTTCCTAACAGCACAGTGGGTGTACCTACCCCACATGGACAGCAGCGGTTTAAGAAGGTAGCTGGGAAATAAATGCCGGCCTGGCCATCGACACCCACATCCCATGAATGAATAATTAAAAAAGCAAGGCATAGTAAATGGTAAGGACAGTAATGCAGTTAAACGTGGTTTATAAAATTAATAGCTATATCGAGAGACTTACCAGTGACACCAATCATCGCCAGCATAGGATAGTAAATGAATTGAATCAACATAAGTGTGAGATTGGTCCGGGTGTCTAATGATAGCACATCATAAAATGTAGAAAGAATGTACTGATTCCAGGAGAAACTCCTGCCCATTGTTGCAACATTCCAGTCTATTGTTCGCAGATTCTGATCCAATGCTGTAACATTCCAATCTAATGTTCCCAGATTTCGACCCATTGTTGTAACGTTACAATCTATGGTTCTCAGATTCTGACCCATTGCTGTAACAGTACAACTAATGTTTTCAGATTCTGATCTATCCTTTCCATCTCTCTGGAACTGCTGATCCCTGTTCGTGCTGGGGTGATATTCTTGCTGACACTATGGGACAGCACACTGAACGGAGGTCCTTATTAACAGAAGAGGGAAATCCTCCAGTGATCCAATTAGGGTCCATGGAGACTGGCATTAATTTGAGTCACTGAACAAACAAGTTCAATTCACCCTCTTCTATCCGTAATAAAGTCGAATATTTTGTGCCATAATCCAAGTCCGGATGCGATGTAGGAGAGAAAAATATGGTGGAAATAGTTGAGGCACTGGCCAGAATCTTTCAATCCTTCTAGAATATGAGATGGCACCAGAGGACTGGAGGGTTACAAATGTTATAAACTGTTTAAAAAAAGAGAAATGCGGTAAACCCTGCAACTCCTAACCAATCAGTCCAACGTCACTACAGGACAAATTTCCAGAGATCACAACCCAGGAGAAAATAATTCGTTGTTTGGATAAACATGGGATAATTACTGGCAAGAAGCAAAGATATGTTCATATCAGATCATGTCTGCAAACTTTAACAAGCACAACTGATATGTATGCAGTGCCTTTAACATAATAAAACATCACAAGGGTTTTTCACAGGAGCATTTTAAAACAGAATATGACACTGGGACACAACAGGAGATATTAGGTTAGGTGACAAAAAGCTTGATCAAAGAGGTAGGGTTTAAGGAGTGTCAGAAAGGAGGAAAGCGAGGTGGAGAGGCGGAGAAGTGCAGAGAGGATATTACAGAGCTTGGGGCCGAGGCAGCTGAAGACAAAGCTGCCAATGATGCAGCATTAAAATCACGGATGCACAAGAGGTCAGAATTAGAGGAGCGCAGGTATTTCGGGGGGTTGTTGGGCTGGAGGAGATTACAGAGATAGGGAGGGGCGAAATCATGGAGGGAGTTGCAAACAAGGATGGAAATTTTCAAAATCAAGACATTGCCTGGCTGGGAGCCAATCTAGGTCAATGAGCGTGTGAAGAGATTTGGTGTGAGTTAATACAAGAGCAACACAGATTGTATGACCTCAAGTATGCAAAGAGCAGCATGTGTGAGACAAGCCAGGAGTGTGTTAAATCTTGAATTGAAAGCTACTCTTAGTAATGGTGCCATGAAACTATCATTGATTGTTGTAAAACACTATCTTGTTCACTAACGTTCTTTAGGGAAGGAAATCCTTACCTGGTCTTGCCTACATGTGACTCCAGACCCACAGCAATGTGATTCACTCTTAACTGCCCTCTGAAATGGCCTAACAAGTCATTCAGTTCTCAAGGGGTAGTAGGGATGGGCAACAAATGCTGGCTTTCCCAGCGGCGCCCATATCCCATGAGAGAATAAAAATGAAGGAAATGAGTCAAGTCTAAAGGAAAGAAAAACATAAATGAGGGTTTCACTAGCAGATTAGCTGAAACAGGCGCTAGGTCGAGCTCTATTACTGAGGTGAAATAGGCAGTTTTAGTGATGGCACGAATATGTAGTTGGAAGCTCATTACTTGGTCAGATATTACACTGAAGTTGCAAACAGACTAGTTTAATCTCAGACTATTGCAAGGGACAGGGATGGAATCGGAAACAAGGGAATGGGTTTGGAGTGGGAAGTGAAAATAATGGCTTCAGTATTCCCAATCATTAATTGGAGGAAATTTCTGCTCACCCAGTACTGGATGTCGGATAAGCAGTCCGATAGAAACATAGAAATATAGAAAATAGGAGCAGGGGTCGGCCAATCGGCCCTTCGAACCTGCTTCGCCATTCATTATGATGATGCCCCCAGCATTCACATCCAAGTCATTAACATATATGATGAACAACAGAGGGCCCAGCACCAATCCCTGCGGCACGCCCTGTCACCAGCCTCCAATTTGAAAAACAACCCTTCACTACCACCCTCTGCCTCCTATCACGAAGCCAATTTTGTATCCAATTGTCTACCTCACGCTGGATCCCATGTGTTTAAAACCTGCGTACCAACCTACCATGCGGGACCTTGTCAAAGGCCTTGCTAAAGTCCATGTAGACAACGTCGACCGCACTGCCCTCGTCAATCCTCTTCGGCACCTCCTCAAAACACTCTATCAATTTCGTAAGACATGATTCCCCACGGACAAATCCATGCTGACTATCCCTAATCAGACCTTGCCTTTCCAAATGCATATAAATCCTGTCTCTCAGAATCCCTTCCAATAACTTTCCCACCACTGATGTGAAGCTCACCGGTCTGTAGTTCCCTGGCATATCCCTCCTGCCCTTCTTCAATAAAGGCACACATTAGCTATCCTCCAGTCTTCTGGTACCTCACCCGTGGCTAACGATGATACAGAAATCTCTGCCATGGCGCCAGTAATCTCCTCCCTTGCTTTCTATAGCATTCTAGGATACACCTGGTCAGGCCCTGGGGATTTATCCACCTTAATGCGCTTTAGTACCTCCAACAGCTCCTCCTTTGTAATGTTGATACGCTCCAGTATACCGCTGTTCCGTCCCTTGAACTCACTAGCTTCCATGACCTTCTCCATGGTGCATACAGACGAGAAGTAGGCATTTAAGACCTCGCCCATTTGCCGAGGTTCCACGCATTGATTACCACTTACTCTCTCCCTAGCTACCCTTTTACTCTTCAGATACTTATAGAATCTTTTTGGATTCTTCTTTATCTTATCGCTAGGGAAATCTCATGGCCTCTTTTCGTCCTCCTAATTGCCTTGTTAAGTGTACTCCTACATCCCCTATACTACTCGAAGGACTCGCTTGATACCAGCTGCCTATATCCGACATATGTCTCCTTCTTTGTCCTGACCAGACGCTCGATAACCCTCGTCAACCAATGTTCCATAAACTTGCCAGCATTGCCCTTCCATCTAACAGGAACATGCCGGCCCTGAACTCTTCCTATCTCACTTTTAAAAGCCTCCCACTTGCCAGACGTCCCTTTACCTGTAAACAGCCTCTCACATTCAACTTTTGAGAGTTCCTTTCTGATGCCATCGAAATTATCCTTCCTCGAATTTAGGACTTCAACTTGAGGACCAGTCCTATCCTTTTCCATAACGATCCTGAAACTAATAGATTTATAGCCACTGGTCCCAAAGTGCTTCCCCACTGACACATCAACCACCTGCCCAGCCTCATTTCCTCAGAGGAGGTCGAGTGTAGCCCACTCTCCAGTAGGACCATCCACATATTGCTTCAGAAAACTATCCTGGATACACTAATCAGACTCTACCCCATCTGATCCCTTAGCACTAAGGCAGTCTCAGTCAATATTAGGGACGTTAAAAATCACCTACTCTTACAACCCTATAATTCCGACAACTATCTGTGATTTCCCTACATATATGATCCTCCACTACCCTCTGACTATTGGGAGGGCCAGGTTTCTTTAAGCAACAACATTAACTGTTCATCAGAAAAAAATAATGGAACTTAACTTCTCACGAGATAAATCCATGCACAATGCCCCTAATTTTCTTAACACCCATGCACACCCACATTAAATAATAATGGATAACCGGGAAACATATTTTTTGGTTTGCAGCTGTTTCCAAGGAATAGAAGGAACAGTAAAATTAATTGCTTTTATTACGTGCTGGTCGGATGTTTGTGTTATGGCGAAGTGTCCCACAGTCGAATAGACAGATACCAATCTCGCCAGCCGAGATTGAAGAACAGTCTGTGATGGGTAGATGTTCATGGTAATTGAACTGGAGCAGGTGACACATAGGTCATGCATCAGGGGTGAAACAACAGGTTTGTTTGGGTTTTGAAGCAGCAGTCTAGCAGTCAAAGAATTCTTCAGATTTCAGTATTTCAGAGATACAGGAGGCAGCAGGGATCTCACTGGAGGCAGGAATTATTCATAGACTGGAGGCAACAGGAATCTGCCACCTTTCAAATGCAGGATTCCTTTACAAAAGATGCAAGTCTGCTATACAGAGAGAGGCCACACTTTTCTGGGCGTTTTCTCTCTTGTTCCAGGCAGGTCAAAGCAAAGATTTCAAAAGGCTGCCTTTGTACAATTCACAGGCTTTTTAATGGGTCCAAGGTGAAAAAGAACCTTCTTGAACACGGTCACATGCCCAGACACAGTGGGCTGAAATTCGCTTTTAAATTTGCATTGAGCGGTCGCCACTGATCTCCCGCGAAATTATGTGCGGGTGCTATTTGCATCATTGCACGGAGCACGGCCCCCGTATTTCGTGTTGAGAAGTATCTTTTTGACAGCTGTGCAGCGGGTTCTGTTGTCCTATTTAAAGCGACCCAACACCTGCTTCCTGACAATTGTAACATAAATACTTACCTCTCTATTGAAGTGTGGGGCTGCTGTCAATCGGGCAGCAAACCAGAAAGTGCTGGAGAAGCACAGCAGGTCAGGCAGCATTGGTGCAGGGAAAAACAGAATTAATCTGACCAAGTTCACAGACCAGAAAGTTAACTCTGCTTCTCTCTCCACAGATGCTGCCTAACCTGTTGCATTTCCCCAGCACTTTCTGATTAGTTGCCACATATTTACCCAGCTGTCTCCCAGTGTCCTGTGAATTTTCAATCCTCTTCTTCCACTTAAGTGTTATATTGCTTCTTGTTGGCCTGCTGCACCTGGGTGAACAATCTTAATTTTGCACATTCCAGGACGTGAGACTTAAATGTACCATAAAAGGAGTTTACACAACAGAAAGAAAACTGTAATTGAAGAATATGTACATACAATGGGCTTCTAATCATCTCACTGTATAGAAAACAGAAGACGATTATGCATTTGGAATCAGTTTTCATTTCTATGGTAACCGTGATGTGAAAATGCATGTAACTGCAATTAAATATCATTTGTAAAATAGGGAAATATGTTCATATTCTAGCGGCATTCAGAACTAGAAATGTTACACTAATAACTATGATCAGCTGCTGCAGAAGCAAAGTGTTCATGAATATGTGTCGATGTACAATCGTTGAAAAACTATAACAGCACAGATTTCCACACTGGGCCTGCATTGGTTTACAAAAATGTGCGAAATGAGCCTTGCAGCCAGACGTTATAGCAGTTACACTGTGGAGCCACCTTTGCATTTAGAGGACCATGCCAAAATCCTAAGATGGCAGAGGGCTGCTCTGGGATGGCCCTCCAGTGCAGCGAAGGCTCCCTGCACACTCTTCTCCAGCCCGTGTGGGCAAGGCGGAAGTTCATTTACACCAGAAATGTTAAGAGTAGGACCTCCCTCCTGAGCAAGGCGATCTGGCTGGAGATGGCAGAGGAGGTGAATAACCATGGGGCAAGCCACCGTCAAAGGGTCCACTAATGGAAAGGTATGAACAAGCACTCCTCCAGCCAGCCCCAGCCCGCTCGGCTTCGTGTTCAGTGGGTATGGGTGCAAAGCCATCCAAATACAAAGGGAAATCAGAACAATAACCTAAATCCTGTCAGGCTGCGAGTGCAGAGGTTGCACCAAGAAGTGGCTCCCTCTCCCTCTCTTCTCTTACAGAGAACACGCTGACACAAATGGGAATACACGGGTGTCACAGCAATATAAATATGCCTTACACTAAATGTTCCTCACAGACATGTGTGTCCCTTTCTCTGAACGAATGATATACGCCAGCAGGTAACGCCAGTGTCACATGTCTCGACACCATTTGCCATCAGGGGAGGAAACGTATGCAATAACATCATTGCCATGTCGCCATTACTCATGAGCGTCCCTACGGATGCAGTGACATGGACTTTGGCTCAGTCAGCTGATGCCTCTAAACGTTTACACTGGGATGCTGCAGATGTGTACTGGTGCGCCGCATGTGAGCGAGGGGGATGTGCAGCTTGCAGAACTCATGTCGGACCCTAGGGAGTAGACAGCCTTTGCCTGGTAAGCCACTGCCGTACATCCCTAGCTCTCTTTTAGCCTTGCACGTAGAGCCTATGCACCATCTGCCCTCCCATGCTTCATTCGTGTTGTAAGTCCTCAGAATCCTCATAGTCTGAGCAGGTATCCTGTTGACCTCTCTCCTCACCATACCAGGCCTGGCCGATATTGGATGTGCAGTTGCACAGAGCAGCAAAGAAAGGAGCTGACCTTTTCGGCCTGTAGTACCCTATCCATACAGGTATTGAAAGCACTCTTTCAGCATGCCGATTTCCTTCTCAATCAACTCAATGTGCTCTTGTAGCTCAGTGGCTGGCGATGTAGCTCTCCTCTGCAGCGGTGGTGAGGTCGCTCACTGGTGACCAGAGCCATATTTGCAAAGAATAGCGCTTATCACCAACAGGCCACACTTCATTTTTGGCCAGTTCAGTGTACAGCAGTGGCAGCTGGGACTGGCGGAGACCCCAAGTGTCATGCCAGCTGCCTGACAGGCGGTCGCAAATTAGCATGACACATATGTAGTGATCACATACCAACTTCACCTGGATTGAGAGGATTTCTTTCATGGTGACGTTTGCAGGTGGTAGCCTGGTGGAAGGCCTGATGGCTACATGAGTGCAGTCAATGAACATGAAAACCTATGGATCTCTGGCAATGGTGCAAGGAACTGATGGCCTTCTTGGCATGGCTGTGAGAGTTCATCCTGAAGCGAACATATTCAATGGCCCTCTGGTGCAGGGAATTGGTGACCTCCCGAATGCAGCCCTTCGTTGCTTGCAATGTGACTTCACAACTGTCTCTGGTGGGCCCCTGAAAAGCTGCATAGGCGTCAAGTTGAGAATCGCTGCCACTGTGAGGAACAAAGGCATAGGATGTCCATCGAAGACAAGGTCATCTTTGAGCAGGGCACAGAGATGTGTCACCACCCGCTCTACATGCACAGTTACCTCTGACCCTGGTGCTCTGAGATCCGATGGCATGTCAGTTGGGTCCTGTAGGATGCATTCCAATCGTAACGGGATGCTCTCCTTGGCGAATGTTGCTCACGATCGGGGCCCTCGACATGGATCACACCTGCCTGTTGATATTGCCTCTGGCACATACAGATCCTCAGGAGCAGAGAATCACACAATGTCGGATGAGCCATAACTATTTCCATGTGATAAATACGTTTGAACCCTTCATGCATTTGAAGGGTCTTAACAGGGCAGGGATTTGAGGTGACTGGTACATCAGTTGCTTTTATAGATTAACTATGTGACGTGCCACGGCATTGCCCATCTTGGCCAATACTCAGAGTGGCGCAGCAAGACCACAACAATATCCGACGAGCTGAATCGATTTCCTCCACGGTCCAAATCACCTTAATAAAATCAAAATACTGCAGATGCTGGAAATCCAAAATAAAAATAAGAACCAGTTCTGATGAAAGGTCACTAACCTGAAAGGTTAACTCTGTTTCTTTTACCACAGTTGCTGTCAGATCTGCTGAGTACTTCCAGCATTTCTTGTATTTAATCCATATAACCTTAATTTTCCGACCCATTCTGGTTCTCCCCCCACACACAGGGTGACTCGAGTACCATTGCTCTGTCACAAAAACAAACAAACACAAAGTGTACAGTTTAGTACCGTTTACAGTATGTTAATTGGGGTGCCACCGCCCAGCGAGCGAGGGCCGTACTGAGATCCCCTTGCCACCGATAATATGCGGCTGCCCCTTCCTGAAGTCGCACGTCGAAGCGGGCCTCTCCTCCCGAATTTTACCGGCACCCGCGCTGTGACCCAGGCCGTCAAGGGGTTGGTGCAATTCAGCCCAGAGAGCTGGAAACAATGAGACCAGAGTGGAGAGAAGTCCAGGCATACTGGAGCTTGGTACAAAGTTAACAGTGACATCACAGGAAAGCTGCAAGTTGATTGGTTGGTGAGAAAGTACTGTCAGAGAGTATCAGTTGACACCTGGGTTCGTGCACGACACTTAGGGTGCGTGTGCAAAGCTGCATTGTCGCGTCACAATAACTGGCAGACTGAAAAAAAGAGTACAAATTAAATATTAACAATAAGGGACAAATAACGAGCTGGTGAGCATTTCAGAGTAAGGTTTATTTTAAATGGTGAACCGTGCTGATTTTTAACAGCATTCATTGGAACTAGTAAGTTTGTATTCATAAATCTATGGTTTGTGTTGGTTAGTTTTTATCAACCAACTAATAAATAAAGAATGGATGTGATGCTTCAACCTCGAGAGTTCACCTCTTGTGCTATATGGCAACTCCAGGATGCTTCCCGTATCCTGGTGAACCATATGTGCTGGAAGTGTTGTCAATTGTGGCAGCTTGAGCTCCGGGTTTTTGAACTTGAGCGGCAGCTGGCGACGCTGTGGTGCATTGGTGGGATGAGAGATACGTGAAAAGCACGTTTATAGATGTGGTCACTCACAACCTAAGAGTATGCAGGGAAAGAGGGAATGGATGAGCACCAGGCAATCAAACAGAATCTGTCAGGCATTGCAGGAAACCCCTGAGTGAATACACTCTTTAACAGGTATGTTGTTCTGAATACTGAGGACAGTGATGCTTCATCTGGGGCGTGTATCCAAGTCAATGGCACCACCGGTGGCTCAGCTGCACAGGCTGTTACAGGAAAGACTGCAAGAGCCATAATGATATGTGATCCAATCGTCAGCGGTACATATGGTCGTTTCTGTGGCTGCAGGCATGAATCCAGGATGGTGTGTTGCCTCCATGGTGCCAGGGTCAAGGGTGTCATTGAGCGGCTGCAGAACATTCTGAAGGGGGAGGGCGAACAGGCAGCAGTCGTGGTCCACATCTGAACCAACGACCTTGGTAGAAAAAGGGATGTGGTCTTGCAGTCAAAATGTAGGGAGTGAGGTAATAAATTAGCAAGCAGGACCTCGGAAGTATTCATCCCCTGATTATTCCAAGTGCTACGTGCAAGTGAGAATATCCTCTTTCCCTTAACATGCTTATAAAACGCCTTGGAATTTTCCTTTATCTTGTTTGCCAGTGATTTTTCATACACCCGCTTCGCTCTCCTAATGACTTTTTTATGTACTCCCCCACCCTTTCTCTGCTCCTCCAAGGGATCTGCTGCCTTCAGCACTCAGAATCTGCCATAAGCCTCTTTTTTATCCAATCGTTTACATCCCTGGAAATCCAGGGTTCCCTGGATATGTTCGTCCTACCCTTCACCTTAACGGGAACATGTTGGACCTGAAGCCTCAATATTTCCTTTCTGAATGACTCCCACTGGACCGATGTACACTTTCATATAACAACCTGCTCCCAGTCCACTTTGGCCAGATCCTGCTTCATCATATTGAAATCTACATTCCCCAATTCTGTACTTTTGTTTCCGGTCGCTCTATGTCCTTTTCTAAAAATACCTTAAATCGTCCGGAGTTGGGGTCACTATCACCGGAATGCTCTCCCACTGCCACTTCTACCACTTTTCGAGCTGCATCCTCCAGGATTAAGTCCAGTACCGCTCCTCCTCTTGCAGGACACTCCATGTGCAGTCTCAAAAAGCTCTACTGAATGAACATGAATAATTCATCCCCCTTTAAGTTTTTTTGCATGAATACTACCCCTTCTAATATAGGGGAAGTTGAAATCCCCTACTATTATTACCCTATTAATTTTAAAGCTCTCTGAGATTGGCATACATATCTGTTCCTCTATCTCTCCCTGTCTGTTTGGAGGCCAGTGTACACGCCCAGCCAAGTGATTGCCCCCCACTTTTTAAGTTCTACCCATATGGCCTCATTGGAGGAACCTTCTAAAATATCATCCCTCCTTACTGCAGTAATTGAATCATTAATCAACAGTGCAATGTCACATCCTTTTTTTACACTCTCCCCGATCACGTCTGTAGATTCTATACCCTGGGATATTAAGCTGCCATTCTCTCAACTATGTCTCAGTGATAGCAATAATATCATAATCCCATGTGTTAATCAGCGCCCTCAATTCATCTGCCTTACTAGTAAGACTCCCTGCATTAAAATAGATGCAATAGGGCCTTGCATTATTTGCTTGAGCCGTAACAGGTCGACATTCACTCTGCCCTCCATATTGACTTCGTATCTCTTCGATATCTGAATGTACATCAGCCCTTACTGTTCTTCCACTTGGTATCCCATCCCCCTGCCAAATTAGTTTAACCCCCAACCCAACAGCACCAGCAAACCTCTCAGCAAGGATGTTGGTACCGTTCTGGTTCAGGTGAAATCCGTCCATCTTACAGAGATCTAGTTTCTCCAGAAATAGGTTGATCATTTTTGGCCGACACAGACATGATGAGACAAGTGGCCTCTTTCTGTGCCTTAAGATTTCTATAATTCTATGATGTCTATGACTACAGGAGAACATGTTCCAGTCTCTGAATAGATCCCAATAAAAGACAGGAAATTCCCTCAGATAGGCGTGACTAACATTCTTCGCCACGAGCTGAGTATCATCTTGAAGGTCGTCTCCCTGTCGCAAAAAAACACATCGCCAGCACACACAATCTGAGAGGACGCTCGACCTATGACCCAGGTTTCTCTGCAGGGTCCGAAGGCAGAGAGTTGCAGCCTGGGTGCAGATGCACACTAGCCATTGACCGCCCTCCTCAATTGAGAGACTCAGAACCATGGCAGAGACCCAGGGTTTCCTCTTGCCCAGAAGAAATCGACGAGCTTCTTCCGGGTTTTAGTGGCATATGCAGGGAGCAGGGTCAAAGTGACCATCCGGTGCCAGAGCATCAAGGCCACCGGTTGGGTTTATGACCAGCGCTCGCCCTGCAGGAAAGCACTTGAAGCAGTCCTGTCCAACGCCCTAGCGGGGTGGTGACTTTCTCCTCCACTCCTGCCATTTTGCCGGTCAGGCTTCCTCAGCGGGGTGAAGATGGACTCCCAGATAGAGGAGGTGCGTGGTGCTCCACGCAAAAGGTGGTAACTCCTCCAGCAGGGAGTGCACTTGCCACTTACCCACCAGGAGGCTGGGAGATTGTTCCCAATTGATCCTGGTGGAGGACGCAGCAGAAAAGGTCTGCTGGCACTCACGCATTTTCCACAAGTCAATGGGATCGTTGACCATGAGAAGCACATCAGCGGCGTAAGCTGAGAGGATGGCCCACATGCACGGCCCACGCAGAGCCAAACCCGCTAACTTCCTGCAAAGCAGGCACAGGAATAGCTCCACGCAGATGATCTATAATTGGACATACATGGGGCTTCCCTGCCCTACTCCTCTCCCAAAGAGAAGTGGGGCTTCAAGGTCCCATTACATTCAAAGAGACATGCTGTGGACCTGGGCCACAAAATGAGGACCGAGTCTGAATGCTGGAAGTGTCCCAAAAAGATATTTGTGATCCACCCTGTCGAAAGCGTTTTCCTGATCGAGGGAAGGAAAGGTGACCGACAAAACCGTCATCTGGGAAAGATAGATCAGTTCCAGGACCAGGTGAATGTTGTACAGGATGGACTGACCCAGGACCATGAAGGACTGGTCGGGATGGATCATGTGGGCCTGCATGGAGGCCAGGCGAGTAGACAAAGGCCGGGCAAAGATCTTATAATCCGTGCTGAGGTGGAAGACGGGACGCAGTATTTAAGCAGGCAAAGTTAGCCCCTCTTCAGCAGCAGGACGATGTCCACCCTACGGCAGGAGAGGGGCATCTCCTCGGTTTCCAGGCTCTCCCCCAGGACCCGCGTGTTATTATCCTGCAGGATGTCCCAGAACGCTCTGAGGAACTCCATGTTCAGCCCGTCCAGCACCGGGAATTTTCCCCTTGGCAGATGATAAAGGCTGCTGGTTATCTCTGCCAAGGAGAGTGAGCCGCCAATCCTCTGGGCTGACCTTCGATATGTCCTCCACAAAACTTTACATAGATCCAGAGAGAACATGCACTGTAATAGGTATGGACCAGAAGACCCATTCCCTCTGGCGCTGTGATAGAGGATCCGTTGTCGGCCGGCATCCGCCATTTGGACCGGGAGCAGAAGAAGGGTGAGGCGCGTTCCAAATCTTCCAGCATCTGGATCTGCGACCTGATATACGGGCCTCTGGGCTATGAGCCACAGGTCCCACAGCGCGCTCTTCTCTTTTTCTGCCTGCCACAGGGCTGGATCTGCGTCGACCTGACTGAGATGGGACACCACGTCAACCACCTCCCTCTCTAGCCACCCGAATGCTGCTTCCCACCTCTCGATCGACCCCTTTGCGTACTCTTGACAGGAGACACGGATGTGGGTATTGCTCACATCCCACCATATCTTCAAGGAGGGGTAACCATCCCTGCTTCCTACTCCAGTCGGTCTAGCATCGACGGAACAAGTAGCAGAATCGTTCGTACTCCAGCATCCAGTTGTTAAAGTGCCAGCAAGCAGACCCAGCCGCGTGCAAAGCGGAGTGAACTGTGCCCACACCAGGTGGTGGTCCAAGCACGGCACCAGCCACACGGAGGCCACCGAGACACAGGTGATGTATGCCTGTGAAGTGTGGAGGCTGCTGATTACGGCCCTACTCCTCCAGAGCTCCATATGAAGGCGCTGGAGTCGGGATGAAGATTCCACCAGACGTCCACCAAGTTGAGGGAGCTGATCAGTTCCCTCAACTTCGCCACTGGTGCTTGGCTGCGCTGGGGACTGGAGCGATCTCGCACCTCGAGGGTGCAGACAGCATAGCCCCTGAGGATGATGCACTTGCTGATATTGACAGAGTTCAAGAAAATGGAAACGTCTTCAAAAAAGCGAGCTTGCAACACGCTGGGCCTGGGTGCGTACTCGTTGGCAAAGTGGAGCAGCACACTACCCAGGCGACGCTGAGGTGGGGGAAGTGGTCTGGCACAAGCACCTTGATCCCCAAGATATTCAGCTGAAAAGTCGGGGCCAACAAGACAGCCTCCCACTAGAAATAGGGGTGAGATTACTCATGTAGGCCCCAACCGACCACTCTAGGGGACAGATGGCTTACTCTCCCAGAACGGTCTGGGTTTCTGCAGAAAGCTCATCGCATATCTGCCTTCCCTGAGGACTAAGAGATTGTTAAGCCTGTGGTGAGGCACCCTGCTGCCGTTGCTCTTGAAGATTGCTATGGCTACCTTCATGTCAAAAGTACTTTGATCCCATCACTGACACCTTCCGGTGAGGAGGGCCCAGAAGCACACCTCACCTTCCACTCCACCAGATGAACATTAAAGTTCCATATCCAGAGAATATTCTGCGCCCTTGCCACGCTCAGTGCTTCCTCCAAGTGGTTCTCAACATGGAGGAGTACTGATTAATCAGCTGAGGAGGGCGGCAGTATGTAGTAATTTGCGGGATGTTTCATCGACCATGGTTGCCCTGATGCCATGAGACTTCATGGGGTCCGGAATATAAGCTGCGTACTCGCAGGGCAATTTCCTCCCGAATATATCCCACTGTGCCGCCACCTCTGGTGAGTCTGTCCTGCTGGTGTTTGGGACATTGTCTGTAAGGTATGATTTGGTGAGTATGACTATGTCAGTCGGCTGCTTCACTTGTCTGTGGGATAACTGGCCCAACTTTGGCACAAGCCCCCCAATGTTATCAAGGATGATCTTGCAGGTTCGATAGGGCGGTGTGTGCCGATGCCGAGTTGTCTGTCTAGTTTCATTCCTTATTGACATTGTAGCGGTTAGATACATCTAAGTGGCTTGCAAGGCCATTTCAGAGATCATTTTGGAATCAACCACATTGCTGTGTGCCTGAAGTCATATGTAGGCCAGACCAAGGAAGGACAGTAGATTTCCTTCCCTGAAGGGCATTAATGAAGAAAATGTGCTTTTACAACGATCGACAATATTTTTATGGCCATCATTCGACCAGTTTTTTTACAATTCCAGATTGTGAAAGTTGAATTTAAATTCCACCTTCTGCCGTGATGGGATTCGAAACTACGTCACCAGAGCAATCGGCATCTGGGTAACTCGTCCAGTAAACAGTACCACTACACCACTGCCTCCACTTCATTGGTAAATCCCAGGTAAACTGGATAAACAATTTAAATTCACATTCACGTATGAGGACCTGAGTTACTCCTGGACATATCTGCCACTAGGATTCCACAATGACCCCACAATTATCTACCAACGTAATGCCGGGCCGTTATGAGCTTTTTACAGCCTTCTTGCTTGCAGGAATATGTCAATGATCTCCTCCTCATCACCACATACCGTGTCCACACAGTTAACCCTTTTACAGGAACTACTGCAGCTACTTTGGGAGCTGGACTAAAAGACCATCCACCTAAGGCCCAGCTGGTGCAAGATCGTATCACCTTTCTAGGTGCCCAGATTGGTTCACGCAGCATCAGCCCACAGCAACATCATGTCGAGACAATCCAGTGTCTACCCCTGTCCATCTCAAAGACTGCCCTGTGTCCTATCCTCAGGCTGGTGGGTTATCAATGGACCCCCATCCAGTGTCTACCCCTGTCCATCTCAAAGACTGCCCTGTGAGCTACCCTCAGGCTGGTGGGGTATCAGCGGAACCTCACCTCTCGACTTGCAGAGGCTGCGGCTCCTCTTTATGAACTACCTAATGGTGATGATAACCAGGTTTAACCAGATTCAACTGAAGACGGCACGGAATCAATAACACAACTGAAGAACGCTGTCGCCCGGGCAACGTGTCTTCTCTCACCTAACTATGACAAGACTTTCCACATGTAGGTGGGGGACACAGAGACAAGCTTGGTTGCTGTCCTATGGAGAGAAAACCAGGAGAAATACTCCCCGTTGTGAATGACTCGCGAATTGGGTGTGGGGCTGAACTGATTTACTCTGTTTGTGAAGGAAATTTGTTAACCACGTTCTAGGGCATCAAACATTTCACTTACATGACGAAGTTCAACAGGGTGATCCTGTCCAGACCATTATGAACTTTCTCAGTAAAGGAAAGCAATGTTAATAATATTGCCCTGCCAGAGAGTCATGGAGTGAGAGTCATTTCGGCACAGAATGAGATCATTCGGCCCATCGAGTCCATCCTAGCTTTTTGCAGATAAATCCAGTCAGTCACATTCTCCAGCTCTGTTTTGTATTCCTGCAAGTATATTTCCCTCTAGTGTTCATCCAATATCCTTTTGAAATCATTCACCATCTTTGCTTCCACCACCCTTGTCGGCAGTGATTTCAGGCCATTAGCTCTTGCTGTTTAAAAAAAGAGTTGTTCCTCACATCCCCCTGTATCTCTTGCCCAATATCTTACCTCTAGTCCTGTGCCATTAGCTTATGGGCCATCTTTTCCAGCCTACCTTATCCAAACATGTCATCATCTTGTATACCTCAATCAAATCTCCCCTCAATCTCCTTTGCTCCAAGGAAAACAATCCAGGTTTTTCCAGACTAACCTTGCAGTTAATATCTTCCAACCCGAGAGCAATTCTTGTAAATCTCCTCTCCACCCTGTGACTGATCGTCACATACTTTCTAAAGTGTGTTGAACACAACTGGACACAATGTTCCAATCGAGGCCTAGCTGGAGATTTATAAAAGTTCAGCATAACTTAAACTTCTTCTGTGCTCACTACACCTACTTGTGAAGTTCAAGATCCCTTATGATTTACTACCGACTCTCTCAATATATCCTGCAACCTTCAAGGATCTATGCACATGTACCCCATGTCTCTCTGTCCCTGCACACACTTTCTAACTGTGCTATTAAGTACATACTACCTCTCCCTATCACTTCTGACAAAATGCATCTCCTCGTACTTGTTTGCATTGAATTCTATCTGTTTCTTATCTGCCTATTCCGCTGGTCCATCTATTTCCTGTTGCATCGATTGGTATCCTCTTCACTGTCTGGTCCGCCTCTAAGTTCGGAAATATTTTGAAATTTTACTTTGTTTTATAATTTCCAAACCATTTATACATATCAGAAAAAAATGGTCCCAAGCACTGAGACCTGTGGAATACCTTCCTCCAGTCTGATAAACAACTATTTACCACAACTTACTGTTTTCTGTCATTCTGCCATTATTTTAAATCCAAGCTGACACTGACCCTCCTATGCCATCAGCATCAATTAATTATTCCGCTGTCACAAGCAGCTGCACAGCGGCGAGTACCGCAGCCTCACAGCTCCAGGGACACGGGTTCAATTCTGGGTACTGCCTATGCAGAGTTTGCAAGTTTTCCCTGTGACCACGTGGGTTTTACATGGGTGCTCCAGTTTCCTCCCACAGCCAAAGACTTGCAGGTGATAGCTAAATTGACCATTGTAAATTGCTCCGAGTGTAAGTAGGGAGTATGGGATTACAGTAGGGTCAGTATAAAAGGATGGTTGTTGGTCGGCACAGACATGGTGGGATGAAGGGCCTATTTCAGTGCTGTATCTTGAAATAAATAAACTATGGAAGGAATTACAAGTTTATATTAAAATCATGTGAAGTGTTAAATGCAAAAAATAACTACATTTTTGAAAGCCATCAACTCTTGGATCTCTTTCAATCCAGGCACTCATTAACTTAACTCTATTTGGTACTTTGTATAAGCAGCACTCCCTAAAACTGGACTCTGTGCAACTTACTCTATTTAGTGTTTCGGGAGGGAATTCCATAACTTAGGGATGAGAACAGAAAATGCCAAAATTATTCAGCAGTTCCGGCAGCATCTGTGTCAGGAGAAACACAGTTACGTTTCAGGTCTGTGAATCTTCATCTGAACTGGCAAAAGTTAAAAATGTAACTGCCTTTGAGCAACTGAAAGAGGAGAAGGGGGACGAAGAACAAGAAGAAAGGACTGAGATGGAACAGAGAGGGGCGGGATTAAATAACAGACAGTTACAATTCTAACATTTACAGTTTTACTAGAATTTGACCAGGAATGAGGGATTCCAAATAGAATGATATGGAGGAGCAAACGTTGCAAAGACTTATTTCTATCCCCAGTGTCACACCCACCTTCAATATTGTATGATATTCTTTGCATTCAGCGGTTAGAGAACTGAATTTATATGTTTTATTCAAGAAATCAAAAGAAAGAACAGATAAGATAACGTTGCTGGCAGCTTAAGATCGCAACCTACATTGTAACACGGTATCCAACATTCAAAGGCCTGTGATTTGGACACATAATGCCTGCCTGTCCAGCAAAACCCGGGAGATTTAAAAGAACTGCCAGACAAAATGCCTGCCTGTCCAGCAAAACCCAGGAGGTTTAAAAGAACAGCCTATTCTCGTTGACAAGAAAATATACATTGCTGGCCAAATGCCTGAATCGCTGGGTGACTGTCATGTTACAAGTGCACACTCTCCTGCCATCCAAATGTTCTAAACCTTCTCTCACTCTCTCTCTGTCTCCAAACTCCAAAGACTGTGTACCACATTTTTTATATGGACTCTAAATCGACCAATCGTCCATTCTCCACTCTGCAACCTATTTGTGTGTGCGAACTTCGGATGTTTGCGTGGTTGTGAAAGATAGAGTATAGTTTACTTTTTTTTCCTTAGATCGGTTTAAATGCAATAAAGCTAACCACTTGTTTTGTTAACTCAAGGAACCTGTCCGATTGGTTCCCTTTGTGATCACAGCAGACAGATAATTCAGTACCCACCAAATTGGCAAATACATCCACTTTAAAAATTAAATAAACCAAGCTGTGCTCCAACAAGGAGAGGGTTAAGAGGGGAGACCTTCGACATCTTCCCACCTGACCGCAGCAGAAATTTAAAGGCTTACATCTGGGATCAATTCCAAAGGCAGACGAGACATTGGAAGCAGGAAATCAGCTTGATCTCGAGCAATAATTTAAAATTTCAATATCGTTTTTCTTGTGGTTTTCAGTGCTAGAGTACTAAAATTTTCACATTCGAGGCCAGTAACTTCCTTGAAGAGAGTGAAGTAATTTGGGAAAGTTTAAAATCCCTATCAATTGAACAGCTAAGGAATCTTGCTGGACACGTGGAGATAAACTAGGAAACCCGAAATCCTAAAATTTGTGACCAACCTTAAAATTGACACTGAAGAACCTTAGACAGGCAGAGAATCTGAAACTGACAGCATAACATTAGCTAAGATACAGCTGGAACAGCGGAGATAAGAACTGGAATTCAAAAAATAAAAGCTAAGTAATGAGAGAAAGAATTCCAGAAGGACAATGAGGAGAGGGAGGTAGTTCCAGAAAGAACAGGAGGGAAGAGATTTTCAGCAAAGGCAAAAATGAAGAGCTTTCCAAAGGGAGCTAATTCAGCTCGAACTAACTAGGGGAAAACGCAGTTTACCCAGTCAAGCCAACATTAGCGACGGGCCGGGTGCTGAGCCCTTAAAGTTCTCCCAAGTCATACCGACATACAATGGGGATGAGGAAGCATTTTTCTTCTCTTCTGAAAAGTTTGCAGAACAGTTGAACTGTCCAACACAGGGATGGACTCTGCTACTGCAAAGCAAATAGACAGGAGAAGCCCATGATATTTATTCCTTATTGTGTGACGAGACTATGAGATGACCAAAAATGTTATCCTGAGTACATCAGGCGCACCACCAACAATTCTGAACTCCGTTAAAGCTAACAGAACAAACTTACATTGGATTTGAAAGGACGAAACAACTCGCATTTTGCTGATGGATGCAGGAGATTAAAATAGGTTCCACCGATGAAATCTCAGAGAAACTCTCGTCTGCTTTCCATAAAAAGCCACGTGGGGGAACTAAAGGTTACAAGACCCAGGCAAGCAGCACTCCTGACTGATGATTATCATCTTATTCACAAGCCCTTGTCCCAAGGGAAATCCTGCCCTAATCACCTCCACATGACAGAAAAAGATAAAATGTGGGAGGTTGATACGAGGATCCATGGGCCAGATGGGAAAGTTGGAAAACCACGGGGCCCTCCGCAGGCCAAAAAGGAAGGTGCTGAGAAGAGGAGTGACTACCGAAAACCTGCGTTTTTCCATTGCAACAAGGCATGCCAACTTCGAGCTTACTGTTGGAAGTTGCAGGGAAAACTCTTGGATTAGTCAGGGTCCACCAGACCAGTGCAGGAAAAGGGGCCCTGATAGCAAGCACAGCAGACCAAGCTGTGGGTTTAACTGCTGCAGTAAGGACCAGTAAACATAACGTTGAGAATGTGGGAAAATTTAGCAAAATCCCTGAGAGTTACCAGGATTTTGTGTCCAAACAAAAAGTGAACCTATACCCTTGAGTGAGGCAATTAAGTCCGTACTTAGGGATACAGGGGCTACCGGATCCTTCTTTAAATGGCATGCAATGTGGCCATTTTAAGTGATATTCAGCGAAGCCATCTCATGCGTTATGCAATACGTACATTCTAAGTGCCATGCACTGCAGCCACTTAAAGTGCTGTACACTACGACGATTTTAAGGGAAATGCAACTGCAGCCATGTTACCGGATATGCAATGCGACCATTTGAAGTGATATGCAGCGTGATCAATTTAGCAGACATGTAGTTCGGCCATATTAAGTGAAACGTTGTGTGGCCATTTAGGTGATATGCAGCGTGAACATTAAGTGACATGCAATATAGCCACTTTAAGTGACATGCAGTGCAACCATTGTAAGTGATATGTACTGCAGCCATTTTATCTGACATGTAGTGTGACGATTTTAATTGGCAAGTATTCTGGCCATTTTAAAAGATATGCTGTGAGGCCATTTTATTTGGATGCAGCGTTACCATTTTAAGTGAAACGTACTGAAGAAATTTTAAGTAACATGCACATTGTCTGTTTTACGTGATATGCAGGGCGAACATTTTAAGTGACAGGTATTGTGGAAATTTCAGGTGACATGCACTGTGGCCATATTAAGTGATGAGCAGTGCAACCCTTTGAGGTGACATTCAGTGCAAGAATTTTAAAAGATGTGCAACGCGATTATTTTCAGTGACATGCACTGCAAAAGATATAATTAATATGCAATGCGACAATTTTCAGTGATATGTATGGTGGTCATTTTTAGGGATGTGGAGTGTGAACATCTTAAGTGACATGCCCTGCAGTTATTTTAAGTGCCATGTATTGCGACCATTTTAACTGATATACAGTGTGACAATGTTAAATGGTGTGCAATGCAACCACTTTAAGTGATATACAGTGTAGCGTTTAAGTGATATGCTATGCAGCCATTTGATGTTATTTGTACTGCAGTCATTTTAAGTGACATGCAGTGCGACCATTGTAAATGATGTGCAGAGGGGCCATGTTATCTGCTATGCTTTGTCGCCACTTAAATAAACATGCACTGTGGCCACTTTAAGCGATATGCAATGCGACCATTTTAATTGATATGCAGTGCGATCACTTTAGGTGACATGCAGTGTGACAATTTTAGATGATGTGCTAGGCTATTATTTGAAGTGTGGCCATTCTATGTGATCTGTTGGGCGGCCAGTTTACATGATGTGCAGGGAGAGAATTTCAAATGACAGGCACCAGGGCCATTTGACGTGACATGCTCTGTGGTCATTTTAACTGTCATGCAGTGCGACAATTTTAAGTGACATGCACTGTGGCCATTTTAAGTGGCATGCACAGTGGCCCTTTTAAGCGACATGCATTGCTATAATTTTATGTGAAATGTGCAGAAGAAATTTTAATAGACAAGCACTTTGCCCGTTTAATGTGATATGCTGTGTGTCCATTTTAAGTGAGATGCATTGCAGAAATTTTAGCTGACATGCACTGTCGCCATATTAATTGATATACAGTGTGACCATTTTAAGTAATATGTCATGCAACCGTTTTGAGTGGCACACAGTGTAGCCATACTAGGTGATATGCAATGTGGCCAGTTTAGGTTATTTGCAGTGTGAACATTTTAAGAGACATGCACTGTCGACATATTACTGATATGCAGTGGGGTAATTTCAAGTGACATGCAGTATAACCATTGTGTGTGATATGCAGTCGTACCATTTGAAGTGATATTCAGTGCGGCCATTTTAGTCACATGCATCGCGGCCATTCCAACTGACACGCAGGACAACCATTTTAAGTGAAATGAACTTTGTCTGTTTTATGTGATATGTTGGATATGTTGTGTGACCATTTGAAATGACATGCACTGCAGAAATTTTAACTGACATGCACTGAGGCCATATTAAGTAATATGAAGTGCGACGATATTAAGTGACATGCAGTGCAAACTTTTTCAGTGATATGCAATGTATCCATTTCATGTGCTATGCTCTGCACATATTTTATTTTATATGCACTGCGGCCATTTAAAGTTACATGCAGTGCGACTATTTTAAGTGATATACTCTGAGGCCATTTTAAATAAAATATGCAGTGCAGCCACTTTAGGTGATATGCAGTGCGATCTTTATAGATGATATGAAATGTGACCATTTTAAGTGACATGCAGTTCTGTCATTTATCTGATAGTTTTATGAAGCATTATAAAGTGTTATAAAGAAGCAAAGTGTTTTGTAAAGAGTGATGAAACATGATAATGTTTGGTAAAGCATGATTATGAAGGGCAATAAGCACAGTAAAGTATTTGTGTCAAAGAATTACAAAGGGTCAAAATGATTATAAGACATGATAAGACCTGGTATGGAGGGAAGGTCTTACGAGGAAAGGCTGAGGGACTTGAGATTGTTTTCGTTGGAGAGAAGGAGGAGGAGAGGTGACTTAATAGAGACATATAAGATAATCAGAGGGTTAGATAGGGTGGATAGCGAGCGTCTTTTTCCTCGGATGGTGATGGCAAACACGAGGGGACATAGCTTCAAGTTGAGGGGTGATAGAGATAGGACAGATGTGAGAGGTAGTTTCTTTACTCAGAGAGTAGTAAGGGCGTGGAACGCACTGCCTGCAGCAGTAGTAGATTCGCCAACTTTAAGGGCATTTAAGTGGTCATTGGATAGACATATGGATGAAAATGGAATAGGGTAGGTCAGATGGTTTCACAGGTCGGCGCAACATCGAGGGCCGAAGGGCCTGTACTGCCCTGTAATGTTCTAAATCTAAAAAATAAAGAAGTATAAATGTTATACAGGGTCATAATAGCTGAGAAAGAATTATGAAGCATTATAAAAGATTGTAAACGTTCTTAACTGATTATGATGGTTATAAAGAACGATCAATGGATTATAAAGATTGTAAATGTTTATGGAGAATTCTGTCTCAGCCTCACACTCCCATCACCATGGAGAACAGGCTGCACACACACTCCCAGTCAGCAAAGGGAACAGGCCCCGATACAGTCCCTGTCTACATTGGAACAGGCCCCGCCCCCACCCTAGCTCGGTACCATGGGAGCAGGTCCCGCGCCCCACACCCGCATCACCACGGGAGAAGGCCACACCACTACGCCTCACACCACGGGCATCAGGCCCCGCTTCCACTCCTCGCATCCTGGGGAACAGGCCCAGCAACCACACTGCTGTCACCATGGAGAACAGGTGCCGTACCCTTGTCCCCACCACACGCCCCCCCCCCACCCCGCCAGCATTGGGAACAAATCTCTCCCCCAGCATTCCTTCACCATCGGAAACAGGCCTCGCCACATTCTGTCACCATAAAGGCCCCGCCCCACTCGGTCCCCAAAGCGGGAAGCCCGCCCCCAAACTACTGGAAATAGTCAGTTGTTCAGTTGCTGCCATCATTAAGTGAATTTAACAACTGGAGTAAAGAGATATTTCAGGACAGTCTTCAACTGCTCTCTAAACTGAGTCTGGGTAATGGCGTAAATTGCAGTATTTGTGCAGCAACTCAGGAGCTGCAGCATGAAGCCCACTTCCTTCAGATAAGCATGCAAATAAACAGATCGATCGCCTAAGTCATAGAATCGGCCCCAAATCGAATATACCATTAACACTGCCCATAGCAGGATGAAATTGGCCGAGATCACTAACAGTAAAATGATGGACTTTCTTCGGCTCTCCATTTCTGGGTCTCTGCGACTATCCCCATTGCTGTGAGCCCGAAATCTCTTGCGTCCTCTGCTGCTCAGTAAAATGTATCTGACTGTGAGAGCATTGAGAAGCAGAATCACCACAAATGGAAGAATCGGAGTTAGAATTTGATGGAGAAACTCGACTGTTGCCCAGACCACAGAATACCGAACATTGGCTGTTGCAGAACAAAACCAGGGCTCGTTCCACAGCCAATACTGACCAGTTAACATAAAATACCAGGTGATGTTCTTTAAACAGCTCAGCATCGTCACTGTTACCAGAACCACAGCCGCCGTTTTCTCGCTGCAGTATTTACTTTTCAGCTTCTGGTAACAAATGGCCACAAATCGATCAAAGGTGAAAGTGACGGTGAACCAGACAGAACAGTCTGTGGCTGCGTAAAGCAGGACAGCGTGGATATTACACACGGGAATGGACTGCAGGATCTGAAACTGTTCCTTATAAACAATAGGAATGTGCCTCAATATCAGGTCCAGGATAATGACCAGTAGATCTGCCGCTGACATGGCCACCAGGTAGCGAGTGACACATTTGGAGAGACCGCACTTTCCCCGAGACAGAATCCCAATCGTCAGCAAGTTAACTGTGAAGAACGGATACAAACAGAAAAAAATATACATTAGGTTAGGAGCAAAGTTGCCAGTTTGATTGAGGACGTATTGAGATTTACAAATGTGTTCCTGTATCCAGTGATGTGCGGAAATGGTTGGATCTGAAAGAACAAACAGACCGGTTTGTGAAGTCAGGAGAGATTAAACGACAAAAGGATGATATTGAAATTGTTAAACTCAATGTTGATCATATTCCTTCCCTTTCCTCCTTTCCCTGCCTGGTTTAAAATCTGTTCAATTTCGGAGCACTTCCATATCTGACGATGAGTCACCAACCTGAAACATTAACTCTCTTTCTCTCTTCACAGATGCTGCGGACCTGCTGAATAATTTCATCATTTTCTGTTTCTTTCTTTCAGTTTGCAACATCTGCAACACTTTTCTCTTGCAAAGAAAGTTAAATGTTGGATTGACTGAGAGAGTCCCTCACCTGTTACAGGAACTCAATTATTTCAAAGCAAAATTTGGAAATGCATCCACTCAAAAAATAATGGAAAGAATAACCTCAGTCACTAAGTTAACTGTTAGCAAGTGGAACTATCAGGAAATGATACATCAGGTTGGGAGTAAAACCTACAGTTTAAAGCAGTTTGGGGTGACATTTGTACATTTGTTAACACATTCAATTTGTAACTAATTATGGTGGTGTTGACAGGGATTTCTGCTGGAGCCAGGGAGTTGAATTTAGTAGAAACAGCGGGGGTCTGGATGGCGGGCTGAAAATATAAAGGGTTCCCTGTCTTGACAAATTGCAGCCGACACCCGGCGCAAATCAGTGGCGCTCGGGAAATTACCTGACCGGTATCGTGGTCCACGTCCCTTTAAAGATAATGATCCAGCCTTCAAAAACTGCTGAACAATCAGGGGGCCAGCAGCTGAGTATCGGCAAAACGACTGGGAGCAGTGGAATTATGAGTACCAGACCAGGCCTGGGTGTGGGACTATTGCTTGAGCTCCCAACACCAGGTAACTGTAACAAGGACACAAGGGCCAGTAAGCTAGTGAAGGACATAGCCGCTCATATATCAGGCCTGGGACCTTGACGTTCGCTGCAATCCTGATCCCAGGTAAGTATGGAAAGGGCAGGAGGACCAGTCAGCTAGCAGGGGACACTACCAGTAATAAACCAGGCCTGGGACCAGGACCATTACTGGAGACCATGCACCCAAGCTAAGAGTTTTGATGTCATCGGGGCCAGTCAAGGAGCTGGGCCCGTGACAGAACTACTCCTATTCTGGGACATGGACCATCGCTGCAATTTATGCGAGAAGCTTTGCTAGAGCCCCACACCTCAGGTGAGTGTGGCGGGGGAGTTGCGGCCCATGAGTGACCGGATCCAAATGCTTCTGAGGCACCAGGCTTGGAAGCAGTCTCATTGCAGGAGCCCTGGATCTCCCGTAAATGTGTCGAGGACATCGGGGCCAGTCATGAAGCAGGGGGCCTTGTTGGTCCTGGGTCAAAGATCAACATTGGAGACCCAGACCACAGGTCATTGTGGTGGGGTCGCCAGTTTCTGTCAAGCAATGGGGCTACTGCATGTATCACATCAGGCCTGGCACAAGGACCATTACTGCAGATTGGACACAAGTTAAGTGTAGCGGGTTGTGGCCAAGCTCAGTCAGAGTCCAGGTGCTACTGCTGGAACTGCACCAGGCCTGGGAGCAGTACCTTAACTGGAGGTCGGACCCCAGATACGTTGTCAGTATAGCTGGGATCGTTCCGGGACTGCGGCCACTGCCAGTGTTCCCGTTGAGCAGGACCATTGCTGCAGACCATTGCTAGGCAATGTAACTGTGGCAAGTAAGGAAGTGGGGGCCACGGCCAGAACTACAGCAGGCCTGGGACCAGACCCATCATTGGAGAATTGTACCCCTGGGTTGTGTGGCGGGTTAGTCACGCCCAGTCAGTGAGCAGGGGCCATTTCCAGCCAGCGCCAGGCCTGGCAGCATGAGGATCGCTCGAACCCCGTACCCCTGGTAAGGGTGCCTTCATATGCCTCCAACTACTCATCTATGTCGGGCACATCACCCAAAGACAGTGAAAAACAATTACGGACAGGTTCTGCCCTCTCTGCTGCAGGACAAGGAGGCCTATAATCACAGGGCACAGTAGTGAACTGCTGGGAGCCAGATATACCTTCATCCCCTGGGCCTGAGGGAGGAGATGGTACACAAAATCATGAAAGCGGCTGCGACAGAGCCCGTGGCATCCAGCATCACCGAGAGCATACTGGCTGACTTTATGTTCCTGCCTTATGACCCTTCTTAACTCCCACCTTCCCCTTATACTATTGTCTGAGATTCTGTACAATCTGTAAATGGTGGGCCCATGGACCTCCTGCTTTCCATCCCGCCCACAATCCATCAGCCCAACCCTCCCCTTCTGCTTCTATACTTTCCAATTATAACCCAAAACAGCCAGCTTCCCAGTCACAGCAGCTCGAGTAGACAGAGAGAGAAAGAGAGAGCAGCACAGCATTGATGGTGAAGCCCCATCACTTGGTCTGAACGTCACAGTCACAAGATCAAGTGCTTACACTGCGTGTACCTTACAGCATGGTATAGAATCGGAATCTGCACGTGATGAGTCACCGAGAAGAAGTGAGCTGCAGCCAGGCCAGGGGGAGAGGACAGTTCATGTTTCAACTCACCAGGGCGAGGTCCCAAACGAGTTTTCATACACAGGACTCAGATGTGAGCATTGTTGGAGCAGCATACAAGAGAACGCTGATGGACATGTCCACTGAGATAATTTGTCCATTGATAGGTCTGTCAGACAGTCTGTTGTCACTGGCAAGGAACATGGAAGCATCCGGCTGCAACATGCACAGGACATTGCACAAAGCTTGAAGCCCATTCTTTCCCTCAGTAAGTAGTCACTCACTCATGACAGCACTAGCCGAGCCAGCCGTCCTACAGTGCCTGGTGGCCATTGTCTCTGCTTCCACTGCAGCACAGACAGCAGACACCCAACGTATCAGTGCTGCAGTGGAAGCTCAGACGGAGGCCGTGAGATCCCTACTTGCTGCCATGCAAGATCATACTGCTGCCATCATGGCTGTGGATCTCAGTGCTCAAAGGGGTTTGCAGGCTCTCACAGCAGTCCAGCAATCTGTGATTCAGTAAATTGCTAGGATTGCTGAGTTCTCGCCCCGTGGGACTGGCAGTGTCTCCGTGGAGCACGGACCTGTTGTCGTCCCTCAGGATGACAGTATTTGTTCCCTCTTAACTGCCACTCCACCAATGTCCTTACTGTTAGACATCAGTCAGCCCAGGCTGCCGCTGCTCATGTCGAGGTGGTGTAGTCCGAATACTAGCCCTCAAGACCGAGAACTGCTCGAGGACGTCCTGCAAGGCATCTGCACTCTGTCCTAGTGAAAGTCAGCAGCCTTCCACCAGTCAAGCTACAGCCACTGGGGAAGTACTGTGTTGGAGCACTAGGCAAGTCGAGGGAACCCACATAAGAGGCACGAAGGGTATACATTAAGGTGAATGGTTCAATTTTGTTTGCATAATTGGATGCATTGTTGGATAAGAATGTTAATGAAAAGGTATTTGTTGGTGTTTTTGTATTGCAGAATGGTAACCAAGGGGACGCTGTGATGGGGCATCTCAGATCGGTGTAATGCTGGAGAATGGGGGATCCATGCTGGTAAAGGGAAGTTGTCCTGTGACATCATACATTTTAGCAGACACTTGCCGACAGCCTGTCCGGGTCGAAGGCATCTAGGAAATATCCTCCCTGCCTCCTCCTCCTCCCCTTGAGGTGGCCTCTGGATTCCTCATGGCAATGCCTATGTCCTCATGATGTTGATGATATGACGGGTGATGCAGAACTCCATGGACCTGGACACCTGCATCAGTGTGTAATGGAGGGCTTTCCCTGAGAAGTTCAGAGATCGGAAACATTGCTTCATCACATCGATGGTCTGTTCCACGATATTCCTGGTGACTCCATTACTCACGTTATACACGGGTTATTTTCATGTGGTTGGTTGGTGGCGGTAATGGTGGTGGTTGCTTCTTGGGGGAGAATCATAAGCCATGTAAAGAGGGAGTAGCCATTGTCTCTGAGGAGTGACATTCTTGTTCGCCGTTGACTCCTGAAGATGGTGGGACCGTGACTTCTTCAGAATGAAGGCATGGTGGCTGCTACCAGGATAGTGGACATTCACCAACATAATGTACTGGCATGCTCGGACATGACTGTACATTAATGGAGTAAGAGTCCTTTCAGTTCCTGTACCTCTCCCTGTTAACAAGAGGTCCGTGCAGAACCACCAACGTCATCAGGAATCGGGCTATCCTGACAAAGCCACGTGACCTCTCATCCTGCTTCTCCCCACTGAGGGAAACAATGATCACACAGATGGCCACCCTCACCTCCTAGAATTATCAATGGACAACACACAGGCCTCGCAACTACTGGTCAGTTAGTTTAACATGAGCGGTGAGTTAGGTTTTAGAAACAATAATCAGTGGAAAAATCAACACACGCTTGAAGAGGTTTGGGTTAATTAAGGATTGCCGGCATGGATTTACAAAAGGAAGGCCATGCTTCACAAATCTAATTAACTTTTCTGTGGTGTAACAGAGAAGGTTGATGAAGGGAATGTGATGGATGTTCCCTATATTGGTGTAAATAATTTGTTTAATAAAGCACCACATAAATGGTCAGTTCCCAAAATTGAGTCTCATGGAATGGGAAGGTCAGTGTCTAATTAGATAAAAACATGAATTATGCAGAGAAAACAGTGTGTCATAGCAATTGGCTGTTTTTCAGACTGGAGGATTTTAGGCAGTGTGTGTTCCTCAAGGATCAGTGCTACGGCCACTGTTTTATTTTGCTCTGTCTAAATGACTTGAATCTTGGAATACAAAGTAAGATTTCAAAACCTGTCTCTGATACCAAACCTGGAGCTGTGGCAAGCAGTGAACATGTTGTGAACCACCTGCAACAGGACATAGATTGGTGAGCAGAATGGGAAGACATCTGACAGATGGAAGTGTGAGTCAAGTGTGAGATGATGCATTTTGACAGAATGGATAGGAAAGCGCTATGGACTTAATAGTACAGTTATAAACAGTGTGCAGGAACAGAGAGACCTGTGGGTGCATGTGTAGCGATCTTTAAATGTGGAAGGGCATATCGAAAGAGTGGTTAATGAAACACATAAAAACTTGGATTACGTAAATAGTAGTGTTGAGTACAAAAACAGTGAAATTATGATGAACGTTTAAAAATCACTAGTTAGGTCTCAGCTGGAGTATTGAGTCAAATTCTGGTCACCACACTTCAGAAAGAATGAGAAGGTCTTCGCAATACTGCAGAGGAGATTGAGTAGAATGTCTCCAATGATGGAGGATTTTGGCTACAATGATCGGGTACAACATTCTGCCAGGCCTAGACGATTTAAACAAGGAAAGTATGTTCCTATCAAGTGATGAAAGAAGGACTCGGGGACACAGACTGAAGGTTTTGGGCAAGAGATGCAGGGGGAATATGAGAAGGGCCATTTTTTGTTTAATGCAGTGGGTGTTTGTGATCTGGAATTCACTGCCCACAAGTGTGGTGGAAGCAGAGTCACTCAAAGATTTCAAAAGAAAGTTGATGGGCTCTTGAAGGACATTGATTTACTACGTGCTTTGAGCGGGGGACTGGGACTGATTATATTGTTCCATGGAGAGCCATCATGCACCTGATGGGATGAATAGCCTTCTTCCGTGCCGTAATGTACTCTATTACTCTATCACTCTCTGTGACTCTATGTTGAATATGTCTTCTGTTCCTGCCTGGAAAGATCCAGATCCTTCGAAGTTCAATGAAACTGCGACCTTAACGGCCAATGACAGCTCCGTGCTGACAATGGTGTGAGGTTCCAGGTCGTGTTGCAGGCGGTGACACAGATCTGTGACCACCTCCATATTGAAACAGGGTCCTCTCACACACTGCTCTTGGGTTAGATGTAGATAGGAGAAGTGCTCCTGGAAAACACGGGGTGGATAGGGCAGAGCCCCTCCTCCTCCATTTTTACAGAGCTTCACCTCCCTGCAGCCTCTGCTCCATTTGGTGGTTATGTTACAGACTGAGACATACTGAACTACAGTCCCCATAGCTCGCCCAGGTTTGGGTCATCAATTCTCTGTCCTACCTGAATATCTGAAGCAGCTCACAGCACAACCTCCAGAAATCATCCACAGCACCTCCACTAACCTTACAATAGCAAAAATAAGTCAAAAGCTCCTCACCTGTAAATTGGATGCCTGGTCCTTTTAAATAACACTAGAGGGGGATCCTCGTGCTGCTGAGTGTATGTTCAGCCGAGAGTGACTAACAGAGTCGAGCAGTGGATATGCACAGACCAAGCTTCAGAGACGCTTATCATAGCTACTGGAAGCAATTTGACGTGTTATTCCACAACTCCGCATGCTACTAGTGCACACAATGCTCAGCCGCGCTAGAGGGGGCTGGCAGCTCAGCTCGCACCCTTTTCCGGATCCTGGCGTCCATAGTGTAAGTAACAGTGGTGCTGTGGAACGGAAAATCACGGCCAGGGAGAGATACTGAGGGAAGGAAATTCACTTTAAATGTGGAAATGGAAATGAACCTGAAGGCAAAAGATTTGCTGGAAAATGATAACTGGACAAATGCACTGGAGGGGTGAAGCCATTGAGAAATTCAAACACAAGAATGAGAATATTGAAATTAAGATACTGCCAGACAGGGAGCGAATCTAGATCGGTGATCATAGGGGTAATGGGAGATTGGGATTTAGTGTGAATTAGGATACTGGCAGCTGAGCTCTGGATGGGCTGTGGTTTATGGAGGTTTGTAACTGGGAGGGATCGCAGGATAGAATTGGAATAGGCAAGTGTGGATTTAACAAAGGCACGGATGAGGGGTTATGCAGCAGGTGGGCTGAGGCAGAGGTGGAGATGGGTGACATTACCGAGGTGGTAGTGGGCAGGATTGGTGATGTAGGGAATATAGAGTTGAACTCAGCTCAGGTTTAAATAGATCACTGAGGTTGTAAACAGCCTGGTTCAGCCGCAGACATTGGTCAGAGTGGGGTATGTGTTTCACAGTTAGGAGATGGATGTTGTGATCGAGACCAATTCCACTGGCTTGTCTCTTCCTAAACATTACATTGCAGAACAGTATTTCAGTGAAACAGTGTTTACAGATCCCCTAGCTGGAAATAGAGACTGACCATGGACGCAAACAGCAATAAACATGAGGGAGCTAATTACAAGAACTATAATACAACAGGCAATGGTTTAGAGAGCTAATAACTAGAGGTAGAGATTCACCTGGAATAACAGCAGCAGCAAGGAGGGCAGAGTAAATTACAGGAGCAGTAATGTAGATAATTATGGTTTGTAGAATTAATAGCGTTTCGAGAGATTTACCAGGGGCAACGATGGCAAGGATGGACTAGTAAATGTACTGAATAATTTCAATTACTTATAGCATCCGCAATTCTAATGGTATTCAATCATAATACGAAGAAAGATAATGAAGGTCCGAGGAGAAGATTCTGATCCATTGTTGTAGCATTCCACTCTATTCTTCTGATTTTCTGATCTATCCGCTCTCTCTCTCTCACACACACACACACACATCCCATAAACATAAAAACAAATAAAGCTTAGAAATGGTATTCCAGATGTTTTCATAAGGATCGTTATCCAGTCAAGGATATAACCCTGGACACAAGTCTTTGTGTCAACATTCCTGGGAATGAGAATGTAAAGCCTCAAGTCTGCATACTTGAACAATTGTTGTTTATAAATTGTCATCTTTTTTGATGGGTTACTCTATGGTTCGAACATGAGAATTACAATAAATAATGAGACTGCAGTCAAAACTCAAATTAAACAACAATGACTCAGTAGGAATAGTACCAGTTAACAATTATATAAAATACCCCTTCGCAATGCACCTGTTCGCAATATACTCATTTGTCACAAACATGTTACAAGGAGTCAGACATACAGTCATGATCATCCAGTGAGCAATTACCTCCCCGTCAATCGTTCTGTAGCTGACCAAGCTCCTCGACCTCATCACTGAGTCATTATTTGCAATGACTTTGATACTTTTAATACCAAGGTTCGCTGGATGTTTCATTAATGGGCGGCACAGTGGTGCAGTGGTTCGCACCACAACCTGACAGCTCCAGGGACCCGGGTTCGATTCCGGGTACTGCCTGTGTGGAGTTTGCAAGTTCTCCCTGTGTCTGCGTGGGTTTTCTCCGGGTGCTCCGGTTTCCTGCCAAAAGGTTGATAGGTAAATTGGCCATTATAAATTGTCACTAGTATAGGTAGGTGGTAGGGAAATATAGGGACAGGTGGGGATGTTTGTTGGGAATATGGGATTAGTGTAGGATTAGTATAAAATGGGTGGTTGATGTTCGGCACAGACTCGGTGGGCCGAAGGGCCTGTTTCAGTGCTGTATCTCTAATTAACAAGATCACACTGTCCTATGACAATCCAGATAAAACTGCAATTGTCCAATGAGATGTCTAATTCTTTTTTTTCAGACTATGATGTGAGAGACTGCCGAAACGGTGAGCATGAGTTTACAGTTCCTTCAGTAACTTCATCACCCTCGTGGATATTACACATGCCACAGGATTGTTATCAGCACAAACAACAGCAGCTTTTCTTCCTGGTCAGATTTTAAACCACAGGACAATTAAACAATGCAAATCCCTTACATTCATGACGTCTTGCAAACTGCTGCTCAGAGAATGCCTAGTTTATTTTCATTTCAAAACAATACAGACTCTGACATCATCAATCAATGACAGTTTGTGTCACTCTCTCAGTTTCTCAAGACACTTTGGAAAACATAGGCCAGGTGAATTAGCATTTTAACACCTGTTCAGTCATTCCAATCTCTTATTTTCGCGTTTCCAGATTACATGACTGCAGGTTTTTGTGTTTGTGAAACGTCTGTAAAGTACTAACTTGGCATTAAAGTGAAAAGGAACTTTGAAATACGTCTTTTAATTTGATATGATGTGATATTTATGACTGTTCTGATATTTTACAAAGCATTCCACAGACTAAAAGTGTTTTCTTACAGTAATAACACTGTTACTTTGAAATGAAGACAGCTTGTAGCTGTTTACAGGTTACTTTAACTGGAAAACGCCGCTTTGGCATTCACAATGCATGCTGGTCAGGTTCAAGCAGTTTTTGGAACACCTGTGAACAGCAAAGGGCAACTCAAGGACTATTTGGTGTGGGGAACAAATGCTGGTCTTGTCAGTGATACTGATATCCCATGACAAGAGCAAAGGAAAGCAGAGCTTCCTCCACATCATTTAAACTATCGATTCTCCTGGTGTAATAGCCCCACAAGTCTCAAGCACATACCTTGATTAAAATAATATTACCATCTCTTACACTGCCTCATTGAAGTAACAACAGATCCATACAAGGCGGAAACAAAGGGGTGGCCTTAAGTGTTGGGCGCTGTAGTAGGAGGCGCACGCCTTGGGGACCTGTCCTTTCGTAATTGTACAAGTGAATGGAAAGATGCAATTGGATGAGTTTGTCATGATACAAACACCAGCGAGCTAAATAAATTATATGCATGGGCAGCTGAGAAGAGAAAAACACAGATGAGGGGAGGAGGTTCATAAGGATGGTTCCCTACTCGCTTTGGCTCAATACCATGATCACCTAAAGACACGGAAGTGATCAGTATGACAGACATCAGAGACCAGGGCATTCCATCCATCTGATACAGGATAGAAATCCATTCTCACCTAACACAGGTCAGACAGCAGAGACATGGCCATTCCATCCATCCGATTAGTGATAGAAAGTCATTCCCACTTGTCAAAGGTCACAGCAGACACCAAGCCATTCCATCTATCCAATCCGGGTTGAAAACCATTCTCACCTGTCTATGGCCAGACAGCAGTGACCAGACCATTCCATGCAGCCAATCCTGGATAGAAAACGATTCCCACTGTCACAGCGCAGAAAGCAGCAACCAGGCCATGTCATCCATCCGATCCAGGATATAAACCACTCTCACATGTCACAGGTCAAACAGCGGAGGCCAGGCCTTTCCGTCCATCCAATCTGGGTCCAAATAGCCATTTGTACCTTTCACAGGTTAGACAGCAGAGACCAGGCCATTCCATCCATCAAATCTCGGATAGAGAAACATTTTCTCCTGTCACAGATCAGGCAGTATAGATCAGGTCATTCCATTCATCCGCTCCAGAATAGAAAAACATCCTCACCTGTCACAGGTCAGCCAGCAGGGACCAGATCATTCCACCCATCAAATCTGGATGGAATACCATTCTCACCTGTCAAAGGTCAGATAGCAGAGACCAGGCCATTCCATCCATACGATCCAGGATAGAAAACCATTCTCACCTGTCATACGTCAGAAAGCAGATACCCAGCCATTCCATCCGTCTGATCCGGGATAGAAAACCATTCTCACCTGTCACAGCTCGGATGTCTACACTGCCTATTCTGAATGTGTGTTGTATTTGTACTGTATCTCCTCATTTGGGGCGGCACAGTGGCGCAGTGGTTAGCACCACAGCCTGACAGCTCCAGGGACCCGGGTTCGATTCCGGGTACTGTCTGTGTGGAGTTTGCAAGTTCTCCCTGTGTCTGCGTGGGTTTTCTCCGGGTACTCCGGTTTCCTGCCAAAAGGTTGATAGGTAAATTGGCCATTATAAATTGTCACTACTATAGGTAGGTGGTCGGGAAATATTGGGACAGGTGGGGATGTTTGGTAGGAATATGGGATTAGTGTAGGATTAGTATAAATGGGTGGTTGATGTTCGGCACAGACTCGGTGGGCCGAAGGGCCTGTTTCAGTGCTGTATCTCTAATCTAAAAAAAATAAACTGTTTGTGACTCCTGACCCGCCTTTTAGTCATCTCTGACACTTGATCAGATCTTAAAGTGGTGGAGGAGAGGGATTACAGAGATTGGGATCATCGGCTTGCTTTTCCTGGTGTTTGAGAAATGACAAACTCAGTTGGACATGTGTGACCATCGTTGGAACAGCGCTGGAAACCTGAAGACAGACAGAGAGAGTTTACACTTGTTCAAACATGTGTGATCATTGCTGAGAAGGAACAGGAAATGTCGAGATAGACAGAGTTTACACACGGTCAAACACGTTTGTTATTGCTGTGAATGGATAGGAAATATCGAGACAGAGAGAGAGCTTACACTTGGGCAAACATGTCTGACCATCAGTGCGAATGCCACGGAAATGTCCAGACGAAGAGATGGAGTTTAGTCCTTGTGAAACACTTGTGATAATCACTTAGAGAAGGTACTTCTAAAGCCAGAAGTACAATGTTGTAAGTATATTCCAGGGAATAGTTGATCTGTTATTAGGTAGACAATTACATACTTGGTAGAATCTCCGAGGACGTCTAGAAATGCAATTTTAAGTAATGATGAAGACGGAGATAGGTTGGGCTACGGGACATACTTATGTGACTAACAGTTAAACAAAAAAAACTCAAAAGGTGGAAGGAACAGGTTGACAAGGTAAAAATAAAAAGGGAAGGCTGACAAGAGAATGTTTGCATCATGACCAATTGGTTACTCTGAAAGCAGGAGCCACATGACCGAATACATTACCTGCACAGAAAATTAGAACAAATACTGCCTTAAAACATTGAGTTACAGACAGAAAATACCAGACTAGGTGCGGAGTTGGAAGATGTGAGGAGGGGCTTTGAGGGAATTTGACCAATGTCCAGGCCCCGTCTCCACTGAAGCTGTACCATGCCCCGTATTTTGAGAAAATCCAACACCTTCACACACAATCAGTCCACAGTGGGGACTGGAGGCTGCTTTCTCAAAACACAACGCCAGATTTCCCAGTTCTTGTTGGGACAACATATTTGAGGAAAATCACAGCTTCAGCTCTGCCTCCTTACAAGGGCGGCAAGATAACTAGAAAATACTAGGGTGTGTGGACTCCCGAGTCTAAACTGCGGGCCAGACTAAGAACAAGACTTGCATAGATGGAGTCAGTGACTGGCCATCCATAGTCACTGACGCTGCTGGAGATGTCACCACAAAAAACACACATAGATCTTTTACCCCTGTTGCGGCCAGGTCTCTAAAGCAGGATTTGGGAATGGTGGATATGAGCTGCAGCTCCCTCGATTTCATACCGAGGCGGAATACTTTTAAATTCATTTACCCTGAATTAGAAGGGAACGACCTTAAACAGGTTCCCTGGAGTTAAAACAAGAGATGGATCAGATTATTCTGGTGGAGGACACGATAGAGGATATGGAAACTGACCTTTGGAAGGCACTGGGGGCAGGGAATATTGGCGTCCACCAGTTCCAGGCGAATACCAAGCAGGACCTTACCGAGAGCCCGAGTGCCTTCACAGAGAGCCTCCATGACATCCTAAGGCACAATAGAGAGGATGTGGGTAAACCAATTTATATTCTCCAGGTTTTAGCCCCCTCTTTCTGAATGCCCTCCAACCTTGAGTCCATTTAGCTCTGGTGTTTACATCACCAAAATCACACCTTGTGACCATCTGTGCATCCATTGCTGACCAGCTTGGGAGCAGATCCATGCCAACATTTCCCGTGCATTCATCAAATTTGAAACAGTGGCTATTCACGGACCACTACCCAATCAGAGATCAGTTAACTTCAGCCAAAACTTGAACCACAGCATGCTGTTTTAATTCTTACTGCCTCGGCCACTATGCTGCTGCTATACTTGCGTTGTTGATTGTGGTCGTAACAGTGATTTCAGCTCCCCCCAGGCTGGGGCATTGTGCCTGTGACTGCTGCAACAGGGACATTAGTCAGACTGACAGAAGGTGTGATTCTCGCCATCCTCCAGGCTAGATCACTGTGCCAGTGATTGCTGCAATACGTGCATTGGTGAGACTGATAGTAACTGTGATTCCCATGTCCTCCAGGCTGGGCCATTTTGCCTATGACTACTGCAATCGGGACATTGATGAGACTGACGAGAACTGGGGTTTTCCCTATCCTCCAGGTGGGCCCTTGTGCCTGTGACTGCTGCAATAAGTACATTGGCGATTCTGACCGTAACTGAATGCCGCTATCCTCCATGCTGGCCCACACTGCCTGTGCCTGCTGCAAAAGGGACATTGGTGAGCCTGACAGTAACTGCGATTCCCACTATCCTCCAGGCTGAGTCACTGTGCCTGTGAGTGCTGCAATGGGGACAAAGATGAGTCTGATAGCAACAGTGATTCCCGCTATGCCCTGAATCTGACGGGTCCTAACACTGTTGAGCAGTGGCTGGAGAGGATGCATGCAGCAATAGATTAGTAGACATGTAGATTAGTAACAGTGCTTGGTCAGTTCCTACACTGCATCAGAGGCCCGGCCAAATGGTACAAGAAAACCAGTGATAAAGGCACTTTCGCCACTAACCACCCCCCCCCCCCCCCCCAATTTGGCTGGTTAGAAAACCGGATGGCAGCTGGTGACTGAATATTTACTACCACAAACTCAACTCAGTCAGCCTTGTGTGAACCTGGTTAATGGAGAGACACCCACCCTGCTCTCCAGGATGTCCAGCGGCAGGGCTGTCTTCCCCACCCTGGATATCTCTAACAGTTATTGGAATATCTTAGCAAAACTGGAGAAACAATTTAAATTCACATTCACCTCTGAGTACAGTGATACCTCTGGACATGTCTGCCACAAGTGGTTGCACAATAGCCCCACTATTTTCCACAAAAGAATCGCCGGGGCTCGTATGAGCTTTTCATAGCCTTCCTGCTTGTTGCAATATGCCAATGATCTCCTCTGCGTTACCACAGACCGCGTCCACACATTTGACCCTTTTACAGCAACTACTGCAGCTACTTTGGGAGCTGCACTGAAAGATCATCCACGTAAGGCCCAGCTTGTTTAAGATCGTGAAACCTTTCTAGGTGTCCAGAATGGATCATCCAGCATCAGCCCAGAGCAACATCAGGTCAAGACCATCCAGCATCCACCCCTGTCCTTCCCAAATACTGCCCTGTGGCCTATCCTCAAGTTCGTGGGTTATCAGCAGACCCTCATATAGTGTCTGCCCCTGCCCATCTCAAAGACTGCCTTCTGTTCTATTCTCAGGCTAGTGAGGTATCAGCGGACCCTCATTTCTCGATTTGCAAAGACTGCTGCCCCTCTTTATGAACTACATAATGGTGATAATGACCAGGTTTAACCCTTTTGGGCTACAGGGAGCACGGAAGAATTAACACAATTGAAGAAATCTGTCTCCCAGGCAACATGTCTTATCTCACCAAACACTGACAAGACTTTCCACATGGAGGTGGGGGATGCAGACACAAGCCTGGCTGCTCTCCTATGTAGAGAATACCAGTCGAAACGGATTCCATTGTCAATGACTTCAGAATGATGAAATGGGCTGGGCTGATTTACTCTGTTTGTGAAGGACATTTGTTCACCACATTCTGGGGCATCAACATTTCAGTTACATCACGGGGTTCAACAGGTGATACTGTACAGTCTATTGCAAACTTTCCTAGTATAGGAAGGCAGTGGGAGTTATATGTACCTGTCATAGAGTCACAGTCATTTCGGGACAGAATGAGACCATTCGGTCCACAGAGTCCATTCCAGCTCTTTATAGATAAATCCAGTCAGTCTCATTCCCCATCTCTGCCCCCATGTTTCTGCAAGGTTATTTCCCTCAAGTGTTCATACAATATCCTTTCGAAATCATTCATGATCTCTGCTTCCATCAGCCTTGCAGGCAAAGATTTCCAGACCATTACCACTCGCTGTGTAAAAAAGTTGTTCCCCACATCCCTCTGCATCTCTTGCCCACAACCTTAAGTCTAGTCCTTGTACCATTAACTACTGGGAACATTTTTCTCCGTCTACCATATCCAAACATCTTGTCCACCTCTATCAAATCTCCCCTCAGTGTCTTTTGCTACAAATAGTCACTCACAGTGCAACACCAGTCACTGACATTCTGCCCTTTCTCTTACAAGACTAGGTGGCCCATAATAACAGGTAGGAGCAGTGAACCGGCAGGGGACAGGCATACCTTCATCCCCTGAGCCTGTGGAGGAGATCGTTCTCTACAACATGGGATTGGCTGTGACAGAGCCCGAAGCATTCAGCATCTCTGAGAGTATTCAGAATGATGTTATGTTCTTGCCTTATGTCCCTTCTTAATTCCACTTCTCCCTCATCCTGCTGTCTGAAATTATGTACAAGCTACAGATGATGGGACCATGGACCTCCGGCCTTCCATCCCATCACCGCCGCTCAGCCCAGCCCTCCCCTTCTGATTTTATTCGTTCCAATGTTAACCCAAAACTGCCAGCTTCCCAGTCACTGCAGCTCCAGGAGACACAGAGCGAGAGAGAGAGCGGTAGCACAGGACTGATGGTGAAGCCCCATCACTTGGTCTGATACTTGCAGCCAGCAGCACAAATACTGACACTGCGTGTACCTCAGAGGCTGGTATAGAGTCGGAAGCTGCACGTGGTGAGTCACCGAGCGGCAAGCAGACCAGTGGGAAAGGATAGTTCATGTGTCAGCTCACCAGACAGCGAGGTCACAAAAGAATTACAATATACAGGACTCAGATGTGAACATTGCTGGAGCAGCAAACAGAGGAATGCTGATGGACACGTACACTGAGAAATTTGTCCATTGACAGGCCTGTCAGACGGTCTGTTGTCACTGTCAAGGAACATGGAGGAGTCTGGCTCCAAATGGCACAGAACATTGCACAGAACTTGAAGCCCATTCTTTTCCCTGTGGAAGTGGTCCCTAACTCCATGACAGCACTAGCGGACCCAGCCATGCTACGGTATCTGGTGACCATTGTCTCTGTGTCCACTGCAGCACAGGCGGCAGACACCCGGCATCTCAGTGCTGCACTGGAAGATCAGACTGAGTTCATGAAATCCATGCTTGATGCCATGCAGAATCAGAATAAACCTTACTGCTGCCATCATGGCTGTGTATCTCAGTGCTCAAAGGCATTTGCAGTCTCTCACAGCAGACCAGCAATCTGTGATCAAGTAGATTACTAGGATTGCGGAGGTGTCACCTCGTGGGACTAGCAGTGGCTCCCTGGAACAGGAACCTGTTGTCCTCTCTCTCAGGATGACAGTATTGTGCTCCCTTCATTGCCATTCTAACAGTGCCCTTGCTGTTACCCAATAGCCAGCCCAAGCCTATGCTGCCCATGTTGAGGTGGCCAAGTACGAATCCGAGCCCTCAAGGCCCATCACTGCCCGAGGACGTCCTGCAAGGCTATCAGTGAAATTCAGCAGCCTTCCACCAACCATGTTGCAGCCACTGGGGAAACACTGTTTAGGAGCACTATGCAAGTTGAGGGAAACCACAAAACAGGGACTAAGGGGATACACAAGGGTGAATAGTTCAGTTTTGTTTGTATAATTGGATGTGTTGTTGAATAAAGATGTTAATGGAAATGTTTTTCTTGGTGGTTTTATTGCAGGATGATGACCAAGGGGAGGCTATGATGGGGCGTCTCAGATGGGTGTAATGGTGGAGAATGAGGGATCCATGATGGGAAAGGGAACTTGTCCGATGGGAACCAGAATCTTAGCAGTGTTTCTCCGCCAGCATGCATGGGTGGAAGGCATCCAAGAAATATCCTGCCTGCCTTCTCCTCCTCCTCTGGATATGGCTTCCCGATTCCTGGTGGCAATGTCTGTGCTGTCTTAATGATGATGATATGAAGGGTGCAGCATAACACCATGAACTTGGACACCTGCTCCAGTGTGTACTGAAGGGCGCCCCCCGAGCGTTTCAGACATTGAAAGCATTGCTTCGTCACATCAATGTTATGTTCCACGATGTTCCTCGTGGTATGTTTGATTGTCAGTGGGGCGTGGGTTTAGGTGTGCAGAATCATGAGCCATGTATTGAGAGGCATATCCATTGTCTGTGAGGAGTCACATTCTGGCTACCCTTGGAGTCATGAAGATTATGGTAACATCAGACTGAGTCAGAATGAAGGTGAACATTCACATAGAAACATAGAAAGCATAGGAACAGGAGTAGGCTATTCGGCCCTTCGAGTCTGCACCACCATTCAATACGATCATGGCTGATCAACCAATCTCAGTGCCCTGTTCCCGCTTTCTCCCCGCATCCCTTGATCCCTTTAGCTCTGAGAACCACATCTAACTCTTTCTTGAATATATTTAATGATTTGACCTCAACTGCTTTCTGTGGTAGAGAATTCCACAGGTTCACCACTCTCTGGGTGAAGATAACCCTACTCAACTCAGTCCTGATGACTTACCTCTTATACTTAGAGAGTGCCCCCTGGTCCTGGACTCCCCCAACATCCTTCCTGCATCTAGTCTGTCCAGTCCTTTTAGAATTTTGTCGGTTTCTATGAGATCCCCTCTCATTCTTCTAAACCCGAGCGAATACAAGCTTAATCAATCCAATCTCTCGTCATACGTCAGTCCTTCCACCCCAAGAATCAGCCTGGTGAACCTTCACTGCACTCCTTCCATAGCAAAAATATCCTTCCTCAGATAAGGTTCACCAACATGATGTGCACGACATGGAAAGACACCAACTGTACATTAATGGATTGAGTTTCTTTTTTCTGTTCCTTAACCTTTCTCCGTTGAAATGGGGGCACCGCAGAGCCACGTACATCATCAGGAATCCCGCTATCATAACAAAGCCACGGTACCTCTCATCCTGCTGAGGGAGCAGTCAGTATAATTCACCACACCCGTCATAGGTGGCCTCTGTCACTGAACGGACACATCAATAAACTGCTTATTGGGATATTGAGGCTCAGGAATAGGAGGGTCAGTAATAAATTGGATAACATTCGTCATAAGGGTAGAAAACACCAAGCTGCAGTAAATGGTCTTTTTCCCAACTGGAGGATGTGAGATGGTGGTTTTCCAAAAGGGTCAGTGTTGGGACCACTGCTTCTTGCCATATATAAATGCCTTGGATCTTGGAATACAGAGTAGGATCTCAAAAATTTCTGATGCTACCAATCTTGGAGGAGTGGCAACAGTAAGGATGATACAAAGCGCCTGGAACACGACAAAGATAATCTAGCAGAATGGGCAGGCAAGTGGCAGATCACATTTAATACAGACAAGTGTGAGGTGATGCATCTTGGCAGAAGGAATCGGGAGAAGCAATATAGAGTTAATGACACAGTTCAAAAGCGTGTTCAGGAACTGAGGGACCTGAAGGTGCATGTGCATCCATCTTTGAAGGTAGCAGGACGTATTGAGAGAGTGGTCAGTAACGCATGTGGGATCTTGGGCTTCATGAAAGAGGGATTGAGTACAAAATCAGGGAAGTTATTCTGAACACTGATAAAGCTCAGGTTAGGCCCCAACTACGGTAATGCGTGCATTTCTGGTCACCAGAGTTTAGTAAGAATGTAAGGGTTCTTAAGAGTGTGCAGAGGAGATTTACCAGAATGACACCAAAGATAAGAATATTTGTTACAAAGTTTGGTGAGTAATACTGGGTTTGTTATCCCTAGAACAAAGGAGATTGAGGGGAGATTTGACAAAAATGTTCAATATTATGTCAGGCTTTGATAAGTTAGACAAGGAAAAATGTCTCTCTTAACTAATGGTATAAGGACTAAGGGATATAGATTGAGGATTTTGGGCAAGAGAGGCAAGGGGAATATGAGGAAGAACATTGGTTCATGCAGCATTTCTTAATGACCTGTATCATGAATGCATGGAAAACAACTGCAAATTTTATTTTTTTGCACTTGGGTATTATTGTCAGCTGCCATTATAAACAGATTTTTGAAAGTTATTTTACTGCTGTATTCAACTTGTTTAGACATGGAAGGAGCGGAATCCCTTCAACAAAAGGAGGTTCGACAGTTACTTGAAGGGGTCCGGTCACATGAAATGGAAGCCAGCCTTTTTAGCCTGTCTGGTTTTGAAACAGTTTTAATGGGAGTGACTAGCTTGTACAGGAAAGCGGCTGCCTGGAAGCTACCCCTGGGACCTGCCTGAAAGAATGAAATAAAAACCCACAGTCTGCAAAACAGAAAGAAAATCTGTCTGTTCTCTGGCAGTTTATCTTCATCAGAAAGGGGTGAAATCAGAAACGAACTTTCCTCATTTTATCTACTAAAGTGCAAGAAGAGGAAATTAAAATAAAAGAGATTTCCTCTGACTGCTACTCCACTCGGCATTTCCAGTTGGTTCTGTTAGTTTTATGTTAGTGAAAAAACGGACTCTAGTTTCAACTGGAACCTTCCTCAGTTTGCAATTTAATCACTTTTCTACTTGGTAAATGTTTTTGCCCTTTCGATGTCTTTACTTTTCCTTGTATGTTTGTGAGCATTTATGGAAACGTTAATCCCCTCCCGAGTTTAACAGTATGTGTTAATAATTCCTACTTCTATTTTAAACTTTAACAGCAGTCTTTTTGTGCTCCTTTAAAAGTCAGGCTTCACAAACTGAGGGAGAGGCGAAAAGGGAAAAAATACGCCACAACCTGCTTACAGGCAGGTTGTTGAACATAGAGAGACATGGCTTCTCAAATCTAACTGCATCTGTGTAAGACCTAGAACTCGCTGCCCACCAGGATTGTGGAAGTGGAGGTAATCAACGATTCCAAAAGAAATTGGGTGGGCATTTGTTGAAATGGAATTGCAGGGCTCCGGGGATCGAGTGAGGAAATGGAACTGACTGCATAGCTCAGTGGACAGCCGGCATGGACCCGATGGTCCGAATGGACTCCTTGTGTGCTGTCAGTGACTCGAAGATTCTATGGTGTGTGTGTCACATGCTGCTGACTGGAAAGATCCAGATACATAGAATTTCAATGAAACTGTGAACTTAACGGCCACTGACAGTTCCATCCTCACCCTGGTGTGAAGCTCCAGGTCATGCGATAGCAGATGAAAACTGCTTTATTGAATCAGAGTCGCCTCATACATTGTTCCTCGGTTATGTGTAGGTAGGAAACGTGCACTTAGAAAACCCGGGGTCGGTAGGGCATAGATTCCACCTCCTGCCTCATTACAGATCTTCCTCTCAATGCAGTCTCTGCTTCAATTGTTGGTCATGTTACAGACCCAGAGACACTGTAACTATAGTCCCCATACCTCGTCCAGAATTGGGTCACCAAATTCTCCGTCCTCACTGAATGTTTGCACCAGGTCACAACACAAACTCAAGCACCTCCTCCAAGTTTACAATTGCAGAAGTAAGTAAAAAGCCCCTCACCTGTAATTTCAATGCCCGGTCCTTTTAAATAACACTAGAGGAGGTTCCTCGTGCTGCTGAATCTTTGTTCAGCTCAGAGTGACTAACACAGGCGGTCAGTGGACATGCGCAGACTAAGTTTCAAAGTTCCACATCCACTCTGCTGGAATGGCTAATTGATGTCACTTCAAACCCTTCCCCACACTTCTAGAACATGCTTGAAGAACCGGGTCTGGAGCCCTGTCCAGCACAGAGCACTTGAAGTGACCAGCAGCTCAGCTCAATCAATTTAATGGATTCAAGCATCCATGGCCTTGGGCCCGGTGATGCTGTGGAGCTGGAAATCATGGCCAAGATTAGATACAGTGAGAAATACCATACGGCCGTACCACTATATGAATTAGGAGCGCAAGTATGCCATTCTGCCCGCCGGGCCTTGTCCACCATCTAATAAGTTCATGGTTATTGTGTTCCTGACTCGAATTCCACACTGCCGTCTACCACGATAATCTTTGATTCTATTGCCTAACAAGAATCTATCGATCTCGACCTTAAAAATATTCAGTGATCCCGCTTCCATCACCTTCTGAGGTACAGAGTTCCAAATTCGCACAACACTGTGAGGGAAAAAACAAAACCTCCTCGCCTCTGACCTAATAGGGAAACCCCTAAATTTCAAACAGTACCTTTTCAAACTGTTACTTTTACAGTGGAATTGCAGAAAAGACTTTCAGGCAAAAGATTTGCAGGGGTATGGAAATGCGCAGTGGAATTGGACTAATTGGAGGGGTGAGGCCATGGAGGCATTAAAACATAAGAATGAGAATATTAAAGTTGAGGTGCTGACAGACCGGGAGCCAATGTCGATCAGTGAGCACAGGGGTGAAGGGTGACAAGGATTTGGTGTGAGTCAGGATACAGGCAGCAGAGTTCTGGATGTGTTGTGGTTTATGGAGGTTTAAAACTGGGAGTGATCGCTGCATAGAATTGGAATTGTTAAGTGTGGATTTAACAAAGGCATAGATGAGGGTGTATGCAACAGATGGGCTGAGGCAGTGCTGGGACGAGTGATATTATAGAGGTGATAGTAGGCAGGTTTGGTGATTGAGAGAATATGGAGATTAACTCAGCTGAAATTTAAATAGAACGCAGAGATTGTAAAATGTCTGGTTCAGCCTCAGATATTGGCCAGTGAAGGGTTCATGGAGATTGGTTGGAATTTCTTATGGGGACTGATTACACCAGCTCAGCTCTTCTTAAAATTAAAATTGCAAGATGATTATTTCAGTGAAACACGTTTTACAAAATTCATTGCCGGAAGTAGAGACTTCCCAGGGACAGCAACAGCAGCAAAGTTGAGAGACTAAATTACAAGAACTCTAATATAAGGAAGTCAGCGTAAATGGCAAGAAAAGTAATGCAGTTAAACATGGTTTATAGAATTAATAGCTGAATAGCGAGACTTACCAGGGACACCAATAATAGCCAGGGTGGGATAGTAAATGTATTGAATAATCCTCAATGCGAGATAGATCCGAAAGTCCAATGAGTACCAATCGTAATTTGTAGAAAGAATGTCAAACTCCCAGATGAAACTCCTACCTATTGTTGTAACATTCCAACCTATTGTTCTCAGATTCTGACCCATTTTGGTAAACTTGCAATCTATGGTTCTCAGATTCTGATCCATTGTTGTAACATTCCAATCTACTGTTCTCAGATTCTGATCCATTGTTGCAACGTTGCAATCTATTGATCTCAGATTCTGATCGATCCCCTCCCTCTCTCTGGAACCTGCTGACCCCTATTAATGTCGGAGGTGATGCTGCCGCTGACACTATGTGATAACACATTGAAATGAGCACCTGTATTAATAGAAGAGGGGAGCCCTCCAGAGGCAGAATTGGGTTCCATGGAGATTGACATTAATTACAGTAGCTGAACAAACAGTTTCAGTTGATCACTTTCAATCCAACACTTTTTGTACGACAATAAACTCGATCATTTCCCGGTCTGGATGGGATGTATGAGGGTTGCTGAGGCAAGGAATGGTGCAAACAGCAGAAGCACTGGCGAGAATGTTTAAATTCTCTTTGGAGATGGGAGTGATAACAGAGGAGTGGAGTGATGTAAATGTTAAACTCTGTTTACAAAATTGAGAGATGGGGTCAACAGGCTAGTCATTCTGACGTCAATCGTGAAGAAATTTTCGTAAATGTTAGAAATGTAACAGTCTTTAAGCAAGTGACATACGGGACGAGAAAAGAAGAGCAAGAAGGAAGGACTGTGTTGGGACTTAGAGGAGAGAGATTAAATGGCAGACTGTTACATTCTAGAGTTTACCTGTTCTGATGAAGGGTCATGGACCTGAAACGTTAACTCTGTTTCTCTCTACATAGATGCTACCGACCTGCTGGGTATTTCCAGCACTTTCTGTTCTCATTTCAGAGTTTCAGCATCCACAGTATTTTGGTTTCATTTTAGTATTTAATTCACTGCCAATTCTCTTCCAGGAATGCTTATTTTGAAGAAGTTCTGCTCTTTTCTTCCAGTGCTTAGGACCATCAGCAGCTGAAAGCACGGTCACCAATGGTAGAGTAGGAACATAGGAATTTGGGAACATAGCAGCAGGGGTAGTCCATTCAGCTCATCGAGCCTGCCCCACTATTCAATATGATCATGGCTATTCTTTCACTTCAACGCCATTTTCCCCTGCTCTATCCTCATATCTCATTATGCCTTTGGTATTTAGAAATCAGTCAATCTCTGCTTTAAACATACTCAATGACTGAGCTTCCACAGCCGTATGGGGTAGAGAATTCCAAAGATTCACAACCCTCTCATCAAAAAAATTTCTCCTTATCCTTGACCTTAGTGGCTTCCCCCATATTTTGAAAGTGTGTCCCCGGTTCCAGAATCCCCTAACCAGGAGAAACATCTTAGCTGTATCTACCCTGTCTCTCCCTTTAAGTATTTATTTTACGTTTCAATGAGATCACCTCTTATTCTTTGAAACTCCCGAGAATACAGACAAGGTTTACCCAATCTCTCTTCATAGGACAGTCCTGACATCCTGGGAGCAATTCTATTGAGCATTCCTTGCCCTCCCTCTATGGCAAAATTATCCTTTCTAAAGTATGGAAAGCAAAACTACACACAGTACTCCAAATGTAGCCTAACCAAGGTTCTATACAATTGCAGTAAGCCTTCACTACATCTGTACACAAATCCTCTTGCAACAAAAGGTAACACACCATTAGCCTTCCTAATTGTTTTCTGCACCTGCAGGTAAGCTTTCAGTGACTTATTGAGGAGGACACCCAGGTCCCTTGCTATCTCTACACGTTCTAATCTCTTACCATTTAAGAAATACTCTGCACATCTGCCCCTCCTACCAAAGTGGATAACCTCATATTTTCCACATTATATTACATCTGCTATGTTCGTGTCCACTCACTAAAATCCCCTTGAAACGGCTTTGCATCTTCCTGACAACACACATTCCCACTTAATTTGGTGTCATCCGCAAAGTTGGAAATACTACATTTGGTCCCGACATCCAAATCATTGATATATATTGTGGACAGCTGGGGACGAAGCGCTCCCCCATGCGGTCTCACGCTGGTTACAGCCTGCGAATGCAATAATCACCCGTTTATTCCGACTCTCTGTTTTCTGATTATTAACCAATCCTTAATCCATGCCAGTATATTACCTCCTCTCCCATCTACTTTAATTTTGCTAACCATACTCCTGTTGGGGACTTTATCAAAAGACTTCTGAAAATCCAACTATACCACGTCCACTGACTCCCCTATTTCAATTCTGTTTGTAACAGCCTCAAAAAACTCCAAAAGTTTCGTCAAACATGATTTCTCTTTCATAAATCCATGTTGACGATGCCCAATCCGGTCATTATTATCCAAGTGTCCATTTATTACATCCTTTCGAATAGATTCTAGCATTTTTCAAATGATTGATGTAACGCTGACATGTCTGCAATTCCCTGTTTTCTCTCTCCCTCCCTTCTAAACTAGTGGGGCGATATTTGCGACCTTCCAATCTGAGAAACCACTCCAGAATCTATCGAATTTTGGAAGGTGATCACCAATGCAACCACCATCGCCATAGCTACCTCTTTCAACACTCTGGGATGTAGAATATCAGGTCCTGGGGACTGATCAACATTCAGCCCCATTAATTTCTCCAATGCTTACTAATTTCTTACTAATACGAATTTCCTTCACTTCCTCACACCCCCTCATCCATTGGATCTCTGATTCTGGGAGATTTCTCGTACCTTCCTCAGTGAAGACAAACACTAAGTAATCATTTAGCTTCACTGCCATTTCCCTATTCCTCATTATAAATTCTACTGACTCTAACTGTAATGGACCCACATTGGTCTTAGTCAAAAGTTTCATTTTTACCTACCTATCGAAGCTTTTGCAGTCTGTTTTGCTCGCTAACATTCAGATTCTATTCTCGATTCCTTTGTCAGTTGCTTAATCTTCCCTTGCTGTATTCTAAAATCCTCCCAATCCACAGATTTACCACTTTTTCTGGCAACTTGATAGGTCTTTTCTTTTAATCTTGTACAATCCTTTTTACCTCCTTTGCTACCCAAAGTTGACTAACATCACTTTTGGGTTTTTTGTGCCTTGCAGGAATGTATAGTTGCTGTAAACTCCATAATATTTCGTTAAAAGCTATCCATTGCCGATGTTACTGCCATACCTTTCAATGTATTTTTTCCAATCCACCTCAGCAAGGTTGCTCTTTGACCTTCATAATTGTAATTGCTCACATTAAGCATCATGCCTTCAAATTGAACTACCTCACATTGAAAAATAATGTAAAATTCCACCATATTATGGTCACTCATTCCTTACGTTTATTACGATTATTAATTAGCACTGTCTTTCATCACATTATTCTAGATCTATGATAGCCTATTCTGCAGTTGGTTCCTCAACATACTGCTCTAGAAAACCATGCCTAACATACTCCATAGCATTCGTTCTCAGTACTTTTACCCAGTCTATATGAAGATTGAAATCACCCATGATTACTGTATTACCCGGGCTACATCATTCTCTAAACTTCTGATTAATGCAACCGCCATCCCCCCCCACCCCACCCCACCTCCCCTAACCCGCCGCACACAGACTAACACGTCTGCTTGGTGGCATATAAACAACTTCTACCAATGTTTGCTGCCCCTTGCTGTTACTTAGTTCCACCAAAACAGATTTCGTTTTTCAGATCTGAGGCCTTCCCTTACCAATGCACTGATCTCATCCCTTATTAAAACTGCACTACTACCGCCGTTTCCTTTTTGCCTGTCCTTTGTAAATGTCGAATATGCTTGTATATTGAGTTCTCAGTCTTGGTCACCCTGTAGCCACGTTTCCATTATGATAGTTAGATCATACCCATTTACCTCTATTTGGGCCCTTAAATCATCTACCATGTAGTGAATTCAGCGTATATTCAGGTAGAGTGGCCTTAACCTTGCCCTGTTGACATTGTGCATTCTAGTTGATGCTCAACTTTGTTTCGCCTGCCTTCTAATGAAACTTGCTACTTTTCTACCTCCTGTTTCCAGCTTTACTACTTTCCAACTTGACCCTTTTTTTCAAATTCAAAATGAAACTGGATGGGCGCTTAAAGGAAGTGAACGTGCAGGGAAAAGGGGATTGAGCAGGGGAGTAGGACTGACTGAAGTGCTCCACAGATAGACAGCATGGTCTCTATGTGCCGAATATACTCCTTCCGTGTGGTAACTGACTCTATGACGCTGTCACTTTCTATGACTGTATGTTGGATATGTCTCCTGCTCCTGTCTGGAAAGATCCTGAGACATAGAAGTTCAAGGAAACTGTGACCTTAACTGCCACTGACAGCTCCGTCCTCAGCCTGTTGTGAGGCTCCAGGTTCTGTTGCAGGAGGGGAAACAGATCTGTGACAACCTCCTTATTGAATCAGTCACCTCACACACTGCTCCTGTGGTAGGTGTAGGCAGGAAAAGTACTCTTGAAAAAGCCTGGGAGGGTAGGGCAGAGCCCCCTTCTCCTCCCTCTTTACAGAGCTTCCTCTCCCTGCAGCCTCTGCTCCATTTGTTGGTCATGTTACAGACCCAGAGACACTGAAAGATTAAGATGCTGCTGGACGGAGAACCAATGCAGATCATTGAGCACAGGGGTGATGGGTGATTGGGATTTGGTGTGAGTTAGAATACAGGCAGCAGAGTTCTGGATGGGCTGTGGCTGTTTATGGAGATTTATAACTATGAGGGTGACCAAGATAGAATTGGAATAGTCGTCAGTGGATTTAACAAAGGAACAGGCGAGGGTTTATGCAGACGATGGACTGAGGCAGAGGTGGAGACGAATAATAGTACAGACGTTGTTCTATGCAGGCTTGGCGATGGAGATAATATGGAGATGAACTCAACTCTAGTTGAAATAGAACACCAAGGTTGTAAACAGTCTGGTTCAGCCGCAGATATTGGCCAGGGTGGGGTATGTGTTTCACAGATAGGGGATAGAGTTTGTGATGGAGGCAAATGACCCTGGCTTCAGTCCTGCAAAATTTACATTACAGAGCAGTATTTCTGTGAAACAGGCTTCACAGATCAGCTGGCTGGAAATCGAGATGGCAACAGTAGCAAAGATGAGAGAGTAAATGACAAGAACTGTAATACAGTTAGCAATGGTTTACAGAGCTAATAGCCGGAGGTAGAGATTAACCAGGAATAATAACAGCAGCAAGGAGAGCAGAGTAAATGGAATGAACAGTTATGTGGGTAAATATAGTTTATATAATTAATAGCTGTATAAAGTAACTTACCAGGGACACCAACAATAGCCAAGAGGGATAGTAAATGTATTGAATAATCTCAAGTGAATGTACGATCGTTCGTCTAATGGGTATAAATCATAATATGTAGAAAGAAGGTAAAGATCGGAGGAGAAACTCCTGTCTATTGTTGTAACATTCCAATCTATTGTTCTCAGATTATGATCCATTGTTGTCACATTACTATCTATTGTTCTTAGATCCTGCTCCATGTTGTAACATTCCAGTCTATTATTCTCTGATTCTGAACTATCCTCTCTCACTCTCTCTGATGCCGCTGATCCCTGTTAGTGCCAGAGGTGATGCTCCCGCTAACACTATGGGAAAATACATTGAAAGGAGTCCCTTATTAATAGAAGACAGAAAGGCTCCAGTGACACAATTAGGGTCCATGGAGACTGACATTAATTGCAGTCACTGAACAAATAGGTTCAGTCAACCCCTTTCAATCCAGCAATTGTTGTACCACAATAAACTAGACCATTTACCCAATCTGGATGGGATGGGTGAGGAATGCTGAGGGAGGGAATGCTGGGAATAGCATAGAACATAGAACATTGAACAATACAGCACAGTACAGGCCCTTCGGCCCTCTATGTTGTGCCGAACCTTTAACCTACTCTAAGATCAAACGAACTGCCGACCCTTCATTCTAATATCATCCATGTACCTATCTCAGAGTCACTTAAATGTCCCTAATGTATCTGCGTCTACTACCACCGCTGGCAGCGCATTCCACGCTCCCACCACTCTCTGTGTAAAGAGACATCTCCCCAAAACCTTCCTCCAATCACCTTAAAATTATGCCCCCTGTGATAGCCCTTTTCCCCCTTGGAAAAAGTCTCTGGCAATCCACTCCATCTGTGCCTCTCATCATTTTGTACCCCTCTATCAAGTCACCTCTCATCCTTCTTCGCAGATGCACTGCCCATCATCTTCCAATCCTCCTTGGATATGGGAGTGATGACAGAGGACTAGAGGGTTGTAAATGTTATACACTGTAACAGAGATGGAGTAAACCCTATATTTACTGACCAGTCAGTTTAATGTATCTGATTGGGAACTTTCTCGAGTTTACAACCCAGGACAAAAGTATTCGTTGCTTGAGAAAAACAAAACAATGGACAATAAATGACAAGCAGCAAGCATATGGTAAGACAAGCCATGTCTGGTAAACGTCAACTGCAACGTATATTTAGATAGTGCCTTTAATGTAATAACACATTCCAAGGTGCTTCACAGGAGCCTCATGAAGTAAAGTATGACACGATATGCAGCAGGAGATATGAGGTCAGATGACCAATAGCTTGGTCAAAGAGGAAGCTTTTCAGTAGCGTCTTAAGGGAGGAAAGTGAGGCGGAGAGGCAGTGACAGTGGTGTAGTGGTAATGTCACTGAACTAGTGATCCAGAGGTTTGGGCTAATTCCCTGTGGACATGTGTTCAAATCCCACCATAGCAGTTGGTGGAATTTAAAATTCAAGTAATTAATACATTGAATTGATAAATAAAAATCTGTAATTGAAAGCTGGACTTAGTAATGTTGCCATGAAATTATCATCGAATTTTGTAACAATCTATCTGATTCACTACTGTCCTTTAGGGAAGGAGATCTGCCATCCTTACCGGATCTGGTCTACATGTAACTCAATGTGGTTCATATTTAACTGCCCTATGAAATAGTCTAGCAAGCCACTCAATTGCCAGGGATAATTATGGATGAACAGCAAATGCTGGTTTTGCAAACGACGCCCACAACCCGTAAAAATGAAAAAAGGTGTAGGAATGATATTCCACAGCGTTAAATGAGAGTCGCTATCTCGTCAAGGGCATAGGTCTTTGTGTCAACATTCTTTGGAGTGAGAATGTGAAGTTTCATGTTCACGTATCTAAACAACTGTTGTTGTTTCTAAAATGTCATATCTTTTAATTGCTTACTCTATGATTCGAACATGAGAATTACAATAAATAATGAGACAGCACTCAAAACTCAAATTAAACACCAATTCAGTAAATTCAGTAGGAATACTACTAGTTAACAATTATACAAAATCCCCATTCGCAATGCACCTGTTAGAAATACACCCATTAGTCACAAACATGTTGCAAGAAGTCATCAATACATGAGCATTTACCTCCCTACTAATCGTTCAGTAGCTGACCAAGCTCCTCGGCCTTAACACTGAATAGCTATTTGCAATGTTTTTTTGCACCTTCCATACCAAGGCGGCTGGATTGTCTCATTGACAAGATCACACTGTCCTATGCAAATCCACCATAAGATGCAATTGTGCAATGAGACGTCCATTTTTTTGTTCAGACTATGATATGCGAGACTGCCTTGATGGTGAGCATGTGTTTGCATTTCCTTCAGTAATTTCATCACCCTTGTGGATGTTACAGATGCCTCAGGATTGTTATCATCACAAACAACAACAGCTTTGCTCCCTGGTCACACACACATTTTAAACCTCATGACAATTAAACAATCCAAATCGCTTACATTCCTGACGTCTGACAAACTGTTGCTTAGAGAATTTCTAGTGTATTTGCATTTCAAAACAAGACAGACTCTGACATCATCAATCAATGACAATTTGTGATACTCTCACAGTTTTTCAAGACACTTTGGAAAACTTAGACCAGCTGCATTAACATTTTTAAAACCTGTTCAGTCATGCCAATCTCTTATATTCCTTTTTACAGACAACATGGCTGCTGGGTTTTGTGCATGTGAAGTTTCTGTTAAGTTCTAACTTGACTTCAAAGTGAAATGGATCTTTGAAGCATGTCTCTTAATTTGTTTTGATGTGATATTTACGACTGTTCTGCTTACTGTTAAACATTCCACAGACCAAAAGAGGTTTCTTCCACTAGTAACTCTGTTAATGTGTAATGAGAACAACTTGTAGCTGTCAACAGGTTATTTTAGCTTCGAAAAGCCCTTTTGGCCTTCACTATGCAGACTAGTCTGTTTCAGTCGCTTTTTTCTGTACACCTGTAGACTACAAAGGGCAACCCAAGGGGTTTGGGACGGGGAACAAATGCTGGCCTTGTCAGTGTGACTCACATCCCATGAAAAGAATCCGGGATATCGGTCAGCCAACACAGAACAGGCCATTCCATCCAGCTGTTCCAGGAAAGAAAACCATTCTCACCTGTCATAGGTCGGACAGCAAAGCCTAGACCATTCCAGCCATCTGATCAGGGATAGAAAAGCATTCTCACCTGTCACAGGAAAGACAGCAGAGACCAGGCCATTCCATCCATCTGATTCGGTACAGAAAACCATTCTCACCTGTTACAGGTCAAACGGCAGAGAAAAGGCCATTCCATCTATCTGATCTCGGATAGAAACCATTCTCACCTGTTACAGATTAGACAGCAGAGACCAGGCCATTCCATCCATCCGATCCAGGATAGAAATCCATTCTCACCTGTCACAGGTCATGCAGCAGAGACCAGGCCATTCCATCCATCCGATCCAGAATACAAAGCTATTCTCACCTGTCACAGGTCGGATGTCTGCATATTCTATTCTGATTTTGTGTTGCATTTGAACTACCACTCCTCAATAAATATCTTGTGACTCTTGGACCTCCTTTTGGATAATCTGTGACAATTAATCAGATCTTAAAGTAGCGTCGGAGAGGGATCACTGAGGTCGGGATCATAGGCTTCATTCACTTGGTTTGAGAGAAATGATAATCTCAGTTGGCGATGAGTGATCATCGCTGGGACCAGGTAGGAAACTCTGAGACAGAGAGAGAGATTACACGAGGTGAAATATGTGTTATTATTGCTTAGAGCGAGTAGGGAACCTTGAGAGGAACTTGGAATAAATAAAGCCAGAAGTACACTGTCGTTAGCATATCACAGGGAAAAGATGATCAGTGGCGTGGAAGAGAAAAACAGTCACGCCTGGAGTAACGGACTTCCTAATGGTTTTCCAGGAATCCAGTGGGTGTTACGACTATCCTTCTCACTGTTTATTAACTTTCCAGAGTTTCCCGCCATCTGAAAACTTTAACATTATCCCTTCTGTACACAAGCCGGTACTATTAATATACAGCAACAATGACCCTAGGGAACCCCACTGTGTACTTCTCTCCAGACTGAACAAAAGCCATTCTCCACGACTCTCTGTTTTTTGTTACTTAGCTAATTTCCTGCATGATGGTATTGAAAATAAATGACTGCAATTTATGTAGCGACTTTCATGACCACTTCATGTCCCAAAAACGATTTACAACCAATGAGTACTTATTGAAGCCAAGTCTCTCCAGTAATTTAGGAAACAGGACAGCCAATTTCTGCACAGACAAATCAGGTAAGTAGCAATGTGATAATGATCAGCTTTTTTTATGTCGATTGAAGGAGAAATGTTGAACAGGACACCGGGAATAATTCCCCTGTTCTGCTTCGAAATACTGCGTTGGGAACTTTAACATCCATCTGAGAGGGAAGACGGGAGCTTGGTTTAACGTTTCATTCGAAAGACAGCACCTCTGAAAGTACAGACCCACCTCAGTACTGTGACTGCAGCGTTAGCCTTTATTCTTGCGATCATGTACTACAGTGACACGTGATCCTAGAAGCTTGTGACTGAAAGGGGAGAGAGCTACAAACTGAGCCACGGCTGACCTTGACACTTTCAACCCATGTATTGCTAATCTGGTAACACAGCTGTTATGTGGTACTTTATCAAATGCCTGTTGCGAGGATAGGAATATTGGGAAAGTACAGGCATGAGCAATCATAGAATCATAGAAACGTATTGCACTGAAGGAGGTCATTTGGTCCATGAAGTCGGTGCTGGCCTTTTTGGAGAACTTCCAGCTAGTCACACATTCTGGCTCTTACTCAGATCCTTCCATGAATGTCCTTAAGATATTTATCCACATCCCTTTTGGAATTTAATGTTGAATCCCGATCCTTCAGCCGATCAAACAATACATTGCAAATGCAAAACACCCATTGAATGAAAAAAAGTCCCGTGTCACCTCTGCTTCTTTTGGCCAATCACCATAAATCTTTGTCCTCTGTTAACGGCCCCTCAGTGACTGGAAACAGTTTTACTTTATTTAATTTATCCAAATTCTTCATAATGTTAAACATCACTATCAGATCTCCTTTTAAATTCCCCTGCTCTAAGGAGAACAATCCCAGTTACATAACTGTTATCCATCGTCCTGTAAAAGATCCAGTAAAACTTTTCTGTCCCCTCTCCAAACGTTTCATATCCTTCCTAAAGTGTGGTTCCCAGGATTAGACACAGTTCTCAAGGTGGAGCCGAACTAATATTTTCTATAGTTTTAGCATAACAACCTGACTTGTGCACTCTGTCTCTCTGTTAATGAAGCCTCCAAGTTTATTTGTTTTCTCATCTGCTTGTTAGCTGTCCAGTTAGCTGCAAGGGTTTTGCACAAACACCCCAGGTCTCTCTGTTATTCTCACCACCTTTTGCATTGTGCCATTTAGCTTATATATCTCTCCTCATGCATCCACATACTGCTCATCATCACCTTCTCAAGGGCAATCAGTGATAGGCTCTAAATGCTGGCATATCCAGCGACACCCACATCCCATGAAAGGAAATAAATAAATAAAATCTTCCCACAATGTATCACCTCACACAGCTGTCATGCCAATTAAATATTAGGGAAATTGAAGCCAGTGTTTTTAAACCCCACATCAAACGTTTCCACACTACAGCCTCCATCCCTCTCCTTGGTAACTGTCTGAGACTGAACCAAACTGCTCACAACCTGGTGTCATTGTTAACCCTGCGATGAGCTTCCTGCCAAATATTCATGCTAACTCTAAAACCGCATATTTCCACCTCTGTATCATCGCCCAACTGTGCGCGTCCCAGCTCCTCTGCTGCTGAAACATTCACCCTGGCCTGTGTTACCTGTAGACTTGACTATTCCAAAACACTCCAGGCTTGTCTCCCACATTCTACCCTCTATAAACTTGAGGTGATTCAAATCACTGCTGCCCATGTCCTAACTCACACCAAGTCTTGTTCACCCGTCACTTCCTGCACTCATTAACCTACATTGGACCCTGGTCAGCGACACCTCAATGTAAAACTCTCAGACTTCTTTTCAAATCCCTCATTGGCTCACACCTCCCTATCTCTGTAATCTCCTCCAGTTCTACAAGCCTCCAAGTTATCTGCATTCATCTAATTCTGGCCTCTTGAGCATGCCCGAGTTTAATGAATTATCATTGATGGCCGTGTCTTCAGCTGCTGAGGCCTTACGCTCTGGAAGAGAAGAGCAGAACTTCTTCAAGGTAGGCATTCCTGGAAGAGAAGTAGCAGTAAATTAAACACTAAATTAAAAGTAAAATACCGCGGATGCTGGGACTCTGCAATGAGAAAAGCAAGTGCCGGAAATACTCAGCATATCTGGCAGCATCTGTGAGAGAGAAAAAGAGTTAACGTTTCAGATCTGTGACCGTACATCAGAACCGGTAAACGTTAGAAATGTAGCATACTTCGAGCAAGTGAAAGAGGGGAAGGGGGGAGAAGAACAAAAAGGAAGGACAGTGATGGGGCGGCGAGGGGAGAGATTAAATGACAGACTGTTACATTTCTACCGTTTGCAAGTTCTGATTAAGGGTCACAGACCTGAAACATTAACTCTGTTTCTCTCCACAGATGCTGTTAGACTTGTTGAGTATTTCCAGCACTTTCTGTTCTCACCCCTAAGCTCTGGAATTCTCTTCCAAAACCCGAAGTAGAGTAAGTGGCACAGTGCCCAGTTTTAGGTAATATTGCTTGTACTAAATTATTAAATACAATATAGAGTAGAGTTAATGAGTGACTGAATTTTAAGAGATCTTAGAGTTGATCTGTTTCAAAAATTTAGTGTACTTTACATTTAACATTTCACTTAATTTTAAGCTGAACTTGTAGTTTCTGACATAGTCTGTTTGTAGCAGCTGGACAGTTAATTGATGCTCAGGTGAAGCAGCGATTTACTTGTACTTCTTTCAATGTAGTATACTGTATTCGCTGCTCACAGTGTGGTCTCCTCGACATTGGGGAGACCAAGCGGAGACGGGGTGACTGCTTTGCGGAACATCTCCGCTCAGACCGCAAGCAGGACCCTGAGCTTCCAGTTGCTTGGCATTTCAACACTCCGCCCTGCTCTCATGCTCACATCTCTGTCCTGGGATTGCTGCAGTGTTCCAGTGAACATCAACGCAAGCTTGAGGAACAGCATCTCATCTGCCAATTAGGCACACTAGAGCCTGCCGGACTGAACATAGAGTTCAATAATTTCAGAGCATGACAGCCCCCCATTTTACTTTCATTTTTAGTTACTTTTTCTTCTTTTTTTTAACATTCTTTTTTACATTTTTACAATTTTTTTTTGCATTTATTTCATTTCATCTTAGTTTCTTCAGTTTAATTACGCTGTTTTTTTCAGGTTTGCACTTGCTGCTGTTCAATATTCAGTGCATTAATACCTAATCTGTATTAATGCTTTGTCTTTCAACACACTATTAACATATTGTCTGCCTTTGCTCCATGTCCGTTTGGTCAGCTATGTGGCCTAGTCCAATCTACACCTCCTTTGTTATCTCTTGCCCCACCCTCGCCTCACTTGCATATACCCTGTGACTTTTCTAACATTTGTCAGTTCGGAAGGGTCGCTAACCCGAAACGTTAACTCTGCATCTCTTTTCACAGATGCTGCCAGACCTGCTGAGTGGTTCCAGCATTTCTTGTTTTTATTTCAGATTTCCAGCATCCGCAGTATTTTGCTATTATTAAATTGATGCTCAGTGTCAGCTTGGATTATGAAAATGTCTTAATGAGAGAAATCAGCGAATCATAGTAAATGGCTGTTTTTTCAGACTTGAAGGTAGTAGATAGTGATGTTCCACAAAGGGAAGTTTAGGGAACACTGCTTTTATATACAACTGAAACACGACATTGAAAGGCTAACAGAATGGGCAGACCAGTGGAAGACTGAACTGAAATCAGAGAAATGTGAGGTGATGCACATTTAGAAGAAGATATAGAGAGAGCAATATAAACTTAACATCACAGATTAGAAGGGTGTGCAGGAACAGAGGGACTTGAGGATCATATGCTTAGATCTTTGATGCTGCAGGACATATTGAGAGAGTCGTTAGAAAAGCATTTGGGATCTCGGGCTTCATAAATAGAGGTAGTGAGTACAGAAGAAGGAATGTTATGCTGAAACTTTATAAAGCTCTGGTTGGACCCCAACTAGAGTATTGCATCCAGTTTTGTTCACCACACTTTAAGGATGATGTGACGCTCTTGGACATGGTACAGAGAAGATTGACCGGAATGGTTCAAGGGATGTGGGATTTTACTTACAAGGGATTGTTTTCCCTGGAGGAAATGAGATTGAGGTGTACAAGGTTATGATAGGTTTAGATAAGGTGGACAAAGAAAACTGTTCGCATTAGTTGATGATACAAGGACTAGAGATAACGTTTGGGCAAGAGATGCAGGGGGGATGCGAGGAAGGACATTTTTATCTACCGGGTGGTAAGGAGTGGTGGAAGCAGGAGCAATGAACGATTTCAATAGCATTTTGGATAGACACCTAAGGGAAATAAACGTGCAGGAATACGAGAACAGAACAAGGGACCCCGCTTTTATTCACATTGTAGGGCATCTGCCATGTATTTGCCCACTCACCCAACTTGTCCAATTAACATTGGAGCCTCTTTGTATCCTCCTTACAGCTCACTTGCCGCCGCAGCTTTGTGTCATTTGCAAACATTGAAATGTTACATTTAGTTCCCTCAGCCAAGTCATTAATGTATATTGTGAAAAGCTGGGGCTCAAGCACTGATCCCTGCCGTATCCCACTAGACACTGTCTGCCACCCGGAACAAAATACCTGTTAATTCCTCCTCTCTATTTCCCATCTGTCAACTAATTCTCAATCCATGCCAGTATATTACCCCAATCCCATGTGCTTTAAGTTTTCAAAATGACCTTTTATGTGGGGCCTTATCAAAAACCTTCTGAAAATCCAAATACAGCACATCCACTGGTTCTCCCTTATCTATTCTACCAGTTACATCCTCAAGAAACACTAGTAGATTTGTTAAGCGTGATTTACCTTTCGTAAACCCATGCTGACTTTGCCCAATCCTGTTTATGCTTTCCAACTGTTCTGCTATCATGTCCTTTATGATAGATTGTAGCATGTTCCCCATTACTGATGGAAGGCGAACTGGTCTGCAATTCCCTGCTTTTTATTCTCTCCCCGCATTTTTAAATAGTGGAGTTACATTTGCCACCCTCCAGTCTGTAGAAACTGCTCCAGAGTATATAGAATTTTGAAAGATGACCACAATTGCAACCATTATTTATAGGGACACTTCTTTTAGTACTCTGGGATGTAGATTATCAGGCCCTCGGGATTTGCAGCCTTTATTTAGAGATACAGCACTGAAACAGTCCCTTCTGCCCACCGAGTCTGTGCCGGCCATCAACAACCCTTTATACTAATCCTTCATTAATCCCATATTCCTTCCACATCCCCACCTTCCCTCAATTCCCCTACCTATACTAGGGGCAATTTATAATGGCCAATTTACCTACCAACCTTTAACCACATTAATTTACCTAGCACTATGTTTTTATTTCTTACAATGATTTCCTTCAGTTCCTCTCATTCGACTCTTGGTTCACTAACATTTCTGGGAGATTATTTGAGTCCTCCTTTGTGATGACAGAACCAAAGTATGTGTTTAATTGTTCCGCCATTTCTTTGTTTCCCAATATAATTTTCCCCGTTTATGACTGTAAGGGATCTGCATTTGTTTTCACTAATCTTTGACTATTCACATATTTGTCGAAGCTTTTACAGTCAGTTTGTACGTTCCCCGCAAGTTTACTCTCATACTCTATTTTCCCCCGCTTAATCAACCTCATTGTCCTCCTTTGCTGAATTCTAAACTGTTCCCAATCCTCAGACTTGCTGCTTTTTCTGACAGTTTTATCTGCCTCCTCTTTGGATCTAAGACTATCTCTAATTTCTTTTGTAAGCCACGGTTGAGCCACCTTTCCGGTTTTATTTTTGGGTCGGGAATTTATAATTGTTGTAATCATGCACACTTTCTTTAATTATTATCCATTGCCTATCCACCATTAACACTTTTAGTAAAGTTTCCCAATCTACCATAGCCAACTCTCAACTCGTATCTTTGTAGTGTCCTTCATTTACATTCAGGACCCTAGTTTTGATTTCAACTACTTCACTGTCCATCTTAATGAAGAATTCTATCATGTTATGGTCGCTGCTCCACATGGGGCCTCGAAGAACAAGATTATTAATTACTGCTTTCTCATTGCACAATACCCAGTCTATGATAACCTGTTCAATTATTGGTTCCACAAAGTATTGGTCTGATAAAACGTCAAATGCACACTCCTGAAAATTCTCCTCCACAGTAGTATTGATAATTTGGTTTGATCAATCTATATGCAGATTAAAGTCACCCATGATTACAGTTGCACCCTTATTGCATGAACCTCTACTTTCCTGATTAATGTCATCCTTTACATCTGAACTACTGTCTGAGGGACTATAGACAGCCCCCATCAACGTTTTCTACCCATTGGTGTTCCTTAGCTCCACCCATACAGATTCCACATCACGATTTTCTGATCCAATATCCTTCCTGACTATGGCTTTGATTTCCTCTTTTACTAACAACGCTACCCCACCTCCTTCACTTTTAGTCTGTCCTTCCTAAACATTCAATACCCCTGGATGTTCAGTTCCCATCCTTCGTCACCGTGCAGACATATCTCAGTAATAACAATTATATCTTAACGGTTTATACCTATTTGCGCTGTTAATTCATCTACATTATTGTGAATGCTCTACGCAATAAGACACAATGCATTTAGACATGTCTTTTTTAACATTGTTAGTCATCTTAGCTTTTTTTCTGCACTATGGCCCCAGTGGTGTCTGCCATTGTTTTCTCTGCCTTCCACTTTTGCTTCTTACCTTTATGTCTTTCATTTCTATCCTTGTTTCCCCCTCCTCTGTTTCTCTGCTCAGATTCCCATCCCGCTGTCATTCCAGTTTAAGCCCTCACCGACAGCACTAGCAAATATCCCATCCCTCACACCCCGCCGTAACTCCCCAAATTTAGCTTCTGGGACCTCATCCTTATTTTAACCAATGTCGTTGGTACCAATATTTACCACGACAACTGGCTGCTTGCCCAATCCCCTTAGAATTCTCTACAACAGTTCAGAGACATCCTTGACCCTAGCACTAGGGAGGCAGCATACCATCCTTGTGTCTCTTTTGCGGCCTCAGAAACGCCTGTCTGTTCCCCTTCCGATTGAATCTCCTATCACTATAGCTCTGCCACTCTCTTCATCTCCTCCTGTGCAGCAGAGCCACCCATGATGTCATGAACTTGGCTATTGTTGATTTTCCCTGAGCCATCTACCCCAACAAATTACACAGCGGTATATATTTTTGAGATGGGGAAGGCTACACGGTACTCCTGCACTACTTGACTTCCTCAACTCTGCCTGGTGGTCACCCATTCCATTTCTGCCTTTGCAGCGTTTGCCTGCGATGTGACCACCACGCAAAACGTGTTTTCCACAACGATCTCAGAATCGTGGATGTTCCACAGTAAATGCACGTGCAGCTCCAGCTCTGCAATGCGGGTAGCCACTAGCACAAGTTGGATACACTTCCTGCACACCTCAGTTTCTAGCTCAGTTTCTGGTCAATGGTAACTCTTCGGATGCTGACAGTGAAGAATTTAGCCATGGTAATGCTAAGGTTAGATTCCCTCGAGCTTGAGATGGTAACTTCCTGGCACGTGACTGGCACGAATGTTACTTGCTACTTCTCAGCCCAAGCTGGATGTTGTCCAGTTATTTCTGCATCTGGACATGGGTTGCTTCAGTATCTGAGCAGTCACGAATGGTGCTGAACATTGTGCAATCATCAGCGAACATCCCCACTACTGACCTTATGATTGAAGGGAGATCATTGATAATGCAGCTGAAGATGGTTGGGCCTAGGACACTACTTTGAGGAATTCCTGCAGTGATGTCCTGGAACTGATATGATTGACCTCCAACACCCACAACCATCTTCCTTTGTGCTAGGTATCACTTCAACCAACAGAGAATATTCCCCCTGATTCCTATTGATTCCAGTTTTGCTAGGGCTACTTGTTGCCTTACACGGGGAAATACTGCCTTGATATCAATGACATTCACTCTCTGCTCACCCCTTGAGTTCAGCTCTTTTATCCGTGTTTGATACAAGGCTGTAATGGGGTAAGGAGCTGAGTGACCCTGGCGGAACACAAACTGAGCGTCACTGAACAGGTTATTGCTAAGCACGTGCTGCTTGATATCACATCGAGCGAATCGAATTGGCTTAAGTACGGCATCTGTGATGCTGGGCACCACAGGAGCATGACGACATGGATCATCAACTCGACACTTTTGGTTGAAAATTGTTGCAAATGCTTCAGACATATCTTTCACAATGATGTGTTGGCCCCCCCCCCCCATGATGGAGGATGGGGATGTTTGTGGATTCACATCCTTATGTTAGTGGATTAATTGTCCACCACCATTCACGGCTCGATTTGGCATGACTACAGAGCTACAGGGCTACAGACTACAGATCCGTTGGCTATGGGATCGCTTAGCTCTGTCCATCACATGCGGCCTCCGTTCTTTTGTATGCAAGTAGTCATGTGAAGTAGCTTACCCAGGTTGACACATCATTTTGAGGTATACCTGGTGCTGCTCCTAGCATGCCCTCCTTCACTCTTCATTTAACCACAGTTGGTACCCTGGCTTGGTGGTAATGGTAAACTCGAGGATATGCCGGGCCATGAGGGTACAGATTGTGCTTAACTAAAATTCTGCTGATGCTGATGCTGATGATGATCCACAGCGCCTCATCGGTGCTCAGTTTTGAGTTGCTGACTCTGTTTGAAATCTATCCCATTTGGCAAGGTGAAAGTGCCACCCAACAGGATGAAGGGTATTCTCAATGTGAAGACAGGACTTTGTCTCCACAAGGACTGTGTGCTGGTTACTCCTAACAATGCTGTCATGGACAGATGTATCTGAGACAGGCAGATTGGTGAGGACGAGGTCAAACAGATTATTCCCTCTTGTTGGTTCCTTCACCACATGCCACAGACCCAGTCCAGCAGCTATGCCCTTTAGAACTTGGTCATCTTGGTCAGTAATAGTGCTACCGAGTCACTCTTGCTGATGGAAATTGAAGTCCCCACCTAGAGTGCATTCTGTATCCCTGCCAGCCTCAGTGCTTCGTCCAATTGGTATTCAACATGGAGAAGCCCTGATTCATAAGCTGATGGAGGTCAGTAGGTGGCAATCATCAGGAGGTGTTGTTGCTCATGTCTGACCCGATGCCAAGAAACTTCATGGGGTCCCGAGTGAAGGGTCTGTCCTGCCGCTGGGAGAGGACATACTGGGGATGGTGATGTTGGTGTCTGGGGCATTGTCAGATATGTTTTGGTGAATATGACGATGTTTACTGCTGCTTGACTCGCCTGTGGGACAGCTCTTCCACCGTTGGCACAAGCCCTCAGATGCGAGGTAGGAGGACTTTGCAGCGTCGACAGGTCCGGGTTTGCCTTTGTCTTTTCCAATCCTTAAGTGACTGCTGGGTGATCCCTCCAGTTTCTATGGTTTTCTTCTATTTTGTATCCGTTGAGAACAACTGAGCACCTTGCTAGGCCATGTTAGAATCAGCCGCATTGCTGTCGGTCGGGAGTCGCATGTTGGCCAGACCAGGATGGTAGATTTCCTTCCCTGAAGAGACATTAGGAAACCAAATGAGTTTTCACAATAATCACCAGTGGTTACGGTTAGAATAAATATTTCAATTCTAGATTAATTGAATTCAAATTTCACCATCTGCCTTGGTGGGATTCGAACCCATGTCCCCAGAACTTATCATGAGTCTTTGGGCTACTAGTCCAGTGGTATTACCACTGCACCACTGCCTCCCTGTGGTTCAGTTTCAGGGCAGGCAGAGCTTTAACAGTGGTCTAATTCCCTCAGAGCCCCTACTCACACCTTCCAACTCCTTACCGTATCTTGTCTTTTCTGACTGTAATTCATTTCGGTCCAGTATTCATTCTCATTTTCTCTACATCTAATGTACAGTGTCATTGCCTTCTGTTCCCAGAGTAACTGATTGTGCAGGATGCAAACCTTCGCCTAACTACCTTCACTTTCTTTCTGTAACTTATCCACCTGTTCCTGTAATTCTTTGCGTGTGTTTTATTTCACTGTGAGGTGCACAGATGATCGCCACTGCCCAATTTATCTCAGCCCTTTTTACTTTAGCTTACTTAATTTTTCTGGATGATGTCAAAGGTTCTCCCGAGAATGGAATCGTAAACCCAACTGGACTCCTCTAAAGTCCTGAGCATCTCTGTTACTCCAGGCATGACTGTTTTTCTCTGCTAAGCTACTGATCAACTACTCCCTGTGATATGTGAACGACATTGTACTTCTGGCTTTATTTATTCCAAGTTCCTCTCAAGTTCACTACTCCCTCTTAGCAATGATCACACAAATGTCACTGGGTGTAAACTCACTCTCTCTGTCCAAAGTCTCTTACCTGATCCCAGCGATGATCACTCATGTCCAACTGAGATTATCATTTCTCACAAACAAAGTAAACCATGCCAATGATCCCGACCTCTGTGATACATCTCCTAAACCACTGTAAGATCTGATCAAGTGTCACAGATTATCCAAAAGGAGGTCAAGGAGTCACAAGCAGTTTATTGAGAAGTGACAGTTCAAATACAACACATAATCTGAATAGACAATGTAGACATTCGACCTGTGATAGGTTAGAATGTTTATTTTCTATTCTGGAATCTTTTAACGGTGTATGAGTATCGCTGACAAGGCTAGCATTTGTTCCCCATCCCAAATCGCCCTTGAGTTTCCCTTTGCTGTCCACAGGTGTACTCAAAACTGAGTCAACGTGACCAACATGCATTGTGAAGGCCCAAAGGGCGTTTGCCAGCTAAAGTAGCCTGTTAACAGCTACAAGCTGTGTTTATTAACGATTCACAGAGATACTAGTGGAAGAAAACACTTGCAGTCTGTGCAATGTTTAACAAAAAGCAGAACAGTCATAAATATCACATCAAAACCTTTAAGAGACAGACTTCAAAGTTCCTTTTCACTTTGATGCCAAGTTAGGACTTTACAGAAGTTGCACATACACAAAAACCTGCAGTCATGTTGTCTGAAAACACGAAGGTAAGAGATTGGCATGACTGAACATGTTTTAAAAGTCTAAGTCAGCTGGCCAAAGATTTACAAAGTGTCTTGAAAAGCTTAGAGAGTGACACAAACTGTCATTGATTGATGATGTCAGAGTCTGTCTTGTTTTAAAATGCAAATCAACTGGAAAATATCGAAGCAACATTTTGTAACAAGTCATAAATGTAAGGGATTTGGATTGTTTAATTGCCCTGCGGTTTAAAATGTCGACGTGACCAGGAGTGAAAGCTGCTGTTGTTTGTGCTGATAACAATCCTGAGGTGATGAAATTACTGAAGGAAATGTAAGCATATGCTCACCATTGAAGTCGCATGGGGTCCAGGGTGTACTTGAAGTCGCATGGGGTCCAGGGTGTACTAGCTAAATTGATAAATAACGAGCTGGGCAACAGGAGACAGAGAGTAGTAGTGGAAGGGAGTTTCGCAAAATGGAGACGTGTGACCAGTGGTGTTCCACAGGGATCCGTGCTGGGACCACGGTTGTTTGTGAGAAACATAAATGATTTGGAGGAAAGTATAGGTGGTCTGATTAGCAAGTTTGCAGACGACACTAAGATTGGTGGAGTAGCAGACAGTGAAGGGGACTGTCAGAGAATACAGCAGAATATAGATAGATTGGAGAATTGGGCAGAGAAATGGCAGATGGAATTCAATCAGGGCAAATGCGAGGTGATGCATTTAGGAAGATCCAATTCAAGAGTGAACTATACAATAAATGGAAAAGTCCTGAAGAAAATTGATGTACAGAGAGATTTGGGTGTTCAGGTCCATTGTTCCCTGAAGGTGGCAACGCAGGTCAATAGAGTGGTCAAGAAGGCATACGGCATGCTTTCCTTCATCGGACGGGGTATTGAGTACAAGAGTTGGCAGGTCATGTTACAATTGTATAAAACTTTGGTTCGGCCACATTTGGAATACTGCGTGCAGTTCTGGTCGCCACATTACCAACGGATGTAGATGCTTTGGAGAGGGTGCAGAGGAGGTTCACCAGGATGTTGCCTGGTATGGAGGGCGCTAGCTATGAAGAGAGGTGGAGTAGATTAGGATTATTTTCATTAGAAAGACGGAGGTTGAGTGGGGACCTGATTGAGGTATACAAAATCATGAGAGGTATAGACAGAATGGATAACAAGAAGCTTTTTCCCCGAGTGGGGGATTCAATTTCTAGGGGTCACGAGTTCAAAGTGAGCGGGGAAAAGTTTAGGGGGGATATTCGTGGAAAGTTCTTTACGCAGAGGGTGGTGGGTGCCAGGAATGCGTTGCCAGCGGAGGTGGTAGATGCGGGTACGATAGCGTCTTTTAAGATGTATCTAGACAGATACATGAATGGGCAGGAAGCAAAGAGATACAGACCCTTAGAAAATAGGCAACATGTTTAGATGGAGGATTGCCGCAGGCTTGGAGGGCCGAAAGGCCTGTTCCTGTGCTGTAATTTTCTTTGTTCTTTGTTCTAAGGAAGTCTGCATATCACAGTCTGAAGAAGGAAGTGGACGCCTCATTGGACAATTTTTGTTTTAGGTGGAATTTGATAAGACAGTTTGATCTTTTCAATGATACATCTAACCCAATTTGGTATGAAAGGTATAAAAATCATTGTAGATAGTTATTCAGTGATAAGATCGTGGAGCATGGTCGATTAGCAGGGAGGTAAATGCTCACTGGGTGATCATGCATGCATGACTCCGTGTAACATGTTTGTGACTAATGGGTAAATTCCTAACAAGTGCATTGCGAATGGAAATGTTCTATAATTGTTAACTAATGGTATCCCTATAGTATCTCGTAGAGTCATTAGGGTTCAATTTGAGCTTTGAGTGCTGTCTCATTATTTCTTGCAATTCTCATGTTTGAACCTTAGAGAAACCAATCAAAAAAATGACAATTTAGAAAAGAACAATTGTATAGATATGTGGGCATGAGGCTGCACATTATCATTCCCAGGAATGTCAGCATAAGGAGGAGCTTGATCAGCTGCGTCCAGAGCTATCTCCTTGTTTAGATAACGACCGTTATAAAAAAAGAACTCTGAAATGTCATTCCTATACCTCTTTTTAAAAAAACAATTATGGGATGTGGGAGTCGTTGGCGAAGCCAACATTTATTGTCCATTCATAATTATCCTTGACAGCTGTGTGGCTTGCGAGACTATGTCAGAGGACCGTTAAAAGTAAACCACAATGAGTTACCTGAAACTAGATCAGTTAAGGATGGCAGATCTCCTTCCCTAAAGGACATTAGTGAATCAGATAGCTTGTTACAAAAATCGATGATAATTTCATGGCAACATTACAAAGTCCAGCTTTCAATTCCAGATTTTTATTTATCAATTCAATGTATTAATTAATGGAAATTTTAAATTCCACCAGTTGCTATGGTGTGATTTAAACCCATGTCCCCAGGTCATTAGACTGGACCTGTGGATTACCATTACAACACTGTCACTGCCTCTCCACCTCACGTTCCGCCCTGAAGACACAACATAAAACCTTCCTCTTTTGCCAAGCGAGTGGCCATCGGACATCATATCTCCTGCTGTGTCACGTGTCACAATTTATTTTATAATGCTCCGGTGAAGCACCTTCGGATGTTCTACGACATTAAATGAACGATATAAATATAAGTTTTTGTTGTTGCTGACTTCTACTAGGCATGGCTTGTCTTACCATACCCTTGCTGCTTGCTATTTACTCCACCTCTCCTTTTTCTTTAAACAGGGTGCAACATTTCGAACCCTCCAGTCCTCTGTCACGACACCCAAATCCCACGAGGATTGAAAGATTCTGGCCAGTGCATCTGCTATTGCCACCTTTCCATCCCTCAGCGCCACTCACACATCCCATCCAGAGGAGGTAAATGGTCTTGTTTATTGTAGTACAAAAAGTGTTGGATTGAAAGTGGTTAACTGAACCTGTTTGTTTAGTGACTGTAATTAATATCAACCTCCATGGATCCTAATTATGTCACTGGAGGGTTTTCCTCTTCTATTAATAAAGGACTCTTTTCAAAGTGTTATCCCATAATGTCAGTGGAACTATTAGCCCCAGCACTAACAGGGAACAGTGGCTCCAGAGAGAGAGGGAGGATAGATCAGAATCCGAGAACGGTAGATCGGAATGTCACAACAAAGTGTCAGAATCTGAGAACAATAGATTACAATATTACAACAATGAGTCAGAATCTGAGAACAGTAGTTTGAAATGTTATAACAATGAACAGGAGTTTATCCTCGAATATTCATTATATTTCTAAATGTTATGATCCGATGCCATTAGACTAAAGGATCCTCTCTGCACTTGAGCTTATTCAATACATTTACTATCCCTTCCTGGATATTACATGTATCCCTGTTACGTTTCACTATACAGTTGTTAATTATATAAAATATATTTACCTACATTACTGTTCCAGTAATTTACCCTGTCCTCCTTACTGCTGCTGTTATTGCTGGTGAATCTGTACCTCCAGCTATTAGCTCGCAAACCATTGCTAATTGTATTATTGCTCTTGTCATTTACTATTTCATGTTCGTTGCTGTTTTTGCTCATGGCAAGTCTCAATTTCCAGCCAGGAGATCTGTAGGCCCTGTTTCACTGAAATACTGCTCTTGCCATTTACATTTTGGGAACACAGAAGCCAGTGTCATTGGTCTCCATCACAGACTCCATCCCTCATCTGAGACATACATACCCCATTTTGGCTAATATCGGAGGCTGAACCAGACTATTTACAAACTCTGTGTTCTATTTAAACCTGAGGTACGTTCATCTCCATATTTGCTGCATCATCAATCCTGCCTACTACCACCTCTGTAAAATCACTTGCCTCCACCTCTGCCTCAGCCCATCTGCTGCATGAACCCTCATCTGTACCTTTGTTAAATCCACACTTGACTATTCCAATTCTACCCTGGTCACCTTCCCAGTTACAAACCTCCATAGACCACTGCCCATCCAGAACTCTGCTGCCTAGATTCGAACTCGCACCAAATTCTGATTACCCATCACCCTTGTGGTCACTGATCGACATTGGTTCCTGCTCTGGCAAGACCTTAATTTTAATTTTCTCATTCTTGCCTTTGAATCCTTCCATGACCTCACCCCTTCAATTCCTCTGTCCATATCCCATATCTCTGCAATCTTTTGCTTCAAGTATATTTCCTTGACCAGTTTCATAGTGAATTATCTTCCCTCTGTATCTCTCCCTGCTGATGACTTTCTGTTCTCCAGCACCACTGTTGCCCACTCTATGGAAGCCTGGATCCATAAAAGGGTGTGAGCTGAGCAGCCACCTCCGGCGTGGCGTGCACACTGTCCCATGCTGTGCATCGCTCTAGTCCGGGTGTACATTGTGTGCACTAGTAGCATGATGATTTGTGGAACATTACGTAAAACTGCCATTCCAGCAGCTTTGATGTACGGCTTTGAAACTTAGTCTGTGCATGTCCAGGGACCGCCTAAGTTCGCCAATCTCAGCTGAACATACATTCAACACCAAGAGGAACCCCCTCGTGTGTTATTTTAATGGCATCCAACTTAAAGGTATGGGCTTTTGACTTACTTCTGCTATTGCAAAGTTAGTGCAGGTACTGTGGAAGGTTTTCTGGAGGCTGTGTTGTGAGCTACTGCAGATATTCAGGGATGACAGAGGATCTGGTGACCCAACTCTGGTCCAGGTATGGGGACTGTATTCACAGTGTCTCTGAGTTTGTAACATGACCAACAAATGGAGCAGAGACTGCAGCGAGGGGAAGCTCTGTAAAGAGCGGGGAGGAGGGGGCTCTGCCCAACCCACACCGGGTTTTCCAAGAGGACTTTTCCTACTTACACCTAACCCAGGAGCAGTGTGTGAGGAGACTCTGATACAATAACGGGGTGGTCACAGAGCTGTATCACCTCCTGCAACACGACCTGGAGCCTCGCACCAGGCCAGGGACCGAGCTACTCGTAGCCGTTAAGGTCACGGTTTCATTGAACCTCTATGTATCTGGATCTTTACAGGCAGGAAAAGGAGCCATATCGAACACACAGTCAGAGACAGTGATAGTCATAGAGTCATTTAACACAAAAGGAGTACATTGGGCCCATCGCGTCCAGGTCGGCTCTCTGTGGAGTAATTTAGTCAAGCCTACTCCCCTGCACAATTCTCGGAGCCTTACAAGTTCACTTCCTTTAAACGCCTATCCACTTTCCTTTTGAAATTGGATGAAAGGATCAAATTTGAACGAAGTAAAGTTGGTAACAGGACGTAGAAAAATAGCAAGTGACATTAGAAGGCATGCAAAACAAAGGTGAGCATCAACTAGGTTTAGAATGTCGAATGACAAGACGACAATATTAAGGGCGCTCTGCCTGAATGCTTGCAGCATTCACAATAAGGTGGGTGTTTTAAAGGCACAAATAGAGGGAAATGGGTATGAACTAATTATCATAGCGGAAATGTGGCTACAGGGTGACCAAGACTGAGAACTCCATATACAAGCATTTCCGACATTTAGAAAGAGCAGACAAAAAGGAAATGGAGGTGGCGTTGCTCCTACAAAAAGTGATGGGATCAGTGCATTAGTAAGGTATCAGGTCTGAAGAGCAAAATGTGGAATCTGTTTGTATGGAGTTAAGAAGCAGAAAGGGGCAGCAAACATCGATAGTGTTTCTTTATAGGACACCAAACAGTAGTGGTAGTGCAGGGCATGGAATTAATCAGGGGATTAGAGAAGCATGCAGCATGGGTAATCCAGAAAGCACGGGTGAGTTTGACCTTCATACAGACTGGGTAAACCTAATTAGAAATAATGTTATGGGTGAAGAGTTTCTGGAATGTGTTAGCGATGGTTTTCTAAAGCAGTATGTTGAGGAACTGACGAGAGAACGGGAAATTTTAGATCTAATGCTATGTAATAAGACAGGGCTAATTAATAATCTTATTGTAAAATAACCTTTAGGGATGAATGACCATAATATGAATGAATTTTACATTATGTTTGAAAGTGAGGTAGTTCAATCTTAAGCCTGGGTGTTAAGAACAGAAGAAGTTATGAAGGTATGAGGGGGAAATTGACCGAGGTGGATTGGAAAAAAGATATGACAGTGCATAGGCAATGGATAGTTTACAGCAACTATACATTCCTTCAAGGCACATAAACCCCAAAAGGCAGTCAATCGTGGACAACAGAGGAAGTTAAGGATTGTGTATGATTAAAAGAAAAGTCCTATAAAGTTGCCATAAATAGGAGTAAACCTGGGGCTTGGGAGAACATTAGAATACAGCAAAGGAGGACGAAGAAACTGATTAAGGGAAAATAGAATAAGCTGGAAAATATGTAAAAAACGACTGTAAAAGATTCTATAGATACGTAAAAAGGAAACATTTGGCTAAATTAATGTGGATCCATTACAGGCAGAGTCAGGAGAATCTATAATGGAGAATAGCGGAATGGCAGAGAAGGTAATTGATTACTTTGCGTCTGTCTTCACTGAGGAAAATACAAGAAATTGCCCAGAATTATAGATCCAAGGGACGCGGGGGAATGAGGGATTGAAGGAAATTAGTATTGGTAAGAATGTTGGATTGGAGAATTAATGGGGTGGAAGGTTGTTAAGTCGCCAGGATGTGATGCTCTACCTCCCAGAGTGTTGAAAGGCAGCTATGGAGATGCTGGATGCATTGGTGATCATCCTCCAAAGTTCTATTGATTCAGGAGCGGTTCTTGCAGGTTGAACGGCAACAAATGGCACCCCACTATTTAACAAGGGAGGGAGAGAGAACATCGGGAATTACAGACCTGTTAGCCTTATATCAGTCCTTGGGAAAATGCTTTAATCTATTCTAAATGACGTGATGGACGGACATGTGGATAACAATGATCTGATTGGGCATAGGCAACATGGATTTAAGAATGGGAAATCATGTTTGATGAACCTGTGGAGTTTTTGAGGATGTTACAATCAAAATCGTAACAAGGATGTCAGTGGACGTGGTGGACTTGAATTTTCAGAAGGCGTTTGATAAAGTTCCCCACAGGAGGTTGGTTAGAAAAATTAAAGCACATGGAATAGGAGTTTAATATACTGGCATGGAATAAAATTATCATTCTCACGTTGGCAGGCTGTGACTAGTGGGGTACCACAGGGATCAGTGCTTGGGCCACAGTTATTCACAATATAAATCAATGATTTGGATGTGGGCACCAAATGTAATATTTACAAGTTAGCAGATGACTCAAAACTACGTGGAGATGTTTGTTGTGAGGAAGATGAAAAACGGCTTCAAGGGGATATGGACAGACTTAGTGAGTGGGCAAGAACGTGGCAGACCGAATATAATGTGGAAAGCTACGAGGTCATCCACTTTGATAAGAGGAATAGATGAACAGAGTATTTCTTAAATGATAAGATATTAGATAGTGTACATGTAGAAAGGGATCTGGGTGTCCTTGTCAATAAGTCAGTGAATGCGAACATGCAGGTGCAGCAAGCAATTTGGAAGGCTAATGGTATGTTAGCCTTCATTACAAGAGGATTTGAGTACAGGAGGAGTGAAGTCTTGCTTCAATTGTATAGAACCTTGGTTAACCCACACTTGGAGCATTGTGTGCAGTTTTGGTCCACTTACTTCAGGAGGGATAGCATTGCCATAGAGGGAGTGCAATAAAGGTTCACCAGACTTGTTCCTGGGATGGCAGGACTGTCCTATGAAGAGAGATTGAGGAAACAGGGCCTGTGTTCTCTAGAGTTTCGAAGAATGAGAGGTGATCTCATTGAAATTTATATAATAGGTAAAGGGATAGACAGGGGAGATGCAGCAAAGCTGCTTCCCCTGGTTGGGGAGTCTAGACCCAGGGGACACAATTTCCAAATAAGGGGGAATCCACTTAGGCAGAGCTTATGAGAAATGTCTTTACTCCAAGGGCTGTTAATCTTTGGAATTCTCTATCCAGAGGGCTGTGGAAGCACAGTCATTAAGTATGTTTAAAGCAGGGATTTACAGATTTCTAAATATGAATGACATATGAGGTGAGTGTGGGGAAAACGTAATGAAGTGGGAGATCAGCCATGATCATATTACATGGCAGGTCAGTCTCGATGGGCTGAATGGACTACTCCTGCTTTTATGTCCTTATGCTCCTATGTTCCTAAATCTTTGATTTGTCTCTGCTTCCACCACCCTCACGGGCTGTGAGTTCCAGGTCATTATGATCAACTGCTTATAAACGTTCTTCCTCATATTCCCTCTGCATCTCTTACCCAAAATCTTCAATCTGCGTCCCTTAGTCCTTGTTTAATCATAAGATCATAACATCATAAGAACTAGGAGCAGGGGTAGGCCGTCCGGCCCCTCGAGCTTGCTCCGCCATTCAATGAGATCATGGCTGATCTTTTCGTGGACTTAGATCCACTTACTCGCGCTCTCACCGTATACCTGAGTTCTTTTATTGTTCAAAAAGATATCTACCTTAGCTTTAAACACGTTGACTGAAGAAGCGTCAACTACTTCACTGGGCAAGGAATTCCATAGATTAACAACCCTCTGGGTGAAGAAGTTCCTCCTTAATTCAGTCCTAAATCTGCTCCCTCTAATCTTGAGGCTATGCCCTCTTGTCCTAGCTTCACCTGCCAGTGGAAACATCTTCTCTACTTGTATCTTATCTATTCCCTTCGTAATTTTATATGTTTCTATAAGATCCCCCCTCATTCTTCTGAACTCCAAAGAATATAATCACAATCTACTCAGTCTCTCCTCATAAGCCAACCCCCTCAACTCCGGAATCAACCTAGCGAACCTCCTCTGCACCCTCTCCAGTGCCAGTACATCCTTTCTCAAGTAAGGAGACCAAAACTGCACACAGTACTCTTGGTGCGGCCTCACCAGTACCTTATACAGCTGCAACATGACCTCTCTGCTTTTAAACTCAATCCCTTCAGCAATGAAGTACAAAATTCCATTTGCCTTCCTAATTACTTGCTGTACCTGCAGACCAACCTTCTGCAATTCATGCACAAGGACACCCAGGTCCCTCTGCACAGCAGCATGCTGGAAATTTTAACATTCAAATAATAATCTTTTTTACAGTTACTCCTACCGAAATGAATGACTTCACATTTATTAACATTGTATTCCATCTGACAGACCTTTGCCCACTCACTCAATGTATCTATGTTCCTCTGCAAAGTTTCACAGTCATCTGCACACTTTGCTCTGCCACTCATCTTAGTGTCATCTGCAAACTTTGACACTCAACACGTGGTCCCCAACTCCAAATCATCGATAAAAATTGTAAATAATTGCGGTCCCAACACCGATCCCTGAGGCACTCCACTGGTGACTGATTGCCAACCAAAATAGCACTCATTTATTCCCACTCTCTGCTTCCTGTCAATCAACCAATCCTCTATCCATGCTAATACTTTACCCTCAACGCCATGCATCCTTATCTTATGCAGCAGCCTCTTGTGCGGCACCTTGTCGAAGGCCTTTTGGAGATCTTGATACACCACATCCACTGGGTTCCCATTGTCCACCTCGATCGTAATGTCATCATAAAATTCCAAAAGATTTGTCAAGCATGACCTGCCCGTCATGAACCCATGCTGTGTCTGCCCAACGGGACAGTTTCTATCACGATGCACTGCTATTTCTTCCTTGATAATAGACTCAAGCATCTTACCCACTACAGAGGTTAAGCTAACCGGTCTATAATTCCCCATATTTTGCCTACCTCCCTTTTTAAACAGTGGCGTCACATCTGCTGTTTTCCAATCTGCTGGGACTGCCCCAGAGTCCAGCGAATTTTGGAAAATTACCGCCAGTGCACCTGCTATTTCTCCCGCCATCTCTTTTTAGTACCCTGGGATGCATTCCATCAGGGCCAGGAGACTTATCAATCCTTAGCTCCATTAGCTTGTTCAACACTACCTCTTCCGTAATAATGATTGTTTCCAGGTCCTCGCCTACGTTCGTCTCTTTGTAAATTACTGGCATGTTGTAAATGTCCTCCACTGTGAAGACCGATCCAAAATACCTGTTCAATGCCTCGACCATTACATCATATCCCATAACTAAATTCCCCCTCTCATCCTCGAAAGGACCAACGTTTACTTTAGCCACTCTTTTTCGTTTTATATATTGATAGAAACTTTTGCTATCTGTCTTTATATTCTGTGCTAGTTTTTTCTCATGTTCTATCTTACTTTTCGTTATAGCTCTTTTTGTGGCTTTCTGTTGACCTTTAAAGTATTCCCAATCTTCTAGTTTCATGCTGCTTTTGGCCACTTTGTATGCCTTCTCTTTCAATTTGATAGCCTCCCTTATTTCCTTAGACACCAATGGCAGATTACCCCTTTTCTTCCAGTCCTTCCTTTTCACTGGAATAAACTTTTGCTGAGCACTTTGAAAAATTGCTTTGAAAGTCCTCCACTGCTCGTCAACTGTCCCAGCATAAAATCTTTGTTTCCAGTCTATTTTAGGCAAGTCCTCCCTCATTCTACTGTAGTCCCTCTTGTTCGAGCGCAGGACCCTGGTATTGGATTTTATCTTCACACTCTCCATCTGTATTCTAAATTCAACCATACTTTGATCACTCCTTCCAAGAGGATCCCTAACTATGAGGTCATTAATTATTCCTGTCTCATTACACAGGACTAGATCTCGGATAGCTTGCTCCCTCGTCGGTTAGATTACATACTGTTCAAGAAAACTATCACGGATACACTCAGCAAACTCCTCCTCAAGGCTACCCTGACTGAGCTGGTTCGACCAATCTACATGCAGATTAAAATCCACCATGATAATTGCCGTACTAGTTTTACAGGCATTAGTTATTTCTTTGTTTATTGCCCGCCCCAATGTGATGTTATTATTTGGTGGCCTATAGACTACGCCTATCAATGACTTTTTCTTCTTAGAGTTTCTCATTTCCACCCAAATGGATTCAACCTCATTCACCATAGAACCTAGATCATCTCTCAGCACCGCCCTGATGTCGTCCTTGTGAATGGAAATAGCTCTTCCTTGTCCATCTTATCTAAACCTGTCAACATCACGAGGGGTCTAGATAGAGTAGGTAGGGAAAAACTGTCCCCACTCGTCCAAGAATCAATAACGATGGGCATAGAGTAAATGTACTTGGTTTAAAAAAAAACCCAACATGAGGAAAACATGTTCACACAGCCAATAGTTATGATCTGGATGATAGCGCAGATAAACACGTGGCTGAGCAGCTCGTGTAGAAGGGAGGGTTTCGGATATCTGGATCATTGGGCTCTCTTCAGGGACAGATGGACCTGTACAAGAAGGACGGGTTGCATCTAAACTGCAAGGGCACTCATATCCTGGCTGCACGGTTTGCTCGCGTCACTTGGGAGGGTTTAAACTAGTGTGGCAGGGTGGTGGGAACCAGAACAGTAGGACAGCTAGTGAAGTACATGAGGAGGGCATAGTAAATGAGGCCAGTAAGACTAAGAGGAAGAGCAGGTAGGGAGATGTTGCTGAGCACAGCGAACTGGTGGTCTGAAGTGCATTTGTTTCAATGCTAGAAGTATAACAGGTAAGGCAAATGAACTTAGAGCTTGGATTAGTCCTTGGAAAAATGATGTTGTTGCCATTACAGAGACTTGGTTGAGGGACGGGCAGGATTGGCCACAAAATGTTCCAGGCTTTAGAAGCTTCAGGCGGGATAGAGGGGGATGTAAAAGGGGTTGGGGAGTTGCATGACTGGTTAAGGAAAATATCACAGATGTACTGCGGGAGGACACCACAGAGGGGTCATGCAGCGAGGCAATATGGTTGGAGCTCAGAAATAGGAAGGGTGCAGTCACGATGTTAGGGGTTTACTACAGGCCTTCCAACAGCCAGCGGGAGGTAGAGGAGCAGATATGTAGACTGATTTTGGAAATATGTAAAGGCAACAGGGTTGTAGTGGTGGGTGATTTTAACTTCCCCAATATTGACTGGGACTCACTTAGTGCTAGGGGCTTGGATGGGGCGGAATTTGGGAGAAGCATCCAGGAGGGCTCCTTGAAACAATATGTAGATAGTCCAACTAGGGCTGGGGCCATTCTGGACCTGGTATTGTGGAATAAGCCCGGCCAGGTGGTCGAAGTTTCAGTGGGGGAGCATTTCAGGAGCAGTGACGATAATTCCATAAGTTTTAAGGATAAGGATAAGAGTGGTCCTCGGGTGAAGGTGCTAAATTGGGGGAAGGCTAATTTTACAGTATTAGGCAGGAACTGAAGAATTTAGTTTGGGGGCGGCTGTTTGAGGGTAAATCAACATCTGACATGTGGGAGTCTTTCAAACGTCAGCTGATTAGAATCCAGGACCAGCATGTCCCTGTGAGGAAGAAAGACAAGTTTGGCAAGTTTCAGGAAGCTTGGATAACGCGGGATATTGTGAGCCTTGTCAAAAAGAAAAAGGAAGCATTTGTAAGGGCTGGAAGGCTAGGAAGAGAGGAAGCACTTGAGGAATATAAAGACAGTAGGAAGGAACATAAGCAAGGAGTTAGGAAGGCTAAAAGGGGTCATGAAAAGTAATTGGCAAACAGGTTTAAAGAAAATCCCAAGGCTTTTTCTACATATATAAAGAGCAAGAGGGTAACCAGGGAAAGGGTTGGCCCACTCAAGGACAGCGACGGTAATCTATGCGTGGAGCCAGAGGAAATGGGTGAGGTACTAAATGAGTACTTTAGAACAGTGTTCACCAAGGAGAAGGACTTGGTGGATGATGAGACTATGGAAGGGAGTGCAGATAGTCTCAGTCATCTCATTATCAAAAAGGAGGAGGAGTTGGGTGCCTTGCAAAGCATCAAGGTAGATAAGTCACCAGGGCCTGATGGGATCTGCCGTAGAATAGAGAGGGAGGCAAGGGAAGAAATTGCTGGGGCCTTGACAGAAATCTTTGCATCCTCATTGGCTACAGGTGAGGTCCCAGAGGACTGGAGAATAGCCAATGTTGTCCCTTATTTTAAGAAGGGTGGCAAGGATAATCCAGGACATTATTGGCAGGTTAGCCATACGTCAGTGGTAGGGAAACTATTAGAGAGGATTCTTCGGGACAGGATTTACTCCCATTTGGAAACAAACGAACATATTAGCGAGAGACAGCATGGTTTTGTGAAGGGGAGGTCGTGTCTTACTAATTTGATTGAGTTTTTTGAGTAAGTGACGAAGATGATTGATGAGGGAAGGGCGGTGGATGTTATCTATGTGGACTTTAGTAAAGCCTGCGACAAGGTCCCGCATGGCAGACTGCGCAAAAGGTGAAGTCACACGGGATCAGAGGGGAGCTGGAAAGATGGATACAGAACTGGTTCGGTCACAGAAGACAGCGGGTAACAGTGGATGGGTGTTTTTCTGAATGGAGGGATGTGACAAGTGGTGTTCCGCAGGGATCAGTGCTGGGACCTTTGCTGTTTGTGGTATATTTCAATGATTTGAAGTAAAATGTAGCTGGTCTGATTAGTAAGTTTGTGGATGACACAAAGGTTGGTGGAGTTACGGATAATGATGAGGATTGTCAGAGGATACAGCAGGATATAGATCGGTTGGAGATGTGGGCGGAGAAGTGGCAGATGGGGTTTAATCCGGACAAATGTGAGGTAATGCATTTTGGAAGGTATAATGCAGGTAGGAGGTATACAGTAAATGGTATAAGCCTTAGAAATATTGACAGGTAGAGAGATCTGGGAGTACAGGTCAACAGGTCACTGAAAGTGGCAACTCAGGTGGATAACGTAATCAAGAATGCATACGGCATGCTTGCCTTCATCGGTCGGGTCAGAGAGTATAAAAATTGGCAAGTCATATTGCAGCTGCACAGAACCTTAGTTCGGCCACACTTAGAATATTGCGTGCAATTCTGGTCGCCACGCTACCAGAAGGACGTGGAGGCTTTGGAGAGGTTACAGAGGACGTTTACCAGGATGTTGCCTAGTCTGGAGGGCATTAGCTTTGAGGAGAGGTTGGAGAAACTCGGATTGTTTTCACTGGAACGACGGATGTGGAGGGGCGACATGATAGAGGTTTACAAAGTTATGAGCGGCATGGACAGAGTGGATAGTCAGAATCTTTTTCTCAGGGTCGAAGAGTCAGTCACTAGGATACATAGGTTTTTGGTGCGAGGGGCAAAGTTCAGAGGGGATGTGCGACGCCAGTTTTTTACACAGAGGGTGGTGAGTGCCTGGAACATGCTTCCAGGGGAGGTGGTGGAAGCAGGTACCATAGAGATGTTTAAGAGACATCTTGTCAAATATATGAATAGGAAGGGAATAGAGGGATGTGGGCCCCGGAAGTGCAGAAGGTGTTAGTTTTGGGAGGCATCAAAATCGGCGCAGGCTTGGAGGGCCGAATGGCCTGTTCCTGTACTGTACTGTTATTTATTCTTTGTTCCAGAGAGTGCGATGGAGATAGGTTCATTTGAGGCATTCGACAGAAAATTACATGGTAACCCGGAAAAGAAGAATATGTAGGCTTATGGGGATAAGGGTATGAAATGGCACTAACTGAGTTGCTCACTCAGCGAGCTAGTGCAGATACGATGGACCGAATGGCCTCCTTCTGTCCTGCAACAACACTGTGATTCTCACCGATTCTGTCATCATCTCATGCAATTCTCGTAAATATTCTCTCAATCTCCTTTGCTCGAGGGAGAACAACCCCAGCTTTCCCAACCTCACCTTCCAACTGAAATCCCCCATCCTGGAACTATTCAGATAAATTTCCTCTGCAGCCTCTCAAGGAACCTCATCTGCTCCCTAAACTATGATGACTAGAATTGGATACAGTACTCCATTGAGGGCCTAACCAGAGGTGCATACATTTTCTGCATAACGTTCCCATTTTTGCACACTACGCCTCTATTTAAGAAGTCCAAGATCTCATATTCTTTGTAATCACTATCTCAATATCTCCTGCCAATTTCAAAGATCTATGCACAACCACACACAGGTCCATTTGTTCCTGCACACTCCTTAGAACTGTGCCATTAGGTCTGCATAGCCTCACACTATCCCTTCTGCCAAAATGCATCACCACACACTCCTTTGTATTAAATTCGATCTGCCAATTCTCTGCCCATTTTGCGAGCCTATATATCTCCTGTTGCAGGCAGTTTGTATCAACCTCACTGTTTGCCACTCCTCCATTTAGGTATCATCAGCAAATTTGGGGATTCGCCTCTGAATTCCAAGATTTACGTCATAACTACATAACAAAAAAAAAAACTCAGAGGTCGCAGCACTGACCTTTGGGGAACACAAACTGTCTACCATCCCCCAGTCTGAAAAACAACCATTTTACACATTTCTCTGCCTTCTGTCCTTCAGCCAATTTTTGATCCAATTGGACACTGACCCTTCTTTTCCATGAAGCTCAACATTGTTCACCAGAATTTTATGTGGCACCGAATCAAACACTTTCTTAAAACTTTATGAACAGCAATCACCACATTCCCTTCATCAACCTTCTCAGTTGCATCATCAAAAAATCCATTTACATTCGTAAAGCATTATCTGCCTTTTGGAAATCCATGCTGACAATCCTTAAATAACTGAATCCTCTCCAAATGTGTGTTGATTCTTTACCCCGATTATTGTTTCTAAACCCTTACTCACCACTGATGTCAAACTAACTGGCCAGTCGTTGCTCGGCCTATGCGTTTCCCATTGACAATTCAGGGAGTTGAGGGTTAGCATCTCTGTCATAATTTTCTCCCTGAGCAGGGATATGCTGGATGAGAAGTCCAGTCATTTTGTCAGGATAGCGTGCTTAATAAAATTACAAAAGTGCTTTAGATAGAGAGTAAATCTCCCTCTGCACTAAATCAAAATTGGTGGTAGATACCGAATAAAGCTGCCTCTGCAGTGTCCCATCAAATACACCCTGGACAGGAACAGGACGGGGTTTGATATAATGTAAAGTTCCCTCGAAACTGTCCCGACGAACATTCCCAGGACATGGGCTAGTGTAGCGCATTTGGCGCACTTCCTGTGTGTAATCAGATGAAGCAGTGCACCTGTGGGAGTTGAATATGCAACTGGAGTGGAGAGATGGAAAATGTGGAGACTGCAGAATGGAGAGAGGAGACTGTGGAGTCTGTGGAGTGGAGAGAGTAGACTGCTGAACAAATGAAGAGAGACAGCTACGGAGTGGAGCGGCAGCAAAAGCAAGACCATCAAGGAAGGCTGCAATTCCTGTGGAGAGGTGGGTGTCAGAGCACCTGAAAGACTCTTTGTTTGGAATGTTTAGGGGAGGGAAAAGAGTCTAAAAGACTCAGGGTGGGGCTGCCAAATCCAGTCGGTGGCTCCTTTCATTTGTATCGTTGCTTGAACACAGGTAGTTCCCTCCTCACCCCAACTCCCTGATCGGGAGAGCTGGAGTTGCCCGGCTGAAGACTCTTAGAGAAAAATCAGAGTAAAGTACCAGGCGGCTCGAGCCGTCCCGGACGAAGAAGCATTCCCCAATTGGAAGACAACAGAAAGTTTTATCTGAATGTTGTAAAGGTGCTCCTACTAGAATATGGAGCAAACATCCTTTGCAGCCTTTCTCTCCCTTCCTCCACTCAGTCACCTGTCTTCCCCTTTTCCTTTACCTTCCTGCCCCTATCCTCCTCTACTTCCACACCACGTTGTTTAAAGCTTTTTTTGTTACAACTATGTAATTTGCTTTGTTTCTGAGGGGTGGGCGTGGCTCTTACACCTCTTGGCAAGCCCTTCCTCACCGGTGGCGGGGCCCTCCCGTACATATGCTGCATGGCTGTTGCAGCTGCTTCTGTTCTCCCTTCACAGTTTGCACTAATAACATCTAATCATGGGGTCAAGAGCAATGACGACACGCACATGATGATAAAGGCAGTCGTGAAGGCAATGGCCGAGATTTACGGCCCTTCGGCCATTGTTGCTGCCTGTAAAATATACGGGAAGGCTGTGTTTTTTCCTGAAGACCGAGCGGGCAGTGTCCCTGGCCCTGAACAAGGGGTTTACTTTGGGCGGGACCTTTCTGCCATTGGACTCCTGGAGGCCTCTGCACCACGTGTCATTCTGTCAAATGACCCACCCTTTATTCCAGGTGAGCTGCTCCTTCCCCACCTGCACCATCTGGGGGAAGTAAAGACAGCGCCCAGACCCCAGTTCCACTCGCTGTTCGGGAGAACAGCCTCCGGCATGTGCACTCCTTCCGAACACCAGTAATTTATGCAGCTGGTGCAGGAGGACGTCACGGGTGGCCATTTCAATGTACTGTTCCAGGGGACGGCCTACCGCGTCTTCTCAACCTTGGATGGGGCACCGTGCCATATCTACAAGGGGGTGGGTCATGTTCGTAAGTACTGCCCCAACATCCCGGCCGCCAACTCCACCTCGGCGGCCCAGGGTGGCGCTGCTGCACCTCTTCCCACTCCCTCTACATCTCCTAAAGAGAGGGGAAGCAAGAGAGAGATCACCAGCCCAACTGACCCCAAACTCGTGTCATACGCACACATGGATGTTGCTAGATAGCAATCAGGAGCAAGGGCCATGATCATTTTGCTCACCCTAATTAAAGAGTAGGTGAGGCCAATTATGGCAATCCCACCAGAATGCCAACTGAGATTAAGTAACACAGCACAGAATGCAAATTGAATCTGGAACCCTCCTGCTCTGCACTCAGTACTGCTGGAGGGCACAGAGTGTGAAGAAGGGAGTTCGGTAAGGAGGGGAACTATAAATGAATTAAGAAAAAATAAATTAAATAAACACAGTAATCATGGCAGGAAAGGTGATTTATCAGGGATGTCGTAAGTTGAAGCTCCTGGATGCCAGTGCAATCCATGGCAACCATGTCTGTCGTAAGTGTCTTTAGCTTGAGGAGCAAACAGCGAGAGTCCAGGAGGCTGTGTTACCTGCCCTGATCCAGAGTTCGGGGCATCTGCTTCGGGCTAGAGAGGAACTTACAATGGGATCGGGAAGATCCAGCCTTAATGGTCCATGTAGGTACCAATAACATAGGGAGGACAAGGAAAGAAGTTCTGCATAGTCAGTATGTGGAGCGAGGCACCAAGTTAAGACGCAGAACCGCAATGAGCCACGTGGAAATTGAAGTAGGACAAATAAAATTAGAGAAATGAATCTGTGGCTCAAAGACTGGTGTGGTAGAAGTGGATTTCGGTTTGTGAGGCACTGTCACCAGTACTGGCGAAAGTGGGGGCTATACCATTGGGACGGTCTAGATCTGAACTGTGCTTGGACCAGTATTCTCTGCCTCACTCTCTGCCATTCCTTCGTTCTCCCTCTCTCTATGGCTCTCCCTCTTTCTCTCCCCCTCTCTCTATTTCTCTACCTCTGTCCATGACTCTGTCTGCATCTCTCTCACACTATCTCTCCCTCTATCTCTTTTCATATCTCTCTTCCAACTCTCCCCTTGGACAGCAATGCTTTCAGCCATTCCTTGTTTAATTTAGAACCAGTAACTCTTCCCCTTAGAATCATAGAACATTTAAGGCACAGAAAGAGGCCACTTGGTCACTCATGTCTGTGCCAGCCAAAAAAAACCTGCCTATTCTAATCCCACATTCCAGCATTTTGTCTATAGCCCTACAGCATATGGCACTTGAGGATCATATCCAGACTCCTTTTGAATGGGTTGAGGGTCTCCACCTCAAGAACCCTTTCAGGCAGTCTGTTCCAGACCATCACCACCCTCTGAGTGAAAAAGAGTTTCTTCAGGTGGATAAGGTAGTCTGCATGCTTGCCTTCATCGGTCGGGGCATAGAGTATAAAAATTGGCAAAATTGGCAAGTCATGTTGCAGCTGTACAGAACCTTAGTTAGGCCACACTTAGAATATTGCGTGCAATTCTGGTCGCCACACTACCAGAATGACGTGGAGGCTTTGGAGAGGGTACAGAGGAGGTTTATCAGGGTGTTGCCTGGTCTGGAGGGCATTAGCTATGAGGAGAGGTTGGAAAAACACGGATTGTTTTCACTGCAACGACGGAGGTGGAGGGGCGACATGATAGAGGTTTTCGAAGTTATGTGTGGCATGGACAGAGTGGATAGTCAGAATCTTTTTCCCAGGGTGGAAGTGTCAGTTACTAGGGGACATAGGTTTAAGGTGAGAGAGGCAAAGTTTCGAGGGGATGTGCGAGGTACGTTTTTTACACAGAGGGTGGTGAGTGCCTGGAACTTGCTGCCAGGGGAGATGGTGGAAGCAGATACGATAGCGACGTTTAAGAGACAACTTGACAAATACATGAATAGGAAGGGAAACAGAGGGATATGGGACCCGGAAGTGCAGAAGGTGTTAGTCTGGGCAGGCATCAAGATAGGCGCAAGCTTGGAGGGCCGAATGGCCTGTTCCTATGCTGTACTGTTCTTTGTTCTTTGTTCTTTGTTCATCTCCCCTCTGATTTTTCGCAATCACTTTAAGGCTATGCGCCCTCATCAATGACCTCTCTGCTAAGGTGAATAGACTCTTCACCTCCACTCTATCCAGGCCCCTCAGAATTTTGTACATTTCAATCACATCTCCCCTCAGCCTTCTCTGTCCCAAGGAAAACAACCCCAGTCTATCCAATCTTTCCCCATAGCTGCATTTTTTCAGTGCTTGCAAGATCATCGTAAATCTCCACTATACCCTCTCTAAGTGCAATTACATCCTTTCTGTAATGAGGTGACCAGAACTGCATAGATTACTCAAGATGTGTCCTAACCATTGAGTTATACAGTTTCAGCATAACCTCCCTGTTGTTGCATTCTATACCTGCCTTGTTGGGAAGGTCACTGCAGTTTGAAAATATCAAACACTAATCCAACACTCACCCCTAAAACCCCACAATAAAATCCCAATGCAGGAATGGGCAGATAATGAGAAGTTTTACTGTCTCATCCTCTTTCTGTCTCTGCCTCTCATGTCTGTCTCTATCCATCTCTCCCCATCTCTCCCTCTCTCTCACTTTTTTCTCCCCGCCTCTCCCTCTCTCTCTGCTCTCTCTCTCCCTCCCTCTCCCTCTTTCTCCACCTCTGTCCATGACTCAGTCTGCGTTTCTCTCTCTCACCATCTCCATTTTATACATGAAGGAGGAGCTCCCTCTATTTTATACAGCTGTTATGGTGGGATTTGAACTCCTTTCCCCAGACCATTAGTTGAGCCACTGGACTACTTGCCCAGTGATATTATCACTCTGAAACTGCCTCCCCAATGGACGTGGACAGTGTCTGTTCCCGAATTTCACCCACAGTATTTTCTAGGTTGTAACCCGGAACATCGTCCTGAATCAGAGTCTCAAAGTTCACATTATAACTTTGAAAAGGCAGGAACAGAGTGAAACGGGATTGGTTTTGTCCCTGGATTCAGTGTATACTGCAGACAGATCAGTTACATTTACGATACAAACGACAGGAATGAACAAGGTCAATCCAATTATATGGAAAATGTAAATGACGCTACTCATAATTGCCATCCATCCTGTATTAGTACAGATTTATGGTTTATTCCCGAGAGAGGTGTCACTCAGAAAATGTCATTGATATTGAAATAATTGTGTTTTGTCCACTGCATTCTTTACATCAGAGTCAAAGCTGCTGATGTAATCTATTTGTTCAGGTGAGTGTAACTAATAGCAAAGATCAGGGGCATCACGTGTCAGTGGAGACTTATCCCTGCATAAATCAGGACCTATTGGAATGGATCCGCTCAGAGTGCCTGCTGGAGCTGTGGATTCCAGGCTAACAGAAGTCTCTGCTTCTCTCAGAAATGGGATATCCATCAATGTATCAGATAGAAGACAATTTGCTATCCTGTACTTGCAGCAATTGGAGTTCCTGGTAAGCCTGTATCTCATCTGATCATGGTTTAAATCGATGTTAACTGTGCTGCTGTGCTCAGTATTAATTCTCACTGTGAGTGTTATACTGCCAGCTGTTCTTTTCCAGCAATGTACTGATAGAATCTCCTCATTGTCTACTTTTACAGTCTTGCAGAAGTTGTATTATGTCTTTAATGTTATGGGTTTCACTAACCGTGGCATTGGTACTGGATTATTATCATTCGAATGAGATGTTTCAGTTCGGATCTAGAATCAGACCATCAGGCGTTTGAACAGTTTCATGATGTGGATCTAATTGGTCTGGGAATATTTTTATAAATTATTTTCTTCAGCGATTGATAATGAGACAGCTCACGTTCTCGGTGTTACAAGGGGACAGCACAATGTCCTCCCTCCCCAATAACATGGCTCAGTATAACGGGGATATCAATGTATTTATTGGCTTTACTGTTATTAAATATTATTTCATTCTGTGTGTGTCTGACACTGTTTCAGAGGTCTGGCTACTGAACTGAGTTTGCTGTTGACACTTTCACATCTCCTTCCCTGTTTCACTGTGGACCCTTCACTGTCACTCGACTAAATTGTAAAATAGAAAGTATTGATGTGATGTTTTATTGCTTTACACTCTATCAGTTGGAATCAAGAGTCTTTCCATTTATCTGTAGATTATCAGATGCAGCGCTGATGTTGGCATTTTATTAATTAAACAATCCCACATTCTGGTGGATTACTTTATAATTCCAGGAGAAGGAATTTCATTGATTGTGAGGTTTGTCTGGAAGAAGCTTTCGATCCAGTTTATTCCATGTATTGTAGATGAAGTGAATAGTGTAGGTGAACAGGTGGAAACTTGAGTGTTCTGTAGATAATGTAAATTATTCACAGAGTTTTCACAATTGAACAAACTGACTTTGAAAATAGAATCATTGAACATGGTGCTGGTGAACAGAACACAGGTGCAGAATGTTAGAATAAATCATATGTGAAAAGCAGCATTTTATAACAGTTTGCAGAGTGTGAGCACTCCAGAGAGATGGGGAAGGAGAAAAGAAGCAGGGAGAACGAAACCGAGGGAAAGAGATAAGCAGAAGTAAAGAGAAAGGGAAAAACGGCCGTGTGAATAATTCACTGTCATAAAGTGCTGGAATGTCCAGAACAATTAGTGAGAGAAACTGGGAGTTGAAGCTTTTGCTGTCAGATCGTGTTCATTTTGCTGTTGAACTTGATCCTCTGTGTTTATTTTTGTCAGGTGCGCATTTTGTTTTGTAGAAAGTTCCTAATCCTTACTTAGTGACTGAATAAACAGAATAGAATCAGCTCTTCACTGATGGTAACTCATTATTTAACTACTGCACTTCAGAATCTCAGTGACTGTTGAATTCAATAAAGAGCGAGGCTGACATCAGAAATATATTTAAGTTTATATTTAATTGCCTGTACAAGCTAAATATATCGACTATATTGTATAAACCATGAATAGGTCTCCAACACCAGTAACCACAGGGATACTTGTTTGAATGTATTAGTTGAGTTGTCTTACTGGGATCTATAGATCAGATATCCTCTCACACTCATGCTGCAGTCTCTCTCTGAATCTCAGCCTCTTCTTTCAATGTATTGAATCCTCGGTCTCCTCATCCATTGCTTCACTTTATCCTCTTTCCCAAACCATCTGCTCCAGTCTCCCCGAATGCTCCAACATGTCCTTTGCCTTCTCTCCCTCCCAATCTCACGCACTGGCTCCACCTTTATCTTCCTTATCCAACCTGATAGGGATACAGGAACATCGGAGCAGGAGGAGGATATTCAGCCCTGCGAGCCTTTTCTCTCTCTTCCAGTTAACTTGGTGGCGATTGTGATCCTGTCCCGAAGAAGGTTCGGTCTCGCCAAATGTATCACCGTCTACCTGGTGGGAATGGCAGTGTCTGATCGCCTGGTCGTTATCACTGAAACCATATTGACGTGGATTGTTTCAATTTATTTCCCAGATTCATTCCTGAGAATTACTCCTGTGTGTACTCTCAATGCCGTTCTGATTTCTGCATCCACAGTTGTTTCTGTCTGGCTCACAGTCACTTTCACCTTTGATCGATTTGTGGCCATTTGCTGTGAGAAAGTGAGAACAAACTATTGCAGTGAGAAAACGGCGGCTGTGGTTGTAGGAACAGTGAGTGTGTGAAGCTGTATCCAGTCTCTCCCCTGGTAATTTACTTTGGAACAAATTGCATTATTTATAATGTTCCCATGGGTTATGTTAATAAACTGAGCTTCTATGCTTCCCCCATATGGGAGGCAGTTGAATTGTTTTACCCCATTTTAACCCCTTGTGTCCCGGTCTTTGTGATCTTACTGCTCAATGTTCTGACTGTCAGACAGATTTTATATTATATTTTTTAGAGATACAGCACTGAAACAGACCCGTCGGCCCACCGTGTCTGTGCCAACCATCAACCACCCATTTATACTAATCCTACACTAATCTCATATTTTTACCACATCCCCACCTGCTCCTATCTTCCCCTACCACCTACCTATATCAGGGGCAATTTATAATGGCCAATTTACCTATCAACCTGCAAGTCTTTGGTGGAATACGCGGCGAAGACCCACACAGACACAAGGAGAACTTACAAACTCCACACAGGCAGTACCCAGAATTGATCCCGGGTCGCTGGAACTATGAGGTTGCGATGCTAACCGCTGTGCCACTGTGCCTCCTAGTTCTCCAGTCAATTTCGGCGCCACAGCAATGGAGAAAATCACAAGGACCCAAAGATGGAGAAACACAGGAAATCAATTATTTTACTCATCAGTATATCCGGCAGTTTTATTCTGTTATGTATGACCCGGGTTGTGGTTATCCTTTCGAGGCGAAGAGCAGGTATTCTGGATTATTCCTCTTACACTGACCCTATCCTTATCACATATCACACATCAAGGATGCTGCAGCGTCTCAGTTCCTGCACCAATACATGTATTTACACTGTGACACGGACTAAATTCAGACAGGAGCTGAAGAAGGCGGTCAAATAGCCTCTCAATCCCATTGTTAAATGAATCAAATCAAAGAAAGAGCTGAAGGATTTCAAACACTGTAATGGTGAGAGGGGGCAGTAACTGTAGTGAGAGAAGGGCACCAGCATATGGAGATGGTGAGAGGGGGACAGTAACTTCAGAGAGACAGCGGCACTTGCAGATGGAGATGGTATGAGGGGGACAGTAACTGCAATGAGACAGGGAGACCAGCAGGTGCAGATGCTGAGAGGAGGCAGTAACCGCAGTGTGACAGGGACACCAGCAGATGGAGATGCTGAGAGGACACATTAACTGCAGTGAGACAGAGACACAGCAGATGGAGATGGTGTGAGGTGGGCAGTAACTGCAGTGAAACGGGAACACCAGCAGAGGAAGATGGGGAGAGCGGCCCAGTTAGTGCAGTGAGACAAGGACACCAGCAGATGGAGATGGTGAGAGGGGAACAGTAACTGCAGTGAGACAGGGACACCTGCAGACAGAGATGGTGAGAGTGGGCAGTAACTGCAGTGAGACAGGGACACCAGCAGATGGAGATGGTGAGAGCGGGAACAGTAACTGCAGTGAGACAGGGACAGAGGGAGAGTTTCAGCCAGTTGGATCATTGGGATCTCTTCTGGTGCAGAGCTGACCTGCACAAGAAGGTTGGGTTACATCCAAACAGGAGGTGGACCAGAACCCTCGCGGGGAGGTTTGCCTTTTCTACTGGGGAGGGATGAAACTCGTCATGCAGTGGGGTGGGACCCAATGTAGTAGTCTCTCCAATGAGATAATTGAGGCAAATGCAGAGGTTAAAGCAAGCAAGTACAGTAGGCAGGCCGGGCAGGGGCAGGAGAGGGAGCGTGGAAGGTCTGATAGGCTAAACTGCATTTACTTTCATGCAAGATTTCTTTCAGGTAAGGCAAATGCACTCAGAGTATGCATCGGTTTCATTGGATTGTGATATTATAGCTATTACAGAAACGTTCTTGAGGGATTGGCAGGACGGGCAGCTCAATGTTCCGGGATGCTGATCTTTCCGGCGTGACAGAGGTGGACGTAAGAGAGGAAGGCGATTTGCACGATTGATTAGGGAGGACATCACGGCAGTACTTAGAGAGGATATCCCGGGGGCAATGTCCAGCGAGGCCATATGGGTAGAACTTAGAAATAAGAAAGGGGTGATCACTTTGATGGGATTATACTATCGGCTCCCCAATAGTCAGAGGAAATTGGAGGAGCATATATGTAGGGAAATCACAGATAGGTGTAGGAATTATAGGGTTGTAATAGTAGGTGATTTTAACTTCCGTAATATTGACAGGGACTGCCTTAGTGCTCAGGGATCAGATGGGGGAAAATGTGTTAAGTGTGTCCAGGGTAGTTTTCTGAAGGAGCTACACTCGAACTCCTCTTAGGAAATACGGATGGGCAGGTGGTTGATGTGTCAGTTGGGGAGCACTTTGGTAGTAGTGACCATAACTCTATTAGCTTCAAGTTAGTTAGGGAAAAGGATAGGACTGGCCCTCAGGTTGAATTCTTAAATTGGGGAAGGCTAATTTCGATGGCATCAGGCAGGAACTCTCAAAAGTTGAATGGTAGCGGCAGTTTACATGTATAAAGGGACGTCTGGCAAGAGCGACACTTTTAAAAGTGAGATCAGAGGAATTCAGTGATGGCATGTTCTGTTGGATGGAAGGGCAAGGCTGGCAAGTTTAGAGAAACTTGGTTGATGAGGGATATTGAGAGTCTGTTTAGGACAAGGAAGGAGGCATATGTCAGGTATAGGCAGCTGGGATCAAGCGAGTCCCTCGACGAGCACAGGGGATGTAGGACTACACTTAAGAAGGAAATTAGGAGGGCGAAAAGGGGCCATGAGATTTCCCTGGCAGATAAGATAAAAGAGAATCCTAAAAGATTCTATAAGTATGTTAAGAGTAAAAGGGTAGCTAGGGAGAGAGTAGGTCCTCTTGAGGTTCAGTGTGGCAATCAATGTGTGGAGTCACGGGAATTGGGCGAGAACTTAAATTAATATTTCTCGTCCATATTTACCGTGGAGAAGGTCATGGAAGCTAGTGAGATCAAAGGATATCCTGGAGCATATCAACATTGCAAAGGAGGAGGTGTTGGAGACTTTGAAGCGCATCAAGAACAAGAACAAATAACGTAACAGTACAGCACAGGAACAGGCCATTAGGCCCTCCAAGACTGCGCCGATCTTGATGCCTGCCTAAGCTAACACCTTCTGCACTTCCGGGGCCCATATCCCTCTATTCCCTTCCTATTCATATATTTTTCAAGATGTCTCTTAAATGTCGCTATCGTATCTGCTTCCGCCACCACCCCTGGCTGCAGGTTCCAGGCACTCACCACCCTCTGTGTAAAAAACCTGCCACGCAAATCCCCTCTAAACTTTGCCCCTCGCACCTTAAACCTTCGTCTCCTTGTAACTGACTCTTCCACCCTGGGAAAAAGCTTCTGACTATCCACTCTGTCCATGCCGCTCATAACTTTGTAAACCTCTATCATGTCACCACTCCACCTCCGTCGTTCCAGTGAAAACAATCCGAGTTTTTCCAACCTCTCCTCGTAGCTAATACCCTCCAGACCAGGCAGCATCCTGGTAAACCTCTCCAAAGCCTCGACGTCCTTCTGATAGTGTGGTGAGCAGAATTGCACGCAATATTCTAAGTGCGGCCTAACTAAGGTTCTGTACAGCTGCAACGACTTGCCAATTTTTATACTCTATGCCCCGACCGATGAAGACAAGCATGCCGTTTGCCTTCTTGACTATCTTATCCACCTGCGTTGCCCCTTTCAGTGACCTGTGGACCTGTACGCCTAGATCTCTCTGCCTGTCAATCCTTCTAACTGTTCTGCCATTTACTGTATACTTCCCACCTGCATTAGACCTTCCAAAATGCATTACCTCACATTTGTCCGGATTAAACTCCATCTGTCATTTCTCCGCCCAAGTCTCCAACCGATCTATATCCGGCTGTATCCTCTGACAATCCTTATCATTATCCGCAACTCCACCAAACTTTGTGTCATCCGCAAACTTACTAATCAGACCAGCTACATTTTCCTCCAAACCATTTATATATACTACAAACAGCAAATGTCCCAGGACTGATCCCTGCGGAACACCACTCGTCACGTCCCTCCATTCAGAAAAAAACACCCATCCACTGTTACCCTCTGTTTTCTGTGACTTTGCCAGTTCTGTATCCATCTTGCCAGCCCACCTCTGATCCCGTATGACTTCTCCTTTTGCACCAGTCTGCCTTCCGGATCTTGCGAAAAGGCTTTACTAAAGTCCATGTAGACAACATCCACCGCCCTTCCCTCATCAATCATCTTCGTCACTTCCTCAAAAACTCAAACTAATTAGTAAGACACGATCTCCCCTTCACAAAACAATGCTGTCTCTCACTAATAAGTTCGTTTGTTTCCAAATGGGATTAAATCCAATCCAGAACCATCCTCTCTAATAGTTTCCCTGCCACTGACGTAAGTCTCATCAGCCTATAATTTCCTGGATTATCCTTACCACCCTTCTTAAACAAAGGAACAACATTGGCTAAGGTGGACAATCCACAGGGCCTGACCAGGTATATCCTAGGATGCTCTGGGAAGCAAGGGAGGAGATTGCTGGAGCCCTGGCTGAGCTTTTAGTATCATCGTTAACCACGGGTGAGGTACCAGAAGACTGGATGCTAGCTAATGTGGTACCTTTATTTAAGGAGGGCAGCAGGGATAAGCCAGGTAACTACAGGCCGGTGGGCCTTATATCAGTGGTGGGAAAGTTATTGGAAGGGATTCTGAGAGACACGAATTATATGCATTTGGAAAGGCATGGTCCGATTAGGAAAAGTCAGCAAGGCTTTGTGCGTGGGAAATCATGTCTCACGAATTTGATGGAGTTTTTCGAGGAGGTGACCAAGAGGATTGACGAGGGCAGGGCGATGGACGTTGTCTATATGGACTTTAGCAAGACCTTTGACAAAGTCCCACATTGTAGGCTGGACCAGAAGGTTCAAACACATGGTATCCATGATGAGCTAGAAAATTGGGTACAAAATTGGCTTGGTGATAGGAGGCAGAGGGTGGTAGTTGAGGGTTGTTTTTCAGATTGGAGGCTTGTGACCTGTGGTGTCCTGCAGGGATCGGATTTGGGCACTCTGTTGTTTGTCATATATATTAATGACTTGGATGTGAATGTAAGGGGCACGATTAGTAAGTTTTCCGATGACCACAAAATTGGTGGCATAGTGGACAGTGAAGAAGGTTGTCTGATGTTACAACAGGATATAGATCAACTGGGGAAGTGGCCAAGTGAGTGGCAAATGGAATTTATTGCGCACAAGAGTGAAATGATGTGTTTTGGAAAATTAAACCAGGGCAGGACATATACAGTGAATGACAGGGCCCTGGGGAGTGTTGTTGAGCAGAAAGACCTTGGGGTGCAAGTCCATAGTTCCTTGCAAGTGGCAACACAGGTAGACAGTGTGGCGAAGAAGGCGTATTGCATGCTTGCCTTCATCGTCCGAGGCATTGAGTACGAGTTGGGATGTCATGTTACAGTTGCACATAAGGTTGGTTAGGCCGCATTTTGAATACTGTGTGCAGTTCTGATCGCCGCACTACAGAAAATATGTGATTACGCTCGAAAGGGTGCGGAAAAGATTCACAAGGATGTTGCCTAGGTTGGAGGGCTTGAGTTAAAAGAAAGATTGGATAGGATGTGCCTGTCTTCCCTGGATTGAAGAAGGCTGAGAGGGGACATAAAAGAGGTATACAAAATTACGAGAGGCATAGATAGGCTGGATATCCACAGTCTGTTTCCCATGGTAGGGGTGACTAAAGCTATAAGGCATAGATTTAAGGTGAGAGGGAGGAGGTTTAAAGGGGATCAAAAGGGTAAATTTGTCACACAAAGAATAGTGGGTATCTGGAATGAGCTGCCTGAGGAGGTGGTGGAGGCATTAACAGTAGCGACATTTAAGAGGCATCTGGACAGGTACTTGAATGAGCAAGGCATAGAGGGAGATGGAATTGATGCAGGCAGGTGGGATTAGTACTGATAGGCATCATGGTCGGCATGGATGCGGAGGGCCAAAGGGCCTATTTCGATGCTGTCCGACTGTATGACTCTAAAATGGGAGTAGGGGAGGATTCTCCAGGTTTAAAATGGGAGTGGTAGAGGATTCCCCAGTCCGTTCATTGGGGTTTTAGATGTGGTCCTGTTCACGGTGAGGGTGGGAGTCTAATTACATGGGGGTCTGTTCACAGGAGGGGTATTGGGATGACAGTCTGTTCAGAGGAGGGGTACTGGATGGGGGTCAGTCAACAGAGGCATATCAGATAATGATCTGCAACTATGGTGGTCTCATCACGGGATGGGGGTGGGTGGGGGGGATGTTTTCCAGTCGGGGAAATATTACAGTGCCAACGAATTGCTGGAAGCAAATAATTAGCTTGGGTGTGAATTTTATGAGGGCCGGCAATATTTGCAGAGGGTGGGGGTGAGAAAAATACTTGCCAGGTGAGAGGGGGAGACAAAGAAAGAGAGAGAATGCAGAGAAAGAGAAAAAAGGCAGAAAGAAGAGAAAGAGAAAAAGAAAGACTGAGGAAGTCAGAAAGAAAGAGACTGAGAGAGAGAGAGAGATTGAGTCAGAAGGAGGGAGAAAGGCAGAGGGAAACAATAAAGATGTGTTACTCACCATCCCACACAGTCCGCACTCCATCGTTGGACTCTAACATCTTCCCTCTGTCAGCTCGCTCATGGAGAAAAGATCCTGAGCAGGGGCATAAGGGTGGGAAATGGAGAAAAGGATCAGGACATGGACAGAGAGAGGGGGATTCAGACTGGACTCTCACTCACACACACACTGTAATCAGCTCCAATTCACCTGGGCAAAGCGACACAGAGACTGAGACACAGAAACTCACCTTCACAGACCAGCCGCATGGAAAGAAAGAATGGAGACTGATGTTGTTCTAATATATCCTAGAACCTGTCTCCCAAAGTAGCCAGTCCACCCAAAATACAGCTCATTCAATCATCTCTCAGCATCCTCCAGCTGGACACACCCTCCCAGATATGGTGCAGTCCAAGGTCAGTCTCTGTGTAAACAGGGACTGGGGGAGAGAGGGATATTCCAACCATATCCCACATGGACCGTCCTAGACAGAAACCTGTGTGTGTGTGTGTGTGTCGCTCTTTTCCCCTCCCCAAAAACTCATTAACAGTGCAGAAAAGTTATTGTTATTTTAAAACATGGAGGGGCCGGTTTGGATAATGGCCATTGAGCACAAATTGTATTCAATGTTTTTCACTTTTCACCTCCAGTTTACAGAAAGTTCAGATAATGACTGAAAATGTCTCGCTGCAGTTACCTTGAAATTTTGGTAACGAGTTTTTGCTGGAGAGGCCGGTTTGACTGCAATATAAACAGGCAGTTTTTATTTGGATTTTCAATTCCACGGTGTGACAAAGTGTGAAACTAGAGCCAGGTTAATGATGCAGCCAAGAGAACTTTGACAACTGGTGACATTTAACACAACAATTCTCACCCAAACTTAGAGTTATATTTGTCAATTATTGCTTGTAGTTTATTTGGTGCTGCTGTATTTTTGCATTCTCCTGTCATCATTGGAAAAAAAAACTTTCTTAACATTTACCACTTTAATGTTGCAAGGCTTTGCAAAGCTGCAAAATGGCCATTTACGAAAGATCTGCCACTTTTCAACTCCAGACCAGATACCAGCATAGAAAGACAGGTGAGAGAGAGAGGGATGCCATCACATTATTGATGAAGAACTCAACACAACTTATTTGGAAAATGTTTTATTTATAAATGTTTGTCCGTCTTTTATTTTATGCTGTTTTTAAAAATTTATACATTAACTTTAATCACTAACAATAATTTTCCAAACATGAGCGAGTTTAATGTTACAAGTGTTCACATAGTTGGAAAATAGCCATTTTAGGCAAATTGCATTGAAATTCTTTTACTATGCATCTCAAGTTTACAGAAAGTAAATTCCTCAAACTTGTGAAAACCATCAAACTCAGTAAAACTGACTCACTGCAGTTACTGCTCCCTCTCTCCATCTGCATCTGCTGGTGTCCCCGTCTCACTGCAGTTACTGCCCCCTCTCACCATCTCCATCTGCTGGTGTCCCGTTCTCACTGCAGTTACTGCCCCCTCTCACCATCTCCATCTGCCGGTGTCCCTGTGTCACTGCAGTTACTGTACTCTCTCACCATCTCCTTCTGCTGGTGCCCCTGTCTCACTGCAATTACTGTCCCCCTCTCACCATCTCCATCTGCTGGTGTCCGTGACAAACTGCACTAACTGACCCCTGCTCATCTACTCCATCTGCTGGTGGCCCTGTCTCACACAGCAATTACTGTCCCCCACTCACCATCCCCATCTGCTGGTGTCCCTGTTTCACTGCAGTTACTGCCCCCTCACCATCGCCATCTGCTGGTGTCCCTGTCTCACTGCACTTACTGACCCCCTGACGATCTCCATCTGCTCGCGTCCCTGTCTCAATGCAGTTAAGATCCCCTCTCACCATCTCCATCTGCTGGTGTCCATGTCACACTGCAGTTACTGACCCCCTCACCATCTTCATCTGCTGGTGCCCTTGTCTCACTGCAATTACTGTCCCCCACCATCACCATTTCAGTGTTTGAAATCATTCAGCTCTTTCTATGATTTCACCAATTTAACAATGAGATTGAAAGGGTATTTCACCGCCTTCTTAACCTCCTGTCTGAATTTCGTCTGGGTCACAGTGTAAATACATGTGTTGGTGCATGAACTGAGAAACTACAGCATTTCGGATGTGTGATTTATGATATAGAAAGGGTCAGTGTAAGAGGAATGATATTGAATATCTGCAATTCGCCTATAAATGATAAACACAATCAGTGTCATCCATAACAGTATAAAACTGGCGGATATAGTGAAAAGTAAAATTATTGATTTTCTGCGATTCTCCATCTCTGGGTCCTTGTGATTCTCTCCATTGCTTTGGTGCCGCAATCCCCTGCGGACATTACTGGAGAATAAAATCCGTCTGATAGTCAGAACATTGAGGAGCAAAATCAGAAAGACTGGGACACAAGGGGTTAAAATAAGTTGAATCAATTCAAATGCCCCCCATATGGTGGAAGTATAGAAGCTCAGTTTATAATCACAACCCATGAGAACATTATCAACAATGTAATATTGTTCCTGTGTAAAGTACCAGGGGAGAGACTCTGAACAGCCCAGCACACTCACTGTTCCGACAACCACAGCCGCCGTTTTCTCACTGCAATATTTTGTTTTTAGCTTCTCACAACAAATGGCCACAAATCGATCAAAGGTGAAAGCGACTGTGAGCCAGACAGAAACATCTATGGATGCACAAAGCAGAGTGCTAATGAGAGAACACACAGGAGTAATAAAGAGGAATAGATCTGGGAAATAAATTAAAACAATTGCAGTCAATATGGGACCAGTGATAACGACCAGGAAATCAGACACTGCCATTCCCACCAGGTAGACAGTGATACATTTGGAGAGACCGCACTTTCCTCGGGACAGGATCACAATCGCCACCAAGTTAACTGGAAGAGAGAGGGAAAAGGAAGCAGAGAAGTTACTGATCAGACCTGGAGACAAAACAACAGTTTGACAGGATCTGGGCTGAAATTTCCAACTTTGTTGCTGCATCGAGGAGTGACAACTGATTCATTGACCTGGGCAATGCTTTTCCACAGTGAAATGTTTGAGAATACAATTATTAATAATGAATTGGGAAATTGATGCAGAAAGTGAATAAAGTGAGCACCGGATCCATTGCAAGTACTGAGTGAGGATGCAGTGCTGTGGAGAAATGGGAAGGGCTGGTCCACAGATGTAATCCAATGGGTTAATTGTGAAGTTTTTCTCCAGACTGTTGTTTGGGAAGGTTTGGGGAGAGCGGAAAGTATAGCTGGTTTGTTGTTCTGGGGGCGGGGAACCGACAGGGACTGTTACCAAATGGGAAAAACACTGAAAACTGCAGCGCTGAGTATGAGAATCAGCCATGATCTAGAATGGCAGAGCAGGCTCGAGGACTGAATGTCCTCTTTCTGCGCCTATGTTCCTATCAGGTTGGACAAGGCAGCTGGAGGTGAAGCCAGTGAGTGAGATTGGGAGAGAGAGAAGGAAAAAGACTGTTGGAGCAGTAGGGGAGACTGGAGCAGATGATTTGGGAAAGTGGAGAAACTGAAGCAATGAATGAGGAGACTGAAGATGCAATGCAGTGAGAGCAGAGGCTGAGATTCACAGGGAGAGACTGCAGCATAGTGTTAGAGGAAATGTAATCCATAGATCCCAGTAATACAACTCAATGCATACATTCAAACAATAATCCCTGTGGTTATTGGTGTTGCAGAACAGTTCATTGCTTATTGAATTTCGTCAATGTATTTAATTTGTACAGGCTATTAAATATCAATTTGAACATATTTCTGATATCAGCCTCGCTCCTTATTGAATTCAGCAGTCAGAGAGATTTTAAAGTGCAGTATTTAAATAATGAATTACCATCAGTGAAGAACTGATTCTATTCTGTTTATTCAGTCACTAAGTAAGGAATGGGAACTTTCTACAAAAGAAAACGTGGACCTGACAGAAATCAATACAGAGGATCAAGTCCAACAGGAAAATGAACACAATCTGACAACAGAAACTTCGACTCACAGTTTCTCTCGCTAATTGTTCTGGACATTCCAGCACTTTATGATGGTGAATTATTCACACTGCTGCTTTTCTCTCTATGTCTTTCCTTCTACTTATCACTTTCCCTCGGTTCCGTTCTCTCTGCTCCTTTTCTCCTTCCCTGTCTCTCTGGAGTACTCACACCCTGCAAACTTATACTTAATGCTACTTTTCGCACAAGACTTATTCCTAACATTTTGCGCCTGTGTTCTGTTCACAAGCCCCAGGCTCAATGATTCTATTTTCAGAGTCAGTTTGTTCAATGGTGAAAACTTTGTGAATAATTTAATGCATCTACAGAACACCCAAGTCTCCACACGTACACCTACACTCTTCACTTCATCGGCAATGCCTGAAATAAACAAGATAAAAAGCTTCTTCCAGACAAAACTCACAATTATTGAAATTCCTTCTCCTGGAATTACAAAGTAATCTGTTAGAATGTGGGATTGTTTAATTAATAAAACACCAAGATCAGCGCGTAGCTGATAACCTACAGATAAATGGAAAGGCTCTTGATACCAACTGATAGTGTGTAAACCAACAAATCATCACATCAGTGCTTTCTATTTTACAATGTAGTCCAGTGACAGTGAAGGCTCCACAGTAAAGGAGAGAAGGAGAAGCGAAAGTGTCAGCAGTAAACTCAGTTCAGTAGCCAGACCTCTGAAGCAACGTCAGACACAGACATAGAGAAATACTATTTGATAACAGTGATAACCAATACATACATTTAAATCCCCGTTACACTGAACCATGTTATTGGGGAGGGAAGACATTGCGCTGTCCCCTTTTAACATTGAGACCGTGTGATGTCTCATTACCAATCAAAGAAAAAAAATGTTCACAAAAATATGCCAGGACCGGTTACATCCACATCATGGAACTGTTAAACGCTCCTGATGATCTGATTTTTGACCCTAACCGAGATTCTTAATTTGAATGCAGTCAATACACAGAATAATCCAATAACAATGCCACAGTTACTGAAACCAATACCATCAAAGACATAATACAACTCCTGCAAGAATGAAAGAATAGACAATGAGGAGTTTCCATTAGCAAACTGCTGGAAAAGAAAAGGTGGCTGAGTAACACACACAGTGAGAAATAATGCGGAGTGCAGCAGCACATCTAACATCGATTTACACCATTAACAGGTGAGATACTGGCTTACCAGGAACTCCAATTGCTGTAATTACTGGATAGTAAATTCTTGCTATCTGATCCATTACTGGATGTCCCATTTCTGTGAGAAGCAGAGACGTCTGTTAGCCTGGAATCCACAGCTCCAGCAGGCACTCTGAGCTGATCCATTCCAATGTGTCCTGATTTATACAGGGGATAAGTCTCCACTGTCACGGTTATCCCCCTGATCATTACTATTAGTTACTCTCACCTGAACAAACACATGACATCAGCAGCTTTGAAACTGATGTAAATAATGTGGTGGATAAAACACAATCATTTCAATGCCAATGATATTTTCTTTGTAAGACCTCTCTCGGGAATAAACCTGAAATCTGTACTCATTCGGGATAGAACTCTGAGTCTCTGATTCAGGACCATGTTCAGGGCTACAAGCTAACAACTACTGTGGGTGATATTAGGTGACAGACGCTGTCCACGTCCATTAGGAAGGCAGTCGCAGTGTGATATTATCACTGGGTTAGGAATCTAGACGCCCAACCTAATGGTCTGGGGACAGTGGCTCAAATGCCAGCATGACAGCTGTATAAAATGAAGTGAGCTCCCACTCAATGTATTAAGCGGAGGGAGCTTCCTCTCTACGTATGAAATGGAGAGAGCACCCACTCCGTGTATAAAATGGAGAGAACTCCCTCTCCATGTATTAAATGGAGGAAGCTCCCCCGCTATGTCTAAAGTGATGGTGAGGGAGAGAGAGCGAGCAATCGGATTAGGGACAGAGAGAAGGAGAGAGAGAGAGCCAGGGTGAGGGAGAAAGAGAGAGAGAATGATAGAGACAGGATGAAGGAGAGAGAGAGAGAGAATGATAGAGACAGGATGAAGGAGAGGGTCAGAGAGAGAAAGACGGAGGCATGATGGGGAAGGTAGAGAGAGAGAGACTGGGTGAGGGAGAGACAGAGACACAGACAGAGTGAGCGAGAGACACGGTGAAGAGGAAAGAGGGAGAAAGAGAAAGACAGGGTGAGGGTGAGAGACAGAGAGAGGGTGAAGATTAGAGACAGAGAGAGGGGGGAAAGAAAGTCAGGCTGAATGAGAGAGAGAGGGTGAGGGCGAGAGAGACACACACACACATAGTGACGGAGAGGGAGGGAGGGACAGGGTGAGGGGAAAGAGGGAGAAAGAGAAAGACAGGTTTTGAGAGAGAGACACAGAGACAGAGACAGATCCAGAGAGACAGAGTGGAGGAGAGAGAGAGGGTGAGAAACAGAAAGAAAGACAGGGTGAGGCAGAGAGAGAGAGAGAGAGACAGGGTGAGAGAGAGAGAAAGAAAGAGACAGGGTGAGAGTGAGACGTGGAGAATGAAAAAGTCAGGGTAAGGAAGTGAAAGAGAGAAAGACAGGGTGAGTGAGAGTGAGAGAGAGAGAGACTGGGAGAGGGCGAAGGAGAGAGAGAGAGACACAGGTTGAGGGGTAAGGGAGAGAGAGAGGGTGAGGGAGAGAGGCAGGGGTTGAGCGATGAAGAGGGAAAGACAGCGTGATGAAGAGAGAGAAACACGGTGACGGAGAGAGACAGAAAGAGAGAGCGAGAGGGTGAGGGAGACAGAGAGAGACAGAGACGGGCTGAGGGAGAGAGAGAGTCAGATAGGGTAAGGAAGTTAGAAAGAGTGAGGCAGGGTGATGCAGCGAGAGAGGATGGGGATAGAGAGAGATAGGATGAGGGGGAGAGAGAGCGAGAGAGAGTGAGACAGGATGAGGGAGAGAGCTACAGAATGTGAGAGTCAGGGTGAGGAAACGAAAGAGAGGGTGAGAGGCAGCGTGAGAGAGCGAGAGAGTGTGACAGGGCGAGGCACAGAGAGAAAGAGTGGCAGGGTGTGGGAGGGAGAGAGAAAAAACGGGAGGGAGAGCGAGAGAGACAGGGTGAGGGAGAGAGAGAAAGAGTGATAGGATGTGGGAGAGAGAGAGAGAGAAAGAGAGAGAGAGAGGTTGTGTGTGTGAGAGAGAGGGTGAAGGAGAGGGAGGAAGAGAGAGACACAGGGTGAGGATGGTAGAGAGAGAGAAAGAGAGATAAGGGGAGGGAGAGATAGAGTGAAGAATTGAGAGAAGGTGAGGGGCAGAGCGTGACAGGGTGAGTGAGAGTGAGGGGGGTGGGTAGGGGAGCTAGAGAGAGTGGGACAGATTGATGGAGGGAGGGGGTCAGTGTGAGGGAGAGGGACAGAGAGAAAGAAAGAGAGAGAGAGGGTGGGAAAGAGAGAGAGAGAAAGAGTGACAGGGTGAGGGAGGGAGAGAGAAAAAGAGAGAGGATTTGGGAGGGAGAGAGAGAAAGAGAGAGAGAGGTTGTGTGTGAGAGAGAGAGAGGGTGAGGGAGAGGGAGGAAGAGAGAAACACAGGGTGAGGATTTTAGAGAGAAAGAGAGATAAGGTGAGGGAGAGAAAGAGTGAAGAAGTTAGAGAAGGTGAGTGGCAGAGCGTGAGAGGGTGAGTGAGAGTGAGAGAGAGAGGGTAGGGGAGCTAGAGAGAGTGAGACAAAGTGATAGAGAGAGGGGGCAGTGTGAGGGAGAGAGACAGAGAGGAAGAAAGAGAGAGAGAGGGTGGGAAAGAGACAGAGAGAGAGATGGTGAGGGTGGGAGAGAGAGGCACAGGGTGAGGGAGAGAGAGGGAAAGTGAGAAACAGGGTGATGAAGCAGGAGAGTTGGGGAGAGACAGCGTGAGAGAGAACTGGAGAAACAATTTGAGGGAGAGAGATCGAGTGAGAGAGATAGGGTGAGGAAGCTGGAGAGAGGAGAGAGACAGGGTGAGGGAGAGAGACAGAGACAGTGTAAGGTTGCTAGAGAGAGAGAGAGACAGGGTGAGGAACAGAGAGAGAGACAGGGTGAGGGGGAGAGAGAGAGGGAGAGACAGGGTTAGGGGAAATTTTGCCCCTGTGGGATTGATTGATACTATACGTCCTTATTACAACAGTAAGGTACTGTGCACACTTTAAATATGGACTGAAATTACTGAAATAACAATGTAACTGTTCAATTTTCTGCTGAATCTTTTGACTACAGTTATACCTGCCATCCTGTAAGAAAGTAAATTAGACACGATGCTAGGAAGTCAAAGCGGACACTGCTAAATTTCATAGCTTGAACTTAGTATGACCGCAAGGGTTAAATAAGTTAAAATATTAAATGGCCAATTCATTTGTACAAGTAAACACTCAACACAAATGGCACTGGAATGTCCTATGTGCTGCATTCCTACACCGACATCTACTCTGTCCGGACTCCTCATGATTTTGAACACCTATATCAAATCTAATCTCACTTTCTCTTCTCTATGGAGAACAACCCCAGCTTCTCCAATCCATCTGCATAACGGAAATCTCTCATCCCTGGAAACGTTCTCGTGAATCTTTTCTGCACCCTTTCTAATGCTCCCACCAATTTCCTAAAGTACGATGTCCAGAATTTAACACAACACCAGTTGAGGATGAACCAGTGTTTGATAAAGTTTCATCATAACCTCCTTGCTTTTATACTCTAAGCCTCTATTTATAAAGCCTGGGATCCCATATGCCTTTTAACCACTTTCGTAACTACCCCTGCCACCGTCCATTTGTGCACAGATATCCCCAGGTCTCTCTGTCCCGGCACCGAAATTCTTCTGCTCTCAGATTCTCATGACAGAGAGGGACAGGACAGGGAGGCCCAGAAAGAAGGAGTGGGAGAGAGAGCAAACAAACAGGAAGCACGTCTGGGAACACCACCAGCTGCAAGATTCCCTTCAAGTCACACACCATCCTGACTTGGAACTAAAGCGCCGTTATTTCACTGTCACTGAGTCAGAATCCAGGTACTCGCTTGCTAACAGCACTGTGGATTTACCTAACCCACATGGACTGCAGTGGTTCAAGAAGGAGGCTCACCACCAGCTTCTCAAGGGCGATTAGGGATGGGCAATAAATGCTGGCCAAGCCAGTAACGCATCCATCCAACAAATGAATAAAGAAAATAAAAAAAATTGTCACTGAGTCACTTCAGGAGATATTAGACTAGACGACCAAAAACAAGAGGTTGCTTTGAGGGAACATCTTCAAAGAGGAAAGAGAGTTAGTGAGATGGAGAGGTTTAGTAAATGAATTCCAGAGTTAGGGCCTTGGCAGCTTGAAGGCCCGGCCAACAATGGTGGAACGATTCAAATTGGGGATGCTCAAGAGGCCAGACTGACAGGAGCGCAGATATTGGAGGATTGTGGAGCTGGAGGACATTGCAGAGATAGGGAGGGATCATTTGTGGAAGACAGTTCCAAACTTCTACCACCCTTTGTGTGCAGAAGTGCTAATAAATTTCACCCTTGAAAGGGCTTTAGGCTAATGTTCGATTGTTCGACTGCGCCCTCGTCCGAGTCTCCCCTAACCAGTGAGAATAGTTCCTCTCTATCTACCCCATCCGATTCCAGTATTATCTTGTAAACTTTGATCAATTCACCCCTTACCCTTCTAAATTCCATAGGCACAGAGTAACGCTCCGTCTAAACTGTCCCTTCAAACGCTGCCTAGCGGGTACAGCCTGGATTTATCTACAGAGTAAATCTCTGTCTTCTCTGGCCTATCAATCTCTCCCAGCACATGTACAGTTTTGGGTTAGATACAGAGTAAAGCTTTCTCTTTATATGCCTCTATTTCTCCTGCTCCATCCAGATGGAGAGAGTAACAGTGAGAAAGACAGGGACAGCTATAACGAGAGAATAATAGAGAGAGGGAAGGTTCCAAAGGGGAGAGAGTACCAGAAAGAGGAAAAGATTGGTATGCAGTGTGTCAATCAGTGTTCCTGCAAAGCTGTGTGCAGCAGCCTGGAAGGTACCACGCAGGTCCTGTTCTGCGATAAATAATACACGTCTGCAAAGTTTCTTAAAAATTTAAAGGGACTGTGCATGCAAAAATAACTGGCCATGCACAGCAACCAAATTTTCCTGTAATATTGGAGCCAGCTGTGGCTCAGTGGGTAATAATACTGCCTCTGAGTTATAGGTTTGTGGGTTCAGGTCAGAAAACAAAATCTAGGCTGATGCCACCCAACAGAAAATCAGAACAGACCAGCGAGACTTGAAAAAGGAAACTTGTGTTAAATTTGTGAGCCTCGCATTTTGGAATGTTTCAGTGTTTGAGTAAATTTTTATATTTGCTGATGATCCCAAACTTGGAGGAGATGCAAAGAGTGAGGATGATACCAATCGATTGCAACAGGACATAGATAGGCGAGCAGAATGGGCAGACAAGTGGCAGATGGAATTTAATGCAGAGAAATGTGAGGTGCTGTATTTTGACAGAAGTGATTGTGAGAGGTGATATAGACTTAATGGCACAGTTCTGGAGAGAGTGCAGGGACGGAAGGGCCTGAGAGTACATGTACATACATCTTTCAAGATGGCACGACATGTTGAGAGAATGTTCAGCAAAGCTTCAGAAATAGAGGTGTTGGGTCCAAAAGCAGGGAAGCTATGCTGAACATGAGGCCACAACTAGAATATTGCATCCAGTTCTTGTCACCACACTTTAGACAGGATGTGAGGGTCCTTCGGGGCATCAGAGGAGATGGTAGTTCCAGGGATATAAGGTTTTAGCAAAGTAGATTGGAAACAGCTACTTGAATGTAAATGAGTATCAGAGCAGTGAGAGTTAGTGAGGATTGAGAACAAATATGTTCAAACAAAGACAAACAGGGTGGGACTCCCAAATTTAGAACCCCTTTGATGTCAAGGAGAAAACAGGGGAGGATAAGGCACAAAAGGGAAGCGTATGTCAGATACCGAGAGCTCAATACCACAGTCAGCGGAGAGGAGTGAAGAAAGTGCAGGGGTGAAATTAAAAAGGTAATTTAGGAAAGCAAAGAGATGGCAAGAAAGGTATTAGCAAGTAAAATTAAGGAAAACGCAAAGAGCAAGTGGATAACTAAGGATAGATTGTTACAGACCAGATAGGGAAAGTGTGTTTGGAGGTGGGAGATGTGGGCATGTTTCTTAATGAATATTTTAAGCCTTTATTCATAAAAGAGTGGGAACGATGCAGACATTGTAGTTAAAGAGGAGTTGTGTGAAATATTGAATGGGATAAACAGAATGAGAGGGGAAATATTAGGTGTTTGGCATCTTTGAAATTGGATAAATGGTCAGGCCTGGATGCATTGGCATAAATTCAGAGAAGGTTCACTGGGCTGATTCCTGGGATGGAGGGTTTGTCTTATGAGGAATGGTTGAACAGGTTTTGACTATACTCATTGGAGTTTAGAAGAATGAGAAGTGATCTTATTGAAACATGCAAGATTCTGAGGAGACTTTACAGGGTGGATGCTGCGAGGATGTCCCCCCTTGTGGCAGAGTCGAGAACTATGGGGTAGAGTTTAAAAATAAAGGGTCTCCCATTTATGACAAAGATGAGGAGGAATTTATTTCTCTCAGTGGGTGGTTTGACTTCGGAATTCTCTTCCCCAGAGAACAGTGGAGCTTGGGCCATTGAATATATTCAAGGCTGAGTGAGACCGATATATAATCGACAAGGGAGTCAAGAGTTATGTGGCGGGGGGTGGGGGGCAGAGATGAAAGTGGAGTTAAGGCCACAATCAGATCAGTCATGATCGTATTGAATGGCAGAACAGGCTCGAGGGGCTGAATGGCATACTCATTCTCCTATTTCTTATGATCTTGTGTATAAAATGGAGAGTGTTCTCTCCACTTTTTAAACCACTTTTATAGCAGAAGGTCAGCCCATATGTAATACAAATAGGGACGAGGTCTAGTGCAGACCTAACTAATGCATTGATAACTGTGTAAACGTTATTGAAAATGCAGAATTCTAAATATGCATTCACTGGAACTTTTTTAGGCCAGTACGTAGCAAGGCCAACAAGAGATGGGTCAGTTTTACACTTATTTTTTATGAATAATGAAGGGCCGTGGGAAGGCGATTTAGAAAAGTTGGACTGGAAAAAAGCTATTTGAAGGTAAATCAGTGTCAGAGCAGAGAGAGTGAATCATTTCATCTTGGGGGATTTATTATTCCAGATTTAGCTTTTTTTTTATTTTCAGTGAAGTTTAAATTCACAAGAGCCCAATATGGGATTTGAGCTCGGGCTTTTTCAGTCATTAGCACAGGCTTTCAGATTACAAACTGCAAAAGACATTCACCTTCCTCCTGTTGTAGTCTGACTGTATCAGCTTTTGCATATTGCCCCCAATCCTATTCTTCCATGTGTCTAAAGACTGTGATTTCATTCAGACAATGGTAAACCACTTCAGACTCTCAGGACATCGGGTTAAAGAACTTCAGGGACACAATCCACAATCTAATTCACACCCGAATCAAGCAACCAAAATCTTCAACTCCATTCAAACATCCCAATATCCTGTCCCTGCACAGATAACTGACAGTTCCACAAAGCAGGAATGTCTGAATGAGAAACCACATTTAGCTGACACAATCCAAGCTCCAAATTGAATCATGAAGATATAGAAATTACCACAGAAATGTGACTTGTGCCTTGTAACTGTGAGACTGAAACATTTCAGGGTACTAATCAACCAAGAAGGATTCCGAGAAAAGCCAGAATCGGTATTGAAAGAGAGTGAGTGAAATGGGGAGAGTGAAAGAGAGAGAGACAGAGAGAGAGACTGTTAGTTCCTGTATGTGTAAGGTCTCTCTATTCCTGCACCCATTTTAACATTGTACCATTTAGTGTATTTGCCTCTCCCAGTCTTCCCTCCAAAATCCATCACTTCACATTTCTCAGCACTAAAGTTAACCTGCCATGTGTCCGTCCAATTCACCAGACTGCAAATAACTTCCTGAAATCTGCTACTATTCTATTCCCTCTTTACGACATTTTCAACGTTTTCTGTCATCTGCAAACTTTGAAGTTCTGCTCTGTAAACCGAAGTCACATCATTCATAAACATCAAAAAGAGCAGTGGCCCCAATGTAAACCTCTGGGTGACACCACTCTGCACCCTCCATCCAGTCTGAAACAACCGTTCACCACTACTCTCTGTGTTCTGTCACTTCCCCAATGTCGTAACCCCTCTGTCACTGTCCCTTTAATCACAGGAGCAAAAATATTGCGAAATAGTCAGGAAAGAGGGGGCCGATGCAGGCGTTGTGGTTAAGGGTCAATGAGGAGTGTGAAATATTGGATGGTATAAACAGAGTAGAATGATACCTGGACTCCAAGGATTAAGCTAACAGGGATAATCACAAACCAGAGGAAACAGCTTTTAAATGTGATCTCGGACAGTCTGCTGTGAACTCACCGAATCTCAGAATGCTCCAGCACAGCAAGAGGCAAGTCACCCATCGTGCCCGTGTGGGCTCGATGAAGTTCTTCCTGGTGTCCTGGCCAATATTTATCACGCAACCAAAATCACTAAAATAAGGCTCTGCTCATTATCTTATTGCTATTTGTGGAATCTTGCTGTGCACAATTGGATGTACTGCTGTACATCTCTACACAGCCTGAGAAACAACCGTTCACAACTATTCTCTGCTTTCTGTGTCTTGGTGAGTATTAGACACAGAGTAAAGCTCCCTCTGCATTGCCCCCATCAAACACTCACCAGACAGGTATAGTACAGGGTTAGATACAGAATAAAGCTCCCTCTGCACTGTCCCATAAAACACTCACGGGACAGGTACAGCACGGGGGTTAGATACTGAGTAAAGATCACTCTACACTGTCTCCATCAAACACTCCCAGGGCATTTTCAGCAGAGGTTGGATGCAAAGTAACGTTCCATCCATCAATGCCAGCCTCACTCTTCCTCTTTCTCTTTCTCCTCATCTCTCATTACCTGCGCTCTTTCTCCCTCTTCTCATCCGCAGAGCAAGACGGAGAGATTGAGATAGTGTACAGAGGGAGATAGATTTAGAGAGAGAAAAGGGGTAGACTTGAAAAGTGAGTAACAGAGAGAAGAAATTGGGTTTCAGAGAGTGGAAGAGGGGATGAGAGAGATAAAGGTGGAGAGAGATTACTAAGGGAGAGATTACCAGAGATTACCTCTCTCTCCGTGCCTATCATTCTTTTCCTATTCGTTACCCTCTCCATCTATGTTCTCCGTCTACCGCGATGTTTCACACTCCATGTCGCTCTCTCGAATGTCTTGTATACTGCAGTGAATGATTACATCAAATTGTTACGTTTTACATTTGCTATTTCAATCTAACCGATCGATCTCCCTGTTTGGGAACAGAGGGACCTTGGAGTAAATGTCCACTGATTCCTGAGGTATTAGGACAGGTAGATTTTGTCTTCTAACTTTGTCTTTTCTGCATTTCTGTGACTTTTTGTCTTTTCACTACTTCTCTGACTTTGTCTTTTCTCTATTTCTCTGTCTCTTTCTAACCTTTCTCTCTTTCTTTTTCTCTCTTTCTTTGTCTCTTTCTATTTGTTCTCTCTTTTTCTCTCTCTTTCTTTGCTTCTTTCTATCTTGTCTCATTCTCTTTGCCTCTTTCTTTCTTTTCTCTCTTTATTTGTCTCTTTCTGTCTTCTCTCTTTCTCTCCTTTCTCGCTCTCTATCTCTATTTCCGACTGTTTCTTTTTCTCGTTCTTTTCCTAACTCTATCACGCCCTGCAATGTATCCCCCCCTCAAATTTCCCCCCCGCAATTTATTCCTCCTCCCGCAATTCCCGCCCCCCCGCAATTTCCCCCTGCAATTTATGCACTCACGCAATTTATACCACCCAGCAATTTATAACTCCCAGCAAATAATATTCCCCCCGCAATTTATATTTCCCCCTCAATTTGACCCCCCCCCCGCAATTTATACCCACCGCAATTTATACCCACCGCAATTTATACCCCCTGCAATTTATACCCCCGCAATTTATACCCCCACAAAATATCCCCCACGCAAATTTCCTCACCCCACAAAATTTTCCCCCCACGCATATTTCCTCACATCACAAAATTTCCCCCCCACAAATTTTTACCCCTTCAAAATTCTCCCCGTGCAAACTTTTTACCCCACAAAATGTCCGCCACCCCCGCAAAATTTTACCCTGCAAACTTGCCCCCTTGCAAATTTTTTATCCCACTACATTTCGCTGCCCTGGAATTTTCCCCCTCAAAATTTTCCTGGCAAATTTCCCCCACGCAATATTTGCCACTTGCAAATTTCCCAATGCAAATATTTTTCTCCACCACCAAATTCCATCACCACCGCAAATTTTCTGCCCTGCAATTTTTATCCACCACATAAACGTTTTTCCCTGCAATATTTTTCCCTCCTGGGAACCATCCCCCCCTTGCACAGACACCCCCCTCAACCAAATAATCCTTGTCTACAGACCGCTATATTATATCATCTGTTAACTGACCCCAATCTAATACCTTCACGATGAATAAACTCCCATTTAATTATCCCCTCTCACCTGTTACAATTCAACCCATATAAATACCCCACTGTTAAAAGACAACCCATCTAAATACTCCCTCCGAGGAACAGACACACATCGAAATACCCCCTGGGAACAGACTCCCTTCTGAATACCCCCCAGGGAACAGAGTCCCAACTAAATCACCCCCAGGAACTGGCTCCCATCTAAATACCCCCCAGGGAACAGAATCCCATCTAAAAAAAACCCAGGAACAGGCTTCCATCTAAATACCACCCTGGGAACAGGCTCCCATCTAAATACCTCCCGGGAACAGACTCCCAGCTAAATAAACCCTGTTAAAAGACCCCCATCTAAATACCCCCCCTGAATAGACTCCCATCCAAATACCCCCCATGGAACAGTCTCACATCTGAATACCTCACCCCCCCCCCCCCACGGTAACAGATTCCCACCTAATTTTTCCCCCCAGGAACAACCTCGCATATAAATACCACCCTCCACCCCCGGGGACAGACTCCCATCTGACTACCTCCAGCCCCGCCCCCCATGGTAACAGAGTTCCATCTAAATATTCCTCTCCCCCAGGAACAGACTCCCATCTAATTACCCCCTGGGAGCAGACTCCCATCTAAATTCGCCCCCCCCCCCCCCCCCGGGAACAGGCTCCCATCTAATTACCCCCGGGAACAGGCTCCCATCTGAATACCACTGGGAGCAGACTACCATGTAATTACCCACCGCCCGCCCTCCCCGCGAATTTGCTCCCAACTAAATACACACCGGGAACAGGCTCCCATGTAATACCAGACCCCCCACCCCCCTACCCCGCCCGGTAATAGACTCCCATCTAAATACAACCCCCAGGTACAGCCTGCCATCTAAATACCCCCTGGGAGCAGATTCTGATGTAATTACCCCGCCCCCCCCGGAACAACTCCCATCTAAATACCGACCCCGGGGACAGACTCCCATCTAAATACCCCGGGAACAGACTCCCAGCTAATTACACACTGTTAAAAGGCCCCCACCTAAATACCCACCGTGAACATAGTCCCATTTAAATACCCCCCAGGAACAGAATCCCATCTAAATACCCCCTGGGAACAGACTCATATCTCAATATCCCCCCGGTCCGGGAACAGGCTCCTATATAATTGCTCACTCGGGAACAGGCTCTCACCTAAATACCCCATCGTGAACAGAATCCCATCTAAATATCCCCCCTCCTGTTAAAAGACAACCCATCTAAATGCTCCCCACCCCCCCCCCCCCCCAGGAACAGACACCCATCTAAATTCCCTCTGGGAGCAGACTCCCATCTAAATACCTCGCCCATGGAACAGGCTCCCATCTAAATACCCTTTGTTAATAGACCCCCATCTAAATTTCCACAGTGAACTGACTCCCATCAAATACCCCAGGAACAGACACCAATCGAAATACCCCCCGCCGCCGGGCACACAGTCCCATCTAAATTCCCACCGGGAACAGGTTCCCATCTAAATACCCCCAGTTAAAATACCCCCCATTTAAATAACCCCTGTTAAAAGACCCCCATCTAAATACCTTCCGTGAACAGACACCCATCTAATTACACCCTGGGGAAGAGGCTCCCATATAAATATGCCGTGGGAGCGAACTCCCATCTAATTACCCCCTGGGAGCAGTCTCCCTTCTAAATACCCCCCCAGGAACAGACTCCCGTCTATATATCACCCCCCAATAACACACAACCCATCTAATTACTCCCCGCCACCCCACCCCACCCCCAGTAGAGACTCTCATCTAAATACACCCTGGGTGCATATTCCCATCTAAATACCCCCCGGGAAAAAAACTCCCAGCTAAATAACCCCTGTTAAATGACCCGCATCCAAAAAATTCCACTCCCCCAGGAATAGGCGCCCACCTAATTACGCCCTATTGAAATACCCCCATCTAAATACCCCCAGTGAACAGACTCCCATCTAAATATCCCCCTGATAAAAGACCCCCATCTAAATCCCCACCTGAGAACAGACTCTCGTCTAAATACCCACTTGTTAAAAGATCCCAATCTAAATACACCCCGGGAACATGTTCCCAGCTAAATACTCCACTGTTAAAAGACCCCCGATCTAAATACTCCCTTGGAACAGGCCCCCATCTAAATACTCCGCTGGGAACAAACACCCAGCTAAATACCCCCTGTAAAAAAAAACCATCCAAATAACGCACACCCCCTAGGAACAGGCTCCCATCTAAATTCCCCCTGTTAAAATACCCCCACCTAAATACCCCCAGTGAACGGACTCCCATCTAAATTCCCCCCGGGAGCAGACTCCCATCTAAATCCCCCCCTATTAAAAGACGCCCATCCAAATATCCCCCGGGAACAAGGTCCCATCTAAATACACACCCCACCCCCGGGAACAGACCCCCATCTGATACCCCCTGCTAACTGACCCCAATCTAATTTTCCCCTTGCCCTCCCACTATACAAACTCCCCCTTTCTAAATACCCTCCCTGTCCTGTAAAAGCCTCCCCTCTACTAATTTCCACCCTGCATCATCTCCCCCTGAACAGGCATCCCCCGCCAGCCTCCCTGTGTAACTCCCGTCCCAGTCAACACTCCACCCTCCGCCACCCGTGCATTACCAACCTCCATCACTTTCCTGTGTTTGGCTCCGTCTTCCGACAGTCTTTAATTCACTTTAATTCCTGGTCTGGATCAGCCACTGGAATTCCAGCAACGGGCTCCCAGGGCCCTGGCACATTTAACTCGTGTCGAGCCAACAGCAGGGCCGGGCAAAGAGCAATGACCCCGTACCCCACCCCACAGAGGCTAACAGCATTCTGAGCATTTAATGCACAGTAAGATCCCAGCACAGACACATCCGTCTCTGTGGAAAGGCGTTTCACCTCTTCTCCCCATCAGCTTCAGGGAATCAAACAGAGGGAGACATACACACACAGACACACACTGACTGGCACAGGGACGGGAGGAGGTCATTCAGCTCTTTGATCCAGTCCCATCCGTGTTAGATCATGGCTGTGCTGTCCCTTCCCCCATTAAGCCACAACGAGACAGGCAGAGACAGTCGAGGAGCAGCCACACAGAAAAGCAAAGAAACACTGGCTGGACTTGGACTTATTGCCAATGGTGCAAACAAGGGTGGAGGGCAGGAGGGTGGTTGTGAATCGGCTGCCCGTTCAGCATCTCTCCCCTGTTTTGACATCAATGGGAGCAAAACTGGGGAGAGATGGAAAGCAGGATCCCGGTTCACAATCACCCTGTACAACACCAAGGCAGCGAGTTCAAATCCACCCCCAGACAGAGGGATCGAGACACAGAAAACAAATCCCGGGATTAGGACAGAACAGAGAGAGAGAGAAATACATGGAATGGGAGATGGTGAATAACATGCAGGGAGTCCGAAACCAGTGAGAGAGAAACTGACAACAGAGCTCGGAAATACCGAGAAGGGCAGAGACAGAGGCAGAGAGAGGGAGAGAAATGGAGACATACACAGAGAGATGTAGATATGGGGAAAGATTCCAGACAAAGAGAAAGATGCAGCGACAGAAAGACGTGGAGGGGCAGTGATACAAAGTAAGATGTGTTTACAGAATAGAGAGGGGTGTCCCGGGAAAGGGGACAGGGGAAATGCAGAGATAACCTTGCAGGAAAGGAAGAGCAGAGATGGAAAGATTCAGGGATTTGGACGAGAATGAGAGAAGAAATGGATGTAGTGTTTGGAGGAGGTTATAGAGATAGGGACGGCTTTAGGGGGCTGGAGGATCTTACAGAAATTGGTAGGATTGTAGGGGCTTCAGGAAGTTGCAGAGATATGAAGAGTGTATGGGTTGGAGGAGTTTTCAGAGAGATAGAGAGTTGTAGGATCGTGAGGAAATTCCAGAGCTCAGGGCCTCAGCAACTTACACAGATAGGGAGTATTTCAGGGTTGGAGGAGATTACAGACATAGGGAGCGCTGTGGAAGTGGACGAGAATACAGAGATAGGGAGGGTTATAGTAGTGGAGGAGATTACAGACATCGGGAGGGTTGCAGGAGCGAAGGAGTTTACAGAGATAGGAAGGGCTGTAGCGCAGGTTTTGATTAAAGATTTCTCAGATATGAAAGGAATTAATAAGAATTGTGTGGACATTAGCCTTTTTCCTGCTGTTGTTAGATTCAAGGGCAGACCTTTACATTCGAAGGCAGGCCATTGATGATGGAAGATAGGAAACAGTGCATCACATTGAGAATATTGATTAGATTAGATTAGAGATACAGCACTGAAACAGGCCCTTCGGCCCACCGAGTCTGTGCCGACCATCAACCACCCATTTATACTAATCCTACACTAATCCCATATTCCTACCAAACATCCCCACCTGTCCCTATATTTCCCTACCACCTACCTATACTAGTGACAATTTATAATGGCCAATTTACCTATCAACCAGCAAGTCTTTTGGCTTGTGGGAGGAAACCGGAGCACCCGGAGAAAACCCACGCAGACACAGGGAGAACTTGCAAACTCCACACAGGCAGTACCCGGAATCGAACCCGGGTCCCTGGAGCTGTGAGGCTGCGGTGCTAACCACTGCGCCACTGTGCTTGTGTGGAACTCTCTCCCATGAAAATAAAAATCAGGAAATGCTGGAGCTTAATGAATAACTTTAAACCTGCTGTGGATAGATTTTTTTTTCTCGCCGAGTGGATTGAGGAATATGAACTCTGAGGTTGGTTATGGAGTACAGATTCAGATCTGCTATGATGTCACTAAATGGCAGTTCAAACTTGAGGGCTCAATGGCCTCCAGCTAATTCTATGTATACCAGTAGTAAGAACACTAAACTGAGCAGATTAGCTCCCGTTGTTATGTGCAAGGAATGATGAACAATCATTTATTTTGGATGTACTTGCAGCCTCACTGTAGATTTTTCTGCTACCTACGATTATCAAATTAATGCCAACATCCTCTCCTCCTCATTTCCCCTCATTCTCTTCTCAGCAACATTTTTTCCGCAAGAAGTCAGTTCCTAGTGCCACAAGACTCACACTGGATTGTGTGTGTGTGTGGGGGGGTGGGGGTGGGGGTGGGGGGGGGGTTTGAGTGGGGGGGAGGGTGGTTGCGTGCATGTGTATTTATGTCTGTGTGTATATATGTATGTGAGTGTTTGTGTGTGTGAATGTGAGTGTGCTTTGACTTTATACTTTAATGGGCGGTGGGCGTGGCTAGCTAGGCCAGCATTTATTGCCCGTGTCTAGTTTTTCGTGAGAATGACATGGTGACTTTTAATTAGTATGTGTGTGTGTGTGTGTGTGTGTGTGTTTGAGATGGTGTTTCGGAATGTGACTGCACGTTTGTACTTGTGCGTATGTCACATTGAGCGGAGTTTGGGGTAAATGTGTTAACCCATGTGACTTCTAAAAATATTATTAGTTTAAAAACTTGCAGTTTTCTTTCATTCATTGGGAATGGTCAGTATTTTAATCAGGCCCATTTGAAGTTCATTTGGTTTTTTTTTTTTGTCTTTGCCTCTTACAAAGATGGCGGCCGCTGACGGACAACAAAACAGGCCACGGCCGTTATTGTTGGCAAAGAGAATCCGGGAAGAGACAGGAATGAGCCTAAATTATCCGGCTTCTCCAACAGCGCCAGGAGGAATTTGTGGCTTTCTAGCTGCAGCAAGCAGATTGTTTTATTTGTTTAAAATAGTTATGAAAGAAAATATGTTACGTTTCTTTCTGGCAATTCCTTGGATTCCCTCATCCAAGTGGCCCAGTCTTCACATGAGAAAAAAAAGACAGAGTTTGGTGGCAGGCTATTCACCATGGAAGGCTGTACAACTGAGCCAGATCCTGGAACTCACTCAATACGAGCAACTGTGGGACCTCCATTGCCAGTGGGAACAGCAGCTAGTTCAAGACAGAAGGACGGGCATCACCTTCTCAAGGGACAATTAAGGATCAGCAATTAATGCCGGTGTTGCTAATGGGAAGCACATGCTGTGAATCAATCTATACAGAAAATATTTTGGAAACAGATTTATTCTTTCAAAGAGTGGCGAATGACACTGCAGTACTTATGATCTGTGAGTAAGTAAGTGTGGTTTATGAATGGGTTAATCTAATAGTGCCACTGAATGTGAGTGGGCAGGTGAATAATCTTCATATTCTCCATTGTCTCAGCTCATCTACGGTGGAAACCATCAGCCATGCCTTTGTTGTCCAAAACTTGATAAATCAAATACTCTGCTTTCTGGCCTCCCTATTTCCACTCTCCATAAAGTTCAGTGCATCCAATTCCCTGCTGTCTCATCTTTTTTTTAAGAGATGCAGCACTGAAACAGGCCCTTCGGCCCACGGAGTCTGTGCCGACCATTAACCACCCATTTATACTGATCCTGCACTAATCCCATATTCCTACCACATCCGCACTTGTCCTTATATTTCCCTACCACCTACCTATACCAGGGGAAATTTATAATGGCCAATTTCCCTACCAACCTGCAAGTCTTTTGGCTTGTGGGAGGAAACCGGAGCACCCGGAGAAAACCCACCAAGAAACAGGGAGAATTTGCAAACTCCACACAGACAGTACCCCGAATTGAACCCGGGTCGCTGGAGCTGTGAGGCTGCGGTGCTAACCACTGCGCCACTGTGCCGCCCCATCTCTTAACTCGGATTCGGTCCCGTTCACCCATCTCCCTTGTGTTGGCTGACTGACATTCGACCCTGGTCCAACAACATGATTTTTTTTTAAAGAAATATTCATCCTTGTGTTCAGATCCTTCCATAACCTCATCCCCATCTCTGTAACCTCCTCAGGCTCTACACCCCTCCCTATGTCTGTATCCGACACAAGCCCCAGCAATACTCCCCAACTGTATCACCTCCTGCAGCCGCTATTACAGTCGCTATTGCTGAAACCTCCTCCAGCCCTACAACCCGCCCTATCCCTGTATCCTCCTCCAGCCATGCAACTCACCCTATCTTCGCAACCACCTCAAGCCAGTACAACCCTCCTTAACTCGATCAAATCCTCCAAACCTCCAACCCGCCCAATCTCTTTAACTTTCTCAAGCCCCTACAACCCTCCCTATTCCTTTAATATTTACAAACCCTACAACCGTCCCTATCTCTGTTCCCTACTCGAGCCCTTCACCCCGCCTATCTATGAAAACTCCTCCAGCCTCTGTCACTCTCTGAGATTCTGAACTCCTTTAATTATGGCAACTTGAGTATTTCCCAATGATGCTCCCAACAACACTACTGTCTGACTCAGGAATAGATGGAGAGTCAGAGAAAGAGGGCGAGAGAGATAGAGAGAAGAGACCAGGTTGGGGGGAATGCAAAGGAGAAGGAATCAATAAAGTGTCTACAAAATATGAACAAGTAATATTAATAATGACTGACACAAAAGGCTTTCCACCATCTGCAGCATTTTGCTGATCTCCGACCAAGTTTTGTTTTCTGAGCAGCACTGCTGAACTGTGAATGGAACCAGTGGTGATTGAGGGGAGACTGTGATTGCTATTTCCCTTCAGAGGGAACTCTGACTCTCTATCTTCCCCCTTTTCTGTCCGGTGCCCGGTGCTCCGAAGGTCAATTCTTGCCCACCAGCACACTGCTCTTTGCCATGTGCAACCATCCACTGTGCCAAACCCGGTCAGTGTATTTCCGTTATCCAACTGTTCACTTCTGGCGCGCTGCCCAGCTGCCCTTTGGTGTGTGTGACAACCCCAACACCAGTGGTTTTTCAGTCATCGAGCTGTCTGTCATCTCATCTCTGCTGCTGCACTGCAGTTTGGCGTGTGTTTCTTCATAACCCCAACCCACCAATGCATTGTGGGTCAATCCGCTGTCAGTCACCTCTTTGAACTTGCTGCCAGTGGAGGTGGTGGAAACAGATACGATAGCGACGTTTAAGAGACACCTTGACAAATATATGAATAGGAAGGGAATAGAGGGATATGGGCCCCGGAAGTGCAGAAGGTGTTAGTTTCGGCAGGCATCAAGATCGGCGCAGGCTTGGAGGGCCGAATGGCCTGTTCCTGTGCTGTACTGTTCTTTATTCTTTGTTGTTTTGTGAAAGTTATGGTGAACCAAACGGAACAGTCGATGGCTGCACGGATCAGGACAGAGAGAGGGCGACACACAGAGGTGAGGTCCAAGAAATTTAATGGGAAATAAAGGTTATTGATTCTCCGGAGTATGATCTCAGTGATAATGACCAGCAGATCTGCCGTTGACATGGCCACCAGGAAGCGAGTGGTGCAGATGGAAAGTACACAATTTGCCTTGGACAGGATCACAATTGACACTAAATTAACTGTAATGGAGAGAAAGGAGAAGTGGTTGCAAATTACTGAAAAAACTGAAAAACATTCTCCACTTCTCAAACCAAGCAGGAAGGATTTTAGCACCGAAAACAGTGTGGGTTGGGATCGGGTCAGATCGGGTCCATGACACCAACCTGCCTCCAACACCAACATTTCCAGATTTAACAAATCGCGGACAGGGTGAATAACTGCTCACCGGACGCTGGTCAACCAGTTAATTATAGCGATGAGGAGCCAAAGAACGGGTAGATTGGAGAACTGTACCCAGTCTTCAACCACTCCCACTGTTGGAACCCATCCCGGACTCGAATCATTCCCTGGCGTCGATGCAATTTCACCCTCATACGAATCAGTCCCTCGGATAGGAGGCACCCATACGTCTTGGGCCATTCCATCTGATTTATAAATGATTGAAATTGAGAAGGGAGTTGCATGAGACAGTGCAAATATGATCAAAGCGCAGGCGTTCATTTCTACCGGAATTCCATTAACATATTAGAAAGGCATTGATTGAACACATAAATAATAATGCCCTTCTGGGCTACACATGATAAAAGTATCCAGAGTAACCAGCAGGTGCACATATTCTTTGCAAAAAATACCAAAACTGACAGATTATAATTATCGGGGTATGTTGTGGCTCGATTCTGTTGATAAGAGAAGTATGTGTGCCCAAATAATAGAGGCCTTTGAAATTTTATAGGGATTAGAGAAGGAAAACGTGGACCTGATGTTTCCTCCTTTGCTGGTGACCAGTTCAGTATTTCCTCAAAATAAGATGGTTATCAATAAATGCACGATGGAATTCAAGAGAGACCTTTTTACTTGGAGTGTTGAGAACGTGAAATTGAGACGTCTTGCAATGGAAAAGAAAAGAAGAAGCGACAGGATTGGAAGGATATGCAGATTGGATTAGATGAGCTGGAATGGAGAGAGGCTCGTGCAGAGCAGGAAGACAGTCGTGATCTAGTTGTACCGAAAGTCCAATTTCTGTGCTGTAAAATCGGTAACTTGTCTACTAACAAGTCATAGTCATCAGTGTTTTTCGTAATATTGACGAGGGCTATTTATTATTGCAGTGACTTTATGACCAAACGCTTCTCAGGACCGTGCTTGGTCAGGAAATTAACAGCACCCGATCGTGCTGTCAACAACTCTACTTAGAATAAGAGTAAGATGGGGACCTGCATTGAATACAAAGACAGATAGTCCTGAAAAGACACGATCCCTCGTGTTACGTGTTCCACACCAGTTAGTCAGCCACAATCAGTGCAATTCCAGACTGACCGAGACTCCCAGTTATATATTATCGCTGAGGTCGGGTACTCCACTCCAGTTGGCGCACACACACTGTGTAATTCTACATTAACAGATAATTGCAGTAATCCTCACCCTCTGAAATTTTCCTGCTTTGAGCTGTGATTCTACAGAACACAACATTCCACATAATTCAATAACTTTACAATGCAGTGTGCCTTGAGCTAGAAATAGTTGAGACAACAGATTAAATCTGCACAGATAATTCAGGAAATTAATGCACTGATATTATTGAATGTGCGTCTGTGTAACTGTAACCATTCAATCTCATGTAATATTATTACTCCCATGGTAATGGAAGAAACCAGCTCATACACAGATTTGTAAACTTCATTGGTTAGAGATACTTACCAGGAACGCCAATAATAGCAAGGATCATACAGAATATTTTCCACAGCCATTGAATTGGTCGGTGCATTTTTTGCTTGGAGTGATCGGTCTGTTCGTGCTGCAGGTAATATCTCTGGAATAAATTCTGAGGTGACACATTCCCATTGCATTAACTTTATACACTCCCGGATTTCCATGGGGATACTCAGGTTGTAAAATTGTTCAAACAGATTTTCTGAATCTTTGAACATATTACGACAGTTGTGTTAATTCCCTGTTGATGGAATATATTTTGCTCTAAGATTGAATTGAACCCATCCCCATCCCCAGGGTAAATTTGATCACAATAAGCAACTAATCATAACTGGAAGCTGTGTTAAACAGAAATCAAGGAAGTCCTACAAAAATCATGAGTACCATTTGTAGATCTCATGTTGTTTCAGTGAAGACCTTCACTCTGCATGACTATTCAGAAATGAAATTCCTAACGTCAGAGAAGTCTCGAAGGGGTGTTCGTCTACACTTTGGGTTCTCTCTTTAGCTGTACAATTCTGTTGAACAATTCATAAATTCAAAGAAAAAAGGAACATAGAATTGTTGCAACACAGCATTTGGCCATTTGGTCTGTCTTGTCCTTGTCTGTTCCCTGCACGGGCTGATCAGCTAATCTGACTTCCACATCTCCTCCTCACTGACCTGCACTGTTTTTCTTTTCAGTTGTTTATTCTGTTCGCTTCTGATTGAATCTATATTCATCACACTATCAGGCAGTTCATTTCATATCCTCAACACGTGCTGTGGAAACATACGTTTTCCCTTATGTCGCCATTGATTCTGTTGCTAATGCCTTAAGCATGTGTCCTTTGGTTTTCACCACGTCTGCCAATGAGAGAAGTTTCTCTCTGTCTACTCTGTTTAAACCGCCCGTGGGTTGGAACAACTCTATCAACCTTTCTCTCAATTTGATTTTCTAATCTGTCGGCGTAAAACAACTGTCACACTTGGAAATTTTCTCTTGATCATTTTCTACACCCACTCTAAAGTCTACACATTGTTCCTCACGTTCGGTGCCTGGAACTGGGCACAATGTCACGATTTTCAATATCGTTCTATCCTTCACAAGCTCTTTGCTACTGTGGTTCCCTTTTCCACCTCTTTGTCCGATACATTGATGATTGGATTTGTGTCAAAACCTTCTTTCACATTGAGCTCGACAATGTAATCACAATTGCATTGAAATATCTGTTCCTCCCTCACCTGAAAACGATCCATCTGTGACCCTTCACTTCTCTTTCACGAATTCCCTCTCTCCATTTAAATGGACAGGCTCTGCATCAACATTTACTGTGATCCACCAACTCCCACAGATATGTTGACCACACTTCCTCCAACTCCACTTTGTGTAAAGAGTAGCTTCCATTCTCTCAGCATCCTCATCGCCTTGTGTTTGTCCCAACGATGCCATCTTAAATACCAGAGCTTCTGCAGTCTCTTCATTTCACATTAACCGTGCATTCCACACATTAGTTTTGCAGCGGCCTCAGCTTTATCTGCCCCATCACCCGAGTGACTGTCCTCATCTCCTTCCCTACCTTCCAGAACCATGATATTAATTCACTTATTCTCACTTTCCACTCCAACGCCTCCACCTTCAACACATCCTCCTCCTCTATTTCCACCATATCCACCTAAAAGCGCGAACAAAGTATCTTTGTTCATTCTTCCGTCACACCCATGATCCAGTTTCCTTGCCTGCAGCTTCTTTCTATTCAAGTGCAAGAGATGCAACAGCTTTCCTCTCACCTATGATGATAAGGTCTTTAGAAATAAAAGCGGGAGTAGGCCATTCAGCCCACGGATCATGTTCTGCCATTCAATACCATAATGGCTGATCTGAACATGGCTGTAATTCTAATTTCTTGCCAGACAACAATAAGTCTTCACTCCCTCGTAAATGAAAAGTCAGTCGAAACCAGCCTTGAATATATTCAATGACTCAGATTCCAATGCCTTCCGGGTAAGTTAATTCTAAATGCGATGGAACTTTCAAGAGAAGAAATTCCTCCTAATCTCCATTTGAATTGGGAGACCACCTATTCATAAACGGTGGAGAATGTGCAAAGAGATCTATGGCTGTGGTTGATCACTGAGCTGGGCGGGGAGTGGACCACGAAATTAATGTTAGGAATTGACAAAGTTCTTCAAATTGATTCACTGGAACCACTGCAAAAATGTGGAATTTGGCAAGAAGGCAGAGGTCAAGGGTATGCGTCCTTGACCAGATTAAGATCTGAGCTGTGGCATTCAGTATGCCCGTAGGTTGTGGTGGAAGGAATTGGGACACTTGGTAAGGAGAGCAGTATTGAGAATGAGAGTCGAGGTGAAGAAGGCTGCATTATGGTTATGGAAGCAAAGTGTGAGAGCAGCCAATATTTCAGACGGGATCAAACGCAGGTTTCTGATGGCTTGGATACAAGGGGAGGTTCTATGTGTCCACCCCCTTATCCTTTTAGGTGTGAGAGGTCGCGTGCTAGAAAGGAGCTGTCGAAGTAAATTTAGTAACTTCCTGCATTGTGACATTGTGTATGGTACACACGGCAGCCACTGTGTGCTGGTGCTGGACGGGGTTAAGTGTTAACGTGGTGCATCAGGTGCACATCAAATGAGCTCACTTGCTTGGATCTTACAGAGGCGCTTGAGTTTTGTTGGAAGCGGCACAGATCCAGGAAAATGGAGAGCATTCCATTATTTCTGACTTATGCCTTGTCGATTGCGAACGTAAGAGGCAGTGGATGATTTATTTGTTGCATAAGTTCCAGCGTCTGATCTTTTCTTCGAGCAACAAAATTTATTTGGCTGGCAAAATTAAATTTCTGATCAAAGGAAATGCCCAGGATGTTGATAATGTGGTAATTAGGGAGTGACCACGAGGATGAATATGAAGGGGAGGTGGTTAGTTTCTCACTTGTTGCACTTGGCAATTTCCTGGCAAATGTGTGCTGTGATTTTAATGTCCTTTTATGAGCACAAGCCAGATGCAAATAATGCAAAAACTGTGGTGTTTGTAGTTGGTAGCGAACGAAGACAGGTTCAGCTTGTCTGTCATTCACCCAGAGTAAGTTTCTTCTCATCCTGGCTTAAATGTTTGACCGAATAATTGAAAGTGGCAAATTACAGCTAGATGGAGGAAGTATAAACTGTCGTTGATCGATTTGCTGAATCAACTCACGACCTTCATGATTGGCTGTGATAATATCGAAAAAATACATTGTAATGATCAGGAAAACAAGGACAATACGCAGGGTTGTATCATATATGGACAAGAGGAGGGGTGATCAGATCTGATACAGGCTCGTTTATTCCCCGTCAATACTTAGTTACATGTTGTAAAGGGAAGGACACTTTAGGGAGAGTTATGCTGCTATCCATCGAACCATGGGGCTTGCAAACCTTGTTCTGGGGAATTAGATGAACCATCTCTTCCCACTATTTGGCAGTCCATCATAGCAACATGGGAATTGTGGTGGTGAATGTCGGGGTAATGGGAGGGTTATCGTTACCTTCTTGTTGATTGATCTGTAGCTTGAGGGTCCAGTTGGTAGGTGATTGAGAAAGCTGTTAACAGCACAGCTCTGGCTAAGAGTTCTGAATGTGATTGACAACAGATTGAATGCGTTCCATGGAAACTAAGTAATACAATTCCCACCCCAGGAATTCATTGTATCTTCTGGGTTACCTAAACACAGCAACAAGAAATCTCTACCCCCGATGACTATGCCAGTTGGCTGTAAAGACAAAGCTGCCGCAGATTTCACATTCATGTCAAACAGAAATCAAACACACGGACTCTCTGGTGAATCAGATTCAATCCTTTGTAAATACAAACATTTTCCTCTTTCAATAATTTCGTTTCCGTTGTTGGGATGATCTATTACCCCCCCTACATCCCAGTTTTACATGTTGTTCCCAAATATTTATGTGATTGTATGTTCAATTTCGCACAATATCAGGATGCATCAGTTCCACCCTTACTAACTTGACAAGCAACAAACCCCCCCAAAAAAATCTTCAAGGCAAATCTAACAACAAAAGCATGTCCACCTCCTTCTGCCTCTGCCTCACGTGAATTGCAATTATTATTGCAGATTTTTACTTTGCGGTGAGCGGGTTCCTTATTGATTTGAACTACCCTGAGGGAGGGACACATAGCCTCACAGAATATTTCGTTCACCTGCCCTGCACGGCCTGAAGTCAGGCAAATCCCTCACCCTGACAGAGATCAACAAAGGAGCATGAAACGTCCCAATTACAACATCTGATCCTGGGAAGGCACAAATTGTAGGTCCATTATTTACCAAATTTGGTAAACATGCATCTGTCAAAGGACAAAGCAGGAGCCAGTCTTACTTTCCCACAGATTTATTTACAATGCTCCATACAGCATCAGTGCAGACTACATTTCCCATCTCCAGCCCAGCTCCCCCATACCCCTCTCCAGGTGGAAACTGGTTATTCCATATGTACCCTGATCTTTCCACAATTAGCATCAGCTGCTCTTCATCACAAGTAGAGCATGCAGCTATACATACTCAATTAACAAATCATTTGCAACATTGGCTCATTAGTAGCATTTGATTACCAGTCCATCAATGTGTCCATTATACTTTATCCTTTTTCTTGTGATTCTTGTTCGAATATACACGCTACATGTTAGCATTTCAGCTCCTGTTTGAAGACCAGAAATGCTCTTCACATGTCCTGCATTGCATGAATGCACATCCTTTGGACTCTTCAAGCAATACTCACCACGAAATCAAACACTATAGCACTCACTCACACAGCGACATACACAAATACACTGAAGGAAAGTACAGTTGAAAAGAATAGTGTACTTTTAAAATTTATAAGGAAAATGATAGTTCATAATTCACGTGGCTCGTTCTCGAAAAGACACATTGCAGACCTTATGAAAAAGACATCTTCACTCCTGAAGTGTAGTTAAATAGCCGGTGTCACGTGCTGAAGCGGACAGAATTTGTGCAGGCCACAAACTTGGTTGCTTTTAGTTTCGTTACCACGAGGTCACTTTGCAGTATTGGTGGGTTCGAAATGGAGCAGGCTTGGAGTCCTCACCATGTTACAGTCTCCAATTATTAAGGCATAGATTTTGCTGTCCTTTCTGCTGCTGCTGTTGCATCTTTCTTCAGATAGCACTTAAATAATAAAAATAAACCAACATGGTTACCATACCATGTGCATTATCACATTTCCCTTTCCAAAATATGGTGTTGGAATTAGGGTGATTATTCATTATCTGGATTATTGCTTGATTACGGTCTTTGTTTCAGAAAGACCCATTCAATTCAGGATTGCCTCTTGGATTGTCTCAGAATACGTGCAGTTGCCACCTCTTAGTCTGGCATGTATCATTTTGTCCTTGCGAGACAGTATGGCTGTTTAGAAATTCACTGATCAGGTCAGGTGACATTTGGTGGCCATCATTTGCTGCTCGTCTGATCCATTTTAAAAGAAAGGTCAGTTACAAAATGCTACACACTCAGTGAAGTTCTATGTTAAAATATATGAATTTGGCGTGGTTCTACTGAGCATGGCAATAATTGTGGAAGATGATATTAGTGCTCAAATATATTGATAAAAAATGACACAAATCCCATTGCACAGGTCCTCCAAAAAAGCAGGCTCCAGCAGTTATAGGACAGCTGACCAGTATCACTCGACTTGTGATGGTTCCTCTCCTCCTTTACTTGTGCACTTTACCAACATATATTCCACTGCAATGAGGAAACAAGTGGGTGAACCCAGACAGTAGAGGGTGGGGTGGCAAGAAACCGGTGACCTGCAGCGAAATGGTCGCTGACGAAAACCATGACAACTTACAATAACAAAGCGCGACACACATCCAAAGACACATCTCAGAAGACATAATAGAGCAGGTTAAAACAGCGTGACATCAAGAGCGAGTGGAGAAGTATAGAGAGTGCGAGATTGATAAGCACGTCGTAAGTGATATCGATTTCTCGACGGGTTTTGAAGACAAGAAGAGAGTCGAAATGATGTAGTGCTGGAATTCCCGATGCCCTGGGTAAAGGTTATTGGGAAACATCTGATGACGGTACAGCAGAAACAGTGGTGATTGCAAATACTGTTCGACAACAGGTGACAAGGGAGGAGTGGAGTAAGTTCACAGCGATTTATTGCTTGGCAGATTGTTGTGATTGACAGGGTGTTATCTACAATAGGATTGATAACGTCGTCCACGTTTCTTCAAATTATATCAGTGAAGCAATGAGGACAACGGGATTTTGGTGGAACGGTACTGGACAGGGATTGGGGTATTAATCCTGGCCAGGAATTGAGCTGTGGCATTCGGGATACCTGCCGTTTAGGCTGTGCTCCTGATTTGGTCGTGGGTAGACAAAAACTGCAGTCGGAGACAGGGATAGTGGAATTGAACAGTTGCAGAGCCTAGTCATGTGACCATGTCTTACTGGTATTTGGGTAACTTGTGCTGGCTGCTGTTTGATTGGCTCCTGACTTTGAGATCAGATATCCTCCCTGGTGACCATTCATGAGCTTTAGTGAACTTGGGCAGCAGCTGGTTCTGGCAGCGGACACAGTGAGTATGATTCCTCCAAATAAATAGAAGTAAAAATACGAGCGCAGAATGTGGGAGCTGGGTAAGGAGTGTGTTTAAACATTCAAATCAGTAGCTGATAAAGGCACGGATGAGTTATCAGCAGCATTTGAGGTGAAACGGGGCCAGCAGAATGGGTCATTGCAATGGCGCAGTCTTGTGGTTGTAAGCTCATCTCGAGGTTACTATCTGACCAAGGTTGCGAAAAATAGGGTTCAGTCATCGACACTTTCCAGGAAAAGGAATTATGGCTAGAGAGTGAAGATTGTGGCAAGAAACAAAGGATGTAGCTTCTGCCTTTCCAATATTTAATTGAAGGACGTTGCTGTTCACCCAGTACCAGATTTCTGGCATGCTGTGTGACAATCCAGAGACAACTGAGGAACGAGAGATGTGAGGGTGAGGTAGAGTTTGGTGTCTTCAGCACAAATATTGAAACTGACATTCTGTTTCTGGGTGATGTCACTGGAAGACAGAATGTAAGTGAGAAATAGACCTTTCGGGATAAACAGAGACGCTGCTGCAGAAATTGGAATCGAATCCACTGATGTCGATATTCTGGCCATGATTATAATGATAAGAATGGAAACAGGTGATTGCAGTTCCAGACACGGTGAGGATGGTGGAGGGATTTGGAGGATTGACTGATCAACTCAGTCAATTGCTGCAGACAAGTCGAGAACTGAAGGAGGAAAAGTTGATGTTTATTTCAGTCACACAGGATGCCATTTGTGATTTTGATAAGAGCTGATATGGTACTGTGGCAGTGACGGATGTCTGATTGGAGGACTTCAACCATGGAAACTGGAAAAGATAGGCACAAATTAAGGAGGCACCATGAAAAGGCAAGAGCTTGGGATGGAAACTGAGTTTGGAAATCGACTAAAGAAAGGGTTATAAAATAAAGACTAAAAGTGCTGGAAATACTCAGCAGGTCCGGCTGCATTTGCGCAGAGAGCAACGGAGTTAACGTTTCAGGTCAGTGAGCTTTGATCAGAAATGGCAAAGGTTAGAAATGTGATAGGGTTTAAGCAAATAAAGCGGCGGTGGGGCAAAAGAGATCAAACTGGAATGTGTTGATAGGCTAGTGTGTCACAGAGAATAACTGAGCATGAAGTCATGGGGCAAAGGCAAAGAGAGTGTCTTCATGGCGTGGTTAAAGACAACACGTCAGTGCAGAGAGGGTGTTCAATGACTGAATAACAAAAGCTCTAGCCAAAAGCACAAACCTGAATAAACACAGTGGGCACGAATATGGTGAAAAAAATTGAATGATGGAACAAAGTACAATAATACAAGTAAACATGAAAGATAAAGTTAAAAATAAAAAAATGGGGGGCCAGTCATGCGCTGAAATTATTGAACTCAATGTTCAGCTCGCAAGGCTGTACAGTGCCTAACTGGTGAATGGAGTGATGTTCCTCGATCTTGCCTTGAATGGAGTGATGTTCCTCGATCTTGCCTTGATGTTTACTGGAACACTGCAGGAATCCAAGTATAGAGATGTGGGCATGACAGCAGGGGTGTGTGTTGAAATGGCCAGTGACAGACAGATCAGGATCATGTTTTCAGATTGAGTGGAGGTGTTCAGAAAAGCGCTTAACTAATCTGCGTTTGGTCTCCCCAGTGTAGAGGAGACCGCAATGTGAGCAGCGAATACACTATACTAATTTGAAAGAAGTACAAGTAAAAGGCTGTGTCATCTGAAATGAGTGTTTCGGGCCATGGATCGTGAAGAGAGAGAAGATAAAAAGGGAGGTAATACACATCCTGCGCTTGCATGGGAAGGTGCCGTGGGACGGGGACGAGGTGGCGGGGGTAATGGACGAGTGGACCAGGGTGTTGCAGTGGGAACGATCCCCTCGGAAGGCTGACAGGGAGAGGAAGATGTATTTGGAGGTGGCATCACGCTGCACGTGGCGGAAATGGCGGAGGATAATCATGTGGATGTGCAGGCTGGCGGGAGGAAAATGTGGACAAGAGGATCCCAGTCGTGGTTCTGGGAGGCAGAGGAAGGGCTGAGGGCACAGGTGCAGGAAATAGGCTGGACACGATTGAGGGCGCTGTCACCCACAATGGGGAGGAATCCTTGGTTATGGAAAAAAGAAAACATATTAGAGGCTCTGTCGTGCACAGTGAATAGTCACAAGGTTGAACACAGCTTCCAGGGAAACCTGTGCAGTGAATAGTCACAAGTTTCAACACATGGCCTGGGCGGAAGATGCACAGTGATTTATCACAAGATTAAACACAGGGACCAGGGGCTCCTACACAGTGATTGGACACAAGTTTAAACACAGGGCCCGCGGGGGGTGGGGAGGGTGGTGTTGTGGGGGTGGGTGGTGGAGCCTGCACAGTGAATGGTCACAAGTTTAAACACAGGGCACGGGGGATCCTGCACAGTGAATAGACACAAGTTTAAACACAGGGCCCTGGGGGAACCTGCACAGTGAATAGTCACAAGTCTAAACAGAGGGCTCGAGGGATCCTGCACAGTGAATGGGGACAAGTTCAAATACATGGCCTGGGGGAAACTTGCACAGTGAATAGTCGCAAGATTAAATACACGGCCCGGGGGATCCTGTACAGTGATTCGTGTCAAGTTTAAACACATTACTCGGGTGGATCCTGCACAGTGATTTGTGTCAAGTTTAAACACAGGGCCCGGGGAGATCCTGCACAGTGATTCTTGTCAAGCTTAAACACAGGTCCCGGGGGGGAGCCGCACAGTGAATAGTCACAAGATTAAACATAGGGTCCGGGGTGAAGCCACAAATGAATAGTCACAAGATTCAACACAGGACCCGGGGTGTACCGGCACAGTGCTCTTACCATTCCCTCTGGAATGGCCACTGGTTAGATTCTAAGCCTGGTGGGAACTGCTGGAGCGTACCAGTTATACCAACTCTGGAAGTGAACAGTTTGCTCATACAGTAGAGTTAAATCTCCTTCTATAATTTCCAAGGCATATGATCCAAGAGGGCCGGACCTACTAGAGAGCACTACCGGTGTTGCTTCCCGAGCTCAAAAGGCTAGAACAGAACTCCACAGCACCAAGGGAGGTGAGCTGCCCATGCCTCCGGGTGGTTGCTAGTTACCTCCCAAAGAAGCAGGTTGCTGACTTTAAGAACAAAGTAAGTTGTATTAGCATTCATCACCCAACCACCACTACTGACACACCGGACGTCTCTCTACCCCCAACACAAGTACAGTGATATAGGGGGAGAAGTGTATGGCAGACTTGGGGCAGCCAGGTACTGGTGATATGCCTGTAATGTTGTAGACATGAACCCAAATGACATTCGCTCATATTGACCCCATAGCCTACAGCTTGCAGATTAGTCATCTTCTGCACAGGGTAAACACACCATGTGACACAAGCCTTGCAGCAGAATAAGTGGTCATGTGTGGGCTTCAGATGCAAAATTAGCAGTCAATAACTTCTAGTGAAATAGCCGACAACCACTCAGTTCGAAGGCTCACATATGAAGAACAGCGACTTGGGCAAAGTAGTGGGAAACTGCTAACACCTGTCAAATTGGAATTCAGTGGAATCACAGGCTTCAACAGAAGACAAGTCCGGAGCAGCCATTGCACAGTATACCAGCTTGTATCTATACAGTAGTTTTAAAGCAGCGAAATGTCCCAAGGCACTTCACAGGAGCATTAGCAAAGAAAAATTGGCACTAAGGCAGGGGATATTTAGATCAAATGACCAAAGAAAATATTAGAACAAATGACCAAAAGCTTGATCAAAGAGGGACGTTTTAAGGAGTGTATTAAATGTAGGACAGAGAGTGAAGCAGTTTAAAGATGGTGCACCAGCTCATTGCCTCTATGCTGTTTCTTCACGGAGCTATCCAGTCATTCCCAGTCCCCCCACTCAATCCCCATTGCACAGCAAGTTTATTACCTTCACGTTGCTGTGCAATTTCAATTTGAAGTCATTGATTGTCTCTGCTTTCACCACCCTTGTGGGCATCAGGATCCAGATCATTACCACTCGCTGTGTAAAAAAGTTCCTAATCATGTAGAGCCTCCATCTCTTGCTCAACGCCTTCAATCTGTGTCCTCTCGTCCTTGTACCACGAGTTGCAGGGAAAGGTTTTTCGTTCTCTAACGTATCTAAGCCTGTCATAACCATGTACACTTCCATTAAATCTCCCCTCAACTTCCTTTGTTCGAAGGAGAGCAGCCCAGCTTTTCCAACCTAACCTTATAACTAAAATCCTCTATCCTCTGGTAAATCTCCTCTGCATCATCTCAAAAACTGTTACATTCTTCCTAAACTGTAGTAATGATAATTGGACACAATACCCCAGTTGGAGCCGAAAAAAAGAGCTTTATACATTTTCAGCATAACGTCCCTACTTTTGTACTCAATGCCTCTGTTCAGGAAGCCCAACATCCCACATGATTTACTAATCACACTCTCATTATGTTCTGCCACCTTCAAAGATCGATGCATATGCATCCCCCGGTCTTTCTTTTCCCCCACACTCTTTAGAACTGTGCCATTAAGTATAGATTGACTCTCCCTATTCCATCTGCCAAAATGCATCAACTAACACTTGTCAGTATTGTATTCCATCTGTCACCTGTCTGCCCTTTCTGCTAGCCTATCTATGTCCTTTTGGAGGCGGTTCATATAATCTTCACTTCTTGCCACCTCTCCAAGTTTGGTGTCATCTGGAGATTTTGAGATTCTACTCTGTATTCTGAGATCCAAAGAAGTAATAAAGATCAATGCAGGAAAACATTGCTGTCCCACTGACTCTTGGGGAACACCACTGTCTACCATCCTCCAGTCTGAAAAACAATAATTTACTATGATTCGGTGTTTTCTGTCCTGAAGCCAATTTTTGATCCAATTGAACACAGGTCCTCCTATTCCGTGAACCTCAGTTTTGTTCACCAACTTTTATGTGTTGCCTTGTCAAACGTTTTCTTCAAATCCATACAAAACAACATCCACCACATAAAATAAAGGCAAAATACTGTGGATGCTGGAAATCTGAAATAAAAACAAGAAATGCTGCAACCACTCAGCAGGTCTGGCAGCATCTGTGGAAAGAGAAGCAGAGTTAACGTTTCGGGTCAGTGACCCTTCTTCGGAACTGACAAATATTAAAAATGTCACAGGTTATAAGCAAGTGAGGTGGGGGCAAGAGATAACAAAGCAGAAGGTGCAGATTGGACAAGGCCACGTTGCTGACCAAAAGGTCATGGAGCAAAGGCAAACAATATGTTAATGGTGTGTTGAAAGACAAGGCATTAGTACAGAAAAGGTGTTAACGGACTGATTATTGAACAGCAGCAAGTGCAAACATGAAAAAAGTGGGTAACCAAACTGAGAAAACTAAGATGAAATGAAACAAATGCAAGAAAAGGTTTTAAAACATTTAAAAAAGAAAAAAAAGTAAAAAGAAAAAACAGCTAAAAATGTTAAAGATAGGTTAATGAACTGTTTATCCCGGATTCTTCAGTAATGCTTGGGTCCAAGCTTACCTTCCAGTCACATCAGTCGTCCGTTGTACCTTCCAGGGCTGTCGGTACTGTGCAACTGTGATGTGAACTTTACCTTGAACAGACTCCTCTGACTCACTATCATTCCCACGCGGGATAATAATCTTTGAGTTGGTGCGTGCTGAAGACTGAGGGGATGATGGTACATATTGGTGGTGCTGTTCGGGCTCGCCATCTTCTGAAGGGCGTAACCAGTGAAAACAGGGAAAAAGGATGAAGGAATGGAAAACATTGGGCAGGTTATAAAGCTTGCTCCATCTGAGAGTGGTGAGGCATCCAAAATTTGGGAAGGTTCCTTAAAGAGATTCGCTAGCAGAACAAATAGAAGAGAAGAGAGCCAATCGCAATTCAGATCAGTTTGGACGGTCACGTACTTCATTGCCGATGTGTTATCTTTGGAGAGGTCTTCAGTTGACGAGTCACAGACCATTTAATGTATAAGTTCAAGTTATGGTGTGGGTCAGTTTGTATGAACTAATTGAGTTTGTACGCAAGGAGGTCAATTTATGAAAACTATAAGTTTATGGTTTGCAGGCCATTAGTTGGTTTATGCTTCATTCACTCGCTGTTGATTGCATTTCTTGTCTTGATCTTGAAGAAATGCAGAAATACTGGATGGGTGTCCGTTTCTGACTTGAGAAAGCAGCTTTTGCATCAGTTGAAGCCATTGGCAGAGTTTATGCAGGAGGATCTACAAATTTATGTATGCATTATGATGTAAGTATAACCAATTGTTGCCCAGTATTCAAAAGAGGATGAGGCTATTATTGTGTAACTGTAGCCGCACACTGTGCAGAATTCCACAACAGAGGTAAAAAAAAAACAGTACTTATCAATGGAGGGAGATTTAATGTATCAAATTACGCCTTGCAGATTTCAGCATTCATCATCTCTATAACTGTAAATACTGAATTGTTTATGCACAATTAGAGGGACATATTCCTACTTCAATGCAGCCGACGAACTGTGTAATATTGACCAGCAGAGGGAGGCATTATTGTAATCATGGTTCTGTGCAGAATCAGCAGGCAGATGTGGTCATTATTGAATCAAAGTGAACATTGCGCTGTGCAGTGTTCAACAGTGTGACAGTTAGTCAACTTATAACTCGGAAGTTACAATTTCTGCCTGCATTATATCTGGTTAAGTTTATTTTCATATATATCTCTGAATGATGAAAATCTTTCACTGAACTTGTCAAATTTAATGGGGCCCAATTGAATTTCTTTGCTATGAATCAGAGTTTTATTGTTATGTTATTCTCCCCAAACGTCAGTGAGATCATCAACTCGGGACAGACATGTATCAGCCGCTCTACAGGGAGGGAGCGAATGGATCAACGTCTGAGAAGATTAGTTTGCAAGAGTATGATCTGCAAGCTTCAATATGTATTGTCAAACGACCAGATACCATCTTTTGAAATTAGGATATATATATTGCAGTTCTGGGTTGTACTAAATCAGACTCGCTGATGCTGGTGTTCCTGGTGAGACTCGATGTAGAAATATTGATGCCTCTAAATTTTAATAGAAATATAGACGGTTCTGGATTGTGTATCGATATTTGCGGGTATTCCATGGAATTGACAGTATTTGATCAGGATCTCTGGGAGTCTGGATGTTTCTTCGGGGGAGGGGGACAATATGACTGTCAAAGAATTTACAGATCAGGCATCTGTCTGTATCTGTCGAACCCATTTCCCACACATACGCCATCACCCCTACCCCTCCCTCCCAAAACAGTTTCAGTGTTCTCCTTGACCTCACTTTCCACCCCAGCAGCTTACACATCCAAAATTTTATTTTCCTCAGTTTCCACCATATCCAGCGTGATGCGACCAACCAAACACATCATCCCCTGATCTTCACTGTCAGAGTTCCGAAGGGACCATTCCCTCTGCGACACACTGGTCCACTCCTCCATCACCCCATCACCTTGTTCCCTTTTCACGGCAAATTCCCAAGCAATTGCAGGATGTGTACTACCTTTTACCTCCTCTCTCCTCACCATCCAAGGCTAAAAGCAATCTTTCCAGGTGAAGCACCAAATTAGTTGTATTTCCTTCAATTTAGAAAACTGCTATGAACAAGAGTTAATTCAGTCTCACAGCTCCACAGATCACAACATATTGGTAAATATTTCCAGCTACCAGAAAAATAATCACATGAAACACTTTATTTGCACCCCCTATCCGCCCCCCCCCCCCCACCCACCGCCCAGAATAAAGCAGACCAAACCAGGTTTCTTAAACAACAAAATTAATTAATTAATGAAACAAATCTATAGCTGAAAATATTGTATATCTTATTACTCGTCCTAACTCTTATGCACACACATATACATTCAAACACTGGTTAACCGGTTGAAAAGGCTTTTCTCTTTCCAACTGTTTCCTGAGAATAATAAAATAACTTCGTCATAATATTCTGGTCAGATATTCCCGGGTCGGTGAGGTGTCCCAGAGTCCAATAGTCGGATGCCACTTGAAATCTCGACAGGCGGGTTCAATGAACAGTTTGTGATGGTTTGGAGTTCAAGGCAATTCGTCTGCAGCAGGCGTCACATAAATCTTTCAACAAATGGTGTAGCAACAGGCCTACTTGGATTTTGAAGCAGCTGTCTAGCAATATAAGCTTTCTTGAGCTGTCTGGGTTTTCTAAAACATAACAGGCAACAGGAATCACTCTTGAGGCAGCGATCTTTCAGAGACTGGAGGCAATATGATTCTGTCCCTTTAACAATTCAGGGCTTCCTTTCTGCAAAGTAGTTTTCCACCACAGAATGTTGCAACTCCTCTTTTCCGAGGTCTTTTCTCTCTCCAGGGCTCTTGACCCCTCTCCAAGCAGACCACAACCACACCGCAAATGTAGGATTATTTTTCCACGAGAGGAAAATCTTATTTTTTCAGATAATAGCTCCTTTTTCTTGTCTGCAAACATAGGACCCAGCCAGATCGCTGCAATGCTGCTCAGCTCACTGATCTCTCACAGTGCAAAGTGAAACTAAAACCCGAACAATAAGTCATGTGACATTCATAAATCTTCCTGTCATTTCCCTGTTGAGCTGCTTGGCAACAGGTGCCGAAAATCTGAACTCAGTTCCAACACCAAGTTGCAGCATCCAATGTTCACAGAAAATCCTTTTGCTCAAACATATAACATCATACAGAATTCTTAGCGTTCAATACAAAAAAATTAAAGGTCTTGTGACATTATTGTATTTGCTGCTTGACTACGAGCTTCCTATTACTTGCCATTTTAATTCACCACCCTGCTCTCACACCCACATTTCTGTCCTTGGCCTCCTGCAGTGTTCCAGTGAAGCTCAACACAAGTTCGAAGAAAGCACCTCGTCTTCTGATTAGACACTCTACAGCCTTCGAGACTCAACATCGAGTTCAACGATCTCAGTTCATGACTGCCATTAGTTTTTTATTTATTTATTTGATTTCATTTTATTTTTAACCATGTGTCAGTTTGGCGTGCTTTTGCTTTTGGACAGAGCTTATCATTGCACTGCAATTAATACCCTCTCTGGAGTAATACTATGTCTTTCTACTACATCTCTTAGCACTCCCTTTTCCTTTTATTCCGTGTTATCTCTGTTATTTCACACAACTGGAATTAAAAGTTAGTGTAATGGTGACCGTGAACCGATTGTCGATTATTGAAAAAAATCCATCTGGTTCACTCAAGTCCTTTACGAAAGGAAATCTGCTGTCCATACCCGGTCTGGCCTACAGTAGCATCCAGACCCACAGCAATGTGGTTGACTCATAAAATGTCCTCTGAGCTGGTCTAGCAAGCCACTCAGTTGTATCAAACCATGAACAAGTCTAAGGAATGGAATGAATCCAAAAGAACCATCCAACGTTGACCTCGGCTCTGGAAACACAGCCCTGTCGACTCTGCAAAATCCTCCTTCGTAACATCTGGGGGCATGTGCCAAAATTGGAAGGGATGTCCCACAGGCTATGCAAGCAACAGCCTGACTTGGTCATACTAATGGAATCATACATAACGGACAATGTCGCAGACACCACCATCATCATCCCCAGATATATCCTGTCACACTGGAAGGACATGTCCACCGACGCTGGTGGCGTAGCGGTATACAGTCAGGATTAAGTTGCCTTGGAAGCCCTCAACATTGACTCTGGACCCCATGACGTCTCATGGCATCAGATCAAACATGGACAAGGAAACCTCCTGCTGATTGCCACCTCGCCTGCACGCCCCCTCCCCCACGCCTTGGCTGAAGAATCAGTGCTTATCCATATGGAGCTCCCATTGGAAGAAACACTTTGCACAGCAAGGGCATAAGATGTACTCTGGGTGGAAGACTTCAATGCCCATCAGCAAGAGTGGCTGGGTAGTACCACTGCTGACCAAGCTGGCTGAGTCCTAAAGGGTACAACATTGAGACTGCGTCTGTGGCAGCTGCTGAGGGGAGCAACAAGAGGGAAAAACCTACTTGACCTCGTCTTTCCCAATCTACCTGCTGCAGATGAATTTGTCAAAGGCAGTATTGGTAGGAGAGACCACTACACAGTCATCGTGGAGACGAAGTCCTGTCTTTACATTGAGGTAGACTCACCATTGTGCTGTGTGGCACTGCCACCATGCTAAAATGATTGCAAAACAGATCTAGCAACTCATAACTGGGTATCCATGAGGCGCTTTGGGCCATCAGTAACAGCAGAATTATATTCGACCACAATGTGTAACTTCATGGCACGGCATATCTCTCACTCTGCCATTACCATCAAGCCGTGGGATCAACCCTGGTTCAATGAGAGTGCAGGAGGGTTTCCAAGGAGCAGTACCAAACATACCTAAACATGAGGTGTCCGCCTGGTGAAGCTACAACACAGGACTACTTGCATGCCCAGCAGTGGAAGCAGCGTGCGACAGAGAGCGCTAAACAATTCCACAACGAACAAATCAGTTCCTAACACGATGCCTTCCCCACCCGTATTGCCAGTCCTCCTGACTCAAAGGCCATCTCCAAAAGGCTTTAAAAAGTCAACCTATTGAAACAGGAAAGCGTTCCAGCCACATGACACACAAGAGACTTTTAGAGAAAGCAGGTAAGTCCTTTGGTCGATGAATTCCATTTTTCCCACAGTTCATAGACAACTCCTCCTCCCCCCTCCCACAAAGTTATCTTACTCTCTTACACCTACAAGCAAACAGTTTTAAAAAAATCATTCTTCATACTGTCCCCACTCACTTGCCTGGATGAGTGCCTGTCCAATAACACAAACAGCTCAGCAGTCCTGTCGCATTTAGCTGTGAATGGTGGTGGACAAGTGAACAAGTAACAGGAGGAAGAGGTCCCACAAATATCCACATCCTCGCTAATAGGGGAGCCCAGTACAGTACTGCAAAATACAAGGCTGCAATATTTACATCTATCTTCAGCCAGAAGTGCAGGGTGAATGTTTCATCTCGGCCTCCTCCTGAGGCCGCCAACATCACATATGTCAGTTTTCAGCGAATCTTATTCAATCCACGTGTCATGAAATAGCTGAAGGCACCGAATACTGCAAATGCTGTGGGCCCTGACAATATTCCGGCAATCGTAGTGATAACTTATGTTCCAGAGATAGCCATACGCCAAACTAAGTTGTTCCAGTACGCCAACAACAGTGACATCCACCATGCAATGTGGAAAATTCCCCAGGTATGTCCTGTCCACAAAAAAAAAGGACAAATCAAACCTGGCCACTTATCGCCTTATCAGTCTACTCTCGATCATCAGCAAAGTGATAGGGAGGAGGGGTGGTCATTGTTATCAACCGACACTTGCTCAGCAATAACCTATTCACTGACGCTCAATTTGGTTCCCACCAGGGCCACTCAGCTCCTGACTGGATCACAGCCTTGGTCCAAACATGGGCAAAAGAGTTGAAGTTCTGATGTGAGGGGGGTGTGACAGCTTTTGACATCACATCAGCATTTGACTGAGCATGACATTAAGAAGCCCTAGAAAAACTATAATCAAAGGGCATGTTGGAGTATTACCGAGCACAAAGAACGTTGGTTGTGGTTGTTGGAGGTCAATCATCTCAGCCCCACGATGAGGAGTTCCTCAGGGCAGTGTGCTCAGCTCAACCGTCTTCAGCTGCTTCATCAATGATTTTCCATCCATTATAAGGTCAGAAGTGGGGATATTCGCTGATGTTCAACAACATCTGTGACTCATAATATACTGAAGCAGCCTGTGTCCATATGCAGCAAGACCTGACAACATCAGGTCTTGTGTTAATAAGTGGCATGTACTATTTGCACCACACAAGTGCCAGTCAGTAACCATCTCAGACATGGTATAATTGAACCATCTCCTCTTGATGTTCAATGGAATTAGAATTGTTGAAATCCCCACTTTCAATATCCAGTGAGTAACCATGAACCAGAAAGTGAACTGGACCAAACAGGTAAACACTCTGGCTACAGGTGCAATTCAGAGGTTAGGAATTCTGCCGCTAGTACCTCATATCCCGTCTCCCAAATGCATGTTCAACATCTACAAGGCGCATGTCAGGAGTATGATGGAATGCTCTTCACTTGCCTGAATGGGTGCAGCTCCAACAACACACAGGAACTTCGAAACCATCCAGGACAAAGCAGCCCGCTTGATTGGCACCCCAGCCACCACCTTCAGCATTCATTCGCTCCAGCACCGACGCACACTGCAAGTAGTGTGTATCAAGAACAAGGTACACTGTGGCAACACACCAAGTCTCCTTCGAATAGCACCTACCAAAGCCGCTACCACTACTACCTAGAAGAACAAGGGCAGCAGATACATATGAACACCACCACCTGAAACAATCCCCTCCAAGCAACACTCCATCCTGACTTGGAACTGCACCATCGTTCCTTCACTGTCGCTGGGTTAATATTCTAGCACTCCCTTCCTTACAGCACTATGGGTGTACCTACACTCCCAGGACTGCAGCAGTTAAAGAAGGCAACTCACACCATCTCAAAAGCAATCAAGGATGGTCAATAAATGCTGGTCTCGTCAGGGGCGCCCACTCCCCATAAATGAATAATAATAAAAAAATAATCGCTCCTGCCCTACGTCCTATCGCACATCTTAACTTTATTTCTTCTTAACCCCTTTTTTCACTTTCAAAAAATAAACTATGACATTTCTCATCTTTCCCTGTTCTGCTGAAAGTTCACAGACCTGAAATGACCTAATTTTGTCTCCTCAGATGTTGTCAGATCTGTTGAGTATTTCCAGCACTTTCTGATTTAAGGTCAGTGTTTATTGGTTTGCCCGAGTGTCAGATTATTAATAGGGATCCCAGAAAATGACAGTGCTGGCATACAGATCCTCAGATCTCTATATTCATACGACATCCTCTTCAGCGAAATTCTGAGGAGATCTTGCATGTGTAACATAATTTATATAGGTTAATAGCTGAGTATCAGTGCTTACTGCAAGTTCCTTGGTTAGTATTACAATTTTCAGTATGTTCATGTGTAAGTGCCACTGTTTACAGGATTGATCAGTTCCTCGCAGACAAAAGGAATTGACCCAAGTATCTTAAACCTGCACCATTCTGAGCTTGCGCTTCAAGTTTCTTTGACAACCGGCTGCTGTCATCACCCATGTCTCAGACTGAAATTGTCAGTCTGTGATATCTGCAAAACACACCTCAGGAAGAGGAGTCAATCAGATTGAGAAAAGACCGCTTACACCTGCAGAAACCAAGGAGAGTGTGGCAGAGTTACAGATGGAGATGGTGAGAGGGGACAGTAACTGCAGTGAAACAGGGACACCAGCAGATGGAGATAGTGAGAGGGGAGACAGTAATTGCAGTGAGACAGGGACACCAGCAGATGGAGATGGTGAGAGGGGGACTGTAACTGCAGTGAGACAGGGACATCACATTGGGGGATGACAAAAGCACTTCTCCTCTTTGACAAATATTTCATATTTCCCTCCCACTGTGCTGTATCAGCAGCCAGACCTGGAGCCCACACTGAGAGATGACTCTGTCGTGCCAGTCACTGCACTGTCATCGTGCAGGCAGAATTGGAGACCACACCGAAAGCTGACCATGTGGTGCCTGTCATGGCACGGTGATGCAGCGAGTAACATGTGAAGTCTGAGAACAAGTGATTAAATATCGGTTGTATTGAAATGCTGCCCATGCCCATTCCTCCCAGCCCTGCACCCAGAGATCCACGAACACCATTCTTCTCTTACATTTAGCTCAGATCTCCACTGCACCTGGACAGAGAAAATCTCTGCATGAGGATTCACATGCCCACACACTGTGAAGGAACTAAAGTTATTAACAAAACAATCTGCACAAATTGACACGGATAAACGTTTAACTAATATTACGTTCACAAATTGCACTCAAATTAATATTCATTCATGTGCCACCCAATAGTGTTTCCTTGAAAGCTGTGTGTTTTCCAATTCTGGAGCTGCCCCTCTGACCTCAGTGTGGTGGACGCTTACTGCAGTAATATAAATGGCACTGCAGAAATTTACAACCAGAATTTTCGGCAGTGCGACCCATAGTGGGACTGACTTCTGGTTGGAGCATCTCGACTAACTTGGTGGTGCCTGCATGGGCATCGAACGAGGGTCTGTCAAGGGCGCAGATGCACTTCCCTCTTGAAAGAGGACACCGCCTGCAGCTCCCGTAGCACCAGTCTGCTCCCATGGGGCTTTACATTATAACTCACTGATCTGCATGAGAGAAAACTAAAGGACATCAGTGATCCGACCAAAGCTCCTCTCCATTCGAACCACTAAATCTGTCAATGCTGCCTCTCTACTTTTCGAGGCTGGAAGGGATTGTGGAAATCAGTGCCCCAACAGCAGCAGGTTGGGCTTTAATCAAAGCTCGCCTGTGTGAGTTGGTGTTTGTTTGTGTGTGTGTGCGTGTGTGTTTGTATATCTGCCTGGCTTGGTGCCTGGGTTCTGATCGGTGTGCGTATGTGTGTTTGTGTGTGAGTCTGTCTGTCTCTGTTTGTGTCTATGTGTTTGTATTTCTGTCTGATTTAGTGCCTGGTGCCTGGTCGGTGTGTGTGCGTGTGTGTTTGTGTTTGTGTGTGTGTGTGTATGTGTGTGTGTGTGTCTTTGATTGGCTGTCTGGCTCACAGCCTGGGTTCTGATTGGTGTGATTGTGTGTGTGTGTGTGCGTGTGTGTGCGTGTGTGTTTGAATGTCTGCCGGGTTCGGAGCCTGGGTTCTGATCCGGGTGTTTGTGTGCGTGTGTGTGTCTGTGTGCGTGCGTGGCGTGTGTCTGTGTTTGTATCTCTGTCTGGCTCAGTGCCTCGGGTCTGATCGGTGTGTGTGTGAGTTTGTGTTTGTGTCTGTGTGCACGAGTGTGTGTGTTTATCTTTGTAGACCTGTCTGGCTTGCTGCCTGGGTTCTGATCGGTGTGCGTGTGTGTGTTTGTGTGTGAGCCTGTCTCTCTCTGTTTGTGTCTATGTGTTTGTATCTCTGTCTGATTCAGTGCCTGGGGTCTGATCGGTGCGTGTGTGTATGTGTTTGTGTTTGAGTGTGTGTGTGTGTGTGTGTGTGTGTATGTGTATGTGTGTGTGCATCTTTGTATCTCTGGCTGGCTCACAGCTGGGTTCTGATTGGTGTGATTGTGTGTGTGTGTGTGTGTGTGTGTGTGTGTGTGTTTGTGTGTGTGTGTGTGTCTCTCACTCTCTATCTCCCTCTGTCTGTCTGTGTGTATGTGGTTGTATATCTGTCTGGATTAGTGCCTGGGCTCTGATAAGTTTGTGTGTGCGATTTTGTATACGTGTGTCTGTGTTTATATGTATGTGTTTCCATATCTCTCTGGCTCAGAGCCTGTGGTCTGATTGGTGTATCTTTGGTGAGTATTTGTATGTCTGTCTATGTTTGTGTGTGTGTGTGTGTGTGTGTGTGTGTGTGTGTGTGTGTGCGTGTGTGTGTGTGTTTGTATATCGGTCTGGCTCAGTGCCCGGTGTCTGATCTGTGTGTGTGTGTGTGTGTGTGTGTGTGTGTTTGTGTGTGTGTGTGTTTGTGTGTGCCTGTGTCTGTGTGATTGTATATCTGTCTGGCTCAGTGCCTTAGGTCTGATCGGTGTGCATTTGTGGGTGTGTGGTGTGTGTCTGTGTTTGACTGTATGTGCTTGTATATCGGTCTGGCTCAGTGCCTGGGGATTGATCTGTGTGTGTGTGTGTGTGTGTTTGTGTGTGACTGTGTCTGTTTGTTTGTATATCTGTCTGGCTCAGTGCCTGAGGTCTGATCGGTGTGCATCTGTGGGTGTGTGGTGTGTGTCTGTGTTTGACTGTATGTGCTTGTATATCGGTCTGGCTCAGAGCCTGGGGTCTGATCAGTGTTTGTGTGTATGTGTTTGTGTGTATATGTATATCTGTCTGGCTCAGTGCTTGTGGTCTGATCTGTGTTTGTGTGCGCGTGTGTGTTTGTGTGTGTGCGCCTGTCTGTCTCTCTTTGTGAGTGTGTGTTTGTACATCTGTCCGTTTCAGTGCCTGTGTTCTGATCGGTGTGTATGTGTTTGTGTCTGTCTCTGTTTGTGTCTCAGTGTTTGTATAACTGTCTGCCTCAGTGCCGGGGGTCTGATTGGTGTGTGTCTGTGGGTGTGTAGTGTCTGTCTCTGTTTGTGTGCATTTATTTGTGTATCGCTCCAGCTCAGTGCCTGGGGTCTGATCAGTGCTTGTGTGTGTGTGTGTTTGTATGCATAACTTTCTGGCTCAGTGCTTGTGGTCTGATCGGTGTGTGCCTGTGCGTGTGTGTGTGTGTTAACGTATGTGTGTGTGCTGTGTGTTTGTGTCTGTCTGTCTCTTTGTGAGTGCGTGTTTGTATATCGCTCCAGCTCAGTGCCTGAAGTCTGATCAGTGCATGTGTGTGTGCATATATCTGTCTGGCTCAGTGCTTGTGGTGTGATCGGTGTGTGTATGTCTGGAGGAGCATGAGTAGGTCATTCGGCCATTCGGCCCTGCTCCGTCATTCATTATGATCATGGCTGATCACCTAACTCAGTAACCTGTTCCCGTTTTCGCCCCATATCCTTTGATCCCCTTAAACCCAAGAGCTATATCTAACTCCTTCTTGAAAACATACAATGTTTTGGCCTCAACTGCTTTCTGTGGTAGCGAATTCCACAGGCTCACCACTCTCTGGGTGAAGTAATTTCTCCTCATCTCAGTCCTGAAAGGTTAACCCCGTGTCCTGAGACTATGACCCCTGGTTCTGGACTCCCCCACCATCGTTAACATCATTCCTACCTCTACCCTGTCAAGCCCTGTTAGAATTTTATAGGTTTCTATGAGATCCCCCCTCACTCTTCTGAACTCCAGCGAATATAATCTGGACCCATTCAATATCTCCTCATACGTCAGTCCCGCCATCCCAGGAATTCATCTGGTAAACCTTCGCTGCGCTCCCTCGATAGCAAGAACATTCTTCCTCAGAGACCAAGACTGCACACAATATTCCTGGTGTGGCCTCACCAAGGCCCTGTATAATTGCAGCAAGACATCCCTGCTCCTGTACTCGAATCCTCTCACTATGAAGGCCAACATACCATTTGCAGTTTTTACCACCTGTTGGACCTGCATGCTTACCTTCAGCAACTGATGTATGAGAACACACAGGACTCATTTCATATTTCCCTCTCTCAGTTTATAGCCGTTCAGATAATCATCTGCCTTCCTGTGTTTGCTGCCTAACTGGATAATCTCACATTTATCCAAATTATACTGCATCCGCCATACATTTGCCCACTCACTCAACTTGTCCAAATCACCCTGAATCCTCTCTTCATCCTCCTCACAACTCAACCTCTCACCCAGTTTTGTGACATCTGCAAATTTGGAGATATTACATTTAGTTCCCTCATCTAAATCATAAATATATATTGTGAATAGCTGAGGTCCAAGCACCGATCCCTGTGGTATCCTACTAGTCACTGCCTGCCATTCGGAAAAAGACCCATTCATCCCTACTCCTTTTTTCCTGTCTGCCAACCAATTTTCTATCCATCGCAATACAGTACCCCCAGTCCCATGCGTTTTAATTTTACATGCTGATCTCTTATGTGGGACTTTTTCAAATGCCTTCTGAAAGTCCAAATAAACCACATCCTCTGGCTCCCCCTCATCATCTCTCCTAGTTACATCCTCGAAGGATTCCAGTTGATTTTCCAAGCATGATTTCCCTTTCGTAAATCCATGCTGACTCTGGCCGATTCGACCACTGTTCTCCAAGTGCTCTGCTATAAAATCTTTGATAATGTATTCTCGAATTTTCCCCACTGCCGACGTCAGGCTGACTGCTCTATAATACCCTGCTTTCTCTCTACCTCCGTTTTTAAATAGTGGGGCGACATTAGATACCCTCCAATCTGTAGGAACTGTTCCAGAGTCGGTATAATTTTGGAAGATGACGACCAATGCATCCACCATTTCTAGGGCACTTCCTTAAGTACTCTGGGATTCAGACCATCAGGCCCTGGGAATTTATCAGCCTTCAATCCCACCAATTACCCAACACCATTTCTCTGCTAATACTGATTTCCTTCATTTCCCATCTCTCACTAAGCCCTGAGTTCCGCAACATTTCTGGTATGATATTTGTGTCCTCCTTTGTGAAGACAGAACCAAAGTATACAATTACTTGGTCAGCCATCTCTTTGTTCCCCATAATAAATTCTCTGTTTCTGACTGTAAGGGACCTACATTTGTCTTCACTAATCTTTTTATCTTCACATATCTATATAAACCTTTACAGTCAGTTTTTATGTTCCCCACAAGCATGCTCTAATACTCTATGTTCCCCTTCTTAATCAATTCCTTGGTCCCCCATTGCTGAATTCTAAACTGCTCCCAATCCAAAGGTTTGTTGTTTTTTTCCAGCTAATTTATATGCATCTTCCATGGATCTAATGCTTTCTCTAATTTACCTTGTAAGTCATGGATTGGCTACCTTTCCCATTTTACTTTTGCGCCAGACAGAAATAAACAATTGTTTCAGTCCATCCATGCACACTTTGAATGTTTGCCATTGCTATCCCACCGTCGTTCCTTTAAGTAACGTTTCCCAGTCCATCATAGACAATTCGCGCCTTATATCTTCATAGTTTCCTTTACTAAGATTCTGGGCCCCAGTCTCAGAATCAACTATGTCACTCCCCATCTTGATGAAGAATTCTATCATATTATGTTCGTTCTTCCCCATGGGATCTCGCACAACCACATTGTCAATTATTCCTCTGTCTTTACACAATACCCAGTCTAGGATGGCCTCTTCTCCAGTTGGTTCCTCAACGTATTGGTCCAGAAAACCATTCCGTATATACTCCAATAATTTCTCCTCTACGGTATTGTGACTAATTTGATTTGCCCAATCTATAGGCTGATTAAAGACACCCGAAAACACAAATGTTCCTGTATTGCATGCGTCTCTAATTTCCTGTTTAATGCCATTCTGAACCTCACCTTTACAGTTTAGGGGGTCTATATACAACCCCCACTAACCTTTTCTGCCCCTGAGTGTTTCTCAGCTCTATCCATACATGTGCCACATCGTCAGAGCTAATATCCTTCCTCATTAGTGCCTTAAAAATCTCTTTAACCAGCAATGCAACTCCACCGCCTTTTGCTTTTTGTATGCCCTTCCAAAATACTGAATACCCCTGGATGTTCATTTCCCATCCCTGGTCACTTTGCAGCCATGTTTCCGTAATCCCGACTGTATCATACTCGTTAATATATCTATTTGCGCGATTAATTCATCCACTTTATTGTGAGTGCTGCACGCGTTAAGGCACACAGCCTTACGGCTTGTCTTTTTAACATTATTTTGCCCCTTCCCACTATTTTTCACTGTGGCCTTGTTTGATCCTGGCCCTTGTTTTCTCTGCCTTTCACTTTTCCTATTCCCCTTACTGTCTTTTGTCCTTGTCTTTGATCATCCCTCCTCTGACTCTTTGCAAAGGTTCCCATCCCACCGTGTGTGTGTGTGTTTGTATATCTGTCTGGCTCAGAACCAGGGGGATGATCGGTGTGTGTGTGTGTGATTCTCTTTGTCTGTCTGTGTATGTGCTTGTATATCTGTCTCGCTCAGTGCATGGGGTCTGATCGGTGTGTGTGTGCCTGTGTGTGTGTTTTATCAACATCCTTGCTGGTAGATTTGCTAGTGCTGTTGGGGTGGGAGGGGGTGCTGTTGGGGGTTAAACTAATTTGGCAGCACAATGGTATAAGACTGGAGGTACAGTAGGGGTGATGCACAGTCAAATAAAGAAGAAAATCTACGTCAGTTTGGAAGGCAGAGCAAACAGAGACCTGTTAAGGCATGAGCGAATAATGCAAGGATGGATTGCATCTATTTTATTAATGCGAGGAGTCTTACAAACAAGGCAAATGATTTGAGGGTATTAATTAGCACATGGGATTATGATATTAATGGATCGGATCACAGAAACATATTTGTGTGAAGGGCAGGACTGGCAGCTCAGTATTAAAAGGTACAGAACCTTCAGGCGAGACAGACGAGGGGGTAAAAGAGTAGGTGGCATTGCACTGTTGATCAAGGAGTCAATTACTGCAGTAAGGAGGGGTGATATCTTAGAGGGAACCTCAAATGAGGGCATATGGGTAGAACCTCAAAACAAAAAAAGGGGCAATCATTTGGCTGGCAGTGTACGACAGGCCTCCAAACAGTCAGGGAGATATAGAGGAGCAGATACGTAGGCAAATATGAGGCAGGTGTAACACTGATAGGGCTATAGTACGGGAGTTCATGTTCCCCCAATATTAGCTGGGATATTCTTTTTGCAAAAGGCTTAATGGGGGCGGAATTCTTAAAATGCATACAGGAGAGATTTTTGAGCCAGAAGGTAAAACTTCCGACAAGACAAAGAGCAGTCCTGAACCTAATCCTTGGGAATGAAGCTGGACAAGTAATAGAAGTATCAGTGGGGGAGCATTTCGGGCTTAGTGTTCATAACTCTGTAAGATTTAAGGTAGCTATGGAAAAGTACCAGGAGGGACTGGAAATAAAAGTACAGAATTGGGGGAAGGCCAATATCAACATGAAAAACAGGATCTAGCTAAAGTGGACTGGGACCACATACTTGAAGGAAAGTCTACATCAGGCCATTGGGAGTCAATCAAGGAGGAAATAGTGAGAGTTCAGAGCCAGCATGTACCCGTAAAGGTGAAGGGTAGGTCTAACAAGCGCGGGGAACTCGGGATGTCAAAGGATCTCGAGGATCGGATCAGGTAAAAAAGGGGGTTTGTGGCATATTTCGAGGGCTGAAAACAGAGGAGGCCATAGAGGAAAATAGGAACATAGAAAATAGGAGCAGGAGTAGGCTATTCTGCCCCTCGAGGCTGTAGAATGTGTAGGGGGGTGGGGGTGGGGGGGCACAGAAAACATGGAATTATGAGAGCGAAGAGCGGACATGAAAAGCACTGGTGGGCAAAATAAAGGAAAGTCCCAAGTCGTTTTATAAGTATATTAAGGGCGGGAAGATAACTAGGGAAAGAGTAGGGCCCATTAGGGACCAAAGTGTCAATCTGTGTGTAGAGCCGGAGGACATAGGTATGGTTTTAAATGATTACTTTTCATCTGCTTTGACGATGGAGAAGGAGGATGTAGGCATCGAGATCAGGGAGGGCGATTGTGTTATACTTGTACAAATTAGCTTTGAAATGGAGGAAGTATTAGCTGTTTTAGTGGGATTTAACGTGGATAAATCCCCAGGCCCAGACGAGATGCATCCCAGGCTGTTATATAAGGCAAGGGATGAGATAGCAGGGGCCCTGACACAAATTTTAAAATCCTCTCTGGAAACAGGAGAGTTACCAGCGGACTGGAGGCCACTGAATGTGGTACCATTATTCAAGAAGGGGAGCAGGGATCTAACAGATAATTGCATCAGTGGTATGGTAACTATTGGGAAACAAATTCTGAGGGACAGGATTAATCTTCACTTGGAGAGGCAGTGATTAATCAGCGATAATCGGCATGGCTTTGTCAGGGGAAGATCCTGTCTAACAAACTTGATTGAAATTTTTCGAGGAGGTGACTAGATGTGTAGATGAGGGTAAAGTGGATTATGTAGTCTACATGAACTTCAGTAAGGCTTTTGCAAAGGCCCCGCATGGGAGATTGGTTAAGAAGGTAAGAGCCCATGGGATCCAGGGTAATTTGGCAAATTGGATCCAAATTTGGCTTAGTGGCAGGCGGTAGAGGCTGATGGCCAAGGGTTGTTTTTGGGAGTGCAGACGTGTGACCAGTGTTGTACCACAGGGATCGGTGCGGGAACCCTTGCTGATTGTAGTGTACATTAACGATTCAGACGTGAATATAGGAAGTATGATTAGTAAGCTTGCAAATGGCACTAAAATTGATGATATTGTAAATAGTGAAGGAGGAAAGCCTTAGATTACAGGACGATATAGATGTGTTGGTGAGATGGGCGGAGCAGTGGCAAATGGAGTTTAATCCTGAAAAAGGTGATGCATAGGAGGGCTAACAAGGCAAGAAATATAAAATGGATGGTAGGACCCTAGGAAATAGAGGGACCGAGGGACCTTGGTGTACTTGTCCATAGATCATTGAAGGCAGCAGCTAAGTTAGATAAGGTGGTTAGGAAGGCACATGGGATACTTGACCTTTTGAGCGGAAGCATAGAATATAAGAGCAGGGAGGTTATGACGGAGCTGTATAAAATGTAAGTTAGGCCACAGTTAGAGTGCTGTGTACAGTTCTAGTCTCCACACTATCGGAAGGATGTGATAGTACTGGAGAGATTGCAGAGGGGATTCACCAGGATGTTGCCTGTGCTGGAGCATTTCAGATATAAAGAGAGACTGAAAAGGCTAGGGTTGTTTTCCATAGAGCAGAGAAGGCTGAGGGAGGACGTGATTGAGGTAGACAATATTATGAGGGGCATTTATAGGTAAGATCGGAGGAAACTTATTCCTTTAGCTGAGGGATCAATATCCAGGGGGCATAGAGTTAAAGTAAGGGGCAGGGAGTTTAGAGGGGATTTGAGGAAAAGAATTTGAACCCAGAGGGTGGTTGGCGTCTGGAACGCACTGCCTGAAGATATGGTAGAGGCAGGAACCCTCACGACATCTAAGAATTATGTAGATGAGCATTTGAAACGCCATAGCATACAATGGTCCGGGCAAAATGCTGGAAAATGGGATTAGAATAGTTAGGTGCTTGATGGCTGGCACAGACACGTTGGGCCGAAGGGCCTGTTTCTGTGCTGTATAACTCTATGACTCTGACTCTATGATTGACCACCGCACAGTCCTTCTGGAGACAAAGACCTCATTACATTGAGGTATACCCACCATTGAGCTGTGTGGCACTGCCACAATGCTAAATGGCATAGATTGCAAACAGATCTAGCAACTCAAAACTGGGTATCCATGAGGCGCTTTGTGCCATAGGCAACAACAGAATTATATTCAACCACAATGTGTAACTTCATGGCACGGCATATCCCCCAGTCTACCATTACCATCCAAATGCGGGATCAACCCTGATTCAAATGAGAGTGCAGTAGGGCTTCCCAGGAGCAGCACCAAGCATACCTAAAAATGAGGTGTCAGCCTGGTGAAGCTACAACACAGAACTACTTGCATACCCAGCAGTGGAAGCAACATGTGATAGAAAGAGTTAAACAATTGAACAACACACAGATCAGCTCCCAACCCGATGCCTTCCCCACCCGTATTGCCAACCATCCTGACTCCCAGGCCATCTCCAAAAGGATTGAAAAATCCAGCCTGTTGAATCAGGCAAGGCTTCCAGCCACATGACACACCAGATAAATTAACCATCTTCAGCTGCTTCATCAATGACCATCCCTCCATTATAAGGCCAGAAGTGGGGATGTTTGCTGATGGTTGCACAATGTTCAATCCCATTTGTGACTCATAATATACTAAAGCAGCCTGTGTTCATATGCAGCAAGACATGTAGAACATCAAGCCTTGTGCTAATGAGTTGCAAGTAACATTCGCACCAGACAAGTGCTCGTCAGTGACCATCTCAAACAAGAGGTAATCTAACCATTTCCCCTTGATGCTCACTGGTATTAGAATTGTTGATCCCCCACTCTAAATACCCAGTGGGTAACCGTTGACCAGAAACTGAACTGGACCAGCCAGGTAAACACTGTGGCTACAGACACAAGTCAGCTGTTAAGGAGTTCTGCCGCAAGTAACTCATATCGTGTCTCCCCAGTGCCTGTCCACCATCTACAAGGCACATGTCAGAAGTATGATGGAATACTCGACACTTGCCTGGATGGGTGCTGCTCCAACAACACTCAAGAAGCTCGACACCATCCAGGAAAGCAGTCCGCTTGATTGGCACCCTATTCACAACCTCCAACATTCACTCCCTCCACCACCGACACACAGTGGAAGCAATGTGTATCAAGAACAAGGTGCACTGTGGCAACACACCAAGCACATACCAAAGCCGCTACCCATATTACTTAGAAGAACAAGGGCAGCAGATGCAGATGAACACCACCACCTTAATATTCCCCTCCAAGCCACTCACCATCCTGACTGAGAACAAAACCGTCGTTCCTTCACTGTCGCTCGATTAAAATTCTGGCACTCCCTTCCTTGCAGCACTGTTGGGCGTACCTACACCCCAAGGGCTGCAGCAGATAAAGAAGGCAACTCACACCATCGCAAAGGCAATCAAGGATGGTCAATAAATGCTGGTCTCGCCAGAGACGCCCATTCCCTATGACTGAATAATAACAACAAGAACAAAAAATCTCTCCTGCCCTCTGTCCTGTCATACATCTTAATTTTATTTCTGCTTGCCGCCTTCTTTTCACTTTGTCAAAAAAACTATTACATTTCTAACCTTTTCCAGTTCTAATGGAAGGTCACAGACCTGAAATGCTAACTCTGTCTCCACAGATGCTGTCAGATCTGCTGAGTATTTCCAGCACTTTCTAATTTAAGGTCAGTGTTTATTAGGTTGCCTGAGTGTCTCATTATTGACAGGGATCTCAGAAAATGACAGTATTGGCAGAGAGATCGTCAGATCTCTACTTTCATACTGCATTCTCTTAAGTATTTGAGAAAGTCTGAGGAGATCTTGCATGTATAACATAATTTATATAGGTTCTTTGCTGAGTATCAGTGCTTACTGCAAGTTCCTTAGTTAGTGTGAGCATTTTTCAGTATGTTCATGTGCAAGTGCCACTGTTTTCAGGATCGATTAGCTCCTCACAGATGCAAGAGATTGACCCAAATATCTTCAATCCCCACCATTCTGTGCGTGTGTTTCAAGTTTCTCTGACAATCAGTTGCTGTCAACACCCTTGGCTCATACTGAAATTGTCAGTCTGTGAGATCTGCAAAACACACCTCAGGGGGACAAGTCTATCAGATTGGGAAAGTACCGGACACATCCTCAGAAACCAAAGAGTGTGTGGCAGTGTTATGGGGGCTTTACCTTGTTTCAACTCCTTTTTGTCTACATTGACATAACAGTTTGTGGAATTCTTTTATGAAACGTCCATTTCTGGGGAGGTTTTGTTTCATTCTATGTGAGATCCGGGGAATTAATCATTTGAAGGTTTTCTACCTGTGATAACTTGATAGTGGCAGCTCAGCTGTGTTCATTTATTGATCTGTTTTAGTTCTTCAGACTCTTTTCATTACCCAGATCTACTTCCACTCCCAGAGAGATCAGGCTGACATTAAATTTTATTTATTGGGGCACAGTGGACAGTTTATTGAAGCAACTGTCTACCTTCAGATCCCCTCTTTGAATTGAGTCACAGCAACTTAACCACTGACATTGACACAGGCTGCATTTCCATGGATTGGATCACAGCGAGTTAACACTTTACATTAACACAGGCTCAATCCTCCTGATTGTATTTGATTCTTAACAATATTCCTGCTTCATTAACCTATACAGGAAGCAGCCTCAACATCTCATGGCATCTTCTATTTTAAATTAAAACCACAGCGAGAATTGATGCATTGGTGTATCTGACTTTGCTGATTGAATTGGACTCAGAGTGATTTATCATGGCCTGTTGATATTGTGTGTTATACATTTGGAAATTGTACACAGATTACAGATATTCTGTGCTGTGATTCAGTTTTTGTGATAAGAGGTACGTTTATTTGCAGACACTGAGCTGTCAAATATTTCCAATGAATTAATGATATTGCCCAGAAATGCTTCCCCCGATACTTTGTCCTTCTGGATTTTAAACAACGTAATTTCATATTCCGAGTTGAAATATGCTGCTGCAGTATCTTGACATTACAGAGCAGCAGGCAAGAAAAACGGAAGCAGAGAAATCACCACAACGCCAGGTGCTTCCTCTCAGTCCAACAGAAAAACACGCAGTGACTGTTCTGAGGCTCTGCAGAATGTGAGCTGCTTTTCACATATTTCGGCAATGGAAAGCCGTTCTTGACTCCAAGTGATCACCTTCCAGAAAACAGATTCCTTTGTTTTAGAGGAAACACATCACATCCCTCCCTGTATAGTTCAACGATGGTGAACATTCACAACTTATGATGACCACTCAGTGTCTCAGTGTGTTCTGCGTCTCTCGACAGTCTCAATTAGAGATCACATTTCCTCAAATATTTGGCAGTTTTCCCAATAAAGCTGCACAGTCCCTATATGAAGTGCAGCAGTTTTGAGAGGAATTGCTCAGATACGCTCTGCTGTTCGACAGTGGGAAAATACAGACAAACGCAGCAGAAAAGCAGTGATTGCTGGATTGCTGGCAATGGTGGTAATGGTAATCGAGGTGGCTGCCCTCCACATCAACGCAACATTTGACCAAGTGTGTGCCTAAGGAGATTACTTTCCTGATCCCATGATATTCCCTTTTGCCACTCTCTCCGAAGTTATTTATCTATTGTGTGTATGTATTTACATTCAATTGCAACCTCACCACATTTCTCCATGACATCAACTTCTTTAAAAAGTCAAAATATAGCAGATGCTGGTAATCTAAAACATGATCTGAAAATGTTGGAACTACTTAGTAGTCGAGGCAGCATTTTGAGAAAGAGAAACAGACTTAACCCTTCCTGCTGGAGAACTTTCTTCAGAACTAGAAAATGTTGTGCTGTAACAGTGTTTTAGTAAGCAAAGAGGCTGGGAATAGAGGAACGGAGGAAGGAAATAAAGAGAGAAACTGTGATGGGGTGGAAGGCAGTAGTGATTAAATGAAGAACAGAATCATTACCAGAACCTGCTGTCAAAAACAAATGGGGGCAATAGTTCCCACGTGTTTTTATTTTTGAAGTTGATGCTGAGTCAGAAAAATTGAAACAATGTAGGCGGCTGAACACAGAGGGGTCAGCTCTGAGTGGGACAGGGAATTATAATGGCAAGTGAATGGAAGCTAAGGGACTTAATGGAAGAACTCAGCAAAGCAATTGCTGAACGTATGCTTCATCTCCATGGTGTTGAGGACAATTGTTAAGAATTAATGCATTGATTAAACAAAAATAAAAATACAAATAAATCACTGTTTGTGGTCCTGACAGTTGAAGGACAGAAGGTGAAAGGGCAGGTCATGCATCACCAACACTTGCCTGGGGAGGTGACATTGGAAGAGTAGTGGGTGTTTTGAGTGAAGGAAGAGTGGGTCAAGCTGTACCTTCAGAATGCTGAAAATAGAGTAGAGGATGTCTGGTGGTAGCATTGCAGTGAAGTTGGCAGAAGTGATGGAGGATATTTCATTGAATGTAGAGTCTGGTGGAGTGAAAGTTGAGGGTAAGGGCAACTTCATAAGAGTTAAGGAAGGATGGAAGGAATGATAGTGGAACTGGAATGGAGAGGTTCAAAGGCCCTTTCAGCCACGGTGGCAAAGAGCTAAATACATTTCATTCTAAAGCACACTTCTAATTGGAGAAGAGTAAAGGAGAAGGTGGAAAACAAGATCAACAACTTCTTATTTATGAGGTGCCCTGACATAGTTAAAATATCCAAGTCATATTATCAAAGACAATTTGATAGCGAGCAGCGTTAACAGATATTATGGCAGATGACCAAATGCTTCATCAAGGTGGTACGTTTTAAGCAGCATCTTAAAGGAGGAAAAAGATGTAGAGAGGCAGAGGTTTATGGAGAGAAATCCAGAATTTCGGATCTTGGCAGATGAAAATAAGACCACCAGCGGTGGAGCGATTAAATTTGGGAATGCTCAGGTATCCGGAATTGAAGGAGGACAAATATCTTATAGGGCTGAAAGAGATTACAGAGATAGGGAAAGAAGAGCTCATGGGGAGATTATAAAATAAACGTGGGAATTTCAGTATTGATAAGCTGCATGACCAGAAGCTAATGCGTGTGCAGAGGTGATGGATGAACGTCTCCTTGCGAGAGTTGTATATAGGCAGCAGAGGTTTGGACATCCTCAGGATGACTGAGGATGCAAACAGGGAGATTGGCCAGGAATGCATTGGAATACTCAAATCTAGAGGTGAAGATGGGGAATTAAATGCTGCACTCTCTGGATGAAAAATGAATTGTCATTTAAAGGAAAAGAGAAAGGAGGGATTCATTACAAATTCCAATTCAAGAATATAATCTAAAACCAAATAGAAAGCAGAGTGTACAGGGAGAATTGGAAAAGAATACAAGACAGACAAAGGGAAAGCATAGAAATGATTAGCAGCTAACAGTAAAGGGGATCAGAAATCTTGTAAAACAGATACAAGTAAAATTAAAGGAACGGTGCAGCCGATTATGGAGAAGCAAATAAATATTCCTGTCGAGGCAGAGGGCGTGACTGAGGTACAGAATGAGTAATTTGCAACTGCCTTCAAAAAAGAAGAGGCTGAAATTAATGTCCCAATCGAGGGAAGGGATGTAGATATCCTGCATAGGATAAAATAGAAGGGAACGCGTTAGAATTAGAATCAGAATTAGAATTAGAACATTACAGCGCAGTACAGGCCCTTCGGCCCTCGATGTTGCGCCGACCTGTGAAACCATCTGACCTACACTATTCCATTTTCATCCATATGTCTATCCAATGACCACTTAAATGCCCTTAAAGTTGGCGAGTCTACGACTGTTGCAGGCAGGGCGTTCCACGCCCCTACTACTCTCTGAGCAAAGAAACTACCTCTGACATCTATCCTATATCTATCACCCCTCAACTTAAAGCTATGTCCCCTCGTGTTTGCCATCACCATCCGAGGAAAAAGACTCTCACTATCCACCCTATCTAACCCTCTGATAATCTTATACGTCTCTATTAAGTCACCTCTCCTCCTCCTTCTCTCCAACGAAAACAACCTCAAGTCCCTCAGCCTTTCCTCGTAAGACCTTCCCTCCATACCAGGCAACATCCTAGTAACTCTCCTCTGTACCCTTTCCATAGCTTCCACATCCTTCCTATAATGTGGTGACCTGAACTGCACGCAATACTCCGGGTGCGGCCTCACCAGAGTTTTGTACAGCTGCAGCATGACCTCGTGGCTCCGAAACTCGATCCCCCTTCTAATAAAAGCTAACACACCATATGCCTTCTTAACAGCCCTATTAACCTGGGTAGCAACCTTCAGGGATTTATGCACCTGGACACCAAGATCTCTCTGTTCATCTGCACTAACAAGAATCTTCCCATTAGCCCAGTACTCTGCATTCCTGTTACTCCTTCCAAAGTGAATCACCTCGCACCTTTCCGCATTAAACTCCATTTGCCATCTCTCAGCCCAGCTCTGCAGCCTATCTATGTCCCTCTGTACCCTACAACATCCTTCGGCACTATCCACAACTCCACCGACCTTAGTGTCATCCGCAAATTTACTAACCCACCCTTCTACACCCTCTTGCAGGTCATTTATAAAAATGACAAACAGCAGTGGCCCCAAAACAGATCCTTGCGGTACACCATTAGTAACTAAACTCCAGGATGAACATTTGCCATCAACCACCACCCTCTGTCTTTTTTCAGCGTTGCTAAACAGTTTGTGACTAAATGTCGACAACACCCCTGGTCCAGATGGGAAGCATTCTGGGAGATAAAGGAAGCTGGGTAGAGATAAGATCAGCCCTGACCACAATGTTTCAATCCTCCTTGTATATCGCACTGGGGCCAAAGGACTGGAATTTGGCAAACGTTAGACTCCTTTTCAAAACGAAAGGAGAGGGAAAACCATGTGACTACACGCTAATCTGTCTCACCACAGTGAAAGTTGAGAGATCTACTAGAGGCCTTCATCAAGGACAAAATTAATTCTCACTTGCAGAAGCATGGGGTAAGATGAGAAAACCATCTCGGATTGATAAAAGGCTAATCGCGTGTAACTTAGCTGATTGAGTTATTTAATCAAGTAGGCCTTGTGTATTTGGGCATCCAATGCGGACGAAGTACCTCATAACAGACTTATTCAGAAAATGGGAATGCATATTAATAAAGGGACGATGTCAGCTCGAGTAGTCGATTGTGTAAGAGATAGGAGGTAGAGAACAGTGGTGAATGGATGCTCTTCTGACAGGCGAGAGTGGCTGTTGCCCGGGGGTTGGTTTTAAGACTACTGTTTTTACCTTCGACATGCAAATTACATAGACTTCGGTTTAGAATGTATATTTTTTACATTTGTGGATGGTGAAAAACATGGCTCTGCATTAAATCGTGAATATTATAATAGCAGACTTCAGGGTAGACAGTCTGCTGAAATGGGCAGATCAACGGTAGATGCAACTTCTTGTGGTCAAGTCAGAAATGATGTTCATTGTGAAGACATCATGTCAATATAACATAAATAGTACCATTTTCAGGAGGTGCAAGAACAGAGGGACAGGGGAATGCATGTTCATAAATCTTTAAGGATTGCAGGGCAAGTAGAGAAGCTGATTGAGAAAGTGTATGAGATATTTGCTTTGAAAATGGGGTTATTGAATTCAAACATAACGGGCATCAAGCTACTACTTTATAGATCAATTGTTATGACTCAGCTGGCGTCCTATGTGCAATTCCGGGCATGAATACCTTGGAAGAACTTCAAGGCCCTGCAAAACGTACAAAGGAGGATTATCAAGAAGGCACCACGGGTGAGGGAATTCATTTACATGGAGAGAATTCAGGAGCTTGGATTTTTCTTATTGGAGCAGGGAAAGTTCAGTGGGATAGAAACATAGAAAGTAGGAGCAGGAGTAGGCCAATTGGCCCTTCGAATCTGCACCGCCATTCATTATGATCATGGATGATCATCCAACTCAGTAACCTGTTCCCGCTTTCGCCCCATACCCTTTGAACCCTTTAGACCCAAGAGCTGTAACTCACTCCTTCTTGAAAATCATACAATATTTTGGCATCAACTGCTTTCAGTGGTAACGAATTCCAACGGCTCACCACCCTCTGGGTGAAGAAATGTCTTCTTAACTCTGTCCTGAAAGGCTTAGCTGCATCCTTAGACTGTGACCCCTGGTTCTGGAATCCCCCAACATCGGGAACATCCTTCCTGCATCTCCCCTGTCAAGTCCTGTTGGAATTTTGTAGGCTTCCATGAGACCCTCCCTCACTCTTCTGAACTCCAGTGAATATAATCCTAACCGACTCAATCTCTTCTCATACGTCAGTCCCGCCATCCCAGATCTAACAGAGTTCAAAATAATGAGGGGTTATGGTAGAATAAGAATGCGGAAATTATTTCCTCTCATGACTACGTTTGTCATCAGAGATCATGGCCAGGATTTTACTGGCCCCCAGAGGCGTGATTGGAAGCCAGGAGGGGTGGGGAGAGGGCACAGGGAAAAGCGGTGTGTGGCAAGGGATTTGGCAGGATGAGGATCCCAGCGCCTCCCCATCGTCCAGTGATCCATGAGGCAGGATAGGCCGACAACAGCCTTCCCGCCCAATGGCAGATTGAGGATCTTAAGTGGCCTATTAAGGGACAATTATGGGATCATTCCACCGCCGCTGGAATCTTACCAGCAGCGATGTCCTCCACCATATGGAGAGGACACCTTGTAAAACGAAGCATTCTCCCTGTGGCCTTGCGGGTGGGATGGGGCGTTGCCACCTTCATGGCCAATTTGTGACGCACAGAGCACCCTCACCAGGAACCAGTTCATTCCCCGGGACCTCCCTCCTCCTGCACCACAAGAAAACCACCCAGGCCCTCTCACCGGGGCCTTGCGTACTGGCTCTGGTGACCCTGCCTCACCTACCTCCTCTCTGCAGTTCCAGAGATCGGCCTGGGTCCGAGACCTTCTGTAGAACCGGCAGAATAACTAGAAATGTAGTGAAGAGACATTTCTTCACACTGAGGCTTGTTTAGATCTGGAAAGCACGACCCGAAAGAGTGATGAAATCAGAATCCAGAGGAATTTATAAAGACAATTAAACAAGTGCTTGCAATGGAATAATTTGCAGGGTTACGAGAAAAAGCTACATATGTGACAATAAATTTGACAGCTCTTTCAAAGGGACGACTCTGACTAAAGTAGCCGAATGGCCTTTCCTGTGCATCGATGAATCTATGATCTGGACGCCAGATCAGTCATTCATTTACTTTTCACACTGTCACACGTCATTATCCTCGCAGGATAGGCTGATAGTTGGAACCTGGGTTCATTTTATCCATTAATGGTCACGATTCTTCTCATTGGTTTATTTTAACAGCCTGTAATTCACGGTTCACACAAGTCAAAATCTATTGGTTATTTGGAAGGAAACATTGGTTTCTGCAGAAACGTCTGTCAAAGAATTGATTTCCGCAACTACCAGAGTATCAGAAGCTGCTGTCAGGAGCTCTTAGTGTCTGAGAACAGCGTTCGGTTAATGTTCCGTTCTCATCGCTGCACCCAGCGCCAGAACCATGATGCAAACCTTCCTGACCCTATCTCTACTGCAGCTTTTGAACTGTAAGTTAAAGATTATTGAATGCATTATGTTATTTACTGATACACTGATTATTATTACAAGATGTATATTATTAATCTAATTATCATCTTTAATACAGAACCCATTCAGGAGATGTAGAAAGTAAATAATGCTTTATACATTTTAATTTTCTTGTGTAGAGTTTAATGAAATATCGGTACTTGTTTATTGCCTTCCACCAGCCGCTCGTGCAGAGCAGACTGGCGTTGAAAATCTCATGGGTCGATTTAAGCAGGGTCTGTTACAAAAAGAGACACTTCGCTGTTCGAATAGAATATGTCAGTGTCCGGGATCAATTTACGGAAAACGGATCTATTTTATTTACAGTTGTCATTCATTGGGATGGTATGAAATGGAACTGTGTAATATAATTTGTAGTAGTTTCATTTACTACAAATTTTGGATTGACGTTTCAATTTTAAGTTCTTTCAACTACAAATAGGAATAAACCTCCATTTATATAAAAATGCCTTGCGCTTATATAGCGCAATTTACGACGTCAGGACGTCCCAAAGGGCTTTGCTGTCAATTCGATATTGTTTTATAGTGTTGTCCATACTGTAATATAGGAAACGTGGCTGCTAATTTACACACAGCAAGCGCCGACAAACAGCAATGTGATAATGACCAGAATGTTTTTTTTGTGTGTGACAATCTTGATTGAGGGATCAACATTCGCCAGAGCACTGGGGATAATACCCCTGCCAATCCTCCAAATAGTGCACCTGAAAAGGCCGACGGAGCCTCGGTTTAACTTCTCCTCCGATGGAAAGCACTTGGGCAGTGCAGTACACACTCAGTACTGCACTAGCGTGGCAGCCCAGATTCTGTGCTCAAGTCTCTGGAATTAGACTTGAACCCACCATCTCCTGACTCAGAGGCGAGAGTGCTAGCAATTGAGCTATTGCTGACAGTAATATTGTTTTGGTTACAGTAAACGAGTTTGGAATATTCTACATCTAATTAATAGGTATTTTAAATTCCCAGTTGAATTTGTGTCGAACACAAAGACTGCGGGAGTTTGTTTTATATTTCCCCCTGTGTTTCTTATACTGACACAGCCAGCTAGAATTGAAATTTTAATCTGATTATTTAAAGCGAGTCTGATAGAAGTAGAGCGCCGACTTTGTTTGAATAGAGTGTATCAGAGTCTGGGTGTAAGTTATCTCACTGATTGTAGATCACCAGTCAAAACTACATCGAATGCCACCATGAACCACCACACACATTTCTGTCACAGATGTGTCTCAACACAAGTGTTGTCTGGTCTCCTAGTGATACAGTTCATGAAACTAAATATTTTAAAATAATTTGTTCAATGTTGAAGTGTTACCTTCAATCTATAATAACCACTCAACTGGAGGTGGAACCAATATTTTTCAATTCGTTTTCATGATTAGTATAATTATCAAGAGCACTCTGCAAAAAATGATGTTACTAAAAGTTCCTAAATCATTGGGGAATTTGCTCTGTATTATTGATCAGTTAGTGATGATCTTCAAAATTAGTATCTTTTATACTAAATTAATTATTCCATTGCCTCCATTTTTTTGTACAATGCCTGAAGATAGTTAAGTTTTCCCAATCACATATTTTCACACAGTGTCATGTTGTGTGTAAAGAGTTAGCGATATTGTTCTTTATGATTGTTCCAACGGCTCGATATTTGTTGTTTTATTCCATTGATGATTCCATTCTGTTTCTCACTATTTCCCGTGTGTGTTTGGTTACATTTATTAATCTCTGTCTGTGACAAACTTTATTGGTTTACTGACAGGCCAGCTTAGTCCCAGTGTTATCAGATACTTGATGTGTTTAACGAATTGTATTTCCGTGAATTTTAACTAATTAGATCGTAAAAGCCTGTTTTGTAGATTATTTAAAGAAAATGCTAGTCAAGCCACAGAAAAGATAAACAATGAATTGCACATGACTCCCTGTATCCTTTTCTCCAATCGCTAGTTGCTCAGAATCATTTTTAAAAAGCAGGCATGCTTTCTGACAAAAAACACTGTGAATCATTGCTATCATATGAAGCGAATATTGACATAGTTTATCTCATTTGTAGAATTCACGTTGAATACGAATCTTGGGCTGTTGGTTTGATTGTACATTCCATCAATATTAAATAGGGAACAATTATCCATTCTTTCGCACTCAGAAAACATTGTTTTTATAATATCTTGCATCTGATCTCATTTCCCGGCGGAGCAGCAGGAGAAGGTAGCGACTCTTCGGTGGGTAAGTGAAGGCACCAGGAGCTGTGTTTTAAAAGTTGTACTTACTGTTTTCCTTGTGTTCAAGTTACTTTTGGCGCGGGAGGAACCGGAAGCTGGACGGCAGCAAGGACTCCTGGGTAGGTATTTTCTTTAAAGGTGCGGAGCAGAGTTAACCCGAGACACTACACATGTCCCACCCATCCTCATCCTCTAACCTAATAATAAGACCCTTTTTACCCTCCTCCTCTAAACAAAAAGGACTGAACAGGTAAGCTATTTCACTGTTTTTGTTAATATCTATATTTGTACTTAATTAAGGGGTAATTGAGTAAAAGAAATGGCAGCCAGGGGAGTGCAGTGCTCCTCCTGCAGTATGTTCGAGGTGAGGGGAACCTCCGGTGACCCTGCCGACTTCACCTGCTGGAAGTGCATCCGTCTCCAGCTCCTATCAGACCGTGTTAGGGAACTGGAGCTGGAGCTGGATGAACTGAGGATCATTCGGGAAGCTGAGGGGGTGATAGATAGAAGCTACAGGGATGTCGTTACTCCACAAAACAAAGGCAGCTGGGTAACAGTTAGAGGTGGGAAGAGGTCAGTGCAGGGATCTCCTGTGGTCGTTCCCCTCAGCAACAAGTATACAGTTTTAGATACTGTTGGGGGGGACGGCCTATCGGGGGCAGGCTGCAGTGAACGGGCCTCTGGCGCGGGGTCCTGCACTGTGGCTCAGAAGGGAAGGAGGGAGAACGGGAGAGCACTAGTCATCGGGGACTCGATGGTGAGGAGTACCGACAGGCGGTTCTGTGGGCGCAAGCGAGACGCACGGATGATTTTTTGCCTCCCTGGTGCCAGGGTCCGTGATGTTTGTGATCGCGTCTTCAGGATCCTTAAAGGGGAGGGGGAGCAGCCAGAGGTCGTGGTGCACATTGGCACCAACGAAGTAGGAAGGAAGGGTGGCACAGATGTTAGAAGTGAGTTTAGGGAGTTAGGCTGGAAGCTGAAAGCTCGGACGGACAGAGTTGTTATCTCTGGTTTGTTGCCGGCGCCACGTGATAGTGAGGCTAGGAATAGGGAGAGAGCACAGCTGAACACGTGGCTGCAGGAATGGTGTAGGAGGGAGGGCTTCCAGTTCTTGGATAATTGGACTGCATTCTGGGGAAGATGGGACCTGTTCAAACAGGACGGGCTGCATCTGAACCAGAGGGGCACCAATATCCTGGGAGGGAGGTTTGCTAGTACTGTTCGGGAGGGTTTAAACTAGTTTGGGAGGGGGATGGGAACCGGACTTGTAGTCCAGGGACCAGTGGGTCCACTCAGAAAGACAAAGAGTGTAGTGAGGTATTGGGGAAGGTAGCACTGTCGCAGAGGACAGATGGGCACGGAGAAGGGTTAAAGTGCGTATACTTCAACGCAAGAAGCATCAGGAATAAGGTGAGTGAATTGAAGGCGTGGATGGGCACTTGGGACTACGATGTTGTGGCCATCACTGAAACGTGGATAGGTGAGGGGGAGGAATGGTTCTTGGAGGTACCTGGTTATAGATGTTTTCATAAGATTAGGAATGGTGGTAAAAGAGGTGGGGGGGTGGCATTGTTAGTTAGAAATAGTGTAACAACTGCTGAAAGAATTTTCGAGGAGGATCTGCCGACTGAGGCACTGTGGGTTGAGGTCAGGAACAGGAAAGGAGCAGTCACCTTGATGGGAGTTTTCTATCGGCCCCCCAATAGCAGCAGGGAGGTGGAAGAGCAGATTGGGAAACAGATTTTGGAAAGGAGCAGAAGTCACAGGGTAGTAATTATGGGGGATTTCAACTTCCCAAATATTGATTGGCAACTCTTTAGATCGAATAGTTTGGATGGGGTAGTGTTTGTGCAGTATGTCCAGGAAGCTTTTCTGACTCAGTATGTAGACTGCCCGACCAGAGGGGAGGCAATATTGGATTTGGTACTAGGTAATGAACCAGGGCAAGTGATAGAGCTGTTGGTGGGCGAGCACTTTGGAGATAGTGATCACAATTCTGTAGCATTCACTGTGGTAATGGAGAGGGATAGGTATGTGCAACAGGGCAAGGTTTACAATTGGGGGAAGGGTAGATATGATGCTGTCAGGCAGGAACTGAGGAGCATAAGTTGGGAGCATATGCTGGCAGGGAAGGGCACGGTCGAAATGTGGAACTTTTTCAAGGAGCAGATAGTAGGGGCCATTGATAAGCATGTCCCTGTCAGACAGGGAAGGGATGGTCATGTGAGGGAACCGTGGTTGACAAGAGAGGTTGAGAGTCTTGTTAGGAAGAAGAAGGATGCGTATATAAGGTTGAGGAAAAAGGGCACAGGCATAGCTCTGGAGGGATACAAGATGGCCAGGAAGGATCTGAAGAAAGGGATTAGGAGAGCTAAGAGAGGGCATGAAAAATGCTTGGCGGGTAGGATAAAAGAAAACCCCAAGGCCTTTTACGCGTATGTCAGAAATATGAGGATGACTAGGGGGACCGTAGGTCCGGTCAAGGACAATAGCGGGAGACTGTGTGTTGAGCCGGAAGAGATAAGTGAGGTTTTGAATGAGTACTTCTCTTCGGTATTTACGAATGAGAAGGGGTGTATTACTGAAGAGGACGGTGTGAAACAGACTGGTAAGCTCGAGGAAGTGCTCGTTAGGAGGGAAGATGTGTTGGGGTTTTTGAATAACTTGAAGATAGACAAGTCTCCCGGGCCTGACGGGGTATATCCAAGGATGTTATGGGAAGCAAGGGATGAAATTGCAGAGCCGCTGGCAATGATCTTTTCATCTTCTCTGTTGACGGGGGTGGTACCAGGTGATTGGAGGGTGGCAAATGTTGTGCCCCTGTTCAAGAAAGGGAATAGGAACAACCCTGGGAATTACAGGCCAGTTAGTCTTACTTCGGTGGTAGGCAAGTTGATGGAAAAGGTGCTGAGGGATAGGATTTCTGAGCATCTGGAAAGACACTGCTTGATTCGGGACAGTCAGCACGGTTTTGTGAGGGGTAGGTCTTGCCTCACAAGCCTGATTGAATTCTTTGAGCAGGTGACCAAGCAAGTGGATGAGGGTAAACCAGTGGATGTGATGTACATGGATTTTAGTAAGGCATTTGATAAGGTCCCCCATGGTAGACTTATGGAGAAAGTCAGGAGGCATGGGATAGTGGGGAATGTGGCCAGTTGTATTAAGAATTGGCTAACTGATAGAAGGCAGAGAGTGGTCTTAGATGGTAAATACTCAGCCTGGAGCCCAGTTACCAGTGGCGTGCCACAGGGATCAGATCTGGGTCCTCTCCTGTTTGTGATTTTTATTAACGACTTGGATGAGGAAGTCGAAGGGTGGGTCAGTAAATTTGCAGATGATACAAAGGTTGGTGGAGTTGTGGATACCGAGGAGGGCTATTGTCGTCTGCAAAGGGACTTGGATAGGTTGCAGTGCTGGGCTGAAAAGTGGCAGATGGAGTTTAACCCTGAAAAGTGTGAGGTCGTCCATTTTGGAAGGACAAACACGAATGCAAAATACTGGGTTAACGGTAGGGTTCTTGGGCATGTGGAGGAGCAGAGAGACCTTGGGGTCTATGTGCATAGATCGTTGAAAGTTGCAACTCAAGTGGATAGGGCTGTGAAGAAGGCATATGGGGTGTTAGCGTTCATTAGCAGAGGGATTGAATTTAAGAGCCGTGAGGTGATGATGCAGCTGTACAGGACCTTGGTAAGGCCTCATTTGGAGTACTGTGTGCAGTTCTGGTCGCCTCATTTTAGGAAGGATGTGGAAGCCTTGGAGAGGGTGCAGAGGAGATTTACCAGGATGTTGCCTGGAATGGAGAATAAGTCTTACGAGGAAAGGCTGAACATTCTAGGCCTCTTCTCATTAGAACGGAGAAGGATGAGGGGTGACATGATAGAGGTTTATAAGATGATCAGGGGAATAGATAGGGTAGACAGTCAGAAACTTTTTCCCCGGGTGGAGCAAAGCGTTACAAGGGGTCATAAATTTAAGGTGAAGGGTGGGAGATATAAGGGGGATGTCAGGGGAAGGTTCTTTACCCAGAGAGTGGTCGGGGCATGGAATGCCTTGCCTGGGGAAGTTGTTGAGTCAGAAACTTTAGGGACTTTCAAACGGCTTTTAGATAGGTATATGGATAAAGGAGAATGATGGGGTATAGATTAAATTGTCCTTGACAGAGGACAAAGGATCGGCACAACATCGTGGGCCGAAGGGCCTGTTCTGTGCTGTATTTTCTATGTTCTATGTTCTATGTTCTAAGTCCTCCAAACCAGCTAACATCCTTGTGAATCTTTTCTGCACCCTCTCCAGCTTAATCACATCTTTCCTGTAGTCTGGCGACCAGAACTGCACACAGTACACCTAGTGCGGCCGAACCAACGCTATGTACCACTGAAACATGACGTCCCACATCTTGTACTCAATGGCTCGGCCAATGAAGGCAAGCATGCCATATGCCTTCTTCACCACCCTGTCTACCTGTGTTGCCACTTTCAGGGAACTATGTACTTGCACCCCAAGGTCTTTCTGCTCAGCAACACTCCCACGGCCCTGCCATTCACTGTATATGTCCTGCCCTGGTTTAACTTCCCAAAATGCATCACTTCGCACTTGTCTGCGTTAAATTCAATTTGCCAATCCCTTGCCCACTTTTCCAGTTGATCTACATCCTGTTGTAACCGGCCTCTGATCTGAAAAACAACCCTCCACCACTACCCTCTGCCTCCTATCATTATGCCAATATTGTATCCAATTGGCTACCTCTCCCTGGATCCCATGTGTTTGAACCTTTAGGAGCAACCTACCATGCAGGACCTTGTCAAAGGCCTTGCCAAAGTCCATGTAGATATCGTCCACCGCCCTGCCCTCGTCAATCCTCTTGGTCACCTCCTCGAAAACCTCAATCAAATACGTGAGACATGATTTCCCACGCACAAAGCCATGCTGACTATCCCTAATCAAACCTTGCCTTTCCAAATGCTTGTAAATCCTGTCTCTCAGAATCCCACCAATGATGTAAGGCTCACCAGCCTGTAGTTCGCTGGCTTATCCCTGCTTCCCTTCTTAAATAAAGGCACAACGTTAGCCATCCTCCAGTCTTCCGATACCTCACCTGTGGCTAACAATGACATAAAAATATCTGCCAGTGCCCCAGCAATCTCCTCCTTTGCTTCCTATAGCATCCTAGGATACACCTGGTCAGGCCCTGGAGATTTATCCACCTTAATGCGCTTTAAAACCGCCAACACCTCCTCCTTTGTAATGTTGATATGCTCCAGGATATCTGTTCTCTCCCTTGAACTCACTAGCTTCCATAACCTTCTGCACGGTAAATACAAACTAAAGTATTCATTTAAGACCGCGCCCATTTCCCATGTCTCCACACATCGATTCCCACAGTGATCCTTAAGGGGACCGACTCACTCCCTAGTTACGCTTTTACTCTTAATATACTTCTCGAATCTTTTATGATTCTCCGTTATCTTAGCTGCCAGGGAAATCGTCTTTGTGTGTTTTGTTGTAAACTGAGTAATTTATCTCAATGGTTAAATCGCCCTGCAAATATAGTTCAGGACAGAACTTATATCGGTATGGTGGTGTTGCTGCCCCAGTATCATGAAGCAGAATTTGTAGATTTCATGTTAAACTTCAGAAAACAAGGTGTTACAATAAGTTTCTTGGTGCAAACCACCGATTTCAGGTAAGGAATTCCCGATGGGAAAGTGTTTCTGATCCAGAATTCCAGTCACCTAGAAAAATAAAATCTGAGTCAATGTGACTATCTCCTTCTGAGAGCAGTGATTATTTATGGTCTAGTTTAAATGGAATGAAATGACATGATAGTTATAAACAAATAGAAATCACGTTCTTTCAGCATTAGCGGCGGGTGGGAATCTTCCCAAACCCATTGCTCATCTTACTATACACACAGAAAGACACACTCGCACTGTGACAGGGCTCCTTCACATGGTGATAGTGAGCAGATTTCTGACAGTGTTCAGTCAGTAACCTGACTATTAAAATGGGGTATTTGTCTAGTGAAAATTCGGTATGAAATATAAAATACAGACCTGAACGCCGGATCTGATAGGAATCCTTGCCAGGTGGAATATTCCCAATCTCTTCATAAATTGCTTGGTACAAACCAGCCAGTGAACCCTTGCCGCTAGTGACAGAACCTGTCAGGTGGATGGTGGGGAGATTAAAGTTTAGTTGCAACCCATGAGCGTTTAACAGTAAATTATCTGCGAACACTTCCAAAATGGCAGAGATTGTGATAGTAAAGAGATAAAGCCAGGTATTGTGAATGCGGAGTAGTTTTATTGTCCGTATTTGTGTATATGTCTTTGTGTCTATTTTTCTACATACTCATATGTTCACCTGCAGCAGACTGGGGACAAATGTGTTCACTGAGGAAAAGTTCAATCAAGTTTGTCAGAAACGATCTCCCCTGACAAAGCCATGCTACTATCCCCGATTAATGCCTGCCTCTCCAAGTGGAGATTAATCCTGTTCTTCTGAATTTTTCCCAATACTTTCCCTACCACTGATGTTAGATTCATCTGCCTGTAATTACCTGGTTTATCCCTGCTACCCTTCTTGAATAATGGTACCACATTCACTGTCCTTCAGTCCTCTGATACATCTCCTGTACCAGAGAGGATTTGAAAATGTGTGGCAAAGCCCCTGCTATCTCCTCCCTTATCTCACATAGCAGCCTGGGTCACATCTCATCTGGGTCTGGGGATTTATCCATTTTAAGCCAACTAAAACAGCTAATACTTCCTACCTTTCAATGATAATTTGTTCAAGTATATCACAATCCCATTCCCTGATCTCTACACCTACATGGGTCGTCTCCATGGTGAATACAGATGAAAAATAATCATTTAAAGCCTAATCTACATCCTCCGACTCCACACACTGATGGCCACTAATCGGTGGTAATCTTATCCTCTTGCCCTGAATATACTTCAAAAAGACTTGGGATTGTCCTTCATCTTGCTCCCCCAGTGTTTTTGCATGTCCCCTCTTCGCTCTTCTAATTACTTTTTTAAATACCCCCTACACTTCCTATACTCCTCTAGGGCCTCCACTGTTTTCAGCTCACTGATTCTGCCATTAAACTCCTTTTTGTTCCTTATCCAATCCTCTAAATCCCTTGACATCCAGGGTCTCCTGGACTTGTTAGTCCTCCTCTTCAAGGTTAGGGGAACATGCTGGCTCTGAGCTCTCACTGTTTCCTTTTTGAAGATAAGAGACCATGGGATCCAGAGCAATTTGACAAAGTGGATGCAAAATTGGCCTAGTGGCAGGAGGCAGAGGGTGGTGGTCAAAAGTTGTTTTTGCGAGTGGAAGCCAGTGACCAGTGGTGTACTACAGGAATCGATGCTGAGACTCTTGCTGTTTGCACTGTACCTTTAGATGTAAATACAGGAGGTATGATCAGTAAGTTTGCAGATAACACGAAAATTGCTGATGTCGTAGACAGTGAGGAGGAACGCCTTATATTACAGGACGAAATAGATGTGCTGGTAAGATGGATGGGGTCCGAGCAAATGGAATTTAATCCTGAGAAGTGTGAGGTGATGCATTTTGGGAGGACATTCAAGGCAAGGGAATATACAATGGATGGTAGAACACTAGGGAGTCCAGAAGGTCAGTGGGACCTTGGTGGACTTGTTCATAGATCACTGAAGGCAGAAGCACAGGGAGATAAGGTGGTGAGGAAGGACATATGGGATACTTGCCTTTATTAGCCGAGGCATAGCATATAAGAACAGGAAGACTATGATGGAGCTCCATGAAATGCTAGTTAGGCCACAGCTGGAGTACTGTGTACAGTTCTGGGCACCACACGATAGGATTGATGTGATTGCACGGGAGAGGATGCTGAGGAGATTCACCAGGCTGTTGCCTGGGCTGGAGCATTTCAGTTCTGTAGAGAGACTGGATAGGCTAGGGTTGTATTCTTGAGCGCAGAGAAGGCTGAGGGGAGACCTGATTGAACTTTACTAAATTACGAAGGGCATTGATAGGATAGATAGGAAGAAACGTTTTCCTTTAGCAGAGGGGTCAGTTGCCTGGGGACATGGATTTAACATAAGGGGCAGGAAGTTTAGTGGGGATTTGAGGAAAAAAATATTCACCCAGAGGATGTGGAGTCTGGAACACACTGCCTGAAGAGATGGTGGAGGCAGGAACCCTCACAACATTTAAGGTGTTTAGATGAGCACGCGAAACACCATAGCATACAAGGCTAAGGGCCGAGTGCTGGAAAATGGGAATAGAATAGATAAGTGCTTGATGGCCGGCACATGCACAATGGGCTGAAGGGCTAGTTTCTGTGCTGTATAACTCTATTACTCTATGACTCGATGACCTGATCTGCTGCTTGTGTTCGTTTGTAAACTACTGCCAGTCTAGTGAGGTTAGAAAGCTTGATCGTATCAGCTTTTGGACTGTCTTGTTTTAGAGCCTGTTCTAGTCGGGTCCTCGGCAGAGATAACAGGCCGAAGCTGTCCGAGCTTTCAAATCTTTCTGAGTAAGAGAGAGAGCTATTTCTATAAGAACTCTATGTTATTATGGAAAGTGTTTTTTATTAAGAGGCCCATTTCTTATAATAAATCAGGAGTGTGTTAGTTGGGTGAAATATGAGTGGAAGCGTTGTTTTGGAATGTAGAATCACCGCTGGTGAATGCAGAAGGTCCTATACAAATTTCATTTGTCAAAATAACAGGCAGACCCGGTTAGACAGCTCGAGATTGGATGCCCAGAGCCAGAATCTGAAGGGCTGGAATTGATACCCAATGGATGAAGGAAGATTTAACAGTCAAATAAATAGCTGAATGCACAGCCCAGAAATTCCAATCAAATTTCCTGATCCATTGTTACAATAAGTAAATTCTTCCAGAGTTTCATGTATTATGTGATGAACTCTCACAGTGAATGTGGACACTTGAAATTACTCTCCAGTTTAAATGTCACCTTTCACTAATTGCGAGCACGTTGAATTGAGAAAACCAGCAAAAAAAATTACAATGTGTTTCTAACAAGGCCACTTGACGGTCCATAGAAAGCTGCAATGAACGAGAAGTTTGGCAGTATGTGACACAATATCTGGGATTTTGTGTTGGATCCGCGGTAAGATATGAGCCTCACCTCTTCTGATTGACTTTTTCTGTATAACCACCATCAGCGAGATGAACACACAGATTAGCAGGACTCCGAAGCAGACCGCAATTAGGATGGAAGTTGTTTTATATCCCTGTTCTTGATGACAACAAGAAAGCTTTAATACAGACACAGTCCGTCTTGCATGATAAAATATTTATATAAGTATTTAATAATTAGATCCACTGCTTCCGGGCAATGAGTTGGGCTGAACATTCCCCAGTATGTGTGGTGCACATTGCACCAGAGGAAAGTGTGAGCCAATCTAAATTACAGAGACAGTGCCCCCATGTTTCTGATCAGTACAGGACAGTTCAGGTACAGTCAGAAACTGGGATTAGCGGATTTTCAACCGGACCATTTGAAATATGCGGTGAGGAAATTTTTTTTCCAGTCAGTGAGCACATGCTTATAGTATCTTGAGGAAATGACAAAAGTACCAATTCAACTAATACAAACCCGAACGCTAGCTGGAATACTATTAATGGTAAGTACCTGCAGATGAGGACGGGTAAACAATCGGAGGCACATCGAGTCCTGTGGAATATATTGTACAAAACGTTCAGGAGGATTTCAGCACTTTCCATTTAAACGATAAAAATTGTTCTTAATTTCCGAACTAATGAGTCAATTTAACAAAACAAGGCACCCTAACCCCACTCTCCAAACCCTGCCACCCTCACCGGAACAAATCACACTGGCATCTTCCTTGTGATCACAGTCAGACTGAGCCGGCGATGAAGAAGGACAGTCGGCCAGAGACGATTCGCTTCCAGTGCATTTCACCTCATCCAGCCAGATAACACCGTCACCCTGGGAAAAAGTAGCTCCTCCTGGGGCCAAAAGAGCGTGACCACAATCCAGCTGTCTGCAGACAACATTGGCATCGGCCAGATCCCAGGAATCATCACACACCGTGCCCCAGCTGTTATTGCACAATATCTCAACTCTCCCGGAGCAGTTGGTGTTACCTCCAAACAGGCGCAACCAATGTCCAGAATCTGGCAAAGAGAATCAATGGTTATTATTGATGTAGTATAAGAAAGTAGTACATGTCAGATAGTTGGTATAATAAAGAGGAAGTAGCACCTGGTGAAAGCCCACGTTTACAATCATATTCTCGAATGCAGTCCTTTGATCTGTGGGGCTGCTCCTCAGTTACTTTTGCTTCTGTTGAGAAGAGAAACATGCTGACTGTATCACACACCAATGTTTGAAATGACACTCGCACATTTAGAGGTTTGTTGTGTTACCTGAACAAACAACACCAGCATCCTCCCTGTGTTCACAGTTGTGTTTACCCCACGGTTCTGTTTGACATTGCCAAAGGAACGATTCGTGTGAAATACATTCCATCCCATCGAGCCAAATGGGTCCGGATCCTTCTCCGAATGACTGAGCATAATAATCGATCGAACTGAGAGGACCGCACTGTAATTGTTTACAGATCACTTCTGCAACACGTTCAACAAGTGTATCCGAGCACACTGTTCCCCAGGTGCCATTGTAGAACACTTCCACTCTCCCCTCACAGCGATGCTTCCCATTCACCAGCCGCAGCTCTTTGTGCTCTGTCAATGACACAAGAAATATCCAGATAGTTAGATTGATAACTCGTTGTATGTTCATACTGCACAGCTCAACACATGCTGCACCGGTTGTGTTCACTGATTTCCAGTAATTATTTCAGAAAAGCGATAGAAAAACACTGACAGCCCATAAAGTAATAAAGAATAATCAACACGGATTTCACAACAGAAAAGACAAACAACGTTATTGAATTCTTTGAAGAAGTTACAGAAAGATAACAGGGATAATGCAGTCGATGTAATATGCATGTTTTTTTTTCAGAAGGCCTCTGACAAGGATCATGACTGAGGTCAGAGCCTGTGAAGTCAAGAGATCAGTGGAAGAATGATAGGAAACCAGCTACAAAGCACACCGTCCGGGTACAATGTGGTAACCCAGAATGGTGGAAGTTGGGAAGTGGTGTTCCACAGGGCTGGGATCACTGCTGCTCAACATTTACATGAGCGATTTGGATTTAGACAAGGGAGACTTAATTTCAAAATTTAAGATGACAGCAATTTGGGGATATAGTTAACACTAAGAAAGACAGAGACAAAATACGGGAATACGTTAATAAACGGGCCGAATGGGCATACAATTGCCAAATAAGTTGAATAGAGATAAGTCTAAGGTGCTCAGTGTTGACAGGAAGAATAAAGAGGCCACGTACTTCTTGCAAAATAAGAGTCAAAATGATGTCGATCAGCAAAGAGATCTCGGGATACAGAGGCACTAATCACTTCGAAAGTGACAGAGACCGAAGTTAGTGATCATAAATATAGGATAATCACGAATAAATCTAATAAGAAATTCAGGAGAATTTGTTTGTTTTTTTACCTAGGGAGTGGTTTGAATTTAGAATTCCGAACACATGCAATTGCTGAGGTGATTTGCACTGATGCCTTTAAGGTAAAGCTATACAGGTACATGAGGCAGAAAGAAGCAGGAGGATATGCAAAGAGGGTTAGGTGCAATGATGTGGGGTGATACTCGTGGGCAACGTAAACACCACATTGACCAGTTAGTCCGAATGGCCAGATTCCGTGCTGTCCATTGTATGCAATTCGAAGCCATATCTTCCCTGTGAAACCGCGTGCACAACACTACGGAAAATGGGCACATGGAAGCACCTTCACCTGAACACATGATCCTCACATCTTCTTTATGAGAACAGTCGTGGTGACCCCACGATGCTGAGGGACATTCCCAGAGAAATGATTCGTTACCGGAACACGTCAGTTCATCCAACCAAACTGGCCCTGAGCCTGGTCCACAAGATGCAGGAAGTGCCAGGTCCAATGCCTTTCCACAACCCAGCTGTTTGCAAACCACGTCAGCGTCCGCCAGATCCCAGGAATCATCACAAACTGAGCCCCAAGTCCCATTGTAATAAATCTCCACTCGGCCAGTACATGGGCTTCCACCGTCAGACAGCCTTAACTGCACGTGGTCTGTTGGATAACAGTACATGAGGATTATACTTTCAATAGACATTCACATCATCACTCAATACAACTGATTTTACCATCACCAGCTCAAAAAATGAACGTGAAAAGCACCTGTGACAGGTAAATAAAACTATACAACAGAATATCTGTTTACACTTACTTCTTACATAGAATGTAACGAACGGCAATGTTTCAGATATGCTATTACATCTGGCTTTGACAAGTTCTGATCTCCAGTTCCCCTTTAATGTTTTGAACGCTGTGTACGGTGTCAAACAGGCAATCACTCACACGATTCACAGTTAATTTATACTCATGTTATATAACTGTATCTGTTCCTTGTCCATTTATGTTACCCTAATTTGTTATCTTGGTCAGACATTTACTGCCATCTCCTATTTCCCTCATCTTCAATTACAAGTGACTTGCATTTATCTAGCGCCATTAACGTAATTAAACATCCCAAGGCGCGATACAGGAGTGATATCAAAGACATTTTAACACAGAGCACCGAAAAATATATTAGGTCAGATGACCAAAAGCTAAGTCAAAGAGTTAGTTTTTATGGAACGTCTTAAAGCAGGAAAGACTGGTTGACAGGCAGGGATATTTAAGCAAGTAATTCTAGAGCATGTGACCTTCGCAAATAAAGGCACGGCCGCCAATGGTGCACAATTAAAACCAGGAATGCTCAAGAAGCCAGAACTGGGAGCTGCCAGTCTGGAGCCGATTGCAAAGACAGGAGCTGTGAGGCCAGGAAGGGATTTGAAAACAAGGATGAGAATTTCAAAACCTCTCGTTGCTGGGCAAAGTAGGTCAGTGGGCAGAGGGCAGATGCCTGAGTGGCAAATGGTCGAGACAGCGGAGCTTACAGAGGTTGTAACTAGTGAAGCCAGCCAGGATTGCATGAGCATCATCGAGTCTGGAGGGAACAACGCTATCGACAAGACGAGATAAGGGCAAATGCGGGTGATGTCATGGAGGTGAAAATAGACAGTGTTAATGAGGATATGGAGATTTGATAGGAGGATCACCCTGGGGTCAAATATAACACCAAGATTACAAGCTGTCTGGCTGAGTGACAGACAGTTGGCATGGCGAGAAATGGAGTTGGCAGCAAGGAAACATGCGATGGGGACTGATGGTTTCTATCTTTTCAATACTGAGTTGCAGGAATTTTCTGCTGATGCAGTACTGAATGTCAGCCTGGAATTCTCACAGTGTACAGGCATTGGAGGGCTCAAGAGTGTTGAATGTGAGGTAGAGTTGGATACAGTGAGATACATGTGGAAACTGAGGCTTTGTTTGCGGATATCGCTGAAAGGCAGCATGTAAATGAGTAATGAAGTGTCAAAGGATCGATCCTCTGGTGACACTATAGGTGACTTTGCAGAAGCAGGAAGAGAAACCATTGCTGGCAACTTTCTGACCATGACTGTACAGATAATACTAGAACCAGCTGAGTGCAGTCCCACCCAGCCGTGTGTTAATGGGGAGGAATTGGACAAGTATTTCATGATCAATCATATAAAAATTTGAGACAAGTCAAGAAAGAGGAGGTGGAATCGTTTATATTTGTCACAATCACTTCGGATGTCATTTGTTTTCGGCCTGTGGTGTGGATAGAAAATTGATTTGCGTAATTGAAACATGCAGCTTCATATAAGATGAGCATGGATTTGGGAGGCGACAACACATTCAAGGACTTTGGCGAGGTACGATCAGTTGGAGCTGGGCAGTAACCTGCATGGACAGGTGGTCAATGGTTCCTTTCTGAGGAGAGGTGTGATGACTGCTGATTTGATGGAGAGGAGCCTGAAAATGTAGAGAGAGAGAGAGAGAAAGAGAATCGTTAATATTGCCAGCTAATATGGAACCCAGGAAGGGAATGTTTGTGTTCAGTAGTTTAATAGAAATAAGGTGTAGACAGCAAAATGTGGATACCATCAACAGCACAGGTTCAGAGAGAGAGTGAAGGATTCTAGGAGAGAAACAAGAAATGTGAATTCAGGGTGATCGTATGGGATGGGGGTGGGAACTGATAGGAAGTTAGGCCTGATGGGTTGGGGAAGAAAGGGAGGTGACTGAACGGATGTTTTTGAACTTTGTGACAAAAAGTCTATGAGCTCCTCTCAATTATTTTTGGAGTTCAGGGTGGATGAGGCAGGGGAGTGGTTCAGGAGGAAGATTTATGATGGAGAATATTTGCTGTGCGTTTTCTTTGGCTTCCTGGATAATCTTTGTCAAACAGGAGGATTTAGTGAAGATGAAGAGGACCCAATGATGCTTTATGCGACTGATACATTCAGGATTATATTACCAGATAGTTCCCCACATGTCACCGTGCCTTTCTGTTTTTCAATTATTTCAGGGAATGTTGGTGTCACTGGCAAGACCAGCAGTTTAATCCATGCTATTTATTACTTCATGATTACTTTATTACTCCACTTCATATTGGAGAATGTAAGGTCCACAAGTCCTACCCTTAAACATCAGCCTTGCAATATGCAGTATCTTCGTGTGGAACTACGTTCTAGGGTTGTGTTGATTATAACATTATTAACATTATCATAAATCAATTTAATATTAATTGCATAAGAGAATCACTTACCTTTGAAAGGATGGGACTCTGTCTTTGACAAGGAATATATTTGAGTAATTTTAGATACATAAACCGCATGTCTGAACAGAGAAGATGCAGACCTGTCTGTCCAGACAGACTGCTGCAATTATGTTAAATGAGCAAACGAAACATGTGAGGCACATTAGCAATTGCGATTGTCTGTAAAAAATCAATGAACTAAACGACTAATTCTATCAATATATGACTGTTGGACCGGACCAAAGAGGGAAGAAAACAGGATCTCTCTGCAAAATGTTGGACAGGATCAGGAAGCGCCTACGGGCAATTGAACTGTCGATGTGCAGACCTCCCGGCTGAACAGAAACCAGTATTTAATCTGGACTGGACAAAAATGATTGGACTAATTGCGTCAGGCACTTTGGAGAATAAACATCAGCAATGTGACCCATCAGATACAGAAGTAGAAGACAAGGAGAAGACACATGGCTTCTGTAGGGGGGCATAAATGTTGGGTGGAGCTTAACATCTACCTAACTGAAGAACAAGATGACATACTCGACTCTGTCCAGTGACTGAGTGTGTAATAACCATTCAGCACTGTAAACTTCTGACGTGAAACGCTGGAATGTATTGATTTCCGCAGTGTCCGAAGAAAATGCTTACTGTAACCAATCGGTATCAAATCTGAATCATTAACTATCTCATATGTTGTAAGTTCCACATGTCGTATGCAAATAAATGTTCATTGGAACAACCCGAAAACATCTGCCCACACTCAAGCCAAAGGACTTGCAGGTTGGCAGGTAAATTGACCATTATAAATTGCCCCTAGCCGTGGTAGGGAAATATTGGGACAGATGGGGATGTGGTAGGAATATGGGATTAGTGCAGGATTATTATAAATGGGTGGTTGATGGTCGGCACAGTCTCGGTGGGCCGAAGGGCCTGTTTCAGTGTTGTATCTCTAAACTAAACAAAACTAAACTACACTCTGCATAATGCAACATCCCCAGAACACATGCATGCATTAACATGCCACACAATGAAACTTTAAAGTGTCTAGTCCAAAACATCTGTCTACTTTTATACACAATCTAATGAAACTAGCACCAGACCAACTCCCACACAGCTACCTCCACTTATATACTATACAGTCGAACTGATTGCAAGCTTGGCGCCGGATTTGATACCACAGCTGAGAATCCAATTCCGTATTCTCTTTCTCATAAGGCCGTTATCTTTCACCTCTATCATCATTCACCTCCCTTCCTGCCTCAGCCCATCTGCTGCTGAAATGCTCACCCATGCTTTGTTGCCTGCAGAATCGAATATTTCAATGTTCTCCTGGGCGATCACCCATCTTGCATCCTCCAGAAACATCAGCTCATCCAAAGTTTTGTTGCCTTCCCTACATGAAGCTCCTCTCAGGAACGCCATGGCACTCGACGATCTACTGGTTTCCCTGCGATCAATACCCAGAGTTTCCAAATATGATCTTCATGTTCAGACACCTTCATGCTCTCCCCCTGCATCAGTATAACCATCTCCAGCCTGAATCATTTCAGGAGCTCTGCTTTTTTCTGAATACAGCTTGTTGCACTTCACCCACTTCAATTGCCCACAACTTTCAGTTTTGCCTTTAACCATCTAACCCCCAGATCTGAATTTCCACCAGAAATATTTCCGTGTCTCCGGCTCTTCAAATCCAACCATCTGACTAAGAACAATAACAAGAAATGCTGGAATCACTCAGCAGGTCTGTCGGCATCTGTGGAAAGGAGAAGCAGAGTTAACGTTTCTGGTCACTGACCCAAAACGTTAACTCTGCTTCTCTTGCCACAGATGCTGCCAGACCTGCTGAGTGAATCCAGCATTTCTTGTTTTTGTTTCAGAATTCCAGAATCCGCAGTATTTTGCTTTCATCTGACTAAACATTTCGTCACCCACTCTAACATCTCTTTGTTTGGCTCTGTGTCAGTTTTCTCTCCGTTTACATTCCTGTTAAACCCCTTGTGATGTATGTGTTAATTGAAATTTCTGTAATACAAACGTTCTTGCTGTTTAATTGTGTCCGTGTCCTCTCTCTCTGTACACCACCCCAGCTCCCCAACCGCCCACCATCCTCTCCGACTCTCCTCGAGTGAAATTACTGCTTTGAGAAACCCAGGAACAAGTAACCGATATTATCACTTTTCTCAGCAGATTAGACATTTCACTTTTATGTTTTTGTAAAAGCAGTGAAGAATTTGCTTACCTGAACACAGGACCCCTACATCCATACTGTCAGTGAGAGACGAATTCAATGTGAATAAGATGCAGTTCTGGAGCTGCAATTCGTTTCCTTCACACTGGACATCATTCACCCAGATGGGTCCTTCACTCTCTCCGTCCTTTGAATAGTTATAAGCGGCTGTCGCTTCACCACAACCCAGCTGTGTACAGACTACATTGGCATCATTCAGGGTCCAGTGTCTATCCTGCAATCTCCCCCAGCTGCCATTGTAGTAAATCTCCACTCTCCCATCACACCAGCTTCCCCCGTTAGTCAGAATTAGTGACCAATTTTCATCTACAACATGAAACAGATTGAGAATGGTGAAACTGAAGCAAAATATCTCAGAATTTACTGCCACCCGAAAAGTCATTAATATTAATGGTTACTATTCCTGTCATCATTGTTCAGAAGGCTTGTTGAAAGATCATTTTCACCATTACCTTTTCTCTGTAAATACATTTTAGAGACGTACCGAGTAGCTTACGGTTGCTGAACTGGGGACAGAGGGTAAAATGAACTGTAGGTGATAGCCGAGGGACTGAAGGCCGTCCTCCTGTCCACATGCACTGATATTCCAGCTCTCGCCCTGTACTTGAAAATATCATCAACTTTTCTTCCAGTTTAACCTCCTTATATTCACATGGTCCATCTTCAACTCTTCCATTCTCTTCCTCAACATCTCTGTCTCTGCTTCTGGGGATAGGTTATTAACTAATATAAAGAGTAAACCCAGTGACTCTCACAGTTACCTGGTCTATGCTTCCTCACACCCCAATTCTTCGAATTACTCTATCACATTTTTTCACTTGCTCCATCTGCAATGTCTGGTGATGCAAACTTCCATACCAGTGGTTCCAGATATGTATTCCTTTTTCCTCAACCGAGGACTCTCCTCACCTCCTCATCCACCCACCATGGTTGACAGGGCCCTCAAGCACGTCCATTCCATTCCCCAAACGTCTGCTTTCACCCTTTCCCCCTCCCGGAATAATGATAGGATTCTGATTCTCCTCATCTTCCACTCCATCAGCTTCCATATTCAACAGATCATCTTCCACCATTTCCACCACCTTTAATGTGGTGCCACGACAAAGCACATCTTCCCCTTCCCTCCACGTTTAACATTCTGAAGGGACCATTCGCTCTGTGGCACTCTGATTCACTCTTCAATCATTCTCAGCACCCCTTCCCCCAGGACCTTCCCATGAATGCGCAGGAGGTGCAGCCACTGCCCTGTTACCTCCACCTTTCTCACCATCCAAGCCGCCAAATACTGCTTCCAAGTGAAACAGCGATTTTCTTGTACTGCCTTCTCTTTAGTATACTGTATTCACTGTATTGACTGATCATGATACCGTCTGCTTTACATTGGGACACCAAACATAATTGAGTGCTTACTTTGCACAACACCTTTGTTCAGTCTGCAAGCTTTACCTTTAGCTTCCAGTTGCCTGTCCTTTTCATTATTTATTCTGCTCCCACTCTGACATCTCTCTCCTCTTTCTCCGACACAGTTCCAATGAAGATTAACATAAGTTTGAGAAACAGCACTTCCTCTTTCCACTAGACTCTTTACAGGCTTTTGGAATGAACACTGAATTCAGCAATTTCAGGAAAGATTCCCTCCCCTTTTTTGGACGATGTCTTGCCTTCCAATTTGCAGCTCCTCTCGAAATGTGTTTTTCACTTGGCCCATTCCTACCTCTTTCTGCCTTGCATTGTCCCATTTACCATTTAATTCTTCCTGCCTTCCACCATATCACAGATTGTTCCTTTCGTTCTTTCCTTGCTTTCCCCTTTCTTTAAAAACTGTTAAATCTCTAAGTTCTGATGAAAGATCTGCAAACTGTAAGGTTGATTCTGTTTCTTGCACCGCAGATGCTGCCAGAACTTCTGAGTATTTTCAGCACTTACTGTTTTTATTACCTATATTTTAAATTGTGAAACGTGGGAGCAATTTGCGTTGAGCAATGTCAAACGGACAGCGATCAGTTAACTGAGCAGATAATCTGTTATAAGAGGGCGCTGGTTGAGGGATAACTGGGAGAATTGTAATTTACATCAAGTTTGTGAAATAATCAAAGACATGGCATATTGGTGAAATAACGAGTTACTTCACTCACTATCATTTTATTGCCCTTAATGTAATGGAAATTAAAATTTATCTCATGCTATTTAGTTGGAAACAAGTTCACAGTTTTTTCTATTGCACAGCTGATCTTTGCAGAGAATTCCATGATAATTCATATTTGAACGGCCAACATTGAGAACAGTTTCAATGCTCGAGCAAAATTTCCATTCTATGGCAGTGGTCCTGGGAGCAAATTGCTGATTCTATAGCCCTTGAATAATGCCCTAGATTTACCACAAAAGAGATATTATATGAGCGATAAGTACTAATCACGAGACATTGTATGTATTCAATGTTTACTGGAGTGAAGCTCTTTGATTCATTTGTAATTTAATTCAGACCAATAAACCGACAAACACATCTCAGAATCTTAGTGTCGAAGGAAGCATGGGATCAGCAAAACTAGTGAATCAGCGACCTGTGGAAATAGTTAATGATGCTTGACAGCAGAACAGTTGGTGTATTTCAGTTCAATTGACTGAGATGACTCACCCGTACAGATGACACTGGCGTCATTTTCATGGGAGCAGCTAAACTGATCCCAGGATGAAACAGGACACTCCCACAATCGCGTCTCATTCCCCCGACACCTGTAACTTTCCTTCCACACTGGACCGGCTCCCTTCCCAAAGTGAGCTCCTCCCGGGATTGAGGTTACTGTCCCACACTGCAAGTGCTCACAGACCACGTTGGCGTCTTCCAGATCAAAGTACATGTCACTCAGCGTCCCCCACTGGTCTCCATGCAGCACCTCCACCCGGCCAGAGCATCTGTTCGTCCCATCAACCAATCGAGGTCCATGTTTCCCTGTATTGGAAACGAATCCAAATCCAAATAATTTATAAATCATCCTCTGCATAGAAACAGCAAAATAGAAAATGGGTATAAAAGTTGAATCTTATGTACACGATTATCTATCCATACTTTACACAAATTATCTATCAAAAAACAATTAGAATTACCACAGCAACACAAAAGCAAAATACTGCAGATGTTGGAAACCTGAAATAAAACAGAAAATATTGGAAATACTGAGCAGGGCTAGCAGCATCTGTGGAGAGAGCAAGAGAGTTATGTTTCAGGTCTGTGTACTTTCATCACAATAATTACTACAGGACCTCTTTAAGAAGTTGGCTGAACACTCAAAAATTAACAGCTCTTCTTGCAATCGCTAATCGATTGTTGGTCTTTATCTCTTGGATTTTGGAATGTAAACGATGAAGGATGTGATGATTCAGTTGTATCTGTTGTCACGTTTGGGCACGGCACTTCACAAAACCATTGGCTGTGGAGGTTGTTCAGGACAGTGTCACTAGAATGGCAACAATGCTTTAAACGGTACATTATGAAGATAAGTTGCATAAACTTTGTTTGTAATAGATTTAGTTTAGAAGGATTACAGCTTATCTAGTTGATGTGTTTAAAATGGTTAAGGGGTTTGATAGATGAGCTATAGAAGATCTGGAGAACAAATACAAAACAAGCCCATTTCGGAGCTGCTTTTCTTTATGCGGATGTGGACATCTCTGGCAGAGGTGGCAGTTATTGCTCAACTCTATTTGCCCTTGAAACCGGTGTCAGGACCGTCCTCTTGAACTGCAATTGCCTGCATGGGGAATGTTCTTCTGCAATGCAGTAAGGTAGAGTTAAGGCAAAGTGTGCAAGCATAGACTGTACCTTTAGCTGCATGTGTTGTCAGCAGAGTGGGAAGTTTGGAATTTGGTAATTAGTGGCTAAGACTTAAATCTAGCCGTAACATTTAGCAATTCGCTTGGAATTAAAAACCAAACTGCAAGGCAGTTCATTGTTCGCAGTTAACAGGGTAAGTCAGGTTAGCAGTAAGCTGTCAATCAGCTGTGATTGTGCGAACTCGGGTAATTACTGTCAGCTGGAAACTGTCTGGACTGTTGTATCTCGAATGTGCCTCAAAAAGCATATAATATTGGACGTCATTGCAAGATGATTTGAGTAAAGGAGCAAGATGTTACTGCACCTATACAGGGCTTTGGTGAGACCACACCTAGAGCATTGTGTGCAGTTTTGGTCTCCTTATCTGAGGAAGGATGCCCTTGCCATTAAGAGTGTGCAAAGTAGATTTACAAGGCTAATTCCTGGGATGGCAGGATTCACGTATGAAGAGAGATCGGATCGACTCGGACTATATTCACTAGAGTTTAGAAGAATGAGAGAGGATCTCAGAGAAACCTATAAAACTCGAACAGTACTAGACAGGCTACATGCAGGGAGGATGTTCCCGATGGCTGGAGAGTCCAAAACCACGGGTCACAGTCTCCGGATATGGAGTATGCTATTTAGAACCGAGATGAGGAGAAATGTCTTCACTCAGAAGGTGGTGAACCTGTGGAATTCTCTACCACAGAAGGCAGTGGATGACAGATCTCTAAATATATTCAAGAAGGAGATAGATATCTTTCTTAATACAAAAGGAATCAAGTGATATGGGGAAAAACGGGAACAGAGTACTGAATTAGATGATAGGCCATTACTTTTTTTGAATGGCGGAGCAGGCTCCAAAGGGCTGTCTGGCCTACGCCTACTCCTATTTTCTATGATTCTATATTTAGACTTCTGGTAAGGCAGAGTGTAAACAAAGATTGCAATGTTAACTGAATACATTATGAACATAGTGGGAAGTTAGAGTTTGCTCAGAGTAAGAATTCGGTGCAGAGGGGTAAAAGGAGGTATTTTTTATTCTTTCACAGGGGGTGGGAATTTCGGGCTCGGACAGCATTTATTACCAATCCCGAACTGCCCTTGCAAAGATGGTGGTGAGCCGCCTTCTTGTACCACTGCAGTGCATGCGCTTTCAGTACACTCACAGTACTGTTAGCAAGGGACTTCCAGGATTTGACCCAGCGACAGTGAAGGACCGGTTATATAGTTCCAAATTAGGATGGTGTGTGCTTCGGAGGAGAACATGCAGATGGTGTTCCCATGCATCTGCTGTCCTCGTCCTTCTAGGTAGTAGAGGGTGAGCGTTCGGATGGAGGTGTTCTGTTTTGTCTGTTAAACTGGAGTCAGTGACTAGAGCAACCGGTTTAAAAGAGCGCCACAGCCAGCAGTAGCACAGCCTATTGGAAGGGGCTGAGAGACAGACACCTGGCAAATAGAGGGACAAACTCACTCAGTGAAGCAATTGTCAGGTCAGAGTGTGAGAGGGCGTGGGTAAGTTGTAAATACGGACTATGTTAATTGATGAGTGCTTAGTGTTTCGGCGTTAGCTAACCAGTAAAATAGTGTTAAAGCTAAAATGCATCAACAAATAATTTTACCTCTAAAATAAAGACAGACTAAGTTCTGGCAGAGCAGGTTTTTTTCTGGATATTGGAATTTGTCGAGAATGGAACTGAACCGAGGGAACTTGTCTGTAGTAGATATCTCAACCTGGAACCTCTCTGGCTCAGGATCATAGAGCTGTTGTGGGAATTGGAAAAACACCAACACATATGATAGCAAGAAGAGTATTTGACAGTTTGCTGCAGATTTAAGTCACACCTTGTCGAGAGCTGCAGGATCAGAATGAGGTTGTTGCAGCTTATAGTGTACAGATTTGAAATCCAGATGTAATGGAGAACGAGGATATACAGAAGTGAACAGGAACAAAGTACTGTCTATTTGTGAAGATCAGGATGAAGACTGTTAGAAGGACAGCCACAATGTTGACCGTGATACCTTCGAATAGGAAGCTGTTCAAAAGGAGGAGGAGTGGTGCATAATGTGATACTTTTAAGTGATTCAATAATTAGGGCATTAACAGTCCCACACAGTATTTTCCCAACTTGTGCGAAGTGAGGGTTATCTCAAATCAGAATGCAAGATTGGGGTGGAAATATCCAGTCGTTGTGGACCAATTAGGCATAAACAACATTGCAAAGAGTAGGCAAGAGGTTCTTTTCGGAGAGTACCAGGAGCTGAAATATAAAAGAAGATCTCAAGGATTATAATATCTGGATTATTATACAAGCCGCTTGCACATTGGCATAGGAAAAATAAACGATCAGGGAGATGAACACGTGCTTGAAGGTTATGATGTTGGAAAGAGGTGTTACCTTTCAAAGGACCCTGGCACCTGTACTGGGATATTAAAGAACTATTCTGTTGGAATGTGAAGCACCTGAATCGGGTTGGGATCAGGGTCCCAGAATAAAGGATAAATAGGGTTGTTACAGGAACCTTAAACTAGTAAATGGGTGAGGGGAGGCTGGTGGGGGGCGGGGTGAGGGGGTAGAGCACAGTTGTAAATGTAGCATATCTAGGTGCTACAGGGAAATAGAAAACTAAAATATTCAACATTTGAGTCAGACCATTTTACGGTTTTACATCACGTGCCTTTGCGCTGAGAACAGCAGTTGCTTTCTTGAAAAAGCAGTTGTTAGAAATACTGACAGACCACGACGTTTTGGGCCATGTACTCTGCCCATTGTCTGGAGAAATAATTGTAATTGGTGGAAGCAGTCTGTTTATATGCAGTGCAGAACGGGAATGTGGGCAGGATCTTACTACTGATAGGTTATTACATGTTCTTGTTCTGTTTTTTCTTGGTCAGTTAATTATATTCCATGAGAGGTCAGTATATGCCATTATTCTTGCTGCTGATTCGTCAGTTATTGTCCATCGTGGCAAGTCAATCCATGCTACTGTTCTGGTCGTGGTTTGTTGGCTGCACAGCAGGTGCTTGTGCGTTTCTCGAGGAGGGAAACCCTGATATTCACCGAGGAACAGGTCACTGTTAGGGGGAAGGTCTTGTGTTTATCGGTCTCCATAGCTTCCTTGACGCAGTGAACGGCACAAGCCTGCCATCAAGGAAGCTCAACTCAATGACCACCGCATTGAATGGTCCAATTCCAAACTCAACCTCATCTATTATGGACTGGCGTGCACGACACAAGAACATCATAAGTATAAAAGAGACCAAAAACATGCAAAAATACAAAAATAAAAATGCACAGATCTTCGTGAATGGCAGAGATACAAAGAATAGCAAAGGATGACAAAACAGTTCGCAAGAGCTACAAAACTTTTACAATAACTTCAGAAATATATTGTCATTAAAAGCAATGTGGTCTCATTCCAATGACAGTTGTGATATTATAAATGAAAATAAGGAAATGGCAGGAATTATGCATAATTTCGTTGCATCAGTATTTACATGGACACAACTTTTATTAAGGTTCTTTGTTGCCGCAGTCGGACAAATGCTGCCCTGACATTGAGGGCAGTCACTGTCATCTGGAATGCAGCTTTATCATACATGTTTGTACAAAGGGTGTGATGTGGTCTGAAGCTGAGGGGTCCGACAAACCCAAACTGAGCATCAGTGAGTAGTTTATTGGTAAGTACTGCTTGATAGCGCTGTAAACAACACCTTCCGTCCCTTTGTTAATGATTGAGAGCAAACTGCTGGATCAGTAATTAGAAAATTGCAATTGTCACACTGCTATTTAAAGAAAGGTTAGCGAGAGAACCAAGGCAATTATAGATTGGTTAGCCTAACAGCAGTTGTCAGGAAATTACTAGAGTGTACATTTGAAGATGGAGTGTCTGATCACCTTGAAAAGTGACAGCCAATCAGAGAGAGCCAGCGTGGATTTGTAAAAGGTAGATCATGCTTGATGAACCTGATCAAATATTTTGTGGAGGTAACTAAAGTAGAGAACAGGGGAACCTGAATGGATGTTATTCAGATGAACTTCCGGAAAGCACTCAGCAAAATCTCTTGTAACTGATTGTTGGCTAAACTTGAAGCTCATAGAATTTAGGGAAATTATTGACCTGCTTCGGACGTTTGTTTAGTGGCAGGAGATAGACAGCAGGGATAATGGGCAGATCATCTAACTGGCAGGATGTGATGGCGCCGTCCCACAGGAACCTCAACTATTCACCATATTTATTAATGACTTAGATCTCTGGATAGAAAGCCACATATAATTGACATACTCAATATTGCCATTGAAATAAAATATCAGCCATATTGTAATCATGCATATTTTAAGCATAACTTTACAAAAAAAAAGATTCCGTGACTGTGTAAAACTATTTCAATATTGGTGAGCGTGAGGTGTCCAATTTGGACTTAAAAAGATTACAGTATTTTCTACATGGTGAAAAGCCGGATGCAGCACAGGGAAAATAGACTTCAGGGTCATGGGAAAGTACAGGAACGAAAATCAAAGCAGCCAATGGAATACTGGGATTTATGTCTAGAGGAATGGAATACAAGGGTGAAGAAATGATGCTGCAGCTAAAAAAAAACTGGTCAGGCCCCATCTGGTGTAATGTTAAGCTATGGGCAATATGCTTTGGGAAGGATATGTTGACCAAGGAGAGTGTGCAGCATAAAAGATGCGAGAATGATTCCTTGGCTTCAAATGTTTCTGTTTTTTATTCATTCATTTGATGTGGGTGTCGCCGGCAAGGCCAGCATTCATTGCTCATGCATCGTTACCTTTCACAACTGGGTGACTTGTTAGGCTATGTAAGAGGACAGTTAAGAGTCAACAGCATTGCTGTAGGTCTCTGGTCACATGTCGGCCAGACCAGGTAACAATGGCAGATTTCATCCCCTAAGGATATGACGAAACAAGATTTTTTTAAATAACAATCGACAATGGTTTTATGGTTACCATTACTGAGACTAGTTTTTAATTCCAGATTTATTAACTGAATTTAAATTCCACGAGCTGCGATGGTGGGAATTGAACCAGCGTCCCCAGAATTAGCCTGGGACTCTGGATTGCTAGTCCAGTGACATTAGCACCACACCATTGCCTCCCCTCATTATGAAGAAGGATTACACAAACTGTGGCTGGGTTCCCTGAAATTTATAAGAGTCATGTCCTTTCACATTCCCAGCCTATGTCTTCCAGCTGCTGGAAAGTCTTTGGGAATTCTGCAGGTGAGCTACTTGCCACAGAATGCCGATCATCTGACCTGCTCCACTCGCCACTACATTATTGTGAATGGTCTAGTTCAGTTTCTTGTCAATGACAACACCCAGTAGGATTTGATGGTGGTAGTGAATTCACTGATTATAATAGCTAGGGGAGATGATATTGTCTCTCTTGTTGGAAATAGTCATTAACTGACACGGAGGTGGTGAGTGTGTTACTTTCTACCTATCAGCCCAAGTCTAAATAATGTCCGGATTCTTGATGTAATTGGGCATGAACTGTTTCTTAATCCAAGGAATTGTGAATGGAACTAAAGACCATGCAATTCTCAGCAAAAAGCCCAACTTCTGACATTTTGATGGTGGGAAGGTAACTGACGAAGCACCAGAAGATAGTTGGGCCTCAAAGAACAATTAGGAAACACATTTTTCGATAAAAACAGCGGCAATCTGGAACTTTCCCTAACAACGTCCAAAGTAAAGAGCTGTGGATGTTACATCTAATCTAAATTTTCAAGACTAATATTGATAGATTTTTTTAAGCTCGGTGTATCAAGGAATCTGGGTCAAAGCCAGGTAAAGAGACTTGAAGAACATATCAGGTATGATCTAACTGAATGATCGAACAGGCTAGTGCAACTGAAAGCTCTGTACTGATAATGTGGATATGTGTCCGATCCTGTCATATTTAGCGGGTAAAATACACACTTTCTATAAAATAACTTTGTAATCTTTCAATTCTGGCCTGATTGCACTGAGCAGTGCTGGAGTACAGCCGTGCTTTTATACCCTGCCGTTCAGTTAGTGTTAACGTGGGCACAGTGGAGCAGTGGTTTGCATCACAGCTCCAGTGACCTGGGTTCAGTTCTGGGTGCTGTCTGTGCGGAGTTTGCATGTTCTCCCTGTGAATGCGTGGGGTTCTGCCGCGTGCTCTGGTTTCATCTCACAGTGAAAGACTTGCAGGTCGAAAGTAAATTGACCATTGTAAATTAACCCGACTGTGGGTAGGTGCAAGGAGAGTGGTAGGTAATGTAGGATCAGTAGAAATGGGTGGTTGTTGGTCGACAGACAGTCGGTGGGCCGAAGGGCCTGCTTCAGTACTGTATGATAAGAATACTAACGTGGGCAGGGAGGATCAGAAGGCTATTGTAATGTCGGATCATTCGTGGTGTTCAAATTAAAGTATCGAAATAGGCCAGTGCATATTCATTTAGTCAACTCCCAACTGTTGCAGCCAATATTCAATTCTAAATATACATTCGGTGCAGTGGTAAACAAACTTGCGAAAATTCTGCTTCTTGCAAAATAAATGTTAAGATTCAGAACCATCTTGTTTACCAGTAATTGTGGGTATTTTGTACCACGTTACACCAGACCTTTAGCAGTAATAATAAACTATAATGACTAGTTTAGATATGAACCTTTCAGACAGAAACATGGGAATGCCACCTTCCTCAGTTTTCCACATATTAAGCAGGGAGTTGTCTGCTTTTCAGTAAGTCTGTACTCACCGGAACAGATCACACTGGCATCGTTCCTGTGGCTGCACTCCTGCTGATTTCCTAGAAAAAGACGGCAGTCCAATAAACTGGTCTCATTTCCAGTGCAGTCAAAGATATCAGACCGTACGAGCCCAATGCCCTCTCCAAAATGAGCATATCTTGGCACCGACACGGCGACTCCACACTGAAGCAGACTACAGACCACATTGGCGTCTTTCAAATCCCAGTCAAGGTCACACACTGTTCCCCAGTTTTCACCGTACTGGATCTCCAGTCTGCCTGAGCATGGGGAGTCTCCGGATGTTAGTCGAGGATATCTGTGATCTGAATAAGCGTATTATATCATAATTAGCATAATACGTTAATAATCACAATAATACATAGATTTTTATTTCAATACGCATCTGATTAATCACAGATCTGGCACGAGCCGTTCTCAGATTCTGTTCAAAACTGATGATGCTGGGTTTCCTGTATCACTACTGCTTATAATGTGACAGGACTATAATCTTTAAAATGTGCCTTTATTTATTTATAACTTACCCAGTCGCCGTCACTGTATCAGCAGTTAGAACTGGGCAAGAAGTATTGTGTGACAAGAACTGGTGCTGGGAGTACTGTTGTTCATATTTAACATAAATGATTTCGACTCAGAAAAAGGACGTACAATTGTAATATTCACTAATGACATTGACTTGGAGCAATAGTTAATACAAAGGCAGATTGTGAGAAAAATACTTCATGTTAACGAAATTGTAAATGAATTTTCATGCAGATAAATGTACATTTACACATTTGGGGAGGAAGACTGAGAACCCATACTCCTTGGACAATGATAATCTAAATTGTGTCGCGGAGCAATGGGACTCAGGGGTGCAGATATAAAAATCAATAAAATAGCAATACAGGTTAACAAAGCTCTGGAAAATACAAAAAAAAAATGAGTTTTATCAAAGAGAGATACGTTGAAAGGGGAGTCACACCCAGCACAAGGAAAGATTTGGTGTTGATTGGGAGGAGGTTGATTGGGTACTAACCAGTCAGTGTTTCCCTACTTTTCTAGGCAGTGTGCAACTGAGCAACTTCACACCATATCAGTTGAATCCTAGTGCTGTAACTGCTGTAATTGTACTGGATCAGCTTGGCTAGAGTTGTCGCTAGTTTTAGAGCACTGATCTTCAGCACGACAGCTGGAGTGTTATCAAGCCTTTAACTTTTGCTTTGTGCTGCGTGCTCAGCCGCTTCTTAATGTTGTGTGCCGTAATCTTCGGAATGGACCAAACAATAGAACGCATTTGCACAGCGCTAACCCATTGACATGAATTGTCACACAATACTTCTCAACTTTTGTCAGTCTGAATAACTACCTTTAACCCACAATTTGTTGACTGTTTTGTAGCCAGTTTGCTACAGTCTGTCTTGATCACCCTTCAAAGCCCTTCGTATGCAATTAATTACCCTGCAACCACATTCACAGTTTTAAGTTTAAAAACTGGACAGACAGTTTGCGACTAACAAGCTGCAGCAGTCAGCATATAATCATAGAATGTTTACAACACAGAAGGAGGCCATTCAGCCCGTTGTGTCCATGCTGGATATCTGTAAGAGCACCTCACTAGTCCTATGCTTCTGCCCTTTCTACATAGACATGCAAAGATTTTCTCTTCAGGTGCTTGTCCAATTCCATATTGAAAGCCACAATTGAATCTGTCTCCATCAGACTCGCAGGTAGAACATTCCAGAAGATCCTAACCACTCGCTGTGTAAATAACTTATTCCTCATGTAAACCTTCACTGTCCTGCCTCCAAGGCATTTACATCATTCCTTAAATAAGGAGACCAGTACTGTACACAATACTCCAGATGTGGTCTCAGCAATAACCTGTATAGCTGAAGCATAGCCTCCCTACTTTTGTATTCAATTCCACTAACGATAAATGATAACATTCGACTAGCTTTCTTAATTACGTGCTGTACCTGCATACTAATATTTTGAGATTCATACACTGGGACACGCAGATCCCTCTGCATCTCAGAGCTCTGCAATCTCTCACCATTTAGATAATATGCTTCTCTTCTATTCTTGCTGCCACTATGGACAATTTCACACTTTCCCACATGAAACTCCATTTGACAGGTCTTTGCCCACTCACATAACCTATCTATATCCGTTTGCAGACTCCTTATGTCCTCTTCACAAGTTACATTCTTACCTATCTTTGTGTCATTAGCAAATTAAGCAACCATACCTTCGGTCCCTTCCTCCAAGTCATTGATATAAATTGTGAAAATGTGATGTCCCAGCACAGATCCCTGTGGCACACCACTCGTTACATCTTGCCAACCAGACAATGAGCTATTTATGCCTACTCTCTGCTTCCTGTTAGCTACCCAATCTTCTATCCATGCCAATATGTCACCCCCTACACCATGAGATTTTATTTTCTGCAATAACCTTTGATATGGCACCTTATCAATGCCTTCTGGAAATCTAAGTACAATATATCGAGCGTTTTCCCTTTATCCACAGCACTTGCAACTCCCTCAAAGAACTCCAATCACTTGCTTAAACGTGATTTCCCTTTCACAAAAATATGTTGACTCTGCCCGATGACCTTGAATTCATCTAAATGCCCTGCTATAACATCTTTAATAATAGTTTGTAACATTTTCCCAAGACAAATGTTAAAGTAATTGGCCTGTAGTTTCCTGCTTTATATAATCCCTTCCTTTCTGAATAAAGGCTTTGCATTTGCTATTTTCCAAACTAAAATAACCTACCCCGAATCCAGGGAATGTTGGAAAATTAAAATTAACGCCTCAACTATCTCACTAGCTACTTCTTTTAACACCTTAGGATGAAGTCCATCAGGACCCGGGGACCTGTCAGCTCGCAGTTCCAACAATTTGCTCAGTACCATTTCCCTGGTGATTGTAACTTTTTTGAGTTCTTTCCTCCCTTCCATTTCCTGACTTACAGCTAATACTGGGATGTTACCTTTACCCTCAATATTGAATACCGATGCAAAATATCTGTTCAATTCATCTGCCATCTCCTTATTACCCATAATTAATTCCCCAGACTTATTTTTTACAGGATCAACGCTCACTTGGTTAACTCTTTTCTTTTTTGAACAATATCTATATAAACCCTTACTATCTGTCATTATATTTCTATCTAGCTTTCTCTGGTACTCTAATGTTACCTTCCTTATCAATCTTTTAGTCGTTATTTGCTTTTTTGTATATATTCTGTCCAATCATCTGACCTGCCTCCCATTTTTGTGCAATTATAGGCTTTTTCTTTAAGTTTGATACGACCTTCAACTGTTTTACTTAACCACAGATTGCGGTCCCACTCTTGGAATGTTTCTTTCTCATTGAATTGTATCTACTCTGTATATTCTGAAATATTCCCCTAAATATCTCCCACTGCATCTCTATTATCCCTTAACCTGATTTGCCAGTTCACTTTAGCTCGCTCTGCGTCCATGCCCTCATAATTGCCATTATTTAAAGTACTAGTCATGGACCCACTCTTCTCTCCCTCAAACTGAATGTAAAATTCAATCATATCATGATCGCTGCATCCCAGGGGCGCCTTAACTATGAGGTCATTAATTATTGGTGTCTCGTGGCACAATACCAGGTCTAGGATTGCCTGCTCTCTGGTTGGCACCGCAGCGTATTATTCCAAGAAATTATCCCGAAAATACTCTATGTACGCCTTATCTCGGCGACTTCGGCCATCTGCTTTTTCGAGCTAGATGTAGGTGAAAATCCCCCCATAATTATCGGTGTACCTTTCGGACAAGCTTCCATTATTTATCCCTTTATACTCCGTCCCACAGTGTGGTTAAGGTTAGTGGTCTGTACACCACTTTTGACAAGTGACTTCTTGCCTTTATGAATTTTCATCTCTACCTAAACGGCTTCCACATCCTGGTCTGCTGAACTTAGTTCATCCCTCACTATTGCGCTAATACCATCATTATTTAACAGAGCGACCCCTCTACCTATTCCTAGCTTTCTGTCTTTCCTAAATGCCATGTATCCTTCAATATTCGGTTCCCAATCTATATAGTGTACAGGACACAATTTCAAAGTTTGCAGATGACACAAATTTTGGAAGCATTGTGAACTGTGAGGAGGATAGTGCGGATCTTCAAAAGGACATTGACAAGTTAGTGGAATGAGCAGGCAGGTGGCGGATGAAGTTCAATGCAGAGAAATATGAAGTGATTCATTTTGGTAGGAAGAACATGGAGATAAATTATAAAATGAAGGGCTCAATTCGAAAGGGGTTGCAGGAGTAGAGGGGCCTTGGTTGAATAGTGCATAAGTCATTGACGGTGGCAAGTTGAGCGAGCGTTTAATAAGGCGTTCAGTGTCCTGGGCTTTATTAATAGGTGCATGGAGTACAAGAGTAAGGAAGTTTTGTTGAACTTATATAAGACACTAGTTCGGCCTCAGCTGGAGTATTGGGTTCAGATCTGGGCTCCGCACTTGGGGAAAGATGTGAGGGCATTGGAGAGAGTATGGAGACGTTTCATGAGGATGGTTCCAGGGATTGAGGAATTTCAGTTATGAAGCTAGATTGGAGAAGTTATGTCTGTTTACCTTGGAGAAGAGAAGGCGGAGAGTTGATTTGATCGAGGTATTCCAAATCATGAGGGTCTCTATCTACTCCATGGAAATGTCACAATCTCAAGCCAACTCTCCATTCGTCAACCCAGCAGCCGCTACCGGGCATGTACTGTCAGCCCGGCTGTCCATCTGCAATGATCGCTTGGCCTCAAATCTGATATAGTACACAGATTGTGAAGGTGAGACTGGGGAGCAGGGGAGGGAGGGAGGTTTCTCAGCCTCGTGGAGCCGTAGTAATGGGTCCGCAGTAATTGTGGGTATCACAAGAGGAAAATGCTCAGAAAGATCCCACTTACACGGTGGGAACTGTTTCCACTGGTGAAAGGATCGAGAAGGAGAGGGCATCGATTCAAAGCATTTGGTAAAATAAGTAAAAGTGACATGAGGAAAATCTTTTTCATGCAGCGAGTGTTTCAGATCTGGAATGTTTACCCGAGAACGCGGCAGAGACATGTTCAGTTGAAGCATTCAAAAGAGAATTAGACAGTTCTATGAAAAGGAAGATTGTACAGACTTATGGAGAGAGGGGAATGGAACTGAGTGAATGTCTCTTTCAAAGAGCCCATACAGACATGATGGGCCGAATAACCCCCTTCCGCTCTTTAGTAGTTCAGTGATTCTGTGATATCGCCTCTCCTCCGTGTTCCAACCAGAATGTATCAGTTCACACTTCTCTGCATGTAATTGCATCTGCCACCTGTCCGCCCATTTCACCAGCCTCTCTTTGTCCTCTTGAAGTCTATCTCTATCCTCCTTATAGTAACTGGTCAGGATTTCAGGAAAAGATTAGATTTGATTAGAGATACTGCAGTGAAACAGGCCCTTCTGCCCACCGAGTCTGTGCCGAACATCAACCACCCATTTATACTAATCCTACACTAATCCCATATTCCTACCAAACATCCCCACCTGTCCCTATATTTCCCTACCACCTACCTATACTAGTGACAATTTATACTGGCCAATTTACCTATCAATCAGCAAGTCTTTTGGCTTGTGGGAGGAAACCGGAGCACCCGGAGAAAACCCACGCAGACACAGGGAGAACTTGCAAACTCCACACAGGCAGTACCCAGAATTCAACCTGGGTCGCTGGAGCTCTGAGGCCGCGGTGCTAACCACTGTACCACTGTGTCACCCTACTCGCTTTTCTTCCAATAGTTCAACGGTGCTGAGTTTAATCGTTGCAACTGCTTCCTGAACTATCTTAGCTCTTTTGTTTAATATTCTGTGCATTTCACTTTCTTAATATTTGCCAAAATGTAAATGGCAATGCGCACGCAGCGGTGGGATCTGACAGAGCCGTTTCCTCTTTGTGATACTTTGGCTCCCCAAGGCTGAGAAATCTGCCTCCCTCCCCTGCTCCCCAGTCTCAGCTTCACAATCTGTGTAATATATCAGATCTGAGGCCAAGCGATCATTGCAGGTGGACAGCTAGGCTGACAGTACATGCCCGGTAGCGGCTGCTGGGTTGATGAATGGATAGTTGGATTAAGATTGCGAAATTTCCTGCTGTTCAGCTCATTCACTGCAGCTTTAGGGAAAATCTCAATGGAAAGTGCTCTGTCTGTATTGCAAATGTGCTGAGTATCAGGTATTTACTGCTCCCGGTGGAGAATGTTTACTAAATATATTACTAATGATATAAGTTTGAACAGTGAACCTAATATTAATGATAATTTTAACCAGAGATTACTGGAATTATTATCATCTGATTTTCCAGGTACGGACCGACCCGGATTGTTTTATTTTCGCTTCTTCACAGATTCTATCAGCTGCGGCGGCAGATGAGAAACTGAGAAAGATTTTTACCTGAGCAGATGACGCCGGCATCATCGGAGTGCGACAAGGAATAGTGATCCCATTGATATGATTCACAGTCCCGCAGAGCGGCCTCGGTTCCGCTGCACGCTACATCAGCCGTCACAACGGGTCCGGTCCCTTCCCCAAAGTGAGCCCAGCCCGGTGCAGAGACCGCGGTCCCGCAGCCCAGCTCCCGACACACAACAGCTTCGTCCGGCAGGTCCCAGTACGATCCATACACAGTCCCCCACTGTCCCCTGTAGTGAATCTCCACTCTCCCAGCGCACCGACTGCCCCCATTCACCAGTCTCAGCTTCACTGTCTCTGTAAAATATCAGAAATATCACCAAGAGGTTATAGTGTGTTAAACCCACAGGTTCCCAGCGCACGGACCCTCCCCATTCACCAGTCTCAGCTTCACCGTCTCGGTAAAATATCAGAAATATCACCAAGAGGTTATAGTGTGTTAAACCCACACGTTCCCAGCGAACGGACCCTCCCTATTCACTGGGCATGAATTGATAGGAACATCGGTCTGCACCCTGGACCCTAATAAAACACGGAGTAAATATTACACATGAAGAAAAATGAAAGGGAATTACTAATAAACAGTGCAAACCAGCAGGGAACCGGGCGGCAGCGAGATATTCCCACCAACACAGAGGCTCCAATGGGATCTGAATAGGGACAAGCTCATAATATATTTAACCTGCAGAAGTGGGGAGATGGGCGTGGTTGGTATGATCACATGTTTACGTGCTCAGTACTGAATGGACGAACACAGTGAGATCCCAGCACCTGGAAAGAGCAGAGTAAATTGCACCCTCACCCACCATAGCCAATAAAGACAGGGCTGGATGGTGATGTGATCTGGAGATCAGAGCAGATTGGTGAGGTGGACCTTTGGACCGGTAACAGTGTCAGTGGAGCTGATAATTCACACTCTGCTCTTCAGACACCCTCAGTTAGTGCCCCTCGACATGAAGAGAGCATTCATCTCTCAGCTAGGTAACAGTGTCTGTGGAGCTGACCCTTCACACTCTGCTCTTCAGAGACCCTCAGTTATTGTCCCTCCACATGAAGATAGCAGTGATCTCTCAGATAGGTAACTGTGTGAGTGGAGCGGATCCTTCACACTCTGCTCTTCAGAGACCCTCAGTTATTGTCCCTCCACATGAAGGCAGCAGTCATCTCTCAGCTAGAATTAAAGACCTTTGCTAACATTATGAGGGACACACTCCCTTTCTGGCTAGCAACCGGGCAGCGGGTTAATCCGTGATCAAAAATAGTACAGAGATTGTCGTCCAAGCTTAATATTTAATGGGTTGGATTAGAGCAAAGAGATAGCAGGTCGTGTGAAAATAATGGGCGATTACCTGACGGGTCAGCCTGACTGTTCCCAGGTCTGCCTGAAATGAGAAGTTAACAATTAGAGTTCACTGGGACAAGAAAGGAATGACAATGTCAGAAAGAAAAGAGACAAATACAACTAACTGCAGGGTCATTATTCCTTTTGCTTTGCAGAATAAATTATACCGGGATCTGTGATTTCATTTCTTAACACAAAAAATACAATTTCTGCAAAAAATTAATATTGGTAATGGGCCAAAATGTATCCAGAAATGTTTTCACATATGCACACACCTACACCCGGATACACTGTCTCCTTGTGGTGATGGTAGGTGGGCTCCATGTATTCCCAGTGTGAAGGTGCTCTGAGAAGGCGGTGGTGATGGTCCTCTCCCTTCTAGAATCTTACAATGAAACAGAACAGAGGGACGCCATTCGGCCCATGGTGCCTATGCTGTCTCTTTGTCAGAGCTGTCTAATTAGTCCCACTGCCTTTCCCCATCGCCCTGTAAATTTGTGCTGATGGTGCTCTGACCCGTGTGTAGGTGTCCTGAGAAGAGGGTGGTGATGTAGCCGCCTTTAAACCCACTGGTGATGGCACTCTCAGTGAATTCAGCATTCCGATCGAAAGTTCGAGAAGGAATGGGAACATTTAAATTCAATTAAAGATTTTCTCATCCTGTGGTAAATTTCAATACCTTTTAATTTACTGCATAATCTTCCACTGGTAACTTTCAAAGTTTCTGCTGTTGCTGTTATCCTGGTGCGGACTTTCCCGGTCACCCATTTCCCCTGCTCTTACTGACCTACAGCGACTCCCACTTCCCAGCACCTCAGATTTCAGTGGTCGCACGGTTAACTTCCTGATATTTAGACCAATGGGTTTGGTGCAAAACTGTTAAGTTATTTATACATGTTATACTGATGTTAACTTGCTATCGCACCATGTTACCACAAAGAGTAATAGAGAAATATTAATTAGAAATAACAATAAATTCAAAGGAGGTGAACTGAAACGGGACAAACGTGGGATATTCAAAGCCCAGAATTGAAACTCTTGAATGAGTTAAAAAACCAAGGATAGGGGTGGTTTAGGGGTTACAAAATACAGTCAATGCAGAGAGTTTATAAGTGCATATTTCTCACGGCAGTTTACTCGGTGGGTCAAGAATCAAAATGATTATATCCATCTTTTTTAGGTCCAACTTGAACAACATTCGCAATTAAGCGAACTCTTTTAGATTTCAGAAGCAAATGAATTGATAGAATTACAGTTATTGCAGCTTACAACCACAAGCAAAGCAGCGGACAGAAGGAAATCATATCAAGCAATCCGGATTCTGTGCGTCAATAGCATTATCAGTAATTTTTAACAATCTATCTCCATAACACATGAGCTAGTGCCTGAAGAAATGATACCATTGTTATAAATAACCAAACACACATCAAACATTTACAGAACTGAGACAAATTGTTCTGGGCACTGTCTGTTAATTTTAAATATGGAAAAGAATTCAGGATTTGTTCCACAAGTTGACCAGAGTATGGGACTTGTGGAAGGACATTATAGAATTTAATAGGAGTAGGGTTAGGCCATACTTCCTACCCAGACGACTCCGCCGTTCAATAAGATCATGGCTGATCTATTGCCCCATCTCCACTTTCCCACCTTTCCCCAGAGATTGGGAAAAAACTCCAGATCTTTCATTAAACACCGCATCGCACGATACAAAAAGTATGGGACATGTGGAAAGAGATGCCGAAACACGTCTGGATGTTGAAAACTACATCAAATTTATGAATCATGTAGAAATAGATTGAGAAATACTAATTATTACACAACACCGTGCACATAAATGTATGAAACAGAAAGCATGATTTATTATAAAAAGTGATAGTTTTGAAGATTGTCGGTGACCAAATAAAACTGTTCACACACCGAATCCCCCTGAAACCAGTAGCATCATTTCTGGAGGGTGTAATTGATAACTCTATTGATAATCAGTACAAATGAACCAATGTTGGATTCCACCTCCAATTAATATAGTATACAATATTTATTGTCCTTTCTGAATATTCCAAATGCTGTACACAATATTTAATCTAATTCTCTGTATGACACGGCACTTCACCGAGAAATTCCGTGGACAGAAATCTCAATGTGGGATGAGTCGACTGGATGGAAATCCCGGTATTCTGCAGTTCTGACTCCCATAAACTCGATTGCAACACTGACTACTTTTTACTTCCAGGAGTCTCCGTTTTCAACGCCTGATTAGAACTTTACCTCCAGTCTGCTGCGTCTGTACTAGAGTCTTAGGAAACAACATAAAACCGACTCTTACGGTGTTTATATTCAATTTTGGTACTAAAACTAAATTTAACTCATATCTCCTCTGGAAATGCAATTAAATGTTAATCAGATGACAAATATTAGTTCAATTTTTGCTGTCAACGACAAAAATGGATAACATTTCCCTATTTGAAATCAAACAGGACAAAATGTATTTAATGACAAATTTATAAATTAAGGAAACTGTTTCAATATTCACTTTATACGATCTCAATAAATGACAAATTAAAATAAATATGCACTTTCCTATAAATTGATTTTGATCTGGTGCGGATTGCTAAAAACAAAAATTCAGGGAGTCAGCTGCATTTCATACTTTCCTTCTGTTCTGTGGCTTGCAGAAAATATTCTTAAATTACTTTCAAGATCAGGATTTTACAACACAATCCCTTTTACAAAACCAAAAGAAAATTCATCACGGAAGTATGTAATAACATTTAGGGAGTGTTTCCCTGTCGTGAACCTGCATTTGTTGTCGATAGACATTAACAAATGTAACCAAACCCGCACTGGAAACAGTGAGAAACTGAATCGAATCATCGACCGAAAAACTCTGCAAAAATATCGAGCAGGTGGAAGGAGACTATTCATGATATCTCATTAAACACTTCACGATGCTTTACAAAAAAGGAGCATGTGGAAGGAGACTTTGTCACACTAATCATTATTTGACACTGTACATACGAATATGTGAAATAAGTTGAGAATTTATAATACAAAGTTCGAAAGTTTCAAGGTCATCATTAAGTAAACAATAATAAATGTAAAATCTTCCGCAGATTTTGGAATATTCACTAACATTATCTTTTGGACAGGCACTTCACAATTACTGTAATAACTGATGCTAATTCAAGTAATATTGGTTCTGTCTCTAGTTAATATATTATACAATATTTATAGATCATGTACAACACTCTAACGTGGAACAAACTTATTTAAATTATTTCAGTTCCACTCAGTGTATCATATAGTGTCAGACAGCACTTCTAATGTGAAATACCTGGGACAGAAATGCCCGTGTGGGTTCAGTCAGCAGTAGATTTAGCTTTGACTGCTGTTCTATAATCTCTGTGTTACCATGGACCCCAGACCCCAAACCCCGAGACCTTCTATTCTCACTCTGATCACATTCTGCTGCTCGATTGCTTTGTTTATATAATCTGCTGAGAATTTCAACTCCAGTCTGTCGTGTCGGAACAATAGCCGCAGAGGACCACATAAAATAAATTGCCACGTTATTTGTTTTCAATTTTGGATTTAAATGAAAGTTTCGCACATGTCCCACCAGGGAATTGAGAAGACGTGTTAATCAGATGTATGATATTATAAAAACAATGATTTCTGATAGAGAAAGAATGGATAATTGTTCTGTATTTAATATTGATAGAATGTAAAATCAAGCCAACAGCCCAAGATCCGTATTCAATGCGAATTCCACAAATGATATAAACTATTTCAATATTCGCTTCATATGACAGCAATGAAACATTGTTTATTTGTCATAAAGCATGCCTGCTTTTTAAAAATCATTCGGAGCAACTAGCGATTGGAGAAAAGGAGACAGGGAGTCATGTGCACTTCATTTTTTTTATCTTTTCAGTGGCTTGAATATTTTTTTAAAAATAATCCACAAAACAGGATTTTACTCTCCAATTAGTTAATATTCACGGAAGTATAATTCGCTAAATACATAAAGTATTGGATAGCACTCGGACTAAGTTTTCCTGTCAGTAAACCAATAAAGTTTCAATGGACAGAGATTAATGAATGTAACCAAACACACACGGTAAATAGTGAGAAACAGACTGAATCATCAATGGAATAAAACAACAAATATGCAACAAGCATGAGCCGTTGGAGCAATAATAAAGAACATTATCAGGAACTGATTGCACACTACATGACACTGTGTAAAAATATGTGATTGGGAATACTGAACTATCTTTAGGTACTGTACATACAAATGGAGGAGATATAATAATGAATTTAATGTAAAAGATACTAATTTTGAAGATCATCACTAACTGATCAATAAGACAGAGCAAATTCCCCAACGATTCAGGAACTTTCAGTAACGCCATTTTTTGCAGAGTGCACTTGATAATTATACTAACAATGAAAACAAATTGACAAATTTTGGTTCCATCTACATTTGAGAGGAATTATAGATTGAATATTACACTTCAAAACTGAACAAACTATTTTAAAATATTTTGTCTCATGAACTGTATCACTAGAAGAGCAGACAACATTTGTATTGAAAAATATCTGTGACAGAAATGTGTGTGGCGGTTCATGTCAGCCGTAGAAGCAGTTTTGACTGGTGCTCGACACTCAGTGAGATAACTTACACACAGACTCATATTCAGTCTCTTCAAACAAAGACGGCGCTCTACTTCTAACAGTCTCGCTTTAAATAATCAGATTAGAATTTCAATTCCAGCTGGCTGTGTCAGTGTAAAAAACGCAGTGCGGGACGGCGGGGGGAGTGGGGGGGGGGGGGGGGGGGACGCGGGTAATAAAACAAACTGCCTTGGTCTTTGTGCCCAACACAAATTCAACTGGGAATTTAAAATACCCGTTAATGAGATGTAGAATATTCCAATATAATAAAAGCAAAATACTGCGGATGCTGGAAATCTGAAACAAAAACAAGAAATGCTGGATTCACTCAGCAGGTCTGGCAGCATCTGTGGAAAGAGAAGCAGAGTTAACGTTTCGGGTCAGTGACCCTTCTTCGGAATATTCCAAACTCGTTTACTGTCACCAATACAATATTACTGTCAGCAATAACTCAATTGTTAGCACTCTCGCCTCTGAGTCAGGAGATGGTGGGTGCAAGTCTAATTCCAGAGACTTGAGCACAAAATGTGGGCTGCCACTCCAGTGCAGTACTGAGGGTGTGCTGCACTGTCCAAGATGCTTTCCATCGGAGGAGAAGTTAAACTGAGGCCCCGTCAGCTCTTTCAGATGCAGTATTTGGAGAAAGGGCAGGGGAATTATCCCTAGTGCTCTGAGGAATGTTGATCCCTCAATCAACATCACACACACACACTAAAGGTATTCTGGCCATTATCACATTGATGTTTGTCGGAGCTTGCTCTGTGCAACTTGCCTGCCACGTTTCCTACATTACAGTATGGACAACACTATAAAACAGTACTTAATTGACAGCAAAGCTCTTTGGGACGTCCTGACGTCGTGAAATGCGCTACATAAACGCAAGTCAGTTTTATATATATGGAGGTTTATTCCTATTTGTTGTTGATAGAACTTAAAATGGAAACAATCAATCCCAAATGTGTGTCAAATGAAACTTCTACAAATTGTATCAACCTTTCAGTATCCATTTCATATCATCCCAATGAATGACAACTGTAAATAAAATAGATGCGTTTTCTGTAAACTGATCCCAGATACTGACAGATTCTATTGTAACAGCGAAGTGGCTCTTTTTCCAACAGACCCTGCTTAAATAGACCCATTAGATTTTCAACTCCAGTCTGCTCTGTCTGTACGAGCGGCAGGTAGAAGGCAATAAACAAGTTCCGATATTTCATTGCACTCTACACAAGAATATAAAAATGCATAAAGCATTATTTACTTTCTACATCTCCTGAATGGGTTCTGCATTAAAGATGATAATTAGATTAATAATACATATCTTGTAATAATAATCAGTGTATCAGTAAATAACATAATGCATTCAATAATCCGTAACTCACAGTTCAAAAGCTGCAGTAGAGACAGGGTGAGGAAGGACAGCAGCATCGTTCTGGTGCCGGGTACAGCGATGTGAACAGAACATTAACCGAACGCTATTCTCAAAGACTAAGAGCTCCTTCCAGCAACTTCTGAAACTCTGACTGTTGTGGAAATTAATTCTTTGACAGAAGTTTCTACAGAAACCGATGTTTCCTTCCAAATACCCAATAGATTTTGACTTGTGTGAACCGTGAATTACAGTCTGGTAAAATACACCAATGAGATGAAATGTGACCATTAATGGATAAAATGAACCCAGGTTCCAACTACCAGCCTATCCTGCGAGGACTATGACATGTGACAGTGTGAAAAGTAAATGAATCACTGATCTGGCGCCCAGATCATCGAATCAAAGATGCACAGGAAAGGCCATTCGCCTACTTTAGTCAGAGTCGTTTTTAAAGAGCTGTCTAATTTATTGTCACATATGTAGCATTTTCTGGTAACCCTGCAAATTATTCCACTGCAAACACTTGTTTAATTGTCTTTAAAAATTCCTCAGGAATCTGATTTCATCACTCTTTCAGGTCGTGCTTTCCAGATCTTAACAAGCCTCTGTGTAAAATATTGTCTCTTCATTCCCCCTCCAGTTATTCTGCCGGTTCTATCGAACTCCTCGGCCCCCAGGCGCAGCGCTGGAAGCCCAGAGAAGAGGTAGGTGAAGCGGGGTCACCAGTTACAGTCCGTTAGGCCCCGGTGAGAGATTAAGGCGGTATTCTGGTGGTGCAGGTGGAGGGAGGTCCCGGGAATGAACTGGTTCCTGGTGGAGGTGCTCTGTGGGCAACAAAATACCCAGGAATGAGGCAGCGCCCCACCCCACCCGCACGGCCACAGGGTGAGTGCTTCGTTTTACAAGGTGTCCTCTCCATGTGGTGGAGGACCTCGCTGCTGGTAAGATCCCAGCGGCGGTGGAATGATCCCATAATTATCCCATAATAGGCCACTTAAGATCGTCAATGTGCCACTGGGCGAGAAGGCTGTTGTCGGTCTATCCTGCCCCCAGGATCACTGGACGAGGGGGATGCGTTGGGATCTCCATCCTGCCATATCCCCTGCCAGCCGCCGCTTTTCTCCTTGTCCCCTCCCCACCCCTCCTGGCTTCCAATCATGCCTCTGGGGGCCAGTAAAATCCTGGCCATGATCTCTGATGACAAACGTATTCATGAGAGGAAATAATTTCCACATGCTTACTCCATCATAACTCCTCATTATTTTGAGTTCTGTTAGATCTGGAATGGCGGGATTGACGTATGAGGAGAGATTGAGTTGGTTAGGACTATATTTTCTGGAGTACAGAAGAGTGAGCCGGGGGGGGTGGGCGTTCTCATAGAAGCCTACTAAATTCAATCAGGACTTGACAGGGTAGATGCAGGAAGGATGGTCCCGATGGTGGGGGAGTCCAGAATCAGGGGTCATTGTCTAAGGATACAGGATAAACCTTTCTGGACCGAGATAGGGAGAAATATCTTCACCCAGAGAGTGGTGAGCCTGTGAAATTCGAGACCACAGAAAGCAGTTGAGGCCAAAACATTGCATGTTTTCAAGAAGGAGTTAGATACAGCTCTTGGGTCTAAAGGGATCAAAGGAGATGGGGTGAAAGCGACAGCAGGTTACTGAGTTGAATGATCAGCCATGATCAGAATGAATGGTACAGCAGTTTCAAGGGGCCGAATGGGCTACTGCTGCTCCTATTTTCTATGTTTCTATCCCACTGAACTTTCTCTGCGCCAATAAGAAAAAAACAAACTCCTGCATTCTATCCATGTAAATGAATTCCCTCACCAGTGGTTACTTCTTGCTAATCCTCCTCTGTACCCTTTCCAGGGCCTTGAAATTCATCCAAGATATTCATGCCCAGAATTGCACACAGGGCGCCAGTTGAGTCATAACAATTGATTAGTAAAGGATTAGTTTGATGCCCTTTATGTTTGAATTCAATTACCCCATTTTCAAATCAAGTATCCCATACACTTTTTTAATCAGCTTCTCCACTTGCCCTGCAATCCTCAAAGATGTATGGACTTGCATTTCCCGGGTCCCTCTGTTCCAGCATCCCCTGAAAATGGTACCATTTATACTATACTGACATGATATTTTCCCAATGAACTTCACTTCTGACTTGACCACAATAAGTTGCATCTACCGTTGATTTGCCCATTTCAGCAGACTGTCTACTCTGAAGTATGCTATTATAATATTCACGATTTACTACAGAGCCATGTTTTTCACCATCCACAAATGTCAAAATTATTCATTCTAACCCCAAGTCTAAGTAACTTGCATGTAGAAAGAAAAAACAGTAGTCTGAAAACCAACCCCCGAGCAACTGCCACGCTCGGCTGTCAGAAGAGCATCCATTCACCACTGTTCTCTGCCTCCTATCTCTTCGCCAATCGACTGCTCGAGCTGACATCGTCCCTTTAATAATATGCATTTCTATTGTCTGAATAAGTCTGTTATGAGGTACTTCGTCAACATTGAATGCCCACATACACAAGGCCCACTTCAGTCTCTTATTTGATAAAACAACTCATTCAGGTTAGTTGTACGCAATTGGCCTTCAACAAATCCGAGATGATTTTCTCATCTTACCCCATGCTTCTGCAAGTGAGAATTAATTTTGTCCTTGATGGGGGCCTCTAGTCGATCTCTCAACCTTCACTATCGTCAGATAGATCAGCTTGTAGTCACAAGGCTTACCCTCTCCTCTCGTTTTGAAAAGGAGTCTATCATTTACCAAATTCAAGTCCTCTGGCCCCAGTGCGATAAACAAGGAGGATTGAAATATTGTGGTCAGAGCTGATCTTATCTCTAACCCAGCTTCCTTTATCCACCTAGGATGCTTCCCATCTGGAACAGGGCTGCTGCAGACATTTAGTGATAAACTGTTTAGCAACGCCTTCCCATCTATTTTATCCTATGCAATATCTCTGCTTCCCTCTACTCGATTGCGGCATTAATTTCAGCCTCTACTTTTGTGAAGGCAGTTGCAAATTACTTATTCAGTACCACAGTCATGCCCTCTGCCTCGACAGGAATATTTACTTGTTTCTCCATAATCCGCCCCACCGTTCCTTTTACTATGCCTTTTACTTTTACATGTTTTACAAGATTTGTAGCTGCTAATCTTTTCTATGCTCTCCCTTTGTCCTTCTTGTATTCTTTTCCAATTCTCCCTGTACACTATGCTTTCTATCTGGTTTTAGATTATATTCTTGAAATGGGATTTGTAATGAATTTCTTCTTTCTCTTTTCCCTTAAGTGACAATTCATTTTTCATCCAGAGAGTGCAGCATTTAATTCCCCATCTTCACCTCTTGACTTGACTATTCCAATGCTCGTCCTGGCCAGCCTCCATCTTTGCATCCTCAGTTAACCTGAGGACATCCAAACCTCTGCGGCTAACGCACAACTCACTCCAGGTCCCGTTCACCCATCACCGTTGCACTCCCATTAGCTTCTGGTTATTCACCTGAACAATATTGAAATTCTCACGCTTATTTTCTAATCTCGCCATGAGCTCTTCCCACCCTATCTCTGTAATCTCTTTCAGCCCTATGAGATATTTGTGCTCCTTGAATTCTGGAATCTTGAGCATTCCCAAATTTGAACGCTCCACCGCTGGTGTTCATGTTTTCATCTACCAAGATCCTAAATTCTGGAATTCCCTCCATAAACCTCTGCCTCACTATATATTTTTCTTTCTTTAAGGTGCTGCTTAAAACTTACCACCTTGACCAGGCATTTGGTCACCTGCCATCATATCTGTCAATGCTGCTCGCTATCAGATTGTGTTTGATAATATGACTTGGATATTTTAACTATGTAAGGGCACGACATAAAGAAGAAATTGTAGGTCTTGTTTTACACCTTCTCCATTACTATGGTCTGTCCCAGACTATATTATTGTAATTGAAGGTGCAACCATTTTTATGTTTTTCTTAACTTCCCTGACAGAATAACTCCATAATCTAGTGCTCACTTTTGGGGGTGTATAATAAACACTAAACTATTTAACACCTCATTTTCTGAATGGATTAGTGAATAGATGATTCATGTGTCGAATCCCCCAGTATATAGTTTTTCTGTTGCAAACATACCGACTTCTGACCTTATGGAGGGAAGGTCATTGATGAAACAGCTAAAGATGGTTGGGCCGACGACACTACCCTGAGGAACCCCTGCACAGATGCCTTGAGACTGAGATGATTGACCTCCAACACCCACAACCCTCTTCCTTTGTGCGAGGTATGATTCCCACAAGTGGAGATTTTTCCCTCTGACTCCCATTGCCTGCAGTTAATCCCAGTTAACGCCTTTCCCAGTAATGGTTCATCGTGGAGCGACGCTTACATTTTAAATTGACTTCTCCGAGGCAGAAAGGAGAATGTGAGATCCATAACCACTCCAGACAGTCGATTCCTGATGCGAGTCCGTCCCCATCCCTCTAGTGATCTATTCCAGCTACGCCTCAGCTGGATGGACAATTGCATTTGGATAGATCTGGAGTGGCAACATGTCAGTTCACACATTAGAACAGCAGTTTATTTAAAATATAAACGATTGTGGTAACTATATGTAACAATGAAATAGTCCTTCATTCCTCATAAATACTGGGATTGATATTCGATGAGCAGAATTCTATCTGTTTCTGGTGAGACTGAAAGGTGCAGCTTGATATTAGTGAGCGGACCGAGAGCAGTGCAGTCACCGCATGTTTTCCATGGAACTGCAACTAATTGTTATAAATAGTTGAAGCTGCACTCTGCAGGCAAGTGGGAAGTATTCTACCAGCTCCTGACTTGTGCTTTGTATATGGTGTATATGGAGCCAGTAGATGAGTTGTTGTCTGTAGTGGTCCGAGCATTTGACCTACTCCTGTAGCCACAGTATTTAAATACCTGGTCTTGTCAAGTGTCTGGTCAATTGTAAACCCCAGGATGATCATGTTGTGGTATTCGACGATGGTAACGTCGTTTTATTTCGAGAAGAGGTGGTTGGAATCTGTCCTGTTGAACAAGGTAATTGACTGGCATGTGTGTGGTGCGAATGTGACTGACCAAATATCAGCCCAGGCCTGTATCAGAAGGACATCTTAGTTGAAATGTATCGGGCATTATAAAGCAAACAGAATTATTCTTCTCCATTTAGAAATAAAGAACAAACAAAGAACAAAGATAATTACAGCACAGGAACAGGCCCTTCGGCCCTCCAAGCCTGCGCCGATCCAGATCCTCTCTCTAAACGTGTCGCCTATTTTCTAAGGTTCTGTATCTCTTTTCTTCCTGCCCATTCATGTATCTATCTAGATACATCTTAAAAGACTCCATCGTGCCCGCATCTACCACCTACGCTGGCAATGCGTTCCAGGTGCCCACCACCCTCTGCGTAAAGAACTTTCCACGCATATCCCCCCTAAACATTTCCCCTTTCACTTTGAACTCGTGTCCTCTAGTAATTGAAACCCCCACTCTGGGAAAAAGCCTCTTGCTATCCACCCTGTCGATACCTCTCATGATTTTGTACACCTCAATCAGGTCCCCCCTCAACCTCCGTCTTTCTAATGAAAATAATCCTAATCTGCTCAACCTCTCTTCATAGCTAGCGCCCTCCATACCAGGCAACATCCTGGTGAACCTCCTCTGCACCCTCTCCAAAGCATCCACATCCTTTTGATAATGTGGCGACCAGAACTGTACGCAGTATTCCAAATGTGGCCGAACCAAAGTCCTATACAACTGTAACATGACCTGCCAACTCTTGTACTCAATGCCCCGTCCGATGAAGGAAAGCATGCCGTATGCCTTCTTGACCACTCTATTTACCTGCGTTGCCACCTTCAGGGAACAGTGGACCTGAACACCCAAATCTCTCTGGACATCAATTTTCCCCAGGACTTTTCCATTTACTGTATAGTTCACTCTTGAATTGGATCTTCCAAAATGCATCACCTCGCATTTGCCCTGATTGAACTCCATCTGCCATTTCTCTGCCCAACTCTCCAATCTATCTATATTCTGCTGTATTCTCTGACAGTCCCCTTCACTATCTGCTACTCCACCAATCTTAGTGTCGTCTGCAAATTTGCTAATCAGTCCACCTATACTTTCCTCCAAATCATTAATGTATATCACAAACAACAGTGGTCCCAGCACGGATCCCTGTGGAACACCACTGGTCACACGTCTCCATTTTGAGAAACTCCCTTCTACTGCTACTCTCTGTCTCCTGTTGCCCAGCCAGTTCTTTATCCATCTAGCTAGTACACCTTGGACCCCAAGCGCCTTCACTTTCTCCATCAGCCTGCCATGGGGAACCTTATCAAACGCCTTACTGAAGTCCATGTATATGACATCGACAGCCCTTCCCTCATCAATCAACTTTGTCACTTCCTCAAAGAATTCTATTAAGTTGGTAAGACATGACCTTCCCTGCACAAAACCATGTTGCCTATCACTGATGAGCCCATTTTCTTCCAAATGGGAATAGATCCTATCCCTCAGTATCTTCTCCAGCAGCTTCCCTACCACTGACGTCAGGCTCACCGGTCTATAATTACCTGGATTATCCCTGCTACCCTTCTTAAACAAGGGGACAACATTAGCAATTCTCCAGTCCTCCGGGACCTCACCCGTGTTTAAGGATGCTGCAAAGATATCTGTTAAGGCCCCAGCTATTTCCTCTCTCGCTTCCCTCAGAAACCTGGGATAGATCCCATCCGGACCTGGGGACTTGTCCACCTTAATGCCCTTTAGAATACCCAACACTTCCTCCCTCCTTATGCCGACTTGACCTAGAGTAATCAAACATCTGTTCCTAACCTCAACATCCGTCATGTCCCTCTCCTCGGTGAATACCGATGCAAAGTACTCGTTTAGAATCTCACCCATTTTCTCTGAGTCCAAGCATAACATTCCTCCTTTGTCCTTTAGTGGGCCAATCCTTTCTCTAGTTACCCTCTTTCTCCTTATATATGAATAAAAGGCTTTGGGATTTTCCTTAACCCTGTTTGCTAAAGATATTTCATGACCCCTTTCAGCCCTCTTAATTCCTCGTTTCAGATTGGTCCTACATTCCCGATATTCTTTCAAAGCTTCGTCTTTCATCAGCTGCCTAGACCTTATGTATGCTTCCTTTTTCCTCTTAGCTAGTCTCACAATTTCACCTGTCATCCATGGTTCCCTAATCTTGCCATTTCTATCCCTCATTTTCACAGGAACATGTCTCTCCTGCACGCTAATCAACCTCTCTTTAAAAGCCTCCCACATATCACATGTGGATTTACCTTCAAACAGCTGCTCCCAATCTACATTTCCCAGCTCCTGCCGAATTTTGGTATAGTTGGCCTTCCCCCAATTTAGCACTCTCCCTTTTGGACCACTCTCGTCTTTGTCCATGAGTATTTTAAAGCTTACGGAATTGTGGTCACTATTCCCAAAGTAGTCCCCGACTGAAACTTCAACAACCTGGCCGGGCTCATTCCCCAACACCAGGTCCAGTATGGCCCCTTCCCGAGTTGGACTATTTACATACTGCTCTAGAAAACCCTCCTGGATGCTCCTTACAAATTCTGCTCCATCTGGACCTCTAACACTAAGCGAATCCCAGTCAATGTTGGGAAAATTAAAATCTCCTATCACCACCACCCTGTTGCTCCTACATCTTTCCATAATCTGTTTACATATTTGTACCTCTATCTCACGCTCGCTGTTGGGAGGCCTGTAGTACAGCCCCAACATTGTTACCGCACCCTTCCTATTTCTGAGTTCTGTCCATATTGCCTCACTGCTCGAGTCCTCCATAGTGCCCTCCTTCAGCACAGCTGTGATATCCTCTTTGACCAGTAATGCAACTCCTCCACCCCTTTTACCTCCCTCTCTATCCCGCCTGAAGCATCGATATCCTGGGATATTTAGTTGCCAATCATGCCCTTCCCTCAACCAAGTCTCAGTAAAAGCAATAACATCATACTCCCAGGTACTAATCCAAGCCCTAAGTTCATCTGCCTTACCTACTACACTTCTTGCATTAAAACAAATGCACCTCAGACCACCAGTCCCTTTATATTCATCATCTGCTCCCTGCCTGCTCTTCCCCTTAGTCACACTGACTTCATTATCTATTTCCTGACAGGCTTTTGTTACTACCTCCTTACTGTCAACTGACCTCAATTGGTTCCCATCCCCCTGCCACATTAGTTTAAACCCTCCCCAACAGCGTTAGCAAAAGCACCTCCAAGGACATTGGTTCCAGTCCGGCCCAGGTGTAGACCGTCCAATTTGTAATACTCCCACCTCCCTCAGAACCGGTCCCAATGTCCCAAAAATCAGAACCCCTCCTTCCTGCACCATCTCTCAAGCCACGCATTCATCCTGACTATTCTTTCATTTTTACTCTGACTATCACGTGGCACTGGTAGTAATCCTGAGATTACTACCTTTGAGGTCCTACTTTTTAACTTGGCTCCTAACTCCCTAAACTCTGCATGTAGGACCTCATCCCGTTTTTTACCTATATCATTAGTGCCTATGTGCACAATGACAACTGGCTGTTCACCCTCCCCCTTTAGAATGTTCTGCAGCCGATCTGAGACGTCCCTGACCCGTGCACCTGGGAGGCAACATACCATTCGGGAGCCTCGTTTTCGACCACAGAACCGCCTATCTACTCCCCTTACAATCGAATCCCCTACGACTATAGCCCTTCCACTCTTTTTCCCGCCCTTCTGAGCAGCAGAGCCAGCCACGGTGCCATGGACCTGGCTACTGCTGCCTTCCCCTGGTGAGCCATCTCCCTCAACAGTATCCAAAACGGTATACTTGTTTTGGAGGGAGATGACCGCAGGGGACTCCTGCGCTGCCTTCCTGCTCTTTCTCTGCCTTTTGGTCACCCATTCCCTTTCTCCCTCAGCAATCCTAATCTGCTGTGTGACCAATTCACTAAACGTGCTATCCACGACCTCCTCAGCATCGCGCATGCTCCAAAGTGAGTCCATCCGCAGCTCGAGAGCCGTCATGCGGTCTAACAAGAGCTGCAGCTGGACACACTTCCTGCACGTGAAGGAGTCAGGGTCATCAGCCATGTCCCTGAGCTCCCACATTGAGCAAGAGGAGCATGATACGGGTCTGAGATCTCCTGCCATTTTTAATCTTAAGTTTAAACTTAGTTAAATGAAAAAGGAACGAAAAGTTTTTACCAATCACAATAAAACCAGAGAAATCGAAAAAGCCTTACCTTATAAACACCCCACCGAGTCCTTTTTTTTTGGTTAGAGGAGGAGGGCGGGTGGGAGACACTACAAGTGTGGTGTCTCGGGTTCAGAAACCGCCCAAATATATAGTGTTTTACTTACCCAGCAGCCCCCTGGCCTCCGCCGAAAAACAAAAGGAAATTAAATTTACTTTCAAACGGACTTTCCCAGCTGCTCACTCGCTCACACGCTGCTCCCGAAAAAGCTGCTGCACTGAAAGGAAAGTTATTTTAAACCGCCCAAATATATAGTGTTTTACTTACCCAGCAGCCCCCTAGCCTCCGCCGAAAAACAAAAGGAAATTAAATTTACTTTCAAACGGACTTTCCCAGCTGCTCACTCGCTCACACGCTGCTCCCGAAAAAGCTGCTGCACTGAAAGGAAAGTTATTTTAAACCGCCCAAATATATAATGTTTTACTTACCCAGCAGCCCCCTGGCCTCCGCCGAAAAACAAAAGGAAATTAAATTTACTTTCAAACGGACTTTCCCAGCTGCTCACTCGCTCACACGCTGCTCCCGAAAAAGCTGCTGCACTGAAAGGAAAGTTATTTTAAACCGCCCAAATATATAGTGTTTTACTTACCCAGCAGCCCCCTGGCCTCCGCCGAAAAACAAAAGGAAATTAAATTTACTTTCAAACGGACTTTCCCAGCTGCTCACTCGCTCACACGCTGCTCCCGAAAAAGCTGCTGCACTGAAAGGAAAGTTATTTTAAACCGCCCAAATATATAATGTTTTACTTACCCAGCAGCCCCCTGGCCTCCGCCGAAAAACAAAAGGAAATTAAATTTACTTTCAAACGGACTTTCCCAGCTGCTCACTCGCTCACACGCTGCTCCCGAAAAAGCTGCTGCACTGAAAGAATGTGTTTTAGCTCCTTGCCACCGTGGCTGAAAGGGCCTTTGAACCTTTCCATTCCAGTTACACTATCATTCCTTCCATCCTTCTTTAACCACAATGAAGTTGCCCTTACCCTCAACTTTCACTCCACCAATTCCACATTCAATGAAATATCCTCCATCACTTCTGCCAACTTCACCACAATGCTACCACCAGGCATCCTCCTCTCCATTTTCAGCATTCTGAAGGTACAGCTTGACCCACTCTTCCATCACTCGAAATACCCACTACTCTTCCAATGTCACCTTCCCATGCAAGTGTTGGAGATGCATTACCTGCCCTTTCACCTCCTCTCTTTCAACCGTCAGGCCCACAAACAGTGATTTACTTGTACTTTACTTTATTTCATCAATGTATTAATTCTTAACAATTGTCCTCGAAACCGTGGAGATGAAGCATACATTCTGCAATGGCTTTGCTGAGCAGTCATTAAGTCCCTTAGCTTCCGTTCACTTGCCATTATAATTCCCTGTCTCACTCCCAGCTGGCCCCTCTGTACTCAGCCTCCGACACTGTTTCAATTTTCCTGACTCAGCATCAACTTCAAAAATAAAATCACGTGGGAACTACTGCCCCCATTTATTTTTGACAGCAGGTTCTGGGAATGATTCAGCTCTTCATTTAATCACTGATGCCTTCCACCCCATCACAGTTTCTCTCTTTATCTCCTTCCTCCATTCCCCTTTTCCCAGCCTCTGTGCTCACTGAAACACTGTTGCAGCACAACATTTTCCAGTTCTGAAGAAAATTCTCCAGCGGGGAAGGTTAAGTCTCGGTCCCTTTCTCAAAATGCCGACTAAGTATTTCCAACATCTTCTGTTCATATTTTAGATTTTCAGCATCCTCAGTATTTTAACTTTTTAAGGAAGATGATATCATGGGGAAATGGGGTGAGGTTGCAATTGAATGTAAAAACATACACACAATAGATCAATAACTTTGGAGAGGCTGAGAAAAGAGAATATGATAAGAGCAGGAAAGTAATCTCCTTAGGCACACTCTTGGTCCAATATTGCCTTGATACCGAGGGCAGTCACCTCGATTACTATTACCACTATTACCAGCAATACAACAATCACTCTTGCTGTATTTGCCCACTGCAGAACAGCAGAGTGTATCTGAGCCATTCCTCTCAAAACTGCTGCACTCCATATAAGGACTGTGCAGCTTTATCGGGAAACCTGCCAAATATTTGAGGAAATGTGTTCACTCATTAAGACTGTGAAAAACGCAGATCACACAGAGACACTGACTGGTCATCATAAGTTGTGAATTTTCACCATCGTTGAACGAGACAGGGAGGGATGTGATGTGTTCCCTCAAAAAAGGAGTCTGTTTTCTGGAAGGTGATCACTTGGAGTCAAGAAAGGCTTTCCAATACCGAAATATGTGAAAAGCAGCTCACAGTCTGCAGAGCCTCAGAACAGTCACTGTGTGTTTTTCAGTTCTACTGAGAGGAAGCACCTGGCGTTGTGGTGATTTCAGTGCTTCTGTTTTTCTTGCCTGCTGCTCTGTAATATCAAAACTGCAGCAGGATGTTTCAGCTTGGAATTTGAACTTACGTTGCTAAAATCCAGAAGGACAATGTATCGGGGGATGTCTGGGCAATATCATTAATACACTGGAAATATTTGACAGCTGAGTGTCTGCAAATAAACGTATCTCTTATCACAAAGAGTACATAATTGCTTTAATCTGTGTACAATTTCCGAATGAATAACACACAATATCAACAGGTCACGATAAATCACTCTGAGTCCAATTCAATCAGTAAAGTCAGATACACCAACGCATCAATTCTCGCTGTGGTTTTAATTTAAAATAGAAGACGCCATGAGATGTTAAGGCCGTTTCCTGTATAGGTTAATGAAGCAGGACTACTGTTAATAATCAAATACAATCAGGAGGATTGAGCCTGTTTTAATGTAAAGCGTTAACTCTCTGTGATCCGATCACTGGAAATGCAGCCTGTGTCAATGTCAGTAGTTAATTTGCTGTGATTCAATTCAAAGAGGGGATCTGAAGATTGAAAGTTGCTTCAAAATAAACTGTCCACTGCACCCCAATAAATAAAATTTAATGCCAGCCTGATTTCTCTGGGAGTGAAAGTAGATCTGGGTAATGAAAACAGTCTGAAGAACGAAAACAGATCAATAAATGAACACAGCTGAGCTGCCACTGTAAAGTTATAACAGGTAGAAAACCTTCAAATGATTAATTCCCTGGATTGCACAAAGAATGAAACAAAGACTCTCCCGAAATGGACATTGAATAAAAGAATTCCACAAACTGTATTATCAATCCAGACAGAAATGATTTGAAACCAGGTAATGCGCCCCATCACACTGCCACACACTCTTTGGTTTCTGCAGCTGTATCCAGTCTTTCCCAATCTGATAGACTTGTCCCCCTGAGGTGTGTTTTACAGAGATCACAGACTGACAATTTCAGAATGAGACATGGATGTTGACAGCAACCGGCTGTCAGAGAAACCTGAAGCAAACGCACAGAATGATGGAGATTGAAGATATTTGGGTCAATCTCTTGTATCTGTGAGGAGCTGATCAATCCTGCATACAGTGGCACTTACACATTAACATGCTGAAAATGGTCACACTAACCAAGGAAATTGCAGTCAGCACTGATACTCAGCAAAGAAACGATATAAATTATGTTACACATGCAAGATCTCCTCAGAATTTCTCAAATACTTAAGAGAATGCAGTATGAAAGCAGAAATGTGAGGATCTCTGTGCCAACAATGTCATTTTCTGGGATCCCTGTTAATAATGTAACACTCAGGCAGCCCAATAAACACTGACCTTAAATAAGAAAGTGCTGGAAATAATTAATATAATTCTGCTGTTGCTTCTGTTGCCTATGGCACAAAGCGTCTCGTGGATACCCAGTTTTGAGTTGCTAGATCTGTTTGCAATCTATGCCATTTAGCATGGTGGCAGTGCCACACACTACAATGGTGAGTATACCTCAATGTAAAGACAGGACCTTGGCTCCAGAGGGACTGTGCGGTGGTCAATCAGAGAGGCATAGAGTAATACAGCACAGAAACAGGCCCTTTGGCCCAACGTGTCTGTGCTGGCCATCAAGCACCTAACTATTCTAATTCCATTTTCCAGTACTTGACCCGGACCATTGTATGCTATGGCGTTTCAAATTCTCATCTACATAATTCTTAAATGTCGTGAGGGTTCCTGCCTCTACCACATCTTAAGGCAGTTCGTTCCAGACTCCAAAGACCCTCTGGGTTCAAATTCTTTTCCTCAAATCCCCTCTAAACTCCCTGCCCCTTACGTTAAATCTATGCCCCCTGGTTATTGATCCCTCAGCTGAAGGAATACGTTTCTTCCTATCTAACCTATTAGTGCCCTCAGAATATTGTAAACTTCAATCACGTCCCCCCTCAGCCTTCTCTGCTCTATGGAAAACAACCCTAGCCTTTTCAGTCTCTCTTCATATCTGAAATACTCCAGCACAGGCAACATCCTGGTGACTCCCCTCTGCAATCTCTCCAGTACTATTACATCCTTCAAATAAGGTGGAGGCTAGAACTGTACACAGCACCCTAACTGTGGCCTAACTTATATTTTATACAGCTCCATCATAACCTCCCTGCTCTTATATTCTATGCTTCGGCTAAAAAAGGCAAGTATCCCATGTGCCTTCCTAACCACCTTATCTACCTTTGCTGCTGCCTTCAATGATCTATGGACAAGTACACCAAGGTCCCTCTGACCCTCTATTTCCAAGGGTCCTACCATCCATTTTATATTTACTTGCCTTGTTAGCCCTCCTATGCATCACCTTTTCAGGGTTTAACTCCATTTGCCACTGCTCCGCCCATCTCACCAGCACATCTATATCGTCCTGTAATCAAAGACTTTCCTCGTTCACTTTTTACAATATCATCAATTTTAGTGCCATCTGCAAGCTTACTAATCATACTTCCTATATTCACGTCTGAATCATTAATGTACACTACAAACAGCAAGGGTCCCAGCACAGATTCCTGCGGTACAACACTGATCACACGTCTGCACCCCCAAAAACGAACCCTCGGCCATCAGCTTCTACCTCCTGCCACGAAGCCAAATTTGGATCCAATTTGCCAAATTACCCTGGATCCCATGGGCTCTTACCTTCTTCACCAATCGCCCATGCGGGGCCTTAGCAAAAGCGTTACTGAAGTTCATGTAGACTACAGAATCCACTTTACCCTCATCTACACATCTATTCACCTCCTCGAAAAATTTCAATCAAGTTTGTTAGACAGGATCTTCCCCTGAGAAAGCCATGCCGATTATCGCTGATTAACCAGTGCCTCTCCAAGTGAAGATTAATCCTGACCCTCAGAATGTTTTTCCCAATAGTTTCCATACCACTGATGCAATTATCTGTTAGATCCCTGCTCCCCTTCTTGAATAATGGTACCTCATTCAGTGGCCTCCAGTCCTCTGGTAACTCTCCTGTTTCCAGAGAGGATTTTAAAATTTGTGTCAGGGCCCCTGCTATCTCCTCTCTTGCTTTATATAACAGCCTGGGATGCATCTCGTCTGGGCCTGGGGATTTATCCACGTTAAATCCCACTAAAACAGCTAATACTTCCTCCGTTTCAATGCTAATTTGTACAAGTATATCACAATCCCCCTGCCTGGTCTCTATGCCTACATCCTCCTTCTCCATCGTCAAAGCAGATAAAAACTAATCACTTAAAACTGTACCTGTGTCCTCCGGCTCGACACACAGATTGACACTTTGGTCCCTAATGGGCCCTACTCTTTCCCTAGTTATCCTCTCGCCCTTAATATACTTATAAAACGCCTTGGGCCTTTCCTTTCCCTGCACATTCTGCAGGCTCGAGGGGCAGAATAGCCTACTCCTGCTCCTATTTTCTATGTTTCTATTCTCCTCTACGGCCTCCACTGTTTTCAGCGCTCGAAATAGGCCATAAGCCCTCCTTTTTCCTGATCCGATCCTCGAGATCCTTTGACATGCAGAGTTCCCTGGGCTTGTTAGACCTACCCTTCACCTTTACGGGTACATGCTGGCTCTGAACTCTCACTATTTCCGAAGAAGGGTCACTGACCCGAAATGTTAACTCTGCTTCTCTTTCCACAGATGCTGCCAGACCTGCTGAGTGAATCCAGCATTTCTTGTTTTCGTCTCACTATTTCCTCCTTGAATGACTTCCAATGGCCTGATGTAGACTTTCCTTCAAGTAGGTGCTCCCATTCCACTTTAGCCAGATCCTGTTTTTCATATTGATATTGGCCTTCCCCCAATTCAGTACTTTCATTTCCGGTCCCTCCTGGTCCTTTTCCATCGCTACCTTAAATCTTACAGATTTATGACCACTAAGCACGAAATGCTGCACCACTGATACTTCTAGTACTTGTCCAGCTTCATTCCCTTGGATTAGGTCCAAGACTGCCCTTTGTCTTGTCGGACGTTCTATGTATTGGCTCAAAAAACTGTCCTATATGCATTTTAAGAAATCCACCCCCATTCAGCCTTTTGCATAAAGAATATCCCAGTTAATATTGGGGGCACATGAACTCCCCTACTATAGCCCTATCAGTGTTACACCTGCCTGAGATTTGCCTGCGTATCTGCTCCACTATCTCTCACTGACTGTTTGGAGGCCTGCAGTACACTGCCAGCCAAGTAATTGCCCCTTTTTTTGTTTTGAAGTTCTACCCATATGCCCTCATTTGAGGATCCCTCTAAGATATCATCCTTCCTTACTGCAGTAATTGACCTACTTGATCAACAGTGCAATGCCACCTCCTCTTTTACCCCCTCGTCTGTCTCGCCTGAAGATTCTATATCCTTGAATACTGAGCTGCCAGTCCTACCATTCCCACAAATATGTTTCTGTGATTGCATTAATATCAAAATCCCATGTGCTAATTAATGCCATCAAATCATTTGTCTTGCTAGTCAGACTCCTCGCATTAAAAAAATAGATGCAATCCATCCTTGCATTATTCACTCGTGCCTTAACAGGTCTGTATTTGCTCTGCCTTCCAAACTGACTTAGATTTTCTTATTTATTTGACTGCATCATCCCGACTGTACCTCCAGTCATATACCATTGCGCTGCCAAATTAGTTTAACTCCCAACAGCAACTCCACCCACCCCCAACCACCCCAACAGCACTAGCAAATCTACGAGCAAGGATGTTGATAAAACACACACACAGGCACACACACACCGATCAGACCCCAGGCACTGAGCGAGACAGATGTACAAAGACATACACAGACTGCCAAAGAGAATCACACACACACACACACACACACACACACACACACACACCGACCAGACCCCAGTATCTGAGCCAGACAGATATACAAACAGACATACACAAACAGAGATACACACAAACACACACACACACACAAACACACGGAGGGATGGGAACCTTTGCAAAGAGTCAGAGGAGGGACGATCAAAGACAAGGACAAAAGACAGTAAGGGGAATAGGAAAAGTGAAAGGCAGAGAAATCAAGGGCCAGAATCAAACATGACCGCAGTGAAAAGTAGTGGGAAGGGGCCAACTAATGTTTTAAAAACAAGCCTTAAGGCTGTGTGCCTTAACGCGTGGAGCATTCACAATAAAGTGGATGAATTCATTGCTCAAATAGAGATAAACGAGTATGATACAGTCTGGATTATGGAGACATGGCTGCAAGGTGATCAAGGATGGGAAATGCACATCCAGGGCTATTCTGTATTTTGGAAGGACAGATAAAAAGCAAAAGGCATTGGAGTTTCATTGTTAGTTAAAGAGGTTTTTAATGCAATAATCAGGAAGGTTATTAGCTCTGACGATGTGGAATATGTATGGGTAGAGCTGAGAAGCGCTGAAGGGCAGAAATGGTTGGTGGGGGTTGTATATAAATCCCCAAACTGTAGTGGTGATGTTCGGAATGGCATTAAACAGGGAATTAGAGACGCATGCAATACAGCAACATTTGTATTTTCGGGTGTCTTTAATCAGCCTATAGATTGGGCAAATCAAATTAGTCACAATACCGTCGAGGAAGAATTCTTGGAGTATATACGGGGTGGTTCTCTGGACCAATGCGTTGAGGAACCAACTGGAGAAGAGGCCATCCTAGACAGAGGAATAATTGATAATCTGGTTGTGCGAGACCCCATGGGGAAGAACGACCATAATATGGTAGAATTCTTCATCAAGATGGGGAGTGACATAGTTGATTCTGAGATGAGGGCCCTGAATCCTAGTAAAGGAAACTATGATGGTATAAGGCGCAAATTGTCCATGATGGACTGGGAAACGTTAGTTAAAGGGACGACGGTGGAAAAGCAATGGCAAACATTCAAAGTGTGCATCGATGGACTGCAACAATTGTTTATTTCTGTCTGGTGCAAAAGTAAAGCGGGAAAGGTAGCCAACCCATGACTTACAAGGGAAATTAGAGAAAGAATTGGATCCAAGGAAGGTGCCTATAAATTCGCCAGAAAAAAAACAACAAACCTTAGGATTGGGAGCAGTTTAGAATTAAGCAAAGGAGGACCAAGGGATTGATTAAGAAGGGGAACATAGAGTATGAGAACAAGCTTGTGGGGAATATAAAAACTGACTGTAAAGGTTAGTGAAGACACATGTAGGTCCCTTACGGTCAGAAACAGGTAATTTATTATGGGGAACACAGAGATGGCTGACCAACTAATTGTATGCTTTGGTTCTGTCTTCACAAAGGAGGACACAAATATCATACCCGAAATGTTGGGGAACACAGGGCTTAGTGAGAGATGGGAACTGAAGGAAATCAGTATCAGAAGAGAAATGGTGATGGGAAATTGGTGGGATTGAAGGCTGATAAATTCCCAGGGCCTGCTGGTCTGAATCCCAGAGTACTTAAGGAAGTGCCCTAGAAATGGTGCATGCATTGGTGGTCATCTTCCAAGATTGGATAGACGCTGGAAAAGTTCCTAAAGATTGGACGGTAACTAATGTAACCCCACTATTTCAAAAGGGAGGTAAAGAGAAAGCAGGGTATTATAGACCAGTCAGCCTGACGTCGGTAGTGGGGAAAATTCTAGATTCCATTATTGATGATTTTATAGCAGAACACTTGGAGAACAGTGGTAGAAACGGCCAGAGTCAGCATGGATTCACGAAAGGGAAATGATTCTAGACAAATCTACTAGAATCCTTCGAGGCTGTTACTATTAGAGATGATGAGGGGGAACCAGTGGATGTGGTTTATTTGGACTTTCAGAAGGCATTTCAAAATGTCCCACATAAAAGATAAGCTTGTAAAATTAAAACGCATGGGATTGGGAGTACTTTATAGCGATGGATAGAAAATTGGTTGGCAGACAGGAAAAAAAAAAGTCGGGATAAATGCGTCTTTTTCCGAATGGCAGGCAGTGACTCGTGGGGTACCACAGGGATCGGTGCTTGGACCCCAGCTATTCACAATACATATTTATGATTTAGATGAGGGAACTAAATGCAATATCTCCAAATTTTCAGATGACACAAAACTGGGTGAGAGGATGAGTTGTGAGGAGGATGCAGCGAGGCTTCAGGGTGATTTGGACAAGTTGAGTGAGTGGGAAAATGCATGGCAGATGCAGTATAATGGGGATAAATGCGAGGTTATCCAGTTTGGCAGCAAACACAGGAAGGCAGATTATTATCTGAACGGCTAAAAACTGAGAGAGGGGAATATGAACTGAGTCCTGTGTGTTCTCATACATCCGTCGCTGAAGGTTAGCATGCAGGTCCAACAGGTGGTAACAACTCAATGGTGTGTTGGCCTTCATAGCGAGAGGAATCGAGTACAGGGGCAGGGATGTCTTGCTGCAATTATACAGTGCCTTGGTGAGGACGCACCTGGAATATTGGGTGCAGTTTTGGTCTCCTTATCTGAGGAAGGATGTTCTTGCTATAGAGGGAGTGCAGCGAAGGTTTACCAGATTGATTCCTGGGATGGCAGGACTGACGTATGAGAGGAGATTAAGTGGGTTAAGATTATATTCGCTGGAGTTCAGAAGAGTGAGGAGGAGCTCATAGAAACCTATAAATTTCTAACAGGGCTTGACAGGGCAGTTGTAGGAAGGATGTTACCGATGGTGGGGGAGTCCAGAACCAGGGGTCATTGTGGAAGGATAGGGGGTTAACCTTTCAGGACTGAGATGAGGAGAAATTTCTTTACCCAGAGAGTGGTGAGCCTGTGGAATTCGCTACCACAGAAAGCAATTGAGGCCAAAACATTTTATGTTTTCAAGAAGGCGTTAGATGTAGCTCTTGAGTTTAAGGGGATCAAAGGATTTGGGGTGAAAGCGGGAACAGGTTACTCAGTCGGGTGATCAGCCATGATCAGAATGAATGGCGGAGCATGCTCGAAGGGTCGAATGGCCTGCTCCTGCTCCTACACACATACACACAGCGATCACACCACAAGCACTGAGCCAGACAGATATACACACACACACATGCACTGATCAGACTCCAGGCACTGAGCTGGAGCGATATACAAACACGCACTCGCACAGAGACAGACAGACACAAACACGCACATACCGATCAGTGCAGAGGCACTGAAACGGACAGATGTACACGCACTCACAAAGAGAGACTGACAGGCACACATACACAAAAACACACGTGCACTCAAACACAGATCAGACCACAAGCACTGAGCCAGACAGATATACATGCACGCACAAACACACACACACAATCACTGATCAGAACCCAAGCACTGAGCCAGACCGATGAGCAAGCACATACAGTCAAACACAGGCACACACCACTGACCCACAAATGCACACCGATCGGATCCCAGGCACTGAGCCAGACAGATATTCAAACACACAGACACAGGCACACACAAACACGCACACACACAGAGATCAGACACCAGGCACTGAGCCCGACCGATATACAAACACACACACACACACACACACACACATAGACAGACAGACAAATACTCACCATACACACACCAGTCAGACCACAGGCACTGAGCCAGACAGATATGGAAACACATACATATAAACAGAGACACACATATACACAATCGCGCACACACACTTTTCAGAGCCCAGGCACTGCGCCAGACAGATATACAACCACATAAACACAGACAGACAGAGAGAGAGAGAGAGAGAGAGAGAGAGAGAGAGAGAGAGAGACACACACACACACAATAACACCAATCAGAAACCAGGCTGTGAGCCAGACAGATATACAAAGAAGCACACACACAGGCACATGTACATACACACATACATACACACACACCGATCAGAACCCAGGCACCAAGCCTGACAGATCGACAAAGGCAATCACACACAAGTGCACACAGATGCAAACACAAACTCACACACACACCGATCTGACCCGTGGCACTGAGCCAGACAGATATACAAATACAGACGCGCGCCACACACACACCACACACACACACACACAGACACACACACACACACCAATCAGAACGCAGTCTGTGAGCCAGACAGACATACAACGACACACACACACGCATACACATACATACACACACACACACACATGCACAAACATACCGATCACACCCCAGGCATTGATTCGGACGGATATACAAACACAGCGACACAAACAGAGACAGACAGACTCACACACACACACCGATCAGAACCCAGGCACCAAGCCAGACAGATCTACACAGACAAATACAGACAGACGCCACACACACACCACACACACCGATCAGAACCCAGGCACCGAACCAGGCAAATATACAAACACACACACACACACACACACACAAACAAACATACACCAACTCACACAGGCCAGATTTGATTGAAGCCCAACCTGCTGATGTTGAGGCACTGGTTTCCACAATCACTTCCAGACTCGAAAAGTAGAGAGGCAGCATTGACAGATTCAGTGGTTCGAATGGAGAGGAGCTTTGGTCGGATCACTGCTGTCCTTTAGTTTTCTCTCATGCAGATCAGTGAGTTATAATGTACAGCCCCATGGGAGCAGACCGGTGCTACGGGAGCTGCAGGCGGTGTCCCCTTTCAAGAGGGAAGTGCATCTGCGCCCTTGACAGACCCTCGTTCGATGCCCATGCAGGCAACACCAAGTTAGTCGAGATGCACCAACCAGAAGTCAGTCCCGCTCTCGGTCGCACTGCCGAAAATTCTGGTTGTAAATATCAGCAGTGCCATTTTTATTATTGCAGTAAGCGTCCACCACACTGAGATCAAAGGGGCAGATCTAGAATTAGAAAACACACAGCCTTCAGGAAAACACTATTCGGTGGCCCATGAATGAATATTAATTTGAGTGCAATTTGTGAACGTAATATTAGTTAAACGTTTATCCGTGTCAATTTATGCAGTTTGTTTTGTTGATAACATTAGTTCCTTCACAGTGTGTGGGCATGTGAATGCCTCATGCAGGGATATTCTCTGTCCAGGTGCAGTGGAGATCTGAGCTAAATGTAAGAGAAGAATGATGTTCGTGGATCTCTGGGTGCAGGGGTGGGAGGAAGGGGTGTGGAACCATTTGAATACATCCGATGTTTAATCACTTGTTCTCAGACCTCTCATGTTACTCGCTGCTTCACCGTGCCATGCCAGGCACAACATGGTCAGCTTTCGGTGTGGTCTCCAATTCTGCCTGCACGATGACAGTGCAGTGACTGGCACGACAGAGTCATCTCTCAGTCTGGGCTCCAGGTCTGGCTGCTGATACAGTGCAGTGGGAGGGAAATATACAATATTTCTCAAAGAGGAGAAGTGCTTTTGTCATCCCCCAATTTGATGTCCCTGTCTCACTGCAGTTACTGTCCCCCTCCTACCATCTCCATCTGCTGGTGTCCCTGTCTCACTGCAATTCCTGTCTCCCCTCTCACTATCTGCATCTGCTGGTGTCCCTGTCTCACTGCAGTTACTGTCCCCTCTCACCATCTCCATCGATAACTCTGCCACACTCTCGTTGGTTTCTGCAGGTGTATCCGGTCCTTTCTCAATCTGATAGACTCATCCCCCTGAGGTGTGTTTTGCAGATATCACAGACTGACAATTTCAGTATGAGACATGGGTGATGACAGCAACCGGTTGTCAGAGAAACTTGAAGCACACGCACAGAATGGTGCAGGTTTAAGATACTTGGGTCAATTCCTTGTGTCTGCGAGGAACTGATCAATCCTGTAAACAGTGGCACTTACACATGAACATACTGAAAATTGTAATACTAACCAAGGAACTTGCAGTAAGCACTGATACTCAGCAAATAACTTATGTAAATTATGTTACACATGCAAGATCTCCTCAGAATTTCGCTTATGGGGATGTCGTATGAAAATAGCGATCTGAGGATCTGTCTGCCAATACTGTCATTTTCTGGGATCCCTATTAATAATCTGACACTCGTCAAACCAATAAACACTGACCTTAAATCAGAAAGTGTGGGAAATACTCAACAGATCTGACAACATCTGAGGAGACAAAATTAGCATTTCAGGTCTGTGAACTTTCAGCAGAACAGGGAAAGATGAGAAATGTCATAGTTTATTTTTTGGAAGTGAAAAAAGGGGTCAAGAAGAAATAAAGTTAAGATGTGCGATAGGACGTCGGGCAGGAGAGATTATTTTTTTATTATTATTCATTTATGGGGAATGGGCGCCCCTGACGAGACCAGCATTTATTGACCATCCTTGATTGCTTTTGAGATGGTGTGAGTTGCCTTCTTTAACTGCTGCAGTCCTGGGAGTGTAGGTACACCCATAATGCTGTAAGGAAGGGAGTGCTAGAATTTTAACACAGCGACATTGAAGGAACGATGGTACAGTTCCAAGTCAGGATGGCGTGTTGCTTGGAGGGGATTGTTTCAGGTGGTGGTGTTCATATGTATCTGCTGCCCTTGTTCTTCTAGGTAGTAGTGGTAGCGGCTTTGGTAGGTGCTATTCGAAGGAGACTTGGTGTGTTGCCACAGTGTACCTTGTTCTTGATACACACTACTTGCACTGTGCATCGGTGCTGGAGGGAATGAATGCAGAAGGTGGTGGCTGGGGTGCCAATCAAGCGGGCTGCTTTGTCCTGGATGGTTTCGAGATTCCTGTGTGTTGTTGGAGCTGCACCCATTCAGGCAAGTGAAGAGTATTCCATCATACTCCTGACATGTGCCTTGGAGATGTTGAACATGCATTTGGGAGACGGGATATGAGGTACTAGCGGCAGAATTCCTAACCTCTGACTTGCGCCTGTAGCCATAGTGTTTACCTGTTTGGTCCAGTTCACTTTCTGGTGAATGGTTACCCACTGGATATTGCAAGTGGGGGTTTCAACAGTTCTAATTCCATTGAACATCAAGAGGAGATGGTTAAATTATCCCATGTCTGAGATGGTTACTGACTGGCACTTGTGTGGTGCAAATAGTACACGCCACTTATTAACACAAGACTTGATGTTGTCAGGTCTTGCTGCATATGGACACAGGCTGCTTCAGTATATTATGAGTCACAAATGTTGTTGAACACCAGCGAATATCCCCACTTCTGACCTGATAATGGATGGAAGTTCATTGATGAAGCAGCTGAAGATGGTTGAGCTGAGCACAGTGCCCTGAGGAACTCCTCATCGTGGGGCTGAGATGATTGACCTCCAACAACCACAACCAACTTTCTTTGTGCTCGGTAATACTCCAAACAGTGGAGATCTTTCCCTCTGATGCCCTTTGATTATAGTTTTTCTGGGGCTTCTTAATGTCATGCTCAGTCAAATGCTGATGCGATGTCAAAAGCTGTCACTCTCCCCTCACATCAGAACTTCAACTCTTTTCCCCATGTTTGGACCAAGGCTGTGATCAGGTCAGGAGCTGAGTGGCCCTGGTGGGAACCAAATTGAGCGTCAGTGAACTGGTTGTTGCTGAACAAGTGTCGCTTGAGAATAGTGACTCCCCCTACCACCCCGCACCCCCCCCCCCATCACTTTGTTGATGATCGAGAGTAGACTGATAAGGCAATAAGTGGCCAGGTTTGATTTCACCTTTTTTTTTGTGGACAGGCCATACTTGTGCAATTTTCCACATTGCATTGTGGATGCCACTGCTGTTGGCATACTGGAACAACTTAGTTCGGCGTATGGCTAGCTCTGGAAAATAAGTTATCACTACTATTGCCGGAATATTGTCAGGGCCCATAGCATTTGCAGTATTCGGTGCCTTCAGCTATTTCATGATACGTGGAGTGAATAAGATTGGCTGAAAACTGACATCTGTGATGTTGGCGGCCTCAGGAGGAGGCCGAGATGAAACATTCACCCTGGACTTATGGCTGAAGATCGATGTAAATATTGCAGCCTTGTCTTTTGCAGTAATGTACTGGGCTCCCCTATTAGTGAGGATGTGGATCTTTGTGGGAACTCTTCCTCCTGTTACTTGTTCATTTGTCCACCACCATTCGTGGCTGAATGCGACAGGACTGCAGATCTGTTTGTGTTATTGGACCTGCACTCATCCAGGCAAGTGAGAGGGGACAGTATGAAGAATGATTTTTCTTTTAACTGTCAGCTTATAGGTGTAAGAGAGTAAGAAAAGTTTGTGGGAGGGGGAGGAGGCGTTTTATATGAACTGTGGGAAAAGTGGAGTTAATCGACCAAAGGGCTTACCTGTTTTCTCTACAAGTCTCTTGTGTGTCATGTGGGTGGAACCCTTTCCTGATTCAATAGGCTGACTATTTAAAGCCTTTTGGAGATGGCCTGTGAGTCAGGAGGGTTGGCAGTACGGGTGGGGAAGGCATCGTGTTAGGAGCTGATCTGTTCGTTGTGGAATATTTTAGTTCTGTCTGTCGCACGCTGCTTCCACTGCTGGGCATGCGAGCAGTCCTGTGTTGTAGTTTCACCAGGCGGACACCTCATGTTTAGGTATGTTTGGTACTGCTCCTGGGAAACCCTCCTGCACTCTCATTGAACCAGGGTTGATCCCACGGCTTGATGGTAATGGTAGAGTGAGAGATATGCCGTGCCATGAAGTTACACATTGTGGTCGAATATAATTCTGCTGTTACTGATGGCCCAAAGCGCCTCATGGATACCCAGTTTGGAGTTGCTAGATCTGTTTTGCAATCCTTTTAGCATGGTGGCAGTGCCACACAGCACAATGGCGAGTATACCTCAATGTAAAGACAGGACTTCGTCTCCACAATGACTGTGTAGTGGTCACTCCTACCAATACTGCTATTAACAGATTCATCTGCATCAGGAAGATTGGTAAAGACGAGGTCAAGTAGGTTTTTCCCTCTTGTTGGTCCCCTCAGTAGCTGCCACAGACGCAGTCTCGATGTTGTGCCCTTTAGGACTCAGCCAGCTTGGTCAGCAGTGGTACTACCTAGCCACTCTTGCTGATGGGCATTGAAGTCTCCCACCCAGAGTACATATTATGCCCTTGCTGCGCTAAGCGTTTTTTCCAATTTGTATTCAATATGGATAAGCACTGATTCTTCAGCTAAGGCGTGGGGGAGGGGGCATGCAGGCGAGGTGGCAATCAGCGGGAGGTTTCCTTGTCCATGTTTGATCTGATTTAATGAGATTTCATGGGGTCCAGAGTCAATGTTGAGGGCTTCCAAGGCAACTTCATCCTGACTGTATACCGCTATTCCACCAGAGTCGGTGGACATGTCCCTACAGTGTGACAGGACATATCTGGGGATGATGATAGTGGTGTCTCCAACATTGTTCGTTATGTATGATTCCATAAGTATGACCAAGTCAGTCTGTTGCTTGCATAGCCTATGGGACATCCCTTCCAATTTTGGCACATGCCCCCAGATGATACGAAGGAGGATGTTGCAGAGTCGACAGGGCTGTGTTTCCAGAGCCTAGGTCAATGTTGGATGGTTCTTCTGGATTCATTCCATTCCTTAGGCTTGTTAGTGGTTTGATACAACTGAGTGGCTTGCTAGAAAAGCTCAGAGGACATTTTATGAGTCAACCACATTGCTGTGGGTCTGGATTCTACTGTAGGCCAGACCGGGTAAGGACAGCAGATTTCCTTTCGTAACGGACTTGAGTGAACCAGATGGATTTTTTTCAACAATCGACAATCAGTTCACGGTCACCATTACACTAACTTTTAATTCCATATTTGTGAAATAACAGAGATAACACGGAATAAAAGGAAAAGGGAGTGCTAAGAGTTGTAGCAGAAAGACATAGTATTACTCCAGAGAGGGTATTAATTGCAGTGCAATGATAAGCTGTGTCCAAAAGCAAAAGCTCGCCAAACTGACACATGGTTAAAAATAAAATGAAATCAAATAAATTTTTAAAAAACTAATGGCAGTCATGAACTGAGATCGTTGAACTCGATGTTGAGTCCAGAAGGCTGTAGAGTGTCTAATCAGAAGACGAGGTGCTTTCTTCGAGCTTGTGTTGAGCTTCACTGGAACACTGCAGGAGGCCAAGGACAGAAATGTGGGTGTGAGAGCAGGGTGGTGAATTAAAATGGCAAGTAATAGGAAGCTCGTAGTCAAGCAGCAAATACAATAATGTCACAAGACCATTAAATTTTTTGTATTGAACGCTAATAATTCTGTGTGATGTTAAATGTTTGAGCAAAAGGATTTTCTGTGAACATTGGATGCTGAAACTTGGTGTTGGAACTGAGTTCAGATTTCCAGCACCTGTTGCCAAGCAGCTCAACAGGCAAATTACAGGAATATCGATGAATGTCACATGATTTATTGTTCGGGTTTTAGTTTCACTTTGCACTGTGAGAGATCAGTGAGCTGAGCAGCATTGCAGCGAGCTGGCTGGGCCCTATGTTTGCACACAAGGAAAAGAGCTACTATCTGAAAAAGTAAGATTTTCCTCTCTTGGAAAAAAAAATCCTTCATTTGCGGTGTGGTTGTGGTCTGCTTGGAGAGGGGAAAAGAGCCCTGGAGAGAGAAAAGACCTCGGAAAAGAGAAGTTGCTACATTCTGTGGTGGAAAACTACTTTGCAGAAAGGAAGCCCTGCATTGTTAAAGGAACAGAATCATATTGCCTCCAGTCTCTGAAAAATCTCTGCCTCAAGACTGATTCCTGTTGCCTGTTATATTTTAGAAAACCCAGATAGCTCAAGAAAGCTTATATTGCTAGACAACTGCTCCAAAATCCAAGTAGGCCTGTTGCTACATCCTTTGCTGAAAGATCTGTGTGACGCCTGCTGCAGACGAATTGCCTTGAACTCCAAACCATCACAAACTGTTCATTGAATCCGCCTGCAGAGATTTCAAGTGGCATCCGACTATTGGACTCTGGGACACCTCACCGACCCGGGAATATCTGACCAGAATATTATGACCAAGTTATTTTATTATTCTCAGGAAACTGTTGGAAAGAGAAAAGCCTTTCCCCCTGGTTAACCGGTGATTGCATGTATATGTGTGTGTGCATAAGAGATAGGAAGAATAAGAAGTTATAAAATCTTTTCCAAAATAGATTTGTTTCATTATTGTTTAAGATATAGTTTCTGAAAATTGTTAATTTTGTTGTTGTTTAAAGAAATCTGGCTTGGAATGCTTTATTCTGCGGTGGGGGGTAGGGGGGAGTGCAAATAAAGTGTTTAAAGTGGGTATTTTTCTGGTAGCTGGAAAACTTTACGAATATGTTGTGACCTGTGGAGTAGTGAGACTGAATCAACTCTTGTCGTATCAGTATTCTAAATTGAAAGAAGTACAAGTAAATCGTTGCTTCACCTGGAAAGATTGCTTTTTCGCCTTGGATGATGAGGAGAGAGAAGGTCAAAGGTATTACACGTCCTGCAATTGCATGGGACGGTGCCATGCAAAGGGAACAAGTTGGTGGGCGATGGAGGAGTGGACCAGCGTGTCGCAAAGGGAATGGTCCGTTCAGAACGCTGACATGAAGGGGAGGGGATGATGTGTTTGGTTGGTCGCATCACGCTGGATGTGCCGGAAATGGGGGAAGATGAAATTTTGGATGTGGAAGCTGCTGGGGTGCAAAGTGAGGGCAAGGAGATCCCTGAAGATGTTCTGGGAGGCAGGGGTAGGAGTGAGGGCGGAAGTATGGGAATGGGTTCGACAAATGCAGACATATGCCTGATCTGTAAATTCATTGACATTCACACTGACCCCCCAGAAGATACAAGCAGACTCCCAGAGATCCTGTTCAATTACTGTCAATTCCATGGAATACCCGGAAATATCGACACACAATCCCAGAACCGTTCATATTGCTAAGAAAATCTGGAGACATCAATATTTGGACATTGAGTCTCACCAGGAACACCAGCATTAGCGAGTCGGATACAGCACACCCAAAACTGCAAGATATATCCTAATTTCTAAAGACAGTATATGGTCGTTTGACTATACACATTGAAGCTCGTAAATCATACTCTTTCAAACTAATCTTCTCAGACGTTGATCCATTCTCTCCCTCCCTAAAGAGCGGCTGATACACGGCTGTCCCTGAATTGATACTCTCTTGGACGTTTTGCGAGAATAAGATTACAATGAAAGTCTGATTCATAGCAAAGACATTTAATTGGGCCTTATGAAAAATGACATTCATTACAGCCACTAAACAATCATGTTCAGCGAAAGACTTTCATCTGAACACTATCTATATATATATAGACCACAAAACACAAAAGTCCGAGTGTATAAAACCTGTGTCCTCAGTACCTTGCTCTGCGGCAGCGAGGCCTGGACAACGTATGTCAGCCAAGAGCGATGTTTCAATTCAGTCCATCTTCGCTGCCTCCAGAGAATCTTTGGCATCAGATGGCAGGACCGTATCTGCAACACAGAAGTCCTCGAGGTGGCCAACATCCCCACCAACTAATGGTACAAGGACCACAGGACAGAGATTGAAGGCTTTGGGCAAGAGATACAGGTGAAATATTATTCTGAACTTTTTTATGCAGCGGGTGGTAATGATCTGGATTCTGCTGCCCACAAGGGAGGTGAATGAAGAGACAACCAATGATTTCAAATCGAAATTGTACAGTAACGTGACGGAAATAAACTTCCAGGGCTATGGGGATTGAGTGGGGGAGTGGGAATGACTGTGTAGCTCCGTGAAGAAACAGCATGGATACGATGAGCCGATATACCATCTTTAAACTGCTTCACTTTCTATCCTACTTTTAATACACTCCTTAAAACGTTCCTCTTTGATCAAGTTTTTGGTCATTTGTTCTAATCTCTCCTTTGGACATTTGATCTAAATATCCCCTGTCTTCGTGCCATCTTTTCTTTGATAATGCTCCTGTGAAGTGCCTTTGGACAATTTGCTACCTTAAAGCTACTGTATAAATACAAGCTGGTGCACTGTGCAATGGCTGCTCCGAACTTGTCTTCTGTTGAAGCCTGTAATTCTACTGAATTCCAATTTTGCATGTGTTAGTCGTTCCCCACTACCCTGCCCACGTATCTGTTCTTCATATGCGAGTCTTCGAACTGAGTGGTTGCCGGCTGTTCAACTATGTAGGCTTTGACTGCCAATTTTGCATCTGAAGCACACGCATGCCCTCTTATTGTTTTGCAAGGCTTGAATCGCATGGTGTGTTTCCTCAGTGTCGAAGGTTGTGGGGTCAATATGAGGGTATCTCATTTGGGTTAGTGTCTACACCATTACAGCTACATCACCAGCACCCAGATACCCCACGTCTGCCACCCACTTCTCCTCTTAGAACACTGTACTTATGCTGGGGGTATAGAGACGTTCGGGGGGTGGTTCGTTTAGTAGTGGTGGTTGTGTGCTGGATGCTAATGCAACTTACTTTGTTCTTAAATGTCATCAACCTGCTTCTTTGGGAGGTAACTGGCACCCACCCGAAGGCCTGGACAGCTCACTTTTCACAGTGCTGTGGTCTTCTGTACTAACCTTCTGAGCTTGCGACGCAGCACAGGGAGTTCACACCAGCAGTTCTGGCCCTCTTGGCATCATATGCCTTGAAAAGTGCAGAAAGAGGTTTAACTCCATTGTGAGCAAACGGTTCATTTCCAGAGTTGGTGTAACTGGAACGCTCCAGCAAGTTCACCACAATTAGAGCCCAACTCTAGGCGATCATATTTACGAGAGGGAATGGTAAGAGCACTGTGCAGGTACACCCCTGGTTGCGTTTTTAATCTCGTCACGATTCACTGTGCGGCTTACCCCCGGACCCTGACTTTAATCTTGCGACTATTCACTGTGTGGCTTTCCCCCAGTCCAGTGTTTAAACTTGACACGAATCTCTGTGCAGGAACCCCTGGGCCTCGTGTTTAAACTTGTGACTATTCACTGTGCACGATTCCCCCGGGCCCTGTGTTAAGACATGACACGAATCACTGTGCAGAATCCCCCAGGCCCCGTGTTTAAGCTTGACAAGAATCACTGTGCAGGATCCCCCGGGCGCTGTGTTCATACTTGATACGAATCACTGTGCAGTATCCGCCGGGCCCTATGTTTAAACTCATAACTCTTCACTGTGCAGGATTCCCCGGGCGCTAAATTTAAACATATGACTACTAACTTTGCAGGTTGCCCAGGGCCCTTTGTTTAAACTGTGGCTATTCACTGTGCAGACTCCCCGTCTCTGTGTTTTAACTTGACATAAATCACTGTGCAGGATCCCCCGGGCCTTCTCATTAAACATGTGACTATTCACTGTGCAGGATCCCCTGGGCCCTGTGTTTAAAGTTGACACGAATCACTGTGCGTGTTCCCCGCTGGGCCCTGTGTTAAAAATTGACAAGAATCACTGTGCAGGTTTCCCCCGGGGCCCTGTGTTTAAACTTGACATGAATCACTGTGCTGGATCCTCCCGGGCCTTGTGTTTAAACTTGATACGAATCACTGTGCAGGATCCGCCGGGCGCTATGTTTAAACATGTGACTATTCACTATGCTGGATCCCCCGGGCCCTCTGTTTAAACTCGTAACTCTTCACTGTGCAGGATTCCCCAGGCCCTAAATTTAAACATATGACTACTAACTTTGCAGGTTGCCCAGGGCCCTTTGTTTAAACTGTGACTATTCACTGTGCAGGCTTCCTGTCTCTGTGTCCTGATCGCGCACAGTGATTAAACTTGTGACAATTCACTCTGACGGTTCCCCCGAGCCCTTTGTGTAAACTTGCGACCATTCAAGGTGTAGAATCCTGACAGGGCCTGTATTTAATATTGCGATCGTTCACTGTGCATGACCACCCTGGGCCATGTGTTTTGATAGTGTAAATATTCACAGTGCAGGTTTCCCTGGGCACCGTGTTTCAACTTCTGACAATTCACTCTGTATGTTCCCCTGGGCCCTGTGTTGTTAACTTTTGATTATTCACATTGCAGGTTCCCTCTTTCCCTGTGTCTAATCTTGTGACTGTTCACTGCACTGGTTTCCCCCGGCCCCGTGTTTAATCTTCTGACTATTCACTGCGCTGGTTCCACCCGGGCCCTCTGTTTAATCTGAAGTCGTGAGTCGAGATAAACGGGGCATTTTCAGGTTGCCAGGCTGTAACTAGTGTAGTGTTGCAATGATCATTGCTGTTGCTCCAGCTATTTGTCATCTATATTCGGGACTTAGACGAAGAAAGTGAGTGCAATGTTTCTGGATTTGCTGACGATACAAAGCTAGGCACAAATGCATGCTGTGAAGCTGAGACAAAAAATATGTCGGCAGTTTAAGTGAATGGGTAACAAGGTGGAAGCTGAAAAATAATGGGGATCTGTGAGGTTATTCACCTCGTTCGCAAAACAGTAAAGCACTTTTTAAAGTGTGTGTTCTGACGGCGCTTCTACATTTCTGTTAAAATGTTTTGGGGACTCGTGTATTTTGCAATTGTAGCATTGTATTATTTGCGGAAATTGCAAATGATTCTATGGATTTACTTTTCATTTTCCTATTTGAAAACAACCTTTACTGGAGGCCACCTGTCTTCAGATAAATACCCAGCAGAGGCTTTGTGACTTGGGGGAGATTTTGTCCAGAGAACTGACAGGTCAGGATTTCTGGGGATCTGGAGCTAGACCATTGAGATATTGCTTTTGGTTTCGCTTTAGTCGGTGTCTTCGGGGTGTTACCTGTTTTGAAGGCAGCTCGAGAAAACCAGCCAAGCAAGCAGTCACAATAAGCACCCTGTTCCATGTCTTTGAGATGTACTTTGAAGCGAATGTAAGAGATCCATAAATTGACGTTGCATTCCGACTGAAAGGCCTGCCAGAAACCCCTGCTGTCATATTTTTCTTGGAAAGCCTATCAGACTGATCTTCAACGTCGCCTGGAAAGAAACCTTCCAGAAATGTCCTACTGACTGCCATCTGCATGCATTTGTGACACCAAACCAAAAAGGGACAGTTCTTCCTCGTCTTCTTCCTCTCTTCTTCAGGAATTACTAAGCATTTGGCCAAGGAATTCTTTTTCTTTATAAGAGAGCTCGAAAGAAAAACTCTCTATTTTTAAAGTTAACCGTTGTGTGTGTGTGTGAGTGAGAGAGAGAGAGAGAGAGTGAGGGAGGGAAAGGGAGATGGGGTGCGGGAGGGATAGAGAAGGGTAAGGAGGAAAGAGAGAATGGCTGAGGGACCGAGAGACACACACAGTAAAGGAGAGGGTGAAGAATAAAATGTCTCAAAGAGAAAGGATGGGCTGGAGGGACCGAACGGCCTCTTCCTCTCTTCCTAAGGGCTTTGTAATATTACATCCTGAACAAAACAAGGTTATGATGACAACGTTTAGCAAATGAAATGGAATTAATTAACAATAGTTTCTCCTTTAAAATTATCATTCTGAATTCACAATTTTACTTGTGTGAATTTGGGCTTGACAGATATTTGGTGTTTATTAACATCGCTGAACAAATAAATATTGGAAGATTCAATTTCACTTTGTTCCCATCCTTGTTCAAACACCTCCTGACTCACTCGAAGGTTTAAACCGAAGGAGCAGTTCTGGTGGTGCAGGGTCCCTTTAAGAGGTTGGAACTGACCCTCTCCATGTTGCCCCCTCCCCCTACCCCACTCGTGGTCACAGCGCTTGGTCACAGGTTACAGACTGTCAGTCTCTGGGACTGACCCATTACCCCCTGACCCCAAAGACAAGAAAAGGAAAGCAAAAATTATCCTGCTGCCTGTGAAATCGGATTGACAATTAATTGAAACCCCGAGAGTGAAATATAAAAGGCGAAAAGAGAGATTTTGATGTTTGTAAAAAACATTCTTTGCACAGAGGGAGGTCTTTGTGTTTATCTCTCCAAGTTGGTCAATGTGAATATGTGTGTCTCTGTGTGGGTTCGTTCTCTCTCTCTCTCTCTCTCTCTCTCTCTCTCTCTCTGTCATTGGGAATGGCTGTGTCTGTCTGTGGATTTCTATGTGTGTGTGTGTGTTTATCTGGACATGTCAGTCTGCCTGTGTGTATTTGGCTGTCTTTCTGTCTGTGTGGGATAGGACACCGAAGGAGAGTCTTTCATCCAATGGTGACTTGATGGGTGGAACTGAGGAACAGAAAACGATCTAAACCTGGAAGAGGTTTTGTGTATAGACCCCCTGGTCGCAGTTCTGAGGTGTCAGATTGTATAAATGCACAAATTAGGCATGTGTGTAACAAAGGCAAAGTCGTATTAATGTGGGATTTTAACTTACACATAGATTGGGAGAGGCAGACTAGCATCTGTCAGAAAGGCAGTGAATTTTGGGAATGTGTCTGGGATAGTTTCCGACAGCCATGTGTCCTAGATGTAACAAGGGGAGAGGCAATACTAGATTTAGTTATGAGTAACTAGCCAAATTTAATTAGCATCCTCTCTGGCGTGAATATTTATCAAATAGTGGTCACAACATGATTTAAATCAAGGCATCGTTTGAAAGTGAAATGCACGAATCAGCTGCAAGAATTTTAGACTTGGGTAGGGCTGACTTTGCCAGGATTGGACAGAGACTTTCCACAGTAATTTGGGAAGATCTCTTTATGGGTCAAACAACTGAATAACAGTGGAGAATATTGAAAGAAACATTTAACGTAAAACAGAGCGAGTATATACCCCAGGGAGGAAAAAGCTCCACTTCACAGAAAAAACAGCCATGAACAACCAAAGAGATTAGGGACAGTACAAACGTAAAAGCAAGGGCTTACAAAAATGCAAAACACAACACAGATCCGGCCGAATTGGATAGACACAAAGACCAGCAAAGGGTCACAAAGCAGCTTAAAGGAGTTCCTGAAAGAGATTATGAAATGAAACTTTCAATGGACTTCAAAATCAGCAAGAAGAAATTTTATAGTTACATAAGGGGAAATCGGGTGGCCAAGAGCAATGTAGGCTCACTAAAAGCTGAAAATGGAGATATTGTCATTGATAATGCAGGAATGACAGACATGTTGAACAATTACTTTGCCTCAGTATTTACAGTTGAAAAGGAGGATAACTTACCGGCAATCCCGAAAAATTAATAGCCGATAGGTGCCAGGGACTTAATACAATTAACGTTCAGTAAAACATCAGTAACAAAGAAATTAATGCAAATAAACAGTGAGAAATCTCCAGATACTGATGGTTTCCATGCGATGGTGTTAAAGGAAGTAGGTGAGCACGTTGTCGATACCTTAACTATAGTCTTTCAGAGTTACCTGGATTCAGGAGTGGTCCCTCTGGGCTGGAAAGTTGTACATATCACTCCATTTTTGAAGAAGAGTGAAAGGGGGAACCAAGGAAATTACAGATGAGTTAGCCTGACATCAGTGGTGGGCAAGTTGCTGGAGTATATAATCAAGGATACCGTGACTGGACGCCGAGAGAAATTTCAGTTAATCAGGGACAGCCAACGTGGATTCATGACGGGAGGTCATGCCTGACAAATCTCATTGATACTTTTTTGTAAAGAGGTGACTAAGGTTTTGGACAGGTGAATGTCGATGGATGTTATTTAGTTTAGTTAAGTTTAGTTTAGTTTAGAGACACAGCACTGAAACAGGCCATTCAGCCCACCGAGTCTGTGCCGACCATCAACCACCCATTTATACTAATCCTACACTAATTCCATATTCCTACCACATCCCCACCTGTTCCTATATTTCCCCACCACCTACCTATACTAGGGGCAATTGCTAATGGCCAATTTACCTCTCAACCTGCAAGTCTTTGGCATGTGGGAGGAAACCGGAGCACCCAGAGGAAACTGGGTTACATGGACTTTCGAGACGGCATTTTATAAAGTCCCACATAAGAGACTGTTAATGAAGGTAGACACCCAGGGAGTTGAGGGCAAATTATTGACATGGTTAGGAAGTTGGTCGAGTGGTCGGTGACAGAGAGTGGGGATAATGGCTAAGTATTCCCATTGGCAGGATGAAACTAGTGGTGTCCAACAGGGATCTGTGTTGGGGCTTCAATTATTCACATTATTCATTAACGACTTGGATGATGGCATCGTAAGTCATATATTCCAATTTGCTGATGATGCGAAGTTAGGCAGCATTGTAGAAAGTCTAGATGATAGCATAAAGTTACAAGGAGATATCGACAGACTAGGTGAATGGAAAAAAAAACAGTGGCAGATGGAGGTCAATGTGGGCAAGTGTGAGGTTATCCATTTTGGACCAAAAAAGAATAGAGCAGGGTACTTCTAAATGGAAAGAGGTTAAGTACAGTGGATGACCAAAGAGACTTGGGGGTTCAGGTGCATAGATCTTTAAAATGCCACAAGCAAGTGCAGAAATTATTCAAAAAGGCTAATGGAATGCCAGCCTTTATATCTAGAAGACTGGAGTATAAAGACAAAGAGGTTATGCTGCACCTGTACAAAACCCTGGTTAGACCCCACTTGGAATACTGTGAGCAGTTCTGGGCACCACACCTGAGGAAGGATATATTGGCCTTGGAGGGAGTGAAATGTAGGTTTACGAGAATGACACCTGGACAACAGGGGTTAAGTTACGAGGAGAGATTACACAAATTAGGCCTTTTCTCGCTCGAATTTAGAAGGTTGTGGGGTAATCTGATCGAAGTCTTCAAGATATTCACAGGAAAAGATAGGCAAGATAAAGATAAACCAATTCCACTGTTCGAAGATTCTAAAACGAGGGGACATAGTCTAAAAAGTAGGGCCAGTCCATTCAGGGGCGACGTTAGGAAGCCCTTCTTCACGCAAAGGGTGGTAGAGGTTTGGAACTCTCTCCCGCAAACAGTGGTTGAATCCAGAACAGTTGTTGGCTTTAAATCTGAGATACATTTTTGTTAAGCAAAGATATTAAGGGATATGTGCCAAAGGCAGGTATATGGAGTTAGGCTGCGGATCAGCCATGATCTCATTGAATGGTGAGACAGGCTTGAGGGGCTGAATGTCCTAATCCTGTTCCTACCTTCCTATGTTCCCATAATCTCTTGATAAAGATATTTCATCTTAACAACTCCGATGAATATACCGAAATATCCTGTACAAAATATCAACCAGTTGTATCATTATACTTGTCAGAACAAAAGTGCCTCTCTCAAATGCTGCCTATGTTGGGTTTATATGGGCTGATGATGCAAAGGTTGGTGGGACAGTAAGCTGTGACCAGGGCACAAAGAGACTGCAAAGGAAGATTGAAAGGTGAAGTGAGTGGGCAAGATATTGGAATCTGGAATATCATGTGGAGACATGTGAGGTTCTTCTCTTCGGCAGGAAGAATAGAAACACAGAACATTTTTCAAATGGTGATAAACTGCTAAATGTTGGTGTTCAGGAACGATATACTTGCCTTCGAGGCGAGGAGAGAGAGAGAGAGCGAGACATAGAGATGGGGTGAGGGAGAAGGCCAGTATTAAATGTCCCAAAGATACTATGCAGGGTGCATTATAAAACAAAATCTGACACCAAACACACAGAAGGAGAGAGTCAGGCTGATGACCAAAAGCTTGGTCAAAAAGGTTAGTTTTAAGGAATGTCTTGAAGCAGGAATGAGAGGTAGAGAGGCAGAGAGGTTGTGAAAAGTAATTCCCGAGTGTTAACAGGCAGTGGCATTAATTCCTGATTACTGGCAAAGATTTGTTAGGAAAGGGTATTAATATTTACGGAGCCGAGACAGCTTTATGTGGACAAGAACCAATTCGCCCTGACCTGATTGAATGGGTGGGACATGTCCCAGGGGCCGAATGGCCTCCTTCTGTCTTCCTAAGGGTTTTATTAATATCACTGCCAATGCAATGTTGGTTTTCTGTTTGCAAAGTGCTGACAATTTCGGGGTTCTCTCTGGTCTCCCATAAACCCTCCTGCCAGCCTTGGAACGACTCATTGATTCATGTCGAAGGGAACCAGTCAAGGGTCCTGGTCTATATTTGCTGAGCCTTCCATTCTCACTCAGTTTCTCGTCTATATTTGACTGTCCATCACCCCTACTGTACCTCCACTCTGTATCCCTTCCACCTGCCAAATTAGTCAAACCACTCCCACCCCCAAACGTCACCAGCAAAACTTCCAGCAAGGATGTTGGTCCCATTGCAGTTCAGGTGCGACCCATCTAACTTGTACAGGTCCCACCTTTGCCAGAAACAGACCCAGTGGTCCAGGAAACTAACGCCCTTCCTCCTGCCATGCATTCATATGCTCAATCCTCTTATTCCTATACTCACTAGCACGTGGCACTGGGAGTAATCCAGAGATTAGAACGTTTGCGGTCCTGCTTTTTAATTTGCTACTAAGCACCCTAAGTACTTGTTGCATCACCTCATCCCTCTTTCTCTTATGTCGCTGGTAGCTATGTGTACCACAACCTCTGACTGTTCACCCTCCCCTTTCAGAATGTCTTGCAGCCATTCCGTGAGATCCTTGGCCCGAGCGCCAGGCAAGCAACATACCATTCTGGCGTCACTTATGCGGACACATAAACGCCTGTCTGTACCCGTTACGATAGAATCTCCCATCACAATAGTTCCCCCACACTTTTTTCTACACTGCTGTGTCGCTGAGCCACCGGTGGTGCCACTGACCAGGCTTTTGCGCGTTCCCCTGAGAAGCTATCTCCCCCAACAGTATCCAAAGTGGAACATCTGTTAGAATTGGAAATGGACCAAGGGGACACCTGCACTATCTGCCTAGTTCTTCTGCTCTGCATGTGGGGGTCACCCAATTCCCTTTCAACATGAGCAGTCTTTACCTGCAGTGTGACCACCTCCCTGTACGTGCTATCCACGATGGTATCAACCTCGCAGATGCTCCACAGTGTCCCTAACTGCCGCTCAGGATCCGAAACGCGGATTTTGAGTTGCTGCAGCTGGAGACACCTCCTGCACACGTGTTCACTCTGGACATTGGAAGTTTCCCTGACTTCCCAGATCGCTCAAGAGGAGCAGTCCAGGTTGCCGAGCTTGCTGCCATAACTTACCCTGAATTTATACCCTTAAATTACCCAACAATTAGATTATTTACACAAAGGACCTTGGGTCCCTAAAAAAACCCAACCGACTATATTAAAACAAAACTGTAGACCTTTCCCTTTTCCTTTACTTTCCAACCCAGGCACTTGGAGTTATTCTCTCACAACAGTTACGCACCAATTGTTGAACATTGAAGAAACTTTATTATCGAAGACAATATTTAAAATGCTTACTTTTTGTTTCAACTATCGACATTCCATTTGATTCCAGGCCTTGCCATGTTTTGTTTGTCTATTCATTTGATTCCTCCAATAATCATCGCTTTGTCTTTGTCTCAGCTGTTGTTGCACTTCTAAATCCCAGTGGTCATACTCAAATATTTTCTCTCCTATTTGCTTGATGTAAGTTAGGATAAAACAGAAACTGGATTCTCTTATAACTCAAATGACTTATTGCATGTTGCAACAAAACAGTTGCCTATTTAAAGATAAATGCAGCTCAACTGATTTTACCCCATCTTAATACATTTATATTGTGGATGGATGTTTAATTGTGAATCCCAGGAAAAGTTACAAACCATTTACTAATCATGTTACCATTCACAAAGTATGACATTGACTAATTCCTTTCTTAATGAGTCCACTGATTAATTATTATGAGGATTAAGTAACGTTAGTCATTTTGAAACACCATTCCAAGAACCTCCAATTCCCCACAGGACAAAATCTGCCTCCTCCTTCATCTCATTATTGTTGTTGACCACTCTTTCTCTTTTCTAGCTCATGCGTGGTGTGATCTGCACAAATTTTGCATGTTCTTACATTCTAAAATATCATAACCCCAAATGACTACTGATGATGAAGAATGTTATTATCTGTTAACACGTCGTTGACACTCCTCAGATTGAAAACTGTCACCACACCTGCTGATCACCTCACTCGATGAAAGTCATTATCCTTCCACAGGAGTGTTGTTTATTCCTAAACTATTATCATGTATATACATACAATTAAAACAACAGATAATGCTCGCTGGCTTATTATTTACCTCAGATACCCCTTTACTGTTGATGGGAAACGCACCAAATCATGCTGATTTACTTTTCATCTAAGTTTCCCAAATTCAAATAATGGTGTCATCAGTTGATAATATCTTTCCTTTATTTATCTTAAAAAAAGTTTTTCCTCAATATTCAGCAACCACCCAGACAGTATTCCCATTAACTTTATTGAAAATTACGTATGTTTATATCCCTTTAAACTCAGGCAGACTTCCTTTAGAGTGCTTGGAATAGCAACACATATTAATTTATTTATTATTGATTCAAATGTCATAAACAATTATTTCCATGTTTCATGGTTTCAGATGAATTTATCAGAGACACTAATGTCTACAGTTGTTATGCAAGCTGACTACTAATAGTTACAAAGACTTTCTCTGGAAAGATAACAAATAGAAACAAATGTATGAATGAATTAATGCCAATTCCTGACTTTTTAAAAAAGAAGGCCAAGCCTTCAGATCAAAATATTAACATGCTGTCATAAATGTTGCAGAACTCTTAAGCTGCTGGAGTTGATTGATCTCTGTGACCATATGGTCCACTTATTTAGAGAAACAAAGAACACAAGGTCCATTCTGCTTGGAGCCAGATGAGTTCCTTCTGTCCAGATATTTGTGGTAATTTAGAAACAGTAATTATCACAAAATCCTAGGTGGATTCAAAATTGACTTTGTGGCAGGAAACAAAGGGTAATTGTTGATGGGCGTCTTAATGACAGGAAGGTCATTTCCAGTGGTATTCCGGGGAGCTCAGAATTGGGTCCCCTGCTTTTTGTGGTATAACAATGATTTGGACGTAAATGTAGGGGGCATAATCAAGAAGTTTGCAGACCAGACGAAGATTGGCTTTTTTGGTAGATAGCAAGGGGTTAGCTACAGGATGCAGGAAGATATTGATGGTCTGCTCAGATTGGCACAAAAGTGACACATTGTATTCCAGCCAGAGAAATGCGAGGTGGTGCATTTTAGGAGGTCAAACAAGACAAAGGAGGACACGATAAATGAGAACATACTGAGAAGGAGTCAATGTCCACAGATCCCTGAAGGTAGCAGGACAGGTCGATAAGGTGGTTCAGAAGGCATATGGAATCCTTTATTTTATTTGCTGCAGTATAGAATATAAGAGCAGGGGGGTTACGCTGGAACTGTATAACTCATTGGTTCGGTCACAACTTGAGTACTGTGTGCAGTTCTTGTCACCTCATTACATAAAGGATGTAAATGCACGATAGAGGGTAGAGAGGAGATTTACGAGGATATTGCCAGGACTGGAAAAATGCAGGCACGAGGAAAGATTGAACAGGTGTGGTTATTCTCCTTGGAACAGAGAAGGCTGAGAGGAGATCTGATTGAAATGTACAAAATCTGAGGAGCCTGGATAGAGTGGAGGTGAAGGATTTATTCGCCTTCTCAGAGAGGTCAGTGACGAGGGGGCAGAACTTTAAACTGATTGCTAGAAAAATAGAGGGGAGCTGAGGACAAAATGTTTTCACCCAGAGGATGGTAGTGATCTGAACCTCACTGCCTGAAAGGGTAGCTGAGGCAGAGACTCTCTACTCATTGAAAAGGAATCTGGATATGCACCTCAGCTCCCATAATCTGCAGGGCTATGAACCAAATGCTGGAAGGTGGCAGTGGAATAGGTGGATCCTTTTTCGGCTGGCTCAGCCAGGATGGGTCAAAGTGGCCTCTTTCTGTGCCTTCGACATTTTATGCTTCTATGATTCTATAGTTCTTGGAAGCTTCAAATACGAAATTATTCCTCTTCTCCATTGATATTCGTTCTCTGCTTTTGACCAATCTTTTATATGGTAATTCAAATGGCATCTTATTTACAGGTCTTTCGGATCTATGTCTGGTTGTTCCCCTTATGTATTCCTTTCCTTGAATGAAAACAGTTGGTCAGACTAATCAGAGCAAGATGCCACTCAACTTCACAACCAGTCATTTCGTTTTAGCCTTTTTCAACGTCTGGCCCCAAGTTGCACCATTGTATGTTTTGGGGTTTCGAGGCTGAAACACTTCTATTTAAAAATTCTCAGTTCTGAGTTTTCAATTTATTACAATGGGGTTCTCAGTTGTGCCTGACCTCGCATGTTGCAAATAATGGCTAGTTATGAACCCAGTATAATTTATTAAGCTCGATGTTATAAATACTTAACAAAAAGGCACTGACGACAACATGGACGTTTCTTATCCTTCAAGACCAGGATTCCTTGAATTGTTGCCGGCACAGGCGATGCCTTTGTTCTCCTGTCACTGAATTGACATTACGTTGACCTGTGTTTCAGAATAATTACACAACAGGCACCATTATAAACTGTACCAGCAAAGACTCTGAGTTTCCATCTTTTGGGCTTCCGATTCCTTATTATGATTTCCTTTGAATTACCTCTTCCATTAGTTTACCGTGTGGTTCAACTGCCGTCACTGCACTTCTGTAATTACAGTGGAGTACGCTAAAAGCATGTTCATCTCTTATTTACTTGGCTCCTAGAGTTAACATTTCATTGTGTGAACAAATAACACATCCTTGCAAATACAAAGCAGTTGGACAATCAATGTTTCATCTTCTTATCAACAATGCCAACTATCGTAAACAATTCACCTCAACATTCCCAAGATGCCAAAGCAATTGAGAATAAATGTGCCTCGTGAAATATCAGGAAGCAATGTTGTTTTTAAATATAAATGTTTTCATCTGCAAATATATTTAATTGATCAAGTCAGTTAGCATACTTATTAAACTGCATGATTCTTGTTTAATGATAGGTGTCATATCCAGTTCAAGCTTCTTTTAGGGAGTTCCTTTAGGGAGCGCTATCACTCTCCTCCTGACTCCTTGACGAAGGTCATCTCTTTCCCTTTGCTCACTGCTCGTTATCTTTTTTGATTCCTGCTAATTTACTTCCCACCCTCTTGCTCTCGACCCCCTCTTCCCGTCACTAACAGCTCTAGTGTTTGTCTTTACTCCTGCAATCCATTTTCTTCTGGACGTCCAGCAGTCACCTCTTGTCCATTAACCACTGGATCTTTTAGCTGGTTTCAGTTGCTTTGTTTATGCATTAATTTAAAAATTGATGTAACTGGATATTTCACCGCGCTCTTTAACTGCTCTCTGAATTCGGACTGAATGGCCACATAAATAAATGTGTTTGTACAGCAACTTAAATTCCTCAGCATATATGCAACATTTTCAAAGAGATAATAAGAAGCATCATCTAAGAAATGACCAATGCGAAAAATATATAACACATACACCAACCACAGAATTATGAAGCTGCCAGATATGGTGAAGAGTAAAATCATGGACTTCCTCCTTCTCTCCATTTCAGAGTCACTGTGATTATCTTTCTTGCTCTGAACCCTCAGTCTCTGACGGACTCGACTGTTCACTAAAATGTGTCTGAAGGTCAGAGCGTTCAGCAACAGAATTAAACTGAATGGCATTATTGGTGTTAAAGCTTTTTCAAACATTCTAAATCCAATCCATCGAGGGTCAGTAAAATAGCTTCGCTTATTAAAGCAGAACCATTCTACATTGTCGATTACCAGAAAAGGTTTAAATCTAAAGTAGATGGGAATATTTTTTAGACAGAGCAGAATGCCAGTTGTTGACAGAACCACAGTCGCAGTTTTTCTGGTGCAATATTTCGATTTCAGCTTCTGGCAACAAATGGCGACAAATCGATCAAATGTGAAAGCGATGGCGAACCAAACCGAACAGTCGATGGCTGCACGCATCAAGACATAGTGAGAGCGACACACAAAGGTGAGATACAGGAAATTTAATGGGAAATAATAATCATTGATTCTCCGGAGTATGATCTCAGTGATAATGACCAGTAGATCCGCTGTTGACATGGCCACCAGGTAACGGGTGGTGCAGCTGGAGAGTCCGCAATTTCCCTTGGACAGGATCACAATTGAGATTAAATTAACTGTAAAGGAGAGAAGGGAAAATGGCTGTAAATTACTGAAAAACATTCTCCGCTCCTCAACCCTGGCAGGAAGGATTTTAGCACCAAAACCGGGTGGATTGGGATCAGGTCAGATCGGGTCCATAATCCCAACCTGCCTCCAACCCCAGCACTTCCAGATTGAACAAATCCTGGACGGGCAGGTACAGCACACCGCTCATCAGACGCTGGTAAACTAGTTAAATATAACAACGTGGAGCCCAAGAATGGGTAGACTGGAGAACTGCACCCGGTCTCCAACCACTCCCAGTGTAGGAACCCATCCCGGAATCGAATCACTCCCTGGGTTCGAAGAAATTCCTCCCTGATTCGAACCAGTCCCTCGGATCGGAGACACTCATACGTCTTGGACCACTCCCTCTGATGTATAAATGAGTTAAATTGAAAAGGGAATTTACTGAGTCGATGCAAATGTGATCACAGCACAGGCTTTCATTTCTACAGGAATATCGTCAGAAGAAAAGTGTCATAATAACGTATTAGAAAGGTGGTGATTGAACACGTGAATAATGTGTACTCATCTGGACTACACATGATACAAATATCCAGGGTAACCAGCAGGTGCACGTATTCTTCACAAAAATAATCCCATAGCAGGGAGATTATAGTTATTGGGATATATGTTGTGGCTCCATTATGTCGATAAGAGAAGGATGATTGTTGAACTAATAGAGGCCTTTAAAAATTTTTTAAAAAGGGTTCGAGAGGGAAAACGTGGACCTGATATTCCCACTTTGCTGGTGACCAGTTCTGTATTTCCTCAAAATAAGATGGTCATCAGTAAATACGCGATGGAATTCAAGAGAGACCTATTTACTTGTACTGCTGAGAACGTGGAATTGAGACCTCTTGCAGTAGTTGCAATGGAAGAAAAAATAAGAAGAAGTGAGGTTAGTGCATGATGGAGACAGGATTGGACGGATATGCTGATAGGATTAGATGAGCTGGAATGAAGAGAGGCTCGTGCAGAGCAGGAAGACTGTCCTAATCCAGTTGTACCGAATGCCCAGATTCTGTGTTGTAAAATCAATAAGTTGTCTATTAACATGTCATAGTCATCAGTGTTTTTCGTAATATTGAAGAGGATTATTTATTATTGCAGTGCACTTGTGAGCAAACGCTTCTCAGGACTGTGCTCGGGAAGGAAATTAATCAGCACCTGATGGTGCTGTCAACAACTATAATTAGAATTAGAATAAGATGGGGACCCGCACTGAATACAATTACAGATACTCCAGCAAATACATGTTCCCTGGAGTTGCATTGTCCACACCAGTTAGTCAGCCACAATCATTACAATTCTAGAGTGTCAGAGACTCCTAGTTGTACATGATTACTGAGGTCAGGTGCTCCACTCCAGTTAGTGCACATACACAGTACAATTCTACACTAACAGATAATTCCAGTAATCCTTCCCCTCTGAGATTTTCCTGCTTTGAGCTGTGATTCTACAGAACACAACATTCCAAATAATTCAATAACTTTACAATGCAGAGTGTCTTGAGCTAGAAACAGTTGAGACTACAGATTAAAACTGCACAGCTAATTCAGGAAATTAATGCAATTATATTATTGAGTGTGTGTCTGTGTAACTGTAACCATTCGATCTCATGTAATATTATTATTCCCATGCTAATGGAAGAAACCAGCTCATACAAAGATTTACAAAACTTCATTGGTTATAGATACTTACCAGGAACGCCAATTACAGCAAGGATCACGTAGAATATTTTCCTGACCCATTGAATTGGTCCGTGCATTTGCTGCTTGGAGTGATCGGTCTGTTCGCGCTGCAGGTAATATCTCTGAAATACATTCTGAGGTGACACATTCCCAGTGCATTAACTTTATACCCTCCCGGATCTCTATGGGGATACATAGGTTGCAACATTTTTCGAACAGTTTCTCTTAATCTTTGAACAAACAGATTACGACAGTTGTGCTAATTCCCTGTTGATGGAATATATTTTCCACTAAAATTGAATTGGAGCCATCCCCATCCCCACCCCCAAGTCTGGACAAATCTGATCACAATAAACAACTAATCATAACTGGAAGCTGTGTTCAACAGAAATAAAGGAAGTCCGAGAAAAATCATGAGTCCCATCTGTGGATGTCATGTTATTTTAGTGATTGCCTGCGCTCTGCATGACTATTCAGAAATTAAATTCCTAACGTCGGAGAAGCCTGTAACGGATGTTCGTCAAGACTTTGGATGCTCTCTTTATCTGTGCAATTCCGTTCAACAATTCATATATTCAAACAAAAAGGAGTATAGAATGGTTGCAACATAGCAGTTGGCCATTAGGTCTGTCTTGACCATGTCAGCTCTCTGCACGGGCAGCTCAGCTAATCTCACTCCAACATCTCCTCCTCACTGACCTGCATTGTTTTTCTCTTCAGTTGTTCATTCACTTCGCTTCTGATTGATTCTGTCTTCACCACTCTCTCAGGCGTTCATTTCATATCCTAAACACGTGCTTGGAAACATACGTTTTCCCTCATGTCGCCATTGATTCTTTTGCCATTCCCTTAAACCTGTGTCCATTGCTTTTCGCCAGTTTTGCCAATGAGAGCAGTTTCTCTCTGTCTACTCTGTTTAAACAACATATGGTTTGGAACAAGTCTATCAAACTCTCTCTCAATTTCCTCTTCAAGGAGAAAAACCTTGATTCTCTATTCTGTCGGCATAAAACATCTGTCACCCCTGTAATTTTCACTTGAACATTTTCTACACCTGCTCTAAAACCTCAAAGTGTGGTCCCTCGAACTGGACACAATGGCAGGATTTTCAATATTGCTCTCTCCCTCACACGGTCCGAACTACTCCGTTTCCCTTTTCAACCTCTTTATGCGATACATCGATCATTGCGGCTGTGTCAAACCCTTGTTCACATCGAGCTCCAAAATGTAATCAAATTTGCATTGAAACATTTGTGCCTCTCGCGCCTGAAAACGGTCCATCTGTGACTCCTTACATCTCTTCCACGAATTTCCTCCCTCAATATAGGTGTACAGACTCTGCATCAATATTTCCTATGATCCACCAACTTCCACAGTTATCTTGACCACACTTCCTCAAACTCCACTTTGCATAAATAATAACTTCCATTTTCTTAGTTTCCTCATCGCCTTTTGTTTGTTTAAACGATTACATTTTCCATACCAGTCCTTCTGTAGTCTTTTCATTTCACATTAACCGTGCATTCCTCACATTAGTTTTTCAGAGGCCTCAGCTTTATCTGTTCCATCACCCGAGTGACTGTCCTCACCTCCTTCCCTACCTTCCAGAACCATGATATTAATTCACTTATTCTCACTATCCACTCCAACCGCCTCCACCTTCAACACATCATCCTCCTCCATTTCCACCATGTCCAACTAAAATCGCGAACAAAATATCTGTATTCACTCTTCCGTCACATCAAAGATGAGGTTTGCTTGCCCGCAGCTCCTTTCTATGCAAGTGCAAGAGATGCAACAGATTTCCTCTCACCTAAGGTCATTAGAAATAAAAGAGGGAGTAGGCCATTCAGCCCATAGATCATGTTCTGCCATTCTATACCATAATGGCTTATCTGACCATGGCCGTAATTCCAATTTCCTGCCAGACAACAGTAAGTCTTCAGTCCCACGTAAATGAAAAGTCAGTCTAAACCAGCCTTGAATATATTCAATGACCCAGACTCCACTGACTTCTGCGTAAGTGAATTCTAAATGCGATTGAACTTCAAGAGAAGAAATTCCTCCTCATCACCATTTTAACTGGGAGACCGCCTATTCATAAACGGTAGAGAATGTGCTGAGCTCGGAACCAGGCAGGGTATCAATGTAACACACATCTGGTCTTAGACTGAGGCAGCAAGGTGAAGGCTTCTTGCTCCTTGGATGTGGGCATTGCTGGCGAGGCTGAGATTTGTTATCCACCTTTAGTTTCTCTTGGGGACGTGGTGGAGAGCCACCTTCTTGAAACGCTGGACTCCATCTGCTTTAGCTACACCCGCAGTACAATGAGAAAGGAGGTTCCAGGATTTTGACCCAGCAATTGTGAAGAAATGAGGATGTCGTTCCAACTCAGGATGTCTGTGGTTGGAGGGAACTTTCAGGTGTTCATGTTTCCATGCGTCTGCCACCCTTATCCTTTTAGGTGTTAGCGGTCTCGTGCTTGAAATGAGCTGTCGAAATAAATTTAGTAACTTCCTGCGGTGTGATGTTATATATGGTGCACACGGCAGCCACTGTGTGCTGGTGGTGGAATGAATTAAGTGTTAGTATGGTGCATCGGAGGCACATCAACCAAGTCCATTTGCTTGGATCCTGCTGAGGCACTTGAGTTTTGTTGGCGGCGGCACAGATCCAGAAAAGTGTAGTATATTCCATTATTCCTGACTTATGCCTTGTAGATTGTTGATGGAAAAGTCAGTGAGTCATTTATTGCATAAATCCCAGCGTCTGATCTTCTCTTGAGCAACAACATTTATTTGGCCGGCCCAGTTAAAATTCTGATCAAAGGTAACGCCTATGATATTGATAATGTCGTAATTGGGGACTGACAACGACGATTAATATCAAGGGGAGGTGGTTAGATTCTCTCCTGTTGGACAAGGCCATTTCATGGCAAATGTGTGATGTGATTTTTAGTTGTCTATCAGCTGCCCAAATCTGATGCAAACAATGCAAAAATGCCGTGTTTTTTGTGGGAGTGAAAGAAGACAGTTTCAGTTTGTCCGTCATTCATCCAGAGTAAATGTCTTCTCATCTTGGCCTCAATCTTTGACCGAATGATTGAAAGAGGCAAATCACAGGGTAGTTGGGGGATGGACAAACTGTCGTTGGTCTATTTGTTGAAACAAGCCATTAGCTTCATGATTGGCTGTGATAATTTCGAAAAGATACATTGTAATGATCAAGAGAACATGGAAAATACGCAGGTTTGCGTCATATATGGACAAGAGGAGGGGTCATTGGATCTGATACAGGCTGTTCAATTCCCCATCAATGTTTAGTTACGTGTTTTAAATGGGAGGTCACAATATGGATAGTTAAGATGCTGTGTATCGAACCTTGGGGCATTCAAGGCTTAATCTTGGGAATTATATGAACCATCACTTCCCACAACATGGCGGGCCATCGTAGTAACAGGGGGGATTGCAGAATGGGTGTGCGAGGGTTCGGGCTAATGGGAGGGCCAACCTTGCCTTCTTGTTGATGGAACTGTAGCACGAGTGTCCAGGTGGTAGGTGATGGAGGAAGCTGTTAGCAGCACAGCTCTGACTCAGAGTTCTGGAAGTGATTGACAACAGATTGCAGAGTTCCACGGAATATAAGTAATACAATTCCGGCCCCCAGGATATCATTTTATCTTCTGGGTTACCTTAACACAGCAGCAAGAAGCCTTTACCCCTGAGGACTATGTCAGTTGGCTGTAAAGGCAAAGCTGCCACAGGTTTCACATTTGTAACAATAAGAATCCAAAGATGTGGATTCACTGATGAATCAGATTCAATCCTTTGTCACTTCAAAAATCTTCCTATTTCAATAATTTCGTTTCCTTTCTCAAGAAGGTCTATTTTCCCTCGTAATTTTACATGTTGTTCCAAATATTTATGTGATTTTATGTTCGATTTCGCACAATATCAGGATGGATCAATTTTACACTTACTAACTTGGCATTCAACAAACCCCCTAAAAAATCTTCAAGGCAAACCTGCCAGCAAAAGCAAGCCCACGTCCTTCTGCGTCTCCCACACATGAATTACAATTATTGCAGATTTTTTACTTTGTGGTGAGTAGGTTCCTTGTTGATTTGAATTACCCTGAGGGAGGGACTCATAGCCTCATAGAATATTTAGTTCACCTGCACTGCACGGCCTGAAGTCAGGCAAATCCCACGCCCTGACAGAGATCAACAAAGGAACATGAAACATCCCAATTACAAGATCTGATCCTGGGTAGGCGCAAAATGTAAATTTCTTAAACATGCATCTGTCAAAGGATAAAGCAGGAGCCAGTCTTACTTCCACATAGGTTTATTCACAATAATCCATACCGCATAAGTGCCGACAGCATTTCTCTTCTCCAGACCGTACCCCTCCCCAGGTGGAAACTGGTTATTCCATATGCACCCTGATCTTTCCACAATTAGTATCAGCTGCGCTTAGTCACAATTAGAGCATGCAGCTATACATACTCAATTGATAAATGATTTGCAACATTGGTTCATTAGCAGCATTTTGCTATCATTCCATGAATGTGTCCATTGTACATTCTTATTTGTCTTGTGATTCCTGTTCGAATATTCAAGCTACATGTGAGAATTTCAGATCCTGTTTGAAGAACAGAACTGCTCTTCACATGTCCTGCATTGCATGAATTCACACCCTCTAGACTGTTCATTCAACACTCCCCACGAAATCTAACACTATCGCACTCACTCACACAGCGACATACACAAACACACTTAAGGAAAGTACAGTTGAAAAGAATAGTGCACTTTTACAGCTTATAATCAAAATAATAGTTCATAATTCACATGGCTCACAGTCGAAAAGACACGTTGCAGACCTTATGAAAAAGACACCTTCACTCCTGAAGTGTAGCTTAGCTAAGTTCAACAGCCAGAGTCACGTTCTGAATGGCTTTCAGGATTCTCTTGACGGGACAGTATTTCTGCAGGCCACAAACTTGGTTGCTTTCAGTCTCGTTACCACGAGGCCACTTTGCAGTATTGGTGGGTTCGAAATAGAACAGGTTTGGAGACGTCACCATGCTGCCGTGTCCAATTATTTCGGCATAGATTTTTCTGCCCTTTTTGCTGTTGCTGTTGTGACTTTCTTCAGATAGCAGTTAAAGAATAAAACTAAACCAACATGGTTAGCTGACCTTGTGCATTATCACATTTCCCTTTCTCAAATATGGTGTTGGAATTAGGGTGATTATTCATTATCTGGCTTATTGCTTGATGACTGTCTTTGTTTCAGAAAGACCCATTCTGTTCAGGATTGCCTCTTGGATTGTCTCAGGATACGTGGAGTTGCCACTTCTTAGTCTGGAATGTATCATTTTGTCCTTGCGAGACAGTATGGCTGTTTAGAAATTCACTGATCAGGTCAGATAACCTTTGGTGGCCATTATTTGCGGCTCGTGTGGTCCATTTTAAAAGAAAAGTCAGTTACAAAATCTTACACACTCAGTGCAAATCTGTGTAAAAAGATCTGAATTTGAAATGGCTCTACTGGGCATGGCAATAATATTAAATTAATTGTGTCAAATGATGTTAGTGCTCAAATATATTCTTTGGCCTCCTTCTCTGGAGTGGCAATGAGTGAGCGTCTGGAGGTGGTCAGTGGTGTGTGGAGCAGCGCCTGGAGTGGCTATACAGGCCAATTCTATTTATTTATTTATATTTATTTATTTAGAGATACAGCACTGAAACAGGCCCTTCGGCCTACCGAGTCTGTGCCGACCAACAACCACCCATTTATACTAACACTACCGTAATGCCATATCCCCTACCACCTACCTACACCAGGGGCAATTTACAATGGCCAATTTACCTATCACCTGCGACTGCTGGATAGGTTTGTCCCGATGAGGCAGGGAAGGGATGGTAGGGTGAAGGAACCTTGGATGACAAGAGATGTGGAACAGCGAGTCAAGAGGAAGAAGGAAGCTTACTTAATTATTTATTTTTTTTATTTAGAGATACAACACTGAAACAGGCCCTTTGGCCCACTGAGTCTGTGCCGACCATCAACCACCCATCTGTACTAATCCTACACTAATTTCATATTCTTACCATTTCCCCACATTTCCCTACCATCTACCTATACTAGGGGCAATTTATAATGGCCAATTTAACTATCAACCTGCAAGTCTTTGGCATGTGTGAGGAAACCGGAGCGCACGGAAGAAACCTACGCAGACACAGGGAGCACTTGCTAACTCCACACAGGCAGTACCCAGAAATGATCCTGGGTCGCTAGAGCTGTGAGGCTGCGGTGCGAACCACTACGCCAGTGTGCCGCCCGACGCTAAGGTTGAGAAAGGAAGGATCAGACAGGGCTCTAGAGGGTTACAAGGTAGCCAGGAAGGAACGGAAGAATGGACTTAGGAGAGCTAGAAGTGGACATGAGAAAGTCTTGGCGGGTAGGATTAAGGAAAATCCCTCGGCGTTCCACACTTATGTGAGGAACAAGAGGATGGCCAGCGTGAGGGTAGGGCCTATCAGGGATAGTGGAGGGAACTTGTGCCTGGAGTCGGAGGAGGCAGGGGAGGTCCTAAATGAATACTTTGCTTCAGTATTCACTAGTGAGAGGGACCGGGTCGTTTGTGAGGACAACGTGAAACAGGCTGACAAGCTCGAACAGGTTGATTTTAAGAGGGAAGATGTGGTGGAAATTTTGAATGATTTGAGGACAGATAATTCCCTTGTTCAAGTAAGGGAATAGGGATAACGCTGGGAATAATAGACCAGTCAGTCTCGCGTCGGTCGTGGAAATATTATTGGAGAGGATTCTGAGATATAGGATTTATGATTACTTGGAAAAACATTGTTTGATTAGAGACAGTCAGCATGGCTTTGTGAGGGGCAGGTCATGCCACACAATCCTTATTGAATTCTTTGAAGATGTGACAAAACATATTGATGAAGGAAGAGCAGTGGATGTGGTGTATATGGATTTTAGCAAGGCGTTTGATAAGGTTCCCCATGGTAGGCTCATTCAGAAAGTAAGGAGGCATGGGATACAGGGAATGTTGACTGTCTGGATCTAACATTGGCTGGCCCATAGAAGACAGAGGGTGGTAATAGATAGAAAGTATTCAGCAGGGAGCTCGGGGACCAATGGTGTTCAGCAGGGATCTGTTCTGAGAGCTCTGCTCTTTGTGATTTTTATAAATGACTTGGATGAGGAAGTGGAAGGCTGGGTTCGCAAGTTTGCCGATGACACGAAGATTTCTGGAGTTCTGGATAGTGTGGAAGGCTGTTGTAGGTTGCAACGGGACATTGACAGGATGCAGAGCAGGGCTGAGAAGTGGCAGATGGAGTTCAACCTGGAAAAGTGGGAAGTGATTCATTTTGGAAGGTCGAATTTGAATGCAGAATACAGGCTTAAAGACAGGATTCTTGGTAGTGTGGAGGAACAGAGGGATCTTGGGGCCCATGTCCATAGATCGCTCAAAGTTGCCACCCAAGTTGATAAGGTTGTGAAGAAGGCGTATGGTGTGTTGGCTTTCATTAACAGGGGGATTGAGTTTAAGAGCCGCGAGGTTATGCTGCATCTCTATAAAGCCCTGGTGAGACCACACTTGGAATATTGTGTTCAGTTCTGGTCGCTCATTATAGGAAGGATGTTGAAGCTTTCGAGAGGGTGCAGAAGAGATTTACCAGGATGCTGCCTGGACTGGAGGGCATGTCTTACGAAGAAAGCTTGAGGGAGCTAGGGCTTTTCTCGGAGCGAAGAAGGATGAGAGGTGACTTGATAGAGGGGGACAAGATGATGAGAGGCAAAGATAGAGTGGATAGCCAGAGACTTTTTCCCAGGGCGGAAAGAGCTATCACCAGGGGGCATAATTTTAAGGTGATTGGAGGAAGGTTTCGGGGAGATGTCAGAGGTAGGTTCTTTACACAGAGAGTGGTGGGTGCGTGGAATGCGCTGCCAGCGGTGATAGTGGAAGCAGATACATTAGGGGCAATTAATCGACCCTTGGATAGGTACATGGATGACAGTAGAATGAAGGGTATGGAGGTAGTTTGATCTTAGAGTAGGTTAAAGGTTCGGCACCACATCGTGGGCCGAAGGGCCTGTACTGTGCTTTACTGTTCAATGTCTATGTACTTTGGCTGTGGGAGAAAATTGGAGCACCCGGCAAATACCCACGCGGACACAAGGAGAACTTGCAAACTCCGCACAGGCAGGACCCAGAATCAAACTCGGGTCCCTCGACTTGTTAGGCTGCGATTGTAACCACTGGGGTAAAAATTCCAGAGCGACAGGCTCTTCCACAAGTGCTGCAGAAAAATGTGTTTGTCGGGGCTGTTGCACAGTTGGCTCTCCCCTTGCGCTTCAGTCTTTTTTCCTGACAACTGCTAAGTCTCTTCGACTCGCCACAATTTAGCCCCGCCTTTATGGCTGCCCGCCAGCTCTGGCGAATGCTGGCAACAGACTCCCACGGCTTGTGATCAATGTCGCAGGAATTCATGTCACGTTTTCAGACGTCTTTTAAGCGGAGACATGGACGGCCAGTGGATCTGATTCCAGTGGCGAGCTCGCTGTACAATGTGTCTTTGGGGATCCTGCCATCTTCCATGCGGCTCACATGGCCAAGCCATCTCAAGCGACGCTGACTCAGTAGTGTGTCTAGGCAGGGGATGTTAGCCGCCTCGAGGACTTCTGTGTTGGAGATACGGTCCTGCCACCTGATGCCAAGTATTCTCCGGAGGCAGCGAAGATTGAATGAATTGAGACGTACTCTTGTCTGACATACATTGTCCAGGCCTCGCTGTCATGGAGCAAGGTACTGAGGACACAGGCTTGATACGCTCGGACTTTTGTGTTCCGTGTCAGCGCGCCATTGTCCCACACTCACTTGGCCAGCCTCGACATAGCATTGGAAGCCTTTCCCATGTGCTTGTTGATTTCTGCATCTAGGGGCAGGTTACTGGTGATAGTTGAGCCTCGGTAGGTGAACTCTTGAACCACTTCCAGAGCGTGGTCGCCAATATTGATGGATGGAGCATTTCTGTCGTCCTGTCCCATGATGTTCGTTTTCTTGAGGTTGATGGTTAGGCCAAATTCGTTGCAGGCAGCCGCAAACCTGTCGATGATACTCTGCAGACACTCTTCAGTGTGAGATGTTAAAGCAGCATCGTCAGCAAAGAGGAGTTCCCTGATGAGGACTTTCCGTACTTTGGACTTCGCTCTTCGAAGGTTGAACAACCTACCCCCTGATCTTGTGCGGAGGAAAATTCCTTCTTCTGAAGACTTGAACGCATGTGAGAGCAGCAAGGAGAAGAAAATCCCAAAAAGTGTGGGTGCGAGAACACAGCCCTGTTTCACGTCACTCAGGATAGGAAAGGGTTCTGATGAGGTGCCGCTATGTTGAATTGTGCCTTGAATATTGTCATGGAATGAGGTGACGATACTTCTTAGCTTTGGAGAACATCCAATCTTTTCTAGTAGTCTGAAGAGACCACGTCTGCTGACGAGGTCAAAGGCTTTGGTGAGATCAATGAATGCAATGCAGAGGGGCATCTGTTGTTCATGGCATTTCTCCCGTATCTGACGAAGGGGGAACATCATGTCAATGGTTGGTCTCTCTGCACGAAAGCCGCACTGCCTCAGGGCAGACGTGCTGGGCCAGCTTCTGGAGCCTGTTTGAAGCGACTCGAGCAAAGACTTTCGCCACGATGCTGAGCAAGGAGATTCCACGGCAGTTGTTGCGGTCACTTTTGTTTTCTCGAGGGTGATGATATTGGCATCGTGCATGTCCTGAGATACTGCTCACTCTCCCAGCACGGGCAAAGCAGTTCATGTAGTGCCTAGAATATAGCAGGCTTGGCGCTCTTGAGTATTTCAGGGCTAATGCCGTCCTTTCCAGGGGCTTTTCCGCTGGCTAGAGAATCAATGGCATCACTGACTTCCGGTTTTGTTGGCTGCACGTCCAGATCATCCATGACTGGTGGAGGCTGGGTTGCATTGAGGGCAGTGTCAGTGACAACAATCTCCCTGGAGTACAGTTCCAGGTAGTGCTCAACCCAGCCGTCCATTTGCTTTCGTTGGTCAGTGATTATATCCCCTGATTTATATTTGAGGGGGGCGAGCTTCTTGATGGTTGGCAGGCAGGGAGGAAGTTGTCGAGCGAGGGAGCAGTGGTTTACTAAAGAAGTTGAAGCGCTTGTCAAGAGGAAGAAGAAGGCTTTTGTTCGGATGAGACGTGAAGGCTCAGTTAGGGCGCTTGAGAGTTACAAGCTAGCCAGGAAGGATCTAAAGGGAGAGCTAAGAAGAGCAAGGAGAGGACACGAGAAGTCATTGGCGGATAGGATCAAGGAAAATCCTAAGGCTTTCAATAGCTATATCAGGAATAAAAGAATGACTAGAGTTAGATTAGGGCCAATCAAGGATAGTAGCGGGAAGTTGTGTGTGGAATCAGAGGAGATAGGGGAAGCGCTAAATGAATATTTTTCGTCAGTATTTACAGTAGAGAAAGAAAATGTTGTCGAGGAGAATACTGAGATTCAGACTACTAGTCGAGATGGAATTGAGGTTCACAAGGAGGAGGTGTTAGCAATTTTGCAAAGTGTGAAAATATATAAGGCCCCTGGGCCAGATGGGATTTATCCTAGGATTCTCTGGGAAGCCAGGGAGCAGATTGCAGAGCCTTTGTCCTTGATCTTCATGTCGTCATTGTCGACAGGAACAGTGCCGGAAGACTGGAGGACAGTAAATGTTGTCCCCTTGTTCAAGGAGGGGAGTAGAGACAGCCCTGGTAATTATAGACCTGTGAGCCTTACTCTGGTTGTGGGTAAAATGTTGGAAAAGGTTATAAGAGACAGCATTTATAATCACCTTGAAAATAATAATTTCATGAGCGATAGTCAGCACAGTTTTGTGAAGGGTAGCTCGTGCCTCACAAACCTTATTGAGTTTTTCGAGAAGGTGACCAAACAGGTGTATGAGGGTAAAGCAGTGGATGTGGTGTATATGAATTTCAGTAAGGCGTTTGATAAGGTTCCCCACGGTAGGCTATTGCAGAAAATACGGAAGTATGGTGTTGAAGGTGATTTAGAGCTTTGGATCAGAAATTGGCGAGCTGAAAGAAGACAGAGGGTGGTGGTTGATGGCAAATGTTCATCCTGGAGTTTAGTTACTAGTGGTGTACCGCAAGGATCTGCTTTGGGGCCACTGCTGTTTGTCAGTTTTATAAATGACCTGGAAGAGGGTGTAGAAGGGTGGGTTAGTAAATTTGCGGATGACAGGTCGGTGGAGTTGTGGATAGTGCCGAAGGATGTTGTAGGTTACAGAGGGACATAGACAGGCTGCAGAGCTGGGCTGAGAGATGGCAAATGGAGTTTAATGCGGAAAAGTGTGAGGTGATTCACTTTGGAAGGAGGAACAGGAATGCAGAGTACTGGGCTAATGGGAAGATTCTTGGTAGTGTAGATGAACAGGTGTCCAGGTACATAAATCCCTGAAAGTTGCTACCCAGGTTAATAGGGCTGTTAAGAAGGCAGATGGTGTGTTAGCTTTTATTAGTAGGGGGATCGAGTTTCGGAGCCACGAGGTCATGCTGCAGCTGCACAAAACTCTGGTGAGACCGCACCTGGAGTATTGCGTGCAGTTCTGGTCACCGCATTATCGGAAGGATGTGGAAGCTTTGGAAAGGGTGCAGAGGAGATTTACTAGGATGTTGCCTGGTATGGAGGGAATTCTTATGAGGAAAGGCTGAGGGACTTGAGGTTGTTTTCGTTGGAGAGAAGGAGGAGGAGTGGTGACTTAATAGAGACAAATAGGATAATCAGAGGGTTAGATAGGGTGGATAGTGAGAGTCTTTTTCCTCGGATGGTGATGGCAAACACGAGGGGACATAGCTTTAAGTTGAGGGGTGATAGATATAGGACAGATGTTAGAGGTAGTTGCTTTACTCAGAGAGTAGTAGGGGCGTGGAACGCCCTGCCTGCAACAGTAGTAGACTCGCCAACTTTAAGGGCATTTAAGTGGTCTTTGGACAGACATATGGATGAAAATGGAATAGTGTAGGTCAGATGGTTTCACAGGTCGGCGCAACATCGAGGGCCGAAGGGCCTATATTGCGTTGCAATGTTCTAATTCTAATTCTAATTCAAAAGCTCTCTTAATGCCATCATACATCCCTCTGATGTTTCCGCTGTCTGAGGCCAGCTGAATATGACTGCATAGGTGTTGCCAGTAGTCATTTGCGCAGCACCTGGCTGTTCTTTGTGCAGTGCCTCTGGCTGCTTTAAGTGCAATGGATGTTAACTCGCTGGGGGATTTCTTGTATTTTAGCAGTGCAATGCGCTTAGCGGCTATGACCGGTTCCAGCACTTAAATATGAGATTGAAACCAGTCTGCATTCCTCTTTGCACGCCTCCACGCGAGTGGATCTCAAGCCATCAGAAACTCCTTGCTCAGCATGATAGAGCATCCCTCAAATGGCTCGGAATGCATACTGTCCATCAGACTGCTCAGCACCTCTGTTCCAGTACACCTACTCAGCATCTATGCTCCAACATTCTGTTCCCCACCTGAAGCTGAAGACCAGTTCTACGAGGAACTCCATAATATCATTAGTTCCATCCCCAAGAGCGAACACATGTTCCTGCTGGGGGACTTTAATGCCAGCGTTGGGGCCGACCATGACTCATGGCCCTCCTGCCTTGGGCACTATGATGTTGGAAGGATGAATGAGAATGGGCAGAGACTGCTTGAGTTGTGCACCTATCATAACCTCTGCATCACCAACTCGTTCTTTCATACTGAACCCTGTCATCAGGTTTCATGGAGGCTCCCAAGATCGCGTCGTTGGCACCAGCTGGACCTCATCGTCAAAAGGTGAGCCTCCTTAAACAGTGTTCAAATCACACGCAGCTTCCACAGTGCGGACTGCGACACCGACCGCTCCTTGGTGTGCAGCAAGGTTAGACTCAGACCAAAGAAGTTGCATCATTCCAAGCAGAAGGGCCACCCGTGCAACAACACGAGCAGGATTTCTCATCCACAGTTGTTCCAAAAAATTCTAAATTCACTTGCAACAGCCCTTCAAAACACTCCCACAGGAGATGCTGAGACCAAGTGGGCACACATCAGAGACGTCATCTATGAGCCAGCTTTGACTACCAACGGTAAACGGGCGAAGAGGAATGCAGACTGGTTTCAATCTCATATTGAAGTGCTAAAATACATTGAAAAAATATGACTCAAATCCCATTGCACAGGTTCTCCAATCTAAGCAGGCTCCAGCAGTTATAGGAAAGCTGCCCAGTATCACTCGACTTCTGATGGTTCCTCTCTTCCTTTGGATATTCACTGTGCCAACATACTTTCCACTGCAATGGGGAAAGAAGCAGGTTAAGCCAGACCGTAGAGTATCGGGTGGAAAGAAACTGGTGACCATGACAACTTGCATGAACAAAGCGCTGCACACATCCAAATAGACATCTCAGAAGACATAATAGAGCAGGTTAAAACAGCGTGACATCACGCATGAGTGGAAAAGTATAGAGAGTGCGAGATTGATGAGCACGCAGTGAGAGATATCGAATTTCAGATGGGGTTGGAAGGCAAGAAGAGAGTTGAAATGGTGTATTGCTGGAATTTACGATGCCCTGGGTACAGTTTATTGGGGAAAAACCTGCTGACGGTGCAGCAGAATCAGTGGTACATAACAAATACTGTTCGACAACAGATGATAAGGGAGGAGCGGAGTGGAGTAAGTTCACAGCGATTTATAGCTTGGCAGATTGTTGTGATTGACATGGTATCATTTGCAACAGGATTGATATGTTCGTCCACGATTCTTCAAATTATTACAGTGGAGCAATGAGGACAAGGGGAATTTGGTGGAACGGAACTGCACAGGGATTGGGGAAGTATTCCTGGTCAGGATTTGAGCTGTGGCATTCGGCATACCTGCCGTTTCGGCTGTGCTCCTGATTTGGTCGTGGGTAGACAAAAACTGGAGTCGGAGGCAGGAGCAGCGCCTGGTCATGTGACCCTATCTTACTGGAAGTTGGGGTAATTTGTGCTGACTGCTGTTTGATTGGTTCCAGGATTTCTGATCAAATTTCCTCCCTGGTTATCATTCATGAGCTTCAGTAAACGTGGGCAGCAGCTGGTTCTGACAGCGGACACACAGAGTATGATTCCTCCATATACATAGAATAAATAATACGAGTGTAGAATGTGGGAGGTCGGCCAGGAATGTGTTTGAACATTCAAATCTGGAGCTGGCAAAGACACGGATCAGATTTCAGCAGCATCTGAGGTGAAACTGGGAAGAGGAATGGGTCATTGAGATAAACAAACAGAACAAATAACGGTACAGCACAGGAACAGGCCATTTGGCCCTCCCAGCCTACGCCGATCTTGATGCCTGCCTAAACTAAAACCTTCTGCACTTCGGGGGTCCAGAACCCTCTATTCCCATCCTATTCATGTCTTTTCAAGATGCCTCTTGAACGTTGCAATCGTACCTGCTTCCACCATCTCCCCCGGCAGCAAGTTCCAGGCTCTCACCACCCTCTGTGTAAAGAACTTGCCTCGCACAACCCCTCTAATCTTTACGCCTCTCACCTTAAACCTATGTCCCCTAGTTACTGACTCTTCCACCCTGGGAAAAAGCTTCTGACTATCCATTCTGTCCATGCCGTTCATAGCTTTGTAAACATTTATCATGTCGCCCCTCCATCTCCGTCATTCCAATGAAAACAATTCGAGTTTTTCCAATCACTCCTCATAGCTAATGCCCTCCAGACCAGGCAACATCCTGGTAAACCCTCTCCAAAGCCTCCATGTCCTTCTGGTAGTGTGGCGACCGGAATTCCACGAAATATTCTAAGTGTGGCCCAACTAAAGTTCTTTACAGCTGCAGCATGACTTGCCAATTTTTATACTCAATGCCCGGAACGATGAAGGGAAGCATGCCATATGCCTTCTCGACCAAACTATCCACCTGCGCTGCCACTTTCAGTGACATGTGGACCTGTATGCCCAGATCTCTCTGCCTATCAATACTCCTTAGGATTATGCCATTTGCTGTATACTTCCCACATGCATTAGACCTTCCAAAATGCATTAATTCACATTTGTCGAGATTAAACTCCATCTCCCATTTCTCCACCAAAGTCTCCAACCGATCTATATCCTGCTGTATCGTTTGGCAATCCTCAACACTATCCGCAACTCCACCCACCTTTGTGTTGTCAACAAACTTACTCATCAGACCAGCTACATTTTCCTCCAAATCAATTATATATACTACAAGCATCAAAGGTCCCAGCACTGATCTCTGCAGACTACCTCTAGTCACATCCCTCCATTCAGAAAAGCACCCTTCCACTGCTCCCCTGTTTTCTCTGATGCAGCCAGTTCTGTATCCATGTTGCCCGTGTGACTTCACCTTTTGGACCAGTCTGCCATGAGGGAGCTTGTCAAAGGTGCAGGCTTGTGGTTGTAAGCTTATCCAGATGTCAATGATCTGACCAAGTTTGCAAATAATATGGTTCAGTCTCAGCTAGTTTCCAGGAAAAGGAATTCTGGCTGGAGAGTAAAATTTGTGGCAAGGAACAAAGTAAATGGCCTCAGCCTTTCCAATATTTAATTGAAGGACATTGCTGTTCACCCAGTACCAGATTTCTGACAAGCCGTGTGACAATCCAGAGACAACAGATAAACAAGAAATGTCAGGGTGAGGTCGAGTATGGTGTCTTCAGCATCTATATTGAAACTGACATTCTGTTTTTGGATGATGTCACTGGCAGACCGAATGTAAGTGAGAAATAGACCTTTCGAGATAAACAGAGACGTTGCTGCAGAAATTGGAATAGAATCTACTGATGTCGATATTCTGGCGATGATTATAAAGATAAGAATGGAAGCAGATGATTGCAGTTCCAGACTCGGGGACGATGGTGGAGAGATTTGGAGGATTGACTGATCAACTCAGTCAATTGCTGCAGACAGGTCGAGAACTCGAGGAGGAAAAGGTAATGTTTATTTCAGTCACACAGGATGTTATTTGTGATTTGTGAAGAGCTGATATGGTACTGTGACAGTGACAGATGTCTGATTGGAGGACTTCAACCCTGGAGTTCTTGAAAAGATAGGCTCACATTAAGGAGGCAACAAGTAAAGGCAAGAAATAAAAACAAGAAATGGTGGAACCACTCAGCAGGTCTGGCAGCATCTGTGAAAAGAGAAGCAGAGTTAACGTTGCTGTTCTCCAGCTTGCGTTGATGGTCACTGGAACAATGCAGCAAGCCCAGGTCAGAGATGTGGGAATGACAGCAGGGATGTGTGTTGAAATGGCAAGCGACAGGAAGATCGGGTTTATGTTTCCGGGCTCAGTGGAGGTGTTCGGAAATGCGGTCACCTGATCCGCGTTTCGTCTCCCCAATGTAGAGGAGACCGCATTGTGAGCAGCGAGTACAGTATGCTAAATTGATAGATGTACAAGTAAATGGCTGCTTCATCTGAAATGAGTGTTTAGGGCCATGGATAGTGAAGAGAGAAGAGGTAAAATGGCAGGTATTACACATCCTGCGATTGCATGGGAAGGTGCGGTGGGAAGGGGACGAGGTGTCGGGGTAATGGAGGAGTGGGCCAGGTTGTTGCGACGCAAATGATCCTCTCGGAATGCTGATAGGAGAAGGGAGGGAGGAGATGTGTTTTCTGTTGGCATTATGCTGGAGGTTGTGGAAATGGCCAAGGATAATCCTCTGAATGTGTAGGCTGGCGGGGTGCAAAGTGCGGACAAGAGAAAACCTGTCGTGGTTCTGAGAGGGAAAAGAAGGGGTGAGGGCACAAGTGCAGGAAATGAGCGGGACACAGTTGAGGACCCTGTTAACCACAGCGGGGCGGGTGGGGGGAGGGGAATTCTCGGTTGAGGAACAAGAAAAATATATTAGAGGCGTTGTTGTGGAAGGTTGCATCATCAGAGCAGATGTGTCGGAGAAGGAGAAACTGTGAGAATGAAATGGAGTTCTTGCAGGAAGCAGGATGTGAAAAAAGGGTCGCTGCTCCTCATCCCATTCTCCCTATACTGTTTCAATGATTCTGGGAAATGCTTAAATCCTTGATGCAAAGGAAACGGCAAGGAAATGGATACTTGTGATCCCATGTACTTTGTTTCACCCTAATATTTTGTTTATAGCCAAATTCGTTGCCTGATAAATTTCAGTTGTTCCAATTTGCTGGCCATGTTAATTTTCCTAAAATGAAGAGAAAAAGAGAATTAAACAAATAAGACAATAGCAGGAATCTTTGGATAACAAATATAAGAAAGTTTAGGAAATGAAAGACATAATTCATAAACTTAGGATAATGGCATTTACAGCTTTAGCCAGTTTCATTGTGTGTTGAAATATGGGTCGCTTTCAAGCTCTAGGTCTCTGCTCTTGATATCGAACCGGCTTGCTGGAATAAAATGTGGTGCATACTCCAGAAACTTCAGAGTCTGTCGAACACAGAAACCTGATGGAACCCTTGTTGTTATCCCTTAGATCACTATCATGCATGTCACAGTTAACGTTTTGTTGCCTTAATGATTGGTACTAGCTGTTGTTTGGTAAACTTCGTTGGTTCTTAATAGCATGATAACACCTGGTTTGAATCGGCAGCAATGTGTTATCCATGGAGAACAATGTTTTCTTTACCCATCCAGTTTCAATATGATGCTGAGCAACTCGGTATTCATAAGCTAGACTCTGACTAGGTCATGGTGTACAGTAACTTATCAGAGTTCAGAAAGATTTCAATTTCGTAAGAAAATGAACTTTCCAGAAACTTTCAACTTCAACAGTTGTTATTCATTAATACTTTAAATAAATGAATAGACTTTGTAATATATTTATCAATTGCAATAATGCACTCATGATAACTTAATCGTGTTTTATTACTTTTATAATCATGACTGGTTATACTTTATGCAGAATTAATGCATGTAGATAACAAAGAATACAAAATGCAGAGTATGAAACGGCTGAAAAGAGAAATGTTAATCTGAAAATGGCTTCCTTGACCTTATTAGTTGTTAAAGCGAATACAGTATCAAAATGCGAATTTTAAACTGAAATCTAACAATCCGGTGCTGCCTACAGCCAACCCTCCAACCCAGGGAGTTTCAAGGTTGAGCCAAGCTGGAGCAGCCGCAGTCGACGGTGGACATGGGAGGGGGTACATAAACATGCAAACACTCAATCATAGAAAAAAGAATTACATTTGGCACGGAAAATACCATTTAAGAAAACCACAGCAAATATTTCCCACATTAGATACAACAGATGTCACTTGAGCTAATAGCAGAGTATATTAATTCAACAGTACACAGAAAATATCACTTCAACTGGTCACAGCAAATATTACTTAAAATGACTGTAGAAAATGCCACTTAAACTGGAAACAGAAAACAACACTTAAACTAGACGCTCGAAATGTCACTTAAATTTTTCACAGCAACTTTCAGTTAACATGAACAGAGCAAATATCATTTAAAAGGGATACAGCAAAAATCAAATAAACTGGAAGAACCAAATATGATTGAAACTGAACACAGCCAAATAGCACGTAAAATGACCACAACAAGCAGGATTTAAATATCACTTAATGTGGGAACAGCAAATATTGCTTGACATGATCACAGCAAATATCAGGTAAACTGCACAAGCTGAACACAGCTAATATCACTTGAACCTGACGTCACAAACTTCACTAGCACTATCACTAATGGATGAAAACCAACCGTTAGTTACAGTATTTTTGTGCATATGCGTATTATTGTCAGCTGACATTATACTCAGCATTGTAAGGTTTATTTGCATCTATGTTCAAAATAGCGGAGGGGGAGTTCATTTCACCAACAATAAGTGCGGCAGCTGGTTGAAGGGGTCCGGCCACATGACCTAGAAGCCATCCTTTTTCAACCAGTCTGCTTTTTCAGCCTTGTAGCTGCAAATCAACATCTCCGGGGCCTGCCTACAAGAGGAAACAAAGAGGTCTCGGTCTGCAAAGCAGTAAGAAAATTTCTCTGCTCACGGGTTAACCAGGGTTGATCTCCCGGCTTGATGGTAATGGTAGAGTGGGAGATATGCCGGGCCATGAGGTTACAGATTGTTGTTGAATACAATTCTGCTGCTGCTGATGACTCAAAGCGCCTCATGGATGCCCAGCTTAGCATTACTATATCTGTTCGAAATGTATCCCATTTAACAATGTTGTAGTGCAACATACCAAGATGAAGGGTTTCCTCAATGTGAAGGCGGGACGTCGTCTCCACAAAGACTGTGCGGTGGTCACTCAGACCAATACTGCCGTGGACAGTTGCACCTGTGGCAGGCATATTGGTGAGGACGAGGCAAGTATGTTTTCCTTCGTGTTGGTTCCCTCACCACCTGCTGCATATCCCAGTCAAGCAGTTATGTCCGTTAGCACTCGGCCAGCTCGGTCAGTCGTGGTGATACGGAGTCACTCTCGGTGATGGACATTGAAGTCCTCCACCAGAGTACATTTCGTGCCCTTGCCACCCTCAGTGCTTCCTTTAAGTGGGTTTCAACGTGGAGGAGGACTGAGTCATCAGCTGAGGGAGGGCGGTAGGCTATAATCAGCAGGAGGTTTCCTTGTCCATGTTTCACCTGATGCTATGAGGCTTCATGGGGTCTGGAGTGTATGTGGAGAACACCCTGGCAGCTCGGCTACTCCCTCATGACCGTATGCCACTGGGACGCCACCTCTGCTGGGTCCGTCCTGCCGGACGGTCCAGACATATCCGGGAATGTGATGCAGGTGTCTGGGACATTATCTGTAATATATGTTTCCATGAGTATGACTATGTCAGGCTGTTGCTTAACTAGTCTCTAGGACAGCACTCCTGACTGTGGCACAAGTTCCCAGATTTTAGTGAGGAGGACTTTGCAGGGTTAACAGGCCTCCATTTGTCGTTGTTGCTTCTGGTACCTAGGTGGATGATGGGTCGTGCCGCATTGCCCAGGTATTGATGCATTTACACATTGAGTCACAAATGGTGCTGAATATTGTGCACTCAGCAGTGAGCATCTCCATTTCTGACCGTAGGTTAGAAGGAAGGTGATTGAGGAAGCAGCTGAAGATCGTTGGGCCGAGGACAATAACGTGAAGGAACTCCTGCAGTGATGTCCTGCGACTGAGATCGATGGCCTACAAAAACTACAACCAGCTTCCTTTGTGCTAGGTATGATTCCAGCCAACGTCGGATCTTTGCCTCTGATTTGCATTTATTCTAGTTTTGCTAAGGCTCATTGATTTCCGACTCGGTCGAAAGCTGCCTCGATGTCAGCTCTTGAGTTCAGCTCTTTTATCCATGTTTGAAGTAAGGCTGTATTGAGGTCAGGAGCTGATTTGCCCTGGCAGAAACAAAACTGAACTTCACTGAGCACACTACTGCTGAGTGAGTGATGCTTGATAGCTCTGTTGATGGCAGGGGAGGCGTTGGCTTTGTGATAATGACACTGCAATAGTAATCCAGAGGCCCAGGCTATTGCTCTGGGGTCATGAGTTAGAATCCCACCAGGGAAGATAGTGACAATTGAATTCAATTTATAAAATCCGGAATTAAAAAGCTGGTCTCATGGTGCCATTGTTGTGAAAAGGTAATACAAAATTATTAATTGTTGTAAAGGCCATTTGGTTCACTAATGTTCTTTAGGGATGGAAATCTGCCGTCCTTACCTGGTCTGGCCTACATATGACTCCAGACCCACAGAAATGTGGTTGACTCTAAAATGGTCGAGCAAGCCACTCACTGTTAAGGCAATTTGTGACGGGCCATAAATGCTGGCCTTGTCAGCGCCTCCCACATCCCATGACCTAATGAGAACACCTTCCATCACTTTTCTGAGCATTGAGAGTAGTCCGAAACAGTGGGAGCTGGCCAGGTTGGATTTCTACTGCTTTTTGTGGGCACGGTATACTTGGGCAATTTTAGACATTGCTGGGTTGATGCCAGTGTTGTAGCTGTTCTGGAACAGTTTGGCTAGGGGCATGGCAAGCTCCAGAGCACAAGTTTTCAGTACTATTGCTGAAATATTGTCAGGCTTATGGCCTTTGCAGTATCCAGTGCCTTCAGTCGTTTCCTGATATCATTTGGAGTGAATAGCATTGGCGAAAGACTGGCATCTGTCATGTTAGGGATCTCAAGAGGAGGCCGAGATGCATCATCCACTTGGCCGTTCTGGCTGAAAATTGTTGCAAATGCTTCAGACTTATCTTTTACACTGATGTGATGGGCTCCCCCATCAATGAAGATGGGGAAAGGTGAGTAGCCACCTCCTCCAGTTAGTTGCTGAATTGTCCACGGCTATTCACGACTGGAAGTTGCAGGACTGCAAAACTTAGATCTGATCCATTGGTTGTGGGATCACTTAGAATTGTTCACTGTATGCTGCTTCCGGTGTTTTGCAAACAACTAGACATGTGTTGTACCTCCACTAGGTTGACACCTCATTTTTAGATATGCCTGGTGCTGCTCCTGGCATGCCCTTCATTGAACAAGAGTTGGTCCGCCGGCTTGATAGTAATGGTAGAGTTGGGTAAATGCCGGGCCATGAGGTTACACATTTTGATTGAGTACAATTCTGCTGCTGCTGATGGCCCACATCGCCTCATGCGTGCCCAGGTTTGAGTTGCTGGGTCTGTATGAAAGCTATTCCATTTAGCACGGTGCTAGTGTCACACAACACGATGGTGGGTACCCTCAGTGTGAAGACGGCACTTTGTCTCCACAAGGACTGTGTGATGATCACTCCTACTAAAACTGTCATTGACAGATGCATCTGTGACAGGCAGATTGGCGAGGACGAGGTCTAATAGATTTTCCTTTCTTGCTTGTTCTGCCACCGACTACCGTAGACCCAGTCTGGCAGCTGTGTTCCTTAGAACTCGGCCACCTCGGTCAGTAGTGGTGCCACCCAGCCATTCTAGCTGATGGACAATGAAGTCCCCTACCCAGAGTACATTCTGTGCCTCTTCTACCATCAGTGATTCTTCCAATTGGTGTTCAACAAGGAGAAGCACTGATTCAATAGCTGAGGCAGGGTTGTAGATAGTAATCAACAGGTGGTTTCGTTGTCCATGTTTGACCTGATGCCATGAAGCTTCATGGGGTCTGCAGTCAAGGATCTGTCCTGCCGCTGGGAGAGGACACGCCCAGGGATGGTTATGGTGGTGCCTGGAACATTGTGATGTACGAATCGGTGAATATGAGTATGTTTTCTGCTGCTAATCTAGTCTGTGCTACTGCTCTCCCTATTTTGGCACAAGCCCCCAGATGTTCATTGACGATTTCGCAGGGTCGAAAAGGCTGGGTTTGCTTTTGTTGTTTCTGGCGCCTAGCTCGATGCAAGGTTGTCCCTCCAGTTTCATTGCTTTTCTTAGATTTTGTAGTCGTTCAGTACAATTGAGTAGCTTGCTAGGTCATTTCAGAATCAAGCACATTTCGGTGGGTCTGGAGTCACATTTACGCCAGACCAGGTTACGATGGTAGATTAGTGAACCAGGTGAGTTTTTACAACAATGGGCAATGGTTTCATGGTCACCATTAGAATAGATATTTGAATTCCAGACGTTTATTAATTGAATTTAAATTTTCCGATTTGTTATGGTAAGATTCGAACCGATGTCCCCAGAGCATTAGCCTGGCCCTCTGGGGGCTACTAGTCCAGTGGTATCAACACTACGCCACCGCCTCCCCATGATTCAGCTTGAGGAGAGGCAGAGCTTTAACACTGGTCTAATTCCGGTAAATTCCCTCCTCACATCTTCTAACTCTTTATCTAGTCTGGTATTTTCTGTCTATAAATCATTTTAATCCAAGATTTGCTCTCATTTTCTCTACATCTAATGTGCAGTGTCATTACCTCCTGATCCCAGAGGAACTTATTGTGCAAGAAGCAAATGTTCCCCTGCCAACTTTATTTTCCTTCTATAACTTATCTGCTGGTCCCTTCAATGCTTTGTGTTTGTTTTATTGAACTGTGAGGTGCAGAGATGATCACCATTGCCCAACTGTTCTCATTCCTTTTTTTTAGCCAAATTTGCATTTCTGGACGCTCTCAGAGCTACCGCTGGGAATGGAATTGTAAACCCCACTGGAATCTTCCAAAATACATTATTCCAGGTGTGACTGTTTTTCACAATAATTTCAGAGGATGACGGGCCCCCATTTTACTTCTATTTTGAATTAATTTTTCTATTTTTCTTTTTTATATTTTGTCAGTGTTTATTTTATTTTATTTAATCTTAGTTTGTTCAGTTTCCTTACCCACTATTTTAATGTTTGTGCTTGTGGATGTTCAATTCTCAGTTCGTTATCACCCTATCTGCACTAATGCTTTGTCTTCCAACACACCATTAACATATTGTTTGCCTTTGCTCCATGACCTTCTTGTCAGCTATTCTGTGACCTTGTCCTATCTACATCTTCTCCTTTGTTATATCTTGCCCCACCCCCGCTTTACTTGTTTAAAACCTTTCACATTTCTAATATTTGCCAGTTCTGACGAAGGGTCACTGACCTGAAACGTTAACTCTGCTTCTGTCTCCACAGATGCTGCCAGACGTGCTGAGTATTTCCAGAAATACTTGTTTTTTTTAATTTAAGATTTCCAGCATCCCCAGTATTTTGTTTTCATTTTGGTGACTGTTTTTTTGTCAGGCTGCTGATCAACTATTCCCAGTGATGTGCGAACGGCATTGCACTTCTGGCTTCATGCATTCAAAGTTCTCTCAACGTTCTGGACCCCTCTTAGTAAGGTCACACACGTTTCACCGAGTGTAAGCTCTATCTGTCTCAAAATTTCAAAATCATCACTCATGGCAAACTGAGATTATCGTTTCTCACAAACCAGGTAAACCAAGCCTTTTTTTCCGCCCTGTGATTCCTCTCCAACACTTCTCTAAGATCTGTTCAAGTGTTAAAGATTACCCAAAAGGAGGTCGTGGATTTATAAGCAGTTTATTTAGGAGCAATAGTTCAAATACAACACAAAATCAGAATAGACAATATGGACTTCCGACCTGTGACATGTGAAAATGGTTTTCTATCCCGGATCGGTTGGATGGAATGGCCTGGTCTCTGCTTTCTGAACTGCGACAGGGAGAATGGTTTGCTATCCTGGATTGGATTGATGGAATAGAAAACATAGACAAATCGTATTCGGATTAAGCCATTCGGCCCTTCGAGCCTGCTCTGCCATTCAATACGATCAAGGCTGTTCCTCCAAACTCAGTAACTTGTTCACGCTTTCTCCCTATATGCCTTGATCCCATTAGCCCAAAGAACTACATAAAACCCTTTCTGGAAGATATTTTAATGAACTGGCCTCAACTGCTGTCCGTGGTATGGAATTCCACAGGTTCACCAGTCTTCGGGGGAAGAAATCTCTCCTCATCTCAGTCCTGAATTGCGTACCCCCTATCCTAAGAATGTTACCCCTTGTCCTGGGCTTTCTGCCATCGGGAACATCCTTCCTGCATCTAGTCTGTACAGTCCTGTTAGAATTTTGTAGGTTTCTGTGAGCTCCCCTCTCATTCTTCTAAGCTGTAGCGAATGCAAGCCGAATTGACCCAATCTCTCTTCATACACCAGTCCTGCCATTCCAGGAATCAGTCTGGTGAACCGTCGCTGCACTCGCTCCATAGCAAGAACATCCTTCCTCAGATAAGGAGACCAAAGCTGCACACAATACTCCAGATGTGGTCTCACAATTCCTTGTATAATTGCAGCAAAACGCCATTGCTACTGTACTCGAATCCTTTCGCTATGAAGGCGAACAACCATTTGCCTTCTTAATGGCTGGCTGCACCTGCATGCTTTCTTTCAGCGACCGGTGCACAAGGACACCCAGTTCTCGCTGCACCTCCCAATTTTCCAATATATCGCCGTTCAGATAATAGTATGCCTTTCTGTTTTTGCCACCAAAGTGCATAACCTCACATTTATCCACATTATACTGCATCTGCCATGCATTTGCCCACTCACTCAACTTGTCCAAATTACACTGGCGCTTCTTTGCATCCTCCTCACAGCTCCCACTCCCTCCCAGCTTAGTCTCATCTGCAAACTTGGATAGGTTACATTTAATTCCTTCATCTACATCATTAATATTCGGGTGGCACAGTGGGGCAGTGGTTAGCACCTCAGCCTCACAGCTCCAGCGACCCGGGTGCTCCCTGTGACTGCACGGGTTTCTGCCCGGTGGTATGGTTTCCTCCCACAGCCAAAGACTTGCAGGTTGATAGGTAAATTGACCATTGTAAATTGCCCCTAGAATAGGTAAGAGAACGGTGGGAATGTGGTAGGAAATATGGGATTAACGTAAAATTAGTATAACTGGGTGGTTGTCAGTAGGCAAAGACTCGTTGGGCCAAAGAGCCTGTTTGATTGCTGCATCTCTCTATGACTGTAGATATTGTGCATAGCTGGGTTCCAGCACTGATCCCTGCGGTACGCCACTAGTCACTGCCTGCCACTTGGTAAAATTCCCCATCTTATTCCTACTCTTTTTTTGCTGTCTGCCAACCAATTCTGTTTCCATATCAGTACCTTACCCCCAATCCCACTTGCTTCAATTTTGCACGCTAATCTCTTATTTGGGACCTTATCGAAAGCCTTCTGCATGTCCAAATACAGCACATCCACTCGTTCTCCTCTATCTATTCTGCTAGTTACATCCTCAAAAAGATTCCAGTAGATTTATAAAGTATGATTTTCCTTTCGTAAATCCATGTTGACTTGGTCCGATCCTGACATTGTTTTCCAAGTACTCTGCTATTACATTTTTCACACTGGACTCTCGCATTTTCCTCAACAATGATGTCAGGCTAACCGGTCCATAATTCCCTGTTTTCTCTCTCCCTCCTTTTTAAAAATAGTGGGGGTGCAGTAGCTACCCTCCAATCCGTTGGAACTGTTCCAGAATCTTTATAATTTTGAAAAATGACCAGCAATGCATCTACTATTTCTAGGGCCGCTTCCTTAAGTACTCTGGGATGCAGATTACCAGGTCATGGGGATTTATCGGCTTTCAATCCCATCAATTTCCCGAACTCCATTTCCTGCTTTCATACAGTTCCTCTTTCTAACTAGATCCTATGTTCCCCAAGATTCTGGGAGATAATTTGTGTCCTCCTTTGTGAAGACAGAACCAAAGTATGTATTTAATTGGTCTGTAATTTATTTTTTCCCCATTATAAATGCCCCCGTTTCTGACTGTAAGGGACCCAAATTTGTCTTCACTAATCTTTTTCTCTTCACACATCTATAGAAGCTTTTACAGTCAGTTTTTATGCTCTCCGCAAGCGTACACTCATGCTCTATTTTCCCCTTCCTAATCAATCACTTTGTCCTCCTTTGCTGAATTCTAAATTGCTCCCAATCCACAGCTTTGCTGCTTGATCTGGCCATTTTATGCTTCTCCTCTTTGGATCTAATGCTATCCCTGATTTTGTCAGCCACGGTTGAGTTACCTTTCCCGTTTTATTTTTGCACCAGGCAGGAATGAACAATTGTTGTAATTCATCCATGCGCTCTTTAAATGCTAGCCATTGCCTATCCATTGTCAACCCTTTAAGTAACGTCCCCCAATCCATCAGAGCCATGTTGCGCTTCATATTTGCATAGTTTCCTTTATTTAAATTCAGGACTTTAGTCCAGGAATCAACTCTCTCACTCTCCATCTGAATTATGCATCCTACCATGTTATGGTCGTTCTTTCCCAAGTGGCCCCACACAACAAGATTGTGAACTAGCACATTCTCATTTCACAATACCCAGTCTAGGATGGCCTGTTCTGTAGCAGGTTCCTCAACAGATTGGACCAAAAAAATTATGTACGCACTCCAGAAATTTATCCTCTCCAGTATTATTGATAATTAGGTTTGTCCAGTCTATATGCAGATTAACATCACCCATAATTGCAGTTGCACCTTGGTCTCTGCTGTCTGACCTGTGACAGGTGAGAATGGTTTACTATCCGGGATCGAATGGATGGAATGGCCTGGCCTCTGCTGTCTGCCATACTGTTCACTGCCGTGCCTTTCGGCTGATCACGGTATTGAGCCGAAGTGAACATGGATCCACCTTGAGGAGCCTCCTCATCTCGTCCGTGTTTTTCTCTTCTCTGATGCCTATTTATGTACTTTAATTTGGGGGCTGGTGGTTGTCTTATGCCAATCTCTTGACCAATTACATCTTCTCATTCAATGGTCCAATTACCAAGGGACCAGGTACCCAAGGTGGACGCCTCCTATTCCAGCCCCCAGCACATAAGGTCATCCCTTTGCTTATCACTGGTAAGGACCTCTTATTAACTTCAGTCAGACAAGGTAAGAGATGGTAATATTATTTTCGGAAACATTTGTGATTGTTACTTGCTGTACTATTCAACTCAGGAACATCGATATTTTAAAACAAATAGAGGAAGATATGTTTTTATTTAATCTTTTCAAGAGATATGAGGTTCGCTGGCAAGGCCAGCATTTGTTCCCAACCCAAATTGCCCTTGATGTGCCCTATGCTTGATACAGGTGTACAGGAAACGGACCGAACCTGACCAGCATGAATTTTGAAGGCCGAAAGGGCTTTTTCTCCAAGCTAAAGTAACCTGTTAATTGCTTCAAGCAGTTTCCATTGCAGATTAACGGAGTCACTAGTGAAAGAAAAAAAACCACATTCATGCTGCGGAATATTTAACAAAAAGCGGAATGGTCATACAACTTGAGTCAAAACCGAAAAAGACTTACTTCAAAGTTATGTTTCACTTTGCTTCCTAGTTAGAACTTTGGATAAGCTTCACGTACATAGAAACATGCAGAGAAGCCAGTGGTATAGCGGTGATGTCACCAGACCAGTAACACAAAGGCCCAGACGATTCCTCTAGAAGTCCACTCTTAGTTAGCAGCAAAGTGACGGAAGGGATCATCGACAGTGCTATCAAACAGCACTTGCTCAACGACAGGACAGACCCAATAGAGGTGTAGGTACAGTGGTATACTGTAGGGATGGTGCTGACCTGTAAGTCCACAACATTGACTCTGGCCCCCATGAAACCTCATGCCATCTGGTCAAACATGGGCAAGGAAACATCCTCTTGATTACCACATACCGCCCTCCCTCAGCTGATGAATCAGTACACCTCCATGTTGAACAGCACCAGGAGGAAACACTGAGGGTTGCATGTGTGCCGAATGTACTCTGGTTGGGAATATCCAATGGCTGTCAGCAAGAGTGGCTAAGGAGCACCACTACTGAAGAAGCTGGCCGAGTCCAAAAGGACATAGCTGCTAGATTTGGCATGTGGCAGAAAGTGAGGGGACCAACTCAAGGGAAAAAAACTTATTTGACCGCGTCTCACCAATCTGCCTGCCGCAGATGCATCTGTCACTGACAGTATTGGGAGGTGTGACCAGTACACAGTCCTTGTGGAGACAAAGTCCCACCTTCACATTGAGGATATCTTCCATTGTTTTGTGCGGCACTACCACCATGCTAAATGGGATAGATTTCAAACAGATCCAGCAACTCATAACCTGGCATCCTTGAGGTACAGTGGGCCATCAGTAGCAGCAGGACTGTACTCAACCATAATCTGTAATCTCATGGCCCGGCATGTTCCTCATTTTGCCATTACCATCAAGCCGGGGTATCAACCCCAGTTCAATGAAGAGTTCAGGAAGGCATGCCAGCAGCAACACCAGGCATACCTAAAAATGAGGTGTCAACCAGGTAACATGCGCCTTACAGCATGCAAAACAGTGTAAGCAGCACGCAGTAAACAGAACGTAACGATCTCATAACCAACAGATCAGATTTAAGCTTTGCAGTCAAGTCACATTCAGTCGTGAATGGTTTTGGACAATTAAATAACGAACTGGAGGAGGTGGCTCCACAAATATCCCCATCCTCAATGATGGGGGAGCTCATCACATCAGTGCTAAAGATAAAGCTAAAGAATTTCTAACAATCCCCAGCCATAGGTTCCAAATGGATGATCCATCTCGACCTGTCCCTGAGGTCCCCAGCATCACGGATCCCGGTTTTCAGCCAATTCGCTTGACTTGGGTTTATATAAATAAAAAACGACTGAAGGCTCAGGATACTGCAACAACTATGGGCCCTGACGATATAACGGCAATTCTACTGAAGTCCTGTGTTCATTGCTTTCCACACCTCGAGTCAAACTGATCCAGGACAGCTACAACATTGGCAGCAACCTGGCAGTGCGGAAAATTTCCCAGTTATTTCCTGTACACAAAAAGCAGGACAAATCGAACCCAGCCAATTACCGCGCTATCAGTTTACTCTCGATCATCAGTAAAGTGATGGATGGTGTCACCGACAATGTTATCAAGCTGCACTTGCTTAGCAATAGCCTGCTCAGTGACGCTCAGTTTGGATTCCGCCAGGGCCACTATGCTCCTGACCTCAGTACATCCTTGGGTCAAACATGGACAAAAGAGCTAAACTCAAGAGGTGAGGTGAGAGCCACTGCCCTTGATTTCAAGGCAGCATTTGACCGAGTATGGCATCAAGGAGTCCTAGCAAAACTGAAGTTAATGGGAATCGGGGCGAAAACACTCCGCTGGTTGGAAATGTACCTCGTGCAAAGGAGGATGGTTGTAGTTGTTGGTGGTCAATCATCTCCGCAACTGGATATCACTGCAGGAGTTTTGCATGATAGTATCCAAGCCCCACCATTGTCAGTTGCTTCATCAATGACCTTCCTTCAATCATAAGGTCAGAAATGGAGAAGTTCGCTGCTGGTTGAACAATGCTGAGCACCATTCATGACTGCATGCAGAAATGCATCAAGACCCAGACATTTTCCAGCCATAGGCTGATATCTGCTCTGTAATTCAATAAGAGGGTGGCTGATCTTAGAGTCATACAGCACTGAAACAGGCCCTTCGGCCCAACGAGTCTGCGCCGAATTGTAATGCCTAATTAAAGATGAGGTGCTCTTCCTCGAGCGGCTGTTGAACTTCATTGGAACAGTTCCGAAGGCTGACGACAGAGATGTCAGCATGGCAGCAAGGTCGAGAACTAAAATGACAGGAGATCAGAAGTTCAGGGTCAAGCTTGTAGTCTGTATAGAAATGTTCAAAGTGGTCACCTAGTCTGCGTTTATCTCCCCATTGTAGAGGAGACTGCAACATGAGCAGTGAATACAGTATGCTGACTTTAATGAAGTACAAATGAATAGCTGTTTCATCTTGAGTGAGTATTTACGGCCTTGGACAGTCAGACTGTGTTAGGGCAGTTGCTACATCCCCTGCTCTTGCATGGGAGGGAGAGTGGGTATTGAATGGGATAAAGGTTTGGAGCAGGGTGTCACGGAGGGAATGGTCCCTGCGGAATACTTAAAGGCAAGGGGAAGATATGTTTGCAGGCATCACACTAGAGATGGGGGAAATGATGGAGGATGCGGCATTGGATGCACAGTCTGGTGGGGTGGAAGGTGAGGACAAGAGAACCATATCTGCAAAGGAATTTGAGATAAAGTCCTGGAAATGGAATGGAAATTGAAGGAGGAGGCTGGAGGGAACGGGTTCATAAACTCCGGAGCAAATTAAGCTTCACACTCATTGAGTGCAGACCCAGACTCCAGTGCAAAACAGGGAACATTTTCCGACTTCCAATCACCTGGTGTAGGCCTCAAACCCCCATAACATTCTCCAGGTCTCACATTTACACCAAGCAGGGTGGCAGCTGCGGTGTTTCACCCGGTGACAGGCCCGGGTTAACGGCTGCCATTTTTGGAGGGGACAATGTGCTGCAGGGCGCCTCTGCAGCCATCCTGGACCAGGAAGCAAGGGGAGAGAATATTGTGAATTCCGCTGCTGGACTGACAGTCATGGCTTTTGTAAACTCCTTTTACAGGGATCTGGAAGGGGAAGATTGACAAATGGGAAATTCAAATCAAGCAACACATCAAGGTCTGACTGTCACTTGATTCATGAGGACCTGAATATCAAACGTCTTTAAATGTGCAAGGAAAAAAGGTTAGTCACTTCTGTCCATGAGAAAAGTTGTCAAGTATCAGGACTGAGATATACAAAGCCCTGGTTAGACCACTTCTGGACTATTGTGTTCACTTCTGTGCACCACACCTTCGGAAGGATACTTTGGCCTTGGAGACAGTGCAGCATAGATTTACCTGAATGGTACCTTGTCTCCAAGGGTTAAATTAACAAAGAAGAAAGAACGGTACAGCACAGGAACAGGTCATTTGGCCCTCGAAGCCTGCACCGATCTTGAAGCCTGCCTAAACTAAAACCTGACAAGGACAGATTACACAAATGAGTCACAGTAAATACAGCACATAAGGAGGACATTCAGCTTTCTGACTTGATGCCAGCTGCCTTTAGACAAATCTAATAATCCCATTCCCCCGTTCTATCCCTATAGGTCTGCAGGTTTAAATCCGGGAAGTGCCCATTCATTTGCCTTTTTAAATCATTGAATTTCTCCACTTCTACCACACTGTAAGGCAGCGAGTTCCAGGTCATTATCATTCACTATGTAAAAACATAGTTCCTCACATCCCCCCTGTATATTTTGCCCAACCCCGCAAATCTGTGTTCCCGAGCCGGTGTACTATCAGTTAAAAGGAACAGCTTTTCTTTGTCTACCTTACCTAGCCCTGTCATAATTTTGAACACCTCGATCAGATTTCCCATCATCTCCTTTGCTCCAAGGTGAACCAACACAGCTTCTCCAACCCAACCTTGTAGCTAAAATCTCTCACTCCTAAAACCGTTCTGGCAAATCTCCCATGCACCCTTTCTAGGACCTTCACATCTTTCCTAAAGTGTGGTAATTACGACTGGATACAATACTCTATTTGTGGCCCAGCCAGAGCTTTATAAACCCCTGCAGTCACTTGTGAACTTGCTGGAATCTCAGCAGGTTCGATGATCAGTTAAATTCCTTTCCGTACACGGAGCAGATGAAGAACCACTTCCTGGTGTGGACTCACCTGTGGATCAGCAGGTGTTGATAAAAATTGAATCCCTTCCCACATGCTGTGCAGATAAACAGCCTCTCCCCAATGTGAGTGGGTTTGTGTATCAACAGATTATTTTTGCTTTCAAAGCTCTTCTCATAGTCAGAACGTTTAAATGGTTTTCCATAGAATCGTAGAATGTTTACAGAAGGAGACCATTTGACCCCTTGTGGCTGAGCTGGCTCTCTACAAGAGCAACACACCAAGTCCCACTCCCCCGCCAATTCCCCATAGTCCTACAAATTGTTTCTCTTCCGAAAATTTCTCCAATTTCCTTTTGAAGTTCACGATTGAATCTGCCTCCACGACACGCTCAGCTAGTGCATTCCAGATCTTAACCACTGGCTGCATAAAGAAGGTTTTTCCTCAAGCCGCCTTTGCTTCTTTTGACAATCACTTTAAATCAGTGTTGCTTGGTTCTTGCCTCTTCCACCAATTGCAACAGTTTCCCCCTATCTATTCTCTCCAGACCCTTCGTGATTTTGTGCACCTCTATCAAATTTCCTCTCAAGTTTCTCTGAGGGGAATGGTTCCAGCTTCTGCAGCATATACCTTTCAGAATTTCCTTGCCCTGCAACCAATCTTGTAAATCTTTTGTGTCCCGTTTCAACTGCGTAAGCATCCTTCCTAAAGTGTGGTGCTCAGATCTGGACACAATCTCCAGTACAGGCAGATCCAGCATTTTATAAAGCATTACCATTACTTCCTTACTTTTGTATGCTATCGCTCTATTTATAAAGCCCAGGATTCCACATGCTGTATTAACTGCTTTCTCAACCTGCCTTGCAACCTGCAGTGATATGTATTGATATATCCCCAGATCCCTCTGCTCCTGCACTCATTTTAGAATTGTACCCCTTATTTTAAATTGCCTCTTCTCGTTCTTCCTACGAAAATGAATCACTTCGCACTTTTCTACATTAAATTACATCTGTCACATGTCCGCCCATTCCACCAGCCTGTCTATGTCTTCTTGCAATCTCTCACTATCCTCCTCACAGATCACAATACTTCCAGGTTTTGTGTCATCTTCAAATTTTGAAATTATGCTCTGCACCCCCAACTCTAAGTCATTAATCTAGATCAAAGAAAGCAGTGGCCCTAATGCTTACCCATGGGAAACCCCACTAAATATCATCCTCCTGTCTGAGCAACAACTGTTCACCACTACTCGCTTATCTCTCAGCCAACCTAGAATCCATGCTTCTACTGTCCCTTTTATTCCATGGGCTCTAATTTTGTTGACATATCTGTTATGTGACACCTTATAAAATGTCTTTTGGAAGTCCATGTACACCACATAAACCACATTACCTTCATCAACCTTTCCATTGCCTCATCAAAAAAAAAAACTCAAGCAAGTAGTTAAACATGATTTTCCTTTAACTACTCCATGCGACTTTCCTTAATAAATCCAAATTTGTCCAAATAATTGTTACTTTTCTCATAGATTATTGTTTCTAAATGATTTCCCACCCCCAAGGTTAAACTGATTAGTTTGTAGATGTTGAGGTTGCAATTGCACACTTTTTGAACAATGGTGTAATATTTGCAATTCTCTGGTCCTCTGGCCGCACACTTATCTATGAAGGATTGGAAAATTATGGCCAGTATCTCCAGAATTCCCTGCCTTACTTCCATCAGTATTCTTGGATGTATCTCATCAGTTTATGTTGACTGAGCAACATTACGTACGGTCCTCCCGTGACTGAGAGAGTGAGCAATTACCCCGTAACCTTCTGTATTCCAGGGAATACAGGTTTAGTTTATCTAATTTTTCCTCACAACCTGACCCTTGGAGAATGCCCATCTTCCCAAACACTTTGGCTTCATCGGCCATTTAGCAGCTTATCATGGACCACATAGGCTGCTTGAAGAAAATGTATCGAATCTGGTTGTCTTCCAAATTGGTTTATTTTATATTAAAGGCATGTAATCAGTAAGTATGGAATTGAGTTTGTGTCGGAGCTGATGAAATTTGTGTTTCGTCATCACAGTAGCTAATTGGATGAATTTGTTGCATTTTCAAACATGGACGTTGGATCAGCAGTCTGATAATTTCGCAGCACTGGAAACGTGAAGAGAAATGGCGGTGCGGTAGAGTTGAGTGTCATAAGAAGACATGTCAAAAATAACGCTGTGCTTTCAAATGATACCGCTGAGGGACAGCAGTTAGACGAGGGAGAGGAAGGGGGCACGGACATTGGGAACACCAGTGTTAACAATGTGGTAACAGAAAGGGTAGTTATTGATGGTGATTCTATGGCTACGATTAAAAATATAAGAAAATAACATAAGGACATAAGAAACAGGAGAAAGAGTAGGCTATTTGGCCTCTCGAGCTTGCTGCACCATTCATGGCTGATTGGATTGTGTCCTTACTCCACTTTAATGCCTGCCCCAAAAACTCTTGGCTCCTTTGTCAATGAAAAATCTGCCTATCCCAGCCTTGAATACGTTGATTGACCCAGCCGCTAACTCTTTCTGGGAAAGAGCATTCCAAACGCTAACAACCCTGGAGGAGAAGAAATTCCTCCTCATCCCTGCCTTCAATGGGAGATTTCCGTATTTTTCAGATTGTGCCCAACAGTTCCAAATTCCCCCACGAGAGGAAACATCCTCTCTGCAGCTACCCTGTCAAGCCCCCTCAGAATCGTACATGCCTCAATAACATCACTTCTCATTCTTCTAAACTCCAAACACTATAGGCTCAACCTGCTTAACCTTTCTTTATAAGACAAACCACTCATCCCAGGAATCAGCCGAGTGAATCTTCTGTGAACTGCTGCCAATACAAGTATATGCTTCCTTAAGTATGGTGACCAAACCTCTATAAAGTACTCTAAGTCTGTCTCAGCAACGCTATGTGCAGTTTTAGCAAGAATTCCCAACTTTATACTCCACCCCGCCTTGCAATGAATGTCAGCATTCCATGTGCCTTCCTAATTACTTGCTATTTCTACATGCTTAATTATTCTGATTCATGTACAACGATACCCAGGTCCCCCTGCACCGCAGAAATTTTCCATCGCTCTCCATTTTAATAATATTTGTTTTTTACCCCTATTCTTCCAAGTTAAGTAGTCTAGCTCACATTTTCCCAATTATACTCCATTTGCCAATGTTTTTCCCACTCACCTAACCAATTCTAACACTTCATATAACTCTGCACCCTCCTCACAATTTGCTTTCCGACCTATTTTCGTATTGTGAGCAAAATTGGCTACAATTCAGTCGGTCACTTTATCCACTTTATGTAATTCATTAAAATAGACTGTAAATAGTTGCCGCCCATCACTGATCCCTATGGCACCTCACGGGTTACAGTTTTCCTACCGGAATATGACTCATTCATCCCAAGCCTTTGCTTCCTGTTAGTTAGCCATTCTACATCTATTCTAATATATTTCCCCCAGCAGCATAAGCACTTGTCTTGTGCAGTAACCTTTTATGTGGCATCTTATCGAATGCTTTTTGGACATGCAAATGCACTACACCTACTGGTTAGAGATTAACATCAGTAGGGATAGCGAGCACGGAATTCCTAAAGGCAGATCATGGTTGACAAATCCAATTAATGTATTTGATGAAATAACAGTGAAGGAATATTGAAGGGAATGTGGTGGATGCGGTCAATATGGAGTTTCAGAAAGTCTTCGACAAAGTACAACATAAAAGGCATGTTAACAAAATTGAAACATATGGAATAGACCGGTCAGTGTCCAATTGGATAAAACATTGGCTCAAGGACAGATAACGGGGAGATTTGGTAAATTATTTTTTTTTTCCAGACCGGAGGATAGTGGATAGTGCTGTTCCTCCCTATCAGTGCTCGGACCTCTGCCCTTTTTGCTCTATATATTAATGACATGCATTTGGAATACAGAGTAGAATTCCAAAATGTGCAGATGATGTGATTGCCTGGAACCTGCTGCCTGGGAAGGTGATGGAGGCAGGTAGATGGCAACGTTTAAGAGGCGTCTTGACAAATACATGAATAGGATGGGAATAGAAGGATACGGTTCCCGGAAGTGCAGAAGATTTTAGTTAGACAGGCATCAAGATCGGTGCAGGCTTCGAGGACCGAATGGCCTATTACTGTGCTGTGTTGTTCTTTGTTCTTTGTTTTCGTTATTTGATGCCAAACTTGGAGCGATTGCAAACAGAGCGGATGTTGTGAACTGCCTGTCGCAGGAACTAGATAGGCTAGCACAATGGATAGACAAGTGGCAGATTACATTTAATACAGACAAGTGTGAGGCGATGCATTTTTCCAGAAGGCATAGGGTAAGGCAATATAGACTTAATGACACAGCTCAAAACGGTGTGTATGAACAGAGGGACCGGGGGCAGCATGTGCATCAGTCTTTGACTGTGGCAGGATTTATTGAGAGCGTGGTTAGTAAATCTGGTTGCATCTTCGGCTTCATAAATAGAAGCATTGTGTACGAAGGTGTAGAACCTATGCTGAACCTATATAAAGATTTGGTTGGGTCCCAACTAGATCAATGCGTCCAGTTCCAGTCACACTTCAGGGAGAATATGAGAGTCATTGAGAGCTTGCAGAGGAGACTTTTCAGAATGGTTCCAGGAATGGGGGATCTGAGTTGCAAGGTTAGGTTGGAAAAGCTGCGTTTGTTCTCTTTGGTGGAAAATAGATTGTGGGGAGTTTTGCTAGACGTGAACAAGATATTACAGGCTTAGATAAGTTAGAAAAGGAAAAAAATGTTCAGTTAGCTGCTGGTGAAAGGGCTAGGGAACACAGTTTAAAATTCTGGGCAACAGAGGCAGGGGGAATATTAGAAACTATTTTATTTATGCAATGAGTGTTTCTGTCCTGGAACTCACCTGCCACGTCGGTAGTGGAAGCAGAGACAATCAATGATTCCAAAAGGAAATTGGATAGGCACCTGAAGGAAATAAACTCGAAGGCTCCAGAGAATGAGCGAGGGAGTGGGACTGACTGATTTCTGCTGATAGCCGCCATGGCCTATGTGTGTCGAATGACCTCCTCCTGTGTAGTAAATGATTCTCTATGTCGTAATGACTCTATAAAGGACCAATAAGGTGTATGACGGGTTATAATGAACTATAAAAGCTTACAATGCATTATTATAAAGTTCATAAAATATTATACATCATTATAAATACTATGAATAATTATATAATGTTATAAAGGATTACTCAGGATTATGAAGGGTGATAAAGGGTTATAGCGGAATATATTATTTTCAAAGAATTATTCAGGTTATTAGGTATTATGAAGGGTTATAAAGGATTAGAAGGGATTATAATTGGTTATAACGTTCATAAAGCATTATGAAGTGGTAAAGTCTCCATAAATGAGTGTACAGGGCTATGATGAATCACAAAGCGTTATAAACGATTACGATTATTATAAAGTGTTATAAAGTTCTCAAATCATTATAAAGCAATACAAATTATAGCAATGCATTGTGAAGTGTTATAAATGTTTATAAAGGGTTACAAATAATTATAAAGGATTAGGAAGGATTAAAAGGGTTATACAGGATTACCACGGGGTTTAAGGGATTATTCGCTGTTAGAAAGTGCAATAAAGAGTTTTGAATGATTATAGACTTCTGTCAAGAATTGTGAATGATTGTGAGGGATTATAAAGTGCTATAAATGATTGCACAGGACTAGAAACAATTGCAATGTATAATAAACTGTTATAATGGATTATAAAGGTTTGTAAAGGGTTATAACATATAAAACATATTATGGATTACAAAATATAAATTGATATTAGATGTTATAAAGTATTATAAAATGTTACAGTGGATTCTGAAGGGTTAAAAGGTTATAAAGGATTATAAAAAAAGAAATAATTCTTAAAGATGATGAAGGGTTATAAACGATTCAAACGATTATAAAAATAAAAAGGGTAATAAAGAATTACAAAGGCTTCTAAGGACTTATGAAAGATTATAAAAGGCTGCAAAGGACTATAAATATTATAAAGATGAGAGATTATTATGAACTGGTAAAAAGGGTTATAAAGGATTATGCTGGTTTATCGGATTATAAAGGAGGACAAAGAGTTAGCATCAGTAAAATAGTTATTAAGCATTATAAATTGCTTTTAAGGATTATAAAGATTATAAAGTATTACAAAACTTTATAAAGTATTATAACGGATTATCAAGGGTTCTAAAGGACCATAAAAGGTTGTAAATAATTTTAAATTGTCTGAAGGAACGTGAAGTATCATAAAGGTATCTCAAGTTCTATAACGGATTATATAGTATTATAAAGCATTATAAAGGGCTATAATTAAGGATTATAAATGTTTATAACGTGTCATAAAATAGTTAAAATGGTTATAAAGTAATATAAAGAAGAGTAAAGGACTATAAAGTATTATGCAGTTCTTAAGATCATTTGTAATGATTCTAAGAATTGTAAACGATGATAAAGTTTCGAAATTATCATAAAGATTTATAAACGGGTATGAAGTACTTAAGGCTGAATCTTCTCACCACTTGCTCTATTCTTCCTGTTGTTGCAGTTTTGGTTGTTGCCTGGTTGCTGTTGAGACTGCCGGTTGGCCGGGCCGCTGGTGACGCTTTTCAGCAACAGACTCTGCCCTCAGCGCGTTGGCGGGGTCAGCGCGGTGGACGGGGCTGCTGTTGCCGCATTCCCCCAGCATACTCTGCTCTCAGCGTAGTGAGCTGTGTCAGCGCGATGGGCGTGGTCGGCAGTCATCAGACCCTGCTCACTGTTCATTTTGCCATCAGCATGGGAACAGGCTGCACCCTGTCTCCATAACGATAAGCTGCCCGCCCCATCACCCCACCAACACCTCCCACCCAGACCCGCGCGCCCCACTGCTCTGTCATAATAGGGCCAGTTTTAGGTCCCACCCCGCTGTCATCATAGTGACAGATGCAATACGTCAGCTGCTGGAAATGTGCAATGAAATTAGATGCTGTTGGAAATAGTCAGTGATTCGCTTCCTCTCATTATTGAATGAATTTACCAATTTGAGTAAAGGGATATTTCAACACATTCTTCAGCTGCTCTCTGAACTGAGCCTGGGTCACTGCATAAATCGCAGTGTTTGTGCAGCAACTCAGGAGCTGCAGCATGTAACCCACTTGCAGCAGAAACATTGGTGGAATTACAGACCGATATCCTAAATTATCCAACTGGCTCCAGATCGAAACCACCATGAATACTGCCCATAACAATATGAAATTTGCCGAGATAACTAACAATAAAATGATCGATTTCCTTCGGCTCTGCATCTCTGGGTCTCTGCGAATCTCCCCAATGCTGTGAGCCCGGAGTCTGCTGCGTGCTCTGCTACTTACTAAAATGTGTCTGACAGTGAAAGCATTGAGAAAAAGAATCACCACAAATGGGGCAAATGGGGTTAGAATGTGACAGAAGAGCTCGATTGTTATCCAGACCCGAGAGAACCGAATACCATCTGTAACAGAACAAAACCAAGGCATGTTCACCTTCGAATACCGACCTGTAAAAATAAAATACCAGGTGATGTTCTTTAAACAGCTCAGCACAGTCACTGTTCCCAGAACCACAGCTGCCGTTTTCTCGGTGCAATATTTACTTTTCAGCTTCTGGCAACAAATGGCCACAAATCGATCAAAGGTGAAAGTGACGGTGAACCAGACAGAACAGTCTGTGGCTGCAAACAGCAGGACTGCGTGGATATTACACACGGGGATGGACCGCAAGGAATTAAGTTGTTCCAGATAAACAATGGGAATGTGCCTCAATATCAGGTCGAAGATAATGACCAGTAGATCCGCCGCTGCCATGGCCACCAGGTAGCGAGTGACACAATTGGAGAGACCGCACTTTCGCCGAGACATGATCCCAATCGTCAGCAAGTTAACTGAGAGGAAGGGAAATAAACAGGGAAATTATACATCAGGCTGTGCGCAAAGTTGCCAGTTTGATTGAGGACTCATTGAGATTTCGATATGTGTTCCTGTGTCCAGTGATGCATTGAAGTGATTGTAGCTAAACTAACAAACGGGATGGTCTGTGAAACGGAGGAAGGCAGGATAGATTAAATGATAAAAGGAAAACACTGAAATAGTCGTTTAATATTACAAAACTTGAGTATTTCTGAAAATAGAGACATATTCTCGCAGCTTTTCGGCTTAAACACACTCATAAGGACAATCCAAATGTATATGAATGTGAGGAAAAAACAGTAACTTGATGCTATATGAGAAGAAGGTGCTGCTCAGTTGGCAAGTGAAATCTGATTGGTAGAGGCTCTGCCATGGAGAATGCATCAGTTTCCGATGACTGACCGTTAACTGCTCAGCTTTGTTTGCAATTTAAACCAGGGAGCTTGACTCTGATCAGTTAAGGCATTGCCCGGAGGAATGAGCCAACGAATGGATGTCACTTATTTTGTTTAGCTGAAACAGGAGCATTTAATTTACGTGTTCTTTCTGCCTTCAAAGAACAGGGCTCTGTGTATTAATATATGTAGCTTCCAGTAAGTGCAAATTCGCCACACTGCGAGCCCTACTGGCAATCATGAACTGGTTGTCAGCGCAATTCTTCGAACGCTGAAGATTATTTAGGCACCAGCCAGGGACCAGAGCCTAAGGGTGTGAGCAGTGAGAGGCAGTCCGGGTAGGAGTGGAAGCCATAGCCCAGTAACCGAGGCTAGGAATTTGGTGAGAGCTAGTAGCCCAGTAACTGAGGTCGGTACAGCAGGGCCCAGAGCCCAGTAACCGAGGCCGGGGTGCAGCAAGTGCCAGAGCCCTGTAACCAAGGCTGGCGAACAACGGCAGCCACAGACCAGTAACAAAGGCTGGTTAGAATTGACAGCTAGAGGCCACTAATGGAGGTTGGGGAGCAGTGAAAGCCGTGAACCAGTTAAAAGGCAGGTGTAATCATCAAAGTTGACTTCAAGAGTTTCATACCAGAATAGGGAAGAACGCCGTGCATAATGCTTAAAGGGGCACAATTCGTTAAGTGTACCCAGGAGGGCTTTTTGAACCAGCACGTAGAAAGTCCTACAAGAGAAGGGGCAGTGCTGGACCTAATCGTAGGGAATAAAGCCGGAAAAGTGGTGGCAGTGTCAGTGGGGGAGCATTTCGGGGATTTTGACGATAACTCTGTAAGATTTAATGTAGTTATGGAAAAGGACAAAGAGGGACTGGAAATTAAAGTACTGAATTGGGGGAAGGTTGCTTTCAATATGATAAAACAGGATCTGGTCAGTGTGGATTGGGAGCAGGTACTAGTAGGAAAGTCTACATCAGACCAGTGGGAGTCATTCAAAAAGGAAATAGGAAGAGTTCAGTGCCAGCATGCTCCAGTAAAGATGAAGGGTAGGACCAATAAGTTCAGGGAACACTGGATGTAACGGGATATAGACGATTGTATCAGGATTTCAGATTCAGAGCGCTGAACACAACGGTGACCCTAGAGGTGTATAGAAAGTATAGAGGGGTGGGTTCATGAAAAAGCACTGCTGGGCAAGATAAGTTGAGGCAGCTGATTGGTAAGTAGGAACAGGTGGGTGTTTCTAGCCTATTTTTACTACTTTCAATCGCTGAATTAAATGTAAAGGTAGGGATTTTAGATTCTGAGTGGTAGTGTATGGAGTGGAAAAAGGTTCCTACCCTAATTATTACTCTGTATTAAAGGGTGTAACTAAGGAGCTTATTCTAAGGGTAAGTCAGGGCAATAGAGCTCAGCCCTGTGATATGCTCCTCCTGCGAAGGAGGGATATCTGAGAAACTTGCCATGTCCCTGGCAACCATGTGTGCAGGAAATGTGTTTAGCTGCAGCTGCTGGTTGACTGCAATGCGCACCTGGATCTGCGGATGGACTCACTGTGGAGCATACGCGATGCGGAGGCCGTCGTGGATAGCACGGTTACTGAGGTGGTCACATCACAGGTAATGAGGTGTCAGTGATCAAGCATTTCGTGGATAGCTCTGTAAAATTTAAGGTACTTATGGAGAAGGGGAAAGATGCAGAGGAAATAAAGTAACTGAATTGGGGGAAGGCCGATTTTAATATGATCAAACAGGATCTGGCCAAAGTGGAATGGGAGAGCTACTTGTCGAAACTCTACATGAAACTAATGCGAGTCATTCAAAGAGAAAATAGCGAGTGTTCAGACATGTATCTGCTAAAGTGAAGGGTAGGACCAACAGGTCCAGGGAACCCTGGATGTCAACGGATATAAAAGATTGGATAAGGGAAAGAGGAGGCTTATGGCAGATTCAGAGCACTGCAAACAGCGGAGGCACTAAAGGAGTTTCGAAAGTGTAGGGGTTCTTAAAAGAGTAATTACGAGAGCTAAGAGGGGACATGAAAAAACACTGGTGGGCAAGATAAAGGAAAATCCTCAGTCGTTTCATAATTATGTTAAGGGCAAGAGAATTACCAGAGAAAGTGGAGAGCCCATTAGGGATCAAAGTGACAATCTGTGTGCGGATCTGCTGAGGTTTGCAATGATTATTTTTCATCAGTGTTCACTAAGGAGAAGGACGATGTAGGTGTAGAGATTAGGGAGCGGGATTGTGATATACTGGAGCATATTAGCATTGAGAGGGAGGAAATATTAGCTGTTTTAGCGGGCTTAAAAGTGAACAAATCCGCAGTCCCAGGTGAGATATATCCCAGGCTGTTATGTAAGGCAAGGGAGGAGATAGCAGGGGCTCTGACACAAATTTACTAATTCTCTCTGGTCACTGGAGAAATACCAGAGGAATGGAGGGCAGCGAATGTGGTGCCATTATTCAAGAAGGGTAGCAGGGATAAACCAGGTAATTACAGGCAGGTGTGTCTGACATCAGTGGTTGGGAATCTATTTGAAGAAATTCTGAGGGACAGGATTGCTCTCCACTTGGAGAGACAGGAATTAATCAGGGATAGTCAGCATGGTTTTATCAGGGAGATCGTGTCTAATTAACTTGATTGAATTTTACGAGGAGGTAACTAGATGTGCAGATGAGGGTAAAATAAGTGATGCAGCCTACATGGACTTCAGTATGGCTTTTGATAAGATCCCACATGGGAGATTGGTCAAGAAGGTAAGAGTCCATGGGATCCAGGGCAATTTGGCAAATTGGATCCAAAATTAGCAAAGTGGCAGGAGGCATAGGGTAATGATCGAGAGTTGTTTATGCGAGTGGAAACATGTGACTAGTGGTGCACCGCAGGGATCCGTGCGGGCACCCTTGCTGTTGCTCCTGTGCATTAATGAATTAAACGAGAATATAGGTGGTATGATCAGTAAGTTCGTAGATGACACGAAAATTGGTGGTGTCATAAATAGTGAGGAGGAAAGCCTTAGATTACAGGACAGTATAGATGGGCTGGTAAGATGGGCGGAGCTGTAGCAAATGGAATTTAACCCTGATGAGTATGACATGATACATTTTGGGAGGGGTTACAATGTAAGGGAATATACAATGGATGGTAGGACCCTTAGAAGTACAGAGGGTCAGATGGAACTTGGTGTGCTTGTCGATAGATCACTGAAGGCAGCAGCACAGGTAGATAAGTTTGCTAGGAAGGCATATGGAATACTTGCCTTCTTAAGCAAAACATATGAGGGCAGGGAGGTTATGATGGAACTGCAGAAAATGCTAGTTCGGCCACAGCTGGAGTACTGTGTACAGTTCTGGGAACCACACTATAGGAAGGCTGTGATTGCACTGAAGAGGTTGCAGAGGACATCCACCAGAATGTTGCCTGGGCCGGAGCATTTCAGCAATGAAGAGAGACTGAAAAGGCGCGGTTATTTTCCTTACAGCAGAGAAGGCTGAGGGGGATATGACTGAGGTATAGAAAATTATGAGGGGCATTGATAGGATAGATAGGAAGAAAAGTTTTTTTCTATTAGCGGAGCGTCAATGACCAGGGTGCATAGATGTAAGATGAGGGGCTGGAGGTTTAGATGGGATTTTAGGATTTTCTTCTGCCAGAGGGTCATTCGAATTTGTAAGACACTGCCTGAAGGTGTAGTACAGGCAGGAACCCGCGCAGCATTTAAGAAGTATATAGAGGAGCACTTTGAACGCCAGACTCGGGGCCAAGTGGTGTAAAATGGGATTCGAATAGATAAGTATTTGATGGCCGGCACAGACACGATGGGATTAAGGACCTGGTTCTGTGCTATATAACTCTATGACTCTATGACATCTAAGCTGTTAGTGGTGTCAGTGGCAGCTGTGTGTGGTGATTTCACATGTTCCCATTTACACCTCATCTGCACGCATCATTTGTTTATTTACTTCTCCCATTACCATTCCATTTTTCATTTCTCTATCGTCAATTGGTGATATAATCTCTCCTGTTTTTCACTCTATTACAGACCATGCCATTTGTACTTTCCTCCACTCCCTCCTTTCCCTGCCTGGCCTAAAATCTGTACCATCTGTCACCTCTCCCAGTTCTGACGAAGGGTCACTGACCTGAAACAATAACTATACTTCTCTCTCCACAGATGCTGTCGGACCTATGAATATTTCCAGCATTTTCTGTTTTTATTTCAGATGCAGCATCTGCAGCATTTTGCTCTTGTATAGAAAGTTAGATATTGGACTGACTGAGAGATTCCCTCACCTGTGACAGGCAACGCGGAATTCAATTACTTCAATGCAATAACTGGAAATGTGTCCACTGAAAAATTAATGAAACAAATAATCTCAATCATTACTAAGTTAAGTGTAACCAAGGGAAATTCCCAGAAAAATAATGTATCAGGTTGGGAGTCAAAACACCAGTTTAAAGAAGTTCGGGGTATTTCTGCTGGAGACAGGATTTAAATTAAAACATCATGACAGTATTAGGAAATAGATTTTTAACAGAACAGGAATTGCAACTGGAATCAGAGAGAGGATTGAAAAATAAACAAAATAAGATTATTGAACTAAAATGCGCAATACCAGATTTACAATAAATCTGACATCTTGTAATTACAGATGAGGACAGTCACAACTTGTTTCTCAACATTGTGGTGAATGGCTGTTGTTCGGTCAGGAAAGGGTTTTTGAGTGATGTTTCCCAGGGTTCAGTACTCGGATCACGGTGGTTTCTTATACACCAGCAGAGATCCGGAAATGCTCGTGCTGAAATGACGATCTATATTGCACTCCCTTTAACTCCCCGTACGATTCCAATCCAACATTCCCATGCAATCAACCTCATGCCATAACATCCTAAACATTTCAGGCCTCCCATATAATCACCTCCCATTCCTCATAATACACCTTGCTCCCGTGCCATACACAACCACCTTCGAAGATCACCCATGCCATTCCCAGCCCATGCCGCCCCATTTAGTTTAACTGAGTTTAGTTTAGTTTAATTTAGAGATGCAGCACTGAAAAAGGCCCTTCGGCCCACCGAGTCTGTGCCGACCATCAACCACCCATTTATACTAATCCTACACGAATTCCATATTCCTACCATATCCCCACCTGTCCCTATATTGCCCTACCACCTACCTGTACTAGTGGCAATTTATAATGGCAAATTTACCTGTCAACCTGCAAGTCTTTGGCATGTGGGAGGAAACCGGAGCACCCGGAGGAAACCCACGCAGACACAGGGAGAACCTGCAAACTCCACACAGGCAGTACCCAGAATTGAACCCGGGTCGCTGGAGCAGTGAGGCTGCGGTGCTAACCACTGCATTCTGAACTACTGTGACATCCACCCTCAACCCACCCATGCTGTCCCCTCTCCATCCTACCATGCTGTCTCCACTCCTCCCCATAATGGTGGGACACCGCTCTATCTTCATCATCAGTAGCCAGCAGTGGAAGCCATAACTCATTAACAGATGCTGGGGAGCCATTAGAGTAGAACCCGATTAACTGAGGCCATCGAGCAGAGTGCGCTGAAGGCCAGTAACTGAGGTCAATGGGTGGTAAAAGGCGGTGACCAGTAAGTGAAATTGTGGAGCAATGAGAGATGGAGCACACTATCTGAGGCCGGGGAGCACTGACAGCTGGAGCCTAGTAACCGAGGCCGGGGAGCGGTGAGTGCCAGTGGTCAGAAACCGAGGCCAGATGGTGGGGAGGTGGAAATATGAGAGCCTAAACCCAGTTATTGAGGCCGGCGGCGCGGGCGGGGACGGGGGTTGTGAAGGGGGTGCAGGAGGGTGGGTACCAATGTGAGAGCCAGAACCCAGTAATTGAGGCTGGGGAGCAGTGAGAACCAGAGGCAAGTAACCAAAGTCAAGGACCAGTGCGAGCGTTGGGTGAGTAACCGAGGACAGGGAGCATTGACAGCCGGAGTCCAGTACAAAGGCCAAAGAGTAGCAAGAGCCATCGCTCAGTAACAGGGGCCAGGAACCTGCCAGAACGCAGAACCAAAGGGTGCGCACAGCGTGCGCTGGGATACTGAGCATAGTAACCGAAGCTAGGGAGCACTGAAAGCCAGAACAAGGTAACCAAAGTGAGGGAGCAGTGAGAATCAGAGCCTGGTAACCAATACGAGAGATCAGTGTGACCCAGAGCCCAGCAACTGAGGCCAGCGAGCAATGCCAGCTGGAGCCCAGTGAACAAGACCATAGCACAGAGAGCCGGAGCCCAGTAATCGAGAGCAGCTACCAGAGATGGCTGGACCAAGGTCTAGGAGGAGAGAGAAGAGAGGTGTCTCATTACCAAGGTAGGGAAGCAGCGACAACCGGCGCTCAGGAACAAAGGTCAGGAACAGGGATGGCTGGAACATATTTACGAAGGCCTGGAAGCAGCGCAAATCAGAGTCCAGGAACTGTGGCTGGGGAAGAGTGAGAGCCAAGAGACAGAGCCACTTATTTTGTTTATCTGAATCAGGAGCAATGTCTGTACATGTGCTTTCTTTCTGCAAAGAACAGGGCTCTGTTTACTAATACATGCAGCTTCATGTAATTGCAAATGTACACTTCTTGGCACACTGAGGATTATTTCGCAAATGCTGCCCAATTACGGAATCACATCTAATGTTGGACACTGTGTTTTAAGTTTTGCAAGCACTGGCTTGTTGGATTCAGCCTGTGCATTGCCTGTTGTGACCAGTGGAAGGGACATGTTTGATACAATGCACCAGTTTTCCATTACATTGGTATGCTTGGGAATGTCCTGATGAGTGCACGACGAACAGCTTCAACAACTGGTCTCTATTTTCAGCAATATTGAAATAGTTCAACTCACTGTGGATCATATCGACCCCTCCCCCATTTTCCTTGCAGAAACTTAGGTATTGAGGCCACTATCTGAGGCGGTGCAGCAACAGCAGGAGCCAGCATCTAGTAACAAGGGCGGGGAGCAGTGAAAATAAGACACAAGTAACTGAGATTGTGGTGAAGTGAGAGCCAGAGCCCAATAACTGGGGTTGGGAAGCTGTGGCACCTGCAGCCCAGTAACTGAGGCCAGGGAGCATACAGGGCGGGAGCCTAGTAAACAAGGCCGGTGAGCAGTGAAAACTGGAGCCCAGTAGCCAACGTCAGGGAGCAGAGAGGGTTGGAGCCTCGTTACCAAGGCCGGGAATCAGCGAGAACAGGAGCCCAATTGCCGAGGCTAGGGAAGAGCGAGGGCCAGGAGACAGAGAAGAGTAACCGAGGAGAGCGAGAAGCGAGAGCTGAGGGCAGGTCCGTAGTAACTGAGCCTGGGGAGTGGTGAGAGCCAGAACCCAATAGCTGAGGCCAGGGAACAGTGTGGTCTAGGGGTCACTGCACAGTAAGCAAGGCTGGGGATTAACAAGCCCTGATGCCCATGAGCGGACTAGGGCATAGTGAAAGCTGGAGCCCAATAAATGAGGCCAGTGAACAGCGAGAGCCAGAGGCCCATTCGCCGAGACTGGAGGTCATTGAGAGCAAGAGAACAGTTGCTGAGGCTGGTTGTAGTGAGAGCCAGAGCCCAGTAACCAATGCCAGGGAGCAGCGAGAGCTGGAGCCCGGTAAATAAAGGTGGAAGCAATGAGAGCTGGAGCCGAGGAACCACGTCCGGGGTGCAGTGAAAGGCGGAGCCTAGAGGCCAATAATGGAGCCTGATCCCAGTTTTCGAGGCCAGGAAACAGAAAAGAAATGTCCACAAATCAATTTCAGGAAGCAGCGCGATCTGGACGCCATTAACTGAGGCGAGGAGAGCGGGAGGTAGTGGCCAGTAACCAAGGCAAGGGAACATCAAAAGCCTGAGCCCAGTATGAGAGGCCAAGAGCAGCAAAAGCTGGAGTCTGGTAACAGAAGCTGGGCTACAACAAGAGGCGGAGTCTGGAGCACAACAACAGAGCGTGGGGTGCAGCGAGAGCTGGAACCCAGTAATCGATGCCAGGGGCACTAAGTGCTGGAACGCAGTTCTCCAGCCCGGGAAGCAGCAAGTGCCAAAACCAAGTAATGGAATCCAGGAAGCAAAAGGGATCTGGAGCCCAGTCACGAAAGCCGGACAGCAGTTGGAATCAGTATCCAGTAGCCAAGACTGGTGTGCAGTGAGAACAGGAGGGCAGTAACCGAAGAAAGGGAACAGCAAGGGCCGGTGTCCGGTAGCTGAGGCCAGCTGCAGCGAAAGCCAGTGCAGTAATAAAGGCCAAAGAGTATCAAAAGCTGAAGCCCAGTAACCGAGGCCAGAAACCAGCCATAGCCCAGAAGCCGAGGCACTGAGTCTGGAGTGCAGCAGGAAACAAATAACATTGACCGAGGCCAAGAGCCAGCCAGAGCCCAGAATCTAAGGCTGTAAGCAGTGAGAGTCAGAGTCTAGTAACCGAGGCCGGTAACATCAGGGTTTGGAGTCCATTAACCAAGGATGGAAATTATAGTGAGAGCCAGTAGCCCAGTTACTGAGGCTGGTAGTAGCAGCGCCTGGAGTCAAGTAACTGAGGTCGGGGTGCAGCAAGAGCCGGAGCCCAGTAACCATGGCTGGTGAACAACGACAGCCAGAGTCCAGTAACCGAGGCGAGGTAGAATCGACAGCCAGAGGCGACTGAGGCTGGGGAGCAGTGAGAACCGAGAGCCAGCAAAGAGGTAGGTGCCATCATCAAAATTGTGTTTATCAATTTCAGATCATAACATCTAATCATGTTATTGTATGGCAGCTGTTTGTCGTGATTTTGCATGTTCCCACATACACCTTCTCTACACCCATCATTTGTTTCTTTGCTTATCCCATTGCCATCCCATTTTACGTTCCACTATCGTCATTTTGTGATATAATCTCTCCTGTTTTCCATTGTATTATATACCTTGTCATTGGTACTTTCCTCAACTCCCTTCTTTACCTACCTGGATTAAAAACCGTCCCACCTCTCACCTCTCCCAGTTCTGACGAAGGAAACATTAATTCACTGACCTGAAACATTATTTATTTTTCTCTGTCCACCGATGCTGTCATACTTGCTGAATATTTCCAGCCTTTTCTGTTTTTATTTCAGATTTGCAGGATCTGCAGCACTTTTCCCTTGCATAGAAAGTTAAATGTTGGACTGACTGAGAGATACCCTCACCTGTGACAGGCAGCGCGGAATTCAATTATTTTAAAGCAGTAATTGGAAATGAGCCCACTGAAAAATTAATGAAACAAATAATCTCAATCGTCACTATGATAACTGTAAAAACGGGAAATTATAGGGGATCAGACATTAGGTTGGGAGCAAAAACATCAGTTTAAAGAAGTTGAGAGAGACATTTATACATTTATTAACATAGCCAATGATGGATCAAATTACTGTACCTTTGACAGTTATTTCTGCTGGACACAGGATTTAAAGTAGATCATCAAACTGTATTAGGAAATACAATAAAAAAATCAGCTGGAATCAGTGAATGGATTGACAAGTAAATAAAAAAAACTATTAAAGTTAACATGAGCAATAACAGATTTATAATAAATATGACGACTGGTAAATATTAATGAGTACAGTTACAACTTCAGTACGTTTTTCATATCAACATTGTGGTGAATGGCAGTTGCTTTTCAGACTGGAGCAAGATTTGTAGTCATGGTCCCCGGGTTCAGACCTAGTATCATTGCTGTTTCTTATCCGCGAGCAGAGATTCAGAAATGTTAGTGCTGAAATTAATATCGATATTGTAACAGCGGCACAGTGGCGCAGTGGTTAGCACTACAGCCTCACAGCTCCAGCGACCCGGGTTTGATTCTGGCTACTACCTGTGTGGAGTTTGCAAGTTCTCCCTGTGTCTGCGTGGGTTTCCTCCGGGTGCTCCGGTTTCGTCCCGCATGCCAAAGACTTGCAGGTTGATAGGTAAATTGGCCATTATTGCCATGCAATCCGTCTCATGCCATATCATCCCAAACATTTTAACATTCTCATATCATTACATGCCATTCCCCATCATACACCTTGTTCCCATGCCGTCCCCAACCACCGTCATATACTACCCATGCCATTCCCACCCCTTACCGCCCCACTCCAAACTACCATGACGTCCATCCTCAACTCACCCATGCCATCCTGTCTCCATCCTACCATGCCGTCCCCACTCCTCCCCCACAATGGCGTCGCACCTCTTTCTCCCATCATCATCAGGACCGCTGGTGGGAGGCCAGAATACAGTAACAGAGGCTGGGGAGCCACAAGAGTTGGGATCGAGTAACTGAGGCCGATCAGCAGGAAAAGGCGAAGACCAGTAAGTGAAACTGGGGAGCAATGAGAGATGGAGCACGCTATCTGAGTCCGGGAAGCAGTGAGAGTGGAAGCTGAGTAAACGAGGTTGTGTAGCAGATAAAGCTGGAGGCTGGTAACCAAAGCAAAGGAGCAGTGAGAGCCCAAGCCCATTAACCAAGGCCAGGGAGCAACGAGAGCCGGAGTCCTGTAACCGAGGCATGACAGCATTGAAGGTGCAGCCCAGTAACCGAGGCTGGGGAGCCTTGAGAGCCGGAGCCCAGCTTTTGAGGTAAGGGAGCAGTGAGAGCTGGCGACCAGTAACCGAGGCTGCACAACAGTGAGAGCTGGAGCCCAGTAACCGAGGCCGGGGTGGTTGGGGTGGGGGTGGGGGAATGTGAGAGCCAGAGCCCAGTAATTGAGGCCGGAGAGCTGTGAGAGCTGGAGCGTAGTACCAAGGTCCGAGCCAAGAAAGAGCTGAATCGCAGTAACAGGGACCAGGAACAACGAACTCACGGGCGTGAGCCGTGATCGCTGGTATCCGGAGCCCAGTAACCGAGGCAAAGAACAGTCAGAGCTAGAACCAGGTACCTGAGGCAAGGCAGCAGTGAAAGCTAGAGCAAGGTAACTGAGATGAGGGATCAGTGAGAGTCAGAGCCAGGTAATCCAGGCAAGGCAGTTGTGAGAGCTGAAGTCCGGAGCCATGTAATCGAGGCTTGTGTAGCAGACACTTCATAGCAAATCAAGCCACTATCCAATCAGAAAAGTGCAGACAGATAGTAATGTGTTTTATTTTTACAGGTTTTATGTTTTTCATCAATACTTCTGTTAGGATATATTAGCTTACATCTCAGAAACTATCCAATAGACATAAATTGGACTAACATACTTGTCCTCATTCAGTGATAATTGGATTAATTTTCAAAGGGGCCTAGACAGTAAAATATCCAAAGCCATCGCCATTCACTATACCTCAGTTATATACCAATACAACCAGTTACAGTAACGGAGGGAAGGATATGATAGAAAGTTAAGTAGAAACAGAAAATGCTGGAAATACTCAGTCGGTCCGGCAGCGTCTGTGGAGAGCGAAACAGTTAATGTTTTAGGTCAGTGATACATCGCCAGAACTGGCAGTGCTTTGAGATGTAATAGTTTTTCCTCCAGGCAGGGAATGGGAAAGATAAAATCATCAACATTAAGTTAAAAACAATTCAGATCATAAAATCTGATCTCATTATTGGACGGCGGCTGTTGCTGGTGAATCGGCATTTTCCCATGTACACATCCTCTACAGCCATTCTTTGTTTCTTTACTTGTCCCATTGCCAATTTACATTATAGCATCATCCGTTTTGTCATTTAATCTCTCCTGTTTTCCACCCTATTACAGAATTTTCCGCTTATACTTTCCTTCTCTCTTTCCTTTCCCTGCCTGGTTTACAATCTGTTCCCTCTCTAGGCACTCCCAGTTCTGACGGGGGGTGGGGTCACGGAACAGAAATATTAGTTATGTTTTCTCTCTCCACAGCTACTTCCAGACCTGCTGAAAATTTCCAGAATGTTATGATTTTATAACAGATTTCCAGGTTCTGAAGCACTTTGCTTTGTATAGAAAGTCAGTTATTGGAAAGACTGAGAGATTCCTTCACCTGTGACAGGCAGCACGGAATTCAGTTATTTCAGAACAATGATTGGAAATGAGTCCACTTGAAAATCACTGAAGCAAGTAATCTCTGTAATTGCTAAGTTAACTGCAAACAGATATTGTCAGAGAAATTGTACACCAGGTAATGAGTAAAAAGATGCGTTTGAAGAAGTTGGGGTGACATTTGTTCATTGGTTACCAGATTCAGTGCTGCATATAATTTGTGGCAGGAATTTCCCGATGAAAAAAGGGTTTGAATTAAATACTTTTTTATAGTGCTGGAGCTACATAGTGGGTCTGGCAACATCTGTGGAGAAAGGAATTGAGTTAACGTTTCAGTTCTGCGACGTCATCAGAACTGGAAACGGTTATAAATGTTATCAACTTTGAGTAATTGGTGGTGGGGGAAGGGGGAAAGAAGAGCAAAAGGGACGTCTTTGATAGAGTATAGGGAAGGAAAGATGAAATGAAAGAAATATCCTGCAACAGCAGGCAAAGGGATTGGTAATAGTAAAAGATCTAGGCATGAGTCCAACATGAGTGTTAATGGCAGAATAATGAACAGCTCTGTATGGAAGGAAAAACATGAAAAACAAGTTAAAGCCCAGCAGAATGCAAAACAAAATGGCAGTCAAGGTCGAAATCCGATTTTCTCCACGTGGTTTAAAGAAACGGCTGAAGGCACTGGGTACTGCAAAGGTTATGGGATAAGAGCAAAGTACTTCAGAAGTTGGAACATTAAAATGAGAACAGGAAGTACCAGGAATATTTAGCAGGTCTGGCAGAATCTGTGGAGGGAGAAACAGATTTAAAGCTTCAGGTCTGCGATCCTTCATCAGAACTGGCAAAATGAACAAGTGAGATGGGGAACGGGGGAAGTAGAGCAAGAAGGAAGCACTGTGATGGGACAGAGTGAGGAGAGATAAAATGGCAGATGCCATGCAACAGAATGCAAATTGAGTGCTAAATAGTTGCAGTAAAAGAGAAAGCATGAGTCCAGAGAGAATGCAAAGGCAGAATATTGAATAGCTGTGCACGAAGGCAAAAACATGAAAAGTAATTTAGAGACTGGCACACGCTTAAGAAATTAATAACGTGAAAGAAGCATATATATTTATATAGATAAATTAAATAAAAGTAATAAATAATCAAAAATAATTGGGCTCATGGTCTGAAATTATTGAACTCAATATTGAGTCCAGTAGACTGTGGATTGCCTAATGAAACAATAAGGCATTGTTCCTCGAGCTTGAGCGAATGTTCATTGGAACACTGCATCAGGCCAAGGACATACATGTGGCTATGGGAACAAGATGGAGCATTAAAACGGGAAGCTACCGGAAGCTCAGGATCATGCTTGTGGACCGAGCGGAGGTATTCTGTAAAGTGGTTACCCAATCTGTGTTTGTCTCCCAATGTAGAGGAGACCCAACTATGAGCAGCGAATGCAGTATAGTAAATTAAAAAGAATACAAGTAAATCACTGCCTCACCCGACCAACCCTGTTTATGGACCAAAATAAGCTGTGCCCTGAGCCAAGCTGTTCCAGTACAGCTGCAACCCAGCAATGTAGAAAACTGCCCAAGTTGAGAGGAGGTGTTGCTGTAGTGGTATTGTCGTTTGATTAATAACCCAGAGGCCCCGAGTATTCTCCTGTGGAGATGGGTTCGAATACCACCATGGCAGAAGATGAAATTTTACATCCATGAATAAAAAAATATGGGACTAAAAAGCTAATTTAATGATGGTCATGAAACCATTGTTAAAGGTCACAAAAAAGCAGTCTGGTTCACAATTGCCTTTGCGTGAAGGAAATCCACAGTTCTTACCTGATCTGGCCTACATTTGACTACAGACCCACATCAATGTGGTTGACTCTGAAAATTGTCGAGCAAACCACTCAGTTACACCTCTTCCACGAACATTCACTCCCTCCACCAGCGATGTACAGTGGCAACAGTGTGTACCATCGACAAGATGCAATGCACCAAGGCTAATCAGCCCATACTTTCCAAACATGTGACCTCTTCCACTTGAAAGTACAAGGGCAGCAGATGCACGCCAATAGCCCTAGCTGCAATTTCCCCTCTAAACCACACACTATTCTGACTTCATCTATATGACCTTTCCTTCGCTGTCACTGCGGCAAAATCCCAGAACGCCATTCTTGATAGCACTGCGGGTCTACCTACACCACATGGACTGCAGCGTTTCAAGAAGGCAGCTCACCACCTGGGCAATTAGGGAGAGGCAATAAATGCTGGCCTGGGCAGCGATGTCTATATCCCATGAAAGCAATAAAAACACTAAAAATACGGACCTGCTGGCATCGACCTAGGCACTGGAAATGACGACAGCAAATCCAGCCTTGTTGATCCTTACTAACGTCTGGGAGATTCTGTCACAGAATCTGTGATTCTGTCACAGTGGGGGAGCTGTGCCACAGACTGGTCAAACAACAGCCTGACAAACTCATACTTTCTGCATAATTCCTAACGGACCTTGTCCCAGACACGATTATCGCCATTCATGGCAGGGCAGACCCAAAAGAGGTGGTGGGCCTGTGGGAGGGAGTTGCACTGGGAGTCCTCCACATCGACTCCTGAGTCCATGAAGTCTCATGACATAGTCAAGGAACCTCCTGCTGATTTCCACCTACTGCACCCGCTCCCCACCCTCGTTCTCAACTTATGAATCAGTAATCCTCCATGTTGAACACCACGATGAGGTAGCACTGAGGGTGGCAAGGGTGAAGAACGCACTCTAGGTGGAGGACTTCAATGCCCGGTAGCTCGGTAGCACCACGCCTGGTCGAGTCCTACAGGTCATAGCTGCTGGACTGGTTCTGCGGCAAGCGGAGAAGGAACCAACACGAGGGGGAAATATACTTGACATCATCCTCACCAATCTGCTTGCCGCAGATGCATCTGTCTATTGGTAGGAGTGACCACCGCAGAGCCCTTGTGGAAACGGAGTCCCACCTTCACATTGAAAATACCGTCCATCGTGTTGTGTGGCATTATCACCGTGTGAAGTGGGATGTCTTTCGAACAAATTTAGCAATGCAAAACTGGCATCCATAAGGCACTGTGGATCGTTATCAGCATCAAAATTGTACTCAAGCACACTCTCTAACCTCATGTCCCGGCATATTCCCCACTCTACTGTTACCATCAAGCCAGGGTATCAACCCTGGTTCAATGAAGAGTGCAACAGGACATGCCAGGTGCAGCACCAAGCATACCTCAAAATGAGGTGCCAACCTGCTGAAGCTACAACACAGGACTACTTGCATGCCAAAGCAGCATAATCAGCATGGGCGAGACAGAGCTAAGTGATCCCACAACCAACGATTCAGATCGAAGCTCTGCAGTCATGAATGGTGGTGGATATTTCAATAAATAACTGGAGGAAGTAGATTCATAAATTTCCCGAACCTCAATGATGGGGTAGCGCAGCACATCAGTGTAAAATACCAGGTCGAGCTTCCGGAGTGTTGCTGGAACTGCATCCATCCAAGCAGGTCAAGAGTATTCCATCACACTCCTGACTTGTGCCTTGTGGATGGTTGACAGGATTTGTGGAGTCAGGACGTGAATTACTCACGACGGGATTCCTGGCCTCTGACTTGCTATTGTAGCCACGGTACTTATATGGCTACTCCAGTTCAGTTTTTGGTCAACGATCGCTGAAGCCCCCACTTTCAAAAGCATGGCGGTTACCATTGACCAGAAACTGAACTGGAGTAGCCATATGAATACCGTGGGTACAACAGCAGGTCAGAGGCCAGAAATCCTGTGGGGAGTAACTCACATCCTGACTCCCCAAAGCATGTCCATCAAGGCATAAGTCAGGAGTGTGATGGAATACTCTCCACTTGCTTGGATGGATGCAGCTCGAGCAACACTCCGGATGCTCGACAAAATCCGGGACAAAGCAGCCCGCTTGGTTAGCACCCCGTCAACAAACATTCCCTCCCTCCACTACCGACGCACAGTTGCAGCAGTGTGTACAATCTGCAAGATGCACTGCAGCAATGCACCAAGGCTAATCAGGCACCACCGTCCACACAGTCCACCTAGAAGGACACGAGCATCAGATTCGTGGGAACAGCACCACCTTCAGGTTCCCCTCCAAGGCACACACCATCCTGACTTGGAACTATATCACTATTCCTTCATGGTTGCTGGGTCAAAAGCCTGGAACACCCTTCCAAATGGCACTGTGGGTGTTCCTACCCTATATGGACTGCAGCGGTTCAAGCAGACAGCTCACCACCACCTTCTCATGGGCTATTAGGCATGGGCAGTAAATGCCGCCTGGTCATTGACGCCCACATCACATAAAACAAATAAAAAAGTATGTCCTGTACATAAAACGCAGGATAAATCCAACCCAGCGAATTACCGCCCGATCAGTCAACTCCTGATTATCAGCAATGGAATGGCATAGGTCGTTGACAATGCTACAAAGCAGCACTTGATCAGCCGTAAACTGCTCACTGATGCTCAATTTGGCTTCTGCCAGGGCCATGCAGCTCCTGACCTCATTTAACCCTTGATAAAAAGATGGACTAAAGAGCTGAACTCCAGGAGTGAGGTGAGAGTGACTGACCATGACATAAAGCCAACATTTGACAGAGTATGGCATCAAGGAGCACTAGCAAAACTGAAGCCAGTGGAAATCAGGGGGGAAACTTTCCATTGCTTCGAGTTGTACATAGCACAAAGAATGATGGTTGTGGTTGTTGGAGGTCAATCTTCTCAGTCCCAGGGCATCACTGCAGGAGTTGCTCAGAGTAGTGTCCTGGGCTAATGATCTCAGTTGCTTCATTAACCAACTTTCCTCCAGCATAATGTCAGAAGTGGGAATGTTCACTGATGATTGCACAATGTTCAACACCATTTGCGACTCCTCAGATACTGAAGCAACCCATGGCCACATACAACAAGTCTTGAAAAACGTCCAGCTTGGGCACATAAGTGGCAAGTAACATTCGCGCCACACAAGTGCCAGGCAATGACCATCTCAAACAAGAGAGAATCTAACCATCTCCCCTTGTCATTCAATGGCATTGCCATCGCTGAATCCCCCACCATCAACATCCTGGTTGTCACCATTGAACAGAAACTGAACTCGACCAGACAGATAAATGCTTCATCCACAAATGCAGGTCAGTGAACAAAGAACAAAGAACAAACAATGTACAGCACAGGAACAGGCCATTCGGCCCTCCAAGTCTGCGCCGATCTTCATGCCTGCCTAAACTAAAACTTTCTGCACTTCCGGGAACCGTATCCCTCTATTCCCTTCCTATTCATGAATTTGTCAAGATGCCTCTTAAATGTTGCTATCGTACCTGCTTCCACCACCTCCCCCAGCAGCAAATTCCAAGCAGTCACCACCTTCAGTGTAAAGAACTTGCCTCGCACATCCTCTCCAAACTTTGCCCCTATCACCTTAAACCTAAATCCCCTAGTAACTGACTCTTCCACCCTGGGAAAAAGCTTCTGACTATCCACTCTGTCCATACCGCTAATAACTTTGTAAACCTCTATCATGTCGCCCCTCCACCTCCGTCGTTCCAGTGAAAACAATCCGAGTTTATCCAAACTCTCCTCATAGCTAATGCCCTCCAGATCAGGCAACTTCCTGGTAAACCTCTTCTGTACCCTCTCCAAAGCCTCCACGTCCTTCTGGTAGTGTGGCGACCAGAAATACACGCAATATTCTAAGTGAGGTCGAATTAAAGTTCTGTACAGCTGCAGCATGACTTGCCAATTCTTATACTTTTAGAATTTTTTTTTTTAGAATTAGAATATTACAGCGCAGTACAGGCCCTTCGGCCCTCGATGTTGCGCCGATCATCTGACCTACACTATTCCATTTACATCCATATGTCTATCCAATGACCACTTAAATGCCCTTAAAGTTGGCGAGTCTACTACTGTTGCAGGCAGGGCGTTCCACGCCCCGACTACTCTCTGCGTAAAGAAACTACCTCTGACATCTGTCCTATATCTTTCACCCCTCAACTTAAAGCTATGTCCCCTCGTGTTTGCCATCCTCATCCGAGGAAAAAGACTCTCACTATCCACCCTATCTAACCCTCTGATTATCTTGTATGTCTCTATTAAGTCACCTCTCCTCCTCCTTCTCTCTAACGAAAACAACCCCAAGTCCCTCAGCCTTTCCTCGTAAGACCTTCCTTCCATACCAGGCAACATCCTAGTAAATCTCCTCTGCACCCTTTCCAAAGCTTCGACATCCTTCCTATAATGCGGTGACCAGAACTGCACGCAATACTCCAGGTGCGGCCTCACCAGAGTTTTGTACAGCTGCATCATGACCCCGTGGCTCTGAAACTCGATCCCCCTACTAATAAAGGCTAACACACTATATGCCTTCTTAACAGCCCTATTAACCTGGGTCGCAACTTTCAGGGATTTATGTACCTGGATACCAAGATCTCTCTGCTCATCTACACTACCAAGAATCTTCCCATTAGCCCAGTACTCTGCATTGCTGTTACTCCTTCCAAAGTGAATCACCTCACACTTCTCCGCATTAAACTCCATTTGCCATCTCTCAGCCCAGCTCTGCAGCCTATCTATGTCCCTCTGTACCCTACAACACCCTTCGACACCATCCACAACTCCACCGACCTTCGTGTCATCCGCAAATTTACTAACCCACCCTTCTACACCCTCATCCAGGTCGTTTATAAAAATGACAAACAGCAGTGGCCCCAAAACAGAACCTTGCGGTACACCACTAGTAACTAAACTCCAGGATGAACATTTGCCATCAACCACCACCCTCTGTCTTCTTTCAGCTAGCCAATTTCTGATCCAAAGCTCTAAATCACCTTCAACCCCATACTTCCGTATTTTCTGCAATAGCCTACCGTGGGGAACCTTATCAAACGCCTTACTGAAATCCATATACACCACATCCACGGCTTTACCCTCATCCACCTGTTTGGTCACCTTCTCGAAAAACTCAATAAGGTTTGTGAGGCACGACCTACCTTTCACAAAACCGTGCTGACTATCGCAAATGAACTTATTCTTTTCAAGATGATTATAAATCCTGTCTCTTATAACCTTTTCCAACATTTTACCCACAACCGAAGTAAGGCTCACAGGTCTATAATTACCAGGGCTGTCTCTACTCCCCTTCTTGAACAAGGGGACAACATTTGCTATCCTCCAGTCCTCCGGACTACTCCTGTCGACAATGACGACTTAAAGATCAACAACAACGGCTCTGCAATCTCCTCCCTGGCTTCCCAGAGAATCCTAGGATAAATCCCGTCTGGCCCAGGGGACTTATCTATTTTCACTCTTTCCAAAATTGCTAACACCTCCTCCTTGTGAACCTCAATCCCATCTAGCCTAGTAGTCTGTATCTCAGTATTCTCCTCGACAACATTTTCTTTCTCTACTGTAAATACTGACGAAAAATATTCATTTAACGCTTCCCCTATCTCCTCTGATTCCGCACACAACTTTCCACTACTATCCTTGATTGGCCCTGTTCTAACTCTTATCATTCGTTTATTCCTGATATACCTATAGAAAGCCTTAGGGTTTTCTTTGATCCTATCCGCCAATGACTTCTCGTGTCCTCTCCTTGCTCTTCTTAGCCCTCCCTTTAGATCCTTCCTGGCTAGCTTGTAACTCTCAAGCGCCCTAACTGAGCCTTCACGTCTCATCCTAACATAAGCCGCCCTCTTCCTCTTGACAAGCGCTTCAACTTAGAACATAGAACATAGAAAAATACAGCACAGAACAGGCCCTTCGGCCCACGATGTTGTGCCGATCCTTTGTCCTCTGTCAAGGACAATTTAATCTATACCCCATCATTCTCCTTTATCCATATACCTATCTAAAAGCCGTTTGAAAGTCCCTAAAGTTTCTGACTCAACAACTTCCCCAGGCAAGGCATTCCATGCCCCGACCACTCTCTGGGTAAAGAACCTTCCCCTGACATCCCCCTTATATCTCCCACCCTTCACCTTAAATTTATGACCCCTCGTAACGCTTTACTCCACCCGGGGAAAACGTTTCTGACTGTCTACCCTATCTATTCCCCTGATCATCTTATAAACCTCTATCATGTCACCCCTCATCCTTCTCCGTTCTAATGAGAAGAGGCCTAGAATGTTCAGCCTTTCCTCGTAAGACTTATTCTCCATTCCAGGCAACATCCTGGTAAATCTCCTCTGCACCCTCTCCAAGGCTTCCACATCCTTCCTAAAATGAGGCGACCAGAACTGCACACAGTACTCCAAATGAGGCCTTACCAAGGTCCTGTACAGCTGCATCATCACCTCACGGCTGTTAAATTCAATCCCTCTGCTAATGAACGCTAACACCCCATATGCCTTCTTCACAGCCCTATCCACTTGAGTTGCAACTTTCAACGATCTATGCACATAGACCCCAAGGTCTCTCTGCTCCTCCACATGCCCAAGAACCCTACCGTTAACCCAGTATTTTGCATTCGTGTTTGTCCTTCCAAAATGGACGACCTCACACTTTTCAGGGTTAAACTCCATCTGCCACTTTTCAGCCCAGCACTGCAACCTATCCAAGTCCCTTTGCAGACGACAATAGCCCTCCTCGGTATCCACAACTCCACCAACCTTTGTATCATCTGCAAATTTACTGACCCACCCTTCGACTTCCTCATCCAAGTCGTTAATAAAAATCACAAACAGGAGAGGACCCAGAACTGATCCCTGTGGCACGCCACTGGTAACTGGGCTCCAGGCTGAGTATTTACCATCTAAGACCACTCTCTGCCTTCTATCAGTTAGCCAATTCTTAATACAACTGGCCACATTCCCCACTATCCCATGCCTCCTGACTTTCTCCATAAGTCTACCATGGGGGACCTTATCAAATGCCTTACTAAAATCCATGTACACCACATCCACTGGTTTACCCTCATCCACTTGCTTGGTCACCTGCTCAAAGAATTCAATCAGGCTTGTGAGGCAAGACCTACCCCTCACAAAACCGTGCTGACTGTCCCGAATCAAGCAGTGTCTTTCCAGATGCTCAGAAATCCTATCCCTCAGCACCTTTTCCATCAACTTGCCTACCACCGAAGTAAGACTAACTGGCCTGTAATTCCCAGGGTTGTTCCTATTCCCTTTCTTGAACAGGGGCACAACATTTGCCACCCTCCAATCACCTGGTACCACCCCCGTCAACAGAGAAGATGAAAAGATCATTGCCAGCGGCTCTGCAATTTCATCCCTTGCTTCCCATAACATCCTTGGATATACCCCGTCAGGCCCGGGAGACTTGTCTATCTTCAAGTTATTCAAAAACCCCAACACATCTTCCCTCCTAACGAGCACTTCCTCGAGCTTACCAGTCTGTTTCACACCGTCCTCTTCAGTAATACACCCCTTCTCATTCGTAAATACCGAAGAGAAGTACTCAGTCAAAACCTCACTTATCTCTTCCGGCTCAACACACAGTCTCCCGCTATTGTCCTTGACCGGACCTACGGTCCCCCTAGTCATCCTCATATTTCTGACATACGCGTAAAAGGCCTTGGGGTTTTCTTTTATCCTACCCGCCAAGCATTTTTCATGCCCTCTCTTAGCTCTCCTAATCCCTTTCTTCAGATCCTTCCTGGCCATCTTGTATCCCTCCAGAGCTATGCCTGTGCCCTTTTTCCTCAACCTTATATACGCATCCTTCTTCTTCCTAACAAGACTCTCAACCTCTCTTGTCAACCACGGTTCCCTCACATGACCATCCCTTCCCTGTCTGACAGGGACATGCTTATCAATGGCCCCTACTATCTGCTCCTTGAAAAAGTTCCACATTTCGACCGTGCCCTTCCCTGCCAGCATATGCTCCCAACTTATGCTCCTCAGTTCCTGCCTGACAGCATCATATCTACCCTTCCCCCAATTGTAAACCTTGCCCTGTTGCACATACCTATCCCTCTCCATTACCACAGTGAATGCTACAGAATTGTGATCACTTCTTGAGTAACTTCTTGAGTAAACCACGGCTCCCTCGCTCGACAACTTCCGCCCTGCCTGACAGGTACATACTTATCAAGGACACGCATTAGCTGCTCCTTGAATAAGCTCCACATTTCGTTTGTGCCCATCCCCTGCAGTTTCCTTCCCCATCCTACACATCCTAAATCTTGCCTAATCGCGTCATAATTTCCTTTCCCCCAGCTATAATTCTTGCCCTGCGGTATATACCTGTCCCTGCCCATCGCTAAGGTAAACCTAACCGAATTGTCATCACTATCGCCAAAGTGCTCACCTACATCTAAATCGAACACCTGGCCGGGTTCATTACCCAGTACCAAATCCAATGTGGCATCGCCCCTGGTTGGCCTGTCCACATACTGTGTCAGAAAACCCTCCTGCACACACTGGACAAAAACAGACCCATCTAAAGTACTCGAACTATAGTATTTCCAGTCAATATTTGGAAAGTTAAAGTCCCCCATAACCACTACCCTGTTACTCTCGCTCCTGTCGAGAATCATCTTCGCTATCCTTTCCTCTACATCTCTGGAACTATTCGGAGGTCTATAGAAAACTCCCAACAGGGTGACCTCTCCTCTCCTGTTTCTAACCTCGGCCCATACTACCTCAGTAGACGAGTCCTCAAACGTCCTTTCTGCCGCTGTAATACTTTCCTTGATTAACAATGCCACCCCCCCCCTTTTACCCTCTAAGCCCCGACTCATGAAGGCAAGCATGCAGTATCCCTGCTTGACTACCTTGTCCACCTGCGTTTCCACTTTCAGTGACCTGTAGACCTGTATGCCCAGGTTCACTGCCTCTCAATACTTCTGAGGGTTCTGCCATTTACTGTACACTTCCCACCTGCATTAGACCTTCCAAAATGCATTACCTCACATTTTTCCAGATTAAACTCCATCTGTTATTTCCCCACCCAAGTCTCCAACCGATCTATATTTTGCTGTATCTTCTGACAATTCTCAACACGATCCGTAACTCCACTAACCTTTCTGTCGTCCGCAACCTTACTAATCAGACAAGCTACATTTTCCTACAAATCATTTATATATACTGCAAACAGCAAAGGTCCCAGCACTGATCCCTTTGGAACACCACTAGTCACATCCCTCCATTCAAAAAAGCACCATTACACTTCTGCACTCTGTCTTCTATGACTGAGCCAGTTCTGCATCCATCTTGCCAGCTCCCGTCTGACCCTGAGTGACTTCACCTTTTGTACCAGTCTGCCATGAGGGACCTTGTCAAAGGCTTTACTGAAGTCCATATAGATAACATCCACTGCCCTTCCTTCATCAATCATCTTTGTCATTTCCTCAAAAAACTCAATCAAATTAGTGAGACATGACCTCCCCTTCACAAAACCATGCTGTCTCTAGCGAATACGTTAGTTTGTTTCCAAATGAGAGCAAATCCTGTCCCGAAGAAACTCTCTAATAATTTCCCGACCACTGACGTAAGGCTCACCGGCCTATAATTACCTGGATTATCCTTGCTACCCTTCGTAAATAAAGGAACAACATTGGCTATTCTCCAGTCCTCGAGGACCTCACCCAGGCTGGTAATTCTGTGGTGAGCACCTCACCAACTGTCTTCTCAATGCCTGTACACCATCTAGAAGGCTCAAGTCGGATGTGTGATGGAATACTCTCCTTTTGCCTGGAAGGGTGCATCTCCAACAACACTCAGGAAGCTCGATATCATCCAGAGTGGCACCCAATCCGCCACTTTCAACACTCACTTCCTCCACCACCAAGGCACCGTGGCAGCAGAGTGCACCAAATAGAAGAGGCGCCTTCGGCAGCACCTTCCAAACCCGTGAACATGGGAATGCCACCACCTGCAGCTTCCTCTCCAGGCCACACACCATCGTGCATTGTAACTATATCAACGTTCCTTCATTGTCGCTTTGTTATAATCCTGGAAGTCCCTTTCTAACAGCAATGTGGATGTACCTACCTGATGCGGACTGCAGTGGTTCAAGAAGGCCGCTCACCACCATCTTCTCAAGGGCCATTAGTGATGGGCAATACATGCTGGCCTGGCCAACGACGCCACCAGCACATGATCGAATAAAAACATAGTTGTTGAACTTAATATTGAGTCGTGAGGACTGTCGAATGCCTAAAAGGAAGATGAGGTGCTGTCCCTCGAGCTTCCGTTTACATTAAATCATTCTGATTGGACTGGCAAATAGACTAAAAGGAAGCATCGATTTCAGCTGGAATCAGCAATTGATCCAGAACTTGATAAAACATGGATTTATCGGATTGCATTAAACATGAGTAAGAAAGGGAGGCTTTGCATTGAAATAGCGCCTTTGACGACCACCGGACATCTCAAAGCGTTATACTGACAATGCAGCATTTTTGAAGTTCAGTCACTGTTCTCATCTGGGAAACGCAGCGCCCAGTATGCAGACAGCAAACTGCTAGAAACTGCCTAAATACCTGTTTTTCTGATGTTCACTGAGGGACACATATTGACCAGGAGACCAGGAATGGCTTCCAAGCTCTTATTTGAAATAGTGCCACGAATTCGTTTGTAACCACCTAAACAAGCCTTGGGTAGTGTCTCTTCTGAAAGCTGGCACGTCCAACAGTGCAGCTCTCCCTCAGTATTACACTGTCATTTTGTGCTCAAACCCGAGATTGGGACTTGAAGATAGAATATTGTGATTCAAGTTAGTAACTGGTTGCTAATAAATCAGCACTACACTCAATATTGATGACGGCAGTAACAGAATTCAGGAGATCTTTTCCCAACATTTTAGTGAATAGCTGTTTTTGGAACTAGAGAGAGGTATTCAGTGGTATTCCTCAGGGTTCAGTACTATGACCACTGCTGTTTATGATATACATGAATGACTTCGGGGTACAAAGCACAATATCGAAATTTGTAGAAGATGTAAAGTGTGGAGGTCGAGAGAAAAGTGAGGAAGATCTTAATGGAATTCTAAAGGGAATAGCAGAGCAGTGGCGTGGGAGGACACAGGGACACCAATATGTATTTGCAACACGCCATTACTGTAAGAAGACTTGCCAAGGTGTGTGACAGCAGCATTAGAAAACCAAGTAAGACACTGAGCTGTCATGATGTACATTAGGATATATTAAGCTATTTGGCCAAAATCATGTACAAAACGGTACGCTTTAATGGGTGTGGTAAACGAGAAAAGCGCGGGAGAGGGGAGGTGAGATTTGGGCAGGGAATTCCAGAGTTTTGGGCTGAGACAACTTATGGTAAATCCGCCAATGGTGAAGCGATTACAATTAGGGATGCATGAGGAGCCAGTTCTGCATGAGCACACATATCGAAGATGGTTGTGGAGCTGGAGGATATGACAGATATATAGAGAGGCGAGACCATGAGGGGGTTTGAAAACAAGGAAAATAATTTTGAAATCAAGACTTTTGTTAACTGGGAGCCAGCGTTGGTCAGCGAGCACAGTGGTGCCAGGTGAACGGGACATGGTGCAGCTTAAAACATGACCAGCAGCGCTTTGGATGATTTCATGTTTATTGAGGGTAGTATGTGGGAGAGCAGCCAGGAGTGCATTGTAATAGTCCAGTCTGGAGGGTTTCATCAGATCAAATGTGGCAGAGGGAATTTCAAGTACTGTTAAGGAGTTGGAACTGGGCGATCTTATTAAAAGTGTTTGATGAAGCAACACATAAAATTCTTGCTACCAAAATTGGAAATCATGGGATTATAGGATCAATGGCTTCATGGCTCGGATTTTGGCTGAACAACAGATAGCAGAGAGCAGTGGAGAAAGCTTGTTTTTCAGACTGGAGTGAAGTATGCAGTGGGGTTGGGACCGCTGCTGTTTTGATGTATGTTAATGTCATGGGCATTTGTACACAGGTGAATAATATCGAAGTTTTCATGTGGCACGAAAATGGTAAATGTTAATCAACAGTGTGAAGGACAGTAACCTATTTCAGGAAGACAGAGACTGACTGGTGAGATGCGCAGCCACCTGGCAAATGCAATTTAACACTGAAATGTGATGAGATACCTGCTCTTAAGACATGTGAGGAAACGGCATTTAAACTGAACAGTTCAATTTTCATGCGGATGCAGGATTAAAGGGACCTGAGTTATCCGTACCCAGAACTTTGAAAGTTGCAGGACAAGTTGAGAAGTCTTTCAAAAACATAGCCTCCTCGGCTTTACAAATAGAGGCACAGAGTAACAAAAATCATAATATTTCTTTTATCCATCATTTGTTAGTTCCCAGCTCGAGCATTGGGTCCACTTCTGAGCATTACACTTTGGCAAGGATTTCAAGGACTTAGTGGAGAAGTGGAGGTAGTACCAGAGATCAGAACCTACAGTTGCATGGAGAGATTGAAAAAGCTGGGATTGTTGTTTCGCGAGCAGTGAAGGGTAAGGGGAGATTTAATATAGAAGTTCAAGAAGATTTTGATCGGGTAATTAAGGCAAAACGTTTTCTCGTGTCAGAAAGTTCAGTATTAAGAAAACATAGATTTCAGGTAATTACCAAAGAACCAGTGCGGAAATGAGGAAAATTCACTTACATAATGAGCTGTTGGCATCTGGAATTTCCTGCCTGCAAACATGCTGCTAGTAGATCCAAAAATATATATTTCCAAAGGAAATTTAGCAAATACATCAAAATGAAAAGAGAAAACATATCAATGCCATAGTCTGGGGAAAGTGGAGGTGAGGTGAATAATTAGATAATGTTTTTCAAAGAGCCAGAATGGCCACAACAGGCAGAATATCCTACTTTTGTGTTGCATAAATCTAAATGACCAGTTTCTTGTTGCATCGGAGGCACCACGCATAATGCTCCTTGGTTAGGTGTAGGTATAAAAAGCGGCCCTGGAAACTCTGGAAAACATCTCCTTTTGCAACTTTTAAATTTCTCTGCAGCCTCTAATGAAATGATTGGTAATGTTGCAGACCCAGAGCTACTGCAATTACAGTCCTCAATCTTTGACTGGAGTAGGGTCACTAAATCCTATGGCCTCCCTGAATGTCTGCAGTAGCTCACAAAACAACCTCAAGAAAACCATCCACAGCACCTCCACTAACTGTGCAATAGCAGGCATAAGTCAAAAGCCTGCATGTTGGATACCTGGGACTTTTAAATAACACTGGAGGGGGTTTCTCGTGCTACTGAACGCATGTTCAACTGTGGGTGACTAACACGGGAGTACAGTGGACATGAACTAGAGTCCTGAAAAACATGGGGAACTGTGCATGACACGCTGGACGTGTACAACTGTACAAGAGAGATATTTTATGGATCCAGGTTTCCGTAGCATCGGTGCCAGGGAAGGATACAGAAGAAAATAAATTCATTCTAAAAGGCGAATTAGAAAAAGTCTTGAAGGCAACGGATTTGCAGGAATGTGAAAAAATAAACAAGGGAAAGGGACTAATTGTTGCGATGAGGCCATGGAGGGATTTAAACACAAGAAATATAATATTAAAATTAAGGTCTGCCAGACCGGAGCCAATGTAGGTCAGAGAGCACAGGGATGATGTGTGATCGGGACTTGGTGAACCTTAGGATACAGGCAGAAGCAGTTTGGATGAGTTGACGTTTGGAAAGCTATGTAACTTGGATGATGGCCAGGATAGCAATGGGCTAGTCAAGTGCGGAGTTAGCAAAGGCACAGATGAGGGGTTAATGTAGCAGATGGGCTGAGACAGAGGTGGAGCTGGGCATTATTCGAGATGTTGGTAGTTGGCAGCGTTGGTGATGGAGAGCATAAGGGGTCGGAACTCAGCTCCGGGTTGAATAGAACACAGGGGTTTTTGACAGTCTGTTGCATGTTCAGTCATTGGCAAGGGAGGGAGATGCAGTTCGTGGATAGGGAACAGAGTTTGTGAAAAAGATCGGTGAAATCTAAAATTTCAAGTGCACTATTTCAGTGAAACCGCATTTGCACATCTAACGTCTGGAAATAGAGACTTACCAGGGGCAGCAACAGCAGCAAAGATGAGAAAGTAAATTACAACAACTGTATTTCAATGAAAAATAGTTTGCATATCTGATAGCTAGAAAGAGAGACTTACTAGGGGCAGCAACATCAGCAAGGAGCGAGGGGTAAATGAAAAGAACAGTAGTGCAGTTAAACATGACTATGGAATTAATAGCTGGATATAGCATCTTACCAGGTACACCAACAATAGCGAGCAGAGGGTAGTAAATGTATTGAATAATCAGAAGTGCAAAATAGATCCGCCATTTTAATGGTAGCCCATTATAATTCGCAGAAAGATGATCAAAATCCCAGGATAAACTCCGGTCCATTGTTGTAACATTCCCATCTACTGTTCTCATATTCTGGCCCATTGTTGTAATTGTCCAGTTTATTTTTTCAGATATTCACGCATTGTTGTATCATTGCAATCTATTGCTCTCAGATTCCGATCTATCCTCTCCCTCTCTCTGGAGCCGCTGATCGCTTTTAGTACTGGAGGTGAAAGTGTGGGATCACACATTGAAACGAGTCCCTTATTCATAGAAGAGAGAAACCCTCCAGTGATACAATTAGAGTCCATATAGACTGACATTAAGTACGGTCACTGAACAAACAGGTTCAGTTAACTCCTCTCAATCCAATACGTTTCGCGCCACAATTAAGTATAACATTTAGCAGGCCCAAAAGGGATATATGAGGGCTGACTATGGAAGGAATTGTGGGAAAAAGCAGAGGAACGGGCCAGAATCTTCCAATCCTCCCTGTGTATAGGACTGGCGACAGAGGACTGGAGATTTACAAATGTTACACTCTGTTTAACAAAAGGAGAGGTAGTGCAATGTCCTCGGGTTTCATAAGTTAGAAATCATCAGGCATTAGTCTTTAGAACTGCTGGAGCTCTTTGTTTGTATCACTCAGCTTCCATACTGCTTGGGAAAACTGCCTTTAGGGTGATGTAGTGTTACATGTCACATACTCCAGTGTAGCAGTGAATGTGGCTGCCTGGAGCACCCTAACACATAAAAATAAGTTCCTATCTCGTTGGTTTTTAACTCTTTACAAACAGCATAAAACATCAGTCTTTCTTCAAAATAATGACACCTCCAAATGAGTATTCCTGTTGCACTCACTAACTTTTTTTTCGGAACTAAAAAAAATTAACAGTAGACTATCAGAAATAACCCAAACCACTTTTGGAAACTTATTTAAGGCTTCTTTCCTTTGCTAAACATTTTATTCACGGTAGCACCTAGCTGGAAATATTTTGAACGTCCATCTTGTAGATTTGGTATTTGGCACTTTCCGTGGTGAATTCACACGCTGTGCAGGTGATGTTGTGTGAGATGGTCCTGATTTTGTAGTAGCCGTACTTGCTGTTGCTAATGTTGTGCCACTTTCTGGTGACGTTGTTTGTGTTATCCCATTGGTTCGTGATGTTTCCGGTGTTGCTGATAACATTTTTCTGTTTTTTCCAGCTTAGTTCTGGGTCGAATATGGACTCTGTTTCTTCTCATTTCTGCCTCACTGGTGCAGGACCTTGGATTATGAGCTCCAATAACAGCTTTCTCTATCTTCCAGGATTTTATGATTGGATACTGTACGTATACAGTTTATCCTTGCAACAGCTCAGGTAGGGATTAAGCATGCATGATATATCGTTGACATCTTCTGCCTGTGTTTCAGTGAGTTGTTGTTTCACTTCCCCCTGGGTACTTGAAGGATGTATCTTTCATGTCAGAGTTCTCTTATACATTCTTCTATGCAACAGCTCTGCAGGCAGTTTCATGTCAGCCTTGAGAGGTGTGGATCGAAGTCACAATAAGTCAAAGTTTGGGTCTTCCTTCATCTCTCCGATTTTTTCTAAGGTCTCTTTTCACCGCGTGGTCATCTCTTTATTGATACCCGTGTCCCTGTGGCAAGTGAGGTGAAGCTGTTAAGCAAAGTCATTGAATTCTCTGGAGGTGGGTTGGGTGCCATCATCATATTAATTTTCAGGAATACCTTGCTGAAGAAACTAACCTCCTACTGCTGGAATGCTTGGCGTAGCTCTCAACTCTTTTACCTTCTGGACAAAAAGGGAACATTGTATTGTAGTCTGCGACTATGACGTATCATTGTTGATTTTTTCTGAATAATTTGGCTTCCACAGTATGCCATGTCCTGCGTGGTACTTGTGAAGCTGTCATCTCCTCTTTCTCTAGTGTGTGTCTGTAATTCTGGCATACATTGCAGGTAGACAATTTTTTTCCATACCTTTGTATGTGCCTATCCAGATATGGCTCTCAGCTTACACTTCCCATTCCCACTTGGCCTTCATGTTTCTTCTGAAGAAGTTCTTCCTGCTTTGTTTTGGGTTTGATCATTCTGGATCCGGCTAGCAGAATACCGTCTTCTAGTGAGATGTCATCTCTGATAGACCAGTACTGCCGTTTTGTTGGCTCTGTTTGATGTATCTTATGAGGCCTTCCCTGGATCACTTGCTGAGAGGGCAACTGTAACTGCGTTTTTGCTGCTGGTATTACGTTCGCTAGGTGATGAACCTTTATATCCAAATCGTTTATATTGTGTTTCTCCTGTGGCAATAACCGAGATACCGTGCCTGACTGTACCATTTTTCTTCCTGGCTTTAATTTCAGAGTGAAATCCTAACTGCAAAGCCACAAGCCTAACCGCTGCAGCTTTGCTGGTGATTTACCTGGATTGATATTGTTGATCTGCTCCGGTGGACGATGATCACTCTCCACTATGAAGTGTCTTCCATAGAGATATGTGTGGAACTTCTCACACCCATACACAACTGCCAAAATCTCTTTTTCTGTGTTGGCATATCTTGCTTCAGCTGATGCCAGAGCTTTCGATGCAAATGCTATCGGATTTTCTTCTTGTACCAGGGCCACTCCCAGTCCTTTCATTGAAGCAACTACTTGCAGATTGGCAGGTTTCTTTCTGTCGTAGTATAGGAGACCTGTCTCCTAACATACTACCTTTTTTGATTTTGTTAACACTCCTGGCATGTGACTCTGACCACGGGTCCTCTCCATCTTCTTTCATCAGATCCTGCTGGCTTGCGGTGCCTTCTGACATGTGTGACATTTAGGAGTTAATGCATTGGATCAAGCGAAGGAAACTTCACAATTCTCCGTTGTGTCTTGGGGCTTCCATTCCGGAGTTAGTAAAGATTATTTAAGTACTTTTCTTAACTCCATCAGATGTGTACACCATTCAGAAGAATTGGAATCTGGGCACCTTCACAATGCATCTGCCTGCAATTCGCTTGATCCCAGCTTACCTGGTTGTCTCCATGGCTTCATGTAGATGGCTGTCATGATCTTATCATCTGCACCATATATCTGTATATCATCAGCCAGGCCAGCTGTTCCTTTACATACTCAGTATTCCTTATCAACTTGCTGCTGGAACCCATCCTGGCTCACGTCAATTCCAAAACGAAGACGAAGGCATTTGTGCAATCCAAAGGGTGTATAAGTTTATTTTGGGTTTTGGGACCAGAATCTGTCCAATAGGACAGTTGGATGAGCCGTGTACTGGCAAATCAAATCGGAGTTTATTAAATAAGTAAAAGTACGCTTATCAGCAGGCAGTAGACATTCAGCGATCATTCAGTTCTTGCTTCCCGAAGCTGCTGAGCACAACTGATGTCGTCTTCAACATGTTTGTTCTTTATTCTCTCATGATAACTGCGCATCGTTCCTTATTTTCAGCCCTTTTTTATCCGCTACTTCTTTAACCATATTCGTCTGTATTTTGCCATTCCTCGTATGATTGCCTAATTCTAACGTCACTGTTGTCCCATTGCTCCTTTCCCCGGACTGTCTTCATTGACATATACACACCGTACATTTGTTTTCTTTGATTCGATCACGTTGTGTCTATTCTATCATTTACTAGACATTTATCCTCTTGTGGAACCTATCTGTTCCAGATAAATCTTAGCATAGCCTCCCATATGTCGTGCCCTGTGCCGTCAGCATCATGATTTAATACTTGTGGTTTCAATCAGCCAAGTTCTGCAAACTTTCTGATTTCAGCATTATCATCTCGCTCCCCGATGCCTGCCCAAAGGTCGGGCTAGTACTTTAACACTATCAGGCGTGGCTTAATATCCCATCTTGCATTCCACTTAGCATACATAGCCTTTCTTAGAGCACATGATATTGCGGGTAAAATCCAGACAATCAATTGATTATAATCCATTACAATTCATTCGTACAAATCATTCCTTCGCTGACGTAATCATAATCTTCTTTAAAAGAACATATCACGATTTTTAAACACATCAATCTCTGGAACTAACAGGAGTTTATAGTATTATCAACAGCGAAGATTCCTAATCAAGCTTCACGTTCCTGAAGGCATTTCTTTCATCAATCGTTCGGAAAGATTGTTACCCTGCCAGTGAAGGTATAATCTCTTCCTGTGCTGGAATATGGTCGCGAATACTCTTTATTGCTTGATTATGATCTTTGGGATCCACGCCAATTCTGGCTATCCATTTGGCTTCTTTCTCACCATGCTGGAATTTACCCAGTCTGCAGGCTCTCTGACTCTGGTGGTCACCTTTCTTCCTTCCATCTCCTGAACTCCCTTGCAAGTTTATCTTTTAGCTCTATTGGTACTCTATGTGGGGGCTGAATCACTCGCTTACATAGAAACATAGAAACATCGAAAATAGAAGCTGGAGTAGGCCATTTGGCCCTTTAGGCCTGCTCTGCCATTCAAAAAGGATCATGGCAGATCATCTAATTCATTACCTTGTTCCCACTTTCTCCCAATATCCCTTGATCCCTTTGGCAGTTAGAACTGTATCTATCTCCATATTGAATGGCTTGGCCACCTCTCCCTTCTGCAGTAGATAAGGCCACAGGTTCACCACGCTCTGAGTGAAGAAATGTCTCCTCATCTCGGTTCTAAATGGAATATCCCATATCCTGAGACTGTACCCCGTATCCTGTGACTGGCTTTACGGTTGGGTCGATATTGTTGTGATAGTCAAAATCTTCAAAGCATCTAACTGTCTTATCAGAACACTTTGGGGACATTTGTCCCCGATCCTGTTTGCTTTCGATTGGAGGGCGCCTTTCAATGGATGTACGGTCTTCAACCATCAGTGTCGCCTCCTTCCTCATGCTTTATTGAGATCATCTGCAGCTCGCTGCAACTGCTCAACCCGACATAGCAGGACCATCAGTTTCAAGGACGTAGAACATGCACTTAACAACGTTTCATTTGTGTGTCCCTCTGATTTGCGTTGTTCCTCGTAGTCGAATCTCAATTCCCCTGTATGTTGTTAGCACGAAGTTGTTTGCTATCAGAGCATCTTTTCTTGGATAGCCATTGTCATCCAAATTTTCTCGAAGTATATTCTGCTACAGTCTGAGCAGGATAAAGTTACTGTGTGCTCCAGTATTAATCTTCACCTTCAGATTTATCGTTGTGCCCTTATTTCTCACCCTCTTCCTGATCTGCATGGTTGTGTGAATGTTGTTTCTCTGGAAACGGTCGCATCCAGACATTTCATGCAGTTGTATGATTCCTATATATATCGTGTGCTCAAACTCATCGTCATTTTCCACGGTATGGACATTTTTATTTCTTTTCCTGTTCATGCGCCCTGTTGCTCTGTCCCTGGTGACTCCTACACCACGTTCTTTCTTTTTTTCTGCACATCTTTACTTAGTGATTGGTCTTTCTGCATGTTTTGATAAATATGAGGGACATTTTCTTCTGTCTGCGTAATCAAATGGCCATCCATAACGCCTACACACATTTCTCTCTGTCCAATGTGCAGTTTGGTTGCTGTTTCACTGCATCAATCCTGCTGCCTTTCTCTTGAATTAACTGAAGGCAGGTCTTTTCGGAAGTCAATGTCTTCTTCTGTCTGCTCGTGGAGTAATGTGCTCTAGCAGAGCCTACAGCCTGCTACATTTTGAGCTTGTCCATTCCAATTCGAACATTTTGTACTTACTGGGAGACCCCAAATTAGCTGATCTGTCAGTCTTTCATCAGTGTCCTTAAACTTACATTTTCTGGATGCATTTTACAATCTTGTTTAACGCTTACTGCCAAGGTAATTGAATGCAAAAGTTGAGAGGTTATGCTTCAGCGATATAAGGCATTGGTGCGACCACATCTGGAGTACTGTGTACAGTACTGGTCTCCTTATTTAAGGAAGGATGTAAATGCGTTGGAGGCAGTACAGAGAAGGTTTACTAGACTCATACTTGGAATGGGTAGGCTGTTTCACGGGGAAGGATTGGACAGGCTAGGCTCGGATCTGCTCGAATTTAGAAGAGTAAGAGGCGACTTGATTGAAACAGATAAGGTCCTGAGGGTTCTTGACAGGGAGTGTAGATGTGGAATGGATGTTTCCCTTGTGGAAGAATCGAGGACTAGGCGTCACTGTTTACAAATAAGGTGTCGCCCATTTAAGTCAGAGACGAGGAGTTTATTTTTTCTCTCAGAGGGTCGTGAGTCCTTAGAATTCGCTTCCTCAAAAGATAGTGGAAGCAGAGTCTTTGAATAATTTTAAGGCAGACGTAGATGCGTTCTTGATAAGCAAGGGGGTGGAATGTGTTCGGGAGTAGAAAGAAATGTGGATTAATCTGTTCAGCCATGAAATTATTGAATGGCAGAGCAGGCTTGAAGGGCTGATTGGCCTACTCTTGCTCCTAGTTTATAAGTTCATATGAAGGGCGGCACAGTGGAGCAGTGGTGAGCACCGCAGCCTCACAGCTCCAGCGGCCCCGGTTCAATTCTGGGTGCTGCCTGTGTGGAGCTTGCAAGTTCTCCCTGTTTCTGCGTGGGTTTCCTCCGGTTTCCTCCAACATGCCAAAGACTTGCAGGTTGATAGGTAAATTGGCCATTAGCAATTGCCCCTAGTATAGGTAGGTGGTAGGGAAATATAGGGACAGGTGAGGTTGTGGTAGGAATATGGAATTAGTGTAGGATTAGTATAAATGGGTGGTTGATGGTCAGCACAGACTCGGTGGGCCGAAGGGCCTGTTTCAGTATTGTATCACTAAACTAAGTTACTACGTTCTCAATAGGCTCACCTAGCTCCTGTATGAGGCCTTGAAATTCATATCTGCAGATATATTGATTTGATTTTGGCTGGAGATGGGTGCTGAATCTTCCAACTATTCTGTCTGGGTTTCTGGTGTCCTCTTTACTCAGCTCCTAGCTAATAAACAAATGTAATCCTTTATCTTCTGCCCACAGAAGGATATCGCTGAACCACTGCTCTTCATTGCTGCCTTTTAGAAAACTGCTAAATCTCAATATGTACTTTTGTTTAAACTTCCTAAATGCCTCTATGACCCCGCCAGCCATCCATTTCAATATGAGCTACGGCTGAGCATTCAGAGCTGTGCCTGTGGTCATTTTTGCTTTTGCACAAATCACCGTATCTTAAATGTTTCTCTGGCGCCAATGTGGGGCATTTTTGTTTTGTATTTAATGCAGCACTAAATTGATTTAAATATTTGTTGCCACCCTTTTATGTCTTCTGGTTCCCAAAAATGTCAAATAATCATACCTCAGAACTTCTGAACACTCTGTATATTTCATTTGCTTCTATTCATCCTGGAGAAACTGCCATGCGGCCGGTGTAGTGTTACATATCACATGACTCCAGTGTAGCAGTGAATGTGGCTGCCTGGAGCACACTTACCTATAACAATAAGTTCTCAACTAATTAGCTGTTAGAACTTTCCCTAAAATATAACGATATTCAACAGGTGAGACAAATCATGTAACGAAAGGCCAGTCAGTCCAAGGACACTGCCTGAGAAATTTCTAGAGGTCATAACCTAGGAGAAAGGTATGTGTTGTTTGGAAAGACATGGGTTAATAAATGACAAGCAGCACGGATATGATATTGGCAAATCGTGTTTGTTAATCTTCAGCAACAACAATAAATTATGTTTACATAACATCTTTACCATAATAAAATATGCCAAGGCACTTCACAGGCGCATCAAGAATGAATTATTACACTGCTCCACAAAAGGACAGATTGAGTCAGATGACCAAAAACTTGGTCGAAGAGGTAGGTATTAACGAGTGTTCCAAAGGAGGAAAGCGATGTGGAGAGGTGGAGAGGCGGAGAGGTGCAGGGAGGATGTTCCAGAGCTTGGTCCCAGGCAATTGTAAGTGCGGCCACCTGCGGTGGAGCGATGAAAATCAGGGATGCACAAGTCCCCAGAATTGGAGGAGTGCAGAATTAGAGGGTTGCAGAGTTGCAGGAGATTACAGAGTTCGGGAAGGATGAGACCATGGAGAGATTTGAAAACAAGGATAAGAATTTTAAAATCAGATGTTGCCTCAATGTAGCAGGTCGGTGACTGATAGTTGAACAGGAGTTAGTGTGAGTTACAACACAGGCAGTCGAGGTTTGGATGGCCTCAAGTTTACCGAGAGTGGTAAGTGGTGGAGCCGCCAGGAGTCTGTTGGAATAGTCAAGTCTAGAGGTAACGAACGCAAAAACGAAGGTTTCAGCTGCAGATGAGCCGAGATATGGGAGAGATCGGACGACTTTGTGGATGTAGAAATATGTGATTTTAGTGAAGGTACAAATATAAGATCATAAGATCATCTCGGGGTCAAATGTTTAACTGAGGTTTCGAAGATACCAGCTTAATATCAGACTGTTACCAGGGAGAGGGATGGTGTTGGTTGTTAGGTATTGGACTTTGGAGTGCGGATCAAAAGGAACATACAAACATATGAATTCAAAGGAGGAGCAGGCCATTTGGCTCTTCGAGCCTGCTCTGTATTTGATAAGATCATTGCTGACCTGATCGCCACCTGAACTCGACTTACTTGATCACCTGCTTTAACGTTTAACTCCTTTGTTAATGAAGTGTGTATGTAAATCAGCCTTTAAAATATTTAATGACCCTACCTCAGGAGGGTTGGATTCCAAATATTTAATTGGAAGACATTACTAACACTGGATGTCAGATGGACAGTTCTATAATTTAGCAAAATTGGAGTCCAGATAAGTGGTGGTGATGTAGATCTGAGTGTCATCAGTGAATGTAAAATCTGATGCTACCTTTGCCGCCATTTTGACCTTTCATCCACACAGATATTTTAGTAACGTTTTTCATGCTTTACCTTACTTGATGTTCCCAAATACCAACAGTACCTTTGATCTATCGCAACTAATATGAACACGAACCTGCAAAGTGATCCACAGAATAAAGAAGACTGCGATCTGTTTGTTTCTGCTTCGCCACATTCACCTACAAACGGATCCAATGCCAATGAGATGAGCTCATCACGGGAGGCCCTTCCACTCAGTCGTAAAAGCTGCTTTCCATGACCTGTGAGTGGGTTTAAGCTGCACCTCGATCAGTCAATCTCAGCAAAAGTAGAACCCCATCAGGGGGTCGATTACAGAGTGGGATCCTGAGATGTTTTTTGTGGCAGCCTGGCTGCTGCTGCTTGTACCTCTCACAATCTGAGAGGTGGTCTGTACCAATCTCCCTCCTCGAGAGCAGTTGGATTAGAAAGTGAAGATCTTGTGCTATTATTCAGATTACCGGCCGGTAACAATTGGAAATTGTTACTGAGGAAATCCCGGGCGTTGTTTTGTGCTCGTCTCCCTCCTGTTGGTCCAGATGTAAATGCTTGGTGTGGACCGAGTGCTATAAGTGTGGCGCATCTATGTCCAGAACAGGAAGCTGCGTCTTTGAATCACATCTGGATGATAGAGTTTCCACAGTTTCAGCATCCTGGCTTTACATCAGGGTAATGAATTGAGGATGTTCTTTTTCCAGTGTCGCTGCAATGAATATGTTCAAAAACCTATGGTCATATCCGTTTTATTTTTCATTTACTGTCGATTTGAGCCCTCCATTTTCATTTAACACAATTTTATATTGAGCATCGTTCAAGGGTTGTGTGTGTTCTTTTTTTTCCAAATTAATTATGTCACCCAGTTTGAGCAGTAACATTCAGAACCCGCCCAGCGTATGGCTGAAACCTAATCCAGAGCGATATTTTTTGTAGGTTAGATCAACTGGTTCGAACGTTATGCTAATAATATCAAAGGCACGGGTATTTTCCTAACATTTCATGCCGGGACATTGCAAATAAATTCAGACAAAACGTTGATTGGTGGGAACGGGCGCGGGGGATTATTTTGAATAATATCCATTCCACCTTTGCTACTGGGGTGGAGTAAAACCTTTTTTCTTTAAATTAGCTTTTCTTAGGCTTGTTGATAAATGTTTAACTCACAGCCTGTTCTTCTTCATGGTCGCAACCAGTAACAAACAGACAGATTGTGTCTGAATATCCCATGATGTAAGGAATACGTCAGCTTAGGGCAAAAAGGTTCCGATCAAATGTACACCCCAAATAAACAAAAGCAGGTAGATAAATAAAATTTCACTTCAGTCGATATTAATAGTCCCCATCCTTGAACATTCTTATTTCAACACAACCTTTAGTAGCGGAGAAATAACTTCAGTGTAAATCACACTTTTATAATTCGACCAGTGGAAGAGATGCAACAAAACTAAAAACTGCCAGAAACCCGACTGAAGCCAGGGACACTTAGTGTAGCACTCTCCCAGCTGAACTAGTTCTACCTCACATCAAATAAATCGTTACCTCATTCTTTTTAGAGAAAGTAAACCCTGGTCAGCATTATTCCTCTGGTGTGCTCTTCACTTCGGGATCTTAGAGCTCAGTGTGTATAAATATTCTGCTGAAATATTGATAAACATAGAAAGATTATTTACCAGGAGAGACCTCACAGTGTTGACCACACAGTGAAATACCAAGACATGTCTATTGTTACGAAAGTACTTCCACTTGTAGTTTCATTTTGTGGACTTGTCTTTTTAAAACTGTAAAGGATTTCACAGATGCAGGACTTTATGTTTTTTTGTTTGGTTTTTTTTCAAGGAAGATGTCATCAGAAGTTTTTTTGGACTTGGTTTGTAAACAGCCCTTACTGGAGATCACCTGCTAAGATAAATAAACAACATTTACTGGAAAGTATTAACAGAGAAGTGACAAGGCAAGAGCAATGAGGATCAGGAGGATTTTGACCTGCTCTTTGAAGTTTGGTTTTTGGAGAGATTATTTTTGGTTTTGCTTTGGACAGAGATTTGGGGGTGTGGAGAATGTTCTAAAAGGAATTTAAAGAACAACCTTCCACGGACAAACCCCAACTCAGCTACTTCCACCTCTGAGAAAAATGGCTTCCAGCTTTTCAAACTCTTTAAGGAGCCCTGAGAAACAACTGCAGGAAACTGACTGAAATTTTTGCCACATTCCTTCTGAGAGGCCTGCCAATCTGATCTCAACGTCACCTCCAAAGACCTGCTCCAGCAAGATCCCAGTGAAAGTTGTCAATGTGTAATTGGGACGCCAGACATAAAGGGGCAAGCGACATCTTTCCATGTCTTCTTTTTTTTCTTTTAAAGTTAGCAAGTATTAGCTGTACACTGCTTATGCAAAGCAGGTTGATGAGCAGAGCTCATGAAGTTTATACCCTGCTTACTGAGTAGACTTCCACAGATTATGAGGTGGCAAAAAGTCTATTCCAGCTGTGTGTGAGCTGGACCTGAAGATTACTGACAAAAAATTTTGCAACCTCTGGAGACAGCCTGGGCAGATTTATGTAGAATTTCAGCGGGTTAATCAAATTAATTGTGATCGTTGAATGCAGGCATTAAAGGTAGAAACCACGGATGAGGTTCTTAGGGAAGTAATTCTCCTGGAAACATTTTTTTAAAATTCCGTCCATTGGAAAGAATCCATGTAGACAACCAGAAGGTACCAACAGCCCGACAGGCAGTGGAAATTGCTGACGAACAGAGGCTTGTTGACAAGCCCACACCCTTTGCCCATCATCCCCACAAATGCAAGAAGGATATAAATAGGGAAAGTGAAAGGAAAGCAAGTAACTGCGGACAAGAAGGAAGAGTGTGGCAGGCCTCTGGATCTCCTCCTCAGGACAGGAAGGAAGGTGCTGAGGGTGGAAGTGAGGTCCAAAAGCCAAGTATTCTCATCATCACAAGGTGAGACGCCGTTGTGCAGAATGCTTAATATTGTAGGGCAAAGCCATGGGATTTACGAGAGTACACAAAGCCAATGTTGAACAAGCATCCCTGACTGCGAGTATGACAGAACAGTCTGTATCTCTGACTGCAGTCTAAGTACTAAAACTGCTGTGAATGCGGAGTCAGGAACAGGGTACCTGAGAGTTCTCAGTATTTCTTATTCCTCAAATGGGGCAGGTAAACCTATGAATAACTTAAAGGAGCGACACAACATTATTTACTCAGAACAGGCATAACATTTCCACCAGAGAGTGCACTGAATGTCCATGTTTTAGTGAATAAAATTGGTGGGCAGAATATGTCCGTACTTTTATATCAGGTGCAGCTGGAGTGTAAACTAAGCCTAATTTTTTCCGCTCTGCGGAAGTGCCACCACACAGCCCTCGTGATATTCCGCGTTAGGGCTTTCTTAAATGGAGGGAGCTGAGCAACAAATATTCATGACATAGAGGGGGCGGCCGCCGTGTCACTGGCAATGGCATCCAGGCGCCACCGTGCCAGCACCAGCACCATTTTTAAAGGTTTTCAAGCCCTTCAGGATGTATTTACATTGTTGAAAATAGAGACATGTTGTCGAAGCTTTCTGTCTTGAACTCATCAGAACAATATGCAAGAATAACCAATATAGGTGAAAACAATAACATTTATTGCATGAGAAGAGAGTGCTGATTGGCTGGCAAGTGGACTCTAATTCGTCGAGCTTTAGCCATGGTGAATGCACCAGCTAACGGTGACTGGCAGTTAACTGCCAAGCTTTGTTTGAAATTTAAAGCTTGACTCTGATTGGTCATGGCATTGCCCTGAGGAATGAACTAGCGAATGGCTGTCACTTACTTTGTTCATTTGAAACAGGCGCAATGCGTGCATATTCTTTTCCCACCTGCAAAGAACAGGACCCTGTGCATTAATATATGCAGCTTCCAATACACACAAATCCGATCATTTCTTGCTTTATGTACTTTAAACCGATGAACGGGCCTAAGGCTGTCATTTTTTGGCTCTGAAAAGTGCCCTGTCTATCTCAAATCACCTTGGAAAGGGAATGTATCCCAAGAATTTGAATAACAAGCTAGCTGTTTCACCCTGCTACTATGCAGTAGCAACACGTGTCGGCTTCACTACTAACAGGATGCTGCCCTCAAGCCAAAAAGACGTCCTACCTATCACACAAATGAGTAATGTGATATACACTTTTCAATGCCAGCGTGATGCTAGGTACATAGTAAGTACGTCCCAGAAACTGGCGTACCATTGCAAACAACATGTTCCTTCCACTGCTCGCAGTGGGCAAAGTGCAGGTATTATACACCAGCCTGTGCTTGCAAAACGCAGAACACACTGTCCAACATTAGATGTGATTCCACGATTGGACAACATTTGCTACAAAAGCCGCAATGTGCTAAGAGTTACGCTGACAACAAATTTAAGATTGTCAGTCGGACTCACAGCGTGGCACATTTGTGCATACTAGAAGCGCCATATATTAATACGCAGGGCCCTGTTTTTGCCGACAGAAAGAACATGTCCGTACATTGCACCTGTTTAGCTGAACAAAGTAAGTGACAGCCATTCACTAGTTCATTCCTTAGGGCAATGCCTTGACCAATCAGTGTCTATCTGCCTTGTTTAAATTTCAAACAATGCATTTCAGTTAACTGATGCATTCTCCATGGCAACTGCTCCACCAATCAGAGTTAGTTCACTTGCCAACCAGTCAGCATTCCCTTCTCATGCAGTGTAAGTTGTTGTATTCCCCTCCATTGGTTATTCTTGCATATTGCCCTGATGAATGCAAGACAAAAAGTTTAGACAACCTTTCTATTGTCAGTAATTCTCAAGTTCTGTGCTACCAAACGAATATATATTTAATTATTGAAGGTGTCACTGCAATTAAAAAGTAATAGCATTGAATCCCCTATCCCCTGCCCCCGCCCCCAACTGAGAATTCAATACATAAATTGACCTACTCTGAATAAAAACACTTATTGAAATTCTGAACTTGTCCCTCCGACCTTCAGTATCATTGATCCTGAGACCCTTCACGACTTTCCCCACAACCAATAGATATAGCTTACCTCGCTGCCACCACCCCCCCCCCCACCCCCCCCCCCGCCCGGATCATTTTTTTCTTCCACCCACCCCACCAGTATCCTGCTTTGGAACTACAACGGAATTCCGAAGGCATGCAAGTTGAGCCAGTTGGCCCTAAAATTGGCGTGCGACAGCTGGCAGCAGCAGGTAAGTTCATTTGCACGTCAGTGCTTCTAATTTCAATATTTTAATGAAGGCCTCATCACTTCGCCGCGTGGGTATGGGCGCACCGAGGCCTCGCCATCGCCACTAATATGCAGTGTGTCATTCCCGTTGTCGTGGGTCACGGCGGACAGCTCCCAGCAGCATTTTACAGGTTTCCCCGCCACAAGCAACAGTAATGAGGGGCTGGTAAAATTCAGCCCATTGAGAGAGAGATTGAGTCGGAATGAGGCAGAATGGCGGAGAGAGACAGAAAAGATGTGATACTCAGCATCCCACACTGTCTGCTCTACATTATTGGACTCTAACACCTTCCCTCCATCAGCTCGCCCATGGGGAAATGATCCAGTACAGGGGCAGTGGGGTGGAATTGTAGAAAAAAATCAGGACTGGGACAAAGAGAGAGGGATTCCAGCCGTATTCCCTCTCTCTCGCGCTCACTCTCTCTCTCTCACACACACACACACACACACACACACAGACACACACACAGACACACACACACACACACACACACTGTAATCAGCTACCATTCACCTGGGGACAGAAATACAGAGGATGAGACACAGAAACTCACCTCCAGCCACATGGAATTAAAGAATGGTGGCTGATGTTGTACTAACATATCCCAGACTCTGTCACTCAAATAACTCTCTCTTTCTCTCTTTGGCCTCCTTGTCTCGAGAGACAATGGGTAAGCGCCTGGAGGTGATCAGTGGTTTGTGAAGCAGCGCCTGGAGTGGCTATAAAGGCCAATTCTAGAGTGACAGACTCTTCCACAGGTGCTACAGATAAAATTGGTTGTCGGGCCTGTTACACAGTTGGCTCTCTCCTTGCACTTCTGTCTTTTTTCCTGCCAACTGCTAAGTCTCTTCGACTCGCCACGCTCTAGCCCCGCCTTTATGGTTGCCCGCCAGCTCTGGCGATCGCTGGCAACTGACTCCCACGACTTGTGATCAATCTCAAAGGACTTCATGTCGCGTTTGCCGACGTCTTTAAAGCGGAGACATGGACGGCCGGTGGGTCTGGTACCAGTGACCAGCTCGCTGCACAATGTGTCCTTGGGGACCTTGCCATCTTCCATGCGACTCACATGGCCAAGCCATCTCAGGCGCCGCTGGCTTAGTAGGGTGTATATGCTGCGGATGTTGGCCACCTCGAGGACTTCTCTGTTGGAGATACGGTCCTGCCACCTAATGCCAAGGATTCTCCGGAGGCTGCGAAGATGGAATGAATTGAGACGTCGATCTTGGCTGACGTACGTTGTCCAGGCCTCGCTGCCATAGAGCAAGGTACTGAGGACACAGGCTTCATACACTTGGACCTTTGTGTTCTGTGTCAGTGCGCCATTTTCACACACTCTCTTGGCCAGTCTGGACATTGCAGAGGAAGCCTTTCCCATGCGTTTGTTTAATTATGCATCGGGAGACAGGTTACTGGTGATAGTTGAGCCTAGGTAGGTGAATTCTTGAGCCACTTCCAGAGCGTGGTCGCCGATATTGATGGATGGAGCATTTCTGACGTCCTGTCCCATGATGTTCGTTTTCTTGAGGCTAATGGTTAGGCCAAATTCATGCAGGCAGCCGGAAACCTGTCGACGAGTCTCTGCAGACACTCTTCAGTGTGAGATGTTAATGCAGCATCGTCAGCAAAGAGGAGTTCCCTGATGAGGACTTTTCGTACTTTGGTCTTCGCTTTTAGACGGGCAAGGTAGAATCGCCTGCCACCTGATCATGTGTGGAGGAAAATTCCTTCTTCTGATGACTGCAACGCATATGAGAGCAGCAGGGAGAAGAATTTCCAAACAGTGTGTGTGCGAGAACACATCCCTGTTTCACGCCACTCAAGATTGGAAAGGGGTGTGATGAGGCACCGCTATGCTGAATTGTGCCTTTCATATTGTCATGGAATGATGTGATGATACTTAGTAGCTTTGGTGGACATCCAATATTTACTAGTAGTCTGAAGAAACCACGTCTGCTGACGAGGTCAAAGGCTTTGGTGAGATCAATGAAAGCAACGTCGAGGGTCATCTGTTGTTCATGGCATTTCTACTGCTGCTGGCGAAGGGAGAGCAGCATGTCAATGGTGGATCTCTTTGCTCGAAAGCCACACTGTGCCTCAGGATAGATGGGCTCAGCCAGCTTCTGGAGCCTGTTTAAGGCGACACGAGTGAAGACTTTCCCCACTATGCTGAGCAGGGAGATTCCACGGTAGTTGTTGCAGCCACCGCGGTCACCCGTGTTCTTATACAGGGTGATGATATTGGCATCGCGCATGTCCTGTGGTACTGCAGCCTCTTCCCAGCACAGGCAAAGCTGTTCTTGCAGTGCTGAGAGTATAGCAGGCTTGGCACTCTTGATGATTTCATGAGTAATGCCGTCCTTCCGAGGGGCTTTTCTGCTGGCTAGAGAATCAATGACGTCACTGAGTTCCGATTTTGTTGGCTGTACGTCCAGTTCATCCATGACTGGCAGAGACAGGGTTGCATTGAAGGCGGTCTCATTGACAACATTCTCCCTGGAGTACAGTTCTAGGTAGTGCTGCACCCAGCGGTCCATTTGCTTGCGTTGGTCAGTGATTGTGTCCCCTGATTTAGATTTGAGGGGGGCGATCTTCTTGACGGTTGGCCCAAAAGCTCTCTTAATGCCATCATACATTCCTCTGATATTTCCTGTGTCAGAGGCCAGCTGAATACGACAGCATAGGTGTTGCCAGTAGTCATTTGCACAGCGCCTGGCTTTAAGTGCTACGGATGTTAACTCGCTGGGGGCTTTCTTGTAGTTCAGCAGTGCGATGCACTTAGCGGCTATGACAGGTTTCAGCACTTCAAAGTGAGATTGAAACCAGTCTGCATTCCGCTTCACACGATTGTCATAGGTGGTCATTGCTGAGTCATAGATGGCGTCTCTGATGTGGGCACACTTGGTCCCTGCATTCCCTGTGGGATGTTTTGGAGGGCTTTTTCAAGTGAATTTAGAAACTTACATAACAGCTGTGGATGAGAAATGCTGGTCGTGTTGATGCCTGGGTGGCCCTTCTGCTTGGAGTGGTGCAGCTTCTTTGGTTTGAGGCTAACCTTGCTGCATACCAGGGAGTGGTCGGGTTCGCCGTCCGCACTGTGGAAGCTGTGTGTGATTTGAACGCTGTTTAAAGAGACTAGCCTTGTGACGATGAGGTCTAACTGGTGCCAATGACGTGATCTTGGGTGTCTCCGAGAAATCTGGTGACAGGGTTTAGTGTGAAAGAACGAGTTGGTGATGCAGAGGTTATGATAGGTACACAACTCAAGTAGTCTCTGTCCATTCTCATTCATCCTACCAATGCCAAATCGCCCAAGGCAGGAGGGCCATGAGTCACGGTCGACCCCAACCCTGGCATTAAAGTTCCCCAGCAGGAACAGGTGTTCGGTGTTGGGGATGCTGCTGATGATATTATGGAGTTCCTCGGAGAACTGGTCGTTAGCTTCAAGTGGGGAGCAGAGTGTTGGAGCATTTATGCTGAGTAGGTGAACAGTCGGTTGGACCGTATGCATTCCGAGCCATTTGAGGGTGGCTCTATCATGCTGAGCAAAGGGTTTCTGTTGGCGAAGCCCACTCCATGCTGTCTTGGTTCTTCAGGATCCCTACCCTGCCAGAAGAAAGTGTAGTTGTGCTCTCGTAGAGATCTGCTCGCAGGGAGGCATATCTCCTGAAGTGCTGCAATGTCTACATTGAGTCTACTGAGCTCGTTGTTAATGATGGCGGTCTTCTGAGAATCGCTCATTTGTGTAAGCTCTTCCGACAGGCCAGGACACATAATTGCGACGTTCCAGCTTGCAAAATGAAGGGTTGGTACCTTCTTTCCTTTTGTGGTCGTGCTGTTTGGTGCAGTGTTACAATCCACTTGTCCGGCAATGACCCTGAACTCCAAGCACCCATTGAAGCAGGTGGACTGTGGTGGGACAGAAATTTAGTGAGCGGGGGCTGCCCGTTTTGAGGCGGGCGGTAGCTGTCCAGTGAGATGCGATGACCTCTCCCACCGACAAAGGCAACCTGTGGCGCCCAATTTCTGCGCCAATTGAGCTGTACTTATCACCTATAACCGCTGCCTTCCGTGTTGATTTGGTCACCGTGAGGCGACTCGGGAGCGACCTCTCCGTGTCGCATGCCTGGGCGTATGTTTAGAAGTTGTGAGTTGCCCAAGCGTCAAAACCCCCCTCTCGGCCTGCCTGGAGGGGTCCAAAGGAGTGCAGAGCCCGACGTTTGGCACCAGTATGGCTGCAGGAACTGCCGGAAACATGCCAAAGGTGACACATGACCGCCTTTGGGGTTCCGCTCCGGATTTTCTGTTAGAGTTTAGTCCCGCAGAGACAGGGTGAACGGCTGGCAATCCGGGAAAGGAAAGGAATTCTGATGAGGACGCTGCCAGTGGAGGCCAAGCTTGGCCAAATGGACAGGAAGATCACTTGGCCATGTTTGGGGAGCCCGTCTACGGCGGCGATCAGGAGGAAGAGCGGCCACATGGTCCTGGCAGCGGCTCCCGCTCACTCGGCAACTCAGCGCTGTTTCCACACAAACTTTCCCCTCAACTCCGGCTCGGCTCCCGGATCCCGATCCCGATCCCGTTCCCAGTCGTGGTACACTATTGTAAAAGGGACAGTGTTGGGAGCTGATGCAATGTTTTATTACCTGCACCCCCTCCCGCCCTCTCCCAGCTCACCCCCTCGCATCCCCTTTACACCACCCCCCTCGCACCCCTTCCCAGCTCCCCCCTTGCACCATCCTTCCCTCGCACCCCATCCCCTGTCCCCTTGTGCCATAGTCCCTGCAGCCCCCTCCCAGCTCCCCTCGCTCCCCCTTCCCTCCACCACTTCCCACCGCACTCCTCCTCCTCGCACCCCCTCCCCACCGCACCCACTTCCCCCACCTCCTCCCACCAGCATCCACCAATCCCTGTGTAGTGGCACCAACAACCCCACTGCCTTGTGGGCGACTCGGGAGAGACCAAGGCTAAGGGAATCTTATACTACATCAGTAATAATAATTGATTTTCTTTGACAAATTCGGGACAATGGTTGCACCTGTTTCGAGGTAAAACCAACTGTTCCAGGAGAGTGGAGAAATTGTGCAATAGCAGCTGGTGCACGGTGTGTGATGATTCCTGGGAAATGGCCGATGCCAATGTTGTCTGCAGACAGCTGGGTTGTGGCCACGCTCTATTGGCCCCAGGCGGGGCTACGTTTTACCAGGGTGACGGTGTTATCTGGCTGGATGAGGTGAAGTGCACTGGAAGCGAATCTTCTCTGGCCGACTGTCCTTCCTCATCGCGGGCTCAAACTGACTGTGATCACAAGGAAGATGCCAGTGTGATTTGTTCCGGTAAAGGTGGCAGGATTTGAAGATTGGGTTTAGGGTTCCTTGTAATTTAAATTGACTCATTACTTCGGGAAATTACGAACAGTATTTCTCGTTTAAATGGAAAGTGCTGAAATTTTATCCTCCTGAACATTTTGTATATTCCACAGGACTCGATGTGCTTCCAACTGCTTTCCCGTCCATATCTGCAGGTACTTACCATTATTAGTATTCCAGCTAGCATTAGGGTTTGTATTAGTAGAATTGGTATCGTTGTCATTTTCTGAAGATACTATGAGCACGTTCTCACTGACTGGAACATTTTTTTCTCACTGTATATTTCAAATGGTCCGGTTGAAATTCTGCTCATTCCAGTTTCTGACTGTACCTGAACTGTCCTGTACTCATCAGCAACATGGTGGCACTGTCTCTGTAATTTCGAATGGCTCACACCTTATTCTGGTGCAATGTGCACCACACATACTGGGGAATGTTCAGCCCGACTCATTGCTCCAAAGCAGTGGTTATAATTATTAAATACTTCGTGAAAATATTTTATCATGCAAGACGGACTGTCTCTGTGTTAAACCTTTCTGTATTGTTCTCATTGAGCACAGGGATATAAAACTACTTCCATCCGAGTTGCGGTCTGCTTCGGAGTCCTGCTATTCTGTGTTTTGATCTCACTGATTGTGGTTATACAGAAAAAGTCAATCAGAAGAGGTGAGGCTCATATCTTCCCGTGGATCCAACACAAACTTCCCAGATATTGTGTCATATGCATGCAAAACTCTCGTTCATTGCAGCTTTCTATGGACTGTCAAGTGGCCTTGCTAGAAATATATATATATATATTGCTGATTTTCTACATTCAGTCTGCTCTGGAATTAGTAAAATGTGACATTTAAAATAGAGAGTGATTTGAAGTGTCCACATTCACTGTGAGATTTCACCACATAATACATGGAAGTCTGGAAGAATTGTAACAATAGATCGGGAAGTTTAATTGGCATTTTTGGGCTGTGCACTCAGCTATTTATTTGACTGATAATCTTCCTTCATCTGTTGGGTATCAATTCCTGCCCTTCATATTCTGGCTCTTGGCATGCAATCTCGAGCTGTCTCCCCGGATCTGTCCGTTATTTTGACAAGTGATATTTGTACAGAACCTTCTCCATTCACCAGCGCTGATTCTACATTCGAAAACAACGCTTCCACTCATATTTCACCCATCCAATTCACTCCTGATTTATTATAAGAAATGGGCCTCTTCATGAAATACACTTTTAGAACAACAAAGAATAGTACAGCACAGGAACAGGCCATTCGGCCTCCAAGCCGACGCAGATCTTGATAACTGTCTAGATTAAAACCTTCTGCACTTCTGAGGACCATACCCCTCTATTCCCATCCTATTCATGTATTTGGTAAGATGCCTCATAATAACATAGAGTTCTTATAGAAATAGCTCGCTCTCTCTTATTAACAAATATTCTATAGCTCGGACAGCATCGGCCTGATATCTCAGCCAAGGACCAGACCATAACAGGCTCTGAAACAAGACAGTCCTAAAGCGGATAAGATCAAGCTTTGTAACCTCACTAGACTGGCAGTCATTTACAAACGATCACAAGCACGCGATCAGGTCAAAGAGTCATAGAGTAATAGAGTTATACAGCACAGAAACAGGCCTATCAGCCCATCGTATCTGTGCTGGCCATCAAGCATATATCCATTCTAATCCCATTTTCCAGCATTCGGCCCTTAGCCTTGCATGTTGTGCGTGCTGATCTAAATACCTTAAATGTTGTGAGGGTTCCTGACTCCACCACCTCTTCAGGCAATCTGTTCCAGACTCCAGATATCCTCTGGGTGAATATTCTTTCCTCAAATCCTCTCTAAACTTCCTCCCCCTTATGTTACATCCACGCACCCCGGTAACTGACCCCTCTGCTAAGGGGAAAAACGTTCTTCCTATCTATCCTATCAATGCCCTTTGTAATATTGTATACCTCAATCAGGTCCCGCCTCAGCATGTTTTGCTCTAAAGAAAACAACCCTAGCCTATCCAGTCTCTCTACATAGCTGAAATGCTCCAGCCTAGGCAACATCCTGGTGAATCTCCATTGCACCCTCTCCCGTGCAATCACATCCTTCCTATAGTGTGGTGACCATAACTGTACACGGTACTCCAGCTGTGGCCTAAGTAGTGCTTTATACAGCTCCTTCATAACCTCCCTGCTCGTATATACTATGCCTCAGCTAATACATACAAGTATCCCATATGTCCTTCCTAACCATCGTATCTCCCTGTGCTTCTGCTTTCAGTGATCGATGGAAAGGTCCGCCAAGGTCCCTCAGACCCTTTGAACTTCCTAGGGACCTACGATCCATTATATATTCCCTTGCCTTGTACGTCCTCCCAAAATGCATCACCTCACACTTCTCAGGATTAAATTCCATTTGCTGCTATTCACCCATCTTACCAGCCCATCTATTTCGTCCGATAATATAAGGCCTTCCACCTCACTGTTTACAACACCAACAATTCTCGTGTCAATCGGTAAACTTACTGATCATACCTCCTATATTTACATCGAAATCATTAAGGTGCAGTGCAAACAGCAAGGCTCCCCGCATCGATCCCTGTAATACACCACTGGTCACTGGCTTCCTCTCTCAAAAACAACCTTCGACCATCACACTCTGCCTCCTGCCACTAAGCCAATTTTGGATAAACTTTGCCAAATTGCCCTGGATCCCATGGTCTCTTACCTTCAAAAAGGAAATAGTGAGAGCTCAGGGCCAACATGTTTCCCTAAGGTTGAAGGGCAGTACCAACAAATCCGGGGAAACCTGGATGTCAAGGGATATAGAGGATTGGATAAGGAGTACAAAGGAAGCTTATGGCAGATTCAGAGCGCTGCACACTTTGGAGGCCCTCGAGGAGTATGGAAAGTGTAGGGGTACTTCAAAACGAAATGAAGAGAGCTAAGAGGGGACATACAAAAACACTGGGCAGCAAGATAAAGGACAATCCAAAGGCGTTTCTTTTTAAAGTATATTAAGGGCAAGAGGATAAGAGTAGGGCCGATTAGGGACCAAAGTGGCCATCTGTGTGTGGAGCCGGAGGACGGAGTTTAGGTTTTAAATGAATACTTTTCATCTGTGTTCACCATGGAGACAGACAATATCGGTGTCGAGATCAGGAAGGGGGATTGTGATGTACTTGAACAAATTAGCATTGAAAGGTAGGAAGTATTCGCGGGCTTAAAATGGATAAATCCCCAGATGCAGATGATATGTGACCCAGGCTTCTATGTGAGGGAAGGGAGGAGATAGCAGGGGCTTTGACACACATTTTCGAATCCTCTCTGGTACAGGAGATGCATCAGAGGACTGAAGGACAGCGAATTTATTTATTTACTTTGAGATACAGCACTGAAACAGGCCCTTCGGCCCACCGAATCTGTGCCAACCAGCAACCACCCATTTATACTAACCCTACTGTACTCCCATACCTACACTCGGGGCAATTTACAACGGCCAATGTACTTATTACCTGCAAGTCTTTGGCGGTGGGCGGAAACCGGAGCACTCGCCGAAAACCCACGCAGTAACGGGAAAACTTGCAAACTCCGCACAGGCAGTACCCAGAATTGAACCCAGGTCCCTGGAGCTGCGAGGCTGCGGTGCCAGCCACTGAACTACTCTGTCGCTCAAATGACATGAACGTGGTACCATTATGCAAGATGGGTAGCAGGGGTAAACCAGGTAATTACAGGCAGGTGAATCTAACATCAGAGTTAGGGAAACTATTGCGAAAAATCAGAGGAACAGGATTAATCTCCACTTGGAGAGGCAGGCATTAATCGGGGATAGTCAGCATGGCTTTGTCAGGGGGAGATCGTTTCTAACAAACTTGATTGAACTTTTCCTCAGTGAACACATTTGTCCCAAGTCTGCTGCAGGTGAACATGTGAGTATGCCGAAAAATAGACACAAAGACATATACACAAAAACGCACAACAAAACTATTCCGCATTCATAATACTTGGCTTTGTCACTTTACAATCACAATCTCTGCGATTTGGAAGTGTTCACAGATAATTTACTGTTAAACGCTCGTGGGTTGCAACTAAATTTTAATCTCCCCACCATCCATCTGACAGGTTCTGTCACCAGCGTCAAGGGTTCACTGGCTGGTTTGTACCAAGCAATTTATGAAGAGATTGGGAATGTTCCACCTGGCAAGAATTCCTATCAGATCCGGCGTTCAGGTCTGTGTTTTATATTTCATGCCGAATTTTCACAAGACAAATGTCACTTCCACTTAAATACCCCATTTTAATTGTCAGCTTACTGACTGAACTCTGTCAGAAATCCGCTCACTATCCCCAGGTGAAGGAGTCCGATCACAGTGCGAGTGTATCTATATCTAGGGGCGGCACAGTGGCGGAGTGGTAAGCACCGCAGCGTCACAACTGCAGCGACCCGGGTTCAATTCTGGGTACTGCCTGTGCGGTGTTTGCAAGTTCTCCCTGTGACCGTGTAGGTTTTCGCCGGGTGCTCCGGTTTCTCCCACAGCCAAAGACTTGCAGGTTGATAGGTAAATTGGCCATTATAAATTGCCCCTAGTGTGGGGATGTGGTAGGAATATGGGATTAATGTAGGATGAGTATAAATGTGTGGTAGATGATCGGCAAAGACTCAGTGGGCCGAAAGGCCTGTTTCAGTGCTGTATCTCTAAATAAAAATAAAATAAAAATCTGTGTCCAGAGTAAGATTCCCACCAATCGCAAATGCTTAAAGAACGTGATTTCTGTTTGTTTACAACTATCATGTAATGTTATTCCATTTAAACAAGACCATAAATAATCACTGCTCTCAGCAGGAGATAGTCACATTGACTCAGATTTCATTTCTCTCGGTGACTGGATTTCTGGATCAGAAACACGTTTCCATCAGGAACTCCTAACCTCAAATCCGTGGTTTCTACAAAAAACATATTCTAACACTTTGTATTCTGACGTTTAACATGAAATCTACAAATTCTGCTTCATGATACTGGGGCAGCAACACTGCCAAACCTATATAAGTTCTGTCCTGCGATTTAACCATTGAGATCAATTACTAAGGTTACAACAAAACACACAAAAACGATTTCCCTCGCAGATAAGATAAAAGAGTATCCTAAAATATTTTATAAGTATAGTAAGGGTAAATGGTTGACTAGGGAGAGAGTAGGTCCCATTAAGGGTTAGTGTGATAATCTGTGTATGGACCCACGGGAAATGTGCGATGGCTTAAATGAATACTTTTCTTCTGTATTTACCGTGCAGAAGGTCATGGAAGCTAGTGAGTTCAAGGGAGGGAACAGCGATATCTTGGAGCATATCAACATTACAAGGGAGGAGATGTTGGAGGTTTTGAAGCGCATGAAGGTGGATACATCTCCAGGGCCTGACCAGGTGTATCCGAGGATGCTATGGGAAGCAATTGAGCAGATTGCTGGGGCACTGGCAGAGACTTTTGTATCATAGTTAGTCACAGGGGATGTATCGGAAGACTGGAGGACAGCTAATGTTGTGCCTTCATTTAAGAAGGGAAGCAGGGTGAGCCTTACATCAGTGTAGAAAAGTTATTGCAAGGGAATCTGACAGACATGATTTGCATGCATCTGGAAAGGCAAGATCCAATTCGGGATAGTCAGCATGGCTTTGTGCGTGGGAAATCATGTCTCACGAAGTTGATTGAGATTTTGAGGAGGTGACCTAGAGGATTGACAAGGGTAGGGCGGTGGACGTTGTGTACATGGACTTTAGCAAGGCCTTTAACCAGGTTCCGCATGGTAGGTTGGTCCAGAAGGTTCGAACACATGGGATCCAGGGAAAGGTAGCAAATTGGATACAGAATTGGCTTGGTGATAGGAGGCAAAGGGTAGTGGTGGACGGTTGTTTTTCAGATTGGGGGCCGGTGACCAGTGGTGTGCCGCAGGGATCGGTGCTGGGCCCTCTGTTGTTTGTCATATATATTAATGACTTGGATGAGAATGTAGGGGACATGATTAGTAAGTTTGCAGATGACAACAAAATTCGTGGTATAGTGGACAGTGAAGAAGGTTGTCTAAGGTTACAACAGGATATAGATCAATTGGAAAAGTGGGCAAGGGACTGGAAAATGGAATTTAACGCAGACAAGTGCTAAGTAGTGCATTTTGGGAAGGTAAACCAGGACAGGGCATATACAATGAATGGCAGGGCCCTGGCGAGTCTGCTGACCTTGGAATGCAAGTACATAGTTCCCTGAAAGTGGCAACACTGGTAGACAGGGTGGTGAAGAAGGCGTATGGCATGCTTGTTGTCATTGGCCGAGGCATTGAGTACAAGAGTTGGGACGTCATGTAACAGTTCTACGCATCATTGTTTCGGCCGCACTAGGAGCACTGTGTGCAGTTCTGGTCGCTGCACGACAGGAAAGATGTGATTAAGCTAGGGAGGGTGCAGAAAAGATTCACAAAGATGTTGCCTGGTTTGGAGGGCTTGAGTTATAAAGAGAGATTTGATAGGCCAAATCAGTTTTCCCTCGGGCGAATGATGCTCAGAGGGGACATGATAGAGGTATATAAAATTGTGAGAGGCATAGATAGGGTAGTTAGCCAGTGTCTGTTTCCCATGATAAGGGTGACTAAAACTAGAGGGTATAGATTTAAGGTGAGAGGGAGGAGGTTTAAAGGGGATCAAAGGGGCAGATTTTTCATACAAAGAATAGTGTTGATCTGGATTGAGCTGCCAAAGGAGGTGGTGGACACAGGAACAGAAGCAACATTTAAGAGGCATCTGGACAGGTACTTGAATGAGCAGGGCATAGAGGGATATGGAATTAATGCAGATAGGTGGGATTAGTAGAGATAGGCATTATGGTCAGCATGGATGCGGTGGGCCGAAGGGCCTGTTTGTATGCTGTACGACTCTATCACTCTAAGAACAAAGCCACCTTGCACTCTTTTCTGCCCCATTATCCGGGATGGGGTTCGGTTTTGGAGACAGCACCGGCCGTTTGAGACTCTGGAGAGGAAAGAGACGGGGACAGGGTGGACGAATTCTGCATTAAGAAACTGTGCGAATTGACTATGTTTTACACTATTGTCTCGGCTCTGATGTTTGAAATCTGACCCACCAGCTGTACTGTGTATTGTTTTAACTGCTCACTGGATGAACCAGCATTTATGGTCCATCCCTAGTTGCTCTTGAACCACTGCAATCCCTGTGATGAATGTTCCACAATCGTGTCAGATACAAAGTCCCAGGACATTGTCAACAGTTGATGATGGTATTATGTTATTTACTCGAATGTCCCAATCAATCTCTCCAATAACCATCCCTGTTTGTGTTTAACAATTACCGATTCCATTGAGTCCCTCAATCAGATTGAATATTACACCGGTCATAGTTTGAATGAAATGGATCCTGGATCAGAAAATCCTGAAGGGAACTCCTCCAGTATTCAGGGTGAGTACATTTTTACTTGTTACTATCAGGTTTTTAAATCCATCACGCTGTCTGCTATCTAAAATCAGCAGCTAAATATTTCAGAACTTCCTCGCCCTAAAATGATGCTGCTGAAGACATAGAGATTTTCTGAGTGATTTTAGTTTAAAAAAATGGAGAAATAATTTGGATTTCTGCAAAATCATCCCGATTGCGCCATGTAGTATAATGGAAATAAACTTTCAGTTCATGATGTTTTCTGACACTGTTGTCTGGGCGGTGAAATGTGAAATTTGTGTACATGTTGGATGGGTGATTCAATGGGATACATGTGACTTGAACTCGGAGGGCTGAAGTTTGTCACACAGTGACCACAGTCGGGGAGGGAAAATGCCGCGGATAGCGGTGCAAAGGAAGCTCGACGTCATTACACTATTAGGTGATATTTCCGGAATCGGACGAGCTGGCGGGTGGAGGCTCCACTTTAAGGCGCTGGTCAGGTAACTGAGCCTATAAAACAGGAAATGCATGGCAATTTTCTAAACCATTCACAATTTAGTGAAAGGCGGGCGAGAACAACAGTTTTCAGAGACTCGCCACCTGTAAAGAGGGGGAAGGTCAGTGGAAGGTCAGTTGTGGCTGTGAAAAGCATTACGTCACAGGAGGGAGGGTGAGAATTACGGCATTGGCAATCTGGAGGCTGACCTATCTTGCCGATCACAACAGAGGTATTCAGGGTGAGCATCTTCTCCGACGTGTAACATATGTATACAAAGTAGAAAGATTGGAGACATTGAGAAATAAGTGCAGCTATTTACAATAGGTCTCAGCCACTCCGGCTTTGAGGGCTCACATTGTGGAGGAGCATCAGAGATGGAGAGAGCTACAGTCCCCGGGAGTTGGGCTGCATCACCCAGATAGTGACAAGACTCATGAGGCTGGAACACAGAGTGGATCAACAGGGCACACAGTAGCACGCAAGCAGCATCTTGAGTGCAGGATATGCTACCCACCAGAGAGGGTTTACCATCAGAGGCTCTTCTTCCTGCAAATGTCAGAGCAGCAGTCTCACTGAAGACTGTGCCTCTCCAAGGAGGCAGTCACTGAGCAGTGCACTATGATGGTGGAGGATCTGAACCAATGAGTGGGGGTACCCCTTCTCCAATTTCATTTTCATATTTTGTGACATTTAAGGTCGTGAGCTTAATGTTAGGCTCTGCACTCACCTTGCCATGCTACATACTAGATCATCTTCCTGCACCGAAGCTTCTTACCTGGACCACCACACACGGCTGCACACCTGCTCCTCAGTCTCCTGCCATGCCCTCGCTGCCTGCCTAGCCGGCCTCCTTCACCCATCCCGATGGGGAAAGCGCTTCCCTACTTGACTTTGCTACCTGGAGGAGCACTTCCAGGGAGGCATGAGAAAACCTGGACGCCACCCTTGCTCTGGCTGCTGCCATCTGCCAAACACACAAGTTGTCAGTTCACCCACCCAATCTCCTACAGTGCTCCTGCCTTTCAATCGATTGCTGGGTGCTTAAAAATATAGCAGGGGCCTAAGAAGACTCAGCTACTGCGACACGATATGGTCCTAAAATTTACCAGCGTCTAATCGCACTACTGCTGAAGATCAGTCTACCCTGGGCGGCTCAGGTAGATTGACGTCTGATGATATCATTCTAAGCATTCAGTGATACAATTTAATTTAATTTCAGTGAAAATCATTATTTCCTCCCAGGTCTGGTTCCGGGTGATAATGATGATGTTCAGACTGGAGCCATTGAAACTCAGGATGGTCACTTGTTGCTGGACAGTGTTCCTGATGATCTCTTCACACTGACAAGTGCCGGCGGTGATCTCTCCACTCTTGGTGAGTTAAACTCCCACAGTCACCAGCTCTCTGTCACTACTTTGAATTTGATTCCAATCGGCGATGTCACAGACCCTGGTTGATTCAAATTCATGCTGTGATTAAAGGAAATTAGTCTAATCAATGCTTGACTTATTTTAGCAAAGACATCCTGATGTTATTCCGTGTGTGATATCTCTCTTATTAACACTCCCACGGGAAATCCTTCAGGTGCTCAATCTGAGCTCTCTGATTCAGGCTCAGCAGATCCACTTCATCTGCTTTCACCCAGCGGGAAACTAACAACACAGTGAATGGAGCTGGAAAACATTCAAATTCCAGTACCCATCACCTGATTGACACTTATTTCGATGACCCGCACTGAAATTCGCTTTCAGTCCAATCATTTATCCATAATCTTTCTCTCCACAGTCTACAGCTCTCAGACCCGCAACGAACCCACTTTCAGTCCAATCATTAATCCATAATCTTTCTCTCCACAGTATGCAGCTCTCAGTCCCGCACTGATCCCGGTTTACCGGTTCCCTCCATTCCTGAAGACAATGAGGATGTTCACTGTGAAACGTTCACAATAGTAGACATTCCACCAACGATGGGCCGTGACTGTGTGCTTCAACATATTACATCTACATAAACCCGGTAAGACTAATGCTGTATTATTTGTTTCATTTATTTGTGCTGACAGTGTGCAGTCCCGGATGGTTTTTTAATTTATTTTATTTAGAGTTACAGCACTGAAACAGGCCCTTCGGCCCACCGAGTCTGTGCCGACCATCAACCACCCATTTATACTAATCCTGCACTAATTCCGTATTCCTACCGCATCCCCACCTGTTCTTTTATTTCCCTACCACCTACCTATACCAGGGGCAATTTATAATGGCCAATTTACCTATCAACCTGCAAGTCTTTGGCATGTGGGAGGAAACCGGAGCACCCGGAGGAAACCCACGCAGACACAGGTAGAACTTGCAAACTCCACACAAGCAGTACCCAGAATTGAACCCGCTGGAGCTGTGAGGCTGCGGTGCTAACCACTGCGCCACTGTGCTGCCCTGACATTAATATGATAATGAGTGGTGTTTTCAACAGTCAGTGATTCTAAAGTATCAGAGAGACATTCTGTGTACTTAATATTGAAACAGGAGGCTTATTGAAACAGGAATATTCTGAGTCGGGAACATATGCTGTATTTGAGGTGTTTGTTTGATGTTTTGCATTGCTCTAACCCTCTCAAGTCGTTTTTGTTGTCCTTTCAGCTAACAGTCAGCCTCAACTCCTGCAAATGATGTCTGGAGGTGGATCACAGACTGGTGGAAAATATTCTGTGTTAAATCTGAGAGAATGGCATGAACTTTTACAACAGTGTAAACATGCTGAATGTGCTTTACTTCACGATATTAGTACCGCTTTATGTTAATCAATCACCAGATTACTTGGTGTTGAAATAACTAGATTTGGCTTTTCTCCACGTTTTGTCTGAAAGTGTGTGTATTCTGTTTAATTAAAATACCAAACAGAATTGGTTTCGGATAATTTCTCTGTCTGTACAAATACTGAGATATATCACTCCGCATGTAATTACTGACACTGTCACAGAGATTAAAACCATTGCTTATTAATATTGATTTTGTACGAAGATCGTTCTGTAACCGCTTCACATTTTCATATCCTATTAAAGAATGTTTAAAATACGTCAGGCGGCAAATATATGGTCTGTTTCTTTTACCTGCATTTATTGTAACAGCTTCCTCCACCGCTATATACTCGATGTGGACAAATTACTCCTGTTTATAAAGTAAGTGTTGATGTCCAGTGAAAACAATGCAAAAATAATAAAACATGTATTCAATGGGCGCCTTTGTCAATATTACTTCCAATATTATGGTTCAAGTATTAAATATACACCGATTCCTAGATACAATCCAACGTTGTTTTACTGTGCTGCACTATCCGGAGTGTGGCGGGAGAGCGGGGGAATCTGATCAGAAATTAATGTGTTTTTGCACTTCTGTTCTGAATATCTCAGTTAGTCATCAGTGGAGTGCAATTGTTAATCAGTCGGAAGAACGACGACACCGTGAATTACTCTCCAGCAGATTGTGATTTTTGTGATTGGTTGGCTTACTGAAGCACCCGTATCCACCAGCAGAGGGCGACCATTACTAGATTTGAAAACAGATTCTGCTGGAAACACTACTGGAAAAACAGGTCAGGTGTCATCTGTGGAGAGAGACACAGAACGAACTTTGCATGTTAATACGATTTCTTCAGAAACATATAATATTAGAGACGAACTACATTTAGCAAATACAGAACCGGGAAAAGGGGGCATGAAGAGAGTTAAATAATTAAGGTTTGTGTTCAGATGGAAGCAGGTGTGATTAAATGAATCCCGCCCGCTTTACGCTCTCTGATCTATGTCCCTTTGCTCTGCAACACTTCATTCTCTCAACCCTGAAATTATCATTAAACTTGCTCACAATTGTTTTCTGAAAAGAACTCTGGGAGCCTAAGCTCTAACCCTCTGACATACCTTCCCACTTTCCCCTGGACTATGACCACACCAGCGAACATCAAGTCATCCTTTCCCATACTATCACTGCATATGGAGAGTAGACCTGCGTGAGAAGGGCAGCGGCGGCATGAGATAAAAATCGTTAACAGAGAGCCCCTTCTACCTCTCTCGACCTGGAAGAGCTGAGGTGTGACAGCTCAGGAAAACAGGTAGGTGATTGGTAGGTATCTCATCCGGGCCTTTTTTGATTAGCCAAGTGGTTTAAATCACGAGACGTTATTACAGATGATGAGTGCAGTTAAGAAATTCACTTTTAAAGTATTTAGCATCCAAATTAATTAATTAAGTCCAATAGAGACGGCTGGGCAGTCGATGTGTTGCAGCTGTAGTATGTGGGAGCTGAGGGACGCTGGTGCGACCCACAGTGACCACATCTGCAGCAAGTGTTGGCTGCTCGAGGACCTTTGGCTCAGTGTTGATGAGCTGGAGTCCGAGTGGCGGACGGTGCAACAGATCAGGGAGCGGGGAGAGTTATCTGGACACTGTATTTCAGGAAATGGTCGCACCCCTTATATTAATTACATCAAAGTTTGAACATGGTTAGGGAAAGCAGGTGTGACTGCGAGTGAGGCAGGTATGGGGATCTGGAATTTAGCTTTGGAGGAGCCTCAGACAATCCCCTTGTCCAATAGGTACGAGGTTCTTGCTCCCAGTGTGGACGAGGGCACAGACTGCTTGGAGGATGAGCGAACTGACCACTGCACCGTGGTTGAGTGTGTCATTCAAGTGCGGGGAGAAATGTAGTCGTAAAAGAGGATAGCATAGTTAAGGGAATAGATACTGTTCTCTGCAGCAAAGACAGGAAGTCCCGAAGGCTGTGTTGCCTACCTGATGCCAAGTTAAGGAGATCTCTTCTGGGCTAGAGAGAAACATGAAGTGGGAGGGGAATGATCCAATTGTTTTCGCCCACGTAGGTACCAATGACATAGATAGGAATCAGAAAGAGGTTCTGCTGAGGGACCATGAGCAGTTCGGGGCTAAATTAAAAAGCAGAACCACAAAGGTAATAATCTCCACATTACGACCTGAGCCACGTGCAAATTGGCGTAGGGTAAATAAGATTAGAGAGGTAAATGCGTGGCTCAAAGATTGGTGTGGGAGAAATGGGTTCCGATTCATGGGGCACTGACACCAGTACTGGGGAAGAAGAGAGCTGTTCCTTTGTAACGGGCTTCATTTGAACCAAGCTGGGACCAGTGTCATGCTGCAACGTATAACTAGGGTTGTAGATAGACTTTAAACGAATTGAAGGGAAGTTAAAAAAATCAAAAGGAAACGAGAGATCAGAGGTGCAGGGTAGTGAAGAGGCGAAAAGTAATCAAAGTGTGACAGGAAGGGGCAGAAAATATAAGCCGAAGATTGCAGCAGAAATTAGAAGCCAAATGAGTAATAATGGTAAAAAGTCTAAGCTTAAGGCTCTTTATCTGAATGGGCACACATTTATAACAAGATAGATGGTTTGATGGCACAAATAGAAATAAATGAATATAATTTTATAACAACTACAGAGACAATTTTGCAGAATGACAAAGACTGGAAATTCAAAATTCAAGGTTTTCTGACATTCCGGATAAAAAAGGCAAAGCGGGAAAGGAGTTGAGGTAACTTTGTAAATAATGAAAGGTATCAGTGCAATATGTTGGGCTTGTTGACGCTTATTCAGACTGAACAAGCTCGGCATGGTGATCAGAATCCTGGGCTGATTGAACCACATTCAGATTGTACCAGCACGGCATGGCGATCAGTATCTGGGGCTGGCTGTCCCATATTCACACTGTACCAGCCGGGTAAAGTGATCAGTATCCTGGACTGGTTGACCCATATTCACACTGTACCAGCTCGGCATGGTGATCAGTATCCTGGGCTGGTTGACCCATATTCACACTGTACCAGCTCGGCATGGTGATCAGTATCCTGGGCTTGTTGACCCATATTCACACTGTACCAGCTCAGCATGGTGATCAGTATCCTATACTGGTTGACCCATATTCACACTGTACCAGCTCGGCATGGTGATTTGTATCTGGGGCTGGTTGAGCCATATTCACACTGAACCAGCTTGGCATGGTGATCAGAATCCTGGGCTGCTTGACCCATATTCACACTGTACCAGCTTCGCATGATGATCAGTATCTTGGGCTGTTTGACCCATATTCACACATTGACAGTTCAGCATAGTGATCAGTCTCTTGGGCTGGTTGACCCATGTTCACACACTGCCAGATCGGCATGGTGATCAGTATCTTGGGCTGGTTGACCTACATTTACATTGTACCAGCTCGGCATGGTGATCAGTATCCTGGGCTGGTTGACCCATATTCACACTGTCCCAGCTCAGCCTGGCGATCTGTAAACTGGGTTGGTTGACCATTATATGGGGGGAAAGCGGGAACAGGTTACTGAGTTGTATGATTAGCCATGATCATAATGAATGGTGAAGCATGCTCGAACGGCCGAATGGCCTTCTCCGCTCCTATTTTCGATGTTTCTATGTTCTATGCAGGGGTCTAACACTGCATTCTTAAAGGCAGGAGGATAGGACGATGCACAGGGATCTTCCTTTGCATTCTGAATGGGATGCGGCCTGGGATTACTGGGGGGAAAGTTGTGCTGGCATGAAGCGAATTAACATGTGCCAGCCCTCCGTTAACAGTGTGCTCTCTGTGTTTGTGAGGGGCCAATGGCACACTAGGCACCCTGTGTGAGTGGAGGGTGCCAGAAAGGGCAGGAGAATTAAGGTTATGTGGATGGTGGGGGCAATCGATTCAGCTGGTAGGATCTTGATGTTGTCATGCTGTGCCACTCTAAGTGTTGGCCAAGTTGGGAAATGCCATGGCACCCCACATAGTTGATCCAGGAAAGCATCTGATGTGCCTACCAACGCCAATCCTTGCCCTATTAGCAGCCTTCGAATCTATGAAGGGTGCAACTTTATTTATCACATGGCAACAGATTTGGCTCGTCCGCCATTGTGTGATCCACTGCACGTGAGGATCCGTATGTGCTGGAAGCAATACCAACAGGCAGGTGCGATCCGTGTAGAGGCCCCTGGTCGTGAGCAGCAGCCATCAAGGGGACCTGGCCATTACGTTTGCCGTGCATCTACCAGGTCCCACATGATATACCAACAGATGTCAGACCACCAGTGTCAGAGGAGATTGTGCATATAGAGATGGTGGTGGCATGTCTCTGTGCCCTGCTCAAGGATGACCTGCAGCCCATGGGCTCCTGTGGACATCCCATGCCTTTGTTTCTCATCGTTACAGCGGTTCGCGAGCCTAATCCCTTTGAAGCCTCTTCGGGGCCCACCAGAGACCTTTGTTGGGTCATGCAGTTAGAAGTGCACCGCTGCATCAGGGAGGTCACCAATGCCCGCACCGGATGGCCAGCGAGGATGTTCACTTCAGGCCGGAGACTCACAGTCAGACCCAGAGGGCTATTGGTTCTGGCATCATTGCCGGAGAACCATACGTTGTAATGTTCATAGACTGCACACAAGTGGTCATCAGGTCTACTGCCACGCTACCACCTGCAGACGCAATATTAAAGGAGCCCACTTAATCCAGGTGAAGCTGGTATGTGAGCACCACAGTTGCTTGCAGTGAATGTGTGACCACCTCTCAGGAAACTGTCATGACACCTGGGTCTTGCACCCGTCCCGGCCACCACCACTGTTCACTAAACTGGCCCAGAGGGAGGGGTGGCTTCTTGGAGATAAGGGCTATCCATTGCAGACATGGCTCCCAACACCAGTGAGAGACTCCACCACTGCTGCAGAGGAGAAGTACAACGCCAGCCACTGAGGTACAAGAGCCACCATTGAGCAGCTGATCGGCATGCTGAAAGAACGCCTTCAATGGCTGTATGGATAGGGTAATGCCCTGTACTACAGGCCGAAAAGGCCAACTCTTTTCTTTGCTGGTCTGCACAAGTATGCACCCAATAGGGGCCAGGCCTGGTATGATGAGGAGAGACGTCAACAGATTCCTCCTCGGAATATGAGGACGCTGAGGACCGACAACATGAAAGATACATTGGAGGGCAGATGACACCCAGGCTCTGCACACAGGGCTAGCAGTGAGCGAGGGACGTACAGAGGTGTCATATCAGACAAAGGCTGTCTGCTCCATAGGAACCACCATGAGCTCTGCAAGCCACACTGATGCAATGTCCATGTCACTGAGTCCCTGGAGACGCTCATGAGTAGTCATGGCATGGTAATGATGTTATTGCATACGTTGGCACTCCTGAAGTGCCAAAGGTGCAAAGGGATGTGACGTTGCCGCTACATGCTGGCACATATCACTCCCACAGAGAAAACGAATGTGCAAAATTAAGATTATTCACCCAAGTGCAGCATGCCTACAAGAGGGAATGTTACACTTAAGTGGGTGAAGAGAATCACGACTTCACAGGACATTGGGACGCAGCAGGGTAAGTATATGACAGCAACGCGGAATGTGTTAGGGTAACTGAGCAGGTCAGGCAGCATCTGCAGAGAGAGAAGCAGAGTTAACTTTCAGGTCTGTGAACTTGGACAAGTTAATTCTGCTTCTGTCTCCACAGATGCTGCCTGACCTGCTGGATTTATGAAGTACTTTCTGCTTTGCTGCCAGATTGACAGCAGCCCCACTCCGCAACAGTCATGTAAGTATTTCTCGGACGGCTGTCAGGAAACAGGTGCTACAGCGCTCTATATTAGTTATCAAGCGTAATTTAACAATTAACCAGAACAATAAACCCTGTGTATTCGGGATAACATCTAAGTTAGCAATTAACTGAAACGTTTTACACTCTACTTTAGTTATCAAGTCTAATTTTACAATTACCAAGAATTTTATACCCTGTGCATTCGGGATGAGATCTTATTTCACAATTAACTGGAACAATTCATGTTATGTATTAGATATCATGCCTAATTTAACAACGAACCGGAATATTATGCCTTGTGTATTATTGGTGACATCTAATTTAACAACCAACTGGAGCGTTTTACACTCCGTATTAGATACCATGTCTAAAAAAGCAATTAACCAGAATATTATACCCTGTGCATTAGAGATGACATTTAACTTGATAATTTATTAGAATTTGAAGCACGCTATACTAGTTATCATGTATAATTTAACAATTAACTAGAATATTATAACTTGTGTGTTAAGGATGACATCTAATTTAACAATTAACTGGAACATTTTACAAACTATATTAGTTAGTTTGTCTAATTTAACAATTAGCAAGAATATTATACCCTGTGTTTTCGTGATGACATCTGATTTAACAAGTGGAACGATTTACGCTCTTTATTAGTTATACTGTCTAATTTAACCATTAACCAGAAGATCATTCCTTTTGTATTTGGGATGGCATCTAATTTGACAATATATTGGAATTTTATACACTCTTATTAATTACCATGACCCATTTAACAATTAACCAGAATATCATTCCTTTTGTATTAGGGATGGCTTCTGACTTGACAATATATTGGAATTTTATACACTCTTATTAATTACCATGACCCATTTAACAATTACCCAGAATATTATACCCTGTGTATTCAGGATGACAGCTAATTTAACAATTCACTGAAACATTTTACACTCTACATTTATCATCATGCCCAATTTAACAATTAACCAGAATATTACACCCTGTGTATTCGCGATGACAACTAATGTAACAAATGCCTGGACGTTCTATACTCCGTATTCATCATCATGCCCCATTTCGCAATTAACCAGAATTTTATACCCTTTGTATTCGGGATGACATCTAATTCAACACCTAATGGGAACATTTTGCACTCTGTATTAGATATGATGTCTAATTTAACAATTAACCAAAATATTATCCACTACTTAATATGAATGACATCTGATTTAACAATGCCCGGAACGTTTTTGTCTCTATATTATTTTGTATGTCCATTCAAACAATTAACCTTAATATTATCCCCTGTGTGTTATGGATGGCATCTAATATAACAAATGCCTGGAACGTTTTACGCTCTATATTAGTTATCATGTCCATTTTAACAATGAACCTTAATATTATCCCCTGTGTGTTATGGATGACATCTAATATAATAAATGCCTGGAAAGTTTTACGCTCTATATTAATTATTATGTCCATTTTAATAATTAACCAGAATATTATCCCCTGTGTATTATGGATGACATTTAATTTAGCTATTAATTGGAACATTTGCTCTCTCTATCGGTTATTTTGATTTGATTTAGAGATACAGCATTGAAACAGACCATTCGGCCCACCGAGTCTGTGCAGACCATTAACCACCCATTTATACTAATCATACACTAATCCCATATTCCTACCACATCCTCACCTGTCCCTATATTCCCCTACCACCTACCTATACTTGAGGCAATTTATAATGGCCACTTTACCTATCAACCTGCAAGACTTTTGGCTGTGGGAGGAAACTGGAGCACCCGGAGGAAACCCACGCAGACACAGGGAGAACTTACAAACTCCACACAGGCAGTACCCAAAATTGAACCCGGGTCGCTAGAGCTGTGAGGCTGCAGTGCTAACCACTGCGCCACTGTGTGGAGTTTGCAAGTTCCCCCTGTGTCTGTGTGGGTTTTCTCCGGGTGCTCCGGTTTCCTCCCACAAGCCAAAAGACTTGAAGGATGGTAGGTAAATTGGCCATTATAAATTGCCCCTAGTATAGGTAGGTGGTAGGGAAATATAGGGACAGGTGGAGATGTGGTAGGAATATGGGATTAGTGTAGGATTAGTATAAATGGGTGGTTGATGGTCGGCATCTCGAAACTAAACTAAACTAATGTAACAATTAACCAGATTATCCCCTGTGTATTAGAGATGATATCTAATTTAAAAATTAACTGGGAAGTTTTACACTCTGTATTAGTTAGCTTGTCGAAGTTAACAATTAATCAGAATATTTTACACTGTGTATTAGACATGACATCAAATTTAACAATTAACTGGAACATTTTACACACTCTATTAGTTGTAATGTCTAATTTAACAATGAACAAGAATATCATCACCTGTGTCTTAGGGATGACATTAAATTTGACAATATATTAGAATTTTAAGCACTCTACACTAGTTATCCTGTGTAATTTAACAATTAACCAGAATATTACAACTTGTGAATTCGGGATGATATCAAATTTGACAATTACTGGAACATTTTACACTTTATATTTGTTATGATGCCTAATTTAACAGTTAACAGGAATATTCTACCCTATGTATTAGGGATGGTGTCCTATCTAACAATTAACAGGAACAATTCATGTCCTATATTAGTTAACATTCCTCCTTTTACAACTAACTAGGATATTCACCCTCTGTATTAGGGATGACATCTAATTTAACAATTAGCTGCGACGTTGTACTCTATAAATTAGATATCATGCATAATTTAACACTTAATCAGAATATTATAGCCTGTGTATTAGTGATGGCATTTAATCTAACAATTAACTGGAACAATTTATGCTCTATATTAGTTGTATTTCCCATTTGAGAATTAACCAGACTATAAGCTGTGTAATGGTGAGTTCATGTTGTTTAACAATTTGCTGGCATGTTTTATACTCTATATTAATCATGTCTCTGTTGGAAGCTGCAGACGGAAGATCTCCAGAGGAGATGAGGTCAGTGACAGTCCCGGGGGAATCGGAAGAAGTGTCTGAGTGTTGGCACTGAGCGTCTGCAAGGTAGAGGTCGGTGCACCGGACAATAACAGCACCACCCTTATCTGCAGGCTTGATGACAATGTCGGTGTTAGAACTGAGACTGGCATGTTCAGAGCAGGGATAGTTTAGAGTGAGTGTGGGTGGCAGAGAAATTATGATGACACGCTGACAGTTTTCAATGAAAAGATAAAGAGCTTTTAAGAGGCCAGAGGGAAGGGTCCAGGTAGAGGGTGCATGCTGGAGGCGGGTGAATGGGTCTTCTGGCCGGGGAAGGACTCCTGTGCAAAGAGGTGAGCATGGACGTCAAGGCAATGGAAGAAGAAGTTAATGTCGTGCCAAGCACGGAATTCATTGATGTGGGGGTGTAAGGTGATTAAACTGAATCCTTTGCTGAGTACCAAAAGTTCAGCACCAGAGAGGGGAAGGTCAGAGGGTATAGTGAATACATGGAAAGGGGTCAGATCAGAAGGGGTTGGGTCAGAGGGAAGAGAAACGGAAGGAGGATCTGCAGGGGCATTAGTTCCCATCAGCTGTTGGAACTTGCGTTCCATAGCACATGAAAGGAAGAAAAAAGACTAATATTAATGCGCAGGATAAGACGAAGGATGAAATGAAACTGTGGAATAGAACAGCTTTGAGATAACGTGAGGTGGTGCTTCTGGAGAGAGAGGTCCAGTGTGTACATGCGGTGGGCACATGCAGAAATCCAGTGTGGATCTCAGGATGCGGCAAGAACAGCTGTCCGACGAACGTTGTATTTCTTAGAGATGCCTGTAATCCTGCTGGATTTAAAAAAAGGATGAAAATTCAGTTGGAATCCACGTGGAATAAGTCGGAGTTGGAGACAGTCACTGAGGAAGGAAATGTTAATGTGAAAACATGTTTTGGTAGACACTTTAGCAAGCAGCACGACGGAAATAGAAAGCAATGAAAGTGAACAAGGTAAAAGAGGCAAACGAAAATCCCGTCGGAGAGAAGAGCAGAACTTCTTCAATGTAATTCCTGGAAGAGAAGTGGCAGTGAATTAAACACTAAGTTAAAAGCAAAATGCATCAGATGCTGGAAATCTGAAATAAAAACAAGAAATTCTGGAAATACTCAGTGGGCCTGACAGCAGTGAGAAGCAGCGTTATTGTTTCAGGTCAGTGACCGATTTTCAGAACTGACAGATATTAGAAATGTAAAAGGTTTTAAGCAACTAAAACGGGGTGGGTAAGAGATAACAAAGGATAAGGTGTTGATAGGACAGGGTCAGAGGCTAACTGACCATATTGTCATGGAACAAAGGCAAATAATGTGCTAATGGTGTGCTGACATACAAAGCGTGAGGACAAAGAGGGTGAGAATTGACTGTTGAGCAGAACACACTCCAATCACTCACATTAAAAAAACAGTAGGTAAGCATAGTAGAAACGAACTGAAAAACCTAAAATAAAGTAAACAAATAAAAAAGGAAAAAGAAAACAAAAGAAAATATAACCAAAAATACAAAGGGGGGCGTCATGCTCTGAAATGATTTAACTCCGTGTTCAAGCCGTCAGGCTGCAGTGTGCCGAATAGGTAAATGAGATGTTGTTCCACGATGTTCTTGTGTTGATATTCGCTGGAACACTGCAGCAATCCCAGGACAGAGATGTGAGCATGAGGGCAGGGGTGGTGTACTGAAATGACCAGCAACCAGAAGCTCGGGGTCATTCTTATGGACTGACTGGAGATGATCACCATGCCGAGCTGGTACAATGTGAATATGCTTGAACGAGCTCAGGATGCTGATCGCCCAGTCAAGCTGGGGCAGTGTGAATATGGGTCAACCAACCCAGGATACTGTTCACCATGTCGAGCTGGTGCAGTGTGAATATGGGTCAACCAGCTCAGGATATTGATCACTATGCCGAGCTGGTACAGTGTGAATATTGGTCAACCAGCCCAGGATACTGATTACCATGCTGAGCTGGTACAGTGTTAACATGGGTCAACCAGCCCAGGATACTGATCACATGCAGAGCTGGTACAATGTGAATATGGGTCAACCATACCCAGGATACTGATCACTTTGCCGAGCTGGTACAGTGTGAATATGGGTCAACCAGCCCAGGATACTGATCACTATGCCGAGCTGGTACAGTGTGAATATGGGTCAACCAGCCCAGGATTCTGATCACTCTGCCGAGCTGGTACAGTGTGAATGTTGGTCAACCATCCCAGAATACTGATCACCATGCCGAGCTGGTTCAGTGTGAAGAAGCATCAACAAGCCCAGGATATGGCACTGATACCTTCCTTTATTAACAAAGTTCCACTTTTGCCTTTTTTCCCCGAATGTCAGATATCCTTGAATTTTGAATTCCAAGTCTTGGTCAGTCTGCAAGCATCTCTCTGTGATTTCTCTCAAATCACATTCATTTATTTATATTTGTGCTGTTAAATCATCTATCTTCTTGTAGATGCTGCGTCCATTCAGATAAAGAGCCTTAAGCTTAGACTTTTTTCCCATTACTACTCATTTTGGTTCTAATTTCTGCTGCAATATTTTGCTGATATTTTCTGCTCCTTCCTGTCACACTTTGATTACTGTTCACCTCTTCACTACCCTGCATCTCTGATCTCTCATTTCCTTTTGATTGTTTTTAAAACTTCCCTTGAATTGAAACCCACCACCCCCGTCCCCCGCACTAATTAGTTTGAAATCGAATCTACAACCCTAGTTATACGTATGGGCATATGGGCAGGACACTGGTCCCAGCATTGTTCAAATGAACCCCGTCCCAACGGAACAACTCTCTCCTTCCCTAGAACTGGTACCAGAGCACCATGAATCGGAACCCATTTCTTCCACACCAATCTTTGAGCCATGCATTTACCTCTCTAATCTTATTTACCCTGCGCTATTTTCCACGTTGCTCAGGTAGTATTGCGGAGATTATTGCCTTTGTGGTTCTGCTTTTTAATTTAGCACGAGCTGCTCATAGTCCCTCAGCGGAACCTCTTTCCGAATCCTTCCTCTGTCGTTGGTACCTACATGGGCTACAATAACTGGATCCTTCCCCTTCCATTCCAAGTTCGTCTGAAGCCAAGAAGAGGTCTCCTCAACCTTGGCACCAGGTAGGCAACACAGCCTTCGGGACTCTCTATCTTTGCTGCAGAGAACAGTCCCTATTCCCCTAACTATCCTAACCCCTATTAGTACATTTCTCTTTTCTTACCCACTTGAATGGCGCTCTGAACCATGGTGCTGTGGTCAGTTCGCTCATCCTCCCTTCAGCCTGTGCCCTCGTCCACACTGGGAGCAGGAGCCTCATAACTATTGGATATGTCTCCTCCAAAGCTAAATTCTAGATCCCCATACTTGCCTCACTCGCAGTCACACCCTCCTGTCCCTAACTGCAGTCCAAAGTTGATGTAATTAATATAAGGGGCGCGACTGTCTCCGGAAGCACAGTGTCCAGGTAACTCTAACCCTCCCTGCTGTGTCACATTGTCCGCAACTCGGACTCCAGCTCATCAACTCTGAGCCGAATGTCCTCGAGCAGCCAACACTTGTTACAGATGTGGTCACCGTGGATCGCACTAGTGTCCACCAGCTCCCACATACTTCAGCTACAACACATCGCCTCCCCAGCTATCTCTATTCTAATTAATTAATTTGGATGTTAAATACTTTAAATGTGAATTTCTTAACTGTACTCATCATCTGTAATCACGGCTCATCATTTAAACCACTTGGCTAATCAAAACAGGCACGGATGAGATACCCACCAATCACCTACCTGTTTTTCTGAGATGACACACCTCAGCTCTGAAAGGTGGAGAGAGGTAGAAGGGATTCTCTGCCACAGCTTTTTATCTCATGCCGCCGCTGCCCTTCTCACGCAGGTCCACTCTCCATGTGCAGTGATAGCATGCGAAAGGATGACTTGATGTTCGCTGGTGTGATCATGGTCCAGGGAAATTGGGAAGATACGCCAGAGAGTTAGAGCTTAGGCTCCCCAAGGTTCTTTTCAGAAAACAACAACAGAGATTCCATTGTCAGCAGGTTTAATGACAATGTCATGGTTGAGAGAATGAAGTGTTGCAGATCACAGGGACATAGATCAGAGAGAGTAAAGGCGACGGGATTCATTTAATCATACCTGCCTCCATATTAACATAAACCTTAATTATTTTATTCCCTCCATGCCTCCTTTGATTAGATTTAGATTAGAGATACAGCACTGAAACAGGCCCTTCGGCCCACCGAGTCTGTGCCGAACATCAACGACCCATTTATACTAATCCTACACTAATCGCATATTCCTACCAACCATCCCCACCTGTCCCTACATTTCCCTACCACCTACCTATACTAGTGACAATTTATAATGGCCAATTTACCTATCAACCTGCAAGTCTTTTGGCTTGTGGGAGGAAACCGGAGCACCCGGAGGAAACCCACGCAGACACAGGGAGAACTTGCAAACTCCACGCAGGCAGTACCCGGAATCGAACCCGGGTCCCTGGAGCTGTGAGGCTGCGGTGCTCACCACTGCGCCACTATGCCGCTTTTCCCTGGTTCTGTCTTTGCTAAAAGTAATAATCTCAATCATTACATGGTTCTGAAGAAATCGCATTAACGTGCAAAGCTGGTGCTGTTTCTCTCTCCACAGATGATACCAGACCTGCTTAGTGTTTCCAGCATTATCTGATTTCAAGTCTAATAATGCTCGCCCTCTGCTGGTGGTTACAGGTGTTTCAGTCAGCCGACCAAAAACAAAAATCACCATCAGCTGGAGAGTCAGCACGATGTCGTCGTTCTCCCGACTGAGTAACAATTGCACACCACTGATGACGAACTAAAATACTTAGAATTAAATTGCAAAAACACATTAATTTCTGATCAGATTCTCCTGCTCTACCGCCATACTCCGGGATAGTGCAGCACAGTAAAACAACATTGTATTGTATCTAGGAATTGGTGTATATTTAGAACTTGAATCATAATATTGGAATTAATATTGACAAAGACACACATTACAGCTAAAACATGGAATCAATGTTTTTATTAATTTTGCATTATTTCCATTGTACATCAACACTTACATTATAAACTGCAGTAATTTGTCCACATCGAGTAGATGGCGGTGGAGCAAGCCGATACAATAAATGCAGATAAAAGAGACAGACCATTTATTCTTCGACAGACGTATTCTAAACATTCCTTAATAGGATATGAACATGTGAAACGGTTACAGAACGAATTGCATACCAACTCTTTATTGATAAGCAATGGATTTAATCTCTGTGTCAGTGTTGGTAATTACATGTGGAGGAATGTATCTCAGTATTTGTACAGACAGAGAAATGATCCGAAATCAATTCTGTTTGGTATTTTAATTAAACAGATTACACACACTTTCAGAGAAAATATGGAGAAAAGCCAAATTTTGTTATTCCAACACCAAGTAATCTGGTGACTGATGAACGCAAAGTGATGCTTATATCGTGAAGTAAAACACATTCAGCATGTTCACACTGTTGGAAATGTTCATGCCATTGTTTCAGATTTAACACAGAATATTTTCCACCAGTCTGTGATACACCTTTAGACATCATTTGCTGGATTTGAGGCTGACTTTTCAGCTGAAAGGATAACAGAAACGACTTGAGAGGGTTACAGCAATGCCAACCATCAAATAAACACATCAAATACAGTATATGTTCTCTACTCAGAATATTTATGTTTCAATAATCCTCCTATTTCAATAGTAAGTACACAGAATGTTCTCTGCGATACTTTAGAATCACTGACTGCTGAAGACACCATTCATTATCATATTAATATAAGAACCAGCCGGGACTGTACACTGTCAGCACAAATAAATGGAACAAATAATACAGCATTGGTCTTACCGGGTTTATGCAGATGTAAGATGTTGAACCGCACAGTCACTGCCCGTCATTGGTGGAATGTCTGCTGCTGTGAACGTGTCACAGTGAACATCCACATTGTTTTCAGGATTGGAGGGAACCAGCAAAGCTGTTTCAATGCGGGTCTGGGAGTTGTATACTATGGAGAGAAAGATGATGGATTAATTATTGAACTAAAAGTGAGTTCAGTGCGGGTCATCTGTATAAGTGTCAATGAGGTGATGGGGACTGGAATTTGAATGGTTTCCAGCTCCATTCACAGTGTTGTTATTTTCCCGCTGGGTGATAGCACATGAAGTGGATCTGCTGAGCCCGAATCAGGGTGTTTAGATTGAGCACCTGAAGGATTTCCAGTGAATGTGTTCATAACAGAGATAACGTCAGGATGTATTTTCTAAAATAAGTCCAGCATTTACTTTTGTTCAGAGATACAGCACTGAAACAGGCCCTTTGGCCCACCATCAACCACCCATTTTCGACTAATCCTACACTAATCCCATATTTCTACCACATCCCCACTTGTCCCTATATTTCCCTACCACCTACCCATACTCGGAGCAATTTATAATGGCCAATTTACCGACCAGCCTGCAAGTCTTTTGGCTGTGGGAGGAAACCGGAGCACCCGGAGAAAACCCACGCAGACACAAGGAAAACTTGCAAACGCCACACAGACAGTACCCAGAATTGAACCCGGGTTGTTGGAGCTGTGGCTGCGGTGCTAACCACTGCACCACTGTGGCGCCCCATTGAGGAGACTAATTTGCTTTAATCACAACATGAATTTAAATCAACCAGCAGTCTGTGAGATCGCCGATTGGAATGAAATTCAAAGTAGAAACAGAGAGATGGTGACTGTGGGAGTTTAACTCACAGATAGTGGAGAGATCACCGCCGGCACTTGTCAGTGTGAAGAGATCATCAGGAACACTGTCCAGCAACAAGCGACCATCCTGAGTGTCAATGGCTCCAGTCTGAACATCATCATAATCACCGGGGACCAGACCTGAGAGGAAATAATGATTTTCACAAAAAGCACATGGTAACACTGAATATTTAGAATGATATTGTTAGACGCCAATCTACTCAGGCTTGCCAGGTTTGACTGTGATATTCAGCTGGAATGAGATTTGAGGCTGACGAATGGTAGGACCATGTCGTGCCGCGGCAGTTGAGTCATCATAGGCCCGTCATATATTTGAAACGGCAGCCAGCAATCGATTGAAAGACAGGAGCACTGTAGGACATTGGGTGGGAGGACTGACAACTGGTGTGTTTGTAAGATGGCAGCAGTCAGAGCAAGGGTGGAGCCCAGGTTTTCTCATGTCTCCCTGTACGTGTTCCTCCAAGCGGCAATGGCAGGAGGGAAGCGCTTTTCCCATCGGAACGGGTGGAGGAGGCCGGCTAGGCTGGCAGGCAGGGCCTGGCAGGAGATTGAGGAGGAGTTGAGCAGACGTGAGTTAGTCCCATGTAAGAGGCTTCAGTGCAGGAACAGGATCAATGCCCTGATGTAGTATGGCAAGGTGAGTGCAGTGCCTTACATTAAGCTGACAGCCTTAAATGTCACACAATATGAAAATGAAATTGGAGGAGGGTTGCCCCCACTCATTGGTTCAGATCCTCCTCCATCAGATCCTCCTCCAGCTCAGTGACCACCTCCCTGATATGGCACAATCTTCAGTGACACTGCTGCTCTGACATTTGCAGGAAGCAGAGCCTCTGATGGTAAACCCACTCGTGGGTAACATCATCTGCACTCAAGAAGCTGCTTGCGTGCTACTGTGCTGCCCTGCTAATCCACACTCTGTTCCAGCCTCACGATTCCTGTCCCTCTCTGGGTGCAGCAGACCAACCCTTGGGGACTGCTGTTCTCTCCATCTCTGATGCTCCTCCACAATGGGAGATATCAAAACAGGAGTGGATGACACCTATTGTAAATTGCTGCACTCACTTCTCAAACCCTTCATTGTTTTCATTTTTTATACCTATCTTATAAGTCAGAGAGGATGCTCATTCTGAATACCTCTGTTGTGATCGCCAAGATCGGTCAGCCTCCAGATTGCCAATACCGTGATTCAATATCTCTCCCCCTCCCTCCAGTGCCACAATGCTTTTCACAGCCAAAACTGACCTTCCTCTGAACTTCCCCTTGGTTATCGATGGCGAGTCTCTGAAACTGTTAGTCTCGCCCGCCTTTCACTAAATTGTGAATAGTTTGGAAAATTGCCATGAATTTCCTGTTTTCTTTGCTCCGTTATCTGCCCAGCGTCTTAAAGTGGAGCCTCCACCAACGAGCTCGGTCGACTCGGGGAATATCACCTAACTGTGTAAGGACGTCAGGTATCCTTTGCACCGCTATCCAGCGGCATTTTCACTCCCAGACTGTGGTCACTGTGTAACAAAATTCTGCCCTCCATTTAAAAGTCACGTGTATCCCATTGAATCACCCATCCAACATACACGCAAATTTCACATTGCACCGCCAAGACAACAGTGTCAGAAAACATCATGAACTGAAAGTTTCATTCCATTATACTACTGGATACAATCGGGATGATTTTGTAGAAATCCAAATTATTTCTCCATTTTTTTAAACTAAACTCACTCAGCAAATCTCCATGTCTTCAGCAGCATCATTTTCGGGCGAGTGAGTTCTGATTGATTTAATTGTTGATTTTAGATATCAGACAGAGTGATGGATTAAAAAACGTGATGGTAACAAGTAAAAATGTACCCACCCCGAATTCTAGAGATCTTCCCTTCAGGATATTCTGATCCAGGATCCGTGCCACCCAAACTGTAACTGGTGTAATATTCAATCTGATTGAGGGACTCAATGGAATCAGTAACTGTTAAACACAAACATGGATGGTTATTGGAGAGATTGATTGGCACGTTCGAATAAATAACATAATACCGTCATCATCTGGTGACAATGTCCTGGGACTTTGTATCTGACGTGATTGTGGAAAATTCATCACAGGGACTGCAGTGGTTCAAGAGCAACTAGGGTTGGACCTTAAATGTTGGCTCATACAGCGAACCGTTAAAACAATACGCAGTACAGCCGGTCGGTCAGATTTCAGACATCAGAGCAGAGACAATAGTGTAAAACATAGTCAGTGAGCACAGTTTCTTAATCCAAAATCCCTCCACCCTTTCTCTTTCCCTTTCAGAGTCTCAAACGGCAGGTGGTGGGGCTCCAAAACCGAGCCCCACCCCGGATAATGGGGTAGAAAAGTGTGCAAGGAGGGCAATAACGGATTTGAAATTCGAGTCATAGAGTCGCACAGCATAGAAACAGGCCCTTCGGCCCACAGCGTCCATGCCCACCATAATGCCTATCTATACTATTCCCCCTGCCTGTATTAATTCCACATCCCTCTATGCCTTGCTCATTCAAGTACCTGTCCAGATGCCTCTTAAATGTTACTACTGTTACACTCTCCACCACCTCCTCTGGCAGCTCATTCCAGATAAACACTATTCCTTGTGTGAAAAATTTTATCCCCTTTAAACCTCCTCCCTCTCACCTTAAATCAATGTCCTATAGTTTTAGTCACCCTTAACATGGGAAACAGACTCTGGCCAGTTAACCTATCTATGCCTCTCATCATTTTATATACCTCTATCATGTCCCCTCTCAGTCTCCTTCGGTCCAGGGAAAACAGACCCAGCCTATCCAATCTCTCTTTATTAATCAAGCGCTCCAAGCCAGGCAACAGCTTTGTGAATCTTTTCTGAACCCTCTCTAGCTTAATCACATCTTCCCTGTCGTGCAGCGACCAGAACTGCACACAGTACTCCTAGTGCAGCCTAACCAACGTTATGTGCAACTGTAACATGACGTCCCAACTTTTGTACTCAATGCCTCGGCCGATGAAGGCAAGCATGCCATTCGCCTTCTTCACCACCCTGTCTAACTGTATTGCTACTTTCAGAGAACTATGTACATGCACCCCAAGGTCTCTCTGCTCAACAACACTCCCAGGGCCCTGCCATTCACCGTTTATCTCCTTCCCTGGTTTAACTTTCCAAAATGCATCATTTCGCACTTGCCTGCGTTAAATATACCATTTGCCAATCACTTGCCCACTTTCCCAGTTGATCTATATCCTGTTGTAGCTTTAGATAACCTTCTTCACTGTCCACTATACCACCAATTTTGGTATCATCTGCAAACTTACTAATCATGCCCCCTGCATTCTCATCCAAGTCACCAATATGTATGACAGACAACAGAAGGCCCAGCACCGATCCCTGCGGCGCACCACTGGTCACAGGCCTCCAATCTGAAGAACAACAATCCACTACCACCCTCTGCCTCCGATCACTAAGCCAATTTTGTATCCAATGTGCTACCACACCCTGGATCCCATGTGTTCGAACCTTCCGGAACAACCTACCATGCAGGACCTTGTCAAAAGCCTTGCTAAAGTCCATGTAGACAACGTCCACCGCCCTGCCCTCGTCAATCCTCTTGGTCACCTCCTCAAAAAACTCAATCAAATTCGTAAGATATGTTTTCCCACGCAGAAAGCCATGGTGACTATCCCTAATCAGACCTTGCCTTTCCAAATGCATATAAATTCTGTCTCTCAGAATCCCTTCCAATAAATTCCTCACCACTGATGTAATGCTCACCGGCCTGTAGTTCCCTGGCTTATTCCTGCTACCCTTCTTACATAAAGGCACAACATTAGCTCTCCTCCAGTCTTCCGGTACCTCACCCATTGCTAATGATGATACAAAACTCTCTGCCAGGTCCCAGCAATCTCCTCCCATAGCCTCCTAGGATACACCTGGTCAGGCCCCGGAGATTTATCCAACTTAATGTGCTTCAAAACCTCCAACACCTCCTCCCTTGTAATGTTGATATGCTCCAGGATATCGCTGGTCCCTCCCTTGAACGCATTAGCTTCCGTGACGTTCTGCACGGTAAATACAGACGAAAAGTATTCATTTACGACCTACCCCATTTCCCGTGGCTCCACACATCGATTACCACACTGATCCTTAAGGGGACCTACTCTCTCCCTAGCTACCCATTTACTCTTAATATACTTATTGAATCGTTTAGGATTCTCATTTATCTACCAAGGAAATCGTCTTTGTGTGTTTTGTTGTAACCTCAGAAATTTATCTCAATGGTTAAATCGCTCCTTAAATATATCACAGGACAAAGCTTTCATCGATTTTCTAGTGTTGTTGCCCCAGTATCATGAAGTGGAATTTGTAGATATTATGTTAAGCTTCAGAATACAAAGTGTCAGAATAAGTTTTTTTGTAGAAACCACTGATTTCAGGTAAGGAGTTCCTGATGGGAACGTGTTTCTGATCCAGAAATCCAGTCACCTCGAGAAATAAAATCTGAGTCAATGTGACTGTCTCCTCCTGAGAGCAGTGATTATTTATGGTCTAGTTTAAATGGAATAAAATTACATGAAAGTTACAAACAAACTGAAATCACGTTCTTTAACCATTCGCGATGGGTGGGAATCTTCCCAAACCCATTGCTCATCTTACTATACACACTGATATAGACACACTCGCACTGTGATAGGCCACCTTCACAGGGTGATAGTGAACGGATTTCTGACAGTGTTCAGTCAGTAAACTGACCATTAAAATGGGGTATTTAAGTGGAAGTGACATTTGTCTAGACAAAATTCGGTATGAAATATAAAACACAGACCTGAACGCCGGATCTGATAGGAATCCTTGCCAGGTGGAATATTCTCAATCTCTTCATAAATTGCTTGGTATAAACCAGCCGGTGAACCCTTGCCACCAGTGACAGAACCTGTCAGATGAAGGGTAGGGAGATTAAAGTTTAGTTGCAAACCACGAGCGTTTAACAGTAAATTATCTGCGAACACATCCAAATCACAGAGATGCCGATAGTAAAGAGACAAAGCCAGGTATTGTGAATGCAGAGTAGTTTTGTTGTGCATATTTTCGGATAAGTCTATGTATCCATTTTTTTTGCATTCTCATATATTTACCTGCAGCAGACTGGGGACAAATTCAATCAAGTTTGTTAGAAACGATCTCCCCCTGACAAAGCCATGCTGAGTTCCCCGATTAGTGCCTGCCTGTCCAAGTGGAGATTAATCTTGTTCCTCAGGATTTTTTCCAATAGTTTCCGTACCACTGATGTCAGATTCACCAACCAGTAATTATCTGGTTTATCCCTGCTATCCCTCTTGAATAATGGTACCACATTCACTGTCCTCAGTCCTCTGGTACATCTCCTGTGATCAGACAGGATTTGAAAATCTGTGTCAAAGCCCCTGCTATCTCTTCCCTTGTCTCACGTAACAGTATGTGGCACATCCTCCCAGGGCGGTACTGTGGCACAGTGGTTAGCACCGCAGCAACCCGGGTTCAATTCTGCGTACTGCCTGCGTGGAGTTTGCAAGTGCTCCCTGTGTCAGCGTGTGATTCCTCTGGGTGCTCCGGTTTCCTCCCACATGCCAAAGAATTTCAGGTTGACAGGTAAATTGGCCATTGTAAATTGCTCCTAGTTTAGGTAGGTGGCTGGGAAATAAAGGGACAGGTGGGTATGTGGTAGGAATATGAAATTAGTGTAGGATTAGTATAAATGGGTGGTTGATGGTCGGCACAGACTTGGTGGGCCGAAGGGCCTGTTTCAGTGCTGTATTTCTAAACTAAGCTATCTCATCTGGGCCTGAGGATTTATCCATTTTAAGCCCACTAAAACATCTAATACTTCCTACCTTTCAATGTTAATTTATTCAAGTATATCACCATTCCCTTCCCTGATCTCTACACCAACATCATCCATCTCCATGGTGAACACAGATGAAAAGTAATAATTTAAAACCTAATCTATGTCATCCGGCTCCACACAGATGGCTACTTTGGTCCCTAATCGGCCCTACTCTTTCCCTGGTTATCCTCTTTCCATGAATATACTTTAAAAACTCCTTGGTATTGTCCTTTATCTTGCTCACAAGTGTTTTTGCATGCCCCCTCTTCGCTCTCCAAAGTCATTTTTTAAGTACGGCCTGTGCTTTCTATACTTTTTTAGGGCTTGCGCTATTTTCAGCGCTCTGAATCTGTCATAAACCTCCTTTTTATTCCTTATCTAATCCTCCATAACCCTTGACATCCAGGGTTCCCTTGGACTTGTTGCTCCTACCCTTCAACTTTACGGGAATATGTTGGCCCTGATCTCTCCTATTTCCTTTTTGAAGGTAAGAGCCCATGGGATCCAGGGCAATTTGGAAAATTGGATCCAAAGTTCGCTTAGTGCCGGAGGCAGAGGGTGACGGTCAAGAGTTATTTTTGCGATTGGAAGCCAGGGACCAGTGGTGTACTGCAGGGATCGGTGCTGGGGCCATTACTGTTTGTAATGTACATTAATGATTTAGACGTGGATATAGGAGGTATGTCAGTAAGACCGCAGATGACACGAACACTACTGGTGTCATAAACAGTGAGGAGGAAAGCCTTAGATTGCAGGACGATATAGATGGGCTGGTAAGATGGGCGAGGGAGTAGCAAATGGACTTTTATCCTAAGAAGTGTGAGGTGATACACTTTGGGAGGACTAACAAGGCAAGGGAGTATACAATGGATGGTAGGACCCTAGGAAGTACAAAGGGTCAGAGGGACCTTGGCGTACTTGTCCATAGATCACTTAAGGCAGCAGCACAGGGAGATAAGTTGGTTAGGAAGGCAGATGGGATACTTGTATGTATTAGCCGAGTCATATAATATAAGAGCGGGGAGGTTATGATGGAGCTGTATAAAATTATAGTTAAGCCACAGCTGGAGTACTGTGTACAGTTCTGGTCACCACTCCAAAGGAAGGATGTGATTGCACTGGAGAGAGTGCAGAGGCGATTCACCAGGATGTTGCCTGGGCTGGAGCATTTCAGCTATGAAGAGTGACTGGATAGGCTAGAGTTGTTTTCTTTAGAGCAAAGAAGGCTGAGGTGGGACCTGATTGAGGTATACAAAATTGTGAAGGGCATTGATATGATAGATAGGAAGAAACATGCTACCTTAGCGGCGGGGTCAGTAACCAGGGGGGATAGATTTCATGTAAGGGGCAGGTGTTTGAGAGGGGTATTGAGGAAGAAACTATTCACAAAGAGGATGATTGGAGACTGGAACACACTGCCAGAAGGGGTGGTAGAGGCAGTACCCCTCACAAAATTTAAGGTATTTAGATGAGCATTTGAAATGGGATAGCATGCAAAGCTAAGGGCCAAGTGCTGGGTAACGGGATTAGAATAGATAGGTGCTTGATGGCTGGCACAGACACGTTGGGCCGAAGGGAGTGTTTCTCTGCTGCATAACTCTATGACTCCATGACCTGATCTCGTGCTTGTGATCGTTTGCAAACTACTTCCAGTCTAGTCAAGTTACAAGGCTCGATCTTTTCAGCTTTATGATTGTCTTGTTACAGAGGCTGTTCTGGCCGGGTCCTTGGCAGAGATAACAGGTCTATGCTGTCCTAGCTATGGACTCTTTCTTATTCAGAGAGAGAAAGAGAGATTTTTCTATAAGAACTCAATATTATTATGAAAAGTGCTTTTTATTAAGAGGTCCATTTCTTATAATAAATCAGGAGTGGGTTAGATGGGTGAAATATGAGTGCAAGCGTAGTTTTGGAATGTCGAATCACCGCTGGTGAATACAGGAGGTCCTATACAAGTATCACTTGTCAAAATAACTGACAGGCCCGGTTCGACAACTCGCGATTGGATGCCCAGAGCCCGAATCTGAAGGGCAGGAATTGATACCCAATGGATGAAGGAAGATGAACAGTCAAATAAATAGCTGAATGCACAGCCCAAAAAATCAAATTATCTTCCTGATCCATTGTTACAATAAGTAAATTCTTCCAGAGTTTCATGTATTATGTGATGAACTCTCACAGTGAATGTGAACACTTCAAATCACTCTCCGTTTTGAATGTCACATTTTATTCATTCTGGAGCACCTTGAATGGAGAAAACCAGCAAAAACGACTGCAATGTATTTCTAACAAGGTCACCTGACAGTCCATAGAAAGCTGCATTGACCGAAAGTCTTGCAAGTATATGACATGAAATCTGCGATTTTCTGTTTGTTCCATGGTAAGATATGAGCCTCACCTCTTCTGATTGACTTTTTCTGTATAACCACCATCAGTGAGACCAACACACAGATTAGCAGGACTCCGAAGCAGACTGCAACTAGGATGGAAGTAGTTTTATATCCCTGTTCTTAATGACAAAAATAAAGAAAGGTTTAGCACAGACACAGTCCATCTTGTGTGATAAAATATTTGCAAGAAGTATTTAATAATTATATCCACTGCTTCCAGGCAATGAGTTGGGCTGAACATTCCCCATTATGTGGTGCACATTGCACCAGAGGAAAGTGTGAAACAATCTAAATTACAGAGACAGTGCCCCCATGTTTCTGATCAGTGCAGGACAGTTCAGGTACAGCCAGAAACTGGGATTAGCGGAATTTAAACTGGACCATTTGAAATATGCGGTGAGGCAACAAAATGTTCCAGTCAATGAGAACGTGCACATAGCATCTTCAGAAAATGACAACAATACCAATTCAACTAATACAAACTCCAATGCTAGCTGGACTATTAATAATGGTAAGTACCTGCAGATGTGGATGGGAAAGCAATTGGAGGCACATCGAACCCTATGGAATATATTGTACAAAATGTTCAGGAGGATGAAATTTCAGCACTTTCCATTTAAACGATAAATACTGTTCTTAATTTCCCGAACTAATGAGTCAATTTAACAAAACAAGGTACCCTAACCCTACTCTCCAAACCCTGCCACCCTCACCGGAACAAATTACACTGGCATCTTCCTTGTGATCACAGTCAGATTGAGCCGGTGATGAGGAAGGACAGTCGGCCAGAGAAGATTCACTTCCAGTGCACTTCACCTCATCCAGCCAGATAACATCGTCACCCTGAGAAGAAGTAGCTCCTCCGGGGGCCAATAGAGCGTGACCACAACCCAGCTGTCTGCAGACAACATTGGCATCGGACAAATCCCAGGAGTCATCACAAACCGTGCCCCAGCTGTTATTGCACAATATCTCCACTCTCCCAGAGCAGTTGGTGTTACCTCCAAACAGGCGCAACCAATGTCCAGAATCTGGCAAAGAGAATCAATTATTATTATTGATGTAGTATAAGACAGGAGTACAAGTCAGATAGTTGGTATAATAAAGAGGAAGTAGCACCTGGTGAAAGTACATGTTTACAATCATATTCTCGAATGCAGTCCTCTGATCGATGGAGCTGCTCCTCAGTTACTTTTGCTTCTGTTGAGAAGAGAAACATGCTGACTGTATCAGCCACCAATTTTTGAAATGACACTCACAGATTGAGACGTGTGTTGTGTTACCTGAACAAATAACACCAGCATCCTCCCTGTGTTCACAGTTGTGTTTCCCCCACGGTTCTGTTTGACACTGCCAAAGGAACGATTCGTGTGAAATACACTCCATCCCCTCGAGCCAAATGGGTCCAGGTCCTTCTCCGAATGACAGAGTGTAATAATCGATAGAACTGAGGGGACCGCACTGTAACTGTTTACAGATCACTTCTGCATCAGGTCCATCAAGTCTCTCCGAGCACACTGTTCCCCAGGTGCCATTGTAGAACACTTCCACTCTCCCCTCACAGCGATGCTTCCCATTCACCAGCCGCAGCTCTTTGTGCTCTGTCAATGACACAATTGATATCCAGGTGTTTGGATTGATAACTCGTTGTATGTTCATACTGCACAGCTCAACACATGCTGCACCAGTTGTGTTTACTGATTTCCGGTAATTATTCAAGAAAAGCGATAGAAAAACACCGGCAGCCCATAATGTATTAAAGAATAATCAACACGGATTGAACAACAGAAAGACAAACAACGTTACTGAATTGTTTTCAGACGTTACAGAAAGATAACGGGGATAATGCAGTCGACGCAACATGCACGTTTTTTTCAGAAGGCCTCCGACAAGGAACCACATCGTGAGATCATGACTGGGGTCAGAGCATGTGAAGTCAAGAGATCAGTGGAAGAATAGTATAAGACGAGCTACAAAGCACACTGTCGGGTTTAAATGTGGTAACCCAGAATGGCGGAAGGTGGGAAGTCGTGTTCCACAGGTCTGGGGTCACTGCTGCTCAATATTTACAAAAACGATTTTGACTTAGACAAGGGAGACATGATTTCAAAATTTCAGATGACAGCAATTTGGGGATATAGTTAACACTAAGAACAACAAATACGAAATACGGAAGACGTTAGTAAAAGAGCCGAATGGGCAAACAATTGCCAAATGAGTTGAATACAGATAAGTCTAAGGTGGTCAGTGTTGATAGGAAGAATAAAGAGGCAACGTACTTCTTGTAAAATAAGGATTAAAATGATGTATAACAGCAAAGAGACCTCGGGATACAGGGGCACTAATCACTTATAAAGTGACAGAAACCGAAGCTAGTGATCATAAATATAGGATGATCATGAACAAATCTAATAAGATATTCAGGAGAATTATTTTTTTTAGCTCGGAGTGGTTTGAATTTTGAATTCCGAACACATGCAATTGTTGAAGTGATGAGCGTCGATGCCTTCAAGGTAAAGCTGTATAGGTACATGAAGAAGAAAGAAGTAGGCGGATATGCAAAGAGGGTTAGATGCAGTGATATGGGGCGATACTCGTGGGCAGCATAAACACCACATTGACCAGTAAGGCCGAATGGCCAGATTCTGTGCTGTCCATTGTATGTAATTCGATGTCATATCTTCCCTGTGAAGCCATGTGCACAACACTACGGAAAATGGGCACATGGAAGCACCCTTACCTGAACACAAGACCCTCACATCTTCTTTATGAGAACAGTCGTGGTTACCCCACGATGCTGAGGGACATTCCCAGAGAAATGATTCGTTACCGAAACACTTCAGTTCATCCAACCAAACTGGCCCTGAGCCTCGTTCACAAGATGCCGGAAGTGCCAGGTCCAAGGCCTTTCCACAACCCAGCTGTTTGCAAACCACGTCAGCGTCCGCCAGATCCCAGGAATCATCACAGACTGAACCCCATATCCCATTGTAATAAATCTCCACTCGGCCAGTACATGGGCTTCCACCGTCAGACAGCCTTACCTGCACGTGGTCTGTTGGACAACAGTACAGGAGGATTATACTTTCAATAGACATTCACCTCATCACTCAATGCAACTCATTGCACCATCACCAGCTTTAAAACAAGACATGTTAAATGCGCCTGCGACAGGTAAATAAAGCTATAAAACAGAATATCTGTTTACACATGCTTCTTACACAGAATGTAATGAACAGAAATGTTTCAGATATCCTACTACATCTGGCTTTGACATGTTATGTTCTCCAGTTCCCATTTTATGTTTTGAACGCTGTGTACGTTGTTGTACAGGCGATCACTCACACGAATAACAATTAATTTATACCCATGTTTTATTACTGTATATGTTCGTTGTCCATGTATGTTACCCTTATCTGTTATCTTGGTCAGACATTTACTGTCATCTCCTATTGCCTTTATCTTGAATTGCAAGTGACTTGCATTTATCTAGCGCCATTAACGTAATGCAACATCCCAAGGCGCAGTACAGGAGTGATATCAAAGAAAATTTAACACAGAGCACCAAAGAATATATTAGGTCACATGACCAAAAGCTAAGTCAAAGAGTTTGCTTGTTATGGAGTATCTTGAAGCAGGGAAGAGAGGTTGACAGGCAGGGAGATTTAAGGAAGCAATTCTGGAGCGTGTGACCTTTGCAGCTAAAGGCACGGCCGCCATGGTGCGCAATTGAAATCAGGAATGCTCAAGAAGCCAGAACTGGGAGCTGTCAAACTGGAGCCGATTGCAAAGAGAGGAGCTGCGAGGCCAGGAAGGGATTTGAAAACAAGGATGAGAAATTTAAAACCGCGCATTGCTGGGAAAAGTAGGTCAGTGAGCAGAGGGCAGATGCCTGAGTGGCAATTGGTCGAGACAGCAGAATTTGCAGAGGTTGGAACTAAGGAAGCCAGCCAGGATTACATTAGAATTATCGAGTCTGGAGGGTAAAGGGCAATCGACAAGAATAGATCACGGCAAATTCGGGTGATGTCATGGAGGTGAAAATAGACAGTGTTAATGAAGATATGGAGATTTGGTAGGAGGCTCACCCCGGGGTCAAATGTAACACCAAGATTACAAGCAGTCTGCCTGAGTCACAGACAGTTGGTGTGGCGAGAAATGGAGTTGGCAGCAAGGAAACATGCGATGGGGACTAATGGTTTCTATCTTTTCAATACTGAGTTGGAGGAATTTTCTGCTGATGCAGTACTGAATGTCAGACTGGAATTCTGACAGTGTCCAGGCTGTGGAGGGCTCAAGAGAGTTGAATGTGAGGTAGAGTTGGATACAGTGAGATACATGTGGAAACTGAGGCTCAGTTTGTGGATATCACTGAAAGGCAGCATGTAAATGAGAAATGAGGTATCAATGGATAGATCCTTTGGTGACACTGCAGGTGACTTTGCAGGAGCGGGAAGAGAAGCCATTGCCGGTAACTTTCTGACTATGACTGTACAGATAAGACTAGAACCAGCTGAGTGCAGTCCCACCCAGCCAGGGGATAATGGAGAGGGGTTGGAGAAGAATTTCATGATCAATCATATCAACATTTGTAGACAAGTCAAGAAATAGGAGGAGGAAACGTTTAGATTTGTTACAATCACTTAGGATGACATTTGTGACTTTGATAAGAGTTATTTTGGTCTTGTGGTGTGGATAGAAATCTGATTTGAGGAATTGGAACATGCAGTCCATAAAAGATGAGCATGGATTTCTGAGGCGACAACACATTCAAGGACGTTGGCGAGCAACGAACAGTTGGAGCTGGGGCAATAATTTGCATGGACAGGTGGTTAATGGTTTCTTTCTGAGGAGAGGCATGATGACTGCCGATTTGAAGGAGAGAGGGCTGAACATGAAGAGAGAAAGAGAGAATCGTTAATATTGTCAGCTGTCATGGGACCCAGGAAGGGAATGTCTCTGTTCAGTATCTTAGTAGAAATAAGGCGCACACAGCAAGACGTGGATTTCATCAACAGCATAGGTTCAGAGAGAGCGTGAAGGACTCTAGGAGAGAAACAAGAAAAGCGAATTCAGGGTGATGGTGCGGGGTGGGGTTGAACAACTGATAGGAAGTTAGGCCCGGTGGATTGGGGAAGAAAGGTAAGTTGTGGAGGCGACTGAACAGATATTTTTGAACTTTGTGACAAAAAGTCTAGGAGTCCTCTCATTTATTTTTGGAGTTCAGGGTGGACGAGGCAGGGGAGTGGTTCAGGGGGAAGATTTATGATGGAGAAGATATGCTGCGCGTTTCCTTTGCCTTCCTGGATGATCATTGTCTAACGGGTGGTTTTAGCAAAGAAGAGCAGGACCCGATGATGCTTTATGTGATTGATCCATTCAGGATTATATTACCAGATTGTTGGCCAGATGTCACCCAGCCTTTCTGCTTTTTTAAAATTCTTTCATGGGGTGTGGGTGTTACTGGCAAGGCCAGAATTTCTTTTATCCACCCTATATATTACTTCCAATTCATACTGGAGAATGTAACGTCCACAAGTTCTACCCTTGAACATCAGTCTTGCAATATACAGTATCTTCGTGTAGAACTATGTTCCAGGGTCGTGTTGATTATAACATTATCATAAATCGATGTAATATTAATTGCATAACAGAATCACTTACTTTTGTAAGGATGGGACTCTGTCTTTGACAATGAAGACATTTGAGTAATTTTAGAGATAAACCATACGTCTGAACAGAGAATATGCAGACCTCTCTGTCCAGACAGGCTGCTGCTATTATGTTCAATGAGCAGACGAAACTTGTGAGGCATATTATCAATTGCTATTGTCTGTAAAATATCAATGATCTAAACTAACAATTATATCAATATATGACTGTTGGAGTGAACAAAGAGGGCAGAAAACAGGATCTCTCTGCAAAATGTTGGACAGGATCAGGAAGTGTCATTGGACAATTGAACTCCAGATGTGTAGACCTCCTGGCTGAGCAGGAAACCAGTATTTAATCTGGACGAGACAGAAATGATTGGACTAATTGCTTCAGGCACTTTGGGGAATAAGAATCAGGATGTGACCCATCAGATAGAGAAGTAGAAGACAAGGAGAAGACACATGGCTTCTGTAGGCGGACATAAATGTTGGGTGGAGCTGAACATCTACCTAACTAAAGAACAAGATGACATACTCTACTCTGTCCAGTGACTGAGTGTGTAATAACCATTCGGCACTGTAAACTTCTGACGTGAAACGATGGAATGTATTGAATGCCGCTGTGTCCGAAAAAAATACTTACTGTAACCAATCGGTATTAAATCTGAATCATTAACTATCTCATATGTTGTAAGTTCCACTCTGTCATATTTAAATAAATGTTCGTTGGAACAACCCCAAACTATCATTAGCGAAATATCAGCACGGTTTTGTGAAGGGTAGGTCGTACCTCACAAACCTTATTGAGTTTTTCTAGAAGGTGACCAAACAGGTGGATGAGGGTAAAGCAGTGGATGTGGTGTATATGGATTTCAGTAAGGCGTTTGATAAGGTTCCCCACGGTAGGCTATTGCAGAAAATACGGAAGTATGGGGTTGAAGGTGATTTAGAGCTTTCGATCAGAAATTGGCTAGCTGAAAGAAGACAGAGTGTGGTGGTTGATGGCAAATGTTCATCCTGGAGTTTAGTTACAAGTGGTGCACCGCAACGATCTGTTTTGGTGCCACTGTTGTTTGTCATTTTCATAAATGACCTGGAAGTGGGTGTAGAAGGGTGGGTTAGTAAATTTCCGGATGACACGAAGGTCGGTGGAGTTGTGGATAGTGCCGAAGGATGTTTTCGGGTACAGAGGGACATAGATAGGCTGCAGAGCTGGGCTGAGAGATGGCAAATGGAGTTTAATGCGGAAACGTGTGAGGTGATTCACTTTGGAGGGAGTAACAGGAATTCAGAGTACTGGGCTAATGGGAAGATTCTTGGTAGTGTAGATGAACAGAGAGATCTTGGTGTCCAGGTACATAAATCCCTGAAGGTTGCTACCCAGGTTAATAGGGCTGTTAAGAAGGCATATGGTGTGTTAGCTTTTATTAGTAGGGGGATCGAGTTTCGGAGCCACGAGGTCATGCTGCAGCTGTACAAAACTCTGGTGAGACCGCACCTGGAGTATTGCGTGCAGTTCTGGTCACCGCATTATGGGAAGGATGTGGAAGCTTTGGAAAGTGTGCAGAGGAGATTTACTAGGATGTTGCCTGGTATGGAGGGAAGGTCTTACGAGGAAAGGCTGAGGGACTTGAGGTTGTTTTGGTTGGAGAGAAGGAGGAGGAGAGGTGACTTAATGGAGACATATAAGATAATCAGAGGATTAGATAGGGTGGATAGTGAGAGTCTTTTTCCTCAGATGGTGATGGCAAACACGAGGGGACATAGCTTTAAGTTAAGGGGTGATAGATATAGGACAGATGCCAGAGGTAGTTTCTTTACTCAGAGAGTAGTATGGGCGTGGAACGCTCTGCCTGCAGCAAAAGTAGACTCGCCAACTTTAAGGGCATTTAAGTGGTCATTGGATAGACATATGGATGAAAATGGAATAGTGTAGGTCAGATGGTTTCACAGGTCGGCGCAACATCGAGGGCCGAAGGGCCTGTACTGCGCTGAGATATTCTGATTCTAATTCTAAAAAACAAACATCGGTCGAGGCTTTCATTCTGCACAATCCAACTTCCCCAGAACATATGCCTGCATTGACATGCTGCACAATGGAACTTTCAAGCATCTGGTCCAAAACATCTGTCTACTTTTATACACAGCCTAATGAAACTTACACCAGAACAACTCCCACACAGCTACCTGCTCTTATATACTGTACAATGGAACTGATTGCAATCTCGACGCCGGATTTTATACCACAGCTGAGAGTCCAATTCTGTATTCTATTTATCACAAAATAGAGATCTTTCACCTCTATCATCATTCACCTCCCTTCCTGCCGCAGCCCATCTGCTGCTGAAATGCTCACCCATGCTTTGTTGTCTGTGGAACAGCATATTTCAATGTTCTCCCGGGTGATAACCCATCCTGCATCCTCCAGAAACATCAGCTCATCCAAAGCTTTGTCGCCTGCCCTCCATTAAGCCCCTCTCAGGAACGCCACTGCACTCACTGTTATCCCTGCTGCCAATGCATCGAGTTTTCAATTATGATCTTCATGTTCAGACACCTTCATGCTCTCCCCCTGCCATCAGTATAACCTCCTCCAGCCTGAATCATTTCGAGAGCTCTGCATTTATCTGAATCCAGCTTCTTGTACATCTCCCACTTCCATCCCCCACAACTTTCAGTCTAGCCTTTAACTATCTAACCACCCAGATGAGAATTTCCACCCCAAACATCTCTGTGTCTCCGCCTCTTCAAATCCAACCATCTGACTAAAAATTTAGTCACCCACTCTAACATCTCTTTGTCTGGCTCTGTGTCAGTTTTCTGTCCGATTACATTCCTGATAAACTCTTTGTGATGTATGTGTTTATTGAAAGTTCTGTGAGAAAAAAGTTCTTGTTGTTTAATTGTGTCCGTGTTCTCTCTCCCTGAACACCACCCCATCCATCCCCAGCTCCCCCACCGCCCACCATGCTCATCCCCTACCCCCAAATGAAATTACTGATTTGAGACACCCAGGAACAAGTAACCTGTATTATCACTTTTCTCAGCAGATTAGACATTTCACTTCTTTGTTATTGTAAAAGCAGTGAAGAATTTGTTTACCTGAACACAGGACCCCAACATCCATACTGTCAGTGAGAGACGAATTCAATGTGAACAAACTGCAGTTCTGGAGCTGCAATTCATTTCCTCCACATTGGACATCATTCACCCAGATGGGTCCTTCACTCTTTCCGTCCTTTGAATAGTTATAAGCGGCTGTCGCTTCACCGCAGCCCAGCTGTGTACAGACCACGTTGGCATCATTCAGGGTCCAGAGTCTGTCCTGCAATCTCCTCCAGCTGCCGGTGTAGTAAATCTCCACTCGCCCATCACACCAGCTTCCCCCGTTAGTCAGCCTTAGTGACCAATTTTCATCTACAATATGAAACACAATGGTGAAATTGAAGCATAATTCACTGCCACCAGAAAAAGTATTAATTTTGATGGTTACTATTTCTGTCATCATTGTTCAGAAGGCGTGTCGGCAGATGTTGCTCACCATCATCTTTTATCAGTAAATACATTTTGGAGACATACCGAGTCGCTTCCGCTGTTTAAACTGGGGGCCAAGGGTAAAATGAACTGGAGGTGAGCGCGGCACATACCGGCAATGGATAAGTGATGAGACCGAAGGGTGGTGCAGGGGCTTTAAATAGCTCCTGACAGATGACAGTTCCTTTCATCCCATATGGAGAGAAACAGACAAGTTTACGTTGCCACAATGCTTCCGATGACATCTCAAGTCGCCTCACAGGCAATGAAGCACTTTTGATTTGTCGTCACTAATGCAATAGGTGACAGACCCGAGGGACTGAAGGTTGTCCTCCTGTCCACATGTACTGATATTTCCTGCTCTCGCCCTGTACTTGAAGCATCATCAACGTTTCTTCCAATTTCTCCCCCTCATTTTCACATAGTCCATCTTCAAATCTTCCATTCCCTTCCACAACATCTGTGTCTCTGATTCTGGGGACTCTCACAGTTATCTTGTCTATGATTCCTCACACCACGAATACTAGAATGACTCTATCACATTCTTCCACTTTCTCCATCTGCATTGTATCTGTCTGGTGATGCAACCGATCATACCAGTGCTTCCAGATATGTCGTCCTTTTTCCACATCCGAGGACTCTCCTCACCTCCTCATCCACCCACCATGGTTGACAGGGCCCCATCACGTCCATTCCATTTCCCATACTTCTGCTTTAACCCTTTCCCCCCTCGCAGAACCATGATAGGATTCTGCTTCTCCTCATCTTCCACTCCATCAGCTTCCATATTCAACAGATGATCTTCCATCATTTACACCACCTTTAATGTGATACCACTACCAAGCACATCTTCCCCTTCCCTCCACTTTTAACATTCCAAAGGGACCATTCCCTCTGTGACACCCTGATGCACTCTTCGCACTCTTCAATCATTCTCAGCAACCCTTCCCACAGGAACTTCCCAGGCAAGCGCAGAAGATGCAACCACTGCCTTGTTACCTCCACCTTTCTCACCGTCCAAGCCGACAAACATTGCTTCCAAGTTAAACAACGATTTGCTCGTACTGCTTTCTCTTTAGTATACTGTATTTACTGTATTGACTGATTATGATGCTTCTCCTTTACATTGGCACAGCAAACACAGTTGAGTGATTACTTTGCAGAACACCTTTGTTTAGTCTGCAAGCTTTACCTTTATCTTCCAGTTGCCTGTCATTTTCATTGTATACTCCACTCCCACTCTGATCTCTCCCTCCTTTTTCTCCTACACAGTTCCAATGAAGGCTAACATAAGTTTGAGAAATAGCAAATTAAAAGCAAAATACTGCAGATGCTGGAAATCTGAAATAAAAACAAGAAATGCTGGAAATACTCGGCAGGTCTGGCAGCATCTGTGGAGAGAGAAGCAGAGTTAATGTTTCAGATCAGTGACCCGCCTTCACAACTGACAAATATTAGAAACGTAAAAGGTTATAAGCAAGTTAAGTGGGGGTGGGGCAAGAGATAACAAAGGAGAAGGTGTAGATAGGATGAGGTTACAGAATAGCTGACCAGAATGACATGGAGCAAAGATGTGTTAATGGTGCGTTGAAAGACAAAGCATTAGTACAGAAAGGGTTTTAACGGACTGAAAACTGAACAGCCACAAGTACAAACATAAAAAAACAGTGGGTAAACCAACTGAACAAACTAAGATGAAATAATATAAAAACAAAAAAAATTAAAAAGGGAAAAGAAAAAATAACTAAAAATAAAAGTAAAATGGAGGGCCCGTCATGCTCTGAAATTATTGAACTCAATGTTCAGTCCGGCAGGCTGTGGAGTGCCTGATCGTTAAATGAGATGCTGTTCCTCGAGCTTGCGTTGATGTTCACTGGAACATTGCAGTAATCCCAGGACAGAGATGTGAGCATGGGAGCAAGGGGAGTGATGAAATGGCAAACAACCAGAAGCTCAGGGTCCTGCTTGAGGACTGTTGGAGGTGTTCACAAATCAGTCACGCAGTCTGCGTTTGGTCTCCCCAGTGTCGAGGAAACCACATTGTGAGCAGCGAATACATTATAGTACATTGAAAGAAGTACAAGTAAATCGCTGTTTCATCTGTAAGGGGTGTTTGGGGCCTGGAATAGTGAGGAGAAAGGAGGTAAATGGGCAGGCATTACACCTCCTGCGATTGCAGGGGCAGGTGCCGTGGGAAGGGGATGAGGTGGTGGGGTAGCGGAGGAGTGGATCAGGGTGTCACGGAGGGAACGATCCCTTCAGAATGCTGACAGGGGAAGGGAGGGGAAGATGCGTTTGATAGTGGCATCACGCTGGAGGTGGCGGAAATGGCGGAAGATGATCCTTTGGATATGGTGGCTGATGGGGTGGAAAGTGAGGACAAGGGGAACCCTGTCACGGTTCGGGGAGGGAGGGAAAGGGGAGAGGGTAGAGGTGCAGGAAACGGGCCAGACACCGTTGAGGGCTCTGAAAGCCACAGTGGTTGTAAGGACCTCCTATAAGGACTCCATTCCATTCTCCCAGTTTCTCCGTCTCCGTCGCATCTGCTCTGATGATGCTGCCTTCCATGACAGCGTTTCTGATGTGTCTTCCTTTTTCCTCAACCGAGGATTCCCCCCCCCCGCCCACTGCGATTTGCTTGTACTTCTTTCAATGTAGTATACTGCATTCGCAACAAAAACGACTTGAGAGGGTTACAGCAATGCTAACCATCAAACAAATGCTCCAAATGTATGATCTGTTCAGAATATTCCTGCTTTAATAAGCCTCCTATTTCTTTATTAAATATAGAAAATGTACCCTGATACTCTCTTCAATCATTCTCAACACCCCTTCCCACAGGAACTTCCCATGAAAGCGCAGGAGTTCCAACCACTGCCCTGTTACCTCCACCTTTCTCACCATCCAAGCCCCAAAACACTGCTTCCAAGTGAAACAACGATTTACTTGTACTGCTTACTCTTTCGTATACTGTATTTACTGTGTTGACGGATCATGATGCGTCTCCTTTATATTGACAGACCAAACACAGTGGAGTGATTACTTTGCAGAACACCTTTGTTCAGTCTGCAAGCTTTACCTTCAGCTTCCAGTTGCCTGTCATTTTCATTGTGTACCACACTCCCACTCTGACCTCTCTCTCCTCTTTCTCCTACACAGTTCCAATGCAGGATAACATAAGTTTGAGAAACAGCACTTCCTCTTTCCACTGGACTCTTTACAGCATTTTAGAATGAACACTGAGTTCAGCAATTTCAGATCAGATTCCCTCCCCCTTTTTTCTTTATTGGACGATATTTGCCTTCCAATTTGCACCTCCTCTAGAAATGTGCTTTTTACTTGGCCCATTCCAACATATTTTTGTTCTGCATTGTCCGTTTTGCCATTTCATCTCTCCTGTCTTTCACCACATCACGGAGCGTTCCTTTCATTCTTTCCTTGTTTCCCCCTTCCTTTAAAAAAACTGCTAAATTTCGAAGTCCTGATGAAAGATCCACAAACTGAAAGGTTGATACTCTTTCTCTCACCATAGATGCTGCCGGAACTGCTGAGTATTTCCAGCACTTACTGTTTTTATTACCTATATTCCAAATTGTGAAATGTGGGAGCACTTTTGCATTGAGCAATGTCCCACATACAGTGATCAGATAACTGAGCAGATATTCTGTTATATGAGGGTGCTGGCTGAGAGATAAATGTAATCCCGGAAACTGGGAGAATTTAAATTTACATCATGTTTGTGAAATTTTAAAAGACATAGCACATTGGGGAAATAACGAATTACGTCTATCAATATCATTTTATTGCAATCGGTGTGGTGGAACTTAAAATATATCTCACAATATGTATCTTGCAACAAGTTCACAGTGTTTTCTATTGAACAGCTGATCTTTGCAGAGAATTCCATGATCATTCATATTTGAACTTCCTATATTGATAACAGTTTCAATGCTCGAGCAACATTTGCATTCCATGGCAGTGGTCCTGGGAGCATCTTGCTGATTCTATAGCCCTTGAATAATGCCCCAGATTTACCCGGAAATAGATACTATATGACGCGAAGTACTACCAACTAGTCATTGTATGTATTAAATGTTTACTGGAGTGAAACTTTGATTCATTTGTAATTTAATTCAGACCAATAAACCCACAAACACATCTCAGAATCTTAGTGACAAAGGAAGCATGGGATCAGCAAAACTAGTGAATCAGAGACCTGTGGAAATAGTCAATGATGCTTGAAAGCAGAATTGACTGAGATGACTCACCCGCACAGATGACACTTGCATCGTTTTCATGTGAGAAGCTAAACTGTTCCCAGGATGAAACAGGACAATCCCACAATCGCGTCTCGTTCCCCAGACACCTGTAATTTTCCTTCCACACTGGACCAGTTCCCTTCCCAAAGTGAGCTCCTCCCGGGATCGAGTTTACTGTCCCACACTGTAGGTGCTCACAGACCACGTTGGCGTCTTCCATATCAAAGTAAAGGCCACACAGCGTCCCCCACTGGTCTCCATGTAGCACCTCCACCCGGCCGGAGCATCTGTTCATCCCACCAACCAATCGAGGTTCAGGTTTCCCTGTATTGGAAACAAATACAAATCCAAATAATTTCTAAATCGTCCTCTGCATAGAAACAGCAAAATAGAAAATGGGTAAAAAAAAAAGTAGAATTTTATCTACACGATTATCCAGCCATACCTTGCACAAATTATCTATCAAAAACAATTAGAATTACTACAGCAAAACAAAAGTAAAATTCTGCGGCTGTTGGAGATCTGAAATGAAACAGAAAATGCTGGAAATACTGAGCAGGGCTAGCAGCATCTGTGGTGAGAACAAGAGAGTTTTGTTTCAGGTCTGTGTCCTTTCCTCACAATAATTACTACAGGACCTCTTTAAGAAGTTGGCTGAATACTCAAAAGTTAACAGCTCTTCTTTCAAACGTTAATCGTTTGTTGGACTTTATCTCTTGGGTCTTGGAATATAAAACTCAGAAGGATGTGATGTTTCTGTTGTATCTGTTGTCGCTTTTGGGCACCGCACTTCGTAAACCATTGGCTTTGGAGGTGGTGCTGGACAGAGTCACTAGAATGACAACAATGCTTAAAGCATTACATTATGAAGACAAGTTGCACAAACTTTGTTTGCAGTAGATTGCGTTTAGAATGATTAGACCTTATCGAGTTGACGTGTTTAAAATGTTTAAGGGGTTTGATAGATGCGCTAGAGAAGATCAGGAGAACAAATACAAAACAAGGCCATTTAGGAGCTGCTTTTCTTCATGAGGGATGTGGACATCTCTGGCAGTTATTGTTCAAATTTATTTGCCATTGAAACCGTTGTCAGAACCTTCTTCTTGAACTGAAATTGATTGCCTGGGCAATGTTCTTCTGCAAGTTCTGAGGTCGGTCGAGTTAAGTCAAAGGTTTTAGGCATTGTGTGTCCCTTTAGCTGCATGTTTTATAAACAGAGTGGGAAGTGTAGAATTTGGTAATTAGTGTGGAAGACTGAAATCTAGCCTTAACATTTAGAATTTAACTTGCAATATAAAAAAGCTGCAAGGCAGTTCATGTTAGCAGTTAATCGTGCAAGTCAAGTTCGCAGTCATCAGTCAATCAGCTGTGTTTGTCCGATCTGGGGTAATTACTGTCAGCTGGAAACGGTCTAAACTGTTGCAACTTGAATGAGCCTGCAAAGGCATAAAACATTAGACTTCATTGCAAGTGGGTTTGAGTGCAGGAACAGGGATGTCTTACTTCAGGGCCTTGGTGAGACCACATCTGGAGTACTGTGTGCAGTTTTGGTCTCCTCATCTGAGAAAGGATGCCCTTGCCATGGACAGAGTGCAAAGAAGATTTACTAGGCTGGTTTCTAGGATGGCAGGATTTACGTATGAGGAGAGATTGGCTCCACTGGGCCGATATTCACCAGAGTTTAGAAGAACGAGATGGAGCCACATAGAAACCTATAAAATTCGAACAGGACGAGGAAGGCTCGATGCAGGGAAGATGTTCCCGATGGCTGGAGAGTCCAGAACCAGGTGTCACAGTCTCAGGATATGGGGTATGCTATTTAGAACTGAGATGAGGAGAAATGTCTTCACTCAGTGGGTGGTGAACCTGCGGAATTCTCTACCACAGAAGGCAGGGGAGGCCAAATAATTACATATTTTCAAGAAGGAGATGGATATCTTTCTTAATGCCAAAGGGATCAAGGGGTATTGGGACGAAACGGAAGAGGGTACTGAATTTGATGATCAAACATGTTTTTTTTAATTGCTTGTCAGGCCCGAAGGGCCGACTAGCCTACTCCTACTCCTGTTTTCTATGTTTCCATTTTTAGTCTTCTAGTAAGGCAGAGTGTAACCACAGATTGCAATGTTAACTGAATACATTATGAACATAGTGGGATGTTAGAGTTTGCTCAGAGAAAGTATTCGGTGCAGAGGGGGAAAAGGAGCTTTTTTAAAATTCTTTCACAGGGAGTGGAGGTTTTTGGCTCGGCAAGCATTTATTACCCAACCCGAATTGCCCTTGCAATGATGGTGGAGAGCCGCCTTCTTGTACTGCTGCAGTGCATGCGCTGTCAGTACACCCACAGTGCTGTTAGGAAGGGAGCTCCAGGATTTGACCCAGCGACGGTGAAGAAACGTTGATATAGTTCCAAATCAGGATGGTGTACGGCTTGGAGGGGAACTTGCAAATGGCGCTGTTACCATCCATCTGCTGTGCTTGTCCTTCTAAGTGGCAGATGGCGTGGGTTTATAACGAAGTGCTTTGTTTTGTCTGTTCAGCTTGAGTAAGTGTGCGGAGTCACTGATTTAACACAGCACCACAGCCAGCAGCAGCAGAGCCTATTGGGAGAGGCAGACACCAGACAAATAGAGGGGAAGCAATTGTCAAGTCAGAGTATGAGGGGACGTGGATAAGTTTCAAATAAGTATTAAGTTAATTGGTGAGTGCTCAGTGTTTCGGCATTAGCTGACCAGTAAAATAGCTTTCAACCTAAAATGCATCTACAAATAATTTTAACTCTGAGATAAAGACAGACTAAGTTATGGCAGAGCAGTTATTTTTTTCTGGATATCAGATTTTGTGGATGACGCAATTATCCCGCGGGAACATGTCCGTCGTAGATGTATCCACCTGCAAACTCTCTGGCTCTGGGCCATAAAGCTGGAGGGGGAATTGGAGATACCCCAACACATACAGCAGCAAGAGGAGTATTGGACAGTTTGCTGCAGATTTCAGTCACATCTTGTAGAGAGGTGCGGGGTCCGAATGAGGTTGTTGCAGCTTATAGTGCACAGTAATGGAAATCCAGGTTTGTTGGTGAACGAGGATATGCAGAAAGTGAATCTATCCAACAGGAACAATGTACTGGCTATTTGTGAGGATAAGGATGAAGACTGTCAGAAGGACAGCCAGAATGTTGAAGCTGTGGAAAAGGTGGAGGAGTGGATCATAATGTGATACTTTTAAGTATTTCAATAGTTAGGGTATTAGGACTCCCAAACAGTATTCGCCCAACTTGTGCGAAGTGAGGGATATCCCAAATCAGATTGCGAGAATGCAGGGGAAATATCCTGTCGTTGTGGACCATGTAAGGACCAACAGCAGAGGAAAGATGAGGAAAGAGGTTCTTTTCAGAGAGTACCAGGAGCTGAACTGTAAAAGAAGATCTCAAGTATTATAATCTCTGGATTATTATACAAGCGGCTTGCACATTTGTATGGGGTGTGGGTGGGGGAGGATTAGGGTGGTCAACACGTGGTTGAAGGTGTTGATGTTGGAAAGAGGTGCTACTTTTCATGGTACCCACCACTTGTACTGGGATATTAAATAATTGTTCTGTTGGAATGCGCTTCACCTGAACTGGGTTGGGATCAGGGTCCTAGAATAAAGGATAAATAAGGTTGTTACAGGAATCATAAACTAGTTAGTGGGTGAAGGGAGGCTGGTGGGGGAGTGGATTGAGGGGGTAGAGCACAGTTGGAAATCTAAAATAAATAGGCACCACCGGGAGAGGAAAAACAGAAAGATGCTACATTTGCGTAAGGCAATTTTACGGTTTTTCACCACGTGAATTTGCTCTTAAAACAGCAGTTGCTTTCTTGAAAAAAGAGTTGTTAGAAATACTGGCAGACCTCGACATTTTGAGCAGTGTACTGTGCCCATTGTCTGGAGAAACAACTGGAACTAGTGGAAGTTATCGGTTTATATGTAGTGGAGAAAGGGAATATGGACAGGATCTTACTAGTGATAGGTTATTACATGTTCTTGTTCTGGCTGCTATTGGTCTGTTAATTATTTTCTATGATAGGTCGGTATATGCCATTGTGCTTTTTGTCAGCTACTCTGTATCGTGGCAAGTCATTCCATACTATTGTTCTGGTCGTGTTATGTTGGCTGCAGATCAGGTGATGGTGTGGCTCTTGAGGAAAGACAACCAGATATCCACTGAGGAGCAGGCCACTGTTAGGGGGACAGTATGGTGTTTTTAGATCTCCATAGCTTCCCTGATGCAATGAATGAGACAAGCCTGCCATCGTCAAGTAAGCTCAACTCAATGACCACAGCATTGAATGGTCCAATTCCAAACTCACCTCATCTATTATGGACTGGCGTGCAAGACATAGTAACATCATCAGCATAAAAGAAAACAAAAACATGGAAAAATGGAGAAAAGAGCCCAGATTCTCGTGAATGGCAGATGTAGAAAGAATAGCAAAGGGTGACAAAATAGATCGCAAGAGCGACACAACTTTTACAATAACTTCTAAAATAAGTTGCAAGTAAGAGCAATGTGGCCTCATTAAAATGACAATGGTGATATTATAAATGAAAATAAGGAAATGCCGAAAATTATACATAATTACTTTGCATCAGTATGGACATGGACGTCACTTTTCTTAAGGTTCCTTGTTGCCACAGTTGGCTAAATGCTGCCTTGATGTCGAGGACAGTCACTTTCATCTCACTTCTGGAATTCAGCTCCTTTTTCCATTTTTGGACAAAGGGTGTAATGAGGCCTGAAGCTGAGTGCGCTGACAAACCCAAACTGAGCATCAGTGAGTAGTTTATTGGTAAGTAATGCTTGATAGCGCTGTAAACAACACCTTCCATCACTTTGTTAATGATAGAGAGCAAACTGCTGGGTCAATAATTAGAAAATTGCAATTGTCACACGGCTATTTAAAGAAGGTTAGCGAGGGAATCGAGGGAATTATAGATTGGTTCGCCTAACAGCTGTTGTCAGGGAATTACTAGAGTGTACATTTCAAGATGGAGTGTCTGATCACCTTGAAAAGTTGCAGCCAATCAGAGATAGGCAACATGCATTTGTAAAAGGTAGATCATGCCTGATGAACCTGATCAATTGTTTTGTGGAGGTAACTAAAGTAGAGGGTAGGGGAAGCTCAATGGATGTTATTCAGATGGACTTCCGGAAAGCAAACAACAAAATCCCTCATAACTGATTGTTGGCTAAAGTTGCAGCTCATAGGATTTAGGGCAAATTATTGACGATTTAGGACGTGAGCTAAGTGGCAGGAGACAGACAGCAGGGATAATGGGCAGATCATCTAACGGGCAGGATGTGATGGCGCCGTCCCACAGGAACCTCTACTATTTATTAATGATTTAGATGGCTGGACAGAAAGCCGTATATAATTGACATACTCAATATTGCCATTGAAAAAAATCAACCATATTGTAATCATGCATATTTTAAGCATACATTTGCAACAACAACAAAAATAGATTAAGTGACTGTGTAAAACTATTACAATATTGGCAAGTGTGAGGTGTCCAATTTGGAATTTAAAATGTTCCAGTATTTTCGAAATGGTGAAAAAACGGAAAATAGACTTCAGGGTCATGGGCAAGGACAGCAAAAGAAACAGCAAATGGAATGCTGGGCTTTATATCTAGAGGAACGGAATACAAGGGGCTAGAAATGATGCTACAGCTAAAAAAAAAATCCTGGTCAGGTCATATCTACAGTAGTGTTCAGCTGTGTGCAAACAAAAAGTATTTTGGGTAGTTAGAACTGTGCAAGAAGTATTGTGCGACAAGAACTGATGCTAGGAGTACTATTGATCATATTTTGCATAAATGATTTCGACTCAGGAAAGGGACATACAATTACAATATTCATGAATGACATGCACTTGGGACAATAGTTAATACTAAGGCAAATTGTGATAAAATACATGACGTTAACGAAATTGTAAATGAATTCTAATGCAGATAAATGTACACTTACAGATTAGGGTAGGAAGACTGAGAACACATTTTCCTTGGACAATGATAATCTAAATTGTGTCGAGGAGCAATGGGATTCAGGGATACAGATAGAAAAATGAATACAACAGCAATACGGGTTAACAAAGCTACAGAAAATACAAAAACATTGAGGATTATTTTCAGAGAGATACGTTGAAAGGGGAGTCATACCCAGCACAAGGAAAGATTTGCTGTTGATTGGAGTCGGTTGATTGGGTGCGAACTGGTCAGTGTTTCCCTGCTTTTCCAGGCAGTATGCAACTGGGCAATTTTCCACCGTATCAGTTGGATCCTAGTGCTGTAACTGTACTGGATCAGCTAGGCTCCAGTTGTTGCTAGTTTTAGAGCACTGATCTTCAGCACTGCAGCTGGAGTGTTATCGGGCCCCGAATCTTTGTTATGTGCAGTGTGCTCAGCCGCTTCTTAATGTTGTGCACTGTAAATTTAGGAATGGACCGAGAAATAGAAAGCATTTGCACAGCAGTAGCTCATTGGCATGGATTGTCACGCACTACTTCTCACCTTTTGCCAGTCTGAATAACTACCTTTAACCCACACTTTGTTGACTGTTTTGCAGCCAGTTTTCTACAGTCTGTCATGATCACCCTTCAAAGTATGCAATTAATTACCTTGAAACCACATTCACAGTTTTCGGTTTAAATACTGGACAGACAGCTTCTGACCAGCAAGATGCAACAGTCAGCATATAATCATAGAATGTTTACAACACAGAAGGAGGACATTCAGCCCGTTGTGTCCATGCTGGTTATCAGCAAGAGCTCCTCAGCTGGTCCTATGCTTCTGCCCTTTCCCCATAGCCATGCAAAGATTTTCTCTTCAGGTGCTTGTCCAATTCCATATTGAAAGCCACAATTGAATCTGTCTCCATCAGACTCGCAGGTAGAACATTCCAGAAGATCCTAACCACTCGCTGTGCAAATAACGTATTCCTCATGTCAACGTTGGTTCTTATCCCATCCACCTTATAACAGTGTTCTCTGGTTATTGACCTTTCTGCCAAGAGGAACACTTTCTCTCTATCTACTCTGTCTATTCCCCTCATGATTTTGAACACCTCTATCAAATTTCCACGCAGCCTTCTCTGTTCTCAGGAGAGCGACCACAGTTTCTCCAAACTATCATTGTAACTGAAGTCTTTCATCCCTTGAACCTTCCTTGTAAATCCTTTCTGCACCCATTCTAGAGCATTCACATTCTTCTAATGTGCCGTGCCCTGAATTGTACACAATACGCCAGTTGAGGTGAAGCCAGTGTTCCACAAAAGTTCATAATAACTTCCTTACTTTTTTACACTATACCGCCACTTAAAAAGGCCAACATCCCATTGAATATTAACCAATTTCTCAACCTGCCCTGCTACCTTCAACGATTTGATCAAAAATACTCCCAGGTGACTGTTGGCTGCAGCCACTTTCTAATTGTACCCTTGAAAAGAGACTGGCAGCAAGCATTAAAAGAAATCCCAAAGTATTCTATAGACAGAGAAATAGTAAAGGGGTGGTAAAAGGAGGAGTGGGGTCGATGAGGGATCAGAAAGAGGATTTACATATGGAGGTAGCGGGTATAGTTCAGGTAAAATCTAAATTCTCTGCGCCTGTCTTTGCCAAGGAAGAAGATGCACCCCGGGCAATGGTTACAGTGGAGGTAATTCAGATAGTGGAGGGGTTTAAATTAATAAAGAGGATGTATCAGATATACCCTGTTAATAAGAACATACGTATGAACATACAAATTAGGAGCAGGAGGTGGACACTCGACTCGTCGAGCCTGCTCCACCATTCAATACGTTCATGGCTGAACTGATTACTCCACACTTCCACTGACCCCCGATAACCTTACACCCCCTTGGTTATCAAGAATCTACCTACCTCTGCCTTAAAAAAATTCAAACACTCTGCTTCCACTGCCTTTTGAGGAAGAGAATTCCAAAGAGTCATAACCCACTGAGAAAAAAATTCTCCTCATCTCTGTCTTAAATGGGCGACGCTTATTTTTAAACAGTGACCCCTAGTTCTAGCTTCTCCCACAAGGGGAAACATATTTTCCACAACCACCCTGTCAAGACCTTTCAGGATATTAAATGCTACAATCATGTCGCCTCTTCCTCTTGTAAATTCCAGCGGAAGCAAGCCTAGCCTGTCAAATCTTTCCTCGCATAGCAGGTCACCCATTCCAGATATTAGTCGAGTAAACCTTCTCTGTACTGCCTCCAACGCATTTACATCAGTCCTTAAATAAGGAGACAAGTATGGTACACAATATTCCAGATGTGGTCTCACCAATACACTGTGTCTCTGAAGCATAGCCTCCCTACTTTTGTATTCAATTCCACTCGCGATAAATGATGACATTTTCCTAGCTTTTTTAATTACTTGTTGTTCCTGCATACTAACGTTTTGCATTTCAGACACTAAGACGCCCATATCTCTCTGTATCTCAGAGCTCTGCAATCTCTCACCATTTAGATAATATGCTTCCCTTCTATTCATACTCCCAAAGTGGACAATTTCCCAGTTTCCTACATTATAATCCATTTGCCAGGTCTTTGCCCACTCACTTAACCTATCTATATCCCTTTGCAGACTCCTTATGTCCTCTTCTCAAGTTATATTCTTACCTATCTTTGTGTCATTAGCAAATTTAGCAAGCATACCGTCGGTCCCTGCATCTAAGTCATTTCTATAAATTGTGAAACGTTGAGGCCCCAGCACAGATCCCTATGGCACACCACTCGTTACTTCTTGTCAACCAAAAAAATGACCCATTTATGCCTACTCTCTGTTTCCTGTGAACGAACCAATCTTCCATCCATGTTAATACGTTACCCCCTACACCATGAACCTTTATTTTCTGCAATAGCCTTTGATGTGGCACCTTCTCAAATGCCTTCTGGAAATCTAAGTACAATACATCGACCAGTTCCCCTTTACCAACAGCACATGTAACTCCCTCAAAGAACTCCAATCAATTGGTTAAACATGATCTGCCTTTCACAAATCCATGTTGACTATGCCTGATTACCTTGAATGTTTCTAAATTCCCTGCGATAACATCTTTAATAATAGCTTGTAACATTTTCCCTAAGGCAGGTGTTAAACTAATTGGCCTATAGTTTCTTGCTTGCTGTTTCCCTCCCTTTCTGTCTAAAGGAGTTGCATTCGCTATTTTCCAATCTAAATTAACCTTCCCCGAATTTAGGGAATGATGGAAAATTAAAATTAACGCATCAACTACCTCACTTGCCACTTCTTCTAACACCCGAGGATGAAGTCCATCGGGTCCCGGGGACTTGTCAGCCTGCAGCTCCAACAATTTGCTCAGTACCTTTTCCCTGGTGTTTGCAATTTTCCAGAGTCCTCCGTCCCTTCCATTTCCCGACTTACAGCTAAAACTGGGATGTTACTTTTGTACTCAATAGTGAAGACCCATGCCAAATATCTGTTCAATTCATCTGTCATCTCCTTATTTTCCATTATTAACTCCCCAGACTCACATTTGATAAGTTTAACGCTCACTTTATTACCTCTTTTCTTTTTTTTAAAATGTATATATATATATATAAACTCTTACTATCTGTCCTTATATATCTATCTAGCCTTCTCTCGTCCTCTAATGCTACCTGACTTATCAATATTTTTGTCATCCTTTGTTTTTTAAAAATATTTTATCCAATCTTTTGACCTGCCTCCCATCTTTGCGCAATTACAAGCTTTTTCTTTAAGTTTGATACGACCTTTGGCTGTTTTACTTAACCACGGATGGTGGGACCCACTCTTGGAATGTTTCTTTCTCGTTGAAATATAAGAAATTGTGTAATCTGAAATATTCCCTTAAATGTCTGCCACTGAAAATCTATTGACCTATCCCGCAACCTGATTTGCCAATTCACTTTAGCTAGCTCTGCATTCATGTCCTCATAATTGCCCTCATTTAAGTTTAAAATATTAGTCTTGGACCCACTCTACTCTCCCTCAAACTGAATGTAAAATTCAAACATATCATGATCGCTGCTCCCTAGGGGCACCTTAACTGTGAGGTCATTAATTATTCCTACCTCATTGCACAATACCAGGTCTCGTATATCCTACTCTCTGGTTGGCTCCACAAGGTATTGTTCCAAGAAATTATCCCGAAAATATTCTATGCATTCCTCATCTAGGCTATCTCTGCCCATCTGACTTTTCCAGTCTAAATTTAGGCGAAACTCCGCCCCTAATTATCACTGTACCGTTCAGACAGGCTGCCATTCATTTCTTCATTTATAACCCGCCCCACAGTGTGGTTAATGTCAGGTGGTCTGTACACCACTTCTGACAAGCAAATTCTTGCCTTAATGATTTTTCATCTCTACCCGAACAGCTTCTACATCCTGGTCTCCTGAACTTAGATCATCCCTCACCATTGCGCTAATACCATCATTAATTAACAGAGCTACCCCTCCACCTATTCCTAGCTTCCTGCCCTTCCTAAATGCCATGGATCCTTCAATCTTCAGGTCCCTGTCTATATATATATAAATGAACTAAACCTTGGTGTACAGGGCACAATTTCAAAGTTTGCAGATGATACAAAACTTGGAAGCATCGTGAACTGTGAGGAGGATAGTACAGATCTTCAAAAGGACATTGACAATTTGGTGGAATGGGCAGGCAGTTGGCGGATGAAGTTCAATGCAGAGAAATGTGAAGTGATTCATTTTGGTCGGACTGACATGAAGATAAAATATCAAATGAAGGGTTCAATTCTGAAGGGGTTACAGGAGCAGAGGGACCTTGGTTTAATAGTGCATAAGTCATTGACGGTGGCAGGCTAGGTTGAGAGAGCGTTAAATAAAGCATACACGGCCCTGGGCTTTATTAATAGGTGCATAGAGTGCAAGAGCAAGGAATTAAGTTGAACTTGTATGAGACACTACTTCGGCATCAGCTGGAGTATTGCATCCAGTTCTGGGCGCCGCACTTGAGGAAAGATGTGAGGGCATTGGAGAGAATACAGAAACGTTTCATGAGAATGGTTCCAGTGATGAGGAATTTCAGTTATCAAGATAGATTGGAGAAGTTAGGACTGTTTTCCTTGGAGAAGAGAAGGCTGAGAGGTGATTTGATAGATATATTCAAAACACTGAGGGTCCTGGACAGAATAGATAGAGATAAATTGTTTCCACTGGTGAAAGGACCCAGAAGGAGAGGTTACAGATTTAATGCATTTGGTAAAAAAAGCGAAAGTGACATGAGGAAAATCTTTTTTCATGCAGGAAGTATTTAATATCTGGAATGTCTGGCTGAGAACGTGGTGAGGCAGGTTCAATTGAAGCATTCAAAAGGGAATTAGACAGTATATGAAAAGGAAGAATATGCAGAGTTATGGAGAGAAGGCAGGGGAATGGAACTGAGTGAATTTCTCTTTCAGAGGGCCCATGCAGACATGATGGACCGAATAACCCCCTTCTGCACTGTAACAGTTCAGTGATTCTGTGATATTGCCTCTCCTCCTTGTTCCAACCAGAATGTAGAAGTTCCCACTTCTCTGAATCAAATTTCATCTGCCACCTGTCCGTCCATTTCACCAGCCTCTCTTTGTCTTCTTGAAGTCGATCACTATCCTCCTGACAGTAACTGGTCAGGATTTCAGGAAAACTCGGCGCTTTTCTTCCAATAGTTCAATGGTGTTGAGTTTAATCGTTGCAACTGCTTCCTAAACTATGTTATCTCTTTTGTTTAATATTCTGTGCATTAAACTTTCTCAATATTAGCCAAAATGTAAATGGCAATGCGCAGGCAGCTGCGGGATCTTACAGAGCAGTTATCTTTGTGATTCCCACAATAACTGCGGACCCATTACTTCAGCTCCCCGAGGCTGAGGAACCTCCCTCCCTCCCTCCCTTCCCTGCTCCCCAGTCTCAGCTTCACAATCTGTGTGGTATATCAGATCTGAGGCCAAGCGATCATTGCAGGTGGACAGCCGGGCTGACAGTACATGCCCGGCAGCGGCTGCTGGGTTGATGAATGGAGAGTTGGATTGAGATTGTGACATTTCCAGCCATTCAGATCATTCACTGCGGATCTAGGGATAATCTCAATGGAAACTGCACTGTCTGCATTGTAAATGTGCTGAGTATCAGGTATTGGCTGCTCCCGGTGGACAATGTTTATTAAATATAATACTAATGATATAATTTTAAACAGTGATCCTAATATTAACATTAATTCTAACCAGAGATTACTGGAATTATTATCATCTGACTTTCCGGGTATGGACCGTCCCGGATTGTTTTACTTTCACTTCTTCACAGAATCTATCAGCCACGGCGGGAGATGAGAGACTGAGAAAGATTTTTACCTGAGCAGATGACGCCGGCATCGTTGGAGTGTGGGTAGGGATAGTGATCCCATTGAGCTGACTTACAGTCCCGCAGAGCGGCCTCGGTCCCGCCACACTCGACAAAGAACGTCACAATGGGTCCGGACCCTTCCCCAAAGTGAGCCTGGCCCGGTGCAGAGACCGCGGTCCCGCAGCCCAGCTCCCGACACACAACAGCAGCATCCGGCAGGTCCCAGAGATAGTCATTCACAGTCCCCCACTGCCCCCTGTAGTGAATCTCCACTCTCCCAGCGCACCGACTGCCCCCATTCACCAGTCTCAACTTCACCATCTCTGTAAAATATCAGAAATATCATCAAGCAGTTATAGTGTGTTAAACCCACAGGTTCCCAGCGCCCGGACCCTCCCCATTCACCAGTCTCAGCTTCTCCGTCTCTTTAAAATATCAGAAATATCAAGCGGTTCTCGTGTGTTAAACCCGCAGGTTCCCAGTGCACAGACCCTCCCCATTCACCAGGTATTAATTGACAGGAATATCAGTCTGCACTCAGAGCACTAATAAAAATCGGAGTATATATTACATACGAAAAAAGGGAAGGGAAATACTAACACACGGTGAAAACGAGCAGGGAATCGGGAGACAGCCGGATATCCCCATCAACACAGCGGCTCCAATGAGAACTGAGTGGGGACAGGCTCAGAATAGTTCGAACCTGCAGAAGTGGGGAGATGGGCGTGGCTGTAATGATCACATGTTCACGCGCTCAGAACTCATTGGACGAACACAGTGAGATCCCAGCACCAGGAAAGAGCAGAGGAAATTGCACCCGCACCCAGTACAGCCAATGAAGACAGGGCTGGATGGTGATGTGATCTTGATGTCAGTGCAGATTGGTTAGCTGGACCTTTGGACCGGCAGCAGTGTCAGTGGAGCTGATCGTTCACACTCTGCTCTTCAGAGACCCTCAGTTATTGTCCCTCTGCATGAAGGCAGCAGTCATCTGTCAGCTAAAATTAAAGATCTTCAGTCACAGTATGAGGGACACCCTCTCTTTCTGACTCTCAACTGGGCAGCGGGTTAATCCGTGATCAAAGAAAATGCTGAGATTTTCGCCCAAGCTTCATATTTAATGGGATGGATTAGAGCAGAGAGAAAGCAGATAGTGTGAAAATAAAGGGCGATTACCTGACGGGTCAGCCTTACTGTTCCCAGGTCTGCCTGAAATGAGAAGTTAACAATTAGAGTTCACTAGGGCAAGAAATGAATGAAACTGTCAGAAAGAAAAAACACAAATACAACTAACTGCAGGGTCATTATTCCCGTGCCTTGCAGAAGAAATTATATCGGGATCTGTGATTTCATTCCTTAAAACAGAAAATACAGTTTCTGCCCAACATTAATATTGGTAATGGGATAAAATATATCCAGAATTGTTTTCACATATACACACACTGACATCCGGATACACTCTCTCCTTGTGCTGACGGTGGGTGGGCTGCATGTATTACCAGTGTGAAGGTGCTCTGAGAAGGCGATGGTGATGGTGCTCTCCCTTATAGAATCTTCCAATGAAACAGCACAGAGGGACGCCATTCCGCCCATGGTGCCGATGCTGTCTCTTCGTAAGAGCTGTCTAATTAGTCCCACTCCCATTCCCAATCGCTCTGTAAATTTGTGCTGATGGTGCTCTGATCATTGATGACCCGTATGTAGATACCCTGAGAAGCGGGTGGTGATGGATACCCTTTTAAACCCGCTGGTGATGGCACTGTCAGTGAATTCAGCTTTCCGATCGAAAGTTCGAGAAGGGATGGCATCATAAATTAAAGATTTTCCGATCCTGTGGTCAATTTCAATGCCTTTTAATTTACTGCAAATTCTTCCACCTGTAACTTTCAAAGTTTCTGTAAACGTGTAATTGGGCTATTCTGTCGTTGAATAAATTATATAGCTTTCTCAAACGGAACAAAACAAGATGAACGGTCTGTCAGCCTGCTGACTCCGTGCTGACTGTTTCTTACTAAGCTCCTGCTGTTCTGATTGTCTTGTCACCTGCCCTCGCTGATGTGCCCGATTCGTTTATCCGTTAATGATGTTCGATCAATGTTCCTCCCTTTTACTGGTTAAGCGTTTCTGCTTTTCAAAAATTCAGTCAGTCTGTTGACCTGTACGCAATCCCCCTGATCACAATGTGTCTCACAGATCTCCAGGTGTTTATCTATTCTCAACATTATATACTACAGATGCTGTGTTGACCTGATCCCAATCCCCCTGATCACAATGTGTCTCACAGATCTCCAGGTGATTTTCTATTCACAATATTATATACTAGAGACAGTGTGTTGACCTGCGCCCCAACTCCCTGGTGAAAATATATCTCCCATGGATCATTGTCTCTTTGTATACTCTGGTGATATATTATGGACAACAGGACACCGATTCCTGTCCTCAGCTGTGCTGACCGAGCAATCTTGAATGCGTTACTGTTTCCCAACTACAATCTCACTGGTCTCTTTATGATCCTAATTCTGTAATGTAAATACTGTGTGACTTCCTCCCAGTCCTGAAGCCTTAGCATTCCTACCAACTTTCCCTGGTAATTGTCAGTTCCCACAAATTCCCCTTTTCCAGTGGCCCAATGACAGACGAGGGGGAATAATCTTTCAGTATTTACTGAAAAACGGTTCCAGTCTCAGTGTTTCTGTAGAGTCCGTGAATCCTCTTCAATCCACTCATTCATTTCCCCTACTCTTCATGCATTTATCATTTCAGCCTGCAACCATCCATGTCACGTGGGATTTTTTTTCTCCAGATAATCCAGTGGTTCAAGGAGAAAGCCCACGAACACCCTGTTAGGGAAACTAGGGATAGACAATACATGGGTGGAGGACAATATCGCCAACATGACGACAGTGGTTCAAGAAAACACCCCGCCATCCTGTCTGGCTAAGTAGGGTTGTTCAGTAAATTCTGCCTGGCCAGCTAACTCATATCGCGAAAATGTATTTAAACAATTAAAACCGAGATACCCATACTTGTCTATTCGGCCAGTTTATCTCTTACTGTCTCAGAGAAATGTTCAGTCAATCCCCTTTCTCAATCATTACTATGTTTCCATTTATCTGCACGACTCCTCATTTCTGCTGATTCCTCCATTTTGCTCTCAGATCCTTCCTCGCAGTTTCTAACTGCTCTCATTATTGTTCTTGAAATAGTTTGAATGCATTTCTGTGTACCGTTTTTCAAATCTCCGATATATGCAGAGGATATACTCACTATTCCAACACTCTTCTGGTCGGCCTCCTACCCTAGGTAAACTTCAGCTGATCTAAAACTCTGCTGCTGTTCTCCTGGCATGGACAGTCCCGCTGTCACTGACTCCCGGATCCCAACGCCTTAGATTTCAGTGTTCGCACCATTACCTTCCTGATGTTTAGACTAATGGGTTTGGTGCAAAACTGTTAAGTTATTTTAACAATTTATACATCTGTTAAATTACTATGGTACCGTATTACTACAAACAGTAATATAGAAATATTAATTATAAATAACAATTAGCTCAAAGGAGGTGAACAGAAATGGGACAAACGTGGGATATTCAAAGCCCAAAATTTAAACTCTTGAATGAGTTACAAAACCAGGGACAGCGGTGGTTTAGGGGATACAAAATGCAGTCAATGCAGAGAGTTTATGAGTACATGCTTCGAACGGCGGATTATTAGATGGGTCAATAATCAAAATAATTATATTATATCAAACTATTTTAAGTCCAATTTGAACTACTTCCACAATTAATTGAGGTCTTGTGGATTTCAGAAGCAAATTAATTGATAGAATTACAGTTATTGTAGCTTACACTCACAAGCAAAGCACTGGACAGAAGGAAGTCATATCAAACAATCCGGATTCTGTGTGCCAATACTATTATCAGTAACGTTTAGCCATCTATCTCCATAACACATCAACTAGTGTCTGAAGAAACGTTACCACGGTTCGAAATAACCAAACACGCATCGAACATTTACAGTATCGAGAAAAATTGTTCTGTGCACTCTCTGTTGAATTTCTATATGCAAATAAATTCAGAATTTGTTCCACAAGGTGACCAGAGTATGGCACATGTAGAAGGACATTAAAGAATTTAATAGGACTAGGATTAGGCCATGCTGCCTACCCAGACTACTCCGCCGTTCAATACGATCATGGATGATCTACTGCCCCAGATCAACTTTCCCACCTTTTCCCAGAGATTGGGAAACAACTCCGGATCTTTCATTAAACACTGCATCGCACCATATATAAAGTATGGGACATGTGGAAAGAGATTCAGAAATACGTCTGGATATTAAATAGTACATCAAATGTATGAATCATGTAGAAAGAGACTGAGAAACACTAATTATTACACAACACCGTGAATATAAATGTATGAAATCGAAATCATGATTTAATGTCAAAAGACAGAGTTTTGAAGATTGTCGGTGATGAAATAATATTTTTCATAGGCCAAATCCCTCGAAACCAGGAGCATAATTTTTGGAGGGTGTAATTGATAACTCTATTAATAATCAGAACAAATGAAGCAATATGGATTCCACCTCCAGCTAATATATTATACAATATTTATTGCCCTTTCTGAATATTCCAAATGCTGGACAAACTATTTAATCTAATTCTCTCCAGCACATGGCACTTCACTGAGAAATTCCGGGGACAGAAATCTCAATGTGGGATGAGTCAACTGGATGCAGATCCCGGTATTCTACAGTTCTGACTCCCATACACTCGATTGTAACACTGACTACTTTCTACTTCCAGAAGTCTCCGTTTTAAACGTCTGATTAGAATTTTAACTCCAGTCTGCTGCGTGCGTACGAGAGCCATAGGAAACAATATAAAACCAACTCTTGCCGCATTTCTGTTCGATTTTGGTAATAAAACAAAATTTAACTCAAATTATCTCTGGAAATGCAATTAAATATTAATTAGATGACAAATATTAGATTCGTTTTTGCTGTTGGCGAAAAAAATGGATAACAGTTCCTTATTTGAATTTGATGAACTTAAAATCAAACAGGACAGAATGTATTCAATGACAAATTTATAAATTAAGGAAACTGTTTCAATATTCACTTGTACGATTTCAATAAATGACAAATCAAAATAAATATGCACATTCCCCAGAAATTGATTTTGATCTGGGGCCAATAGCTAAAAAAAAGTTTCAGGGAGTCAGATAGATTTCATACTCTCTCTCTGTTCTTTGGCTTGCAGAAAATATTCTTAAATTACCTTAAAAATCAGTATTTTTGAATGCAATCCCTTTTACAAAACCAAAAGAAAATTAATCATGGAAGTCTGTAATAACATTAAGGGAGCGTTTCCCTGTCGTGAATCAGCATTTGCTGTCGATAGACATAAACAAATGTAACCAAACCCGCACTTTAAACAGTGAGAAACTGAATCGAATCATCGACCGAAAATCTGCGCAAAATTATCGAGCAGGTGGAAGGAGACTATTCATGATATCTCATTAAACACTTCACGATGCTTTACATAAAAGGAGCATGTGGAAGGAGACTTTGTCACATTAATTATTACTTGACGCTGTACATACGATATGTGAAATAAGTTGAGAATTTGTAATACAAAGTTCTAAAGTTCAAGGTCATCATTAAGTCAACAATAACAAATGGAAAATCTTCCGGAGATTTTGGAATATTCAGTAACATTATCTTTTGGAGAGGCACTTCACAATTACAGTAATAATGAATGCTAATTGAAATAATATTAGTTCTGCCTCTAGTTTATATATTATACAATATTTATAGATCATGTACAACACTCGAACGTGGAACAAACTATTTACATTATTTCAGTTCCATTCAATATATCACACAGGGTCAGACAGCACTTCTACTGTGAAATAACTGGGAAAGAAATGCCCGTGTGGCTTCAGTCAGCAGTAGATTTAGCTTTGACTGCTGTTCTATAATCCCTGCATTACCATCGAACCCAAACCCCGAGACCTTCTATTCTCACTGTGATCACTTTCTACTGCTAGATTGCTGTGTTTAAATAATCTGCTTAGAATTTCAACTTCAGTCAGTTGTGTCGGTACAAGTGCCGCAGAGGACCAAATAACACAAATTGCCACGATATTTGTTTTCAATATTGCATTTAAATCAAAATTCTGCACATGTCCCACCTGGGAATTTAGAAGACGTGTTAATAAGATGCAAGATATTATAAAAACAATGTTTTTTGATTGCGAAAGAATGGATAATTGTTCCCTATTTAATATTGATGGAATGTAAAATCAAACCAACAGCCCAAGATTCGTATTCAACGTGAATTCTACAAATGAGATAAACTATTTCAATATTCGCTTCATATGATAGCAATGAATCACAGTGTTTTTTGTCATAAAGCATGCCTGCTTTTTAAAAATGATTCTGAGCAACTAGCGATTGGAGAAACGGATACAGGGAGTCATGTGCAATTCATTGTTTATCTTTTCTGTGGCTTGAATACAATTTTCTTTAAATAATCCACAGAACAGGCTTTTACGATCCAATTAGTTAATATTCACGGAAATACAATTCGTTAAACACATCAAGTATCTGATAACACTGGGACTAAGCTGGCCTGTCAGTAAACCAATAAAGTTTGTAACAGACAGAGATTAATAAATGTAACCAAACACACACGGGAAATAGTGAGAAACAGAATGGAATCATCAATGGAATAAAACAACAAATATCGAGCCGTTGGAACAACCATAAAGAACAATATCGCTAACTCTTTACACACAACATGACACTGTGTGAAAATATGTGATTGGGAAAACTTAACTATCTTCAGGCACTGTACAAAAAAATGGAGGCAATAGAATAATTAATTTAATATAAAAGATACTAGTTTTGAAGATCATCACTAACTGATCAATAATACAGAGCAAATTCCCCAACGATTTAGGAACTTTTAGTAACATCATTTTTTGCAGAGTGCTCTTGATAATTATACATATTCATGAAAACGAATTGAAAAATATTGGTTCCACCTCCAGTTGAGTGGTTATTATAGATTGAAGGTAACACTTCAACATTGAACAAATTATTTTAAAATATTTAGTTTCATGAACTGTATCACTAGGAGAGCAGACAACACTTGTGTTGAGAAACATCTGTTTCAGAAATGTGTGTGGCGGTTCATGGTGGCAGTAGATGTAGTTTTGACTGGTGATCTGCACTCAGTGAGATAACTTACACCTGACTCTGATACACTCTATTCAAACAAAGACGGCGCTCTACTTCTATCAGACTCGCTTTAAATAATCAGATTAGAATTTCAATTCCAGCTGGCTGTGTCAGTATAAGAAACACAGGGGGAAATATAAAACAAACTCCCGCAGTCTTTGTGTTCGATACAAATTCAACTGGGAATTTAAAATACCTGTTAATTAGATGTAGAATATTCCAAACTCGTTTACTGTAACCAAAACAATATTACTGTCAGCAATAGCTCAATTGCTAGCACTCTCGCCTCTGAGTCAGGAGATGGTGGGTTCAAGTCTAATTCCAGAGACTTGAACACAGAATCTGGGCTGCCACTCCAATGCAGTACTGAGTGTGTGCTGCACTGCCCAAGTGCTTTCCATCGGAGGAGAAGTTAAACCGAGGCTCCGTCGGCCCTTTCAGGTGCATTATTTGGAGGAAGGGCAGGGGTATTATTCCCAGTGCTCTGGCGAATGTTGATCCCTCAATCAAGATTGTCACATACAAAAAAAGTATTCTGGTCATTATCACATTGCTGTTTGTCGGCGCTTGCTGTGTGTAAATTAGCAGCCACGTTTCCTATATTACAGTATGGACAAGACTACAAAACAATATCGAATTGACAGCAAAGCCCTTTGGGACGTCCTGACGTCGTAAATTGCGCTATATAAGCGCAAGGCATTTTTATATAAATGGAGGTTTATTCCTATTTGGAGTTGAAAGAACTTAAAATTGAAACGTTCAATCCAAAATTTGTCGTAAATGAAACTACTACAAATTATATTACACATTATCCATTTCATACCATCCCAATGAATGACAACTGTAAATAAAATAGATCCGTTTTCCGTAAATTGATCTCAGACACTGACATGTTCTATTCTAACAGTGAAGTGGCTCTTTTTCTAACAGACCCTGCTTAAATAGACCCATGAGGTCTTCAACGCCTGTCTGCTCTGTACGAGCGGCTGGTGGAAGGCAATAAACAAGTGCCGAATTTCATTAAACTCTACACAAGAAAATTAAAATGTATAAAGCATTATTTACTTTCTACATCTCCTGAATTTGTTCTGTATTCAAGATGATAATTAGATTAATAATATACATCTTGTAATAATAATCAGTGTATCAGTAAATAACATAATGCATTCAATAATCTTTAACTTACAGTTCAAAAGCTGCAGCAGAGACAGGGTCAGGAAGGTTTGCATCATGGTTCTGGCGCTTGGTACAGCGATGAGAACAGAACATTACCCGAACGCTGTTCTCAGACACTGAGAGCTCCTTACAGCAGCTTCTGAAACTTTGGCTGTTGTGGAAATTAATTCTTTGACAGAGGTTTCTGCAGAAACCAATGTTTCCTTCCAAATAACCAATAGATTTTGACTTGTGTGAACCGTGAATTACAAGCTGGTAAAATACACCAATGAGACGAAATGTGACCATTAATGGATAAAATGAACACAGGTTCCAACTACCAGCCTATCCTGCGAGGATAATGACGTGTGACAGTGTGAAAAGTAAATGAATCACTGATCTGGCGTCCAGATCATAGATTCATAGATGCACAGGAAAGGCCATTCGGCTACTTTAGTCAGAGTCGTCCCTTTGAAAGAGCTGTCTAATTTGTTGTCACATATGTAGCTTTTTCTCGTAACCCTGCAAATTATTCCATTGCAAGCACTTGTTTAATTGTCTTTATAAATTCCTCTGGAATCTGATTTCATCACTCTTTCGGGTCATACTTTCCAGATCTAAACAAGCCTCAGTGTGAAGAAATGTCTCTTCACTACCTTTCTAGTTATTCTGCCTGTTCTACAGAAGGTCTCGGACCCAGACACATCTCTGGAACCGCAGAGAAGAGGTAGGTGAGGCGATGTCACCAGAGCCAGTACGCAAGGCCCCGGCGAGAGGGCCTGGGCGGTTTTCTTGTGCTGCAGGAGGAGGGAGGTCCCGGGGAATGAACTGGTTCCTGGTGGGGGTGCTCTGTGCGTCACAAATTGGCCATGAAGGAGGCAACGCCCCACCGCACCCACAAGGCCACAGGGAGAATGCTTCGTTTTACAAGGTGGCCTCTCCATACGGTGGAGGACATCGCTGCTGGTAAGATCCCAGCGGCGGTGGAATGATCCCATAATTGTCCCTTAATTGGCCACTGAAGATCCTCAGTCTTCCATTGGGTGAGAAGGCTGTTGTCGGCCTCTCCTGCCTCCAGAATCACTGGACGATGGGGAGGCGCTGGGATCCCCATCCTGTCAAATCCCTTGCCACACACCGCTTTTCCCTGTGCCCCCTCCCCACCCCTCCTGGCTTCCAATCACGAATCTGGGGGCCAGTAAAATCCTGGCCATGATCTCTGATGACAAACGTATTCATGAGAGGACATAAGTTCCGCATTCTTACTCTACCATAACTCCTCATTATTTTGAACTCTGTTAGATCTGGGATGGCGGGACTGACGTATGAGGAGAGATTGAGTTGGTTAGGATTATATTTGTTGGAGTTCAGAAGAGTGAGGGGGAATCTCATTGAAGCCTACAAAATTCTAACAGGACTTGACAGGGTAGATGCAGTAAGGATGTTCCCGATGTTGGGGGAGTCCAGAACCAGGGGTCACAGTCTAAGGATGCAGGTAAACATTTCAGGACAGAGTTAAGTAGAAATTTCTTCACCCACAGAGTGGTGAGCCTGTGGAATTCACTACCACTGAAAGCAGTTGAGGCCAAAACATTATATGTTTTAAGGAAGGAGTGAGATACAGATCTTGGGTCTTAAGGGTTCATTGGGTATGGGGCGAAAACGGGAACAGGTTTCTGAGTTGGATGATCAGCCAGAAAAATCCAAGCTCCTGAATTCTCTCCCTGTAAATGAATTCCCTCACCCGTGGTGCCTTCTTGATAATCCTCCTTTGTACGTTTTGCAGGGCCTTGAAATTCTTCCTAGGTATTCGTGCCCGGAATTGCACACAGGACGACAGCTGAGTCATAACAATTGATCTATTAAGTAGCAGCTTGATGCCCTTTATGTTTGAATTCAATAACCCCATTTTCAAATCAAATATCTCGTACACTTTCTCAATCAGCTTCTCTACTTGCCCTGCAATCCTTAAAGATTTATGAACATGCATTCCCCTGTCCCTCTGTTCTTGCACCTCCTGCAAATGGTACTATTTATGTTATATTGACATGATGCTGTCACAATGAACATCACTTCTGACTTGACCACAATAAATTGCATCTACCGTTAATCTGCCCATTTCAGCAGACTGTCTACCCTGAAGTCTGCTATTATAATATTCACGATTTAATGCAGAGCCATGTTAATCACCATCCTCAAATGTAAAAATTATACATTCTAAACCCAAGTCTATGTAACTTGCATGTAGAAAGTAAAAACAATAGTCTTAAGACCAACCCCCGGGCAACAGCCACTCTCGCCTGTCAGGAGAACATCCATTCACCACTATTCTCGACCTCCTATCTCTTACCCAATCGACTACTCAGAGCTGACATCGTCCCTTTAATAATATGCATTCCCATTTTCTGAATAAGTCTGTTATGAGGTACTTCGACATTTTTGGATGCCCACATACACAAAGCCTGCTTCAGCCTCTTACTTGATTGAAGAACTCAATCAGCTAAGTTACACGCAATTGGCCTTTCACAAATCCGAGATGGTTTTCCCATCTTACCCCATGCTTCTGCAAGTGAGAATTAATTTTGTCGTTGATGAAGGCCTCTAGTAGATCTCTCAACCTTCACTGTGGTTAGACAGATTAGCATGCAGTCACAAGATTTACCCTCTCCTCTCGTTTTGAAAACATTTGCCAAATTCCAGTCCTTTGGCCCCAGTGCGATATACAAGGAGGATTGAAACATTGTGGTCAGACCTGATCTTATCTCCAACTCAGCTTCCTTTATCTCCCAGAATGCTTCCCATCTGGACCAGGGATGTTGTCGACATTTAGTGACAAACTATTTAGCAACGCGTTCCCATCTATTTTATCCTATGCAGGATCTCACCTTCCCTCTCCTCGGTTGCGACATTAATTTCAGCCTCTTCTTTTTTGAAGCCAGTTGCAAATTACTCATTCTGTACCTCAGTCACGCCCTCTGCCTCGACAGGAATATTTATTTGCTTCTCCATAATCGGCTGCACCATTCCTTTATTTTTACTTGTATATGTTTTACAAGATTTCTGATCCCGTTTACTGTTAGCTGCTAACCTTTTCTGTGCTTTCCCTTTGTCCTTCTTGTATTCTTTTCCAATTCTCCCTGTACACTCTGCTTTCTATTTGGTTTGAGATGATATTCTTGATTTGGAATTTGTAATGAATGTCTTCTTTCTCTTTTCCTTTAACTGACAATTCATTTTTCATCCAGAGAGTGCAGCATTTAATTCCCCAGCTTCACCTCTAGACTTGAGTACTCCAATGCATTCCTGGTCAACCTCCCTGTTTGCATCCTCAGTCATCCTGAGGGCATCCAAACCTCTGCTGCCTATATACAACTCTCGCCAGGACACGTTCATCCATCACCTCTGCACTCGCATTAGCTTCTGGTCATGCACCTTAACAATATTGAAAATCCCACGTTTATTTTATAATCTCCCCATGAGCTCTTCTCTCCCTATCTCTGTAATCTGTTTCAGCCCTATAAGATATTTGTCCTCCTTCAATTCCGGATACCTGAGCATTCCCAAATTTAATCGCTCCACCGCTGGTGGTCTTATTTTCATCTGCCAAGATCCGAAACTCTGGAATTCTCTCCATAAACCTCTGCCTCTCCACATATTTTTCCTTCTTCAAGTTGCTGCTTAAAACTTACCACCTTGATGAAGCATTTGGTCATCTGCCATAATATCTGTTAATGCTGCTCGCTATCAAATTGTGTTTGATAATATGACTTGGATAGTTTAACTATGTAAGGGCACCTCATAAATAAGAAACTGTTGACCTTGTTTTCCACCTTCTCCTTTACTCTTCTCCAGTTAGAAGTGTGCTTTAGAATGAAGTGTATTTCGCTCTTTGCCACCGTGGCTGAAAGGGCCTTTGAACCTCTCCATTCCAGTTCCATTATCATTCCTTCCATCCTTCCTTAACCATAATGAATTTGCCCTTACCCTCAACTTTCACTCCAACAGACTCTACATTCAATGAAATATCCTCCATCACTTTGGCCAACTTCACTGCAATGCTCCCACCAGACATCCTCTACTCCATTTTCAGCATTCTGAAGGTACAGCTTGACCCACTCTTCCTTCACTCAAAACACCCACTACTCTCCCAATGTCACCTTCCCATGCAAGTGTTGGTGATGCATGACCTGCCCTTTCACCTTCTCTCCTTCAACTGTCAGGACCACAAACAGTGATTTGTTTGTATTTTTGTTTATGTTTAATCAATGCATTAATTCTTAACAATTGTCCTCAAAACCATGGAGATGAAGCATACCTTCTGCAATTACTTTGCTGAGTTCTTCCATTATGTCCCTTAGCTTCCATTCACTTGCCATTATAATTCGCTGTCCCACTCACAGCTGACCTCTCTGTACTCTGCCTCCTTCATTGTTTCAATTTTTCTGACTCAGCATCAACTTAAAAAATAAAAACACGTGGGAACTACTGCCACCATTTGTTTTTGACAGCAGGTTCTGGTAATGATTCTGTTCTTCATTTAATCACTACTGCCTTCCACCCCATCACAGTTTCTCTCTTTATCTCCTTCCTCTGTTCCCATTTTCCCAGCCTCTGTCCTTACTGAAACACTGTTACAGCACAAACCTTTCCTGTTCTGAAGAAAATTCTCTTTCTCAAAATGCTGCCTCGCCTACTAAGTAGTTCCAATATTTTCAGTTCATGATTTAGATTTCCAGCATCTGCAGTATTTTGACTTTTTAAAGAAGTTGATGTCATCGAGAAATGTGGTGAGGTTGTAATTGAATGTAAATACATACACACAATAGATAAATAACTTCGGAGAGAGTGGCAAATGGGAATATGATGGGATCAGGAAAGTAATCTTCTTCGGCACACACTTGGTCAAATGTTGTCTTGTTGCCGAGGGCAGTCACCTCGATTACCATTACCACCATTACCAGCAATACAGCAATCACTGCTTTCCTGTTCAGTTTTGCTGTATTTGCCCACTGTAGAACAGCAGAGTGTATCTGAGCCATTCCTCTCAAAACTGCTGCACTCCATATAAGGACTTTGCAGCTTTATTGGGAAAAATGCCAAATATTTGAGGAAATGTGATCTCTAATTGAGACTGTCGAGAGACGCAGAACACACTGAGACACTGACTGGTCATCATAAGTTGTGAATATTCACCATCGTTGAACTATACAGGGAGGGATGTGATGTGTTTCCTCTAAAACAAAGGAATCTGTTTTCTGGAAGGTGATCACTTGGAGTCAAGAACGGCTTTCCATTGCCGAAATATGTGAAAAGCAGCTCACAGTCTGCAGAGCCTCAGAACAGCCACTGCGTGTTTTTCTGTTCTGTTGAAATGAGAGGAAGCACCTGGCGTTGTGGTGATTTCTCTGCTTCCGTTTTTCTTGCCTGCTGCTCTGCAATGTCAAGAAACTGAAGCAGCATATTAAAACTCGGAATTTGAAATTACGTTGCTTAAAATCCAGAAGGCCAAAGTATCGGGGGAAGAATTTCTGGGCAATATCATTAATTCATTGAAAATATTTGACAGCTTAGTGTCTGCAAATAAACGTAACTCATCACAAAAACTGAATCACAGCACAGAATATCTGTAATCTGTGCACAATTTCCAAATGTATAACACACAAAATCAACAGGCCATGATAAATCACTCTGAGTCCAAATCAATCAGCAAAGTCAGATGCACCAATGCATCAATTTGCGCTGTGGTTTTAATTTAAAATAGAAGAACCCATGAGATGCTGAGGCTGTTTCCTGTATAGGTTCATGAAGCAGGAATACTGTTAAGAATCAAATACAATCAGGAGGATTGAGCCTGTTTTAATGTAAAGTGTTAACTCGCTGTGATCCGATCACCGGAAATGCAGCCTGTGTCAATGTCAGTAGTTAACTTGCTGTGACTCAATTCAAAGGGGGATCTGAAGGGAGACAGTTGCTTCAATAAATTGTCCACTGTGTCCCAATAAATAACATTTAATGTCAGCCTGACTTCTCTGGGAATGAAAGTAAATCTGGGTAATGAAAAGAGTCTGAAGAACTAAAACAGATCAATAAATGAACACATCTGAGCAGCCACTGTAAAGTTATCACAGACAGAAAATGTTCAAATGATTAATTCCTCTGGATCTCACATAGAATGAAACAAAAACTCCCCAGAAATGGACATTTAATAAAATAATTCCACAAACTGCATTGTCAATCTAGACAAAAATGATTTGAAACGAGGTAAATCCCCCATAACACTGCCACACACTCATTGGTTTCTGAGGATGTGTCCGGTACTTTCCCAATCTGATAGACTTGTCCCCCTGAGGTGTGTTTTGCAGAAATCACAGACTGACAATTTCAGTATGAGCCAAGGGTGTTGGCAGCAACTGGTTGTCAGAGAAACTTGAAACACACGCACAGAATGGTGGGGATTGAAGATATTTGGGTCAATCTCTTGTATCTGTGAGGAGCTGATCAATCCTGTCAACAGTGGCACTTACACATGAACATATTGAGAAATGGTAGCACTAACCAAGGAACTTGCAGTAAGCACTGATACTCAGCAAAGAACCTATATAAATTATGTTATACATGCAAGATCTCCTCAGACTTTCTCAAATACTTAAGAGGATGCAGTATGAAAGTAGAGATCTGAGGAACACTCTGCCAACACTGTCATTTTCTGGGGTCCCTGTTAATAATGTGACACGCAGGCAACCTAATAACCAATGACCTTAAATCAGAAAGTGCTGGAAATACTCAGCAGATCTGACAGCATCTGTGGAGACAGAGTTAGCATTTCAGGTCTGTGACCTTTCATCAGAACTGGAAAAGGTTAGAAATGTAATAGTTTTATTTACAAAGTGAAAAGAAGGCGGCAGGCAGAAATAAAAGTTAGATGTATGATCGCACGGGGGGGCAGGAGAGATTTTTTGTTATTATTCATTCATGGGGAGTGGGCGTCCCTGGCGAGACCAGCATTTATTGACCATACTTGATTGCCTTTGCGATGGTGTGAGTTGCCTTCTTTAATTGCTGCAGTCCTTGGGGTGTAGGTACACCTACAGTGCTGTAAGGAAGGGAGTGTCAGAATTTTAATCCAGCGACAGTGAAGGAACGACGGTCTTGTTCTTAGTCAGGATGGTGAGCGGCTTGGAGGGGAATATTAAGGTGGTGGTGTTCATATGCATCTGCTGCCCTTGTTCTTCTAAGTAATATGGGTAGCGGCTTTGGTATGCGCTTGGTGTGTTGCCACAGTGTACCTTGTTCTTGATACACATTGCTTCCACTGTATGTCGGTGGTGGAGGGAGTGAATGCTGAAGGTTGTGAATAGGGTGCCAATCAAGCGGACTGCTTTCCTGGATGGTGTCGAGCTTCTTGAGTGTTGTTGGAACAGCACCCATCCAGGCAAGTGTCGAGTATTCCATCATACTTCTGACATGTGCCTTGTAGATAGTGGACAGGCACTGGGGAGACAGGATATAAGTTACTTGCGGCAGAATTCCTTAACAGCCGACTTGTGTCTGTAGCCACAGTGTTTACCTGGCTGGTCCAGTTCAGTTTCTGGTCAACGGTTACGCACTGGGTATTTATAGTGGGGGATTCAACAATTCTAATACCAGTGAACATCAAGGGGAAATGGTTAGATTACCTCTTGTTTGAGATGGTCACTGACTAGCACTTATCTGGTGCGAATGTTACTTGCAACTCATTAGCACAAGGCTTGATGTTGTCCATGTCTTGCTGCATATGAACACAGGCTGCTTTAGTATATTATGATTCACAAATGTGGTTGAACATTGAACAATCATCAGAAAATATCGCCACTTCTGGCTTTATAATGGAGGGAAGGTCATTGATGAAGCAGCTGAAGATGGTTGAGCCGAGCACACTGCCCTGAGGAACTTCTGCACTGATGTCCCAGGGCTGAGATAATTGACCTCCAACAACCACAACCAACTTCCTTTATGCTAGGTAATACTCTAGCCAGTGGAGAGTTTTCCCTCTGATGTCCTTTGGTTCCAGTTTTGCTGTGGATTCTTAATGCCATGCTCAGTCAAATGTTGCCGTGATGTCAAGAGCAGTCACGCTCCCCTCACCTCTCGCATTCAGCTCTTTTGCTCATGTTTGGACCAAGGCTGTAATGAGATCAGGAGCTGAGTGGCCCTGGCGGAAACTAAACTGAGCGCCAGTGAGCATATTATTGCTGAGCAAGTGCTGCTTGAAAACACGATTGATCACCCCTCCCATCTCTTTGCTGATGATCGAGAGTAGACTGATAAGGCAGCAATTGGCCAGGTTGGATTTGTCCTGCTTTTTGAGCACAGGGCATACCTGGGCAACTTTCCACATCGCCAGATAGATGTCAATGTTGCAGCCGTAATGCAACAGACTGGCTCAGCGAATGGCTAGCTCTGGAACACAAGTTATCAGTACTATTGGCAGAATATTGTCAGGGCCCAGAGCATTTGCAGCATCCGGTGCCTTCGGCTATTTCTTGATATCAGGTGGAGTGAATAAGATTGGCTGAAGAATGACGTCTGTGAAGCTGGTGACCTCAGCAGGAAGCCGAGATGGACCATCCACTTTGCACTTCTGGCTGAAGATGGATGTAAATATTGCAGCCTTGTCTTTTGCACCGATGTGCTGGGCTCCACTATTAGTGAGGATGTGGAAATTTGTGGAACCTCTTCCTCCTGTTAGTTGATCATCTGTCCACCACCATTCATGACTGGATGCGGCAGGACTGCAGATCTGTTTCAGTATTATTGGACCTGCACTCATCCAGGCAAGTGAGTGGGGACAGAAGAATGATTTTTTAACTGTTAGCTTGTAGGTTTAAGAGCGTACACAAAGCTTGTGGGAGGGGGTGGAGGAGTTTTATATGAACTGTGGGAAAAATGGAGTTCATCGACCAAAGGATTTGCCTGTTTTCTCTACAAGTTTTTTTATCTGGTGTGTCATCTGGCTTGAAACCTTGCCTGATTCAACAGGCTGAATTTTTCAAGCCTTTTGGAGATGGCCTGGGAGTCAGGACGATGACAATACGAGTGGGGCAGGCATCGGGTTGGGAGCTGATCTGTGTGTTGTGGAATTGTTTAACTCTGTCTATCACATGTTGCTTCCACTGTTGGGTATGCAAGTAGTCCTGTGTTGCAACTTCACCAGGCTGACACCTCAATTTAGGTATGTTTGGTGCTACTCCTGGGAAGCCTTCCTGCACTCTCATTGAACCAGGGTTGATCCCACGGCTTGATGGTAATGGTAGAGGGGGGATATGCCGTGCCATGAAGTTACACATTATGGCTGAATATAATTCTGCTGTTGCTTCTGTTGCCTTTGGCACAAAGTGTCTCGCGGATACCCAGTTTTGAGTTGCCAGATCTGTTTGCAATCTATGCCATTTAGCATGGCGGCAGTGCCACACACTCCAATGGTGAGTATACCTCAATGTAAAGACAGGACCTTGGCTCCAAAGGGACTGTGCGGTGGTCAATCATGGAGTCAGAGTCATAGAGTTATACAACACAGAAACAGGCCCTTCGGCCCAACGTGTCTGTGCCAGCCATCAAGCACCTAACTATTCTAATCCCATTTTCCAGTACTTGGCCCGGACCATTGTATGCTATGGCGTTTCAAATGCTCATCTACATAATTCTTAAATGTCGTGAGGATTCCTGCCTCTACCACATCTTCAGGCAGTTCGTTCCAGACACCAACGACCCTCTGGGTTAAAATTCTTTTCCTCAAATCCCCTCTAAACTCCCTGCCCCTTACTTTAAATCTATGCCCCCTGGTTATTGATCCCTCAGCTAAAAGAATACGTTTCCTCCTATTTAACCTATAAATGCCCTCAGAATATTGTATACCTCAATCAGGTCCCCCCTCAGCCTTCTCTGCTCTTTGGAAAACAACCCTAGCCTTTTCAGTCTCTCTTCACATCTGAAATGCACCAGCACAGGCAACATCCTGGTGAATCCCCTTTGCAATCTCTCCAGTACTATCACATCCTTCCAATAGTGTGGAGACTAGAACTGTACACAGCACTCAAACTATGGCCTAACTTACCTGTTATACACTAAAATAAAAGCAAAATACTGCGGATGCTGGAAATCTGAAACAAAAACAAGAAATGCTGGAATCACTCAGCATTTCCGAAGAAGGGTCGCTGACCCGAAACGTTAACTCTGCTTCTCTTTCCACAGATGCTGCCAGACCTGCTGAGCGATTACAGCTTTTCTTGTTTTTGTTACATTTTATACAGCTCCACCATAACCTCCCTGCTCTTATATTCTATGCTTCGGCTAAAAAAGGCAAGTATCCCATGTGTCTTCCTAACCACCTTATCTACCTTTGCTGCTGCCTTCAGTGATCTATGGACAAGTACACCAAGGTCCCTCTGACCTTCTATTTCCTAGGGTCCTACCATCCATTTTATCATTCCTTGCCTTGTTAGCCCTCCTATGCATCACCTTTTCAGGATTAAACTCCATTTTCCACTGCTCCGCCCACCTCACAAGCACATCTATATCGTCCTGTAATCTAAGGCTTTCCTTCTTCTCTATTTACAATACCATCAATTTTAGAGCCATTTGCAAGCTTACTAATTATACTTCCGATATTCACGTCTGAATCATTAATGTACACTACAAACAGCAAGGGTCCCAGCACCGATCCCTGCGGTACAACACTGGTCACACGTCTGCACTCCCAAAAACAACCTTCGGCCATCAGCCTCGACCTCCTGCCACTAAGTCAAATTTGGATCCAATTTGCCAAATTACCCTGGATCCCATGGGCTCTTACCTTCTTAACCAATCCCCTATGCGGGCCCTCAGCAACAGCATTACTGAAGTTCATGTAGACTACATAATCCGCTTTACCCTCATCTACACATCTAGTTACCTCCTCGAAAAAATTCAGTCAAGTTTGTTAGACAGGATCTTCCCCTGACAAAGCAATGCCGATTACCGCTGATTAATCACTGTCTCTCCAAGTGAAGATTAATCCTGTCCCCCAGAATTTTTTTCCCAATAGTTTCCATACCACTGATGTAATTATCTGTCAGATCCCTGCTCCCCTTCTTGAATAATGGTACCACATTCAGTGGCCTCCAGTCCTCTTGTAACTCTCCTGTTTCCAGAGGGTTTTTTAAAATTTGTGTCAGGGCCCCGGCCATCTCATCCCTTGCCTTATATAACAGCCTGGGATGCATCTCGTCTGGGCCTGGGGATTTATCCACGTTAAATCCCTCTAAAACAGCTTATACTTCCTCCGTTTCAATGATAATTTGTGCAAGTATATCACAATCCCCCTCCCTGATCTCTATGCCTACATCCTCCTTCTCCATCATCAAAGCAGATGAAAAGTAATCATTTAAAAAATTACCTCTGTCCTCCGGCTCTACACACAGATTGACACTTGGAACATAGAACGTAGAACATTACAGCGCAGGACAGGCCCTTCAGCCCTCGATGTTGCGCCGACCTGTGAAACCATCGAACCTACACTATTCCATTTTCATCCATATGTCTATCCAATGACCACTTAAATGCCCTTAAAGTTGGCGAGTCCACTACTGTTGCAGGCACGGCGTTCCACGCCCCTACTACTCTCTGTGTAAAGAAACTACCTCTGACATCTGTCCTATATCTATCACCCCTCAACTTAAAGCTATGTCCCCTCGTGTTTGCCATCACCATCCGAGGAAAACGGCTCTCACTATCCAATGTGTCCAACCCTCTGATTATCTTATATGTCTCTATTAAGTCGCCTCTTCTCCTCCTTCTCTCTAACGAAAAGAACCTCAAGTCCCTCAGCCTTTCCTCGTAAGACCTTCCCTCCATACCAGGCAACATCCTAGTAAATCTCCTCTGCACCTTTTCCAAAGCTTCCACATCCTTCCTATAATGCGGTGACCAGAACTTCACGCAATACTGCAGGTGCGGCCGCACCAGAGTTCTGTACATCTGCAGCATGACCTCGTGGCTCCGAAACTCGATCCCCCTACTAATAAAAGCTAACACACCATATGCCTTCTTAACAGCTCTATTAACCTGGGTGGCAACTTTCAGGGATTTCTGTACCTGGACACCAAGATCTCTCTGCTCATCTACACTACCAAGAGTCTTCCCATTCGCCCAGTATTCTGCAATCCTGTTACTCCTTCCGAAGTGAATCACCTCACACTTTTCCGCATTAAACTCCATCTGCCATCTCTCAGCCCAGCTCTGCAGCCTATCTATGTCCCTCTGTAACCTACAACATCCTTCGGCACTATCCACAGCTCCACCGACCTTCGTGTCATCCGCAAATTTACTAACCCACCCTTCTACACCCTCATCCAGGTCATTTATAAAAATGACAAACAGCAGTGGTCCCAAAACAGATCCTTGCGATACACCACCAGAAACTATACTCCAGGATGAACATTTACCATCAACCACCACCCTCTGTCTTCTTTCAGCTAGCCAATTTCTGATCCAAAGCACTAATTCACCTTCAATCCCATACTTCTGTATTTTCTGCAATAGCCTACCGTGGGGAACTTTATCAAACGCCTTACTGAAATCCATATGGACCACATCCACGGCTTTACCCTCATCCACCTGTTTGGTCACCTTGTCAAAAAACTCAATAAGGTGTGTGAGGCATGACCTTCCCTTCACAAAACCATGCTGACTATCTCTAATGAACTTATTATTTTCAAGATGATTATAAATCCTATCTCTTATAACCTTTTCCAACATTTTACCCACAACCGAAGTAAGGATCACAGGTCTATAATTACCAGGGCTGTCTCTACTCCCCTTCTTGAACAAGGGGACAACATTTGCTGTCCTCCAGTCTTCCGGCACTATTCCTGTCGACAATGACGACATAAAAATTAAGGACAAAGGCTCTGCAATCTCCTCCCTCGCTTCCCAGAGAATCCTGGGATAAATCCCATCTGGCCCAGGGGACGTATCTATTTTCACACTTTCCAAAATTGCTAACACCTCCTCCTTGTGAACCTCAATCCCATCCAGCCTAGTAGTCTGTACCTCAGTATTCTCCTCGACAAAATTTTCTTTCTCCACTGTAAATACTGACGAAAAATATTCATTTAACACTTCCCCTATCTCCTCCGATTCCACACACAACTTCCCACTACTATCCTTGATTGGCCCTAACCTATCTCTAGTCATTATTGTCTTCCTGATATACCTATAGAAAGCCTTAGGGATTTCTTTGATCCAATCCGCCAATCACTTCTCGTGTCCTCTCCTTGCTCTTCTTATCTCTCCCTTTAGATCCTTCCTGGCTAGCTTGTGACGCTCAAGCGCACTAACTGAGCCTTCACGTCTCATCCTAACATAAGCCTTCTTCTTCCTGTTGACAAGCTATTCAACTTCTTTAGTAAATCACGGCTTCCTCGCTCGACAACTTCCTCCCTGCCTGACAGGTACATACTTATCAAGGACACACAGTAGCTGCTCCTTGAATAAGCTCCACATTTCGATTGTGCCCATCCCCTGCAGTTTCCTTCCCCATCCTACGCACCCTAAATCTTGCCTCATCGCATCATAATTTCCTTTCCCCCAGCTATAATTCTTGCCCTGCTGTATATGCCTGTCCCTGCCCATCGCTAAGGTAAACCTAACCGAATTGTGATCACTATCACCAAAGTGCTCACCAACTTCTAAATCTAACACCTGGCCGGGTTCATTACCCATTACCAAATCCAATGTGGCATCGCCCCTGGTTGGCTTGTCTACATATTGTGTAAGAAAACCCTCCTGGACAAAGACAGACACATCTCAAGTACTCGAACTATAGTATTTCCAGTCAATATTTGGAAAGTTAAAGTCCCCCATAACCACTACCCTGTTACTCTCGCTCCTGTCAAGAATCATCTTTGCTATCCTTTCCTCTACATCTCTGGAACTATTTGGAGGTCTATAGAAAACTCCCAACAGGGTGACCTCTCCTCTCCTGTTTCTAACCTCGGCCCAGACTACCTCAGTAGACGAGTCCTCAAACGTCCTTTCTGCGGCTGTAATACTTTCCTTGATTAACAATGCCACACCCCCCCAACCCCCTCTTTTACCATCTTCTCTGTTCTTAGTGAAACATCTAAATACCGGAACCCGCAACATCCATTCCTGTCCTTGCTCTACCCATGTCTCTGAAATGGAGACAACATCGAGATATTAGGTACCAACCGATGCTGCAAGCTCACCCACCTTATTCCGGATGCTCCTGGCGTTGAGGTAGACACATTTTAAACCAAGCTGTTGCTTGCCAGTGCCCGCTTGTGTCCTTACAACCTTATCCCTGACCTCACTACTCTCAACATCCTGCACACTGGAACTGCAATTTCGGTTCCCATCCCCCTGCTGAATTAGTTTAAACCCCCCCGAAGAGCACGAGCAAATCTCCTCCCCAGGATATTGGTACCCCTCTGGTTCAGGTGAAGAGCATCCTGTTTGTAGAGGTCCCACCTACCCCAGAAAGAGCCCCAATTATCCAGGAAACCAAAACCCTCCCTCCTACACCATCCCTGCAGCCACGTGTTCAACTCCTCTCTCTCCCTATTCCTCACTTTGCTAGCACGTGGCACGGGCAACAACCCAGAGATAACAACTCTGTTTGTTCTCGCTCTAATCTTCCACCCTAGCTCCCTGAATTTCTGCCTTAAATCCCCATCTGTCTTCCTACCTATGTCGTTGGTGCCTATGTGTACCACGACTTGGGGCTGCTCCCCCTCCCCCTTGAGGATCCCAAAAACACGATCCGAGACATCTCGTACCCTGGCACCTGGGAGGCAACACACCAACCGCGAGTCTCTCTCGTTCCCACAAAACCTCCTAGCTGTTCCCCTAACTATGGAGTCCCCAATGACTAATGCTCTGCTCCTCTTACCCCTTCCCTTCTGAGCAACAGGGACAGACTCTGCGCCAGAGACCTGCATCCCATTGCCTACCCCTGGTAAGTCGTCCCCGCAACAGTATCCAAAACGGTATACCTGTTGTTGAGGGAAACGGCCACAGGGGATCCCTGCACTGCCTGCTGGTTCCCTCTCCTTCCCCTGACGGTAGCCCATCTACCTTCTTCTTTTACCTGAGGTGTGACTGCCTCCCGATAACTCCTCTTAATAATCACCTCCGCCTCCCGAATGATCCGAAGTTCCTCCAGCTCCAGCTCCAGTTCCCTAACGCGGTCCTCGAGGAGCTGGAGCTGGGTGCACTTCCCGCAGATGCAGTCAGCAGGGACACCCTTGGCGACCCTTACCTCCCACATTCTGCAGGAGGAACAGTCAACTGCCTTAACCGCCATTCCCACTATTCTAAATTCCCAAGTTTTTAACCAATCACACGATAAAACAAGAAGAGAAATATTTAAAAGCCTTACCTTACCTACACACAACCGAGTCCTTTTTTTTTGGTAAGAGGAGGAGGGCGGGTGGGAGACACTACAAGAGTAGTGTCTCGGGTTCAGAAACAGCCCAAATATATAGGTTTCTACTTACCCAGCAGTCCCTGCTCCACCGAAACTCCCGATGAAATTGACTTCCCACCTGTTCACTCCTCGCTCGCAATGGCTGTGCTTCTGGAAAAGCTGCACAACGAAAAGCTAAGAGAATTTACACAGCCCAAATATATAGGTTTCTACTTACCCAGCAGTCCCTGCTCCACCGAAACTCCCGAGGAAATTGACTTCCCAACTGTTCACTCCTCGCTCGCAACTTTGGTCCCTAATGGGCCCTACTCTTTCTCTGGTTATCCTCTCGCCCTTAATATACTTATAAAACGCCTTGGGACTTTCTTTTATCTTGCCCACCAGTATTTTTTATGTCCCATCGTCGCTCTCTTAATTACATGTTTTCCGTACCTCGCCCCCTCCCCACCCCTCTACACATTCTACAGGCTCGAGGGGCAGAATAGCCTACTCCTGCTCCTATTTTCTATGTTTCTATTCTCCTCTATGGCCTCCACTGTTTTCATTGCTCGAAATATGCCGCAAGCCCCCTTTTTTTCCTGATCCGATCCTCGAGATCCTTTAACATCCAGAGTTCCCTGGACTTGTTGGACCTACTCTTCACGTTTACGGGAACATGCTGGCTCTGAACTCTCACTATCTCCTCCTTGAATGACTCCTAATGGCCCGATGTAGACTTTCCTTCAAGTAGGTACTCCCAGTCCACTTTATCCAGATCCTGTTTTTCATATTGATATTGGCCTTCCCCCAATTCGGTACTTTTATTTCCGGTCCCTCCTGGTCCTGTTCCATAGTGACCTTAAATCTTACAGAGTTATGACCACTAAGCCCGAAATGCTCCCCCACTGATACTTTTATTACTTGACCAGCTTCATTCCCTCGGATTAGGTCCAGGACTGCCCTTTGTATTGTTGGACGATCTACCTACTGGCTCAAAAATCTCTCCTATATGCATTTTAAGAATTCCGCCCCCATTAAGCCTTTTGCACAAAGCATGTCCCAGCTAATTTTGGGGGAACATGAACTCCCGTACTATAGCCCTATCAGTGTTACACCTGCCTCAGATTTGCCTACGTATCTGCTCCTCTATCTCTCTCTGACTGTTTGGTGGCCTGTAGTACACTCCCAGCCAAGTGATTGCCCCTTTTTTTGTTTTGAAGTTCTACCCATAAGCCCTCATTTGAGGATCCCTCTCAGATATTATCCCTTCTTACTGCAGTAATTGACTCCTTGATCAACAGTGCAATGCCACCTCCTCTTTTACCCCCTCGTCTGTCTCGCCTGAAGATTCTATACCCTTAAATACTGAGCTGCCAGTCCTTCCCTTCCCACAAATATGTTTCTGTAATAGCATTAATATCATAATCCCATTAATGCCCTCAAATCATTTGCCTTCTTGTAAGACTCCTCGCATTAATAAAATAGATGCAATCCTTGCATTATTCGCTCGTGCCTTAACAGGTCTGTATTTGCTCTGCCTTCCAAACTGATTTGGATTATCTTCTTTCTTTGACTGTGCATCACCCCTACTGTACTTCCAGTCTTATACCATTGTGTTGCCAAATTAATTTCACCCCCAACAGCCCCCCTCCCACCCCAACAGCACTAGCAAATCTACCAGCAAGGATGTTGATAAAACACACACACAGGCACACATACACACCGATCAGACCCCAGGCACTGAGCGAGACAGATATCCAACCACATACACAGACAGAGAAAGAGAATCACACACACACACACACCGATCATACCCCAGGTCCTGAGCCAGTCAGATATACAAACACACACACACACAATCACACACACACACGCACACACACACACACACACACACACGGTGGGATGGGCACCTTTGCAAAGAGTCAGAGGACGGATGATCAAAGACAAGGGCAAAAGACAGTCAGGTGAATAGGAAAAGTGAAAGGCAGAGAAAACAAGGGCCAGAATCAAACAAGGCCGCAGTGAAAACTAGTGGGAAAGGACCAAATAATGTTAAAAAGACAAGCTGTAAGGCTATGTGCCTTAAAGCGTGGAGCATTCACAATAAAGTGGATGAATTAATCGCGCAAATAAACGAGTGTGATACAGTCGGGATTACAGAGACATGGCTGCAGGGTGACCAGGGATGGGAAATGAACATCCAGGGGTATTCAGTATTTTGGAAGGACAGACAAAAAGCAAAAGGCAGCGGAGTTGCATTGCTGGTTAAAGAGGTTTTTAATGCAGTAATGAGGAAGGATATTAGCTCTGACGATGTGGGATATGTATGGGTAGAGCTGAGAAACACAAAGGGGCAGAAAAGGTTAGTGGAGGTTGTAAATAGACCCCCCAAGCAGTATTGGTGATGTTCCGAATGGCACGAAACAGGAAATTAGAGACACATGCAATACAGGAACATTTGTATTTTCGGGTGTCTTTAATCAGCCGATAGATTGGGCAAATCAAATCAGTCACAACACAGTAGAGGAGGAATTCTTGGAGTATATACGGGATGGTTTTCTGGACCAATACGTTGAGGAACCAATTAGAGAAGAGGTCATCCTAGACTGGGTATTGTGCAATGACAGAGGAATAATTGACAATCTGGTTGTGCGAGACCCCATGGGGAAGAACGACCATAATATGATAGAATTCTTCATCAAGACGGGGAGTGACATAGTTGATTCTGAGACTAGGGTGCTGAATCTTAGTAAAGTAAAGTATGAAGGTATAAGGCGCGAATTGTCTATGATGGGCTGGGAAACGTTACTTAAAGGGACGACGGTGGAAAAGCAATGGCAAACATTCAAAGTGTGCATGGATGGACTGAAACAATTGTTTATTTCTGCCTGGCGCAAAAGTAAAACAGGAAAGGTAGCCAATCTATGACTTACAAGGGAAATTAGAGAAAGCATTAGATCCAAGGAAGATGCATCTAAACTCGCTAGAAAAAAAGCAACAAACAAAGAACAAAAAGAACAAAGATAATTACAGCACAGGAACAGGCCCTTCGGCCCTCCAAGCCTGCGCCGATCCAGATCCTCTCTCTAAACATGTCGCCTATTTTCTAAGGTTCTGTATCTCTTTTCTTCCTGCCCATTCATGTATCTGTCTAGATACATCTTAAAAGACTCCATCGTGCCCGATTCTACCACCTCCGCTGGCAATGCGTTCCAGGTGCCCACCACCCTCTGCGTAAAGAACTTTCCACGCATATCCCCCCTAAACTTTTCCCCTTTCACTTTGAACTCGTGTCCTCTAGTAATTGAAACCCCCACTCTGGGAAAAAGCCTCTTGCTATCCACCCTGTCTATACCTCTCATGATTTTGTACACCTCAATCAGCTCCCCCCTCAACCTCCGTCTTTCTAATGAAAATAATCCTAATCTGCTCAACCTCTCTTCATAGCTAGCGCCCTCCATACCAGGCAACATCCTGGTGAACCTCCTCTGCACCCTCTCCAAAGCATCCACATCCTTTTGATAATGTGGCGACCAGAACTGTACGCAGTATTCCAAATGTGGCCGAACCAAAGTCCTATACAACTGTAACATGACCTGCCAACTCTTGTACTCAATGCCCCGTCCGATGAAGGAAAGCATGCCGTATGCCTTCTTGACCACTCTATTTACCTGCGTTGCCACCTGCAGGGAACAGTGGACCTGAACACCCAAATCTCTCTGGACATCAATTTTCCCCAGGACTTTTCCATTTACTGTATAGTTCACTCTTGAATTGGATCTTCCAAAATGCATCACCTCGCATTTGCCCTGATTGAACTCCATCTGCCATTTCTCTGCCCAACTCTCCAATCTATCTATATTCTGCTGTATTCTCTGACAGTCCCCTTCACTATCTGCTACTCCACCAATCTTAGTGTCGTCTGCAAATTTGCTAATCAGTCCACCTATACTTTCCTCCAAATCATTAATGCATATCACAAACAACAGTGGTCCCAGCACGGATCCCTGTGGAACACCACTGGTCACACGTCTCCATTTTGAGAAACTCCATTCTACTGCTACTCTCTGTCTCCTGTTGCCCAGCCAGTTCTTTATCCATCTAGCTAGTACACCTTGGACCCCAAGCGCCTTCACTTTCTCCATCAGCCTGCCATGGGGAACCTTATCAAACGCCTTACTGAAGTCCATGTATATGACATCGACAGCCCTTCCCTCATCAATCAACTTTGTCACTTCCTCAAAGAATTCTATTAAGTTGGTAAGACATGACCTTCCCTGCACAAAACCATGTTGCCTATCACTGATGAGCCCATTTTCTTCCAAATGGGAATAGATCCTATCCCTCAGTATCTTCTCCAGCAGCTTCCCTACCACTGACGTTAGGCTCACCGGTCTATAATTACCTGGATTATCCCTGCTACCCTTCTTAAACAAGGGGACAACATTAGCAATTCTCCAGTCCTCCTGGACCTCACCCGTGTTTAAGGATGCTGCAAAGATATCTGTTAAGGCCCCAGCTATTTCCTCTCTCGCTTCCCTCAGTAACCTGGGATAGATCCCATCCGGACCTGGGGACCTGTCCACCTTAATGCCCTTTAGAATACCCAACACTTCCTCCCTCCTTATGCCGACTTGACCTAGAGTAATCAAACATCTGTTCCTAACCTCAACATCCGTCATGTCCCTCTCCTCGGTGAATACCGATGCAAAGTACTCGTTTAGAATCTCACCCATTTTCTCTGAGTCCATGCATAACATTCCTCCTTTGTCCTTTAGTGGGCCAATCCTTTCTCTAGTTACCCTCTTTCTCCTTATATATGAATAAAAGGCTTTGGGATTTTCCTTAACCCTGTTTGCTAAAGATATTTCATGACCCCTTTTAGCCCTCTTAATTCCTCGATTCAGATTGGTCCTACATTCCCGATATTCTTTCAAAGCTTCGTCTTTCATCAGCCGCCTGGACCTTATGTATGCTTCCTTTTTCCTCTTAGCTAGTCTCACAATTTCACCTGTCATCCATGGTTCCCTAATCTTGCCATTTCTATCCCTCATTTTCACAGGAACATGTCTCTCCTGAACGCTAATCAACCTCTCTTTAAAAGCCTCCCACATATCACATGTGGATTTACCTTCAAACAGCTGCTCCCAATCTACATTTCCCTTAGGATTAGGAGCAGTTTAGAATTCAGCAAAAGGAGGACCAAGGGATTGATTAAGAAGGGGAACATAGAGAATGAGAGCAAGCTTGTGGGGAACATAAAAACTGACTGTAAAGGTTTATATAGATATGTGAAGATAAAAAGATTAGTGAAGACAAATGTAGGTCCCTTACAGTCAGAAACAGGGAATTTATTATGGGGAACACAGAGATGGCTGACCAACTAATTGTTTACTTTGGTTCTGTCTTCACAAAGGAGGACACAAATATCATACCAGAAATGTTGCGGAACACAGGGCTAAGTCAGAGATGGGAACTGAAGGAAATCAGTATTAGTAGAGAAATGGTGTTGGGAAATTGGTGAGATTGAAGGCTGATAAATTCCCAAGGCCTGATGGTCTGAATACCAGAGTACTTAAGGAAGTGCCTTGAAATGGTGGATGCATTGGTGCCCATCTTCCAAGATTATATCGACTCTGGAACAGTTCCTACAGATTGGTGGGTAGCTGATGGAACCCCACGATTTAAAAAGGGAGGTAGCGAGAAAGCAGTGTATCATAGACCAGTAAGCCTGACGTCGGCAGTGGGGAAAATTCTAGAGTCCATTATCAAAGATTTTATAGCATAGCACTTGGAGGACAGTGGTAGAATCGGCTGGAGTCAGCATGGATTTACGAAAGGAAAATCATGCTTGGCAAATCAACTGTAATCCTTCGAGGATGTAACTGGGAGAGATGATGAGGGGGAGCCAGTGGATGTGGTTTATTTGGACTTTCATAAGGCATTTGAAAAATTCCTACATAAGAGATTAGCATGTAGAATTAAAACGCATGGGACTGGGGGTACTGTATTGCGATGGATAGAAAATTGGTTGGCAGACAGGAAAAAAGGAGTCGGGATAAATGGGTCTTTTTCCGAATGGCAGGCAGTAACGAGCAGGATACCACAGGGATCGGTGCTTGGACCCCAGCTATTCACAATATATATTTAAGATTTAGATGAGGGAACTAAATGTAATATCTCCAAATTTGCAGAAGACACAAAACTGGTTGAGAGGATGAGTTGTGAGGAGGATGCAGAGAGGCTTCAGGGTGATTTGGACAAGTTGCGTGAGTCGGCAAATGCACGGCGGATGCAGTATAATGTGGACAAATGTGAGGTTATCCAGTCTGGCAGCAAACACAGGAAGGCAGATTATTATCTGAACGGCTTAAAAACTGAGAAAGGGAAATATGAAATGAGTCCTGTGTGTTCTCATACATCAGTCGCTGAAGGTAAGCATGCAAGTCCAACAGGTACAGGAGCAGGGATGTCTTGCTGCAATTATCCAGGGCCTTGGTGAAGCCACAGCAGGAATATTGTGTGCAGTCTTGGTCTCTGAGGAAGTATGTTCTTGCTATCGAGGGAGTGCAGCGAAGGTTTGCCAGATTGATTCCTGGTATGGCAGGACTGACGTATGTGGAGATATTGAGTGGGTTCAGATTATATTCTCTGGAGTTCAGAAGAGTGAGGGGGATCTCATAGAAACCTATAAAATTCTAACAGGGCTTGACAGGGTAGATGCAGGAATGATGTTAACGATGGTGGGGTCGTCCAGAACCAGGGGTCATAGTCTAAGTATACGGGGTTAACTATTAAGGACTGAGATGAGGAGAAATGTCTTCACCCAGTGAGTGGTGAGCCTGTGGAATTCGCTACCACAGAAAGCAGTTGAGGCCAAAACATTGTATGTTTTCAAGAAGGAGTTAGATCTAGCTCTTGGGTTTAAGGGGATCAAAGGGTATGGCGCGAAAGCGGCAACAGGTTACTGAGTTAGGTGATCAGCCATGATCATAATGAATGACGGAGCAGGGCCTAATGGCCGAATGGCCTACTCCTGCTCCTGCAGACATACACACACCAATCACACCACAAGCACTGAGCCAGACAGATTATACGCACATGCACTGATCAGACTCCAGGCACTGAGCTCGAGTGATATACACACACACACTCACAGAGAGACAGACAGACACATACACACAGACACACACCAATCAGACCCCCGGCACTGAGGCAGACAGTTATACAAACACTGAGACACAAACAGAGACAGACACAAACACACACACACCGATCAGAACACAGGCACTGAAACGGACATATGTACAAACACACACTCACAAAGAGAGACAGACAGGCACACAACACAAACACACACGCGCTCACAAACACAGATCAGACCACAAGCAGTGAGCCATACAGATATACATATACACACAAACACATACACACAAACACTGATCAGACCGCAGGCACTGAGCCAGACCGATATACAAGCACATGCAGTCAAACACAGACACAAACCACACACCCACAAATGCACACCGATCGGACCTCAGGCACTGAGCCAGACAGATATACAAACACACAGACAGAGCCACACACAAACACACACACACACACACATACACACACACACATCAGACACCGGGCACTGAGCCAGACCGATATAAAAACACACACACATACCCACACACAAAAATAGACAGACAGACAAATACTCACCAACGACACACCAATCAGACCACAGGCACTGAGCCAGACAGATATGGAAGCACATACATACAGACAGACAGAGACACACACACACACACACACAAGCACACACACACACCGATCATACCCCAGGCACTGAATAAGGCAGATATACAAACACATAAACACAAACAGAGAGAGACAGACGCACACACAAACACACACACGCACACCGATCAGAACACAGACAGCAAGCCAGACAGATCTACAAAGACAAACACACACACGTGCACACAGACACAAACACAAACTCACTCACACAACGATCAGACCCGAGGCACTGAGCCAGACAGAGATACAAACAAAGACACACGCCACACACACACCGATCAGAACCCAGGCACCCAGCCCGGCAGACAGGCACACACACACACACACACACACACACACACACACACACACACACACACACACACACACACATAATCACACCATTCAGAACTCAGGCTGTGAGCCAGACAGATATACAAAGACACACACACACACACACAAACACACACACACACACACACAAACATGCACACACACACCGATCTGACACCAGGCACTGAATCAGACAAATATACAAACACGGAGACACAAACAGAGACAGACAGACTCACACACAAAGACACACACGCACACCGATCAGAACCCAGGCACCAAGGCAGACCGATCTGCAAAGACAAACACAGACACACGCCACGCTCACCACACACACACACACACACACACACACACACGCACACCGATCAAAACCCAGGCACAGAGCAAGGCAGATATACAAACACACACGCACACACACAAAGATACACCAACTCACACAGGCCAGCTTTGATTAAAGCCCAACCTGCTGCTGTTGGGGCACTGGTTCCCACAATCCCTTCCAGCTTCGAAAAGTAGAGAGGCAGCATTGAGAGATTTAGTGGTTCGAATGGAGAGGAGCTTTGGTCAGATCCCTGATGTCCTTTAGATTTCTCTCATGCAGATCAGTGAGTTATAATGTACAGCCCCATGGGAGCAGACTCGTGCTATGGGAGCTGCAGGCGGTGTCCCCTCTCAAGAGGGAAGTGCATCTGCGCCCTTGACAGACCCTCGTTCGAAGCCCATACAGGCAACACCAAGTTAGTCGAGGTGCTCCAACCAGAAGTCAGTCCCACTCTCGGTCGCACTGCCGAAAGTTCCGGTTGTAAATATCTGCAGTGCCATTTTTACGACTGCAGTAAGCGTCCACCACGCTGAGGTCAAAGGGGCAGCTCTCGAATTAGAAAACACACAGCCTTCAAGGAAACACTATTGGGTGGCACATGAATGAATATTAATTTGAGTGCAATTTGTGAATGTAATATTAGTTAAACGTTTATCCATGTCAATTTATGCAGATTGTTTTGTGAATAACTTTAGTTCCTTCACAGTGTGTGGGCATGTGAATGCCTCATGGAGGGATTTTCTCTGTCCAGGTGCAGTGGAGATCTGAGCTAAATGTAAGAGAAGAATGATGTTCGTGGATCACTGGGTGCAGGAGTGGGAGGAAGGGGTGTCGGCAGCATTTCAATGCATCCGATGTTAAATCACTTGTTCTCAGACTTCTCATGTTACTCGCTGCATCACCGTGCCATGCCAGGCACAACATGGTCAGCTTTCGGTGTGGTCTCCAATTCTGCCTGCACGATGACAGTACAGTGACTGGCACGAGCCATCTCTCAGGATGGGTTCCAGGTCTGGCTGCTGATACAGCGCAGTGGGAGGGAAATATAAATATTTGTCAAAGAGGAGAAGTGCTTTTGTCATCCCCCAATGTTATGTACCTGTCTCACTGCAGTTACTATCCTCCTCTCACCATCTCCATTTACTGGTGTCCCTGTCTCACTGCAGTTGCTGTCTCCTTTCTCACCATCTCCATCTGCTGGTGTCCCTGTCTCACTGCAGTTACTGTCCCCTCTCACCATCTCCATCAAGACGATGCCACATTCTCCTTGGTTTTAGTTTTAGTTTAGAGATACAGCACTGAAACAGGCCCTTCAGCCCACCGAGTCTGTGCCAACCATCAACCACCCATTTTATACTAATCCTACACTAATTCCATATTCCTACTACATTCACACCTGCCCCTATATTTCCCTGCCACCTACCTATACTAGGGGCAATTTATAATGGCCAATTAACCTATCAACCAGCAAGTCCTTGGCATGTGGGAGGAAACCGGAGCACCCGGAGGAAACCCACGCAGACACAGGGAGAACTTGCAAACTCCACGCAGGCAGTACCCAGAATTGAACCCGGGTCGCTGGAGCTGTGAGGCTGCGGTGCTAACCACTGCACCACAGTATATCTGCAGGTGTATCCGGTCCTTTCACAATCTGATAGACTCCTCCCCCTGAGGTGTGTTTTGCAGATATCACAGACTGACAATTTCAGTGTGAGACATGGGTGATGACAGCAAACGGTTGCCAGAGAAACTTGAAGCACACGCACAGAATGGTGTAGGTTTAAGATACTTGGGTCAATTCCTTGTGTCTGCGAGGAACTGATCAATCCTGGAAACAGTGGCACCTACACATGAACATACTTAAAATTGTAATACTAACCAAGGAACTTGCAGTAAGCACTGATACTCAGCAAATAACTTATATAAATTATGTTACACATGCAAGATGTCCTCAGAATTTCGCTTCAGGGGATGTCGTATGAAAATAGAGATCTGAGGATCTGTCTGCCAACACTGTCATTTTCTGGGATCCCAATTAATAACCTGACACTTGGGCAAACCAATAAACATTGACCTTAAATCAGAAAGTGTGGGAAATACTCAACAGATCTGACAACATCTGAGGAGACAAAATTAGCATTTCAGGTCTGTGAACTTTCAGCAGAACAGGGAAAGATGAGAAATGTCATAGTTTATTTTTTGAAAGTGAAAAAAAGGGGTCAAGAAGAAATAAAGTTAAGATGTACGATAGGATGTAGGGCAGGAGAGATTATGTTTTTATTATTATTCATTTATGGGGAATGGGCGCCCCTGACGAGACCAGCATTTATTGACCATCCTTGATTGCTTTTGAGATGGTGTGAGTTGCCTTCTTTAACTGCTGCAGTCCTGGGAGTGTAGGTGCACCCATAGTGCTGTAAGGAAGGGAGTGCTAGAATTTTAACCCTCCTGCACTCTCATTGAACCAGGGTTGATCCCACGGCTTGCTGGTAATGGCAGAGTGAGAGATATGCCGTGCCATGAAGTTACACATTGTGGTCGAATATAATTCTGCTGTTACTGATGGCCCAAAGCGCCTCATGGATACCCAGTTTGGAGTTGCTAGATCTGTTTTGCAATCATTTTAGCATGGTGGCAGTGCCACACAGCACAATGGTGAATATACCTCAATGTAAAGACAGGACTTCGTCTCCACAATGACTGTGTAGTGGTCACTCCTACCAATACTGCTATTGACAGATTCATCTGCATCAAGTAGAATGGTAAAGACGAGGTCAAGTAGGTTTTTCCCTCTTGTTGGTCCCCTCAGCAGCTGCCACAGATGCAGTCTCGATGTTGTGCGCTTTAGGACTCAGCCAGCTTTGTCAGCAGTGGTACTACCTAGCCACTCTTGCTGATGGGCATTGAAGTCTCCCACCCAGAGTACATATTATGCCCTTGCTGCGCTAAGCGTTTCTTCCAATTGGTATTCAATATGGATAAGCACTGATTCTTCAGCCAAGGCGTGGGGGGAGGGGGCATGCAGGCGAGGTGGCAATCAGCGGGAGGTTTCCTTGACCATGTTTGATCTGATTGAATCAGACATCATGGGGTCCAGAGTCAGTGTTGAGGGCTTCCAAGGCAACTTCATCCTAACTGTCTACCGCTATGCCACCAGAGTCGGTGGACATGTCCTTACAGTGTGACAGGACATATCTGTGGATGATGATGGTGGTATCTGCGACATTGTCCGTTATGTATGATTCCATAAGTATGACCAAGTCAGGCTGTTGTTTGCATAGCCTGTGGGACATCCCTTCCAATTTTGGCACCTGCCCCCAGATGATACGAAGGAGGATTTTTCAGAGTCGACAGGGCTGTGTTTCCAGAGCCTAGGTCAATGCTGGATGGTTCTTCTGGATTCATTCCATTCCTTAGGCTTGTTAGTGGTTTGATACAACTGGGTGGCTTGCTAGACTAGCTCAGAGGACATTTTATGAGTCAACCACATTGCTGTGGGTCTGGATTCTACTGTAGGCCAGACCGGGTAAGGACAGCAGATTTCGTTTCGGAAAGGACTTGAGTGAACCAGATGGATTTTTTTCAACAATCGACAATCGGTTCACGGTCACCATTGCACTAACTTTTAATTCCAGATGTGTGAAATAACAGAGATAACACGGAATAAAAGGAAAAGGGAGTGCAAGAGTTGTAGTAGAAAGACATAGTATTATTCCAGAGAGGGTATTAATTGCATTGCAATGATAAGCTCTGTCCAAAAGGAAAAGCACGCCAAACTGACACATGGTTAAAAATAAAATGGAATCAAATACATTTTTTAAAAACTAATGGCAGTCATGAACTGAGATCGTTGAACTCGATGTTGAGTCCAGAAGGCTGTAGAGTGTCTAATCAGAAGACGATTTGCTTTCTTCGAGCTTGTGTTGAGCGTCACTGGAACACTGCAGGAGGCCAAGTACAGAAATGTGGGTGTGAGAGCAGGGTGGTGGATTAAAATGGCAAGTCATTGGAAGCTCGTAGTCAAGCAGCAAATACAATAATGTCACAAGACCATTATTTTTTTTGTATTGACCGCTAATAATTCTGTGTGATGTTAAATGTTTGAGCAAAAGGATTTTCTGTGAACATTGGATGCTGCAACTTGGTGTTGGAACTGAGTTCAGATTTCCGGCACCTGTTGACAAGCAGCTCAACAGGCAAATTACATGAATAGTTATGAATGTCACATGACTTATTGTTAGGGTTTTAGTTTCACTTTGCACTGTGAGAGATCAGTGAACTGAGCAGCATTGCTGTGAGCTGGCTGGGACCTATGTTTGCAGAAAAGGAAAATAGCTACTATCTGAAAAAGTAAGATTTTCCTGTCTTGGAAAAAAGCCTTCATTTGCGCTGTGGTTGTGGTCTGCTTGGAGAGGGGAAAAGAGCCCTGGAGAGAGAAAAGACCTAGGAAAAGAGAAGTTGCTACATTCTGTGGTGGAAAACTACTTTGCAGAAAGGAAGCCCAGCATTGTTAAAGGAACAGAATCATATTGCCTCCAGTCTCTGAATATTCTCTGCCTCAAGACTGATTCCTGTTGCCTGTTATATTTTAGAAAACCCAGATAGCTCAAGAAAGCTTATATTGCTAGACAGCTGCTTCAAAATCCAAGTAGGCCTGTTGCTACATCCTTTGCTGAAAGATCTGTGTGACGCCTGCCTTGAACACCAAACCATCACAAACTGTTCATTGAACCCGCCTGCAGAGATTTCAAGTGGCATCCGACTATTGGACTCAGGGACACCTCACCGACCGGGAATATCTGACCAGAATATTTTGACCAAGTTATTTTATTATGCTCAGGAAACAGTTGGAAAGAGAAAAGCCTTTTCCCCCGGTTAACTGGTGTTTTCATGTATATTTGTGTGTGCATAAGAGATAGGAAGATTAAGAAGTTATATCATCTTTTCATCTATAGATTTGATTCATTATTGTTTAAGATTTAGTTTCTGAAAATTGTTAATTTTGTAATCTGGCTTGGTATGCTATATTCTGCGGTGGGGGGGGGGGTTGGGGGGGTGCAAATAAAGTGTTTAAAGTGGGTGTTTTTCTGGTAGCTGGAAAACTTTACGAATATGTTGTGACCTGTGGAGTAGTGAGACTGAATCAACTCTTGTCGTATCAGTATTCTAAATTGAAACAAGTACAAGTAAATCATTGCTTCACCTGGAAAGATTGCTTGCAGCCTTGGATGATGAGGAGAGGGGAGGTCAAAGGTATTACACGTCCCGCAATTGCATGGGACGGTGCCATGCAAAGGGAACAAGTTGGTGGGCGATGGAGGAGTGGACCAGCGTGTCGCAGAGGGAATGGTCCGTTCAGAACGCTGACATGAAGGGGAGGGGATGATGTGTTTGGTTGGTTGCATCACGCTGGATGTGGCGGAAATGGGGGAAGATAAAATCTTGGATGTGGAAGCTGCTGGGTGGAAAGTGAGGGCAAGGAGATCCCTGAAACTGTTCTGGGAGGCAGGGGTAGGAGTGAGGGTGGAAGTGTGGGAGTGGGTTCGACAAATGCAGACAGATGCCTGATCTGTAAATTCATTGACATTCACACTGACCCCCCAGAAGATATAAGCAGACTCCCAGAGATCCTGTTCAATTACTCTCAATTCCATGTAATACCCGGAAATATCGATACACAATCCCAGAACCGTCTATATTTCTAAGAAAATCTGGAGACATCAATATTTGGACATCGAGTCTCACCAGGAACACCAGCATCAGCGAGTCGGATACAGCACACCGAAAACTGCAATATATATCCCAATTTCAAAAGACAGTATATGGTCGTTTGACTATACACATTGAAGCTCGGAGATCATACTCTTCCAAACTAATCTTCTCAGACGTTGATCCCTTCTCTCCCTCCCTATAGAGCGACTGATACACGGCTGTCCCTGAATTTCTACTCTCTTGGACGTTTTGCGAGAATGAGATTGCAATGAAAATCTGATTCATAGCAAAGAAATTTAATTGGGCCTTATGAAAAATGACATTCATTACAGCCACTAAACAAACATGTTCAGCGAAAGACTTTCATCTGAACACGATACACACACATATATATATATATATATATAGACCACAGAACACAAAAGTCCGAGTGTATCAAACCTGTGTCCTCAGTACCTTGCTCTACGGCAGCGAGGCCTGGACAACGTATGTCAGCCAAGAGCGATGTTTCAATTCATTCCATCTTCGCTGCCTCCAGAGAATCCTTGGCATCAGGTGGCAGGACCGTATCTCCAACACAGAAGTCCTCGAGGTGGCCAACATCCCCACCAACTAATGGTACAAGAACCACAGGACACAGATTGTCGGCTTTGGGCAAGAGATACAGGTGAAATATTATTTGGAACTTTTTTATGCAGCGGGTGGTAATGATCTGGATTCTGCTGCCCACAAGGGTGGTGAAAGCAGAGACAACAATGATTTCAAATTGAAATTGTACAGTAACGTGACGGAAATAAACTTGCAGGGCTATGGGGATTGAGTGGGGGAGTGGGAATGACTGTGTAGCTCCGTGAAGAAACAGCATGGATACGATGAGCCGATATACCATCTTTAAACTGCTTCACTCTCTATCCTACTTTTAATACACTCCTTAAAACGTTCCTCTTTGATCAGGTTTTTTGTCATTTGTTCTAATCTCTCCTTTGGACATTTGATCAAAATATCCCCTGTCTTAGTGCCATCTTTTCTTTGATAATGCTCCTGTGAAGTGCCTTGGGACAATTTGCTACCTTAAAGCTACTGTATAAATACAAGCTGGTGTACTGTACAATGGCTGCTCCGAACTTGTCTTCTGTTGAAGCCTGTAATTCCACTGAATTCCAATTTTGCATGTGTTCGTCGTTCCCCACTAGCTTACCCAAGTATCTGTTCTTCATATGTGAGTCTTCGAACTGAGTGGCTGCTGGCTATTCAACTATGTAGGCATTGACTGCCAATTTTGCATCTGAAGCCCTCTTATTGTGTTGCAAGGCTCGTATCGCATGGTGTGTTTCCTCAGTGTCGAAGGTAGTGGGGTCAATATGAGGATATCTCATTTGGGTTAGTGTCTACACCATTACAGCCACATCACCAGTACCCAGTTACCCCACGTCTGCCACCCAGTTCTCTTAGAACACTGTACTTATGCTGGGGTATAGAGACGTTCGGGGGATGGTTCGTTTAGTAGTGGTGGTTAGGTGCTGGATGCGAATGCAACTTACTTTGTTCTTAAAAGTCATCAACCTGCTTCTTTGGGAGGTAACTGGCACCCACCCGAAGGCCTGGACAGCTCACTTTTCACAGTGCTGTTGTCTTCTGTACTAACCTTCCGAACTACCGAAGCAGCACAGGGAGTCCACACCAGCAGTTGTGGCCCTCTTGGCATCATGTTCCTTGAAAAGTGCAGGAAGAGGTTTAACTCCACTGTGAGCAAACTGTTCACTTCCAGAGTTGGTGTAACTGGAACGCTCCACCAAGTCCACCAGAATTAGAGCCCAACTCTTGGCGATCATATTCACGAGAGGAAATGGTAAGAGCACTGTGCAGGTGCACCACTGGTTGCGTTTTTAATCTCGTCACGATTCACTGTGCGGCTTACCCCCGGGCCCTGACTTTAATCTTGCGACTATTCGCTGTGTGGCTTTCCCCCGGTCCTGTGTTTAACCTTGACACGAATCTCTGTGCAGGAACCCCCGGGCCTCGTGTTTAAACTTGTGACTATTCACTGTGCAGGATTCCCCCGGGCCCTGTGTTTAAACATGACACGAATCACTGTGCAGAATCCCCCGGGACCCGTGTTTAAGCTTGACCAGAATCACTGTGCTGGATCCCCCGGGCGCGGTGTTTAAACTTGATACGAATCACTGTGCAGTCTCCGCCGGGCCCTATGTTTAAACATGTGACTATTCACTGTGCTGGATCCCCCGGGCCCTGTGTTTAAACTCATAACTCTTCACTGTGCTGGATCCCCCGGGCCCTAAATTTAAACATTTGACTACTAACTTTGCATGTTGCACAGGGCCCTTTGTTTAAACTGTGGCTATTCACTGTGCAGACTCCCCGTCTCTGTGTTTTAACTTGACATAAATCACTGTGCAGGATCCCCCGGGCCCGGTGTTTAAACTTGACATGAATCACTGTGCAGGATCCCCCGGGCCCTGTGTTTAAACTCGTGACTCTTCACTGTGCAGGATCCCCCCCTGAGCCCTGTCTTTAAACTTGACAGGAATCACATGTGCAGGATTCCCCGGGTCCTGTGTTTAAACATATGACTGCTAACTTTGCATGATCCCCAGGGCCCTGTGTTTAAACTGCGACTATTCACTGTGCAGGCTCCCCGGGCTCTGTGTTTAAACATGACATAAATCACTGTGCAGGTTCCCCCGGGCCCTCTGCTGAAACATGTGACTATTCACTGTGAAGGATCGTCCCGGGCCCTGTATTTCGAATTGTGACTATTCACCGTGCAGGTTCCCCCTGGGCTCTGTGTTGAAATTTGGCACGAATCAGTGTGCAGGATCCCCCCGGGCCATGTGCTCAATATTGTGACTATTCACTGTTCAGATTCCCCTTGGCCCTGTTTTTAAACTTGTGACTATTCATTGTGCATGTTCCCCTGGGCCCTGTGTCTAAATCTGGGACTATTCACCGTGCAGGTTCCCCATGGGCCCTGTGTTTTAAAATGTGACAATTCGCTGTGCACGTTCCTCCCGAAACCTCAGATTAAACTTAAAATTCACTGTTCAGATTCACTTCGGCCTTGTTTTTTACACTTGTGGATTTTTATTGTGCAGGTTTCCTCATCACGCACTGTGATTAAACTTGTGACAATTCACTCTGACGGTTCACCCGAGCCCTTTGTTTAAACTTGCGACTATTCACAGTGTAGATTCCTGACAGGCCCTGTATTTAATATTGCGATCGTTCACTGTGCATGACCACCCTGGGCCATGTGTTTTGATAGTGTAAATATTCACAGTGCAGGTTTCCCTGGGCACCGTGTTTCAACTTCTGACAATTCACTCTGTATGTTCCCCTGGGCCCTGTGTTTAAACTTTTGATTATTCACATTGCAGGTTCCCTCTGGCCCTGTGTTTAATCTTGTGACTATTCACAGCGTTGGTTCCACCCGGGCCCTCTGTTTAATCTGAAGTAGTGAGTCGAGATTAGATTAGGTTAGATTCGAGATACAGCACAGAAACAGGCCCTTCGGCCCACCGAGTCTGTGCCGAACATCAACCACCCATTTATACTAATCCGACACTAACCCCATATTCCTACCAAACATCCCCACCTGTCCCTATATTTCCCTACCACCGACCTACACTAGTGACAATTTATAATGGCCAATTTACCTATCAACCTGTAAGTCTTTTGGCTTGTGGGAGGAAACCGGAGCACCCGGAGAAAACTCACGCAGACACAGGGAGAACTTGCAAACTCCACACAGGCAGTACCCGGAATCGAACCCGGGTCCCTGGAGTGCTAACCACTGCGCCACTGTGATAAACGGGGCATTTTCAGGTTGTCAGGCTGTAACTAGTGGAGTGTCGCAATGATCATTGCTGTTGCTCCAGCTATTTACCATCTATATTCGGAACTTAGACGAAGAAAGTGAGTGCAATGTTTCTAGATTTGCTGACGATACAATGCTAGGTACAAATGCATGCTGTGAGGCTGAGACAAAAAAGGTGTAGGCAGTTTAAGTGAATGGGTAACAAGATGGAAGCTGAAAAATAATGGGGATCTGTGAGGTTCTTCACCTCGTTCGCAAAACAGGAAAGCACTTTTTAAAGTGTGTGTTCTGATGGCGCTTCTACATTTTTGTTAAAATGTTTTGGGGACTCGTGTATGTTGCAATTGTAGCATTGTATTATTTGTGGAAATTGAAAATGATTCTATGGATTTACTTTTCATTTTCCTATTTGAAAACAACCTTTACTGGAAGCCACCTGTCTTCAGATAAATACCCAGCAGAGGCTTTGTGACTTGGGGGAGATTTTGTCCAGAGAACTGACAGGTCAGGATTTCTGGGGATCTGGAGCTAGACCATTGAGATATTGCTTTTGGTTTCGCTTTAGACGGTGTCTTCGGGGTGTTAACTGTTTTGAAGGCAGCTGGAGAAAACCAGCCAAGCAAGCAGTCACAATAAGCACCCTGTTCCATGTCTTTGAGATGTACTTTGAAGCGAATGTAAGAGATCCGTAAATTGACGTTGCATTCCGACTGAAAGGCCTGCCAGAAACCCCTGCTGGCATATTTCTTTTGGAAAGCCTATCAGACTGACCATCAACGTCGCCTGGAAAGAAACCTTCCAGAAATGACCTACTGACTGCCATCTGCATGCATTTGTGACACCAAACCAAAAAGGGACAGGTCTTCCTCTTCTTCTTCTTCTCTTCTTCAGGAATTACTAAGCATTTGGCCAATGAATTCTTTTTGTTTATAAGAGAGCTCGAAAGAAAACATCTCTATTTTTAAAGTTAACCGTTGTGTGTGTGTGTGAGTGAGAGAGAGAGAGAGAGAGAGAGTGAGGGAGGGAAAGAGAGATGGGGTGAGGGAGGGAAAGAGACGGGGAAGGAGGAAAGAGAGAATGCCTGAGGGACCGAGAGACATACACAGTAAAGGAGAGGGTGAAGAATAAAATGTCTCAAAGAGAAAGGATGGGCTGGAGGGACCGAACGGCCTCTTCCTCTCTTCCTAAGGGCTTTTTAATATTACATCCTGAACAAAACAAGGTTATGATGATAATGTTTAGCAAATAACTTTTGAATAACTTGAAGATAGACAAGTCTCCCGGGCCTGACGGGGTATATCCAAGGATGTTATGGGAAGCAAGGGATGAAATTGCAGAGCCGCTGGCAATGATCTTTTCATCTTCTCTGTTGACGGGGGTGGTACCAGGTGATTGGAGGGTGGCAAATGTTGTGCCCCTGTTCAAGAAAGGGAATAGGAACAACCCTGGGAATTACAGGCCAGTTAGTCTTACTTCGGTGGTAGGCAAGTTGATGGAAAAGGTGCTGAGGGATAGGATTTCTGAGCATCTGGAAAGACACTGCTTGATTCGGGACAGTCAGCACGGTTTTGTGAGGGGTAGGTCTTGCCTCACAAGCCTGATTGAATTCTTTGAGCAGGTGACCAAGCAAGTGGATGAGGGTAAACCAGTGGATGTGGTGTACATGGATTTTAGTAAGGCATTTGATAAGGTCCCCCATGGTAGACTTATGGAGAAAGTCAGGAGGCATGGGATAGTGGGGAATGTGGCCAGTTGGATTAAGAATTGGCTAACTGATAGAAGGCAGAGAGTGGTCTTAGATGGTAAATACTCAGCCTGGAGCCCAGTTACCAGTGGCGTGCCACAGGGATCAGTTCTGGGTCCTCTCCTGTTTGTGATTTTTATTAACGACTTGGATGAGGAAGTCGAAGGGTGGGTCAGTAAATTTGCAGATGATACAAAGGTTGGTGGAGTTGTGGATACCGAGGAGGGCTATTGTCGTCTGCAAAGGGACTTGGATAGGTTGCAGTGCTGGGCTGAAAAGTGGCAGATGGAGTTTAACCCTGAAAAGTGTGAGGTCGTCCATTTTGGAAGGACAAACACGAATGCAAAATACTGGGTTAACGGTAGGGTTCTTGGGCATGTGGAGGAGCAGAGAGACCTTGGGGTCTATGTGCATAGATCGTTGAAAGTTGCAACTCAAGTGGATAGGGCTGTGAAGAAGGCATATGGGGTGTTAGCGTTCATTGGCAGAGGGATTGAATTTAAGAGCCGTGAGGTGATGATGCAGCTGTACAGGACCTTGGTAAGGCCTCATTTGGAGTACTGTGTGCAGTTCTGGTCGCCTCATTTTAGGAAGGATGTGGAAGCCTTGGAGAGGGTGCAGAGGAGATTTACCAGGATGTTGCCTGGAATGGAGAATAAGTCTTACGAGGAAAGGCTGAACATTCTAGGCCTCTTCTCGTTAGAACGGAGAAGGATGAGGGGTGACTTGATAGAGGTTTATAAGATGATCAGGGGAATAGATAGGGTAGACAGTCAGAAACTTTTTCCCCGGGTGGAGCAAAGCGTTACAAGGGGTCATAAATTTAAGGTGAAGGGTGGGAGATATAGGGGGGATGTCAGGGGAAGGTTCTTTACCCAGAGAGTGGTCGGGGCATGGAATGCCTTGCCTGGGGAAGTTGTTGAGTCAGAAACTTTAGGGACTTTCAAACGGCTTTTAGATAGGTATATGGATAAAGGAGAATGATGGGGTATAGATTAAATTGTCCTTGACAGAGGACAAAGGATCGGCACAACATCGTGGGCCGAAGGGCCTGTTCTGTGCTGTATTTTCTATGTTCTATGTTCTAAATGAAATGGAATTAATTAACAATAGTTTCTCCTTTAAAATTATCATTCTGAATTCACAATTTTACTTGTGTGAATTTGGGCTTGACAGATATTTGGTGTTTATTAACATCGCTGAACAAATAAATATTGGAAGATTCAATTTCACTTTGTTCCCATCCTTGTTCAAACACCTCCTGACTCACTCGAAGGTTTAAACCGAAGGAGCAGTTCTGGTGGTGCAGGGTCCCTTTCAGAGGTTGGGACTGACCCTCTCCATGTTGCCCCCTCCCCCTACCCCACTCGTGGTCACAGCGCTGGGTCACGGGTTACAGACTGTCAGTCTCTGGGACTGACCCATTACCCCCTGACCCCAAAGACAAGAAAAGGAAAGCAAAAATTATCCTGCTGCCTGTGAAATCAGATTGACAATAAATTGAAACCCGGAGAGTGAAATGTAAAAGGCGAAAAGAGAGATTTTGATGTTTGGAAAAACATTCCTTGCACAGAGGGAGGTGTTTGTGTTTATCTCTCCAATTTGGCCAATGTGAATATATGTGTCTCTGTGTGGGTTCGTTCTCTCTCTCTCTCTGTCTCCCTCCCTCTGTCTCTCTCTCTGTCTCTCTGTCTCTGTCTCTGTCTCTGTCTCTGCCTCTCTCTCTCTCTCTCTCTCTCTCTCTCTCTCTCGGTCAGTGGCAATGGCTGTGTCTGGCTGTGGATTTCAATGTGTGTGTATGTGTTTATCTGGACATGTCAGTCTGCCTGTGTGTATTTGGCTGTCTTTCTGTCTGTGTGGGATAGGACACCGAAGGAGAGTCTTTCATCCAATGGTGACTTTATGGGTGGAACTGAGGCACTGAAAACGATCTAAACCTGGAAGAGGTTTTGTGTATAGACCCCCTGGTCGCAGTTCTGAGGTGTCAGATTGTATAAATGCACAAATTAGGCAAGTGTGCAACAAAGGCAAAGTCGTATTAATGTGGGATTTTAACTTACACATAGATTGGGAGAGGCAGACTAGCATCTGTCAGAAAGGTAGTGAATTTTGGGAATGTGTCTAGGATAGTTTCCGACAGCCATGTGTCCTAGATGTAACAAGGGGAGAGGCAATATTAGATTGAGTTATGAGTAACTAGCCAAATTTCATGAGCAGCCTAACTGGCGTGAATATTTGTCAAATAGTGGTCACAACATGATTGAAATCAAGGCATCGTTTGAGAGTCAAATGCACGAATCAGCTGCTAGAATTTTAGACTTGGGTAGGGCTGACTTTACCAGGATTAGACAGAGACTTTCCACAGTAAACTGGGAAGATCTCTTTATGGGTCAAACAACTGAATAACAGTGGAGAATATTGAAAGAAACATTTAACGTAATACAGAGCGAGTATATACCCCTGAGAGGAAAAAGCTCCACTTCACAGAAAAAACAGCCATGAACAACCAAAGAGATTCGGGAAAGTACAAACGTAAAAGCAAGGGCTAAAAAAAATGCAAAACACAACACAGATCCGGCCGAATTGGATAGATACAAAGACCAGCAAACGGTCACAAAGCAGCTTAAAGGAGTTTCTGAAAGAGATTATGAAATGAAGCTTGCAAGGGACATCAAAATCAATAAGAAGAAATTTTATAGTTACATCAAGGGAAAGCGGGTGGTCAAGAGCAGTGCAGGCCCACTAAAAGCTGAAAATGGAGATATTGTCATTGATAATGGGGAAATGGCAGACATGTTGAACAATTACTTTTCCTCAGTATTTCCAGTTGAAAAGGAGGATAACTTACCGGCAATCCGGAAAAATTATTAGCCGATAGGTGCCTCGGACTTAATACAATTAACGTTCAGTTAAACATCAGTAACAAAGAAATTAATGCAACTAAACAGTGAGAAATCTCCAGATACTGATGGTTTCCATGCGATGGTGTTAAAGGAAGTAGGTGAGCATGTTGTCGATACCTTAACTATAGTCTTTCAGAGTTACCTAGATTCAGGAGTGGTCCCTCTGGGCTGGAAAGTTGTACATCTCACTCCATTTTTGAAGAAGAGTGAAAGGGGGAACCAAGGAAATTACAGATGAGTTAGCCTGACATCTGTGGTGGGCAAGTTGCTGGAGTATATAATCAAGGATACCGTGACTGGACGCCGAGAGAAATTTCAGTTAATCAGGGACAGCCAACGTGGATTCATGACGGGAGGTCATGCCTGACAAATCTCATTGACACTTTTTTTTAAAGAGGTGACTAAGGTTTTGGACAGGTGAATGTCGATGGATGTTATTTAGTTTAGTTTAGTTTAGCTTAGTTTAGTTTAGAGACACAGCACTGAAACAGGCCATTCAGCCCACCGAGTCTGTGCCGACCATCAACCACCCATTTATACTAATCCTACGCTAGATCCATATTCCTACCACATCCCCACCTGTTCCTATATTTCCCTACCACCTACCTATACTAGGGGCAATTGCTAATGGCCAATTTACCTATCAACCTGCAAGTCTTTGGCATGTGGGAGGAAAGGGGAGCACCCGGAGGAAACCGGGTTACATGGACTTTCCAGAAGGCATTTGATAAAGTCCCACATAAGAGACTGTTAATGAAGGTAGGCACCCAGGGAGTTGAGGGCAAATTATTGACATGGTTAGGAAGTTGGTCGAGTGGTCGGTGACAGAGAGTGGGTATAACGGGTAAGTATGCCCATTGGCAGGATGTAACTGATGGTGTCCAACAGGGATCTGTGTTGGGGCTTCAATTATTCACATTATTCATTAACGACTTGGATGATGGCATCGTAAGTCACATATTCAAATTTGCTGATGATGCGAAGTTAGGCAGCATTGTAGAAAGTCTAGATGATAGCATAAAGTTACAAGGAGATATAGACAGACTAGGTGAATGGAACAAAAAACAGTGGCAGATGGATGTCAATGTGGGCAAGTGTGAGGTTATCCATTTTGGACCAAAAAAGAATCGATCAGGGTACTTCTAAATGGAAAGAGGTTAAGTACAGTGGATGACCAAAGAGACTTGGGGGTTCAGGTGCATAGATCTTTAAAATGCCACAAGCAAGTGCAGAAATTATTCAAAAAGGCTAATGGAATGCCAGCCTTTATATCTAGAAGACTGGAGTATGAAGACAAAGAGGTTATGCTGCACCTGTACAAAACCCTGGTTCGACCCCACTTGGAATACTGTGAGCAGTTCTGGGCACCACACCTGAGGAAGGATATATTGGCCTTAGAGGGAGTGAAATGTTGGTTTATGAGAATGACACCTGGACAACAGGGGTTAAGTTACGAGGAGAGATTACACAAATTAGGCCTTTTCTCGCTCGAATTTAGAAGGTTGTGGGGTAATCTGATCGAAGTCTTCAAGATATTCACAGGAAAAGATAGGCTAGATAAAGATAAAGCAATTCCACTGTTCGAAGGTTCTAAAACGAGGGGACATAGTCTGAAAAGTAGGGCCAGTCCATTCAGGGGCGATGTTAGGAAGCCCTTCTTCACGCAAAGGGTGGTAGAGGTTTGGAGCTCTCTCCCACAAACAGTGGTTGAATCCAGAACAGTTGTTGGCTTTAAATCCGAGATACATTTTTGTTAAGCAAAGATATTAAGGGATATGTGCCAAAGGCAGGTATATGGAGTTAGGCTGCAGATCAGCCATGATCTCATTGAATGGGGAGACAGGCTAGAGGGGCTGAATGGCCTAATCCTGTTCCTACCTTCCTATGTTCCAATAATCTCTTAAATACATATTTCATCTTAACAACTCCGATGAATATACCGAAATATCCTGCACAAAATATCAACCAGTTGTATCATTATACTTGTCAGAACAAAAGTGCCTCTCTCAAATGCTGCCTATGTTGGGTTTATATGGGCTGATGATGCAAAGGTTGGTGGGACAGTAAGCTGTGACGAGGGCACAAAGAGACTGCAAAGGAAGATTGAAAGGTGAAGTGAGTGGGCAAGATATTGGAATCTGGAATATCATGTGGAGAAATGTGAGGTTCTTCTCTTCGGCAGGAAGAATAGAAACACAGAACATTTTTCAAATGGTGATAAACTGTTAAATGTTGGTGTTCAGGAACGATATACTTGCCTTCGAGGCGAGGAGAGAGAGAGAGAGCGAGACATAGAGATGGGGTGAGGGAGAAGGCCAGTATTAAATGTCCCAAAGATACTATGCAGGGTGCACTATAAAATAAAATCTGACACCAAACACACAGAAGGAGAGAGTCAGGCTGATGACCAAAAGCTTGGTCAAAAAGGTTAGTTTTAAGGAATGTCTTGAAGCAGGAATGAGAGGTAGAGAGGCAGAGAGGTTGTGAAAAGTAATTCCCGAGTGTTAACAGGCAGTGGCATTAATTCCTGATTACTGGTAAAGATTTGTTAGGAAAGGGTATTAATATTTACGGAGCCGAGACAGCTTTATGTGGACAAGAACCAATTCGCCATGACCTGATTGAATGGGTGGGACATGTCCCAGGGGCCGAATGGCCTCCTTCTGTCTTCCTAAGGGTTTTATTAATATCACTGCCAATGCAATGTTGGTTTTCTGTTTGCAAAGTGCTGACAATTTCGGGGTTCTCTCTGGTCTCCCATAAACCCTCCTGCCAGCCTTGGAACGACTCATTGATTCATGTCGAAGGGAACCAGTCAAGGGTCCTGGTCTATATTTGCTGAGCCTTCCATTCTCACTCAGTTTCTCGTCTATATTTGACTGTCCATCACCCCTACTGTACCTCCACTCTGTATCCCTTCCACCTGCCAAATTAGTCAAACCACTCCCACCCCCAAACGTCACTAGCAAAACTCCCAGCATGGATGTTGGTCCCATTGCAGTTCAGGTGCGACCCATCTAACTTGTACAGGTCCCACCTTTGCCAGAAACAGACCCAGTGGTCCAGGAAACTAACGCCCTTCCTCCTGCCATGCATTCATATGCTCAATCCTCTTATTCCTATACTCACTAGCACGTGGCACTGGGAGTAATCCAGAGATTAGAACGTTTGCGGTCCTGCTTTGTAATTTGCTACTAAGCACCCTAAGTACTTGTTGCATCACCTCATCCCTCTTTCTCTTATGTCGCTGGTAGCTATGTGTACCACAACCTCTGACTGTTCACCCTCCCCTTTCAGAATGTCTTGCAGCCATTCCGTGAGATCCTTGGCCCGAGCACCAGGCAAGCAACATACCATTCTGGCGTCACTTATGCGGACACATAAACGCCTGTCTGTACCCGTTACGATAGAATCTCCCATCACAATAGTTCCCCCACACTTTTTTCTACCCTGCTGTGTCGCTTAGCCACCGGTGGTGCCACTGACCAGGCTTTTGCGCGTTCCCCTGAGAAGCTATCTCCCCCAACAGTATCCAAAGTGGAACATCTGTTAGAATTGGAAATGGACCAAGGGGACACCTGTACTATCTGCCTCGTTCTTCTGCTCTGCATGTGGGGGTCACCCAATTCCCTTTCAACATGAGCAGTCTTTACCTGCAGTGTGACCACCTCCCTGTACGTGCTATCCACGATGATATCAACCTCGCAGATGCTCCACAGTGTCCCCAACTGCCGCTCAGGATCCGAAACGCGGATTTTGAGTTGCTGCAGCTGGAGACACCTCCTGCACACGTGTTCACTCTGGACATTGGAAGTTTCCCTGACTTCCCAGATCGCTCAAGAGGAGCAGTCCAGGTTGCCGAGCTTGCTGCCATAACTTACCCTGAATTTATACCCTTAAATTACCCAACAATTAGATTATTTACACAAAGGACCTTGGGTCCCTAAAAAAAACCAACCTACTATATTAAAACAAAACTGTAGACCTTTCCCTTTTCCTTTACTTTCCAACCCAGGCACTTGGAGTTATTCTCTCACAACAGTTACGCACCAATTGTTGAACATTGAAGAAACTTTATTATCGAAGACAATATTTAAAATGCTTACTTTTTGTTTCAACTATCGACATTCCATTTGATTCCAGGCCTTGCCATGTTTTGTTTGTCTATTCATTTGATTCCTCCAATAATCATCGCTTTGTCTTTGTCTCAGCTGTTGTTGCACTTCTAAATCCCAGTGGTCATACTCAAATATTTTCTCTCCTATTTGCTTGATGTAAGTTAGGATAAAACAGAAACTGGATTCTCTTCTTACTCAAATGACTTATTGCATGTTGCAACAAAACAGTTGCCTATTGAAAGATAAATGCAGCTCAACTGATTTTACCCCATCTTAATACATTTATATTGTGGATGGATGTTTAATTGTGAATCCCAGGAAAAGTTACAAACCATTTACTAATCATGTTACCATTCACAAAGTATGACATTGACTAATTCCTTTCTTAATGAGTCCACTGATTAATTATTATGAGGATTAAGTAACGTTAGTCATTTTGAAACACCATTCCAAGAACCTCCAATTCCCCACAGGACAAAATCTGCCTCCTCCTTCATCTCATTATTGTTGTTGACCACTCTTTCTCTTTTCCAGCTCATGCGTGGTGTGATCTGCACAAATTTTGCATGTTCTTACATTCTAAAATATCATAACCCCAAATGACTACTGATGATGAAGAATGTTATCATCTGTTAACACGTCGTTGACACTCCTCAGATTGAAGACTGTCACCACACCTGCTGATCACCTCACTCGATGAAAGTCATTATCCTTCCACAGGAGTGTTGTTTATTCCTAAACTATTATCATGTATGTACATACAATTAAAACAACAGATAATGCTCGCTGGCTTATTATTTACCTCAGATACCCCTTTACTGTTGATGGGAAACGCACTAAATCATGCTGATTTACTTTTCATCTAAGTTTCCCAAATTCAAATAATGGTGTCATCAGTTGATAATATCTTTCGTTTATTTATCTTAAAAAACGTTTTTCCTCAATATTCAGCAACCACCTAGACAGTATTCCCATTAACTTTTTTGAAAAATACGTATGTTTATATCCCTTTAAACTCAGGTAGACTTCCTTTAGAGTGCTTGGAATAGCAACACATATTAATTTATTTATTATTGATTCAAATGTCATGAACAATTATTTCCATGTTTCATGGTTTCAGATGAATTTATCAGAGACACTAATGTCTACAGTTGTTATGCAAGCTGACTACTAATAGTTACAAAGACTTTCTCTGGAAAGATAACAAATAGAAACAAATGTATGAATGAATTAATGCCAATTCCTGACTTTTTAAAAAAGAAGGCCAAGCCTTCAGATCAAAATATTAACATGCTGTCATAAATGTTGCAGAATTCTTAAGCTGCTGGAGTTGATTGATCTCTGTGACCATATGGTCCACTTATTTAGAGAAACAAAGAACACAAGGTCCATTCGGCTTGGAGCCAGATGAGTTCCTTCTGTCCAGATATATGTGGTAATTTAGAAACAGTAATTATCACAAAATCCTAGGTGGATTCAAAATTGACTTTGTGGCAGGAAACAAAGGGTAATTGTTGATGGGCGTCTTAATGACAGGAAGGTTATTTCCAATGGTATTCCGGGGAGCTCAGAACTGGGTCCCCTGCTTTTTGTGGTATAACAATGATTTGGACGTAAATGTAGGGGGCATAATCAAGAAGTTTGCAGACCAGACGAAGATTGGCTTTTTTGGTAGATAGCAAGGGGGATAGCTGCAGGATGCAGGAAGATATTGATGGTCTGCTCAGATGGGCACAAAAGTGACACATTGTATTCCAGCCAGAGAAATGCGAGGTGGTGCATTTTAGGAGGTCAAACAAGACAAAGGAGGACACGATAAATGAGAACATACTGAGAAGTGAGGGACCTTGGAGTCAATGTCCACAGATCCCTGAAGGTAGCAGGACAGGTCGATAAGGTGGTTCAGAAGGCATATGGAATCCTTTATTTTATTTGCTGCAGTATAGAATATAAGAGCAGGGGGGTTACGCTGGAACTGTATAACTCATTGGTTCGGTCACAACTTGAGTACTGTGTGCAGTTCTGGTCACCTCATTACATAAAGGATGTAATTGCACGATAGAGGGTAGAGAGGAGATTTACGAGGATGTTGCCAGGACTGGAAAAATGCAGGCACGAGGAAAGATTGAACAGGTGTGGTTATTCTCCTTGGAACAGAGAAGGCTGAGAGGAGATCTGATTGAAATGTACAAAATCTGAGGAGCCTGGATAGAGTGGAGGTGAAGGATTTATTCGCCTTCTCAGAGAGGTCAGTGACGAGGGGGCAGAACTTTAAACTGATTGCGAGAAAAATAGAGGGGAGATGAGGACAAAATGTTTTCACCCAGAGGATGGTAGTGATCTGAACCTCACTGCCTGAAAGGGTAGCTGAGGCAGAGACTCTCGACTCATTGAAAAGGAATCTGGATTTGCACCTCAGCTCCCATAATCTGCAGGGCTATGAACCAAATGCTAGAAGGTGGGAGTGGAATAGGTGGATCCTTTTTCGGCTGGCTCAGCCAGGATGGGTCAAAGTGGCCTCTTTCTGTGCCTTCGACATTTTATGCTTCTATGATTCTATGGTTCTTGGAAGCTTCAAATACGAAATTATTCCTCTTCTCCATTGATATTCGTTCTCTGCTTTTGACCAATCTTTTATATGGTAATTCAAATGGCATCTTATTTACAGGTCTTTCGGATCTATGTCTGGTTGTTCCCCTTATGTATTCCTTTCCTTGAATGAAAACCGTTGGTCATACTAATCAGAGCAAGATGCCACTCAACTTCACAACCAGTCATTTCGTTTTAGCCTTTTTCAACGTCTGGCCCCAAGTTGCACCATTGTATGTTTTGGGGTTTTGAGGCTAAAACACTTCTATTTAAAAATTCTCAGTTCTGAGTTTTCAATTTATTACAATGGGGTTCTCAGTTGTGCCTGACCTCGCATGTTACAAATAATGGCTAGTTATGAACCCAGTATAATTTATTAAGCTAGATGTTATAAATACTTAACAAAAAGGCACTGACGACAACATGGACGTTTCTTATCCTTCAAGACCAGGATTCCTTGAATTGTTGCCGGCACAGGCGATGCCTTTGTTCTCCTGTCACTGAATTGACATTACGTTGGCCTGTGTTTCAGAATAATTACACAACAGGCACCATTATAAACTGTACCAGCAAAGACTCTGAGTTTCCATCTTTTGGGCTTCCGATTCCTTATTATGATATCCTTTGAATTACCTCTTCCATTAGTTTACCGTGTGGTTCAACTGCCGTCACTGCACTTCTGTAATTAGAGTGGAGTACGCTAAAAGCATGTCCATCTCTTATTTACTAGCCTCCGAGAGTTAACATTTCATTGTGTGAACAAATAACACATCCTTGCAAATACAAAGCAGTTGGACAATCAATGTTTCATCTTCTTATCAACAATGCCAACTATCGTAAACAATTCACCTCAACATTCCCAAGATGCCAAAGCAATTAAGAATAAATATGCCTCGTGGAATATCAGGAAGCAATGTTGTTTTTAAATATAAATGTTTTCTTCTACAGATATATTTAATTGATCAAGTCAGTTAGCATACTTATTAAACTGCATGGTTCTTGTTTAATGACAGGTGTCATAACCAGCTCAAGCTTCTTTTAGGGAGTTCCTTTAGGGAGCGCAATCACTCTCCTCCTGACTCCTTGACGAATGTCATCTCTTTCCCTTTGCTCACTGCTCGTTATCTTTTTTGATTCCTGCTAATTTACTTCCCATCCTCTTGCTCTCGACCCCCACTTCCCGTCACTAACAGCTCTAGTGTTTGTCTTTACTCCTGCAGGCCATTTTCTTCCGGACGTCCAGCGGTCACCTCTTGTCCATTAACCACTGGATCTTTAAGCTGGTTTCAGTTGCTTTGTTTATTAATTAATTTAATAATTGATGTAACTGGATATTTCACCGCGTTCTTTAACTGCTCTCTGAACTCGGACTGAATGGCCACATAAATAAATGTGTTTGTGCAGCAACTTAAATTCCGCAGCATATATGCAACATTTTCAAAGATATAATAAGAATTATCATCTAAGAAATAACCAATGCGAAAAATATATAACACATACACCAACCACAGAATTATGAAGCTGCCAGATATGGTGAAGAGTAAAATCATGGACTTCCTCCTTCTCTCCATTTCAGAGTCACTGTGATTATCTTTCTTGCTCTGACCTCTCAGTCTCTGACGAACTCGACTGTTCACTAAAATGTGTCTGAACGTCAGAGCGTTCAGCAACAGAATTAAACTGAATGGCCTTATTGGTGTTAAAGCTTTTTCAAACATTCTAAATCCAATCCATCGAGGGTCAGTAAAATAGCTTCGCTTATTAGAGCAGTACCATTCTACATTGTCGATTACCAGAAAAGGTTTAAATCTGAAGTAGATGGGAATATTTTTTAGACAGAGCAGAATGCCAGTTGTTGATAGAACCACAGTCGCAGTTTTTCTGGTGCAATATTTCGATTTCAGCTTCTGGCAACAAATGGCGACAAATCGATCAAATGTGAAAGTGATAGCGAACCAAACCGAACAGTCGATGGCTGCACGCATCAAGACATAGTGAGAGCGACACACAAAGGTGAGATACAGGAAATTTAATGGGAAATAATAATCATTGATTCTCCGGAGTATGATCTCAGTGATAATGACCAGTAGATCCGCTGTTGACATGGCCACCAGGTAACGGGTGGTGCAGCTGGAGAGTCCGCAATTTCCCTTGGACAGGATCACAATTGAGATTAAATTAACTGTAAAGGAGAGAAGGGAAAAATGGCTGTAAATTACTGAAAAACATTCTCCGCTCCTCAACCCTGGCAGGAAGGATTTTAGCACCAAAACCGGGTGGATTGGGATCAGGTCAGATCGGGTCCATAATCCCAACCTGCCTCCAACCCCAGCACTTCCAGATTGAACAAGTCCTGGACGGGCAGGTACAGCACACCGCTCATCAGACGCTGGTAAACTAGTTAAATATAACAACGTGGAGCCCAAGAATGGGTAGACTGGAGAACTGCACCCGGTCTCCAACCACTCCCAGTGTAGGAACCCATCCCGGAATCGAATCACTCCCTGGGTTCGAAGAAATTCCTCCCTGATTCGAACCAGTCCCTCGGATCGGAGACACTCATACGTCTTGGACCACTCCCTCTGATGTATAAATGAGTTAAATTGAAAAGGGAATTTACTGAGTCGATGCAAATGTGATCACAGCACAGGCTTTCATTTCTACAGGAATATCGTCAGAAGAAAAGTGTCATAATAACGTATTATAAAGGTGGTGATTGAACACGTGAATAATGTGTACTCATCTGGACTACACATGATAAAAATATCCAGGGTAACCAGCAGGTGCACGTATTCTTCACAAAAATAATACCATAGCAGGGAGATTATAGTTATTGGGATATATGTTGTGGCTCCATTAAGTCGATAAGAGAAGGATGATTGTTGAACTAATAGAGGCCTTTAAAATTTAAAAAAAAGGTTTAGAGAGGGAAAACGTGGACCTGATATTTTTACTTTGCTGGTGACCAGTTCTGCATTTCCTCAAAATAAGATGGTCATCAATAAATACGTGATGGAATTCAAGAGAGACCTATTTACTTGTACTGCTGAGAACGTGGAATTGAGAACTCTTGGAGTAGTTGCAATGGAAGAAAAAATAAGAAGAAGTGAGGTTAGTGCATGATGGAGACAGGATTGGACGGATATGCTGATAGGATTAGATGAGCTGGAATGAAGAGAGGCTCGTGCAGAGCAGGAAGACTGTCCTAATCCAGTTGTACCGAATGCCCAGATTCTGTGTTGTAAAATCAATAAGTTGTCTATTAACATGTCATAGTCATCAGTATTTTTCGTAATATTGAAGAGGATTATTTATTATTGCAGTGCACTTGTGAGCAAACGCTTCTGAGGACTGTGCTCGGGAAGGCTATTAATTTGCATCTGATGGTGCTGTCAACAACTCTAATTAGAATTAGAATAAGATGGGGACCCGCACTGAATACAATTACAGATACTCCAGCAAATACATGTTCCCTGGAATTACATTGTCCACACCAGTTAGTCAGCCACAATCATTACAATTCGAGAGTGTCAGAGACTCCTAGTTGTACATGATTACTGAGGTCAGGTGCTCCACTCCAGTTAGTGCGCACACACAGTACAATTCTACACTAACAGATAATTCCAGTAATCCTTCCACTCTGAGATTTTCCTGCTTTGAGCTGTGATTCTACAGAACACAACATTCCACATAATTCAATTACTTTACAATGCAGAGTGTCTTGAGCTAGAAACAGTTGAGACAACAGATTAAAACTGCACAGCTAATTCAGGAAATTAATGCAATTATATTATTGAGTGTGTGTCTGTATAACTGTAACCATTCGATCGCATGTAATAATATTATTCCCATGGTAATGGAAGAAACCAGCTCATACTCAGATTTACAAAACCTCATTGGTTATAGATACTTACCAGGAACGCCAATTGCAGCAAGAATCACATATAATATGTTCCTGACCCATTGAATTTGTCCATGCATTTTCTGCTTGGAGTGATCGGTCTGTTCGTGCTGCAGGTAATATCTCTGAAATAAATTCTGAGGTGACACATTCCCAGTGCATTAACTTTATACCCTCCCGGATCTCTATGGGGACACACAGGTTGCAAAATTGTTCAAACAGTTTTTCTTAATCTTTGAACAAACAGATTACGACAGCTGTGTTAATTCCCTGTTGATGGAATATATTTTCCACTAAAATTGAATTGGACCCATCCCCATTCCCACCCGCAAGTCTGGACAAATCTGATCACAATAAGCAACTAATCATAACTGGAAGCTGTGTTAAACAGAAATAAAGGAAGTCCGAGAAAAATCATGAGTCCCATCTGTGGATGCAATGTTGTTTTAGTGATGGCCTGCACCCTGCATGACTATTAAGAAATTAAATTCCTAACGTCGGAGAAGCCTGTAACGGATATTCGTCCATACTTTGGATGCTCTCTTTATCTGTGCAATTCCGTTCAACAATTCATATATTCAAACAAAAAGGAGTATGGAATGGTTGCAACACAGCAGTTGGCCATTCGGTCTGTCTTGACCATGTCAGCTCTCTGCACGGGCAGCTCAGCTAATCTCACTCCTCCATCTCCTCCTCACTGACCTGCATTGTTTTTCTCTTCAGTTGTTCATTCAGTTCGCTTCTGATTGATTCTGTCTTCACCACTCTCTCAGGCGTTCATTTCATATCCTCAACGCGTGCTTTGGAAACATACGTTTTCCCTCATGTCGCCATTGATTCTTTTGCCACTCCCTTAAACCTGTGTCCTTTGCTTTTCGCCAGGTTTGCCAATGAGAGCAGTTTATCTCTATCTACTCTGTTTAGACAACCCATGGTTTGGAACAACTCGATCAAACTCTCTCTCAATTTCCTCTTTAAGGAGAAAAACTTCGATTCTCCCATCTGTCGGCATAAAACATCTGTCACCCCTGGAATTTTCACTTGAACATTTTCTACACCTGCTCTAAAGCCTCAAAGTGTGGTGCCTCGAACTGGACACAATGGCAGGATTTTCAATATTGCGCTCTCCCTCACACGGTCCGAGCTACTCCGTTTCCCTTTTCAACCTCTTTATCCGATACATCGATCATTGTGGCTGTGTCAAACCCTTGTTCACATCGAGCTCTAAAATTTAATCAAATTTGCATTGAAATATCTGTACCTCTCTCGCCTGAAAACGGTCGATCTGTGACCTCTTAATTCTCTTCCACGAATTTCCTCCCTCAATATAAGTGTCCAGACTCTGCATCAATATTTACTATGATCCACCAACTTCCACAGTTATCTTGACCACACTTCCTCAAACTCCACTTTGCATAAATAATAAATTCCATTCTCTTAGTTTCCTCATCGCCTTTTGTTTGTTTAAACTATTACATTTTCCATACCAGTGCTTCTGTAGTCTTTTCAATTCACATTAACCGTGCATTCCTCACATTAGTTGTTCAAAGGCCTCAGCTTTATCTGTTCCATCACCCAAGTGACTGTCCTCACCTCCTTCCCTACCTTGCAGAACCATGATATTAATTCAATTATTCTCACTTTCCACTCCAACCGCCTCCACCTTCAACACATCATCCTCCTCCATTTCCACCATGTCGAACTAAAATCGCGAACAAAATATCTGCATTCACTCTTCCTTCACATCAAAGATGACGTTTGCTTGCCCGCAGCTCCTTTCTGTGCATGTGCAAGAGATGCAACAGATTTCCTCTCACCTAAGGTCTTTCGAAATAAAAGAGGGAGTAGGCCATTCAGCCCATCGATCATGTTCTGCCATTCCATACCATAATGGTTATCTGACCATGGACGTAATTGTAATTTCCTGCCAGACAACAGTAAGTCTTCAGTCCCTCGTAAATGAAAAGTCAGTCTCAACCAGCCTTGAATATATTCAATGACCCAGACTCCACTGACTTCTGCGGAAGTGAATTCTAAATGCGATGGAACTTCAAGAGAAGAAATTCCTCCTCATCACCATTTTAACTGGGAGACCGCCTATTCATAGTGGCGCAGTGGTTAGCACCGCAGTCTCACAGCTCCAGCGACCCGAGTTCGATTCTGGGTACTGCCTGTGTGGAGTTTGCAAGTTCTCCCTGTGTCTGTGTGGGTTTTCTCCGGGTGCTCCGGTTTCCTCCCACAAGCCAAAAGACCTGCAGGTTGGTAGGTTAATTGGCCATTATAAACTGCCACCAGTATAGGTAGGTGGTAGGGAAATGTAGGGACAGGTGGGGATGTGGTAGGAATATGGGATTAGTGTAGGATTAGTATAAATGGGTTGTTGATGGTCGGCACCGACTCGGTGGGCCGAAGGGCCTGTTTCAGTGCTGTATCTCTAAACATAAACATAAACAAACGGTAGAGAATGTGCTGAGCTCGGAACCGGCCAGGGCATCAATGTAACACACATCTGGGCTTAGACTGAGGCAGCAAGGTGAAGGCTTCTTGCTCCTTGGATGAGGGCATTGCTGGCGAGGCTGTTATCCACCTTTAGTTTCTCTTGGGGACGTGGTGGAGAGCCACCTTCTTGAAACGCTGGACTCCATCTGCTTTAGGTACACCCGCAGTACAATGAGAAAGGAGGTTCCAGGATTTTGACCCAGCAATTGTGAAGAAATGACGATGTCGTTCCAACTCAGGATGTCTGTGGCTGGAGGGAAAGTGCAGGTGTTCATGTTTCCATGCGTCTGCCACCCTTATCCTTTTAGGTGTGAGCGGTCTCGTGCTTGGAATGCGCTGTCGAAATAAATTCAGTAACTTCCTGCGGTGTGATGTTATATATGGTGCACACGGCAGCCACTGTGTGCTGGTGGTGGAATGAATTAAGTGTTAGTATGGTGCATCGGAGGCACATCAACCAAGTCCATTTGTTTGGATCCTGCTGAGGCGCTTGAGTTTTGTTGGCGGTGGGACAGATCCAGGTAAGTGTAGTATATTCCATTATTCCTGACTTATGCCTTGTAGATTGTGGATGTAAAAGTCAGTAAGTTATTTATTGCATAAATCCCAGCGTCTTATCTTCTCTGGAGCAACAACATTTATTTGGCTGGCCCAGTTAAAATTCTGATCAAAGGTAACGCGTATGATATTGATAATGTTGTAATTGGGGACTGACTACAACGATTAATATCAAGGGGAGGTGGTCAGATTCTCTCCTGTTGGACAAGGCCATTTCATGGCAAATGTGTGATGTGAATTTTAGATGCCAATTAGCTGCCCAAATCTGATGCAAACAATGCAGAATTGCCGTGTTTTTTGTGGGAGTGAAAGAAGACAGTTTCAGTTTGTCCGTCATTCATCCAGAGTGAATGTATTCTCATCTTGGCCTCAATCTTTGACCGAATGATTGAAAGAGGCAGATCACAGGGTAGTTGGGGGATGTATAAACTGTCATTGGTCTATTTGTTGAAACAAGCCATGAGCTTCATGTTTGGCTGTGATAATTTCGAAAAGATACATGATAATGATCAGGAGAACATGGAAAATACGCAGATTTGTGTCATATGTGGACAAGAGGAGGGGTCATTGGATCTGACACAGGCTCTTCAATTCCCCATCAATGTTTAGTTACATGTTTTAAATGGGAGGTCACAATATGGATAGTAAAGATGCTGTGTATCAAACCTTGGGGCATTCAAAGCTGTATCTTGGGAATTATATGAACCATCACTTCCCACAACATGGCGGGCCATTGTAGCAACAGGGGTGATTGCAGAATGGGTTTGCGAGAGTTCGGGCGAATGAGAGGGCCAACCTTGCCTTCTTGTTGATGGAACTGTAGCTCGAGTGTCCAGTTGGTCGGAGATGGAGGAAGCTGTTAGCAGTACAGCTCTGACTGAGAGTTCCAGAAGTGATTGACAGCAGATTGCAGAGTTCCACGGAAAGTAAGTAATACAATTCCGGCCCCCAGGATATAATTTTATCTTCTGGGTTACCTAAACACTGCAGCAAGAAGCCTTCAACCCCGAGGACTATGTCAGTTGGCTGTAAAGGCAAAGCTGCCACAGGTTTCACATTTATAACAACAAGAATCCAAAGACGTGGATTCACTGCTGAATCAGATTCAATCCTTTGTCAGTTCAAAATCTTCCTATTTCAATAATTTCGTTTCCTTTCTCAAGAAGGTCTATTTTCCCTCGTAATTTTACATGTTGTTCCCAAATATTTATGTGATTTTATGTTCGATTTCGCACAATATCAGGATGGATCAGTTCTACACTTACTAACTTGGCATTCAACAAACCCCCTAAAAAATCTTCAAGGCAAACCTGCCAGCAAAAGCATGCCCACGTCCTTCTGCGTCTCCCACACATGAATTACAATTATTGCAGATTGTTTACTTTGTGGTGAGTAGGTTCCTTGTTGATTTGAATTACCCTGAGGGAGGGACTCATAGCCTCATAGAATATTTAGTTCACCTGCACTGCACGGCCTGAAGTCAGGCAAATCCCACGCCCTGACAGAGATCAACAAAGGAACATGAAACATCCCAATTACAAGATCTGATCCTGGGTAGGCGCAAAATGTAAATTTCTTAAACATGCATCTGTCAAAGGATAAAGCAGGAGCCAGTCTTACTTCCACATAGGTTTATTCACAATAATCCATACCGCATAAGTGCCGACAGCATTTCTCTTCTCCAGACCGTACCCCTCCCCAGGTGGAAACTGGTTATTCCATATGCACCCTGATCTTTCCACAATTAGTATCAGCTGCGCTTAGTCACAATTAGAGCATGCAGCTATACATACTCAATTGATAAATTATTTGCAACATTGGTTCATGAGCAGCGTTTTGCTATCAGTCCATGAATGTGTCCATTGTACATTCTTATTTGTCTTGTGATTCCTGTTCGAATATTCAAGCTACATGTGAGAATTTCAGATCCTGTTTGAAGAACAGAACTGCTCTTCACATGTCCTGCATTGCATGAATTCACACCCTCTAGACTGTTCATTCAACACTCCCCACGAAATCTAACACTATCGCACTCACTCACACAGCGACCTACACAAACACACTTAAGGAAAGTACAGTTGAAAAGAATAGTGCACTTTTACAGCTTATAATCAAAATAATAGTTCATAATTCACATGGCTCACAGTCGAAAAGACACGTTGCAGACCTTATGAAAAAGACACCTTCACTCCTGAAGTGTAGCTTCGCTAAGTTCAACAGCCAGAGTCACATTCTGAATGGCTTTCAGGATTCTCTTGACGGGACAGTATTTCTGCAGGCCACAAACTTGGTTGCTTTCAGTCTCGTTACCACGAGGCCACTTTGCAGTATTGGTGGGTTCGAAATAGAACAGGTTTGGAGACGTCACCATGCTGCCGTGTCCAATTATTTCGGCATAGATTTTTCTGCCCTTTTTGCTGTTGCTGTTGTGACTTTCTTCAGATAGCAGTTAAAGAATAAAACTAAACCAACATGGTTAGCTGACCATGTGCATTATCACATTTCCCTTTCTCAAATATGGTGTTGGAATTAGGGTGATTATTCATTATCTGGCTTATTGCTTGATTACTGTCTTAGTTTCAGAAAGACCCATTCTGTTCAGGATTGCCTCTTGGATTGTCTCAGGATACGTGGAGTTGCCACTTCTTAGTCTGGAATGTATCATTTTGTCCTTGCGAGACAGTATGGCTGTTTAGAAATTCACTGATCAGGTCAGATAACCTTTGGTGGCCATTATTTGCGGCTCGTGTGGTCCATTTTAAAAGAAAAGTCAGTTACAAAATCTTACACACTCAGTGCAAATCTGTGTAAAAAGATCTGAATTTGAAATGGCTCTACTGGGCATGGCAATAATATTAAATTAATTGTGTCAAATGATGTTAGTGCTCAAATATATTCTTTGGCCTCCTTCTCTGGAGTGGCAATGAGTGAGCGTCTGGAGGTGGTCAGTGGTGTGTGGAGCAGCGCCTGGAGTGGCTATACAGGCCAATTCTATTTATTTATTTATATTTATTTATTTAGAGATACAGCACTGAAACAGGCCCTTCGGCCTACCGAGTCTGTGCCGACCAACAACCACCCATTTATACTAACACTACCGTAATGCCATATCCCCTACCACCTACCTACACCAGGGGCAATTTACAATGGCCAATTTACCTATCACCTGCGACTGCTGGATAGGTTTGTCCCGATGAGGCAGGGAAGGGATGGTAGGGTGAAGGAACCTTGGATGACAAGAGATGTGGAACAGCGAGTCAAGAGGAAGAAGGAAGCTTACTTAATTATTTATTTTTTTTATTTAGAGATACAACACTGAAACAGGCCCTTCGGCCCACTGAGTCTGTGCCGACCATCAACCACCCATCTGTACTAATCCTACACTAATTTCATATTCTTACCATTTCCCCACATTTCCCTACCATCTACCTATACTAGGGGCAATTTATAATGGCCAATTTAACTATCAACCTGCAAGTCTTTGGCTTGTGTGAGGAAACCGGAGCGCACGGAAGAAACATACGCAGACACAGGGAGCACTTGCTAGCTCCACACAGGCAGTACCCAGAAATGATCCTGGGTCGCTAGAGCTATGAGGCTGCGGTGCGAACCACTACGCCAGTGTGCCGCCCGACGCTAAGGTTGAGAAAGGAAGGATCAGACAGGGCTCTAGAGGGTTACAAGGTAGCCAGGAAGGAACGGAAGAATGGACTTAGGAGAGCTAGAAGTGGACATGAGAAAGTCTTGGCGGGTAGGATTAAGGAAAATCCCTCGGCGTTCCACACTTATGTGAGGAACAAGAGGATGGCCAGCGTGAGGGTAGGGCCTATCAGGGATAGTGGAGGGAACTTGTGCCTGGAGTCGGAGGAGGCAGGGGAGGTCCTAAATGAATACTTTGCTTCAGTATTCACTAGTGAGAGGGACCGGGTCGTTTGTGAGGACAACGTGAAACAGGCTGACAAGCTCGAACAGGTTGATTTTAAGAGGGAAGATGTGGTGGAAATTTTGAATGATTTGAGGACAGATAATTCCCTTGTTCAAGTAAGGGAATAGGGATAACGCTGGGAATAATAGACCAGTCAGTCTCGCGTCGGTCGTGGAAATATTATTGGAGAGGATTCTGAGATATAGGATTTATGATTACTTGGAAAAACATTGTTTGATTAGAGACAGTCAGCATGGCTTTGTGAGGGGCAGGTCATGCCACACAATCCTTATTGAATTCTTTGAAGATGTGACAAAACATATTGATGAAGGAAGAGCAGTGGATGTGGTGTATATGGATTTTAGCAAGGCGTTTGATAAGGTTCCCAATGGTAGGCTCATTCAGAAAGTAAGGAGGCATGGGATACAGGGAATGTTGACTGTCTGGATCTAACATTCGCTGGCCCATAGAAGACAGAGGGTGGTAATAGATAGAAAGTATTCAGCAGGGAGCTCGGGGACCAATGGTGTTCAGCAGGGATCTGTTCTGAGAGCTCTGCTCTTTGTGATTTTTATAAATGACTTGGATGAGGAAGTGGAAGGCTGGGTTCGCAAGTTTGCCGATGACACGAAGATTTCTGGAGTTCTGGACAGTGTGGAAGGCTGTTGTAGGTTGCAACGGGACATTGACAGGATGCAGAGCAGGGCTGAGAAGTGGCAGATGGAGTTCAACCTGGAAAAGTGTGAAGTGATTCATTTTGGAAGGTCGAATTTGAATGCAGAATACAGGCTTAAAGACAGGATTCTTGGTAGTGTGGAGGAACAGAGGGATCTTGGGGCCCATGTCCATAGATCGCTCAAAGTTGCCACCCAAGTTGATAAGGTTGTGAAGAAGGCGTATGGTGTGTTGGCTTTCATTAACAGGGGGATTGAGTTTAAGAGCCGCGAGGTTATGCTGCATCTCTATAAAGCCCTGGTGAGACCACACTTGGAATATTGTGTTCAGTTCTGGTCGCTCATTATAGGAAGGATGTTGAAGCTTTCGAGAGGGTGCAGAAGAGATTTACCAGGATGCTGCCTGGACTGGAGGGCATGTCTTACGAAGAAAGCTTGAGGGAGCTAGGGCTTTTCTCGGAGCGAAGAAGGATGAGAGGTGACTTGATAGCGGGGGACAAGATGATGAGAGGCAAAGATAGAGTGGATAGCCAGAGACTTTTTCCCAGGGCGGAAAGAGCTATCACCAGGGGGCATAATTTTAAGGTGATTGGAGGAAGGTTTCGGGGAGATGTCAGAGGTAGGTTCTTTACACAGAGAGTGGTGGGTGCGTGGAATGCGCTGCCAGCGGTGATAGTGGAAGCAGATACATTAGGGGCAATTAATCGACCCTTGGATAGGTACATGGATGACAGTAGAATGAAGGGTATGGAGGTAGTTTGATCTTAGAGTAGGTTAAAGGTTCGGCACCACATCGTGGGCCGAAGGGCCTGTACTGTGCTGTACTGTTCAATGTCTATGTACTTTGGCTGTGGGAGAAAATCGGAGCACCCGGCAAATACCCACGCGGATACAAGGAGAACTTGCAAACTCCGCACAGGCAGGACCCAGAATCAAACTCGGGTCCCTCGACTTGTTAGGCTGCGATTGTAACCACTGGGGCAAAAATTCCAGAGAGACAGGCTCTTCCACAAGTGCTGCAGAAAAATGTGTTTGTCGGGGCTGTTGCACAGTTGGCTCTCCCCTTGCGCTTCAGTCTTTTTTCCTGACAACTGCTAAGTCTCTTCGACTCGCCACAATTTAGCCCCGCCTTTATGGCTGCCCGCCAGCTCTGGCGAATGCTGGCAACAGACTCCCACGGCTTGTGATCAATGTCGCATGAATTCATGTCACGTTTTCAGACGTCTTTTAAGCGGAGACATGGACGGCCAGTGGATCTGATTCCAGTGGCGAGCTCGCTGTACAATGTGTCTTTGGGGATCCTGCCATCTTCCATGCGGCTCACATGGCCAAGCCATCTCAAGCGACGCTGACTCAGTAGTGTGTCTAGGCAGGGGATGTTAGCCGCCTCGAGGACTTCTGTGTTGGAGATACGGTCCTGCCACCTGATGCCAAGTATTCTCCGGAGGCAGCGAAGATTGAATGAATTGAGACGTACTCTTGTCTGACATACATTGTCCAGGCCTCGCTGTCATGGAGCAAGGTACTGAGGACACAGGCTTGATACGCTCGGACTTTTGTGTTCCGTGTCAGCGTGCCATTGTCCCACACTCACTTGGCCAGCCTCGACATAGCATTGGAAGCCTTTCCCATGTGCTTGTTGATTTCTGCATCTAGGGGCAGGTTACTGGTGATAGTTGAGCCTCGGTAGGTGAACTCTTGAACCACTTCCAGAGCGTGGTCGCCAATATTGATGGATGGAGCATTTCTGTCGTCCTGTCCCATGATGTTCGTTTTCTTGAGGTTGATGGTTAGGCCAAATTCGTTGCAGGCAGCCGCAAACCTGTCGATGATACTCTGCAGACACTCTTCAGTGTGAGATGTTAAAGCAGCATCGTCAGCAAAGAGGAGTTCCCTGATGAGGACTTTCCGTACTTTGGACTTCGCTCTTCGACGGGCAAGGTTGAACAACCTACCCCCTGATCTTGTGCGGAGGAAAATTCCTTCTTCTGAAGACTTGAACGCATGTGAGAGCAGCAAGGAGAAGAAAATCCCAAAAAGTGTGGGTGCGAGAACACAGCCCTGTTTCACGTCACTCAGGATAGGAAAGGGTTCGGATGAGGTGCCGCTATGTTGAATTGTGCCTTGAATATTGTCATGGAATGAGGTGACGATACTTCTTAGCTTTGGAGAACATCCAATCTTTTCTAGTAGTCTGAAGAGACCACGTCTGCTGACGAGGTCAAAGGCTTTGGTGAGATCAATGAATGCAATGCAGAGGGGCATCTGTTGTTCATGGCATTTCTCCCGCATCTGACGAAGGGGGAACATCATGTCAATGGTTGGTCTCTCTGCACGAAAGCCGCACTGCCTCAGGGCAGACGTGCTTGGCCAGCTTCTGGAGCCTGTTTGAAGCGACTCGAGCAAAGACTTTCGCCACGATGCTGAGCAAGGAGATTCCACGGCAGTTGTTGCGGTCACCTTTGTTTTATAGAGGGTGATGATATTGGCATCGTGCATGTCCTGAGATACTGCTCACTCTCCCAGCACGGGCAAAGCAGTTCATGTAGTGCCTAGAATATAGCAGGCTTGGCGCTCTTGAGTATTTCAGGGCTAATGCCGTCCTTTCCAGGGGCTTTTCCGCTGGCTAGAGAATCAATGGCATCACTGACTTCCGGTTTTGTTGGCTGCACGTCCAGATCATCCATGACTGGTGGAGGCTGGGTTGCATTGAGGGCAGTGTCAGTGACAACAGTCTCCCTGGAGTACAGTTCCAGGTAGTGCTCAACCCAGCCGTCCATTTGCTTTCGTTGGTCAGTGATTATATCCCCTGATTTATATTTGAGGGGGGCGAGCTTCTTGATGGTTGGCAGGCAGGGAGGAAGTTGTCGAGCGAGGGAGCAGTGGTTTACTAAAGAAGTTGAAGCGCTTGTCAAGAGGAAGAAGAAGGCTTTTGTTCGGATGAGACGTGAAGGCTCAGTTAGGGCGCTTGAGAGTTACAAGCTAGCCAGGAAGGATCTAAAGGGAGAGCTAAGAAGAGCAAGGAGAGGACACGAGAAGTCATTGGCGGATAGGATCAAGGAAAATCCTAAGGCTTTCAATAGCTATATCAGGAATAAAAGAATGACTAGAGTTAGATTAGGGCCAATCAAGGATAGTAGCGGGAAGTTGTGTGTGGAATCAGAGGAGATAGGGGAAGCGCTAAATGAATATTTTTCGTCAGTATTTACAGTAGAGAAAGAAAATGTTGTCGAGGAGAATACTGAGATTCAGACTACTAGTCGAGATGGAATTGAGGTTCACAAGGAGGAGGTGTTAGCAATTTTGCAAAGTGTGAAAATATATAAGGCCCCTGGGCCAGATGGGATTTATCCTTGGATTCTCTGGGAAGCCAGGGAGCAGATTGCAGAGCCTTTGTCCTTGATCTTCATGTCGTCATTGTCGACAGGAATAGTGCCGGAAGACTGGAGGACAGCAAATGTTGTCCCCTTGTTCAAGGAGGGGAGTAGAGACAGCCCTGGTAATTATAGACCTGTGAGCCTTACTCCGGTTGTGGGTAAAATGTTGGAAAAGGTTATAAGAGACAGCATTTATAATCACCTTGAAAATAATAAGTTCATGAGCGATAGTCAGCACAGTTTTGTGAAGGGTAGCTCGTGCCTCACAAACCTTATTGAGTTTTTCGAGAAGGTGACCAAACAGGTGTATGAGGGTAAAGCAGTGGATGTGGTGTATATGAATTTCAGTAAGGCGTTTGATAAGGTTCCCCACGGTAGGCTATTGCAGAAAATACGGAAGTATGGTGTTGAAGGTGATTTAGAGCTTTGGATCAGAAATTGGCGAGCTGAAAGAAGACAGAGGGTGGTGGTTGATGGCAAATGTTCATCCTGGAGTTTAGTTACTAGTGGTGTACCGCAAGGATCTGTTTTGGGGCCACTGCTGTTTGTCAGTTTTATAAATGACCTGGAAGAGGGTGTAGAAGGGTGGGTTAGTAAATTTGCGGATGACAGGTCGGTGGAGTTGTGGATAGTGCCGAAGGATGTTGTAGGTTACAGAGGGACATAGACAGGCTGCAGAGCTGGGCTGAGAGATGGCAAATGGAGTTTAATGCGGAAAAGTGTGAGGTGATTCACTTTGGAAGGAGGAACAGGAATGCAGAGTACTGGGCTAATGGGAAGATTCTTGGTAGTGTAGATGAACAGGTGTCCAGGTACATAAATCCCTGAAAGTTGCTACCCAGGTTAATAGGGCTGTTAAGAAGGCAGATGGTGTGTTAGTTTTTATTAGTAGGGGGATCGAGTTTCGGAGCCACGAGGTCATGCTGCAGCTGCACAAAACTCTGGTGAGACCGCACCTGGAGTATTGCGTGCAGTTCTGGTCACCGCATTATAGGAAGGATGTGGAAGCTTTGGAAAGGGTGCAGAGGAGATTTACCAGGATGTTGCCTGGTATGGAGGGAATGTCTTATGAGGAAAGGCTGAGGGACTTGAGGTTGTTTTCGTTGGAAAGAAGGAGGAGGAGCGGTGACTTAATAGAGACAAATAGGATAATCAGAGGGTTAGATAGGGTGGATAGTGAGAGTCTTTTTCCTCGGATGGTGATGGCAAACACGAGGGGACATAGCTTTAAGTTGAGGGGTGAAAGATATAGGACAGATGTTAGAGGTAGTTGCTTTACTCAGAGAGTAGTAGGGGCGTGGAACGCCCTGCCTGCAACAGGAGTAGACTCGCCAACTTTAAGGGCATTTAAGTGGTCTTTGGACAGACATATGGATGAAAATGGAATAGTGTAGGTCAGATGGTTTCACAGGTCGGCGCAACATCGAGGGCCGAAGGGCCTATATTGCGTTGCAATGTTCTAATTCTAATTCTAATTCAAAAGCTCTCTTAATGCCATCATTCATCCCTCTGATGTTTCCGGTGTCTGAGGCCAGCTGAATATGACTGCATAGGTGTTGCCAGTAGTCATTTGCGCAGCACCTGGCTGTTCTTTGTGCAGTGCCTCTGGCTGCTTTAAGTGCAATGGATGTTAACTCGCTGGGGGATTTCTTGTATTTTAGCAGTGCAATGCGCTTAGCGGCTATGACAGGTTCCAGCACTTAAATATGAGATTGAAACCAGTCTGCATTCCTCTTTGCACGCCTCCACGCGAGTGGATCTCAAGCCATCAGAAACTCCTTGCTCAGCATGATAGAGCATCCCTCAAATGGCTCGGAACGCATACTGTCCATCCGACTGCTCAGCACCTCTGGTCCAGTACACCTACTCAGCATCTATGCTCCAACATTCTGTTCCCCACCTGAAGCTGAAGACCAGTTCTACGAGGAACTCCATAATATCATTAGTTCCATCCGCAAGAGCGAACACATGTTCCTGCTGGGGGACTTTAATGCCAGCGTTGGGGCCGACCATGACTCATGGCCCTCCTGCCTTGGGCACTATGATGTTGGAAGGATGAATGAGAATGGGCAGAGACTGCTTGAGTTGTGCACCTATCATAACCTCTGCATCACCAACTCGTTCTTTCATCCTGAACCCTGTCATCAGGTTTCATGGAGGCACCCAAGATCGCGTCGTTGGCACCAGCTGGACCTCATCGTCAAAAGGTGAGCCTCCTGAAACAGTGTTCAAATCACACGCAGCTTCCACAGTGCGGGCTGCGACACCGACCGCTCCTTGGTGTGCAGCAAGGTTAGACTCAGACCAAAGAAGTTGCATCATTCCAAGCAGAAGGACCACCCGTGCAACAACACGAGCAGGATTTCTCATCCACAGTTGTTCCAAAAAATTCTAAATTCACTTGCAACAGCCCTTCAAAACACTCCCACAGGAGATGCTGAGACCAAGTGGGCACACATCAGAGACGTCATCTATGAGCCAGCTTTGACTACCAACGGTAAACGGGCGAAGAGGAATGCAGACTGGTTTCAATCTCATATTGAAGTGCTAAAATACATTGAAAAAATATGACTCAAATCCCATTGCACAGGTTCTCCAATCTAAGCAGGCTCCAGCAGTTATAGGAAAGCTGCCCAGTATCACTCGACTTCTGATGGTTCCTCTCTTCCTTTGGGTATTCACTGTGCCAACATACTTTCCACTGCAATGGGGAAAGAAGCAGGTTAAGCCAGACCGTAGAGTATCGGGTGGAAAGAAACTGGTGACCATGACAACTTGCATGAACAAAGCGCTGCACACATCCAAATAGACATCTCAGAAGACATAATAGAGCAGGTTAAAACAGCCTGACATCACGCATGAGTGGAAAAGTATAGAGAGTGCGAGATTGATGAGCACGCAGTGAGAGATATCGAATTTCAGATGGGGTTGGAAGGCAAGAAGAGAGTTGAAATGGTGTAGTGCTGGAATTTACGATGCCCTGGGTACAGTTTATTGGGGAAAAACCTGCTGACGGTGCAGCAGAATCAGTGGTACATAACAAATACTGTTCGACAACAGATGACAAGGGAGGAGCGGAGTGGAGTAAGTTCACAGCGATTTATAGCTTGGCAGATTGTTGTGATTGACATGGTATCATTTGCAACAGGATTGATATGTTCGTCCACGATTCCTCAAATTATTACAGTGGAGCAATGAGGACAAGGGGAATTTGGTGGAACGGAACTGCACAGGGATTGGGGAAGTATTCCTGGTCAGGATTTGAGCTGTGGCATTCGGCATACCTGCCGTTTCGGCTGTGCTCCTGATTTGGTCGTCGGTAGACAAAAACTGGAGTCGGAGGCAGGAGCAGCGCCTGGTCATGTGACCCTATCTTACTGGAAGTTGGGGTAATTTGTGCTGACTGCTGTTTGATTGGTTCCAGGATTTCTGATCAAATTTCCTCCCTGGTTATCATTCATGAGCTTCAGTAAACGTGGGCAGCAGCTGGTTCTGACAGCGGACACACAGAGTATGATTCCTCCATATACATAGAATAAATAATACGAGTGTAGAATGTGGGAGGTCGGCCAGGAATGTGTTTGAACATTCAAATCTGGAGCTGGCAAAGACACGGGTCAGATTTCAGCAGTATCTGAGGTGAAACTGGGAAGAGGAATGGGTCATTGAGATAAACAAACAGAACAAATAACAGTACAGCACAGGAACAGGCCATTTGGCCCTCCCAGCCTACGCCGATCTTGATGCCTGCCTAAACTAAAACATTCTGCACTTCGGGGGTCCAGAACCCTCTATTCCCATCCTATTCATGTCTTTTCAAGATGCCTCTTGAACGTTGCAATCGTACCTGCTTCCACCATCTCCCCCGGCAGCAAGTTCCAGGCTCTCACCACCCTCTGTGTAAAGAACTTGCCTCGCACAACCCCTCTAATCTTTACGCCTCTCACCTTAAACCTATGTCCCCTAGTTACTGACTCTTCCACCCTGGGAAAAAGCTTCTGACTATCCATTCTGTCCATGCCGTTCATAGCTTTGTAAACATTTATCATGTTGCCCCTCCATCTCCGTCATTCCAATGAAAACAATTCGAGTTTTTCCAATCACTCCTCATAGCTAATGCCCTCCAGACCAGGCAACATCCTGGTAAACCCTCTCCAAAGCCTCCATGTCCTTCTGGTAGTGTGGCGACCGGAATTCCACGAAATATTCTAAGTGTGGCCCAACTAAAGTTCTTTACAGCTGCAGCATGACTTGCCAATTTTTATACTCAATGCCCGGAACGATGAAGGGAAGCATGCCATATGCCTTCTCGACCAAACTATCCACCTGCGCTGCCACTTTCAGTGACATGTGGACCTGTATGCCCAGATCTCTCTGCCTATCAATACTCCTTAGGATTATGCCATTTACTGTATACTTCCCACATGCATTAGACCTTCCAAAATGCATTAATTCACATTTGTCGAGATTAAACTCCATCTGCCATTTCTCCACCAAAGTCTCCAACCGATCTATATCCTGCTGTATCGTTTGGCAATCCTCAACACTATCCGCAACTCCACCCACCTTTGTGTTGTCAACAAACTTACTCATCAGACCAGCTACATTTTCCTCCAAATCAATTATATATACTACAAGCATCAAAGGTCCCAGCACTGATCTCTGCAGACTACCACTAGTCACATCCCTCCATTCAGAAAAGCACCCTTCCACTGCTCCCCTGTTTTCTCTGATGCAGCCAGTTCTGTATCCATGTTGCCCGTGTGACTTCACCTTTTGGACCAGTCTGCCATGAGGGAGCTTGTCAAAGGTGCAGGCTTGTGGTTGTAAGCTCATCCAGATGTCAATGATCTGACCAAGTTTGCAAATAATATGGTTCAGTCTCAGCTAGTTTCCAGGAAAAGGAATTCTGGCTGGAGAGTAAAATTTGTGGCAAGGAACAAAGTAAATGGCCTCAGCCTTTCCAATATTTAATTGAAGGACATTGCTGTTCACCCAGTACCAGATTTCTGACAAGCCGTGTGACAATCCAGAGACAACAGATAAACAAGAAATGTCAGGGTGAGGTCGAGTATGGTGTCTTCAGCATCTATATTGAAACTGACATTCTGTTTTTGGATGATGTCACTGGCAGACCGAATGTAAGTGAGAAATAGACCTTTCGAGATAAACAGAGACGTTGCTGCAGAAATTGGAATAGAATCTACTGATGTCGATATTCTGGCGATGATTATAAAGATAAGAATGGAAGCAGATGATTGCAGTTCCAGACTCGGGGACGATGGTGGAGAGATTTGGAGGATTGACTGATCAACTCAGTCAATTGCTGCAGACAGGTCGAGAACTCGAGGAGGAAAAGGTAATGTTTATTTCAGTCACACAGGATGTTATTTGTGATTTGGGAAGAGCTGATATGGTACTGTGACAGTGACAGATGTCTGATTGGAGGACTTCAACCCTGGAGTTCTTGAAAAGATAGGCTCACATTAAGGAGGCAACAAGTAAAGGCAAGAAATAAAAACAAGAAATGGTGGAACCACTCAGCAGGTCTGGCAGCATCTGTGAAAAGAGAAGCAGAGTTAACGTTGCTGTTCTCCAGCTTGCGTTGATGGTCACTGGAACAATGCAGCAAGCCCAGGTCAGAGATGTGGGAATGACAGCAGGGATGTGTGTTGAAATGGCAAGCGACAGGAAGATCGGGTTTATGTTTCCGGGCTCAGTGGAGGTGTTCGGAAATGCGGTCACCTGATCCGCGTTTCGTCTCCCCAATGTAGAGGAGACCGCATTGTGAGCAGCGAGTACAGTATACTAAATTGATAGATGTACAAGTAAATGGCTGCTTCATCTGAAATGAGTGTTTAGGGCCATGGATAGTGAAGAGAGAAGAGGTAAAATGGCAGGTATTACACATCCTGCGATTGCATGGGAAGGTGCGGTGGGAAGGGGGCGAGGTGTCGGGGTAATGGAGGAGTGGGCCAGGTTGTTGCGACGCAAATGATCCTCTCGGAATGCTGATAGGAGAGGGGAGGGGGGAGATGTGTTTTCTGTTGGCATTATGCTGGAGGTTGTGGAAATGGCCAAGGATAATCCTCTGAATGTGTAGGCTGGCGGGGTGCAAAGTGCGGACAAGAGAAAACCTGTCGTGGTTCTGAGAGGGAAAAGAAGGGGTGAGGGCACAAGTGCAGGAAATGAGCGGGACACAGTTGAGGACCCTGTTAACCACAGCGGGGCGGGTGGGGGGCGGGGAATTCTCGGTTGAGGAACAAGAAAAATATATTAGAGGCGTTGTTGTGGAAGGTTGCATCATCAGAGCAGATGTGTCGGAGAAGGAGAAACTGTGAGAATGAAATGGAGTTCTTGCAGGAAGCAGGATGTGAAAAAAGGGTCGCTGCTCCTAATCCCATTCTCCCTATTCTGTTTCAATGATTCTGGGAAATGCTTAAATCCTTGATGCAAAGGAAACGGCAAGGAAATGGATACTTGTGATCCCATGTACTTTGTTTCACCCTAATATTTTGTTTATAGCCAAATTCGTTGCCTGATAAATTTCAGTTGTTCCAATTTGCTGGCAATGTTAATTTTCCTAAAATGAAGAGAAAAACAGAATTAAACAAATAAGACAATAGCAGGAATCTTTGGATAACAAATATAAGAAAGTTTAGGAAATGAAAGACATAATTCATAAACTTAGGATAATGGCATTTACAGCTTTAGCCAGTTTCATTGTGTGTTGAAATATGGGTCGCTTTCAAGCTCTCAGGTCTCTGCTCTTGATATCGAACCGGCTTGCTGGAATAAAATGTGGTGCATACTCCAGAAACTTCAGAGTCTGTCGAACACAGAAACCTGATGGAACCCTTGTTGTTATCCCTTAGATCACTATCACAGTTAACGTTTTGTTGCCTTAATGATTGGTACTAGCTGTTGTTTGGTAAACTTCGTTGGTTCTTAATAGCATGATAACACCTGGTTTGAATCGGCAGCAATGTGTTATCCATGGAGAACAATGTTTTCTTTACCCATCCAGTTTCAATATGATGCTGAGCAACTCGGTATTCATAAGCTAGACTCTGACTAGGTCATGGTGTACAGTAACTTATCAGAGTTCAGAAAGATTTCAATTTCGTAAGAAAATGAACTTTCCAGAAACTTTCAACTTCAACAGCTGTTATTCATTAATACTTTAAATAAATGAATAGACTTTGTAATATATTTATCAATTGCAATAATGCACTCATGATAACTTAATCGTGTTTTATTACTTTTATAATCATGACTGGTTATACTTTATGCAGAATTAATGCATGTAGATAACAAAGAATACAAAATGCAGAGTATGAAACGGCTGAAAAGAGAAATGTTAATCTGAAAATGGCTTCCTTGACCTTATTAGTTGTTAAAGCGAATACAGTATCAAAATGCGAATTTTAAACTGAAATCTAACAATCCGGTGCTGCCTACAGCCAACCCTCCAACCCAGGGAGTTTCAAGGTTGAGCCAAACTGGAGCAGCCGCAGTCGACGGTGGACATGGGAGGGGGTACATAAACATGCAAACACTCAATCATAGAAAAAAGAATTACATTTGGCACGGAAAATACCATTTAAGAAAACCACAGCAAATATTTCTCACATTAGATACAACAGATGTCACTTGAGCTAATAGCAGAGTATATTAATTCAACAGTACACAGAAAATATCACTTCAACTGGTCACAGCAAATATTACTTAAAATGACTGTAGAAAATGCCACTTAAACTGGAAACAGAAAACAACACTTAAACTAGACGCTCGAAATGTCACTTAAATTTTTCACAGCAACTTTCAGTTAACATGAACAGAGCAAATATCATTTAAAAGGGATACAGCAAAAATCAAATAAACTGGAAGAGCCAAATATGATTGAAACTGAACACAGCCAAATAGCACGTAAAATGACCACAACAAGCAGGATTTAAATATCACTTAATGTGGGAACAGCAAATATTGCTTGACATGATCACAGCAAATATCAGGTAAACTGCACAAGCTGAACACAGCTAATATCACTTGAACCTGACGTCACAAACTTCACTTGCACTATCACTAATGGATGAAAACCAACCGTTAGTTACAGTATTTTTGTGCATATGCGTATTATTGTCAGCTGACATTATACTCAGCATTGTAAGGTTTATTTGCATCTATGTTCAAAATAGCGGAGGGGGAGTTCATTTCACCAACAATAAGTGCGGCAGCTGGTTGAAGGGGTCCGGCCACATGACCTAGAAGCCATCCTTTTTCAACCAGTCTGCTTTTTCAGCCTTGTAGCTGCAAATCAACATCTCCGGGGCCTGCCTACAAGAGGAAACAAAGAGGTCTCGGTCTGCAAAGCAGTAAGAAAATTTCTCTGCTCACGGGTTAACCAGGGTTGATCTCCCGGCTTGATGGTAATGGTAGAGTGGGAGATATGCCGGGCCATGAGGTTACAGATTGTTGTTGAATACAATTCTGCTGCTGCTGATGACTCAAAGCGCCTCATGGATGCCCAGCTTAGCATTACTATATCTGTTCGAAATGTATCCCATTTAACAATGTGGTAGTGCAACATACCAAGATGAAGGGTTTCCTCAATGTGAAGGCGGGACGTCGTCTCCACAAAGACTGTGCGGTGGTCACTCAGACCAATACTGCCGTGGACAGTTGCACCTGTGGCAGGCATATTGGTGAGGACGAGGCAAGTATGTTTTCCTTCGTGTTGGTTCCCTCACCACCTGCTGCATACCCAGTCAAGCAGTTATGTCCGTTAGCACTCGGCCAGCTCGGTCAGTCGTGGTGATACGGAGTCACTCTCGGTGATGGACATTGAAGTCCTCCACCAGAGTACATTTCGTGCCCTTGCCACCCTCAGTGCTTCCTTTAAGTGGGTTTCAACGTGGAGGAGGACTGAGTCATCAGCTGAGGTAGGGCGGTAGGCTATAATCAGCAGGAGGTTTCCTTGTCCATGTTTCACCTGATGCTATGAGGCTTCATGGGGTCTGGAGTGTATGTGGAGAACACCCTGGCAGCTCGGCTACTCCCTCATGACCGTATGCCACTGGGACGCCACCTCTGCTGGGTCCGTCCTGCCGGACGGTCCAGACATATCCGGGAATGTGATGCAGGTGTCTGGGACATTATCTGTAATATATGTTTCCATGAGTATGACTATGTCAGGCTGTTGCTTAACTAGTCTCTAGGACAGCACTCCTGACTGTGGCACAAGTTCCCAGATTTTAGTGAGGAGGACTTTGCAGGGTTAACAGGCCTCCATTTGTCGTTGTTGCTTCTGGTACCTAGGTGGATGACGGGTCGTGCCGCATTGCCCAGGTATTGATGCATTTACACATTGAGTCACAAATGGTGCTGAATATTGTTCACTCAGCAGTGAGCATCTCCATTTCTGACCGTAGGTTAGAAGGAAGGTGATTGAAGAAGCAGCTGAAGATCGTTGGGCCGAGGACACAAACGTGAAGGAACTCCTGCAGTGATGTCCTGGGACTGAGATCGATGGCCTACAAAAACTACAACCAGCTTCCTTTGTGCTAGGTATGATTCCAGCCAACGTCGGATCTTTGCCTCTGATTTGCATTTATTCTAGTTTTGCTAAGGCTCCTTGATTTCCGACTCGGTCGAAAGCTGCCTCGATGTCAGCTCTTGAGTTCAGCTCTTTTATCCATGTTTGAAGTAAGGCTGCATTGAGGTCAGGAGCTGATTTGCCCTGGCAGAAACAAAACTGAACTTCACTGAGCACACTACTGCTGAGTGAGTGATGCTTGATAGCTCTGTTGATGGCAGGGGAGGCGTTGGCTTTGTGATAATGACACTGCAATAGTAATCCAGAGGCCCAGGCTATTGCTCTGGGGTCATGAGTTAGAATCCCACCAGGGAAGATAGTGACAATTGAATTCAATTTATAAAATCCGGAATTAAAAAGCTGGTCTCATGGTGCCATTGTTGTGAAAAGGTAATACAAAATTATTAATTGTTGTAAAGGCCATTTGGTTCACTAATATTCTTTAGGGATGGAAATCTGACGTCCTTACCTGGTCTGGCCTACATATGACTCCAGACCCACAGAAATGTGGTTGACTCTAAAATGGTCGAGCAAGCCACTCACTGTTAAGGCAATTTGTGACGGGCCATAAATGCTGGCCTTGTCAGCGCCTCCCACATCCCATGACCTAATGAGAACACCTTCCATCACTTTTCTGAGCATTGAGAGTAGTCCGAAACAGTGGGAGCTGGCCAGGTTGGATTTCTACTGCTTTTTGTGGGCACGGTATACTTGGGCAATTTTAGACATTGCTGGGTTGATGCCAGTGTTGTAGCTGTTCTGGAACAGTTTGGCTAGGGGCATGGCAAGCTCCAGAGCACAAGTTTTCAGTACTATTGCTGAAATATTGTCAGGCTTATGGCCTTTGCAGTATCCAATGCCTTCAGTCGTTTCCTGATATCATTTGGAGTGAATAGCATTGGCGAAAGACTGGCATCTGTCATGTTAGGGATCTCAAGAGGAGGCCGAGATGCATCATCCACTTGGCCGTTCTGGCTGAAAATTGTTGCAAATGCTTCAGACTTATCTTTTACACTGATGTGATGGGCTCCCCCATCAATGAAGATGGGGAAAGGTGAGGAGCCACCTCCTCCAGTTAGTTGCTGAATTGTCCACGGCTATTCACGACTGGAAGTTGCAGGACTGCAAAACTTAGATCTGATCCATTGGTTGTGGGATCACTTAGAATTGTTTACTGTATGCTGCTTCCGGTGTTTTGCAAACAACTAGGCATGTGTTGTACCTCCACTAGGTTGACACCTCATTTTTAGATATGCCTGGTGCTGCTCCTGGCATGCCCTTCATTGAACAAGAGTTGGTCCGCCGGCTTGATAGTAATGGTAGAGTTGGGTAAATGCCGGGCCATGAGGTTACAAATTTTGATTGAGTACAATTCTGCTGCTGCTGATGGCCCACATCGCCTCATGCGTGCCCAGGTTTGAGTTGCTGGGTCTGTATGAAAGCTATTCCATTTAGCACGGTGCTAGTGTCACACAACACGATGGTGGGTACCCTCAGTGAGAAGACGGCACTTTGTCTCCACAAGGACTGTGTGATGATCACTCCTACTAAAACTGTCATTGACAGATGCATCTGTGACAGGCAGATTGGCGAGGACGAGGTCTAATAGATTTTCCTTTCTTGCTTGTTCTGCCACCGACTACCGTAGACCCAGTCTGGCAGCTGTGTTCCTTAGAACTCGGCCACCTCGGTCAGTAGTGGTGCCAACCAGCCATTCTAGCTGATGGACAATGAAGTCCCCTACCCAGAGTACATTCTGTGCCTCTGCTACCATCAGTGATTCTTCCAATTGGTGTTCAACAAGGAGAAGCACTGATTCAATAGCTGAGACAGGGCTGTAGATAGTAATCAACAGGTGGTTTCGTTGTCCATGTTTGACCTGATGCCATGAAGCTTCATGGGGTCTGCAGTCAAGGATCTGTCCTGCCGCTGGGAGAGGACACGCCCAGGGATGGTTATGGTGGTGCCTGGAACATTGTGATGTACGAATCGGTGAATATGAGTATGTTTTCTGCTGCTAATCTAGTCTGTGCTACTGCTCTCCCTATTTTGGCACAAGCCCCCAGATGTTCATTGACGATTTCGCAGGGTCGAAAAGGCTGGGTTTGCTTTTGTTGTTTCTGGCGCCTAGCTCGATGCAAGGTTGTCCCTCCAGTTTCATTGCTTTTCTTAGATTTTGTAGTCGTTCAGTACAATTGAGTAGCTTGCTAGGTCATTTCAGAATCAAGCACATTTCGGTGGGTCTGGAGTCACATTTACGCCAGACCAGGTTACGATGGTCGATTAGTGAACCAGGTGAGTTTTTACAACAATGGGCAATGGTTTCATGGTCACCATTAGAATAGATATTTGAATTCCAGACGTTTATTAATTGAATTTAAATTTTCCGATTTGTTATGGTAAGATTCGAACCGATGTCCCCAGAGCATTAGCCTGGCCCTCTGGGGGCAACTAGTCCAGTGGTATCAACACTACGCCACCGCCTCCCCATGATTCAGCTTGAGGAGAGGCAGAGCTTTAACACTGGTCTAATTCCGGTAAATTCCCTCCTCACATCTTCTAACTCTTTATCTAGTCTGGTATTTTCTGTCTATAAATCATTTTAATCCAAGATTTGCTCTCATTTTCTCTACATCTAATGTGCAGTGTCATTACCTCCTGATCCCAGAGGAACTTATTGTGCAAGAAGCAAATGTTCCCCTGCCAACTTTATTTTCCTTCTATAACTTATCTGCTGGTCCCTTCAATGCTTTGTGTTTGTTTTATTGAACTGTGAGGTGCAGAGATGATCACCATTGCCCAACTGTTCTCATTCCTTTTTTTTAGCCAAATTTGCATTTCTGGACGCTCTCAGAGCTACCACTGGGAATGGAATTGTAAACCCCACTGGAATCTTCCAAAATACATTATTCCAGGTGTGACTGTTGTTCACAATAATTTCAGAGGATGACGGGCCCCCATTTTACTTCTATTTTGAATTAATTTTTCTATTTTTCTTTTTTATATTTTGTCAGTGTTTATTTTATTTTATTTAATCTTAGTTTGTTCAGTTTCCTTACCCACTATTTTAATGTTTGTGCTTGTGGATGTTCAATTCTCAGTTCGTTATCACCCTATCTGCACTAATGCTTTGTCTTCCAACACACCATGAACATATTGTTTGCCTTTGCTCCATTACCTTCTTGTCAGCTATTCTGTGACCTTGTCCTATCTACATCTTCTCCTTTGTTATATCTTGCCCCACCCCCGCTTTACTTGTTTAAAACCTTTCACATTTCTAATATTTGCCAGTTCTGACGAAGGGTCACTGACCTGAAACGTTAACTCTGCTTCTGTCTCCACAGATGCTGCCAGACGTGCTGAGTATTTCCAGAAATACTTGTTTTTTTTAATTTAAGATTTTCAGCATCCCCAGTATTTTGTTTTCATTTTGGTGACTGTTTTTTTGTCAGGCTGCTGATCAACTATTCCCAGTGATGTGCGAACGGCATTGCACTTCTGGCTTCATGCATTCAAAGTTCTCTCAACGTTCTGGACCCCTCTTAGTAAGGTCACACACGTTTCACCGAGTGTAAGCTCTATCTGTCTCAAAATTTCAAAATCATCACTCATGGCAAACTGAGATTATCGTTTCTCACAAACCAGGTAAACCAAGCCTTTTTTTCCGCCATGTGATTCCTCTCCAACACTTCTCTAAGATCTGTTCAAGTGTTAAAGATTACCCAAAAGGAGGTCGTGGATTTATAAGCAGTTTATTTAGGAGCAATAGTTCAAATACAACACAAAATCAGAATAGACAATATGGACTTCCGACCTGTGACATGTGAAAATGGTTTTCTATCCCGGATCGGTTGGATGGAATGGCCTGGTCTCTGCTTTCTGAACTGCGACAGGGAGAATGGTTTGCTATCCTGGATTGGATTGATGGAATAGAAAACATAGACAAATCGTACTGGGATTAAGCCATTCGGCCCTTCGAGCCTGCTCTGCCATTCAATACGATCAAGGCTGTTCCTCCAAACTCAGTAACTTGTTCACGCTTTCTCCCTATATGCCTTGATCCCATTAACCCAAAGAACTACATAAAACCCTTTCTGGAAGATATTTTAATGAACTGGCCTCAACTGCTGTCCGTGGTATGGAATTCCACAGGTTCACCAGTCTTCGGGGGAAGAAATCTCTCCTCATCTCAGTCCTGAATTGCGTACCCCCTATCCTAAGAATGTTACCCCTTGTCCTGGGCTTTCTGCCATCGGGAACATCCTTCCTGCATCTAGTCTGTACAGTCCTGTTAGAATTTTGTAGGTTTCTGTGAGCTCCCCTCTCATTCTTCTAAGCTGTAGCGAATGCAAGCCGAATTGACCCAATCTCTCTTCATACACCAGTCCTGCCATTCCAGGAATCAGTCTGGTGAACCGTCGCTGCACTCGCTCCATAGCAAGAACATCCTTCCTCAGATAAGGAGACCAAAGCTGCACACAATACTCCAGATGTGGTCTCACAATTCCTTGTATAATTGCAGCAAAACGCCATTGCTACTGTACTCGAATCCTTTCGCTATGAAGGCGAACAACCATTTGCCTTCTTAATGGCTGGCTGCACCTGCATGCTTTCTTTCAGCGACCGGTGCACAAGGACACCCAGTTCTCGCTGCACCTCCCAATTTTCCAATATATCGCCGTTCAGATAATAGTATGCCTTTCTGTTTTTGCCACCAAAGTGCATAACCTCACATTTATCCACATTATACTGCATCTGCCATGCATTTGCCCACTCACTCAACCTGTCCAAATTACACTGGCGCTTCTTTGCATCCTCCTCACAGCTCCCACTCCCTCCCAGCTTAGTCTCATCTGCAAACTTGGATAGGTTACATTTAATTCCTTCATCTACATCATTAATATTCGGGTGGCACAGTGGGGCAGTGGTTAGCACCTCAGCCTCACAGCTCCAGCGACCCGGGTGCTCCCTGTGACTGCACGGGTTTCTGCCCGGTGGTATGGTTTCCTCCCACAGCCAAAGACTTGCAGGTTGATAGGTAAATTGACCATTGTAAATTGCCCCTAGAATAGGTAAGAGAACGGTGGGAATGTGGTAGGAAATATGGGATTAACGTAAAATTAGTATAACTGGGTGGTTGTCAGTAGGCAAAGACTCGTTGGGCCAAAGAGCCTGTTTGATTGCTGCATCTCTCTATGACTGTAGATATTGTGCATAGCTGGGTTCCAGCACTGATCCCTGCGGTACGCCACTAGTCACTGCCTGCCACTTGGTAAAATTCCCCATCTTATTCCTACTCTTTTTTTGCTGTCTGCCAACCAATTCTGTTTCCATATCAGTACCTTACCCCCAATCCCACTTGCTTCAATTTTGCACGCTAATCTCTTATTTGGGACCTTATCGAAAGCCTTCTGCATGTCCAAATACAGCACATCCACTCGTTCTCCTCTATCTATTCTGCTAGTTACATCCTCAAAAAGATTCCAGTAGATTTATAAAGTATGATTTTCCTTTCGTAAATCCATGTTGACTTGGTCCGATCCTGACATTGTTTTCCAAGTACTCTGCTATTACATTTTTCACACTGGACTCTCGCATTTTCCTCAACAATGATGTCAGGCTAACCGGTCCATAATTCCCTGTTTTCTCTCTCCCTCCTTTTTAAAAATAGTGGGGGTGCAGTAGCTACCCTCCAATCCGTTGGAACTGTTCCAGAATCTTTATAATTTTGAAAAATGACCAGCAATGCATCTACTATTTCTAGGGCCGCTTCCTTAAGTACTCTGGGATGCAGATTACCAGGTCATGGGGATTTATCGGCTTTCAATCCCATCAATTTCCCGAACTCCATTTCCTGCTTTCATACAGTTCCTCTTTCTAACTAGATCCTATGTTCCCCAAGATTCTGGGAGATAATTTGTGTCCTCCTTTGTGAAGACAGAACCAAAGTATGTATTTAATTGGTCTGTAATTTATTTTTTCCCCATTATAAATGCCCCCGTTCCTGACTGTAAGGGACCCAAATTTGTCTTCACTAATCTTTTTCTCTTCACACATCTATAGAAGCTTTTACAGTCAGTTTTTATGCTCTCCGCAAGCGTACACTCATGCTCTATTTTCCCCTTCCTAATCAATCACTTTGTCCTCCTTTGCTGAATTCTAAATTGCTCCCAATCCACAGCTTTGCTGCTTGATCTGGCCATTTTATGCTTCTCCTCTTTGGATCTAATGCTATCCCTGATTTTGTCAGCCACGGTTGAGTTACCTTTCCCGTTTTATTTTTGCACCAGGCAGGAATGAACAATTGTTGTAATTCATCCATGCGCTCTTTAAATGCTAGCCATTGCCTATCCATTGTCAACCCTTTAAGTAACGTCCCCCAATCCATCAGAGCCATGTTGCGCTTCATATTTGCATAGTTTCCTTTATTTAAATTCAGGACTTTAGTCCAGGAATCAACTCTCTCACTCTCCATCTGAATGATGCATCCTACCATGTTATGGTCGTTCTTTCCCAAGTGGCCCCACACAACAAGATTGTGAACTAGCACATTCTCATTTCACAATACCCAGTCTCGGATGGCCTGTTCTGTAGCAGGTTCCTCAACAGATTGGACCAAAAAAATTATGTACGCACTCCAGAAATTTATCCTCTCCAGTATTATTGATAATTAGGTTTGTCCAGTCTATATGCAGATTAACATCACCCATAATTGCAGTTGCACCTTGGTCTCTGCTGTCTGACCTGTGACAGGTGAGAATGGTTTACTATCCGGGATCGAATGGATGGAATGGCCTGGCCTCTGCTGTCTGCCATACTGTTCACTGCCGTGCCTTTCGGCTGATCACGGTATTGAGCCGAAGTGAACATGGATCCACCTTGAGGAGCCTCCTCATCTCGTCCGTGTTTTTCTCTTCTCTGATGCCTATTTATGTACTTTAATTTGGGGGCTGGTGGTTGTCTTATGCCAATCTCTTGACCAATTACATCTTCTCATTCAATGGTCCAATTACCAAGGGACCAGGTACCCAAGGTGGACGCCTCCTATTCCAGCCCCCAGCACATAAGGTCATCCCTTTGTTTATCACTGGTAAGGACCTCTTATTAACTTCAGTCAGACAAGGTAAGAGATGGTAATATTATTTTCGGAAACATTTGTGATTGTTACTTGCTGTACTATTCAACTCAGGAACATCGATATTTTAAAACAAATAGAGGAAGATATGTTTTTATTTAATCTTTTCAAGAGATATGAGGTTCGCTGGCAAGGCCAGCATTTGTTCCCAACCCAAATTGCCCTTGATGTGCCCTATGCTTGATACAGGTGTACAGGAAACGGACCGAACCTGACCAGCATGAATTTTGAAGGCCGAAAGGGCTTTTTCTCCAAGCTAAAGTAACCTGTTAATTGCTTCAAGCAGTTTCCATTGCAGATTAACGGAGTCACTAGTGAAAGAAAAAAAACCACATTCATGCTGCGGAATATTTAACAAAAAGCGGAATGGTCATACAACTTGAGTCAAAACCGAAAAAGACTTACTTCAAAGTTATGTTTCACTTTGCTTCCTAGTTAGAACTTTGGATAAGCTTCACGTACATAGAAACATGCAGAGAAGCCAGTGGTATAGCGGTGATGTCACCAGACCAGTAACACAAAGGCCCAGACGATTCCTCTAGAAGTCCACTCTTAGTTAGCAGCAAAGTGACGGAAGGGATCATCGACAGTGCTATCAAACAGCACTTGCTCAACGACAGGACAGACCCAATAGAGGTGTAGGTACAGTGGTATACTGTAGGGATGGTGCTGACCTGTAAGTCCACAACATTGACTCTGGCCCCCATGAAACCTCATGCCATCTGGTCAAACATGGGCAAGGAAACCTCCTCTTGATTACCACATACCGCCCTCCCTCAGCTGATGAATCAGTACACCTCCATGTTGAACAGCACCAGGAGGAAACACTGAGGGTTGCATGTGTGCCGAATGTACTCTGGTTGGGAATATCCAATGGCTGTCAGCAAGAGTGGCTAAGGAGCACCACTACTGAAGAAGCTGGCCGAGTCCAAAAGGACATAGCTGCTAGATTTGGCATGTGGCAGAAAGTGAGGGGACCAACTCAAGGGAAAAAAACTTATTTGACCGCGTCTCACCAATCTGCCTGCCGCAGATGCATCTGTCACTGACAGTATTGGGAGGTGTGACCAGTACACAGTCCTTGTGGAGACAAAGTCCCACCTTCACATTGAGGATATCTTCCATTGTTTTGTGCGGCACTACCACCATGCTAAATGGGATAGATTTCAAACAGATCCAGCAACTCATAACCTGGCATCCTTGAGGTACAGTGGGCCATCAGTAGCAGCAGGACTGTACTCAACCATAATCTGTAATCTCATGGCCCGGCATGTTCCTCATTTTGCCATTACCATCAAGCCGGGGTATCAACCCCAGTTCAATGAAGAGTTCAGGAAGGCATGCCAGCAGCAACACCAGGCATACCTAAAAATGAGGTGTCAACCAGGTAACATGCGCCTTACAGCATGCAAAACAGTGTAAGCAGCACGCAGTAAACAGAACGTAACGATCTCATAACCAACAGATCAGATTTAAGCTTTGCAGTCAAGTCACATTCAGTCGTGAATGGTTTTGGACAATTAAATAACGAACTGGAGGAGGTGGCTCCACAAATATCCCCATCCTCAATGATGGGGGAGCTCATCACATCAGTGCTAAAGATAAAGCTAAAGAATTTCTAACAATCCCCAGCCATAGGTTCCAAATGGATGATCCATCTCGACCTGTCCCTGAGGTCCCCAGCATCACGGATCCCGGTTTTCAGCCAATTCGCTTGACTTGGGTTTATATAAATAAAAAACGACTGAAGGCTCAGGATACTGCAACAACTATGGGCCCTGACGATATAACGGCAATTCTACTGAAGTCCTGTGTTCATTGCTTTCCACACCTCGAGTCAAACTGATCCAGGACAGCTACAACATTGGCAGCAACCTGGCAGTGCGGAAAATTTCCCAGTTATTTCCTGTACACAAAAAGCAGGACAAATCGAACCCAGCCAATTACCGCGCTATCAGTTTACTCTCGATCATCAGTAAAGTGATGGATGGTGTCACCGACAATGTTATCAAGCTGCACTTGCTTAGCAATAGCCTGCTCAGTGACGCTCAGTTTGGATTCCGCCAGGGCCACTATGCTCCTGACCTCAGTACATCCTTGGGTCAAACATGGACAAAAGAGCTAAACTCAAGAGGTGAGGTGAGAGCCACTGCCCTTGATTTCAAGGCAGCATTTGACCGAGTATGGCATCAAGGAGTCCTAGCAAAACTGAAGTTAATGGGAATCGGGGCGAAAACACTCCGCTGGTTGGAAATGTACCTCGTGCAAAGGAGGATGGTTGTAGTTGTTGGTGGTCAATCATCTCCGCAACTGGATATCACTGCAGGAGTTTTGCATGATAGTATCCAAGCCCCACCATTGTCAGTTGCTTCATCAATGACCTTCCTTCAATCATAAGGTCAGAAATGGAGAAGTTCGCTGCTGGTTGAACAATGCTGAGCACCATTCATGACTGCATGCAGAAATGCATCAAGACCCAGACATTTTCCAGCCATAGGCTGATATCTGCTCTGTAATTCAATAAGAGGGTGGCTGATCTTAGAGTCATACAGCACTGAAACAGGCCCTTCGGCCCAACGAGTCTGCGCCGAATTGTAATGCCTAATTAAAGATGAGGTGCTCTTCCTCGAGCGGCTGTTGAACTTCATTGGAACAGTTCCGAAGGCTGACGACAGAGATGTCAGCATGGCAGCAAGGTCGAGAACTAAAATGACAGGAGATCAGAAGTTCAGGGTCAAGCTTGTAGTCTGTATAGAAATGTTCAAAGTGGTCACCTAGTCTGCGTTTATCTCCCCATTGTAGAGGAGACTGCAACATGAGCAGTGAATACAGTATGCTGACTTTAATGAAGTACAAATGAATAGCTGTTTCATCTTGAGTGAGTATTTACGGCCTTGGACAGTCAGACTGTGTTAGGGCAGTTGCTACATCCCCTGCTCTTGCATGGGAGGGAGAGTGGGTATTGAATGGGATAAAGGTTTGGAGCAGGGTGTCACGGAGGGAATGGTCCCTGCGGAATACTTAAAGGCAAGGGGAAGATATGTTTGCAGGCATCACACTAGAGATGGGGGAAATGATGGAGGATGCGGCATTGGATGCACAGTCTGGTGGGGTGGAAGGTGAGGACAAGAGAACCATATCTGCAAAGGAATTTGAGATAAAGTCCTGGAAATGGAATGGAAATTGAAGGAGGAGGCTGGAGGGAACGGGTTCATAAACTCCGGGGCAAATTAAGCTTCACACTCATTGAGTGCAGACCCAGACTCCAGTGCAAAACAGGGAACATTTTCCGACTTCCAATCACCTGGTGTAGGCCTCAAACCCCCATAACATTCTCCAGGTCTCACATTTACACCAAGCAGGGTGGCAGCTGCGGTGTTTCACCCGGTGACAGGCCCGGGTTAACGGCTGCCATTTTTGGAGGGGACAATGTGCTGCAGGGCGCCTCTGCAGCCATCCTGGACCAGGAAGCAAGGGGAGAGAATATTGTGAATTCCGCTGCTGGACTGACAGTCATGGCTTTTGTAAACTCCTTTTACAGGGATCTGGAAGGGGAAGATTGACAAATGGGAAATTCAAATCAAGCAACACATCAAGGTCTGACTGTCACTTGATTCATGAGGACCTGAATATCAAACGTCTTTAAATGTGCAAGGAAAAAAGGTTAGTCACTTCTGTCCATGAGAAAAGTTGTCAAGTATCAGGACTGAGATATACAAAGCCCTGGTTAGACCACTTCTGGACTATTGTGTTCACTTCTGTGCACCACACCTTCGGAAGGATACTTTGGCCTTGGAGACAGTGCAGCATAGATTTACCTGAATGGTACCTTGTCTCCAAGGGTTAAATTAACAAAGAAGAAAGAACGGTACAGCACAGGAACAGGTCATTTGGCCCTCGAAGCCTGCACCGATCTTGAAGCCTGCCTAAACTAAAACCTGACAAGGACAGATTACACAAATGAGTCACAGTAAATACAGCACATAAGGAGGACATTCAGCTTTCTGACTTGATGCCAGCTGCCTTTAGACAAATCTAATAATCCCATTCCCCCGTTCTATCCCTATAGGTCTGCAGGTTTAAATCCGGGAAGTGCCCATTCATTTGCCTTTTAAAATCATTGAATTTCTCCACTTCTACCACACTGTAAGGCAGCGAGTTCCAGGTCATTATCATTCACTATGTAAAAACATAGTTCCTCACATCCCCCCTGTATATTTTGCCCAACCCCGCAAATCTGTGTTCCCGAGCCGGTGTACTATCAGTTAAAAGGAACAGCTTTTCTTTGTCTACCTTACCTAGCCCTGTCATAATTTTGAACACCTCGATCAGATTTCCCATCATCTCCTTTGCTCCAAGGTGAACCAACACAGCTTCTCCAACCCAACCTTGTAGCTAAAATCTCTCACTCCTAAAACCGTTCTGGCAAATCTCCCATGCACCCTTTCTAGGACCTTCACATCTTTCCTAAAGTGTGGTAATTACGACTGGATACAATACTCTATTTGTGGCCCAGCCAGAGCTTTATAAACCCCTGCAGTCACTTGTGAACTTGCTGGAATCTCAGCAGGTTCGATGATCAGTTAAATTCCTTTCCGTACACGGAGCAGATGAAGAACCACTTCCTGGTGTGGACTCACCTGTGGATCAGCAGGTGTTGATAAAAATTGAATCCCTTCCCACATGCTGTGCAGATAAACAGCCTCTCCCCAATGTGAGTGGGTTTGTGTATCAACAGATTATTTTTGCTTTCAAAGCTCTTCTCATAGTCAGAACGTTTAAATGGTTTTCCATAGAATCGTAGAATGTTTACAGAAGGAGACCATTTGACCCCTTGTGGCTGAGCTGGCTCTCTACAAGAGCAACACACCAAGTCCCACTCCCCCGCCAATTCCCCATAGTCCTACAAATTGTTTCTCTTCCGAAAATTTCTCCAATTTCCTTTTGAAGTTCACGATTGAATCTGCCTCCACGACACGCTCAGCTAGTGCATTCCAGATCTTAACCACTGGCTGCATAAAGAAGGTTTTTCCTCAAGCCGCCTTTGCTTCTTTTGACAATCACTTTAAATCAGTGTTGCTTGGTTCTTGCCTCTTCCACCAATTGCAACAGTTTCCCCCTATCTAGTCTCTCCAGACCCTTCGTGATTTTGAGCACCTCTATCAAATTTCCTCTCAAGTTTCTCTGAGGGGAATGGTTCCAGCTTCTGCAGCATATACCTTTCAGAATTTCCTTGCCCTGCAACCAATCTTGTAAATCTTTTGTGTCCCGTTTCAACTGCGTAAGCATCCTTCCTAAAGTGTGGTGCTCAGATCTGGACACAATCTCCAGTACAGGCAGATCCAGCATTTTATAAAGCATTACCATTACTTCCTTACTTTTGTATGCTATCGCTCTATTTATAAAGCCCAGGATTCCACATGCTGTATTAACTGCTTTCTCAACCTGCCTTGCAACCTGCAGTGATATGTATTGATATATCCCCAGATCCCTCTGCTCCTGCACTCGTTTTAGAATTGTACCCCTTATTTTAAATTGCCTCTTCTCGTTCTTCCTACGAAAATGAATCACTTCGCACTTTTCTACATTAAATTACATCTGTCACATGTCCGCCCATTCCACCAGCCTGTCTATGTCTTCTTGCAATCTCTCACTATCCTCCTCACAGATCACAATACTTCCAGGTTTTGTGTCATCTTCAAATTTTGAAATTATGCTCTGCACCCCCAACTCTAAGTCATTAATCTAGATCAAAGAAAGCAGTGGCCCTAATGCTTACCCATGGGAAACCCCACTAAATATCATCCTCCTGTCTGAGCAACAACTGTTCACCACTACTCGCTTATCTCTCAGCCAACCTAGAATCCATGCTTCTACTGTCCCTTTTATTCCATGGGCTCTAATTTTGTTGACATATCTGTTATGTGACACCTTATAAAATGTCTTTTGGAAGTCCATGTACACCACATAAACCACATTACCTTCATCAACCTTTCCATTGCCTCATCAAAAAAAAAACTCAAGCAAGTAGTTAAACATGATTTTCCTTTAACTACTCCATGCGACTTTCCTTAATAAATCCAAATTTGTCCAAATAATTGTTACTTTTCTCATAGATTATTGTTTCTAAATGATTTCCCACCCCCAAGGTTAAACTGATTAGTTTGTAGATGTTGAGGTTGCAATTGCACACTTTTTGAACAATGGTGTAATATTTGCAATTCTCTGGTCCTCTGGCCGCACACTTATCTATGAAGGATTGGAAAATTATGGCCAGTATCTCCAGAATTCCCTGCCTTACTTCCATCAGTATTCTTGGATGTATCTCATCAGTTTATGTTGACTGAGCAACATTACGTACGGTCCTCCCGTGACTGAGAGAGTGAGCAATTACCCCGTAACCTTCTGTATTCCAGGGAATACAGGTTTAGTTTATCTAATTTTTCCTCACAACCTGACCCTTGGAGAATGCCCATCTTCCCAAACACTTTGGCTTCATCGGCCATTTAGCAGCTTATCATGGACCACATAGGCTGCTTGAAGAAAATGTATCGAATCTGGTTGTCTTCCAAATTGGTTTATTTTATATTAAAGGCATGTAATCAGTAAGTATGGAATTGAGTTTGTGTCGGAGCTGATGAAATTTGTGTTTCGTCATCACAGTAGCTAATTGGATGAATTTGTTGCATTTTCAAACATGGACGTTGGATCAGCAGTCTGATAATTTCGCAGCACTGGAAACGTGAAGAGAAATGGCGGTGCGGTAGAGTTGAGTGTCATAAGAAGACATGTCAAAAATAACGCTGTGCTTTCAAATGATACCGCTGAGGGACAGCAGTTAGACGAGGGAGAGGAAGGGGGCACGGACATTGGGAACACCAGTGTTAACAATGTGGTAACAGAAAGGGTAGTTATTGATGGTGATTCTATGGCTACGATTAAAAATATAAGAAAATAACATAAGGACATAAGAAACAGGAGAAAGAGTAGGCTATTTGGCCTCTCGAGCTTGCTGCACCATTCATGGCTGATTGGATTGTGTCCTTACTCCACTTTAATGCCTGCCCCAAAAACTCTTGGCTCCTTTGTCAATGAAAAATCTGCCTATCCCAGCCTTGAATACGTTGATTGACCCAGCCGCTAACTCTTTCTGGGAAAGAGCATTCCAAACGCTAACAACCCTGGAGGAGAAGAAATTCCTCCTCATCCCTGCCTTCAATGGGAGATTTCCGTATTTTTCAGATTGTGCCCAACAGTTCCAAATTCCCCCACGAGAGGAAACATCCTCTCTGCAGCTACCCTGTCAAGCCCCCTCAGAATCGTACATGCCTCAATAACATCACTTCTCATTCTTCTAAACTCCAAACACTATAGGCTCAACCTGCTTAACCTTTCTTTATAAGACAAACCACTCATCCCAGGAATCAGCCGAGTGAATCTTCTCTGAACTGCTGCCAATACAAGTATATGCTTCCTTAAGTATGGTGACCAAACCTCTATAAAGTACTCTAAGTCTGTCTCAGCAACGCTATGTGCAGTTTTAGCAAGAATTCCCAACTTTATACTCCACCCCGCCTTGCAATGAATGTCAGCATTCCATGTGCCTTCCTAATTACTTGCTATTTCTACATGCTTAATTATTCTGATTCATGTACAACGATACCCAGGTCCCCCTGCACCGCAGAAATTTTCCATCGCTCTCCATTTTAATAATATTTGTTTTTTACCCCTATTCTTCCAAGTTAAGTAGTCTAGCTCACATTTTCCCAATTATACTCCATTTGCCAATGTTTTTCCCACTCACCTAACCAATTCTAACACTTCATATAACTCTGCACCCTCCTCACAATTTGCTTTCCGACCTATTTTCGTATTGTGAGCAAAATTGGCTACAATTCAGTCGGTCACTTTATCCACTTTATGTAATTCATTAAAATAGACTGTAAATAGTTGCCGCCCATCACTGATCCCTATGGCACCTCACGGGTTACAGTTTTCCTACCGGAATATGACTCATTCATCCCAAGCCTTTGCTTCCTGTTAGTTAGCCATTCTACATCTATTCTAATATATTTCCCCCAGCAGCATAAGCACTTGTCTTGTGCAGTAACCTTTTATGTGGCATCTTATCGAATGCTTTTTGGACATGCAAATGCACTACACCTACTGGTTAGAGATTAACATCAGTAGGGATAGCGAGCACGGAATTCCTAAAGGCAGATCATGGTTGACAAATCCAATTAATGTATTTGATGAAATAACAGTGAAGGAATATTGAAGGGAATGTGGTGGATGCGGTCAATATGGAGTTTCAGAAAGTCTTCGACAAAGTACAACATAAAAGGCATGTTAACAAAATTGAAACATATGGAATAGACCGGTCAGTGTCCAATTGGATAAAACATTGGCTCAAGGACAGATAACGGGGAGATTTGGTAAATTATTTTTTTTTTCCAGACCGGAGGATAGTGGATAGTGCTGTTCCTCCCTATCAGTGCTCGGACCTCTGCCCTTTTTGCTCTATATATTAATGACATGCATTTGGAATACAGAGTAGAATTCCAAAATGTGCAGATGATGTGATTGCCTGGAACCTGCTGCCTGGGAAGGTGATGGAGGCAGGTAGATGGCAACGTTTAAGAGGCGTCTTGACAAATACATGAATAGGATGGGAATAGAAGGATACGGTTCCCGGAAGTGCAGAAGATTTTAGTTAGACAGGCATCAAGATCGGTGCAGGCTTCGAGGACCGAATGGCCTATTACTGTGCTGTGTTGTTCTTTGTTCTTTGTTTTCGTTATTTGATGCCAAACTTGGAGTGATTGCAAACAGAGCGGATGTTGTGAACTGCCTGTCGCAGGAACTAGATAGGCTAGCACAATGGATAGACAAGTGGCAGATTACATTTAATACAGACAAGTGTGAGGCGATGCATTTTTCCAGAAGGCATAGGGTAAGGCAATATAGACTTAATGACACAGCTCAAAACGGTGTGTATGAACAGAGGGACCGGGGGCAGCATGTGCATCAGTCTTTGACTGTGGCAGGATTTATTGAGAGCGTGGTTAGTAAATCTGGTTGCATCTTCGGCTTCATAAATAGAAGCATTGTGTACGAAGGTGTAGAACCTATGCTGAACCTATATAAAGATTTGGTTGGGTCCCAACTAGATCAATGCGTCCAGTTCCAGTCACACTTCAGGGAGAATATGAGAGTCATTGAGAGCTTGCAGAGGAGACTTTTCAGAATGGTTCCAGGAATGGGGGATCTGAGTTGCAAGGTTAGGTTGGAAAAGCTGCGTTTGTTCTCTTTGGTGGAAAATAGATTGTGGGGAGTTTTGCTAGAGGTGAACAAGATATTACAGGCTTAGATAAGTTAGAAAAGGAAAAAAAATGTTCAGTTAGCTGCTGGTGAAAGGGCTAGGGAACACAGTTTAAAATTCTGGGCAACAGAGGCAGGGGGAATATTAGAAACTATTTTATTTATGCAATGAGTGTTTCTGTCCTGGAACTCACCTGCCACGTCGGTAGTGGAAGCAGAGACAATCAATGATTCCAAAAGGAAATTGGATAGGCACCTGAAGGAAATAAACTCGAAGGCTCCAGAGAATGAGCGAGGGAGTGGGACTGACTGATTTCTGCTGATAGCCGCCATGGCCTATGTGTGTCGAATGACCTCCTCCTGTGTAGTAAATGATTCTCTATGTCGTAATGACTCTATAAAGGACCAATAAGGTGTATGACGGGTTATAATGAACTATAAAAGCTTACAATGCATTATTATAAAGTTCATAAAATATTATACATCATTATAAATACTATGAATAATTATATAATGTTATAAAGGATTACTCAGGATTATGAAGGGTGATAAAGGGTTATAGCGGAATATATTATTTTCAAAGAATTATTCAGGTTATTAGGTATTATGAAGGGTTATAAAGGATTAGAAGGGATTATAATTGGTTATAACGTTCATAAAGCATTATGAAGTGGTAAAGTCTCCATAAATGAGTGTACAGGGCTATGATGAATCACAAAGCGTTATAAACGATTACGATTATTATAAAGTGTTATAAAGTTCTCAAATCATTATAAAGCAATACAAATTATAGCAATGCATTGTGAAGTGTTATAAATGTTTATAAAGGGTTACAAATAATTATAAAGGATTAGGAAGGATTAAAAGGGTTATACAGGATTACCACGGGGTTTAAGGGATTATTAGCTGTTAGAAAGTGCAATAAAGAGTTTTGAATGATTATAGACTTCTGTCAAGAATTGTGAATGATTGTGAGGGATTATAAAGTGCTATAAATGATTGCACAGGACTAGAAACAATTGCAATGTATAATAAACTGTTATAATGGATTATAAAGGTTTGTAAAGGGTTATAACATATAAAACATATTATGGATTACAAAATATAAATTGATATTAGATGTTATAAAGTATTATAAAATGTTACAGTGGATTCTGAAGGGTTAAAAGGTTATAAAGGATTATAAAAAAAGAAATAATTCTTAAAGATGATGAAGGGTTATAAACGATTCAAACGATTATAAAAATAAAAAGGGTAATAAAGAATTACAAAGGCTTCTAAGGACTTATGAAAGATTATAAAAGGCTGCAAAGGACTATAAATATTATAAAGATGAGAGATTATTATGAACTGGTAAAAAGGGTTATAAAGGATTATGCTGGTTTATCGGATTATAAAGGAGGACAAAGAGTTAGCATCAGTAAAATAGTTATTAAGCATTATAAATTGCTTTTAAGGATTATAAAGATTATAAAGTATTACAAAAGTTTATAAAGTATTATAACGGATTATCAAGGGTTCTAAAGGACCATAAAAGGTTGTAAATAATTTTAAATTGTCTGAAGGAACGTGAAGCATCATAAAGGTATCTCAAGTTCTATAACGGATTATATAGTATTATAAAGCATTATAAAGGGCTATAATTAAGGATTATAAATGTTTATAACGTGTCATAAAATAGTTAAAATGGTTATAAAGTAATATAAAGAAGAGTAAAGGACTATAAAGTATTATGCAGTTCTTAAGATCATTTGTAATGATTCTAAGAATTGTAAACGATGATAAAGTTTCGAAATTATCATAAAGATTTATAAACGGGTATGAAGTACTTAAGGCTGAATCTTCTCACCACTTGCTCTATTCTTCCTGTTGTTGCAGTTTTGGTTGTTGCCTGGTTGCTGTTGAGACTGCCGGTTGGCCGGGCCGCTGGTGACGCTTTTCAGCAACAGACTCTGCCCTCAGCGCGTTGGCGGGGTCAGCGCGGTGGACGGGGCTGCTGTTGCCGCATTCCCCCAGCATACTCTGCTCTCAGCGTAGTGAGCTGTGTCAGCGCGATGGGCGTGGTCGGCAGTCATCAGACCCTGCTCACTGTTCATTTTGCCATCAGCATGGGAACAGGCTGCACCCTGTCTCCATAACGATAAGCTGCCCGCCCCATCACCCCACCAACACCTCCCACCCAGACCCGCGCGCCCCACTGCTCTGTCATAATAGGGCCAGTTTTAGGTCCCACCCCGCTGTCATCATAGTGACAGATGCAATACGTCAGCTGCTGGAAATGTGCAATGAAATTAGATGCTGTTGGAAATAGTCAGTGATTCGCTTCCTCTCATTATTGAATGAATTTACCAATTTGAGTAAAGGGATATTTCAACACATTCTTCAGCTGCTATCTGAACTGAGCCTGGGTCACTGCATAAATCGCAGTGTTTGTGCAGCAACTCAGGAGCTGCAGCATGTAACCCACTTGCAGCAGAAACATTGGTGGAATTACAGACCGATATCCTAAATTATCCAACTGGCTCCAGATCGAAACCACCATGAATACTGCCCATAACAATATGAAATTTGCCGAGATAACTAACAATAAAATGATCGATTTCCTTCGGCTCTGCATCTCTGGGTCTCTGCGAATCTCCCCAATGCTGTGAGCCCGGAGTCTGCTGCGTGCTCTGCTACTTACTAAAATGTGTCTGACAGTGAAAGCATTGAGAAAAAGAATCACCACAAATGGGGCAAATGGGGTTAGAATGTGACAGAAGAGCTCGATTGTTATCCAGACCCGAGAGAACCGAATACCATCTGTAACAGAACAAAACCAAGGCATGTTCACCTTCGAATACCGACCTGTAAAAATAAAATACCAGGTGATGTTCTTTAAACAGCTCAGCACAGTCACTGTTCCCAGAACCACAGCTGCCGTTTTCTCGGTGCAATATTTACTTTTCAGCTTCTGGCAACAAATGGCCACAAATCGATCAAAGGTGAAAGTGACGGTGAACCAGACAGAACAGTCTGTGGCTGCAAACAGCAGGACTGCGTGGATATTACACACGGGGATGGACCGCAAGGAATTAAGTTGTTCCAGATAAACAATGGGAATGTGCCTCAATATCAGGTCGAAGATAATGACCAGTAGATCCGCCGCTGCCATGGCCACCAGGTAGCGAGTGACACAATTGGAGAGACCGCACTTTCGCCGAGACATGATCCCAATCGTCAGCAAGTTAACTGAGAGGAAGGGAAATAAACAGGGAAATTATACATCAGGCTGTGCGCAAAGTTGCCAGTTTGATTGAGGACTCATTGAGATTTCGATATGTGTTCCTGTGTCCAGTGATGCATTGAAGTGATTGTAGCTAAACTAACAAACGGGATGGTCTGTGAAACGGAGGAAGGCAGGATAGATTAAATGATAAAAGGACAACACTGAAATAGTCGTTTAATATTACAAAACTTGAGTATTTCTGAAAATAGAGACATATTCTCGCAGCTTTTCGGCTTAAACACACTCATAAGGACAATCCAAATGTATATGAATGTGAGGAAAAAACAGTAACTTGATGCTATATGAGAAGAAGGTGCTGCTCAGTTGGCAAGTGAAATCTGATTGGTAGAGGCTCTGCCATGGAGAATGCATCAGTTTCCGATGACTGACCGTTAACTGCTCAGCTTTGTTTGCAATTTAAACCAGGGAGCTTGACTCTGATCAGTTAAGGCATTGCCCGGAGGAATGAGCCAACGAATGGATGTCACTTATTTTGTTTAGCTGAAACAGGAGCATTTAATTTACGTGTTCTTTCTGCCTTCAAAGAACAGGGCTCTGTGTATTAATATATGTAGCTTCCAGTAAGTGCAAATTCGCCACACTGCGAGCCCTACTGGCAATCATGAACTGGTTGTCAGCGCAATTCTTCGAACGCTGAAGATTATTTAGGCACCAGCCAGGGACCAGAGCCTAAGGGTGTGAGCAGTGAGAGGCAGTCCGGGTAGGAGTGGAAGCCATAGCCCAGTAACCGAGGCTAGGAATTTGGTGAGAGCTAGTAGCCCAGTAACTGAGGTCGGTACAGCAGGGCCCAGAGCCCAGTAACCGAGGCCGGGGTGCAGCAAGTGCCAGAGCCCTGTAACCAAGGCTGGCGAACAACGGCAGCCACAGACCAGTAACAAAGGCTGGTTAGAATTGACAGCTAGAGGCCACTAATGGAGGTTGGGGAGCAGTGAAAGCCGTGAACCAGTTAAAAGGCAGGTGTAATCATCAAAGTTGACTTCAAGAGTTTCATACCAGAATAGGGAAGAACGCCGTGCATAATGCTTAAAGGGGCACAATTCGTTAAGTGTACCCAGGAGGGCTTTTTGAACCAGCACGTAGAAAGTCCTACAAGAGAAGGGGCAGTGCTGGACCTAATCGTAGGGAATAAAGCCGGAAAAGTGGTGGCAGTGTCAGTGGGGGAGCATTTCGGGGATTTTGACGATAACTCTGTAAGATTTAATGTAGTTATGGAAAAGGACAAAGAGGGACTGGAAATTAAAGTACTGAATTGGGGGAAGGTTGCTTTCAATATGATAAAACAGGATCTGGTCAGTGTGGATTGGGAGCAAGTACTAGTAGGAAAGTCTACATCAGACCAGTGGGAGTCATTCAAAAAGGAAATAGGAAGAGTTCAGTGCCAGCATGCTCCATTAAAGATGAAGGGTAGGACCAATAAGTTCAGGGAACACTGGATGTAACGGGATATAGACGATTGTATCAGGATTTCAGATTCAGAGCGCTGAACACAACGGTGACCCTAGAGGTGTATAGAAAGTATAGAGGGGTGGGTTCATGAAAAAGCACTGCTGGGCAAGATAAGTTGAGGCAGCTGATTGGTAAGTAGGAACAGGTGGGTGTTTCTAGCCTATTTTTACTACTTTCAATCGCTGAATTAAATGTAAAGGTAGGGATTTTAGATTCTGAGTGGTAGTGTATGGAGTGGAAAATGGTTCCTACCCTAATTATTACTCTGTATTAAAGGGTGTAACTAAGGAGCTTATTCTAAGGGTAAGTCAGGGCAATAGAGCTCAGCCCTGTGATATGCTCCTCCTGCGAAGGAGGGATATCTGAGAAACTTGCCATGTCCCTGGCAACCATGTGTGCAGGAAATGTGTTTAGCTGCAGCTGCTGGTTGACTGCAATGCGCACCTGGATCTGCGGATGGACTCACTGTGGAGCATACGCGATGCGGAGGCCGTCGTGGATAGCACGGTTACTGAGGTGGTCACATCACAGGTAATGACGTGTCAGTGATCAAGCATTTCGTGGATAGCTCTGTAAAATTTAAGGTACTTATGGAGAAGGGGAAAGATGCAGAGGAAATAAAGTAACTGAATTGGGGGAAGGCCGATTTTAATATGATCAAACAGGATCTGGCCAAAGTGGAATGGGAGAGCTACTTGTCGAAACTCTACATGAAACTAATGCGAGTCATTCAAAGAGAAAATAGCGAGTGTTCAGACATGTATCTGCTAAAGTGAAGGGTAGGACCAACAGGTCCAGGGAACCCTGGATGTCAACGGATATAAAAGATTGGATAAGGGAAAGAGGAGGCTTATGGCAGATTCAGAGCACTGCAAACAGCGGAGGCACTAAAGGAGTTTCGAAAGTGTAGGGGTTCTTAAAAGAGTAATTACGAGAGCTAAGAGGGGACATGAAAAAACACTGGTGGGCAAGATAAAGGAAAATCCTCAGTCGTTTCATAATTATGTTAAGGGCAAGAGAATTACCAGAGAAAGTGGAGAGCCCATTAGGGATCAAAGTGACAATCTGTGTGCGGATCTGCTGAGGTTTGCAATGATTATTTTTCATCAGTGTTCACTAAGGAGAAGGACGATGTAGGTGTAGAGATTAGGGAGCGGGATTGTGATATACTGGAGCATATTAGCATTGAGAGGGAGGAAATATTAGCTGTTTTAGCGGGCTTAAAAGTGAACAAATCCGCAGTCCCAGGTGAGATATATCCCAGGCTGTTATGTAAGGCAAGGGAGGAGATAGCAGGGGCTCTGACACAAATTTACTAATTCTCTCTGGTCACTGGAGAAATACCAGAGGAATGGAGGGCAGCGAATGTGGTGCCATTATTCAAGAAGGGTAGCAGGGATAAACCAGGTAATTACAGGCAGGTGTGTCTGACATCAGTGGTTGGGAATCTATTTGAAGAAATTCTGAGGGACAGGATTGCTCTCCACTTGGAGAGACAGGAATTAATCAGGGATAGTCAGCATGGTTTTATCAGGGAGATCGTGTCTAATTAACTTGATTGAATTTTACGAGGAGGTAACTAGATGTGCAGATGAGGGTAAAATAAGTGATGCAGCCTACATGGACTTCAGTATGGCTTTTGATAAGATCCCACATGGGAGATTGGTCAAGAAGGTAAGAGTCCATGGGATCCAGGGCAATTTGGCAAATTGGATCCAAAATTAGCAAAGTGGCAGGAGGCATAGGGTAATGATCGAGAGTTGTTTATGCGAGTGGAAACATGTGACTAGTGGTGCACCGCAGGGATCCGTGCGGGCACCCTTGCTGTTGCTCCTGTGCATTAATGAATTAAACGAGAATATAGGTGGTATGATCAGTAAGTTCGTAGATGACACGAAAATTGGTGGTGTCATAAATAGTGAGGAGGAAAGCCTTAGATTACAGGACAGTATAGATGGGCTGGTAAGATGGGCGGAGCTGTAGCAAATGGAATTTAACCCTGATGAGTATGACATGATACATTTTGGGAGGGGTTACAATGTAAGGGAATATACAATGGATGGTAGGACCCTTAGAAGTACAGAGGGTCAGATGGAACTTGGTGTGCTTGTCGATAGATCACTGAAGGCAGCAGCACAGGTAGATAAGTTTGCTAGGAAGGCATATGGAATACTTGCCTTCTTAAGCAAAACATATGAGGGCAGGGAGGTTATGATGGAACTGCAGAAAATGCTAGTTCGGCCACAGCTGGAGTACTGTGTACAGTTCTGGGAACCACACTATAGGAAGGCTCTGATTGCACTGAAGAGGTTGCAGAGGACATCCACCAGAATGTTGCCTGGGCCGGAGCATTTCAGCAATGAAGAGAGACTGAAAAGGCGCGGTTATTTTCCTTTCAGCAGAGAAGGCTGAGGGGGATATGACTGAGGTATAGAAAATTATGAGGGGCATTGATAGGATAGATAGGAAGAAAAGTTTTTTTCTATTAGCGGAGCGTCAATGACCAGGGTGCATAGATGTAAGATGAGGGGCTGGAGGTTTAGATGGGATTTTAGGATTTTCTTCTGCCAGAGGGTCATTCGAATTTGTAAGACACTGCCTGAAGGTGTAGTACAGGCAGGAACCCGCGCAGCATTTAAGAAGTATATAGAGGAGCACTTTGAACGCCAGACTCGGGGCCAAGTGGTGTAAAATGGGATTCGAATAGATAAGTATTTGATGGCCGGCACAGACACGATGGGATTAAGGACCTGGTTCTGTGCTATATAACTCTATGACTCTATGACATCTAAGCTGTTAGTGGTGTCAGTGGCAGCTGTGTGTGGTGATTTCACATGTTCCCATTTACACCTCATCTGCACGCATCATTTGTTTATTTACTTCTCCCATTACCATTCCATTTTTCATTTCTCTATCATCAATTGGTGATATAATCTCTCCTGTTTTTCACTCTATTACAGACCATGCCATTTGTACTTTCCTCCACTCCCTCCTTTCCCTGCCTGGCCTAAAATCTGTACCATCTGTCACCTCTCCCAGTTCTGACGAAGGGTCACTGACCTGAAACAATAACTATACTTCTCTCTCCACAGATGCTGTCGGACCTATGAATATTTCCAGCATTTTCTGTTTTTATTTCAGATGCAGCATCTGCAGCATTTTGCTCTTGTATAGAAAGATAGATATTGGACTGACTGAGAGATTCCCTCACCTGTGACAGGCAACGCGGAATTCAATTACTTCAATGCAATAACTGGAAATGTGTCCACTGAAAAATTAATGAAACAAATAATCTCAATCATTACTAAGTTAAGTGTAACCAAGGGAAATTCCCAGAAAAATAATGTATCAGGTTGGGAGTCAAAACACCAGTTTAAAGAAGTTCGGGGTATTTCTGCTGGAGACAGGATTTAAATTAAAACATCATGACAGTATTAGGAAATAGATTTTTAACAGAACAGGAATTGCAACTGGAATCAGAGAGAGGATTGAAAAATAAACAAAATAAGATTATTGAACTAAAATGCGCAATACCAGATTTACAATAAATCTGACATCTTGTAATTACAGATGAGGACAGTCACAACTTGTTTCTCAACATTGTGGTGAATGGCTGTTGTTCGGTCAGGAAAGGGTTTTTGAGTGATGTTTCCCAGGGTTCAGTACTCGGATCACGGTGGTTTCTTATACACCAGCAGAGATCCGGAAATGCTCGTGCTGAAATGACTATCTATATTGCACTCCCTTTAACTCCCCGTCCGATTCCAATCCAACATTCCCATGCAATCAACCTCATGCCATAACATCCTAAACATTTCAGGCCTCCCATATAATCACCTCCCATTCCTCATAATACACCTTGCTCCCGTGCCATACACAACCACCTTCGAAGATCACCCATGCCATTCCCAGCCCATGCCGCCCCATTTAGTTTAACTGAGTTTAGTTTAGTTTAATTTAGAGATGCAGCACTGAAAAAGGCCCTTCGGCCCACCGAGTCTGTGCCGACCATCAACCACCCATTTATACTAATCCTACACGAATTCCATATTCCTACCATATCCCCACCTGTCCCTATATTGCCCTACCACCTACCTGTACTAGTGGCAATTTATAATGGCAAATTTACCTGTCAACCTGCAAGTCTTTGGCATGTGGGAGGAAACCGGAGCACCCGGAGGAAACCCACGCAGACACAGGGAGAACCTGCAAACTCCACACAGGCAGTACCCAGAATTGAACCCGGGTCGCTGGAGCAGTGAGGCTGCGGTGCTAACCACTGCATTCTGAACTACTGTGACATCCACCCTCAACCCACCCATGCTGTCCCCTCTCCATCCTACCATGCTGTCTCCACTCCTCCCCATAATGGTGGGACACCGCTCTATCTTCATCATCAGTAGCCAGCAGTGGAAGCCATAACTCATTAACAGATGCTGGGGAGCCATTAGAGTAGAACCCGATTAACTGAGGCCATCGAGCAGAGTGCGCTGAAGGCCAGTAACTGAGGTCAATGGGTGGTAAAAGGCGGTGACCAGTAAGTGAAATTGTGGAGCAATGAGAGATGGAGCACACTATCTGAGGCCGGGGAGCACTGACAGCTGGAGCCTAGTAACCGAGGCCGGGGAGCGGTGAGTGCCAGTGGTCAGAAACCGAGGCCAGATGGTGGGGAGGTGGAAATATGAGAGCCTAAACCCAGTTATTGAGGCCGGCGGCGCGGGCGGGGACGGGGGTTGTGAAGGGGGTGCAGGAGGGTGGGTACCAATGTGAGAGCCAGAACCCAGTAATTGAGGCTGGGGAGCAGTGAGAACCAGAGGCAAGTAACCAAAGCCAAGGACCAGTGCGAGCGTTGGGTGAGTAACCGAGGACAGGGAGCATTGACAGCCGGAGTCCAGTACAAAGGCCAAAGAGTAGCAAGAGCCATCGCTCAGTAACAGGGGCCAGGAACCTGCCAGAACGCAGAACCAAAGGGTGCGCACAGCGTGCGCTGGGATACTGAGCATAGTAACCGAAGCTAGGGAGCACTGAAAGCCAGAACAAGGTAACCAAAGTGAGGGAGCAGTGAGAATCAGAGCCTGGTAACCAATACGAGAGATCAGTGTGACCCAGAGCCCAGCAACTGAGGCCAGCGAGCAATGCCAGCTGGAGCCCAGTGAACAAGACCATAGCACAGAGAGCCGGAGCCCAGTAATCGAGAGCAGCTACCAGAGATGGCTGGACCAAGGTCTAGGAGGAGAGAGAAGAGAGGTGTCTCATTACCAAGGTAGGGAAGCAGCGACAACCGGCGCTCAGGAACAAAGGTCAGGAACAGGGATGGCTGGAACATATTTACGAAGGCCTGGAAGCAGCGCAAATCAGAGTCCAGGAACTGTGGCTGGGGAAGAGTGAGAGCCAAGAGACAGAGCCACTTATTTTGTTTACCTGAATCAGGAGCAATGTCTGTACATGTGCTTTCTTTCTGCAAAGAACAGGGCTCTGTTTACTAATACATACAGCTTCATGTAATTGCAAATGTACACTTCTTGGCACACTGAGGATTATTTCGCAAATGCTGCCCAATTACGGAATCATATCTAATGTTGGACACTGTGTTTTAAGTTTTGCAAGCACTGGCTTGTTGGATTCAGCCTGTCCATTGCCTGTTGTGACCAGTGGAAGGGACATGTTTGATACAATGCACCAGTTTTCCATTACATTGGTATGCTTGGGAATGTCCTGATGAGTGCACGACGAACAGCTTCAACAACTGGTCTCTATTTTCAGCAATATTGAAATAGTTCAACTCACTGTTGATCATATCGATCCCTCCCCCATTTTCCTTGCAGAAACTTAGGTATTGAGGCCACTATCTGAGGCAGTGCAGCAACAGCAGGAGCCAGCATCTAGTAACAAGGGCGGGGAGCAGTGAAAGTAAGACACAAGTAACTGAGATTGTGGAGAAGTGAGAGCCAGAGCCCAACAACTGGGGTTGGGAAGCTGTGGCACCTGCAGCCCAGTAACTGAGGCCAGGGAACATACAGGGCGGGAGCCTAGTAAACAAGGCCGGTGAGCAGTGAAAACTGGAGCCCAGTAGCCAACGTCAGGGAGCAGAGAGGGTTGGAGCCTCGTTACCAAGGCCGGGAATCAGCGAGAACAGGAGCCCAATTGCCGAGGCTAGGGAAGAGCGAGGGCCAGGAGACAGAGAAGAGTAACCGAGGAGAGCGAGAAGCGAGAGCTGAGGGCAGGTCCGTAGTAACTGAGCCTGGGGAGTGGTGAGAGCCAGAACCCAATAGCTGAGGCCAGGGAACAGTGTGGTCTAGGGGTCACTGCACAGTAAGCAAGGCTGGGGATTAACAAGCCCTGATGCCCATGAGCGGACTAGGGCATAGTGAAAGCTGGAGCCCAATAAATGAGGCCAGTGAACAGCGAGAGCCAGAGGCCCATTCGCCGAGACTGGAGGTCATTGAGAGCAAGAGAACAGTTGCTGAGGCTGGTTGTAGTGAGAGCCAGAGCCCAGTAACCAATGCCAGGGAGCAGCGAGAGCTGGAGCCCGGTAAATAAAGGTGGAAGCAATGAGAGCTGGAGCCGAGGAACCACGTCCGGGGTGCAGTGAAAGGCGGAGCCTAGAGGCCAATAATGGAGCCTGATCCCAGTTTTCGAGGCCAGGAAACAGAAAAGAAATGTCCACAAATCAATTTCAGGAAGCAGCGCGATCTGGACGCCATTAACTGAGGCGAGGAGAGCGGGAGGTAGTGGCCAGTAACCAAGGCAAGGGAACATCAAAAGCCTGAGCCCAGTATGAGAGGCCAAGAGCAGCAAAAGCTGGAGTCTGGTAACAGAAGCTGGGCTACAACAAGAGGCGGCGTCTGGAGCACAACAACAGAGCGTGGGGTGCAGCGAGAGCTGGAACCCAGTAATCGATGCCAGGGGCACTAAGTGCTGGAACGCAGTTCTCCAGCCCGGGAAGCAGCAAGTGCCAAAACCAAGTAATGGAATCCAGGAAGCAAAAGGGATCTGGAGCCCAGTCACGAAAGCCGGACAGCAGTTGGAATCAGTATCCAGTAGCCAAGACTGGTGTGCAGTGAGAACAGGAGGGCAGTAACCGAAGAAAGGGAACAGCAAGGGCCGGTGTCCGGTAGCTGAGGCCAGCTGCAGCGAAAGCCAGTGCAGTAATAAAGGCCAAAGAGTATCAAAAGCTGAAGCCCAGTAACCGAGGCCAGAAACCAGCCATAGCCCAGAAGCCGAGGCACTGAGTCTGGAGTGCAGCAGGAAACAAATAACATTGACCGAGGCCAAGAGCCAGCCAGAGCCCAGAATCTAAGGCTGTAAGCAGTGAGAGTCAGAGTCTAGTAACCGAGGCCAGTAACATCAGGGTTTGGAGTCCATTAACCAAGGATGGAAATTATAGTGAGAGCCAGTAGCCCAGTTACTGAGGCTGGTAGTAGCAGCGCCTGGAGTCAAGTAACTGAGGTCGGGGTGCAGCAAGAGCCGGAGCCCAGTAACCATGGCTGGTGAACAACGACAGCCAGAGTCCAGTAACCGAGGCGAGGTAGAATCGACAGCCAGAGGCGACTGAGGCTGGGGAGCAGTGAGAACCGAGAGCCAGCAAAGAGGTAGGTGCCATCATCAAAATTGTGTTTATCAATTTCAGATCATAACATCTAATCATGTTATTGTATGGCAGCTGTTTGTCGTGATTTTGCATGTTCCCACATACACCTTCTCTACACCCATCATTTGTTTCTTTGCTTATCCCATTGCCATCCCATTTTATGTTCCACTATCGTCATTTTGTGATATAATCTCTCCTGTTTTCCATTGTATTATATACCTTGTCATTGGTACTTTCCTCAACTCCCTTCTTTACCTACCTGGATTAAAAACCGTCCCACCTCTCACCTCTCCCAGTTCTGACGAAGGAAACATTAATTCACTGACCTGAAACATTATTTATTTTTCTCTGTCCACCGATGCTGTCATACTTGCTGAATATTTCCAGCCTTTTCTGTTTTTATTTCAGATTTGCAGGATCTGCAGCACTTTTCCCTTGCATAGAAAGTTAAATGTTGGACTGACTGAGAGATACCCTCACCTGTGACAGGCAGCGCGGAATTCAATTATTTTAAAGCAGTAATTGGAAATGAGCCCACTGAAAAATTAATGAAACAAATAATCTCAATCGTCACTATGATAACTGTAAAAACGGGAAATTATAGGGGATCAGACATTAGGTTGGGAGCAAAAACATCAGTTTAAAGAAGTTGAGAGAGACATTTATACATTTATTAACATAGCCAATGATGGATCAAATTACTGTACCTTTGACAGTTATTTCTGCTGGACACAGGATTTAAAGTAGATCATCAAACTGTATTAGGAAATACAATAAAAAAAACAGCTGGAATCAGTGAATGGATTGACAAGTAAATAAAAAAAACTATTAAAGTTAACATGAGCAATAACAGATTTATAATAAATATGACGACTGGTAAATATTAATGAGTACAGTTACAACTTCAGTACGTTTTTCGTATCAACATTATGGTGAATGGCAGTTGCTTTTCAGACTGGAGCAAGATTTGTAGTCATGGTCCCCGGGTTCAGACCTAGTATCACTGCTGTTTCTTATCCGCGAGCAGAGATTCAGAAATGTTAGTGCTGAAATTAATATCGATATTGTAACAGCGGCACAGTGGCGCAGTGGTTAGCACTACAGCCTCACAGCTCCAGCGACCCGGGTTCAATTCTGGCTACTACCTGTGTGGAGTTTGCAAGTTCTCCCTGTGTCTGCGTGGGTTTCCTCCGGGTGCTCCGGTTTCGTCCCGCATGCCAAAGACTTGCAGGTTGATAGGTAAATTGGCCATTATTGCCATGCAATCCGTCTCATGCCATATCATCCCAAACATTTTAACATTCTCATATCATTACATGCCATTCCCCATCATACACCTTGTTCCCATGCCGTCCCCAACCACCGTCATATACTACCCATGCCATTCCCACCCCTTACCGCCCCACTCCAAACTACCATGACGTCCATCCTCAACTCACCCATGCCATCCTGTCTCCATCCTACCATGCCGTCCCCACTCCTCCCCCACAATGGCGTCGCACCTCTTTCTCCCATCATCATCAGGACCGCTGGTGGGAGGCCAGAATACAGTAACAGAGGCTGGGGAGCCACAAGAGTTGGGATCGAGTAACTGAGGCCGATCAGCAGGAAAAGGCGAAGACCAGTAAGTGAAACTGGGGAGCAATGAGAGATGGAGCACGCTATCTGAGTCCGGGAAGCAGTGAGAGTGGAAGCTGAGTAAACGAGGTTGTGTAGCAGATAAAGCTGGAGGCTGGTAACCAAAGCAAAGGAGCAGTGAGAGCCCAAGCCCATTAACCAAGGCCAGGGAGCAACGAGAGCCGGAGTCCTGTAACCGAGGCATGACAGCATTGAAGGTGCAGCCCAGTAACCGAGGCTGGGGAGCCTTGAGAGCCGGAGCCCAGCTTTTGAGGTAAGGGAGCAGTGAGAGCTGGCGACCAGTAACCGAGGCTGCACAACAGTGAGAGCTGGAGCCCAGTAACCGAGGCCGGGGTGGTTGGGGTGGGGGTGGGGGAATGTGAGAGCCAGAGCCCAGTAATTGAGGCCGGAGAGCTGTGAGAGCTGGAGCGTAGTACCAAGGTCCGAGCCAAGAAAGAGCTGAATCGCAGTAACAGGGACCAGGAACAACGAACTCACGGGCGTGAGCCGTGATCGCTGGTATCCGGAGCCCAGTAACCGAGGCAAAGAACAGTCAGAGCTAGAACCAGGTACCTGAGGCAAGGCAGCAGTGAAAGCTAGAGCAAGGTAACTGAGATGAGGGATCAGTGAGAGTCAGAGCCAGGTAATCCAGGCAAGGCAGTTGTGAGAGCTGAAGTCCGGAGCCATGTAATCGAGGCTTGTGTAGCAGACACTTCATAGCAAATCAAGCCACTATCCAATCAGAAAAGTGCAGACAGATAGTAATGTGTTTTATTTTTACAGGTTTTATGTTTTTCATCAATACTTCTGTTAGGATATATTAGCTTACATCTCAGAAACTATCCAATAGACATAAATTGGACTAACATACTTGTCCTCATTCAGTGATAATTGGATTAATTTTCAAAGGGGCCTAGACAGTAAAATATCCAAAGCCATCGCCATTCACTATACCTCAGTTATATACCAATACAACCAGTTACAGTAACGGAGGGAAGGATATGATAGAAAGTTAAGTAGAAACAGAAAATGCTGGAAATACTCAGTCGGTCCGGCAGCGTCTGTGGAGAGCGAAACAGTTAATGTTTTAGGTCAGTGATACATCGCCAGAACTGGCAGTGCTTTGAGATGTAATAGTTTTTCCTCCAGGCAGGGAATGGGAAAGATAAAATCATCAACATTAAGTTAAAAACAATTCAGATCATAAAATCTGATCTCATTATTGGACGGCGGCTGTTGCTGGTGAATCGGCATTTTCCCATGTACACATCCTCTACAGCCATTCTTTGTTTCTTTACTTGTCCCATTGCCAATTTACATTATAGCATCATCCGTTTTGTCATTTAATCTCTCCTGTTTTCCACCCTATTACAGAATTTTCCGCTTATACTTTCCTTCTCTCTTTCCTTTCCCTGCCTGGTTTACAATCTGTTCCCTCTCTAGGCACTCCCAGTTCTGACGGGGGGTGGGGTCACGGAACAGAAATATTAGTTATGTTTTCTCTCTCCACAGCTACTTCCAGACCTGCTGAAAATTTCCAGAATGTTATGATTTTATAACAGATTTCCAGGTTCTGAAGCACTTTGCTTTGTATAGAAAGTCAGTTATTGGAAAGACTGAGAGATTCCTTCACCTGTGACAGGCAGCACGGAATTCAGTTATTTCAGAACAATGATTGGAAATGAGTCCACTTGAAAATCACTGAAGCAAGTAATCTCTGTAATTGCTAAGTTAACTGCAAACAGATATTGTCAGAGAAATTGTACACCAGGTAATGAGTAAAAAGATGCGTTTGAAGAAGTTGGGGTGACATTTGTTCATTGGTTACCAGATTCAGTGCTGCATATAATTTGTGGCAGGAATTTCCCGATGAAAAAAGGGTTTGAATTAAATACTTTTTTATAGTGCTGGAGCTACATAGTGGGTCTGGCAACATCTGTGGAGAAAGGAATTGAGTTAACGTTTCAGTTCTGCGACGTCATCAGAACTGGAAACGGTTATAAATGTTATCAACTTTGAGTAATTGGTGGTGGGGGAAGGGGGAAAGAAGAGCAAAAGGGACGTCTTTGATAGAGTATAGGGAAGGAAAGATGAAATGAAAGAAATATCCTGCAACAGCAGGCAAAGGGATTGGTAATAGTAAAAGATCAAGGCATGAGTCCAACATGAGTGTTAATGGCAGAATAATGAACAGCTCTGTCTGGAAGGAAAAACATGAAAAACAAGTTAAAGCCCAGCAGAATGCAAAACAAAATGGCAGTCAAGGTCGAAACCCGATTTTCTCCACGTGGTTTAAAGAAACGGCTGAAGGCACTGGGTACTGCAAAGGTTATGGGATAAGAGCAAAGTACTTCAGAAGTTGGAACATTAAAATGAGAACAGGAAGTACCAGGAATATTTAGCAGGTCTGGCAGAATCTGTGGAGGGAGAAACAGATTTAAAGCTTCAGGTCTGCGATCCTTCATCAGAACTGGCAAAATGAACAAGTGAGATGGGGAACGGGGGAAGTAGAGCAAGAAGGAAGCACTGTGATGGGACAGAGTGAGGAGAGATAAAATGGCAGATGCCATGCAACAGAATGCAAATTGAGTGCTAAATAGTTGCAGTAAAAGAGAAAGCATGAGTCCAGAGAGAATGCAAAGGCAGAATATTGAATAGCTGTGCACGAAGGCAAAAACATGAAAAGTAATTTAGAGACTGGCACACGCTTAAGAAATTAATAACGTGAAAGAAGCATATATATTTATATAGATAAATTAAATAAAAGTAATAAATAATCAAAAATAATTGGGCTCATGGTCTGAAATTATTGAACTCAATATTGAGTCCAGTAGACTGTGGATTGCCTAATGAAACAATAAGGCATTGTTCCTCGAGCTTGAGCGAATGTTCATTGGAACACTGCATCAGGCCAAGGACATACATGTGGCTATGGGAACAAGATGGAGCATTAAAACGGGAAGCTACCGGAAGCTCAGGATCATGCTTGTGGACCGAGCGGAGGTATTCTGTAAAGTGGTTACCCAATCTGTGTTTGTCTCCCAATGTAGAGGAGACCCAACTATGAGCAGCGAATGCAGTATAGTAAATTAAAAAGAATACAAGTAAATCACTGCCTCACCCGACCAACCCTGTTTATGGACCAAAATAAGCTGTGCCCTGAGCCAAGCTGTTCCAGTACAGCTGCAACCCAGCAATGTAGAAAACTGCCCAAGTTGAGAGGAGGTGTTGCTGTAGTGGTATTGTCGTTTGATTAATAACCCAGAGGCCCCGAGTATTCTCCTGTGGAGATGGGTTCGAATACCACCATGGCAGAAGATGAAATTTTACATCCATGAATAAAAAAATATGGGACTAAAAAGCTAATTTAATGATGGTCATGAAACCATTGTTAAAGGTCACAAAAAAGCAGTCTGGTTCACAATTGCCTTTGCGTGAAGGAAATCCACAGTTCTTACCTGATCTGGCCTACATTTGACTACAGACCCACATCAATGTGGTTGACTCTGAAAATTGTCGAGCAAACCACTCAGTTACACCTCTTCCACGAACATTCACTCCCTCCACCAGCGATGTACAGTGGCAACAGTGTGTACCATCGACAAGATGCAATGCACCAAGGCTAATCAGCCCATACTTTCCAAACATGTGACCTCTTCCACTTGAAAGTACAAGGGCAGCAGATGCACGCCAATAGCCCTAGCTGCAATTTCCCCTCTAAACCACACACTATTCTGACTTCATCTATATGACCTTTCCTTCGCTGTCACTGCGGCAAAATCCCAGAACGCCATTCTTGATAGCACTGCGGGTCTACCTACACCACATGGACTGCAGCGTTTCAAGAAGGCAGCTCACCACCTGGGCAATTAGGGAGAGGCAATAAATGCTGGCCTGGGCAGCGATGTCTATATCCCATGAAAGCAATAAAAACACTAAAAATACGGACCTGCTGGCATCGACCTAGGCACTGGAAATGACGACAGCAAATCCAGCCTTGTTGATCCTTACTAACGTCTGGGAGATTCTGTCACAGAATCTGTGATTCTGTCACAGTGGGGGAGCTGTGCCACAGACTGGTCAAACAACAGCCTGACAAACTCATACTTTCTGCATAATTCCTAACGGACCTTGTCCCAGACACGATTATCGCCATTCATGGCAGGGCAGACCCAAAAGAGGTGGTGGGCCTGTGGGAGGGAGTTGCACTGGGAGTCCTCCACATCGACTCCTGAGTCCATGAAGTCTCATGACATAGTCAAGGAACCTCCTGCTGATTTCCACCTACTGCACCCGCTCCCCACCCTCGTTCTCAACTTATGAATCAGTAATCCTCCATGTTGAACACCACGATGAGGTAGCACTGAGGGTGGCAAGGGTGAAGAACGCACTCTAGGTGGAGGACTTCAATGCCCGGTAGCTCGGTAGCACCACGCCTGGTCGAGTCCTACAGGTCATAGCTGCTGGACTGGTTCTGCGGCAAGCGGAGAAGGAACCAACACGAGGGGGAAATATACTTGACATCATCCTCACCAATCTGCTTGCCGCAGATGCATCTGTCTATTGGTAGGAGTGACCACCGCAGAGCCCTTGTGGAAACGGAGTCCCACCTTCACATTGAAAATACCGTCCATCGTGTTGTGTGGCATTATCACCGTGTGAAGTGGGATGTCTTTCGAACAAATTTAGCAATGCAAAACTGGCATCCATAAGGCACTGTGGATCGTTATCAGCATCAAAATTGTACTCAAGCACACTCTCTAACCTCATGTCCCGGCATATTCCCCACTCTACTGTTACCATCAAGCCAGGGTATCAACCCTGGTTCAATGAAGAGTGCAACAGGACATGCCAGGTGCAGCACCAAGCATACCTCAAAATGAGGTGCCAACCTGCTGAAGCTACAACACAGGACTACTTGCATGCCAAAGCAGCATAATCAGCATGGGCGAGACAGAGCTAAGTGATCCCACAACCAACGATTCAGATCGAAGCTCTGCAGTCATGAATGGTGGTGGATATTTCAATAAATAACTGGAGGAAGTAGATTCATAAATTTCCCGAACCTCAATGATGGGGTAGCGCAGCACATCAGTGTAAAATACCAGGTCGAGCTTCCGGAGTGTTGCTGGAACTGCATCCATCCAAGCAGGTCAAGAGTATTCCATCACACTCCTGACTTGTGCCTTGTGGATGGTTGACAGGATTTGCGGAGTCAGGACGTGAATTACTCACGACGGGATTCCTGGCCTCTGACTTGCTATTGTAGCCACGGTACTTATATGGCTACTCCAGTTCAGTTTTTGGTCAACGATCGCTGAAGCCCCCACTTTCAAAAGCATGGCGGTTACCATTGACCAGAAACTGAACTGGAGTAGCCATATGAATACCGTGGGTACAACAGCAGGTCAGAGGCCAGAAATCCTGTGGGGAGTAACTCACGTCCTGACTCCCCAAAGCATGTCCATCAAGGCATAAGTCAGGAGTGTGATGGAATACTCTCCACTTGCTTGGATGGATGCAGCTCGAGCAACACTCCGGATGCTCGACAAAATCCGGGACAAAGCAGCCCGCTTGGTTAGCACCCCGTCAACAAACATTCCCTCCCTCCACTACCGACGCACAGTTGCAGCAGTGTGTACAATCTGCAAGATGCACTGCAGCAATGCACCAAGGCTAATCAGGCACCACCGTCCACACAGTCCACCTAGAAGGACACGAGCATCAGATTCGTGGGAACAGCACCACCTTCAGGTTCCCCTCCAAGGCACACACCATCCTGACTTGGAACTATATCACTATTCCTTCATGGTTGCTGGGTCAAAAGCCTGGAACACCCTTCCAAATGGCACTGTGGGTGTTCCTACCCTATATGGACTGCAGCGGTTCAAGCAGACAGCTCACCACCACCTTCTCATGGGCTATTAGGCATGGGCAGTAAATGCCGCCTGGTCATTGACGCCCACATCACATAAAACAAATAAAAAAGTATGTCCTGTACATAAAACGCAGGATAAATCCAACCCAGCGAATTACCGCCCGATCAGTCAACTCCTGATTATCAGCAATGGAATGGCATAGGTCGTTGACAATGCTACAAAGCAGCACTTGATCAGCCGTAAACTGCTCACTGATGCTCAATTTGGCTTCTGCCAGGGCCATGCAGCTCCTGACCTCATTTAACCCTTGATAAAAAGATGGACTAAAGAGCTGAACTCCAGGAGTGAGGTGAGAGTGACTGACCATGACATAAAGCCAACATTTGACAGAGTATGGCATCAAGGAGCACTAGCAAAACTGAAGCCAGTGGAAATCAGGGGGGAAACTTTCCATTGCTTCGAGTTGTACATAGCACAAAGAATGATGGTTGTGGTTGTTGGAGGTCAATCTTCTCAGTCCCAGGGCATCACTGCAGGAGTTGCTCAGAGTAGTGTCCTGGGCTAATGATCTCAGTTGCTTCATTAACCAACTTTCCTCCAGCATAATGTCAGAAGTGGGAATGTTCACTGATGATTGCACAATGTTCAACACCATTTGCGACTCCTCAGATACTGAAGCAACCCATGGCCACATACAACAAGTCTTGAAAAACGTCCAGCTTGGGCACATAAGTGGCAAGTAACATTCGCGCCACACAAGTGCCAGGCAATGACCATCTCAAACAAGAGAGAATCTAACCATCTCCCCTTGTCATTCAATGGCATTGCCATCGCTGAATCCCCCACCATCAACATCCTGGTTGTCACCATTGAACAGAAACTGAACTCGACCAGACAGATAAATGCTTCATCCACAAATGCAGGTCAGTGAACAAAGAACAAAGAACAAACAATGTACAGCACAGGAACAGGCCATTCGGCCCTCCAAGTCTGCGCCGATCTTCATGCCTGCCTAAACTAAAACTTTCTGCACTTCCGGGAACCGTATCCCTCTATTCCCTTCCTATTCATGAATTTGTCAAGATGCCTCTTAAATGTTGCTATCGTACCTGCTTCCACCACCTCCCCCAGCAGCAAATTCCAAGCAGTCACCACCTTCAGTGTAAAGAACTTGCCTCGCACATCCTCTCCAAACTTTGCCCCTATCACCTTAAACCTAAATCCCCTAGTAACTGACTCTTCCACCCTGGGAAAAAGCTTCTGACTATCCACTCTGTCCATACCGCTAATAACTTTGTAAACCTCTATCATGTCGCCCCTCCACCTCCGTCGTTCCAGTGAAAACAATCCGAGTTTATCCAAACTCTCCTCATAGCTAATGCCCTCCAGATCAGGCAACTTCCTGGTAAACCTCTTCTGTACCCTCTCCAAAGCCTCCACGTCCTTCTGGTAGTGTGGCGACCAGAAATACACGCAATATTCTAAGTGAGGTCGAATTAAAGTTCTGTACAGCTGCAGCATGACTTGCCAATTCTTATACATTTAGAATTTTTTTTTTTAGAATTAGAATATTACAGCGCAGTACAGGCCCTTCGGCCCTCGATGTTGCGCCGATCATCTGACCTACACTATTCCATTTACATCCATATGTCTATCCAATGACCACTTAAATGCCCTTAAAGTTGGCGAGTCTACTACTGTTGCAGGCAGGGCGTTCCACGCCCCGACTACTCTCTGCGTAAAGAAACTACCTCTGACATCTGTCCTATATCTTTCACCCCTCAACTTAAAGCTATGTCCCCTCGTGTTTGCCATCCTCATCCGAGGAAAAAGACTCTCACTATCCACCCTATCTAACCCTCTGATTATCTTGTATGTCTCTATTAAGTCACCTCTCCTCCTCCTTCTCTCTAACGAAAACAACCCCAAGTCCCTCAGCCTTTCCTCGTAAGACCTTCCTTCCATACCAGGCAACATCCTAGTAAATCTCCTCTGCACCCTTTCCAAAGCTTCGACATCCTTCCTATAATGCGGTGACCAGAACTGCACGCAATGCTCCAGGTGCGGCCTCACCAGAGTTTTGTACAGCTGCATCATGACCCCGTGGCTCTGAAACTCGATCCCCCTACTAATAAAGGCTAACACACTATATGCCTTCTTAACAGCCCTATTAACCTGGGTCGCAACTTTCAGGGATTTATGTACCTGGATACCAAGACCTCTCTGCTCATCTACACTACCAAGAATCTTCCCATTAGCCCAGTACTCTGCATTGCTGTTACTCCTTCCAAAGTGAATCACCTCACACTTCTCCGCATTAAACTCCATTTGCCATCTCTCAGCCCAGCTCTGCAGCCTATCTATGTCCCTCTGTACCCTACAACACCCTTCGACACCATCCACAACTCCACCGACCTTCGTGTCATCCGCAAATTTACTAACCCACCCTTCTACACCCTCATCCAGGTCGTTTATAAAAATGACAAACAGCAGTGGCCCCAAAACAGAACCTTGCGGTACACCACTAGTAACTAAACTCCAGGATGAACATTTGCCATCAACCACCACCCTCTGTCTTCTTTCAGCTAGCCAATTTCTGATCCAAAGCTCTAAATCACCTTCAACCCCATACTTCCGTATTTTCTGCAATAGCCTACCGTGGGGAACCTTATCAAACGCCTTACTGAAATCCATATACACCACATCCACGGCTTTACCCTCATCCACCTGTTTGGTCACCTTCTCGAAAAACTCAATAAGGTTTGTGAGGCACGACCTACCTTTCACAAAACCGTGCTGACTATCGCAAATGAACTTATTCTTTTCAAGATGATTATAAATCCTGTCTCTTATAACCTTTTCCAACATTTTACCCACAACCGAAGTAAGGCTCACAGGTCTATAATTACCAGGGCTGTCTCCACTCCCCTTCTTGAAGAAGGGGACAACATTTGCTATCCTCCAGTCCTCCGGACTACTCCTGTCGACAATGACGACTTAAAGATCAACAACAACGGCTCTGCAATCTCCTCCCTGGCTTCCCAGAGAATCCTAGGATAAATCCCGTCTGGCCCAGGGGACTTATCTATTTTCACTCTTTCCAAAATTGCTAACACCTCCTCCTTGTGAACCTCAATCCCATCTAGCCTAGTAGTCTGTATCTCAGTATTCTCCTCGACAACATTTTCTTTCTCTACTGTAAATACTGACGAAAAATATTCATTTAACGCTTCCCCTATCTCCTCTGATTCCGCACACAACTTTCCACTACTATCCTTGATTGGCCCTGTTCTAACTCTTATCATTCGTTTATTCCTGATATACCTATAGAAAGCCTTAGGGTTTTCTTTGATCCTATCCGCCAATGACTTCTCGTGTCCTCTCCTTGCTCTTCTTAGCCCTCCCTTTAGATCCTTCCTGGCTAGCTTGTAACTCTCAAGCGCCCTAACTGAGCCTTCACGTCTCATCCTAACATAAGCCGCCCTCTTCCTCTTGACAAGCGCTTCAACTTAGAACATAGAACATAGAAAAATACAGCACAGAACAGGCCCTTCGGCCCACGATGTTGTGCCGATCCTTTGTCCTCTGTCAAGGACAATTTAATCTATACCCCATCATTCTCCTTTATCCATATACCTATCTAAAAGCCGTTTGAAAGTCCCTAAAGTTTCTGACTCAACAACTTCCCCAGGCAAGGCATTCCATGCCCCGACCACTCTCTGGGTAAAGAACCTTCCCCTGACATCCCCCTTATATCTCCCACCCTTCACCTTAAATTTATGACCCCTCGTAACGCTTTGCTCCACCCGGGGAAAAAGTTTCTGACTGTCTACCCTATCTATTCCCCTGATCATCTTATAAACCTCTATCATGTCACCCCTCATCCTTCTCCGTTCTAATGAGAAGAGGCCTAGAATGTTCAGCCTTTCCTCGTAAGACTTATTCTCCATTCCAGGCAACATCCTGGTAAATCTCCTCTGCACCCTCTCCAAGGCTTCCACATCCTTCCTAAAATGAGGCGACCAGAACTGCACACAGTACTCCAAATGAGGCCTTACCAAGGTCCTGTACAGCTGCATCATCACCTCACGGCTCTTAAATTCAATCCCTCTGCTAATGAACGCTAACACCCCATATGCCTTCTTCACAGCCCTATCCACTTGAGTTGCAACTTTCAACGATCTATGCACATAGACCCCAAGGTCTCTCTGCTCCTCCACATGCCCAAGAACCCTACCGTTAACCCAGTATTTTGCATTCGTGTTTGTCCTTCCAAAATGGACGACCTCACACTTTTCAGGGTTAAACTCCATCTGCCACTTTTCAGCCCAGCACTGCAACCTATCCAAGTCCCTTTGCAGACGACAATAGCCCTCCTCGGTATCCACAACTCCACCAACCTTTGTATCATCTGCAAATTTACTGACCCACCCTTCGACTTCCTCATCCAAGTCGTTAATAAAAATCACAAACAGGAGAGGACCCAGAACTGATCCCTGTGGCACGCCACTGGTAACTGGGCTCCAGGCTGAGTATTTACCATCTAAGACCACTCTCTGCCTTCTATCAGTTAGCCAATTCTTAATCCAACTGGCCACATTCCCCACTATCCCATGCCTCCTGACTTTCTCCATAAGTCTACCATGGGGGACCTTATCAAATGCCTTACTAAAATCCATGTACACCACATCCACTGGTTTACCCTCATCCACTTGCTTGGTCACCTGCTCAAAGAATTCAATCAGGCTTGTGAGGCAAGACCTACCCCTCACAAAACCGTGCTGACTGTCCCGAATCAAGCAGTGTCTTTCCAGATGCTCAGAAATCCTATCCCTCAGCACCTTTTCCATCAACTTGCCTACCACCGAAGTAAGACTAACTGGCCTGTAATTCCCAGGGTTGTTCCTATTTCCTTTCTTGAACAGGGGCACAACATTTGCCACCCTCCAATCACCTGGTACCACCCCCGTCAACAGAGAAGATGAAAAGATCATTGCCAGCGGCTCTGCAATTTCATCCCTTGCTTCCCATAACATCCTTGGATATACCCCGTCAGGCCCGGGAGACTTGTCTATCTTCAAGTTATTCAAAAACCCCAACACATCTTCCCTCCTAACGAGCACTTCCTCGAGCTTACCAGTCTGTTTCACACCGTCCTCTTCAGTAATACACCCCTTCTCATTCGTAAATACCGAAGAGAAGTACTCATTCAAAACCTCACTTATCTCTTCCGGCTCAACACACAGTCTCCCGCTATTGTCCTTGACCGGACCTACGGTCCCCCTAGTCATCCTCATATTTCTGACATACGCGTAAAAGGCCTTGGGGTTTTCTTTTATCCTACCCGCCAAGCATTTTTCATGCCCTCTCTTAGCTCTCCTAATCCCTTTCTTCAGATCCTTCCTGGCCATCTTGTATCCCTCCAGAGCTATGCCTGTGCCCTTTTTCCTCAACCTTATATACGCATCCTTCTTCTTCCTAACAAGACTCTCAACCTCTCTTGTCAACCACGGTTCCCTCACATGACCATCCCTTCCCTGTCTGACAGGGACATGCTTATCAATGGCCCCTACTATCTGCTCCTTGAAAAAGTTCCACATTTCGACCGTGCCCTTCCCTGCCAGCATATGCTCCCAACTTATGCTCCTCAGTTCCTGCCTGACAGCATCATATCTACCCTTCCCCCAATTGTAAACCTTGCCCTGTTGCACATACCTATCCCTCTCCATTACCACAGTGAATGCTACAGAATTGTGATCACTTCTTGAGTAACTTCTTGAGTAAACCACGGCTCCCTCGCTCGACAACTTCCGCCCTGCCTGACAGGTACATACTTATCAAGGACACGCATTAGCTGCTCCTTGAATAAGCTCCACATTTCGTTTGTGCCCATCCCCTGCAGTTTCCTTCCCCATCCTACACATCCTAAATCTTGCCTAATCGCGTCATAATTTCCTTTCCCCCAGCTATAATTCTTGCCCTGCGGTATATACCTGTCCCTGCCCATCGCTAAGGTAAACCTAACCGAATTGTGATCACTATCGCCAAAGTGCTCACCTACATCTAAATCGAACACCTGGCCGGGTTCATTACCCAGTACCAAATCCAATGTGGCATCGCCCCTGGTTGGCCTGTCCACATACTGTGTCAGAAAACCCTCCTGCACACACTGGACAAAAACAGACCCATCTAAAGTACTCGAACTATAGTATTTCCAGTCAATATTTGGAAAGTTAAAGTCCCCCATAACCACTACCCTGTTACTCTCGCTCCTGTCGAGAATCATCTTCGCTATCCTTTCCTCTACATCTCTGGAACTATTCGGAGGTCTATAGAAAACTCCCAACAGGGTGACCTCTCCTCTCCTGTTTCTAACCTCGGCCCATACTACCTCAGTAGACGAGTCCTCAAACGTCCTTTCTGCCGCTGTAATACTTTCCTTGATTAACAATGCCACCCCCCCCCTTTTACCCTCTAAGCCCCGACTAATGAAGGCAAGCATGCAGTATCCCTGCTTGACTACCTTGTCCACCTGCGTTTCCACTTTCAGTGACCTGTAGACCTGTATGCCCAGGTTCACTGCCTCTCAATACTTCTGAGGGTTCTGCCATTTACTGTACACTTCCCACCTGCATTAGACATTCCAAAATGCATTACCTCACATTTTTCCAGATTAAACTCCATCTGTTATTTCCCCACCCAAGTCTCCAACCGATCTATATTTTGCTGTATCTTCTGACAATTCTCAACACGATCCGTAACTCCACTAACCTTTCTGTCGTCCGCAACCTTACTAATCAGACAAGCTACATTTTCCTACAAATCATTTATATATACTGCAAACAGCAAAGGTCCCAGCACTGATCCCTTTGGAACACCACTAGTCACATCCCTCCATTCAAAAAAGCACCATTACACTTATGCACTCTGTCTTCTATGACTGAGCCAGTTCTGCATCCATCTTGCCAGCTCCCGTCTGACCCTGAGTGACTTCACCTTTTGTACCAGTCTGCCATGAGGGACCTTGTCAAAGGCTTTACTGAAGTCCATATAGATAACATCCACTGCCCTTCCTTCATCAATCATCTTTGTCATTTCCTCAAAAAACTCAATCAAATTAGTGAGACATGACCTCCCCTTCACAAAACCATGCTGTCTCTAGCGAATACGTTAGTTTGTTTCCAAATGAGAGCAAATCCTGTCCCGAAGAAACTCTCTAATAATTTCCCGACCACTGACGTAAGGCTCACCGGCCTATAATTACCTGGATTATCCTTGCTACCCTTCGTAAATAAAGGAACAACATTGGCTATTCTCCAGTCCTCGAGGACCTCACCCAGGCTGGTAATTCTGTGGTGAGCACCTCACCAACTGTCTTCTCAATGCCTGTACACCATCTAGAAGGCTCAAGTCGGATGTGTGATGGAATACTCTCCTTTTGCCTGGAAGGGTGCATCTCCAACAACACTCAGGAAGCTCGATATCATCCAGAGTGGCACCCAATCCGCCACTTTCAACACTCACTTCCTCCACCACCAAGGCACCGTGGCAGCAGAGTGCACCAAATAGAAGAGGCGCCTTCGGCAGCACCTTCCAAACCCGTGAACATGGGAATGCCACCACCTGCAGCTTCCTCTCCAGGCCACACACCATCGTGCATTGTAACTATATCAACGTTCCTTCATTGTCGCTTTGTTATAATCCTGGAAGTCCCTTTCTAACAGCAATGTGGATGTACCTACCTGATGCGGACTGCAGTGGTTCAAGAAGGCCGCTCACCACCATCTTCTCAAGGGCCATTAGTGATGGGCAATACATGCTGGCCTGGCCAACGACGCCACCAGCACATGATCGAATAAAAACATAGTTGTTGAACTTAATATTGAGTCGTGAGGACTGTCGAATGCCTAAAAGGAAGATGAGGTGCTGTCCCTCGAGCTTCCGTTTACATTAAATCATTCTGATTGGACTGGCAAATAGACTAAAAGGAAGCATCGATTTCAGCTGGAATCAGCAATTGATCCAGAACTTGATAAAACATGGATTTATCGGATTGCATTAAACATGAGTAAGAAAGGGAGGCTTTGCATTGAAATAGCGCCTTTGACGACCACCGGACATCTCAAAGCGTTATACTGACAATGCAGCATTTTTGAAGTTCAGTCACTGTTCTCATCTGGGAAACGCAGCGCCCAGTATGCAGACAGCAAACTGCTAGAAACTGCCTAAATACCTGTTTTTCTGATGTTCACTGAGGGACACATATTGACCAGGAGACCAGGAATGGCTTCCAAGCTCTTATTTGAAATAGTGCCACGAATTCGTTTGTAACCACCTAAACAAGCCTTGGGTAGTGTCTCTTCTGAAAGCTGGCACGTCCAACAGTGCAGCTCTCCCTCAGTATTACACTGTCATTTTGTGCTCAAACCCGAGATTGGGACTTGAAGATAGCATATTGTGATTCAAGTTAGTAACTGGTTGCTAATAAATCAGCACTACACTCAATATTGATGACGGCAGTAACAGAATTCAGGAGATCTTTTCCCAACATTTTAGTGAATAGCTGTTTTTGGAACTAGAGAGAGGTATTCAGTGGTATTCCTCAGGGTTCAGTACTATGACCACTGCTGTTTATGATATACATGAATGACTTCGGGGTACAAAGCACAATATCGAAATTTGTAGAAGATGTAAAGTGTGGAGGTCGAGAGAAAAGTGAGGAAGATCTTAATGGAATTCTAAAGGGAATAGCAGAGCAGTGGCGTGGGAGGACACAGGGACACCAATATGTATTTGCAACACGCCATTACTGTAAGAAGACTTGCCAAGGTGTGTGACAGCAGCATTAGAAAACCAAGTAAGACACTGAGCTGTCATGATGTACATTAGGATATATTAAGCTATTTGGCCAAAATCATGTACAAAACGGTACGCTTTAATGGGTGTGGTAAACGAGAAAAGCGCGGGAGAGGGGAGGTGAGATTTGGGCAGGGAATTCCAGAGTTTTGGGCTGAGACAACTTATGGTAAATCCGCCAATGGTGAAGCGATTACAATTAGGGATGCATGAGGAGCCAGTTCTGCATGAGCACACATATCGAAGATGGTTGTGGAGCTGGAGGATATGACAGATATATAGAGAGGCGAGACCATGAGGGGGTTTGAAAACAAGGAAAATAATTTTGAAATCAAGACTTTTGTTAACTGGGAGCCAGCGTTGGTCAGCGAGCACAGTGGTGCCAGGTGAACGGGACATGGTGCAGCTTAAAACATGACCAGCAGCGCTTTGGATGATTTCATGTTTATTGAGGGTAGTATGTGGGAGAGCAGCCAGGAGTGCATTGTAATAGTCCAGTCTGGAGGGTTTCATCAGATCAAATGTGGCAGAGGGAATTTCAAGTACTGTTAAGGAGTTGGAACTGGGCGATCTTATTAAAAGTGTTTGATGAAGCAACACATAAAATTCTTGCTACCAAAATTGGAAATCATGGGATTATAGGATCAATGGCTTCATGGCTCGGATTTTGGCTGAACAACAGATAGCAGAGAGCAGTGGAGAAAGCTTGTTTTTCAGACTGGAGTGAAGTATGCAGTGGGGTTGGGACCGCTGCTGTTTTGATGTATGTTAATGTCATGGGCATTTGTACACAGGTGAATAATATCGAAGTTTTCATGTGGCACGAAAATGGTAAATGTTAATCAACAGTGTGAAGGACAGTAACCTATTTCAGGAAGACAGAGACTGACTGGTGAGATGCGCAGCCACCTGGCAAATGCAATTTAACACTGAAATGTGATGAGATACCTGCTCTTAAGACATGTGAGGAAACGGCATTTAAACTGAACAGTTCAATTTTCATGCGGATGCAGGATTAAAGGGACCTGAGTTATCCGTACCCAGAACTTTGAAAGTTGCAGGACAAGTTGAGAAGTCTTTCAAAAACATAGCCTCCTCGGCTTTACAAATAGAGGCACAGAGTAACAAAAATCATAATATTTCTTTTATCCATCATTTGTTAGTTCCCAGCTCGAGCTTTGGGTCCACTTCTGAGCATTACACTTTGGCAAGGATTTCAAGGACTTAGTGGAGAAGTGGAGGTAGTACCAGAGATCAGAACCTACAGTTGCATGGAGAGATTGAAAAAGCTGGGATTGTTGTTTCGCGAGCAGTGAAGGGTAAGGGGAGATTTAATATAGAAGTTCAAGAAGATTTTGATCGGGTAATTAAGGCAAAACGTTTTCTCGTGTCAGAAAGTTCAGTATTAAGAAAACATAGATTTCAGGTAATTACCAAAGAACCAGTGCGGAAATGAGGAAAATTCACTTACATAATGAGCTGTTGGCATCTGGAATTTCCTGCCTGCAAACATGCTGCTAGTAGATCCAAAAATATATATTTCCAAAGGAAATTTAGCAAATACATCAAAATGAAAAGAGAAAACATATCAATGCCATAGTCTGGGGAAAGTGGAGGTGAGGTGAATAATTAGATAATGTTTTTCAAAGAGCCAGAATGGCCACAACAGGCAGAATATCCTACTTTTGTGTTGCATAAATCTAAATGACCAGTTTCTTGTTGCATCGGAGGCACCACGCATAATGCTCCTTGGTTAGGTGTAGGTATAAAAAGCGGCCCTGGAAACTCTGGAAAACATCTCCTTTTGCAACTTTTAAATTTCTCTGCAGCCTCTAATGAAATGATTGGTAATGTTGCAGACCCAGAGCTACTGCAATTACAGTCCTCAATCTTTGACTGGAGTAGGGTCACTAAATCCTATGGCCTCCCTGAATGTCTGCAGTAGCTCACAAAACAACCTCAAGAAAACCATCCACAGCACCTCCACTAACTGTGCAATAGCAGGCATAAGTCAAAAGCCTGCATGTTGGATACCTGGGACTTTTAAATAACACTGGAGGGGGTTTCTCGTGCTACTGAACGCATGTTCAACTGTGGGTGACTAACACGGGAGTACAGTGGACATGAACTAGAGTCCTGAAAAACATGGGGAACTGTGCATGACACGCTGGACGTGTACAACTGTACAAGAGAGATATTTTATGGATCCAGGTTTCCGTAGCATCGGTGCCAGGGAAGGATACAGAAGAAAATAAATTCATTCTAAAAGGCGAATTAGAAAAAGTCTTGAAGGCAACGGATTTGCAGGAATGTGAAAAAATAAACAAGGGAAAGGGACTAATTGTTGCGATGAGGCCATGGAGGGATTTAAACACAAGAAATATAATATTAAAATTAAGGTCTGCCAGACCGGAGCCAATGTAGGTCAGAGAGCACAGGGATGATGTGTGATCGGGACTTGGTGAACCTTAGGATACAGGCAGAAGCAGTTTGGATGAGTTGACGTTTGGAAAGCTATGTAACTTGGATGATGGCCAGGATAGCAATGGGCTAGTCAAGTGCGGAGTTAGCAAAGGCACAGATGAGGGGTTAATGTAGCAGATGGGCTGAGACAGAGGTGGAGCTGGGCATTATTCGAGATGTTGGTAGTTGGCAGCGTTGGTGATGGAGAGCATAAGGGGTCGGAACTCAGCTCCGGGTTGAATAGAACACAGGGGTTTTTGACAGTCTGTTGCATGTTCAGTCATTGGCAAGGGAGGGAGATGCAGTTCGTGGATAGGGAACAGAGTTTGTGAAAAAGATCGGTGAAATCTAAAATTTCAAGTGCACTATTTCAGTGAAACCGCATTTGCACATCTAACGTCTGGAAATAGAGACTTACCAGGGGCAGCAACAGCAGCAAAGATGAGAAAGTAAATTACAACAACTGTATTTCAATGAAAAATAGTTTGCATATCTGATAGCTAGAAAGAGAGACTTACTAGGGGCAGCAACATCAGCAAGGAGCGAGGGGTAAATGAAAAGAACAGTAGTGCAGTTAAACATGACTATGGAATTAATAGCTGGATATAGCATCTTACCAGGTACACCAACAATAGCGAGCAGAGGGTAGTAAATGTATTGAATAATCAGAAGTGCAAAATAGATCCGCCATTTTAATGGTAGCCCATTATAATTCGCAGAAAGATGATCAAAATCCCAGGATAAACTCCGGTCCATTGTTGTAACATTCCCATCTACTGTTCTCATATTCTGGCCCATTGTTGTAATTGTCCAGTTTATTTTTTCAGATATTCACGCATTGTTGTATCATTGCAATCTATTGCTCTCAGATTCCGATCTATCCTCTCCCTCTCTCTGGAGCCGCTGATCGCTTTTAGTACTGGAGGTGAAAGTGTGGGATCACACATTGAAACGAGTCCCTTATTCATAGAAGAGAGAAACCCTCCAGTGATACAATTAGAGTCCATATAGACTGACATTAAGTACGGTCACTGAACAAACAGGTTCAGTTAACTCCTCTCAATCCAATACGTTTCGCGCCACAATTAAGTATAACATTTAGCAGGCCCAAAAGGGATATATGAGGGCTGACTATGGAAGGAATTGTGGGAAAAAGCAGAGGAACGGGCCAGAATCTTCCAATCCTCCCTGTGTATAGGACTGGCGACAGAGGACTGGAGATTTACAAATGTTACACTCTGTTTAACAAAAGGAGAGGTAGTGCAATGTCCTCGGGTTTCATAAGTTAGAAATCATCAGGCATTAGTCTTTAGAACTGCTGGAGCTCTTTGTTTGTATCACTCAGCTTCCATACTGCTTGGGAAAACTGCCTTTAGGGTGATGTAGTGTTACATGTCACATACTCCAGTGTAGCAGTGAATGTGGCTGCCTGGAGCACCCTAACACATAAAAATAAGTTCCTATCTCGTTGGTTTTTAACTCTTTACAAACAGCATAAAACATCAGTCTTTCTTCAAAATAATGACACCTCCAAATGAGTATTCCTGTTGCACTCACTAACTTTTTTTTCGGAACTAAAAAAAATTAACAGTAGACTATCAGAAATAACCCAAACCACTTTTGGAAACTTATTTAAGGCTTCTTTCCTTTGCTAAACATTTTATTCACGGTAGCACCTAGCTGGAAATATTTTGAACGTCCATCTTGTAGATTTGGTATTTGGCACTTTCCGTGGTGAATTCACACGCTGTGCAGGTGATGTTGTGTGAGATGGTCCTGATTTTGTAGTAGCCGTACTTGCTGTTGCTAATGTTGTGCCACTTTCTGGTGACGTTGTTTGTGTTATCCCATTGGTTCGTGATGTTTCCGGTGTTGCTGATAACATTTTTCTGTTTTTTCCAGCTTAGTTCTGGGTCGAATATGGACTCTGTTTCTTCTCATTTCTGCCTCACTGGTGCAGGACCTTGGATTATGAGCTCCAATAACAGCTTTCTCTATCTTCCAGGATTTTATGATTGGATACTGTACGTATACAGTTTATCCTTGCAACAGCTCAGGTAGGGATTAAGCATGCATGATATATCGTTGACATCTTCTGCCTGTGTTTCAGTGAGTTGTTGTTTCACTTCCCCCTGGGTACTTGAAGGATGTATCTTTCATGTCAGAGTTCTCTTATACATTCTTCTATGCAACAGCTCTGCAGGCAGTTTCATGTCAGCCTTGAGAGGTGTGGATCGAAGTCACAATAAGTCAAAGTTTGGGTCTTCCTTCATCTCTCCGATTTTTTCTAAGGTCTCTTTTCACCGCGTGGTCATCTCTTTATTGATACCCGTGTCCCTGTGGCAAGTGAGGTGAAGCTGTTAAGCAAAGTCATTGAATTCTCTGGAGGTGGGTTGGGTGCCATCATCATATTAATTTTCAGGAATACCTTGCTGAAGAAACTAACCTCCTACTGCTGGAATGCTTGGCGTAGCTCTCAACTCTTTTACCTTCTGGACAAAAAGGGAACATTGTATTGTAGTCTGCGACTATGACGTATCATTGTTGATTTTTTCTGAATAATTTGGCTTCCACAGTATGCCATGTCCTGCGTGGTACTTGTGAAGCTGTCATCTCCTCTTTCTCTAGTGTGTGTCTGTAATTCTGGCATACATTGCAGGTAGACAATTTTTTTCCATACCTTTGTATGTGCCTATCCAGATATGGCTCTCAGCTTACACTTCCCATTCCCACTTGGCCTTCATGTTTCTTCTGAAGAAGTTCTTCCTGCTTTGTTTTGGGTTTGATCATTCTGGATCCGGCTAGCAGAATACCGTCTTCTAGTGAGATGTCATCTCTGATAGACCAGTACTGCCGTTTTGTTGGCTCTGTTTGATGTATCTTATGAGGCCTTCCCTGGATCACTTGCTGAGAGGGCAACTGTAACTGCGTTTTTGCTGCTGGTATTACGTTCGCTAGGTGATGAACCTTTATATCCAAATCGTTTATATTGTGTTTCTCCTGTGGCAATAACCGAGATACCGTGCCTGACTGTACCATTTTTCTTCCTGGCTTTAATTTCAGAGTGAAATCCTAACTGCAAAGCCACAAGCCTAACCGCTGCAGCTTTGCTGGTGATTTACCTGGATTGATATTGTTGATCTGCTCCGGTGGACGATAATCACTCTCCACTATGAAGTGTCTTCCATAGAGATATGTGTGGAACTTCTCACACCCATACACAACTGCCAAAATCTCTTTTTCTGTGTTGGCATATCTTGCTTCAGCTGATGCCAGAGCTTTCGATGCAAATGCTATCGGATTTTCTTCTTGTACCAGGGCCACTCCCAGTCCTTTCATTGAAGCAACTACTTGCAGATTGGCAGGTTTCTTTCTGTCGTAGTATAGGAGACCTGTCTCCTAACATACTACCTTTTTTGATTTTGTTAACACTCCTGGCATGTGACTCTGACCACGGGTCCTCTCCATCTTCTTTCATCAGATCCTGCTGGCTTGCGGTGCCTTCTGACATGTGTGACATTTAGGAGTTAATGCATTGGATCAAGCGAAGGAAACTTCACAATTCTCCGTTGTGTCTTGGGGCTTCCATTCCGGAGTTAGTAAAGATTATTTAAGTACTTTTCTTAACTCCATCAGATGTGTACACCATTCAGAAGAATTGGAATCTGGGCACCTTCACAATGCATCTGCCTGCAATTCGCTTGATCCCAGCTTACCTGGTTGTCTCCATGGCTTCATGTAGATGGCTGTCATGATCTTATCATCTGCACCATATATCTGTATATCATCAGCCAGGCCAGCTGTTCCTTTACATACTCAGTATTCCTTATCAACTTGCTGCTGGAACCCATCCTGGCTCACGTCAATTCCAAAACGAAGACGAAGGCATTTGTGCAATCCAAAGGGTGTATAAGTTTATTTTGGGTTTTGGGACCAGAATCTGTCCAATAGGACAGTTGGATGAGCCGTGTACTGGCAAATCAAATCGGAGTTTATTAAATAAGTAAAAGTACGCTTATCAGCAGGCAGTAGACATTCAGCGATCATTCAGTTCTTGCTTCCCGAAGCTGCTGAGCACAACTGATGTCGTCTTCAACATGTTTGTTCTTTATTCTCTCATGATAACTGCGCATCGTTCCTTATTTTCAGCCCTTTTTTATCCGCTACTTCTTTAACCATATTCGTCTGTATTTTGCCATTCCTCGTATGATTGCCTAATTCTAACGTCACTGTTGTCCCATTGCTCCTTTCCCCGGACTGTCTTCATTGACATATACACACCGTACATTTGTTTTCTTTGATTCGATCACGTTGTGTCTATTCTATCATTTACTAGACATTTATCCTCTTGTGGAACCTATCTGTTCCAGATAAATCTTAGCATAGCCTCCCATATGTCGTGCCCTGTGCCGTCAGCATCATGATTTAATACTTGTGGTTTCAATCAGCCAAGTTCTGCAAACTTTCTGATTTCAGCATTATCATCTCGCTCCCCGATGCCTGCCCAAAGGTCGGGCTAGTACTTTAACACTATCAGGCGTGGCTTAATATCCCATCTTGCATTCCACTTAGCATACATAGCCTTTCTTAGAGCACATGATATTGCGGGTAAAATCCAGACAATCAATTGATTATAATCCATTACAATTCATTCGTACAAATCATTCCTTCGCTGACGTAATCATAATCTTCTTTAAAAGAACATATCACGATTTTTAAACACATCAATCTCTGGAACTAACAGGAGTTTATAGTATTATCAACAGCGAAGATTCCTAATCAAGCTTCACGTTCCTGAAGGCATTTCTTTCATCAATCGTTCGGAAAGATTGTTACCCTGCCAGTGAAGGTATAATCTCTTCCTGTGCTGGAATATGGTCGCGAATACTCTTTATTGCTTGATTATGATCTTTGGGATCCACGCCAATTCTGGCTATCCATTTGGCTTCTTTCTCACCATGCTGGAATTTACCCAGTCTGCAGGCTCTCTGACTCTGGTGGTCACCTTTCTTCCTTCCATCTCCTGAACTCCCTTGCAAGTTTATCTTTTAGCTCTATTGGTACTCTATGTGGGGGCTGAATCACTCGCTTACATAGAAACATAGAAACATCGAAAATAGAAGCTGGAGTAGGCCATTTGGCCCTTTAGGCCTGCTCTGCCATTCAAAAAGGATCATGGCAGATCATCTAATTCATTACCTTGTTCCCACTTTCTCCCAATATCCCTTGATCCCTTTGGCAGTTAGAACTGTATCTATCTCCATATTGAATGGCTTGGCCACCTCTCCCTTCTGCAGTAGATAAGGCCACAGGTTCACCACGCTCTGAGTGAAGAAATGTCTCCTCATCTCGGTTCTAAATGGAATATCCCATATCCTGAGACTGTACCCCGTATCCTGTGACTGGCTTTACGGTTGGGTCGATATTGTTGTGATAGTCAAAATCTTCAAAGCATCTAACTGTCTTATCAGAACACTTTGGGGACATTTGTCCCCGATCCTGTTTGCTTTCGATTGGAGGGCGCCTTTCAATGGATGTACGGTCTTCAACCATCAGTGTCGCCTCCTTCCTCATGCTTTATTGAGATCATCTGCAGCTCGCTGCAACTGCTCAACCCGACATAGCAGGACCATCAGTTTCAAGGACGTAGAACATGCACTTAACAACGTTTCATTTGTGTGTCCCTCTGATTTGCGTTGTTCCTCGTAGTCGAATCTCAATTCCCCTGTATGTTGTTAGCACGAAGTTGTTTGCTATCAGAGCATCTTTTCTTGGATAGCCATTGTCATCCAAATTTTCTCGAAGTATATTCTGCTACAGTCTGAGCAGGATAAAGTTACTGTGTGCTCCAGTATTAATCTTCACCTTCAGATTTATCGTTGTGCCCTTATTTCTCACCCTCTTCCTGATCTGCATGGTTGTGTGAATGTTGTTTCTCTGGAAACGGTCGCATCCAGACATTTCATGCAGTTGTATGATTCCTATATATATCGTGTGCTCAAACTCATCGTCATTTTCCACGGTATGGACATTTTTATTTCTTTTCCTGTTCATGCGCCCTGTTGCTCTGTCCCTGGTGACTCCTACACCACGTTCTTTCTTTTTTTCTGCACATCTTTACTTAGTGATTGGTCTTTCTGCATGTTTTGATAAATATGAGGGACATTTTCTTCTGTCTGCGTAATCAAATGGCCATCCATAACGCCTACACACATTTCTGTCAGTCCAATGTGCAGTTTGGTTGCTGTTTCACTGCATCAATCCTGCTGCCTTTCTCTTGAATTAACTGAAGGCAGGTCTTTTCGGAAGTCAATGTCTTCTTCTGTCTGCTCGTGGAGTAATGTGCTCTAGCAGAGCCTACAGCCTGCTACATTTTGAGCTTGTCCATTCCAATTCGAACATTTTGTACTTACTGGGAGACCCCAAATTAGCTGATCTGTCAGTCTTTCATCAGTGTCCTTAAACTTACATTTTCTGGATGCATTTTACAATCTTGTTTAACGCTTACTGCCAAGGTAATTGAATGCAAAAGTTGAGAGGTTATGCTTCAGCGATATAAGGCATTGGTGCGACCACATCTGGAGTACTGTGTACAGTACTGGTCTCCTTATTTAAGGAAGGATGTAAATGCGTTGGAGGCAGTACAGAGAAGGTTTACTAGACTCATACTTGGAATGGGTAGGCTGTTTCACGGGGAAGGATTGGACAGGCTAGGCTCGTATCTGCTCGAATTTAGAAGAGTAAGAGGCGACTTGATTGAAACAGATAAGGTCCTGAGGGTTCTTGACAGGGAGTGTAGATGTGGAATGGATGTTTCCCTTGTGGAAGAATCGAGGACTAGGCGTCACTGTTTACAAATAAGGTGTCGCCCATTTAAGTCAGAGACGAGGAGTTTATTTTTTCTCTCAGAGGGTCGTGAGTCCTTAGAATTCGCTTCCTCAAAAGATAGTGGAAGCAGAGTCTTTGAATAATTTTAAGGCAGACGTAGATGCGTTCTTGATAAGCAAGGGGGTGGAATGTGTTCGGGAGTAGAAAGAAATGTGGATTAATCTGTTCAGCCATGAAATTATTGAATGGCAGAGCAGGCTTGAAGGGCTGATTGGCCTACTCTTGCTCCTAGTTTATAAGATCATATGAAGGGCGGCACAGTGGAGCAGTGGTGAGCACCGCAGCCTCACAGCTCCAGCGGCCCCGGTTCAATTCTGGGTGCTGCCTGTGTGGAGCTTGCAAGTTCTCCCTGTTTCTGCGTGGGTTTCCTCCGGTTTCCTCCAACATGCCAAAGACTTGCAGGTTGATAGGTAAATTGGCCATTAGCAATGGCCCCTAGTATAGGTAGGTGGTAGGGAAATATAGGGACAGGTGAGGTTGTGGTAGGAATATGGAATTAGTGTAGGATTAGTATAAATGGGTGGTTGATGGTCAGCACAGACTCGGTGGGCCGAAGGGCCTGTTTCAGTATTGTATCACTAAACTAAGTTACTACGTTCTCAATAGGCTCACCTAGCTCCTGTATGAGGCCTTGAAATTCATATCTGCAGATATATTGATTTGATTTTGGCTGGAGATGGGTGCTGAATCTTCCAACTATTTTGTCTGGGTTTCTGGTGTCCTCTTTACTCAGCTCCTAGCTAATAAACAAATGTAATCCTTTATCTTCTGCCCACAGAAGGATATCGCTGAACCACTGCTCTTCATTGCTGCCTTTTAGAAAACTGCTAAATCTCAATATGTACTTTTGTTTAAACTTCCTAAATGCCTCTATGACCCCGCCAGCCATCCATTTCAATATGAGCTACGGCTGAGCATTCAGAGCTGTGCCTGTGGTCATTTTTGCTTTTGCACAAATCACCGTATCTTAAATGTTTCTCTGGCGCCAATGTGGGGCATTTTTGTTTTGTATTTAATGCAGCACTAAATTGATTTAAATATTTGTTGCCACCCTTTTATGTCTTCTGGTTCCCAAAAATGTCAAATAATCATACCTCAGAACTTCTGAACACTCTGTATATTTCATTTGCTTCTATTCATCCTGGAGAAACTGCCATGCGGCCGGTGTAGTGTTACATATCACATGACTCCAGTGTAGCAGTGAATGTGGCTGCCTGGAGCACACTTACCTATAACAATAAGTTCTCAACTAATTAGCTGTTAGAACTTTCCCTAAAATATAACGATATTCAACAGGTGAGACAAATCATGTAACGAAAGGCCAGTCAGTCCAAGGACACTGCCTGAGAAATTTCTAGAGGTCATAACCTAGGAGAAAGGTATGTGTTGTTTGGAAAGACATGGGTTAATAAATGACAAGCAGCACGGATATGATATTGGCAAATCGTGTTTGTTAATCTTCAGCAACAACAATAAATTATGTTTACATAACATCTTTAACATAATAAAATATGCCAAGGCACTTCACAGGCGCATCAAGAATGAATTATTACACTGCTCCACAAAAGGACAGATTGAGTCAGATGACCAAAAACTTGGTCGAAGAGGTAGGTATTAACGAGTGTTCCAAAGGAGGAAAGCGATGTGGAGAGGTGGAGAGGCGGAGAGGTGCAGGGAGGATGTTCCAGAGCTTGGTCCCAGGCAATTGTAAGTGCGGCCACCTGCGGTGGAGCGATGAAAATCAGGGATGCACAAGTCCCCAGAATTGGAGGAGTGCAGAATTAGAGGGTTGCAGAGTTGCAGGAGATTACAGAGTTCGGGAAGGATGAGACCATGGAGAGATTTGAAAACAAGGATAAGAATTTTAAAATCAGATGTTGCCTCAATGTAGCAGGTCGGTGACTGATAGTTGAACAGGAGTTAGTGTGAGTTACAACACAGGCAGTCGAGGTTTGGATGGCCTCAAGTTTACCGAGAGTGGTAAGTGGTGGAGCCGCCAGGAGTCTGTTGGAATAGTCAAGTCTAGAGGTAACGAACGCAAAAACGAAGGTTTCAGCTGCAGATGAGCCGAGATATGGGAGAGATCGGACGACTTTGTGGATGTAGAAATATGTGATCTTAGTGAAGGTACAAATATAAGATCATAAGATCATCTCGGGGTCAAATGTTAAACTGAGGTTTCGAAGATACCAGCTTAATATCAGACTGTTACCAGGGAGAGGGATGGTGTTGGTTGTTAGGTATTGGACTTTGGAGTGCGGATCAAAAGGAACATACAAACATATGAATTCAAAGGAGGAGCAGGCCATTTGGCTCTTCGAGCCTGCTCTGTACTTGATAAGATCATTGCTGACCTGATCGCCACCTGAACTCGACTTACTTGATCACCTGCTTTAACGTTTAACTCCTTTGTTAATGAAGTATGTATGTAAATCAGCCTTTAAAATATTTAATGACCCTACCTCAGGAGGGTTGGATTCCAAATATTTAATTGGAAGACATTACTAACACTGGATGTCAGATGGACAGTTCTATAATTTAGCAAAATTGGAGTCCAGATAAGTGGTGGTGATGTAGATCTGAGTGTCATCAGTGAATGTAAAATCTGATGCTACCTTTGCCGCCATTTTGACCTTTCATCCACACAGATATTTTAGTAACGTTTTTCATGCTTTACCTTACTTGATGTTCCCAAATACCAACAGTACCTTTGATCTATCGCAACTAATATGAACACGAACCTGCAAAGTGATCCACAGAATAAAGAAGACTGCGATCTGTTTGTTTCTGCTTCGCCACATTCACCTACAAACGGATCCAATGCCAATGAGATGAGCTCATCACGGGAGGCCCTTCCACTCAGTCGTAAAAGCTGCTTTCCATGACCTGTGAGTGGGTTTAAGCTGCACCTCGATCAGTCAATCTCAGCAAAAGTAGAACCCCATCAGGGGGTCGATTACAGAGTGGGATCCTGAGATGTTTTTTGTGGCAGCCTGGCTGCTGCTGCTTGTACCTCTCACAATCTGAGAGGTGGTCTGTACCAATCTCCCTCCTCGAGAGCAGTTGGATTAGAAAGTGAAGATCTTGTGCTATTATTCAGATTACCGGCCGGTAACAATTGGAAATTGTTACTGAGGAAATCCCGGGCGTTGTTTTGTGCTCGTCTCCCTCCTGTTGGTCCAGATGTAAATGCTTGGTGTGGACCGAGTGCTATAAGTGTGGCGCATCTATGTCCAGAACAGGAAGCTGCGTCTTTGAATCACATCTGGATGATAGAGTTTCCACAGTTTCAGCATCCTGGCTTTACATCAGGGTAATGAATTGAGGATGTTCTTTTTCCAGTGTCGCTGCAATGAATATGTTCAAAAACCTATGGTCATATCCGTTTTATTTTTCATTTACTGTCGATTTGAGCCCTCCATTTTCATTTAACACAATTTTATATTGAGCATCGTTCAAGGGTTGTGTGTGTTCTTTTTTTTCCAAATTAATTATGTCACCCAGTTTGAGCAGTAACATTCAGAACCCGCCCAGCGTATGGCTGAAACCTAATCCAGAGCGATATTTTTTGTAGGTTAGATCAACTGGTTCGAACGTTATGCTAATAATATCAAAGGCACGGGTATTTTCCTAACATTTCATGCCGGGACATTGCAAATAAATTCAGACAAAACGTTGATTGGTGGGAACGGGCGCGGGGGATTATTTTGAATAATATCCATTCCACCTTTGCTACTGGGGTGGAGTAAAACCTTTTTTCTTTAAATTAGCTTTTCTTAGGCTTGTTGATAAATGTTTAACTCACAGCCTGTTCTTCTTCATGGTCGCAACCAGTAACAAACAGACAGATTGTGTCTGAATATCCCATGATGTAAGGAATACGTCAGCTTAGGGCAAAAAGGTTCCGATCAAATGTACACCCCAAATAAACAAAAGCAGGTAGATAAATAAAATTTCACTTCAGTCGATATTAATAGTCCCCATCCTTGAACATTCTTATTTCAACACAACCTTTAGTAGCGGAGAAATAACTTCAGTGTAAATCACACTTTTATAATTCGACCAGTGGAAGAGATGCAACAAAACTAAAAACTGCCAGAAACCCGACTGAAGCCAGGGACACTTAGTGTAGCACTCTCCCAGCTGAACTAGTTCTACCTCACATCAAATAAATCGTTACCTCATTCTTTTTAGAGAAAGTAAACCCTGGTCAGCATTATTCCTCTGGTGTGCTCTTCACTTCGGGATCTTAGAGCTCAGTGTGTATAAATATTCTGCTGAAATATTGATAAACATAGAAAGATTATTTACCAGGAGAGACCTCACAGTGTTGACCACACAGTGAAATACCAAGACATGTCTATTGTTACGAAAGTACTTCCACTTGTAATTTCATTTTGTGGACTTGTCTTTTTAAAACTGTAAAGGATTTCACAGATGCAGGACTTTATGTTTTTTTGTTTGTTTTTTTTTCAAGGAAGATGTCATCAGAAGTTTTTTTGGACTTGGTTTGTAAACAGCCCTTACTGGAGATCACCTGCTAAGATAAATAAACAACATTTACTGGAAAGTATTAACAGAGAAGTGACAAGGCAAGAGCAATGAGGATCAGGAGGATTTTGACCTGCTCTTTGAAGTTTGGTTTTTGGAGAGATTATTTTTGGTTTTGCTTTGGACAGAGATTTGGGGGTGTGGAGAATGTTCTAAAAGGAATTTAAAGAACAACCTTCCACGGACAAACCCCAACTCAGCTACTTCCACCTCTGAGAAAAATGGCTTCCAGCTTTTCAAACTCTTTAAGGAGCCCTGAGAAACAACTGCAGGAAACTGACTGAAATTTTTGCCACATTCCTTCTGAGAGGCCTGCCAATCTGATCTCAACGTCACCTCCAAAGACCTGCTCCAGCAAGATCCCAGTGAAAGTTGTCAATGTGTAATTGGGACGCCAGACATAAAGGGGCAAGCGACATCTTTCCATGTCTTCTTTTTTTTCTTTTAAAGTTAGCAAGTATTAGCTGTACACTGCTTATGCAAAGCAGGTTGATGAGCAGAGCTCATGAAGTTTATACCCTGCTTACTGAGTAGACTTCCACAGATTATGAGGTGGCAAAAAGTCTATTCCAGCTGTGTGTGAGCTGGCCCTGAAGATTACTGACAAAAAATTTTGCAACCTCTGGAGACAGCCTGGGCAGATTTATGTAGAATTTCAGCGGGTTAATCAAATTAATTGTGATCGTTGAATGCAGGCATTAAAGGTAGAAACCACGGATGAGGTTCTTAGGGAAGTAATTCTCCTGGAAACATTTTTTTAAAATTCCGTCCATTGGAAAGAATCCATGTAGACAACCAGAAGGTACCAACAGCCCGACAGGCAGTGGAAATTGCTGACGAACAGAGGCTTGTTGACAAGCCCACACCCTTTGCCCATCATCCCCACAAATGCAAGAAGGATATAAATAGGGAAAGTGAAAGGAAAGCAAGTAACTGCGGACAAGAAGGAAGAGTGTGGCAGGCCTCTGGATCTCCTCCTCAGGACAGGAAGGAAGGTGCTGAGGGTGGAAGTGAGGTCCAAAAGCCAAGTATTCTCATCATCACAAGGTGAGACGCCGTTGTGCAGAATGCTTAATATTGTAGGGCAAAGCCATGGGATTTACGAGAGTACACAAAGCCAATGTTGAACAAGCATCCCTGACTGCGAGTATGACAGAACAGTCTGTATCTCTGACTGCAGTCTAAGTACTAAAACTGCTGTGAATGCGGAGTCAGGAACAGGGTACCTGAGAGTTCTCAGTATTTCTTATTCCTCAAATGGGGCAGGTAAACCTATGAATAACTTAAAGGAGCGACACAACATTATTTACTCAGAACAGGCATAACATTTCCACCAGAGAGTGCACTGAATGTCCATGTTTTAGTGAATAAAATTGGTGGGCAGAATATGTCCGTACTTTTATATCAGGTGCAGCTGGAGTGTAAACTAAGCCTAATTTTTTCCGCTCTGCGGAAGTGCCACCACACAGCCCTCGTGATATTCCGCGTTAGGGCTTTCTTAAATGGAGGGAGCTGAGCAACAAATATTCATGACATAGAGGGGGCGGCCGCCGTGTCACTGGCAATGGCATCCAGGCGCCACCGTGCCAGCACCAGCACCATTTTTAAAGGTTTTCAAGCCCTTCAGGATGTATTTACATTGTTGAAAATAGAGACATGTTGTCGAAGCTTTCTGTCTTGAACTCATCAGAACAATATGCAAGAATAACCAATATAGGTGAAAACAATAACATTTATTGCATGAGAAGAGAGTGCTGATTGGCTGGCAAGTGGACTCTAATTCGTCGAGCTTTAGCCATGGTGAATGCACCAGCTAACGGTGACTGGCAGTTAACTGCCAAGCTTTGTTTGAAATTTAAAGCTTGACTCTGATTGGTCATGGCATTGCCCTGAGGAATGAACTAGCGAATGGCTGTCACTTACTTTGTTCATTTGAAACAGGCGCAATGCGTGCATATTCTTTTCCCACCTGCAAAGAACAGGACCCTGTGCATTAATATATGCAGCTTCCAATACACACAAATCCGATCATTTCTTGCTTTATGTACTTTAAACCGATGAACGGGCCTAAGGCTGTCATTTTTTGGCTCTGAAAAGTGCCCTGTCTATCTCAAATCACCTTGGAAAGGGAATGTATCCCAAGAATTTGAATAACAAGCTAGCTGTTTCACCCTGCTACTATGCAGTAGCAACACGTGTCGGCTTCACTACTAACAGGATGCTGCCCTCAAGCCAAAAAGACGTCCTACCTATCACACAAATGAGTAATGTGATATACACTTTTCAATGCCAGCGTGATGCTAGGTACATAGTAAGTACGTCCCAGAAACTGGCGTACCATTGCAAACAACATGTTCCTTCCACTGCTCGCAGTGGGCAAAGTGCAGGTATTATACACCAGCCTGTGCTTGCAAAACGCAGAACACACTGTCCAACATTAGATGTGATTCCACGATTGGACAACATTTGCTACAAAAGCCGCAATGTGCTAAGAGTTACGCTGACAACAAATTTAAGATTGTCAGTCGGACTCACAGCGTGGCACATTTGTGCATACTAGAAGCGCCATATATTAATACGCAGGGCCCTGTTTTTGCCGACAGAAAGAACATGTCCGTACATTGCACCTGTTTAGCTGAACAAAGTAAGTGACAGCCATTCACTAGTTCATTCCTTAGGGCAATGCCTTGACCAATCAGTGTCTATCTGCCTTGTTTAAATTTCAAACAATGCATTTCAGTTAACTGATGCATTCTCCATGGCAACTGCTCCACCAATCAGAGTTAGTTCACTTGCCAACCAGTCAGCATTCCCTTCTCATGCAGTGTAAGTTGTTGTATTCCCCTCCATTGGTTATTCTTGCATATTGCCCTGATGAATGCAAGACAAAAAGTTTAGACAACCTTTCTATTGTCAGTAATTCTCAAGTTCTGTGCTACCAAACGAATATATATTTAATTATTGAAGGTGTCACTGCAATTAAAAAGTAATAGCATTGAATCCCCTATCCCCTGCCCCCGCCCCCAACTGAGAATTCAATACATAAATTGACCTACTCTGAATAAAAACACTTATTGAAATTCTGAACTTGTCCCTCCGACCTTCAGTATCATTGATCCTGAGACCCTTCACGACTTTCCCCACAACCAATAGATATAGCTTACCTCGCTGCCACCACCCCCCCCCCACCCCCCCCCCCCCCCCCGCCCGGATCATTTTTTTCTTCCACCCACCCCACCAGTATCCTGCTTTGGAACTACAACGGAATTCCGAAGGCATGCAAGTTGAGCCAGTTGGCCCTAAAATTGGCGTGCGACAGCTGGCAGCAGCAGGTAAGTTCATTTGCACGTCAGTGCTTCTAATTTCAATATTTTAATGAAGGCCTCATCACTTCGCCGCGTGGGTATGGGCGCACCGAGGCCTCGCCATCGCCACTAATATGCAGTGTGTCATTCCCGTTGTCGTGGGTCACGGCGGACAGCTCCCAGCAGCATTTTACAGGTTTCCCCGCCACAAGCAACAGTAATGAGGGGCTGGTAAAATTCAGCCCATTGAGAGAGAGATTGAGTCGGAATGAGGCAGAATGGCGGAGAGAGACAGAAAAGATGTGATACTCAGCATCCCACACTGTCTGCTCTACATTATTGGACTCTAACACCTTCCCTCCATCAGCTCGCCCATGGGGAAATGATCCAGTACAGGGGCAGTGGGGTGGAATTGTAGAAAAAAATCAGGACTGGGACAAAGAGAGAGGGATTCCAGCTGTATTCCCTCTCTCTCGCGCTCACTCTCTCTCTCTCACACACACACACACACACACACAGACACACACACAGACACACACACACACACACACACACACTGTAATCAGCTACCATTCACCTGGGGACAGAAATACAGAGGATGAGACACAGAAACTCACCTCCAGCCACATGGAATTAAAGAATGGTGGCTGATGTTGTACTAACATATCCCAGACTCTGTCACTCAAATAACTCTCTCTTTCTCTCTTTGGCCTCCTTGTCTCGAGAGACAATGGGTAAGCGCCTGGAGGTGATCAGTGGTTTGTGAAGCAGCGCCTGGAGTGGCTATAAAGGCCAATTCTAGAGTGACAGACTCTTCCACAGGTGCTACAGATAAAATTGGTTGTCGGGCCTGTTACACAGTTGGCTCTCTCCTTGCACTTCTGTCTTTTTTCCTGCCAACTGCTAAGTCTCTTCGACTCGCCACGCTCGAGCCCCGCCTTTATGGTTGCCCGCCAGCTCTGGCGATCGCTGGCAACTGACTCCCACGACTTGTGATCAATCTCAAAGGACTTCATGTCGCGTTTGCCGACGTCTTTAAAGCGGAGACATGGACGGCCGGTGGGTCTGGTACCAGTGACCAGCTCGCTGCACAATGTGTCCTTGGGGACCTTGCCATCTTCCATGCGACTCACATGGCCAAGCCATCTCAGGCGCCGCTGGCTTAGTAGGGTGTATATGCTGCGGATGTTGGCCACCTCGAGGACTTCTCTGTTGGAGATACGGTCCTGCCACCTAATGCCAAGGATTCTCCGGAGGCTGCGAAGATGGAATGAATTGAGACGTCGATCTTGGCTGACGTACGTTGTCCAGGCCTCGCTGCCATAGAGCAAGGTACTGAGGACACAGGCTTCATACACTTGGACCTTTGTGTTCTGTGTCAGTGCGCCATTTTCACACACTCTCTTGGCCAGTCTGGACATTGCAGAGGAAGCCTTTCCCATGCGTTTGTTTAATTATGCATCGGGAGACAGGTTACTGGTGATAGTTGAGCCTAGGTAGGTGAATTCTTGAGCCACTTCCAGAGCGTGGTCGCCGATATTGATGGATGGAGCATTTCTGACGTCCTGTCCCATGATGTTCGTTTTCTTGAGGCTAATGGTTAGGCCAAATTCATGCAGGCAGCCGGAAACCTGTCGACGAGTCTCTGCAGACACTCTTCAGTGTGAGATGTTAATGCAGCATCGTCAGCAAAGAGGAGTTCCCTGATGAGGACTTTTCGTACTTTGGTCTTCGCTTTTAGACGGGCAAGGTAGAATCGCCTGCCACCTGATCATGTGTGGAGGAAAATTCCTTCTTCTGATGACTGCAACGCATATGAGAGCAGCAGGGAGAAGAATTTCCAAACAGTGTGTGTGCGAGAACACATCCCTGTTTCACGCCACTCAAGATTGGAAAGGGGTGTGATGAGGCACCGCTATGCTGAATTGTGCCTTTCATATTGTCATGGAATGATGTGATGATACTTAGTAGCTTTGGTGGACATCCAATATTTACTAGTAGTCTGAAGAAACCACGTCTGCTGACGAGGTCAAAGGCTTTGGTGAGATCAATGAAAGCAACGTCGAGGGTCATCTGTTGTTCATGGCATTTCTCCTGCTGCTGGCGAAGGGAGAGCAGCATGTCAATGGTGGATCTCTTTGCTCGAAAGCCACACTGTGCCTCAGGATAGATGGGCTCAGCCAGCTTCTGGAGCCTGTTTAAGGCGACACGAGTGAAGACTTTCCCCACTATGCTGAGCAGGGAGATTCCACGGTAGTTGTTGCAGCCACCGCGGTCACCCGTGTTCTTATACAGGGTGATGATATTGGCATCGCGCATGTCCTGTGGTACTGCAGCCTCTTCCCAGCACAGGCAAAGCTGTTCTTGCAGTGCTGAGAGTATAGCAGGCTTGGCACTCTTGATGATTTCATGAGTAATGCCGTCCTTCCGAGGGGCTTTTCTGCTGGCTAGAGAATCAATGACGTCACTGAGTTCCGATTTTGTTGGCTGTACGTCCAGTTCATCCATGACTGGCAGAGACAGGGTTGCATTGAAGGCGGTCTCATTGACAACATTCTCCCTGGAGTACAGTTCTAGGTAGTGCTGCACCCAGCGGTCCATTTGCTTGCGTTGGTCAGTGATTGTGTCCCCTGATTTAGATTTGAGGGGGGCGATCTTCTTGACGGTTGGCCCAAAAGCTCTCTTAATGCCATCATACATTCCTCTGATATTTCCTGTGTCAGAGGCCAGCTGAATACGACAGCATAGGTGTTGCCAGTAGTCATTTGCACAGCGCCTGGCTTTAAGTGCTACGGATGTTAACTCGCTGGGGGCTTTCTTGTAGTTCAGCAGTGCGATGCACTTAGCGGCTATGACAGGTTTCAGCACTTCAAAGTGAGATTGAAACCAGTCTGCATTCCGCTTCACACGATTGTCATAGGTGGTCATTGCTGAGTCATAGATGGCGTCTCTGATGTGGGCACACTTGGTCCCTGCATTCCCTGTGGGATGTTTTGGAGGGCTTTTTCAAGTGAATTTAGAAACTTACATAACAGCTGTGGATGAGAAATGCTGGTCGTGTTGATGCCTGGGTGGCCCTTCTGCTTGGAGTGGTGCAGCTTCTTTGGTTTGAGGCTAACCTTGCTGCATACCAGGGAGTGGTCGGGTTCGCCGTCCGCACTGTGGAAGCTGTGTGTGATTTGAACGCTGTTTAAAGAGACTAGCCTTGTGACGATGAGGTCTAACTGGTGCCAATGACGTGATCTTGGGTGTCTCCGAGAAATCTGGTGACAGGGTTTAGTGTGAAAGAACGAGTTGGTGATGCAGAGGTTATGATAGGTACACAACTCAAGTAGTCTCTGTCCATTCTCATTCATCCTACCAATGCCAAATCGCCCAAGGCAGGAGGGCCATGAGTCACGGTCGACCCCAACCCTGGCATTAAAGTTCCCCAGCAGGAACAGGTGTTCGGTGTTGGGGATGCTGCTGATGATATTATGGAGTTCCTCGGAGAACTGGTCGTTAGCTTCAAGTGGGGAGCAGAGTGTTGGAGCATTTATGCTGAGTAGGTGAACAGTCGGTTGGACCGTATGCATTCCGAGCCATTTGAGGGTGGCTCTATCATGCTGAGCAAAGGGTTTCTGTTGGCGAAGCCCACTCCATGCTGTCTTGGTTCTTCAGGATCCCTACCCTGCCAGAAGAAAGTGTAGTTGTGCTCTCGTAGAGATCTGCTCGCAGGGAGGCATATCTCCTGAAGTGCTGCAATGTCTACATTGAGTCTACTGAGCTCGTTGTTAATGATGGCGGTCTTCTGAGAATCGCTCATTTGTGTAAGCTCTTCCGACAGGCCAGGACACATAATTGCGACGTTCCAGCTTGCAAAATGAAGGGTTGGTACCTTCTTTCCTTTTGTGGTCGTGCTGTTTGGTGCAGTGTTACAATCCACTTGTCCGGCAATGACCCTGAACTCCAAGCACCCATTGAAGCAGGTGGACTGTGGTGGGACAGAAATTTAGTGAGCGGGGGCTGCCCGTTTTGAGGCGGGCGGTAGCTGTCCAGTGAGATGCGATGACCTCTCCCACCGACAAAGGCAACCTGTGGCGCCCAATTTCTGCGCCAATTGAGCTGTACTTATCACCTATAACCGCTGCCTTCCGTGTTGATTTGGTCACCGTGAGGCGACTCGGGAGCGACCTCTCCGTGTCGCATGCCTGGGCGTATGTTTAGAAGTTGTGAGTTGCCCAAGCGTCAAAACCCCCCTCTCGGCCTGCCTGGAGGGGTCCAAAGGAGTGCAGAGCCCGACGTTTGGCACCAGTATGGCTGCAGGAACTGCCGGAAACATGCCAAAGGTGACACATGACCGCCTTTGGGGTTCCGCTCCGAATTTTCTGTTAGAGTTTAGTCCCGCAGAGACAGGGTGAACGGCTGGCAATCCGGGAAAGGAAAGGAATTCTGATGAGGACGCTGCCAGTGGAGGCCAAGCTTGGCCAAATGGACAGGAAGATCACTTGGCCATGTTTGGGGAGCCCGTCTACGGCGGCGATCAGGAGGAAGAGCGGCCACATGGTCCTGGCAGCGGCTCCCGCTCACTCGGCAACTCAGCGCTGTTTCCACACAAACTTTCCCCTCAACTCCGGCTCGGCTCCCGGATCCCGATCCCGATCCCGTTCCCAGTCGTGGTACACTATTGTAAAAGGGACAGTGTTGGGAGCTGATGCAATGTTTTATTACCTGCACCCCCTCCCGCCCTCTCCCAGCTCACCCCCTCGCATCCCCTTTACACCACCCCCCTCGCACCCCTTCCCAGCTCCCCCCTTGCACCATCCTTCCCTCGCACCCCATCCCCTGTCCCCTTGAGCCATAGTCCCTGCAGCCCCCTCCCAGCTCCCCTCGCTCCCCCTTCCCTCCACCACTTCCCACCGCACTCCTCCTCCTCGCACCCCCTCCCCACCGCACCCACTTCCCCCACCTCCTCCCACCAGCATCCACCAATCCCTGTGTAGTAGCACCAACAACCCCACTGCCTTGTGGGCGACTCGGGAGAGACCAAGGCTAAGGGAATCTTATACTACATCAGTAATAATAATTGATTTTCTTTGACAAATTCGGGACAATGGTTGCACCTGTTTCGAGGTAAAACCAACTGTTCCAGGAGAGTGGAGAAATTGTGCAATAGCAGCTGGTGCACGGTGTGTGATGATTCCTGGGAAATGGCCGATGCCAATGTTGTCTGCAGACAGCTGGGTTGTGGCCACGCTCTATTGGCCCCAGGAGGGGCTACGTTTTACCAGGGTGACGGTGTTATCTGGCTGGATGAGGTGAAGTGCACTGGAAGCGAATCTTCTCTGGCCGACTGTCCTTCCTCATCGCGGGCTCAAACTGACTGTGATCACAAGGAAGATGCCAGTGTGATTTGTTCCGGTAAAGGTGGCAGGATTTGAAGATTGGGTTTAGGGTTCCTTGTAATTTAAATTGACTCATTACTTCGGGAAATTACGAACAGTATTTCTCGTTTAAATGGAAAGTGCTGAAATTTTATCCTCCTGAACATTTTGTATATTCCACAGGACTCGATGTGCTTCCAACTGCTTTCCCGTCCATATCTGCAGGTACTTACCATTATTAGTATTCCAGCTAGCATTAGGGTTTGTATTAGTAGAATTGGTATCGTTGTCATTTTCTGAAGATACTATGAGCACGTTCTCACTGACTGGAACATTTTTTTCTCACTGTATATTTCAAATGGTCCGGTTGAAATTCTGCTCATTCCAGTTTCTGACTGTACCTGAACTGTCCTGTACTCATCAGCAACATGGTGGCACTGTCTCTGTAATTTCGACTGGCTCACACCTTATTCTGGTGCAATGTGCACCACACATACTGGGGAATGTTCAGCCCGACTCATTGCTCCAAAGCAGTGGTTATAATTATTAAATACTTCGTGAAAATATTTTATCATGCAAGACGGACTGTCTCTGTGTTAAACCTTTCTGTATTGTTCTCATTGAGCACAGGGATATAAAACTACTTCCATCCGAGTTGCGGTCTGCTTCGGAGTCCTGCTATTCTGTGTTTTGATCTCACTGATTGTGGTTATACAGAAAAAGTCAATCAGAAGAGGTGAGGCTCATATCTTCCCGTGGATCCAACACAAACTTCCCAGATATTGTGTCATATGCATGCAAAACTCTCGTTCATTGCAGCTTTCTATGGACTGTCAAGTGGCCTTGCTAGAAATATATATATATATATTGCTGATTTTCTACATTCAGTCTGCTCTGGAATTAGTAAAATGTGACATTTAAAATAGAGAGTGATTTGAAGTGTCCACATTCACTGTGAGATTTCACCACATAATACATGGAAGTCTGGAAGAATTGTAACAATAGATCGGGAAGTTTAATTGGCATTTTTGGGCTGTGCACTCAGCTATTTATTTGACTGATAATCTTCCTTCATCTGTTGGGTATCAATTCCTGCCCTTCATATTCTGGCTCTTGGCATGCAATCTCGAGCTGTCTCCCCGGATCTGTCCGTTATTTTGACAAGTGATATTTGTACAGAACCTTCTCCATTCACCAGCGCTGATTCTACATTCGAAAACAACGCTTCCACTCATATTTCACCCATCCAATTCACTCCTGATTTATTATAAGAAATGGGCCTCTTCATGAAATACACTTTTAGAACAACAAAGAATAGTACAGCACAGGAACAGGCCATTCGGCCTCCAAGCCGACGCAGATCTTGATAACTGTCTAGATTAAAACCTTCTGCACTTCTGAGGACCATACCCCTCTATTCCCATCCTATTCATGTATTTGGTAAGATGCCTCATAATAACATAGAGTTCTTATAGAAATAGCTCGCTCTCTCTTATTAACAAATATTCTATAGCTCGGACAGCATCGGCCTGATATCTCAGCCAAGGACCAGACCATAACAGGCTCTGAAACAAGACAGTCCTAAAGCGGATAAGATCAAGCTTTGTAACCTCACTAGACTGGCAGTCATTTACAAACGATCACAAGCACGCGATCAGGTCAAAGAGTCATAGAGTAATAGAGTTATACAGCACAGAAACAGGCCTATCAGCCCATCGTATCTGTGCTGGCCATCAAGCATATATCCATTCTAATCCCATTTTCCAGCATTCGGCCCTTAGCCTTGCATGTTGTGCGTGCTGATCTAAATACCTTAAATGTTGTGAGGGTTCCTGACTCCACCACCTCTTCAGGCAATCTGTTCCAGACTCCAGATATCCTCTGGGTGAATATTCTTTCCTCAAATCCTCTCTAAACTTCCTCCCCCTTATGTTACATCCACGCACCCCGGTAACTGACCCCTCTGCTAAGGGGAAAAACGTTCTTCCTATCTATCCTATCAATGCCCTTTGTAATATTGTATACCTCAATCAGGTCCCGCCTCAGCATGTTTTGCTCTAAAGAAAACAACCCTAGCCTATCCAGTCTCTCTACATAGCTGAAATGCTCCAGCCTAGGCAACATCCTGGTGAATCTCCATTGCACCCTCTCCCGTGCAATCACATCCTTCCTATAGTGTGGTGACCATATCTGTACACGGTACTCCAGCTGTGGCCTAAGTAGTGCTTTATACAGCTCCTTCATAACCTCCCTGCTCGTATATACTATGCCTCAGCTAATACATACAAGTATCCCATATGTCCTTCCTAACCATCGTATCTCCCTGTGCTTCTGCTTTCAGTGATCGATGGAAAGGTCCGCCAAGGTCCCTCAGACCCTTTGAACTTCCTAGGGACCTACGATCCATTATATATTCCCTTGCCTTGTACGTCCTCCCAAAATGCATCACCTCACACTTCTCAGGATTAAATTCCATTTGCTGCTATTCACCCATCTTACCAGCCCATCTATTTCGTCCGATAATATAAGGCCTTCCACCTCACTGTTTACAACACCAACAATTCTCGTGTCAATCGGTAAACTTACTGATCATACCTCCTATATTTACATCGAAATCATTAAGGTGCAGTGCAAACAGCAAGGCTCCCCGCATCGATCCCTGTAATACACCACTGGTCACTGGCTTCCACTCTCAAAAACAACCTTCGACCATCACACTCTGCCTCCTGCCACTAAGCCAATTTTGGATAAACTTTGCCAAATTGCCCTGGATCCCATGGTCTCTTACCTTCAAAAAGGAAATAGTGAGAGCTCAGGGCCAACATGTTTCCCTAAGGTTGAAGGGCAGTACCAACAAATCCGGGGAAACCTGGATGTCAAGGGATATAGAGGATTGGATAAGGAGTACAAAGGAAGCTTATGGCAGATTCAGAGCGCTGCACACTTTGGAGGACCTCGAGGAGTATGGAAAGTGTAGGGGTACTTCAAAACGAAATGAAGAGAGCTAAGAGGGGACATACAAAAACACTGGGCAGCAAGATAAAGGACAATCCAAAGGCGTTTCTTTTTAAAGTATATTAAGGGCAAGAGGATAAGAGTAGGGCCGATTAGGGACCAAAGTGGCCATCTGTGTGTGGAGCCGGAGGACGGAGTTTAGGTTTTAAATGATTACTTTTCATCTGTGTTCACCATAGAGACAGACAATATCGGTGTCGAGATCAGGAAGGGGGATTGTGATGTAGTTGAACAAATTAGCATTGAAAGGTAGGAAGTATTCGCGGGCTTAAAATGGATAAATCCCCAGATGCAGATGATATGTGACCCAGGCTTCTATGTGAGGGAATGGAGGAGATAGCAGGGGCTTTGACACACATTTTCGAATCCTCTCTGGTACAGGAGATGCATCAGAGGACTGAAGGACAGCGAATTTATTTATTTACTTTGAGATACAGCACTGAAACAGGCCCTTCGGCCCACCGAATCTGTGCCAACCAGCAACCACCCATTTATACTAACCCTACTGTACTCCCATACCTACACTCGGGGCAATTTACAACGGCCAATGTACTTATTACCTGCAAGTCTTTGGCGGTGGGTGGAAACCGGAGCACTCGCCGAAAACCCACACAGTAACGGGGAAAACTTGCAAACTCCGCACAGGCAGTACCCAGAATTGAACCCAGGTCCCTGGAGCTGCGAGGCTGCGGTGCCAGCCACTGAACTACTCTGCCGCTCAAATGACATGAACGTGGTACCATTATGCAAGATGGGTAGCAGGGGTAAACCAGGTAATTACAGGCAGGTGCATCTAACATCAGTGGTAGGGAAACTATTGCGAAAAATCAGAGGAACAGGATTAATCTCCACTTGGAGAGGCAGGCATTAATCGGGGATAGTCAGCATGGCTTTGTCAGGGGGAGATCGTTTCTAACAAACTTGATTGAACTTTTCCTCAGAGAACACATTTGTCCCAAGTCTGCTGCAGGTGAACATGTGAGTATGCCGAAAAATAGACACAAAGACATATACACAAATACGCACAACAAAACTACTCCGCATTCATAATACTTGGCTTTGTCACTTTACAATCACAATCTCTGCGATTTGGAAGTGTTCACAGATAATTTACTGTTAAACGCTCGTGGGTTGCAACTAAATTTTAATCTCCCCACCATCCATCTGACAGGTTCTGTCACTAGCGTCAAGGGTTCACTGGCTGGTTTGTACCAAGCAATTTATGAAGAGATTGGGAATGTTCCACCTGGCAAGGATTCCTATCAGATCCGGCGTTCAGGTCTGTGTTTTATATTTCATGCCGAATTTTCACAAGACAAATGTCACTTCCACTTAAATACCCCATTTTAATTGTCAGCTTACTGACTGAACTCTGTCAGAAATCCGCTCACTATCCCCAGGTGAAAGAGTCCGATCACAGTGCGAGTGTATCTATATCTAGGGGCGGCACAGTGGCGCAGTGGTAAGCACCGCAGCGTCACAACTGCAGCGACCCGGGTTCAATTCTGGGTACTGCCTGTGCGGTGTTTGCAAGTTCTCCCTGTGACCGTGTAGGTTTTCGCCGGGTGATCCGGTTTCCTCCCACAGCCAAAGACTTGCAGGTTGATAGGTAAATTGGCCATTATAAATTGCCCCTCGTGTGGGGATGTGGTAGGAATATGGGATTAATGTAGGATGAGTATAAATGTGTGGTAGATGATCGGCAAAGACTCGGTGGGCCGAAAGGCCTGTTTCAGTGCTGTATCTCTAAATAAAAATAAAATAAAAATCTGTGTCCATAGTAAGATTCCCACCAATCGCAAATGCTTAAAGAACGTGATTTCTGTTTGTTTACAACTATCATGTAATGTTATTCCATTTAAACAAGACCATAAATAATCACTGCTCTCAGCAGGAGATAGTCACATTGACTCAGATTTCATTTCTCTCGGTGACTGGATTTCTGGATCAGAAACACGTTTCCATCAGGAACTCCTAACCTCAAATCCGTGGTTTCTACAAAAAACATATTCTAACACTTTGTATTCTGACGTTTGACATGAAATCTACAAATTCTGCTTCATGATACTGGGGCAGCAACACTGCCAAACCTATATAAGTTCTGTCCTGCGATTTAACCATTGAGATCAATTACTAAGGTTACAACAAAACACACAAAAACGATTTCCCTCGCAGATAAGATAAAAGAGTATCCTAAAATATTTTATAAGTATAGTAAGGGAAAATGGTTGACTAGGGAGAGAGTAGGTCCCCTTAAGGATTAGTGTGATAATCTGTGTATGGACCCACGGGAAATGGGCGATGGCTTAAATGAATACTTTTCGTCTGTATTTACCGTGCAGAAGGTCATGGAAGCTAGTGAGTTCAAGGGAGGGAACAGCGATATCTTGGAGCATATCAACATTACAAGGGAGGAGATGTTGGAGGTTTTGAAGCGCATGAAGGTGGATACATCTCCAGGGCCTGACCAGGTGTATCCGAGGATGCTATGGGAAGCAATTGAGCAGATTGCTGGGACCCTGGCAGAGACTTTTGTATCATAGTTAGTCACAGGGGATGTATCGGAAGACTGGAGGACAGCTAATGTTGTGCCTTCATTTAAGAAGGGAAGCAGGGTGAGCCTTACATCAGTGTAGAAAGGTTATTGCAAGGGATTCTGACAGACATGATTTGCATGCATCTGGAAAGGCAAGATCCAATTCGGGATAGTCAGCATGGCTTTGTGCGTGGGAAATCATGTCTCACGAAGTTGATTGAGATTTTGAGGAGGTGACCTAGAGGATTGACAAGGGTAGGGCGGTGGACGTTGTGTACATGGACTTTAGCAAGGCCTTTAACCAGGTTCCGCATGGTAGGTTGGTCCAGAAGGTTCGAACACATGGGATCCAGGGAAAGGTAGCCAATTGGATACAAAATTGGCTTGGTGATAGGAGGCAAAGGGTAGTGGTGGACGGTTGTTTTTCAGATTGGGGGCCGGTGACCAGTGGTGTGCTGCAGGGATCGGTGCTGGGCCCTCTGTTGTTTGTCATATATATTAATGACTTGGATGAGAATGTAGGGGACATGATGAGTAAGTTTCCAGATGACAACAAAATTGGTGGTATAGTGGACAGTGAAGAAGGTTGTCTAAGGTTACAACAGGATATAGATCAATTGGAAAAGTGGGCAAGGGATTGGAAAATGGAATTTAACGCAGACAAGTGCTAAGTAGTGCATTTTGGGAAGTTAAACCAGGACAGGGCATATACAATGAATGGCAGGGCCCTGGGGAGTCTGCTGACCTTGGAATGCAAGTACATAGTTCCCTGAAAGTGGCAACACTGGTAGACAGGGTGGTGAAGAAGGCGTATGGCATGCTTGTTTTCATTGGCCGAGGCATTGAGTACAAGAGTTGGGACGTCATGTGACAGTTCTACACATCATTGTTTCGGCCGCACTAGGAGCACTGTGTGCAGTTCTGGTCGCTGCACGACAGGAAAGATGTGATTAAGCTAGGGAGGGTGCAGAAAAGATTCACAAAGATGTTGCCTGGTTTGGAGGGCTTGAGTTATAAAGAGAGATTTGATAGGCCAAATCTGTTTTCCCTCGGGCGAATGATGCTCAGAGGGGACATGATAGAGGTATATAAAATTGTGAGAGGCATAGATAGGGTAGTTAGCCAGTGTCTGTTTCCCATGATAAGGGTGACTAAAACTAGAGGGTATAGATTTAAGGTGAGAGGGAGGAGGTTTAAAGGGGATCAAAGGGGCAGATTTTTCATACAAATAATAGTGTTTATCTGGAATGAGCTGCCAAAGGAGGTGGTGGACACAGGAACAGAAGCAACATTTAAGAGGCATCTGGACAGGTACTTGAATGAGCAGGGCATAGAGGGATATGGAATTAATGCAGATAGGTGGGATTAGTATAGATAGGCATTATGGTCAGCATGGATGCGGTGGGCCGAAGGGCCTGTTTGTATGCTGTACGACTCTATCACTCGAAGAACAAAGCCACCTTGCACTCTTTTCTGCCCCATTATCCGGGGTGGGATTCGGTTTTGGAGACAGCACCGGCCGTTTGAGACTCTGGAGAGGAAAGAGACGGGGACAGGGTGGACGAATTCTGCATTAAGAAACTGTGCGAATTGACTATGTTTTACACTATTGTCTCGGCTCTGATGTTTGAAATCTGACCCACCAGCTGTACTGTGTATTGTTTCAACTACTCGCTGGATGAGCCAGCATTTCAGGTCCATCCCTAGTTGCTCTTGAACCACTGCAGTCCCTGTGATGAATGTTCCACAATCGTGTCAGATACAAAGTCCCAGGACATTGTCAACGGTTGATGATGGTATTATGTTATTTACTCGAACGTCCCAATCAATCTCTCCAATAACCATCCATGTTTGTGTTTAACAATTACCGATTCCATTGAGTCCCTCAATCAGATTGAATATTACACCAGTCACAGTTTGATTGAAATGGATCCTGGATCAGAAAATCCTGAAGGGAACTCCTCCAGTATTCAGGGTGAGTACATGTTTACTTGTTACCATCAGGTTTTTAAATCCATCACGCTGTCTGCTATCTAAAATCAGCAACTAAATATTTCAGAACTTCCTCGCCCTAAAATGATGCTGCTGAAGACATAGAGATTTTCTGAGTGATTTTAGTTTTAAAAAATGGAGAAATAATTTGGATTTCTGCAAAATCATCCCGATTGCGCCATGTAGTATAATGGAAATAAACTTTCAGTTCATGATGTTTTCTGACACTGTTGTCTGGGCGGTGAAATGTGAAATTTGTGTACATGTTGGATGGGTGATTCAATGGGATACATGTGACTTGAACTCGGAGGGCTGAAGTTTGTCACACAGTGACCACAGTCGTGGAGGGAAAATGCCGCGGATAGCGGTGCAAAGGAAGCTCGACGTCATTACACTATTAGGTGATATTCCCGGAATCGGACGAGCTGGCGGGTGGAGGCTCCACTTTAAGGCGCTGGTCAGGTAACTGAGCCTATAAAACAGGAAATGCATGGCAATTTTCTAAACCATTCACAATTTAGTGAAAGGCGGGCGAGAACAACAGTTTTCAGAGACTCGCCACCTGTAAAGAGGGGGAAGGTCAGTGGAAGGTCAGTTGTGGCTGTGAAAAGCATTACGTCACAGGAGGGAGGGTGAGAATTACGGCATTGGCAATCTGGAGGCTGACCTATCTTGCCGATCACAACAGAGGTATTCAGGGTGAGCATCTTCTCCGACGTGTAACATATGTATACAAAGTAGAAAGATTGGAGACATTGAGAAATAAGTGCAGCTATTTACAATAGGTCTCAGCCACTCCGGCTTTGAGGGCTCACATTGTGGAGGAGCATCAGAGATGGAGAGAGCTACAGTCCCTGGGAGTTGGGCTGCATCACCCAGATAGTGACAAGACTCATGAGGCTGGAACACAGAGTGGATCAACAGGGCACACAGTAGCACGCAAGCAGCATCTTGAGTGCAGGATATGCTACCCACCAGAGAGGGTTTACCATCAGAGGCTCTTCTTCCTGCAAATGTCAGAGCAGCAGTCTCACTGAAGACTGTGCCTCTCCAAGGAGGCAGTCACTGAGCTGTGCACTATGATGGTGGAGGATCTGAACCAATGAGTGGGGGTACCCCTTCTCCAATTTCATTTTCATATTTTGTGACATTTAAGGTCGTGAGCTTAATGTTAGGCTCTGCACTCACCTTGCCATGCTACATACTAGATCATCTTCCTGCACCGAAGCTTCTTACCTGGACCACCACACGGCTGCACACCTGCTCCTCAGTCTCCTGCCATGCCCTCGCTGCCTGCCTAGCCGGCCTCCTTCACCCATCCCGATGGGGAAAGCGCTTCCCTACTTGACTTTGCTACCTGGAGGAGCACTTCCAGGGAGGCATGAGAAAACCTGGACGCCACCCTTGCTCTGGCTGCTGCCATCTGCCAAACACACAAGTTGTCAGTTCACCCACCCAATCTCCTACAGTGCTCCTGCCTTTCAATCGATTGCTGGGTGCTTAAAAATATAGCAGGGGCCTAAGAAGACTCAGCTACTGCGACACGATATGATCCTAAAATTTACCAGCGTCTAATCGCACTACTGCTGAAGATCAGTCTACCCTGGGCGGCTCAGGTAGATTGACGTCTGATGATATCATTCTAAGCATTCAGTGATACAATTTAATTTAATTTCAGTGAAAATCATTATTTCCTCCCAGGTCTGGTTCCGGGTGATAATGATGATGTTCAGACTGGAGCCATTGAAACTCAGGATGGTCACTTGTTGCTGGACAGTGTTCCTGATGATCTCTTCACACTGACAAGTGCCGGCGGTGATCTCTCCACTCTCGGTGAGTTAAACTCCCACAGTCACCAGCTCTCTGTCACTACTTTGAATTTGATTCCAATCGGCGATGTCACAGACCCTGGTTGATTCAAATTCATGCTGTGATTAAAGGAAATTAGTCTAATCAATGCTTGACTTATTTTAGCAAAGACATCCTGATGTTATTCCGTGTGTGATATCTCTCTTATTAACACTCCCACGGGAAATCCTTCAGGTGCTCAATCTGAGCTCTCTGATTCAGGCTCAGCAGATCCACTTCATCTGCTTTCACCCAGCGGGAAACTAACAACACAGTGAATGGAGCTGGAAAACATTCAAATTCCAGTACCCATCACCTGATTGACACTTATTTCGATGACCCGCACTGAAATTCGCTTTCAGTCCAATCATTTATCCATAATCTTTCTCTCCACAGTCTACAGCTCTCAGACCCGCAACGAACCCACTTTCAGTCCAATCATTAATCCATAATCTTTCTCTCCACAGTATGCAGCTCTCAGTCCCGCACTGATCCCGGTTTACCGGTTCCCTCCATTCCTGAAGACAATGAGGATGTTCACTGTGACACGTTCACAATAGTGGACATTCCACCAACGATGGGCCGTGACTGTGTGCTTCAACATATTACATCTACATAAACCCGGTAAGACTAATGCTGTATTATTTGTTTCATTTATTTGTGCTGACAGTGTGCAGTCCCGGATGGTTTTTTAATTTATTTTATTTAGAGTTACAGCACTGAAACAGGCCCTTCGGCCCACCGAGTCTGTGCCGACCATCAACCACCCATTTATACTAATCCTGCACTAATTCCGTATTCCTACCGCATCCCCACCTGTTCTTTTATTTCCCTACCACCTACCTATACCAGGGGCAATTTATAATGGCCAATTTACCTATCAACCTGCAAGTCTTTGGCATGTGGGAGGAAACCGGAGCACCCGGAGGAAACCCACGCAGACACAGGTAGAACTTGCAAACTCCACACAAGCAGTACCCAGAATTGAACCCGCTGGAGCTGTGAGGCTGCGGTGCTAACCACTGCGCCACTGTGCTGCCCTGACATTAATATGATAATGAGTGGTGTTTTCAACAGTCAGTGATTCTAAAGTATCAGAGAGACATTCTGTGTACTTAATATTGAAACAGGAGGCTTATTGAAACAGGAATATTCTGAGTCGGGAACATATGCTGTATTTGAGGTGTTTGTTTGATGTTTTGCATTGCTCTAACCCTCTCAAGTCGTTTTTGTTGTCCTTTCAGCTAACAGTCAGCCTCAACTCCTGCAAATGATGTCTGGAGGTGGATCACAGACTGGTGGAAAATATTCTGTGTTAAATCTGAGAGAATGGCATGAACTTTTACAACAGTGTAAACATGCTGAATGTGCTTTACTTCACGATATTAGTACCGCTTTATGTTAATCAATCACCAGATTACTTGGTGTTGAAATAACTAGATTTGGCTTTTCTCCACGTTTTGTCTGAAAGTGTGTGTATTCTGTTTAATTAAAATACCAAACAGAATTGGTTTCGGATAATTTCTCTGTCTGTACAAATACTGAGATATATCACTCCGCATGTAATTACTGACACTGTCACAGAGATTAAAACCATTGCTTATTAATATTGATTTTGTACGAAGATCGTTCTGTAACCGCTTCACATTTTCATATCCTATTAAAGAATGTTTAAAATACGTCAGGCGGCAAATATATGGTTTGTTTCTTTTACCTGCATTTATTGTAACAGCTTCCTCCACCGCTATATACTCGATGTGGACAAATTACTCCTGTTTATAAAGTAAGTGTTGATGTCCAGTGAAAACAATGCAAAAATAATAAAACATGTATTCAATGGGCGCCTTTGTCAATATTACTTCCAATATTATGGTTCAAGTATTAAATATACACCGATTCCTAGATACAATCCAACGTTGTTTTACTGTGCTGCACTATCCGGAGTGTGGCGGGAGAGCGGGGGAATCTGATCAGAAATTAATGTGTTTTTGCACTTCTGTTCTGAATATCTCAGTTAGTCATCAGTGGAGTGCAATTGTTAATCAGTCGGAAGAACGACGACACCGTGAATTACTCTCCAGCAGATTGTGATTTTTGTGATTGGTTGGCTTACTGAAGCACCCGTATCCACCAGCAGAGGGCGACCATTACTAGATTTGAAAACAGATTCTGCTGGAAACACGACTGGAAAAACAGGTCAGGTGTCATCTGTGGAGAGAGACACAGAACGAACTTTGCATGTTAATACGATTTCTTCAGAAACATATAATATTAGAGACGAACTACATTTAGCAAATACAGAACCGGGAAAAGGGGGCATGAAGAGAGTTAAATAATTAAGGTTTGTGTTCAGATGGAAGCAGGTGTGATTAAATGAATCCCGCCCGCTTTACGCTCTCTGATCTATGTCCCTTTGCTCTGCAACACTTCATTCTCTCAACCCTGAAATTATCATTAAACTTGCTCACAATTGTTTTCTGAAAAGAACTCTGGGAGCCTAAGCTCTAACCCTCTGACATACCTTCCCACTTTCCCCTGGACTATGACCACACCAGCGAACATCAAGTCATCCTTTCCCATACTATCACTGCATATGGAGAGTAGACCTGCGTGAGAAGGGCAGCGGCGGCATGAGATAAAAATCGTTAACAGAGAGCCCCTTCTACCTCTCTCGACCTGGAAGAGCTGAGGTGTGACAGCTCAGGAAAACAGGTAGGTGATTGGTAGGTATCTCATCCGGGCCTTTTTTGATTAGCCAAGTGGTTTAAATCACGAGACGTTATTACAGATGATGAGTGCAGTTAAGAAATTCACTTTTAAAGTATTTAGCATCCAAATTAATTAATTAAGTCCAATAGAGACGGCTGGGCAGGCGATGTGTTGCAGCTGTAGTATGTGGGAGCTGAGGGACGCCGGTGCGACCCACAGTGACCACATCTGCAGCAAGTGTTGGCTGCTCGAGGACCTTTGGCTCAGTGTTGATGAGCTGGAGTCCGAGTGGCGGACGGTGCAACAGATCAGGGAGCGGGGAGAGTTATCTGGACACTGTATTTCAGGAAATGGTCGCACCCCTTATATTAATTACATCAAAGTTTGAACATGGTTAGGGAAAGCAGGTGTGACTGCGAGTGAGGCAGGTATGGGGATCTGGAATTTAGCTTTGGAGGAGCCTCAGACAATCCCCTTGTCCAATAGGTACGAGGTTCTTGCTCCCAGTGTGGACGAGGGCACAGACTGCTTGGAGGATGAGCGAACTGACCACTGCACCGTGGTTGAGTGTGTCATTCAAGTGCGGGGAGAAATGTAGTCGTAAAAGAGGATAGCATAGTTAAGGGAATAGATACTGTTCTCTGCAGCAAAGACAGGAAGTCCCGAAGGCTATGTTGCCTACCTGATGCCAAGTTAAGGAGATCTCTTCTGGGCTAGAGAGAAACATGAAGTGGGAGGGGAATGATCCAATTGTTTTCGCCCACGTAGGTACCAATGAAATAGATAGGAATCAGAAAGAGGTTCTGCTGAGGGACCATGAGCAGTTCGGGGCTAAATTAAAAAGCAGAACCACAAAGGTAATAATCTCCACATTACGACCTGAGCCACGTGCAAATTGGCGTAGGGTAAATAAGATTAGAGAGGTAAATGCGTGGCTCAAAGATTGGTGTGGGAGAAATGGGTTCCGATTCATGGGGCACTGACACCAGTACTGGGGAAGAAGAGAGCTGTTCCTTTGTAACGGGCTTCATTTGAACCAAGCTGGGACCAGTGTCATGCTGCAACGTAAAACTAGGGTTGTAGATAGACTTTAAACTAATTGAAGGGAAGTTAAAAAAATCAAAAGGAAACGAGAGATCAGAGGTGCAGGGTAGTGAAGAGGCGAAAAGTAATCAAAGTGTGACAGGAAGGGGCAGAAAATATAAGCCGAAGATTGCAGCAGAAATTAGAAGCCAAATGAGTAATAATGGTAAAAAGTCTAAGCTTAAGGCTCTTTATCTGAATGGGCACACATTTATAACAAGATAGATGGTTTGATGGCACAAATAGAAATAAATGAATATAATTTTATAACAACTACAGAGACAATTTTGCAGAATGACAAAGACTGGAAACTCAAAATTCAAGGATTTCTGACATTCCGGATAAAAAAGGCAAAGCGGGAAAGGAGTTGAGGTAACTTTGTAAATAATGAAAGGTATCAGTGCAATATGTTGGGCTTGTTGACGCTTATTCAGACTGAACAAGCTCGGCATGGTGATCAGAATCCTGGGCTGATTGAACCACATTCAGATTGTACCAGCACGGCATGGCGATCAGTATCTGGGGCTGGCTGTCCCATATTCACACTGTACCAGCCGGGTAAAGTGATCAGTATTCTGGACTGGTTGACCCATATTCACACTGTACCAGCTCGGCATGGTGATCAGTATCCTGGGCTGGTTGACCCATATTCACACTGTACCAGCTCGGCATGGTGATCAGTATCCTGGGCTTGTTGACCCATATTCACACTGTACCAGCTCAGCATGGTGATCAGTATCCTATACTGGTTGACCCATATTCACACTGTACCAGCTCGGCATGGTGATTTGTATCTGGGGCTGGTTGAGCCATATTCACACTTTACCAGCTTGGCATGGTGATCAGAATCCTGGGCTGCTTGACCCATATTCACACTGTACCAGCTTCGCATGATGATCAGTATCTTGGGCTGTTTGACCCATATTCACACATTGACAGTTCAGCATAGTGATCAGTCTCTTGGGCTGGTTGACCCATGTTCACACACTGCCAGATCGGCATGGTGATCAGTATCTTGGGCTGGTTGACCTACATTTACATTGTACCAGCTCGGCATGGTGATCAGTATCCTGGGCTGGTTGACCCATATTCACACTGTCCCAGCTCAGCCTGGCGATCTGTATACTGGGTTGGTTGACCATTATATGGGGGGAAAGCGGGAACAGGTTACTGAGTTGTATGATTAGCCATGATCATAATGAATGGTGAAGCATGCTCGAACGGCCGAATGGCCTTCTCCGCTCCTATTTTCGATGTTTCTATGTTCTATGCAGGGGTCTAACACTGCATTCTTAAAGGCAGGAGGATAGGACGATGCACAGGGATCTTCCTTTGCATTCTGAATGGGATGCGGCCTGGGATTACTGGGGGGAAAGTTGTGCTGGCATGAAGCGAATTAACATGTGCCAGCCCTCCGTTAACAGTGTGCTCTCTGTGTTTGTGAGGGGCCAATGGCACACTAGGCACCCTGTGTGAGTGGAGGGTGCCAGAAAGGGCAGGAGAATTAAGGTTATGTGGATGGTGGGGGCAATCGATTCAGCTGGTAGGATCTTGATGTTGTCATGCTGTGCCACTCTAAGTGTTGGCCAAGTTGGGAAATGCCATGGCACCCCACATAGTTGATCCAGGAAAGCATCTGATGTGCCTACCAACGCCAATCCTTGCCCTATTAGCAGCCTTCGAATCTATGAAGGGTGCAACTTTATTTATCACATGGCAACAGATTTGGCTCGTCCGCCATTGTGTGATCCACTGCACGTGAGGATCCGTATGTGCTGGAAGCAATACCAACAGGCAGGTGCGATCCGTGTAGAGGCCCCTGGTCGTGAGCAGCAGCCATCAAGGGGACCTGGCCATTACGTTTGCCGTGCATCTACCAGGTCCCACATGATATACCAACAGATGTCAGACCACCAGTGTCAGAGGAGATTGTGCATATAGAGATGGTGGTGGCATGTCTCTGTGCCCTGCTCAAGGATGACCTGCAGCCCATGGGCTCCTGTGGACATCCCATGCCTTTGTTTCTCATCGTTACAGCGGTTCGCGAGCCTAATCCCTTTGAAGCCTCTTCGGGGCCCACCAGAGACCTTTGTTGGGTCATGCAGTTAGAAGTGCACCGCTGCATCAGGGAGGTCACCAATGCCCGCACCGGATGGCCAGCGAGGATGTTCACTTCAGGCCGGAGACTCACAGTCAGACCCAGAGGGCTATTGGTTCTGGCATCATTGCCGGAGAACCATACGTTGTAATGTTCATAGACTGCACACAAGTGGTCATCAGGTCTACTGCCACGCTACCACCTGCAGACGCAATATTAAAGGAGTCCACTTAATCCAGGTGAAGCTGGTATGTGAGCACCACAGTTGCTTGCAGTGAATGTGTGACCACCTCTCAGGAAACTGTCATGACACCTGGGTCTTGCACCCGTCCCGGCCACCACCACTGTTCACTAAACTGGCCCAGAGGGAGGGGTGGCTTCTTGGAGATAAGGGCTATCCATTGCAGACATGGCTCCCAACACCAGTGAGAGACTCCACCACTGCTGCAGAGGAGAAGTACAACGCCAGCCACTGAGGTACAAGAGCCACCATTGAGCAGCTGATCGGCATGCTGAAAGAACGCCTTCAATGGCTGTATGGATAGGGTAATGCCCTGTACTACAGGCCGAAAAGGCCAACTCTTTTCTTTGCTGGTCTGCACAAGTATGCACCCAATAGGGGCCAGGCCTGGTATGATGAGGAGAGACGTCAACAGATTCCTCCTCGGAATATGAGGACGCTGAGGACCGACAACATGAAAGATACATTGGAGGGCAGATGACACCCAGGCTCTGCACACAGGGCTAGCAGTGAGCGAGGGACGTACAGAGGTGTCATATCAGACAAAGGCTGTCTGCTCCATAGGAACCACCATGAGCTCTGCAAGCCACACTGATGCAATGTCCATGTCACTGAGTCCCTGGAGACGCTCATGAGTAGTCATGGCATGGTAATGATGTTATTGCATACGTTGGCTCTCCTGAAGTGCCAAAGGTGCAAAGGGATGTGACGTTGCCGCTACATGCTGGCACATATCACTCCCACAGAGAAAACGACACACATGTTGGTGAGGAACATTTAGTGAAAGGAGTCTTTACATTGCTGTGACACACGTGCATTCCCATTTGTATCAGTGTGTTCTCTGCAAACCTCTGTAATACATTTAATGGTCTATTTAAGTCTCACGTACTGGAATGTGCAAAATTAAGATTATTCACCCAGGTGCAGCTCGCCTACAAGAGGGAATGTTACACTTAAGTGGGTGAAGAGAATCACGACTTCACAGGACATTGGGACGCAGCAGGGTAAGTATGTGACAGCAACGCGGAATGTGTTAGGGTAACTGAGCAGGTCAGGCAGCATCTGCAGAGAGAGAAGCAGAGTGAACTTTCAGGTCTGTGAACTTGGACAAGTTAACTCTGCTTCTGTCTCCACAGATGCTGCCTGGCCTGCTGGACTTCTGCAGTACTTTCTGCTTTGCTGCCAGATTGACAGCAGCCCCACTCCGCAACAGTCATGTAAGTATTTCTCGGACGGCTGTCAGGAAACAGGTGCTACAGCGCTCTATATTAGTTATCAAGCGTAATTTAACAATTAACCAGAACAATAAACCCTGTGTATTCGGGATAACATCTAAGTTAGCAATTAACTGAAACGTTTTACACTCTACTTTAGTTATCAAGTCTAATTTTACAATTACCAAGAATTTTATACCCTGTGCATTCGGGATGAGATCTTATTTCACAATTAACTGGAACAATTCATGTTATGTATTAGATATCATGCCTAATTTAACAACTAACCGGAATATTATGCCTTGTGTATTATTGGTGACATCTAATTCAACAACCAACTGGAGCGTTTTACACTCCGTATTAGATACCATGTCTAAAAAAGCAATTAACCAGAATATTATAACCTGTGCATTAGAGATGACATTTAACTTGATAATTTATTAGAATTTGAAGCACGCTATACTAGTTATCATGTATAATTTAACAATTAACTAGAATATTATAACTTGTGTGTTAGGGATGACATCTAATTTAACAATTAACTGGAACATTTTACAAACTATATTAGTTAGTTTGTCTAATTTAACAATTAGCAAGAATATTATACCCTGTGTTTTCGTGATGACATCTGATTTAACAAGTGGAACGATTTACGCTCTTTATTAGTTATACTGTCTAATTTAACCATTAACCAGAAGATCATTCCTTTTGTATTTGGGATGGCATCTAATTTGACAATATATTGGAATTTTATACACTCTTATTAATTACCATGACCCATTTAACAATTAACCAGAATATCATTCCTTTTGTATTAGGGATGGCATCTGACTTGACAATATATTGGAATTTTATACACTCTTATTAATTACCATGACCCATTTAACAATTAACCAGAGTATTATACCCTGTGTATTCAGGATGACAGCTAATTTAACAATTCACTGAAACATTTTACACTCGACATTTATCATCATGCCCAATTTAACAATTAACCAGAATATTACACCCTGTGTATTCGCGATGACAACTAATGTAACAAATGCCTGGACGTTCTATACTCCGTATTAATCATCATGCCCCATTTAGCAATTAACCAGAATTTTATACCCTTTGTATTCGGGATGACATCTAATTCAACACCTAATGGGAACATTTTGCACTCTGTATTAGATATGATGTCTAATTTAACAATTAACCAAAATATTATCCACTACTTAATATGAATTACATCTGATTTAACAATGCCCGGAACGTTTTCGTCTCTATATTATTTTGTATGTCCATTCAAACAATTAACCTTAATATTATCCCCTGTGTGTTATGGATGGCATCTAATATAACAAATGCCTGGATCGTTTTACGCTCTATATTAGTTATCATGTCCATTTTAACAATGAACCTTAATATTATCCCCTGTGTGTTATGGATGACATCTAATATAATAAATGCCTGGAAAGTTTTACGCTCTATATTAATTATTATGTCCATTTTAATAATTAACCAGAATATTATCCCCTGTGTATTATGGATGACATTTAATTTAGCTATTAATTGGAACATTTGCACTCTCTATCGGTTATTTTGATTTGATTTAGAGATACAGCATTGAAACAGACCATTCGGCCCACCGAGTCTGTGCAGACCATTAACCACCCATTTATACTAATCATACACTAATCCCATATTCCTACCACATCCTCACCTGTCCCTATATTCCCCTACCACCTACCTATACTAGAGGCAATTTATAATGGCCACTTTACCTATCAACCTGCAAGACTTTTGGCTGTGGGAGGAAACCGGAGCACCCGGAGGAAACCCACGCAGACACAGGGAGAACTTACAAACTCCACACAGGCAGTACCCAAAATTGAACCCGGGTCGCTGGAGCTGTGAGGCTGCAGTGCTAACTACTGTGCCACTGTGTGGAGTTTGCAAGTTCCCCCTGTGTCTGTGTGGGTTTTCTCTGGGTGCTCCGGTTTCCTCCCACAAGCCAAAAGACTTGAAGGTTGGTAGTTAAATTTTCCATTATAAATTGCCCCTAGTATAGGTAGGTGGTAAGGAAATATAGGGACAGGTGGAGATGTGGTAGGAATATGGGATTAGTGTAGGATTAGTATAAATGGGTGGTTGATGGTCGGCATCTCGAAACTAAACTAAACTAATGTAACAATTAACCAGATTATCCCCTGTGTATTAGAGATGATATCTAATTTAAAAATTAACTGGAAAGTTTTACACTCTGTATTAGTTAGCTTGTCGAAGTTAACAATTAATCAGAGTATTTTACACTGTGTATTAGACATGACATCAAATTTAACAATTAACTGGAACATTTTACACACTCTATTAGTTGTAATGTCTAATTTAACAATGAACAAGAATATCATCACCTGTGTCTTAGGGATGACATTAAATTTGACAATATATTAGAATTTTAAGCACTCTACACTAGTTATCCTGTGAAATTTAACAATTAACCAGAATATTACAACTTGTGAATTAGGGATGATATCAAATTTAACAATTAGCTGGAACATTTTACACTTTATATTTGTTATGATGCCTAATTTAACAGTTAACAGGAATATTCTACCCTGTGTATTAGGGATGGTGTCCTATCTAACAATTAACAGGAACAATTCATGTCCTATATTAGTTAACATTCCTCCTTTGACAACTAACGAGGATATTCACCCTCTGTATTAGGGATGACATCTAATTTAACAATTAGCTGCGACGTTGTACTCTCTAAATTAGATATCATGCATAATTTAACACTTAATCAGAATATTATAGCCTGTGTATTAGTGATGGCATTTAATCTAACAATTAACTGGAACAATTTATGCTCTATATTAGTTGTATTTCCCATTTGAGAATTAACCAGACTATAAGCTGTGTAATGGTGAGTTCATGTTGTTTAACAATTTGCTGGCATGTTTTATACTCTATATTAATCATGTCTCTGTTGGAAGCTGCAGACGGAAGATCTCCAGAGGAGATGAGGTCAGTGACAGTCCCGGGGGAATCGGAAGAAGTGTCTGAGTGTTGGCACTGAGCGTCTGCAAGGTAGAGGTCAGTACACCGGACAATAACAGCACCAACCTTATCTGCAGGCTTGATGACAATGTCGGGGTTAGAACTGAGACCGGCATGTTCAGAGCAGGGATAGTTTAGAGTGAGTGTGGGAGGCAGAGAAATTATGATGACGCGCTGAAAGTTTTCAATGAAAAGATAAAGAGCTGTTAAGAGGCCAGAGGGAAGGGTCCAGGTAGAAGGTGCATGCTGGAGGCGGGTGAATGGGTCTTCTGGCCGGGGAAGGACTCCTGTGCAAAGAAGTGAGCATGGACGTCAAGGCAATGGAAGAAGAAGTTAATGTCGTGCCAAGCACGGAATTCATTGATGTGGGGGTGTAAGGTGATTAAACTGAATCCTTTGCTGAGTACCAAAAGTTCAGCACCAGAGAGGGGAAGGTCAGAGGGTATAGTGAATCCATGGAAAGGGGTCAGATCAGAAGGGGTTGGGTCAGAGGGAAGAGAAACGGAAGGAGGATCTGCAGGGGCATTAGTTCCCATCAGCTGTTGGAACTTGCGTTCCATAGCACATGAAAGGAAGAAAAAAGACTAATATTAATGCGTAGGATAAGACGAAGGATGAAATGAAACTGTGGAATAGAACAGCTTTGAGATAACGTGAGGTGGTGCTTCTGGAGAGAGAGGTCCAGTGTGTACATGCGGTGGGCACATGCAGAAATCCAGTGTGGATCTCAGGATGCGGCAAGAACAGCTGTCCGACGAACGTTGTATTTCTTAGAGATGCCTGTAATCCTGCTGGATTAAAAAAAAGGATGAAAATTCAGTTGGAATCCACGTGGAATAAGTCGGAGTTGGAGACAGTCACTGAGGAAGGAAATGTTAATGTGAAAACATGTTTTGGTAGACACTTTAGCAAGCAGCACGACGGAAATAGAAAGCAATGAAAGTGAACAAGGTAAAAGAGGCAAACGAAAATCCCGTCGGAGAGAAGAGCAGAACTTCTTCAATGTAATTCCTGGAAGAGAAGTGGCAGTGAATTAAACACTAAGTTAAAAGCAAAATGCATCAGATGCTGGAAATCTGAAATAAAAACAAGAAATTCTGGAAATACTCAGTGGGCCTGACAGCAGTGAGAAGCAGCGTTATTGTTTCAGGTCAGTGACCGATTTTCAGAACTGACAGATATTAGAAATGTAAAAGGTTTTAAGCAACTAAAACGGGGTGGGCAAGAGATAACAAAGGAGAAGATGTTGATAGGACAGGGTCAGAGGCTAACTGACCATATTGTCATGGAACAAAGGCAAATAATGTGCTAATGGTGTGCTGACATACAAAGCGTGAGGACAAAGAGGGTGAAAATTGACTGTTGAGCAGAACGCACTCCAATCACTCACATTAAAAAAACAGTAGGTAAGCATAGTAGAAACAAACTGAAAAACCTAAAATAAAGTAAACAAATAAAAAAGGAAAAAGAAAACAAAAGAAAATATAATCAAAAATACAAAGGGGGGCGTCATGCTCTGAAATGATTTAACTCCGTGTTCAAGCCGTCAGGCTGCAGTGTGCCGAATAGGTAAATGAGATGTTGTTCCACGATGTTCTTGTGTTGATGTTCGCTGGAACACTGCAGCAATCCCAGGACAGAGATGTGAGCATGAGGGCAGGGGTGGTGTACTGAAATGACCAGCAACCGGAAGCTCGGGGTCATTCTTATGGACTGACTGGAGATGATCACCATGCCGAGCTGGTACAATGTGAATATGCTTGAACGAGCTCAGGATGCTGATCGCCCAGTCAAGCTGGGGCAGTGTGAATATGGGTCAACCAACCCAGGATACTGTTCACCATGTCGAGCTGGTGCAGTGTGAATATGGGTCAACCAGCTCAGGATATTGATCACTATGCCGAGCTGGTACAGTGTGAATATTGGTCAACCATCCCAGCATACTGATCACCATGCTGAGCTGGTACAGTGTGCATATGGGTCAACCAGCCCAGGATACTGATCACCATGTCGAGCTGGTGCAGTGTGAATATGGGTCAACCAGCCCAGCATACTGATCACTATGCCGACCTGGTACAGTGTGAATATTGGTGAACCATCCCAGCATACTGATCACCATGCTTAGCTGGTACAGTGTTTATATGGGTCACCCAGCCCAGGATACTGATCACCATGTCGAGCTGGTGCAGTGTGAATATGGCTCAACCAGCGCAGCATACTGATCACCATGCTTAGCTGGTACAGTGTTTATATGGGTCACCCAGCCCAGGATACTGATCACCATGTCGAGCTGGTGCAGTGTGAATATGGGTCAACCAGCTCAGGATATTGATCACTATGCCGAGCTGGTACAGTGTGAATATTGGTCAACCATCCCAGCATACTGATCACCATGCTGAGCTGGTACAGTGTGCATATGGGTCAACCAGCCCAGGATACTGATCACCATGTCGAGCTGGTGCAGTGTGAATATGGGTCAACCAGCCCAGCATACTGATCACTATGCCGACCTGGTACAGTGTGAATATTGGTGAACCATCCCAGCATACTGATCACCATGCTTAGCTGGTACAGTGTTTATATGGGTCACCCAGCCCAGGATACTGATCACCATGTCGAGCTGGTGCAGTGTGAATATGGCTCAACCAGCGCAGCATACTGATCACCATGCCGAGCTGGTACAGTGTGAATATGGGTCAACCATCCCAGCATACTGATCACCATGCTGAGCTGGTACAGTGTGTATATGGGTCAACCAGCCCAGGATACTGATCACCATGCTGCGCTAGTACAGTGTGTATATGGGTCAACCAGTATTGGATACTGATCACCATGCCGAGCTGGTACAGTGTGAATATGGGTCAACCAGCCCAGGATACTGATCACCATGCTGAGCTGGTACAGTGTTAACATGGGTCAACCAGCCCAGCATACTGATCACATGCAGAGCTGGTACAATGTGAATATGGGTCAACCATACCCAGGATACTGATCACTTTGCCGAGCTGGTACAGTGTGAATATGGGTCAACCAGCCCAGGATACTGATCACTATGCCGAGCTGGTACAGTGTGAATATGGGTCAACCAGCCCAGGATACTGATCACTATGCCGAGCTGGGACAGTGTGAATATGGGTCAACCAGCCCAGGATACTGATCACATGCCGAACTGGTACAATGTGAATATGGGTCAGCCATCCCAGGATATTGAGCACCATGTCGAGCTAGTGCAGTGTGGATATGGGTCAAACAGCCCAGCATTCTGATCACTATGCCGAGCTGGTACAGTGTGAATGTTGGTCAACCATCCCAGAATACTGATCACCATGCCGAGCTGGTTCAGTATGAAGAAGCATCAACAAGCCCAGGATATGGCACTGATACCTTCCTTTATTAACAAAGTTCCACTTTTGCCTTTTTTCCCCGAATGTCAGATATCCTTGAATTTTGAATTCCAAGTCTTGGTCAGTCTGCAAGCATCTCTCTGTGATTTCTCTCAAATCACATTCATTTATTTCTATTTGTGCTGTCAAATCATCTATCTTGTTGTAGATGCTGCGTCCATTCAGATAAAGAGCCTTAAGCTTAGACTTTTTTCCCATTACTACTCATTTTGGTTCTAATTTCCGCTGCAATATTTTGCTGATATTTTCTGCTCCTTCCTGTCACACTTTGATTACTGTTCACCTCTTCACTACCCTGCATCTCTGATCTCTCATTTCCTTTTGATTGTTTTTAAAACTTCCCTTGAATTGAAACCCACCACCCCCGTCCCCCGCACTAATTAGTTTGAAATCGAATCTACAACCCTAGTTATACGTATGGGCATATGGGCAGGACACTGGTCCCAGCATTGTTCAAATGAACCCCGTCCCAACGGAACAACTCTCTCCTTCCCTAGAACTGGTACCAGAGCACCATGAATCGGAACCCATTTCTTCCACACCAATCTTTGAGCCATGCATTTACCTCTGTAATCTTATTTACCCTGCGCTATTTTCCACGTTGCTCAGGTAGTATTGCGGAGATTATTGCCTTTGTGGTTCTGCTTTTTAATTTAGCACGAGCTGCTCATAGTCCCTCAGCGGAACCTCTTTCCGAATCCTTCCTCTGTCGTTGGTACCTACATGGGCTACAATAAGTGGATCCTTCCCCTTCCATTCCAAGTTCGTCTGAAGCCAAGAAGAGGTCTCCTCAACCTTGGCACCAGGTAGGCAACACAGCCTTCGGGACTCTCTATCTTTGCTGCAGAGAACAGTCCCTATTCCCCTAACTATCCTAACCCCTATTAGTACATTTCTCTTTTCTTACCCACTTGAATGGCGCTCTGAACCATGGTGCTGTGGTCAGTTCGCTCATCCTCCCTTCAGCCTGTGCCCTCGTCCACACTGGGAGCAGGAGCCTCATAACTATTGGATATGTCTCCTCCAAAGCTAAATTCTAGATCCCCATACTTGCCTCACTCGCAGTCACACCCTCCTGTCCCTAACTGCAGTCCAAAGTTGATGTAATTAATATAAGGGGCGCGACTGTCTCCGGAAGCACAGTGTCCAGGTAACTCTAACCCTCCCTGCTGTGTCACATTGTCCGCAACTCGGACTCCAGCTCATCAACTCTGAGCCGAATGTCCTCGACCAACACTTGTTACAGATGTGGTCACCGTGGATCGCACTAGTGTCCACCAGCTCCCACATAATACAGCTGCAACACATCGCCTCCCCAGCTATCTCTATTCTAATTAATTAATTTGGATGTTAAATACTTTAAATGTGAATTTCTTAACTGTACTCATCATCTGTAATCACGTCTCATCATTTAAACCACTTGGCTAATCAAAACAGGCACGGATGAGATACCCACCAATCACCTACCTGTTTTTCTGAGATGACACACCTCAGCTCTGACAGGTGGAGAGAGGTAGAAGGGATTCTCTGCCACAGCTTTTTATCTCATGCCGCCGCTGCCCTTCTCATGCAGGTCCACTCTCCATGTGCAGTGATAGCATGCGAAAGGATGACTTGATGTTCGCTGGTGTGATCATGGTCCAGGGAAATTGGGAAGATACGCCAGAGAGTTCGAGCTTAGGCGCCCCAAGGTTCTTTTCAGAAAACAACAACAGAGATTCCATTGTCAGCAGGTTTAATGACAATGTCATGGTTGAGAGAATGAAGTGTTGCAGATCACAGGGACATCGATCAGAGAGAGTAAAGGCGACGGGATTCATTTAATCATACCTGCCTCCATATTAACATAAACCTTAACTATTTTATTCCCTCCATGCCTCCTTAGATTAGATTTAGATTAGAGATGCAGCACTGAAACAGGCCCTTCGGCCCACCGAGTCTGTGCCGAACATCAACGACCTATTTATACTAATCCTACACGAATCGCATATTCCTACCAACCATCCCCACCTGTCCCTACATTTCCCTACCACCTACCTGTCCTAGTGACAATTTATAATGGCAAATTTACCTATCAACCTGCAAGTCTTTTGGCTTGTGGGAGGAAACCGGAGCACCCGGAGGAAACCCATGCAGACACAGGGAGAACTTGCAAACTCCGCTCAGGCAGTACCCGGAATCGAACCCGGGTCCCTGGAGCTGTGAGGCTGCGGTGCTCACCACTGCGCCACTATGCCGCTTTTCCCTGGTTCTGTCTTTGCTAAAAGTAATAATCTCAATCATTACATGGTTCTGAAGAAATCGCATTAACGTGCAAAGCTGGTGCTGTTTCTCTCTCCACAGATGATACCAGACCTGCTCAGTGTTTCCAGCATTATCTGATTTCAAGTCTGATAATGCTCGCCTTCTGCTGGTGGTTACAGGTGTTTCAGTCAGCCGACCAAAAACAAAAATCACCATCAGCTGGAGAGTCAGCACGATGTCGTCGTTCTCCCGACTGAGTAACAATTGCACACCACTGATGACGAACTAAAATACTTAGAATTAAATTGCAAAAACACATTAATTTCTGATCAGATTCTCCTGCTCTACCGCCATACTCCGGGATAGTGCAGCACAGTAAAACAACATTGTATTGTATCTAGGAATTGGTGTATATTTAGAACTTGAATCATAATATTGGAATTAATATTGACAAAGACACACATTACAGCTAAAACATGGAATCAATGTTTTTATTAATTTTGCATTATTTCCATTGTACATCAACACTTACATTATAAACTGCAGTAATTTGTCCACATCGAGTAGATGGCGGTGGAGCAAGCCGATACAATAAATGCAGATAAAAGAGACAGACCATTTATTCTTCGACAGACGTATTCTAAACATTCCTTAATAGGATATGAACATGTGAAACGGTTACAGAACGAATTGCATACCAACTCTTTATTGATAAGCAATGGATTTAATCTCTGTGTCAGTGTTGGTAATTACATGTGGAGGAATGTATCTCAGTATTTGTACAGACAGAGAAATGATCCGAAATCAATTCTGTTTGGTATTTTAATTAAACAGATTACACACACTTTCAGAGAAAATATGGAGAAAAGCCAAATTTTGTTATTCCAACACCAAGTAATCTGGTGACTGATGAACGCAAAGTGATGCTTATATCGTGAAGTAAAACACATTCAGCATGTTCACACTGTTGGAAATGTTCATGCCAATGTTTCAGATTTAACACAGAATATTTTCCACCAGTCTGTGATACACCTTTAGACATCATTTGCTGGATTTGAGGCTGACTTTTCAGCTGAAAGGATAACAGAAACGACTTGAGAGGGTTACAGCAATGCCAACCATCAAATAAACACATCAAATACAGTATATGTTCTCTACTCAGAATATTTATGTTTCAATAATCCTCCTATTTCAATAGTAAGTACACAGAATGTTCTCTGCGATACTTTAGAATCACTGACTGCTGAAGACACCATTCATTATCATATTAATATAAGAACCAGCCGGGACTGTACACTGTCAGCACAAATAAATGGAACAAATAATACAGCATTGGTCTTACCGGGTTTATGCAGATGTAAGATGTTGAACCGCACAGTCACTGCCCGTCATTGGTGGAATGTCTGCTGCTGTGAACGTGTCACAGTGAACATCCACATTGTTTTCAGGATTGGAGGGAACCAGCAAAGCTGTTTCAATGCGGGTCTGGGAGTTGTATACTATGGAGAGAAAGATGATGGATTAATTATTGAACTAAAAGTGAGTTCAGTGCGGGTCATCTGTATAAGTGTCAATGAGGTGATGGGGACTGGAATTTGAATGGTTTCCAGCTCCATTCACAGTGTTGTTATTTTCCCGCTGGGTGATAGCAGATGAAGTGGATCTGCTGAGCCCGAATCAGGGTGTTTAGATTGAGCACCTGAAGGATTTCCAGTGAATGTGTTCATAACAGAGATAACGTCAGGATGTATTTTCTAAAATAAGTCCAGCATTTACTTTTGTTCAGAGATACAGCACTGAAACAGGCCCTTTGGCCCACCATCAACCACCCATTTTCGACTAATCCTACACTAATCCCATATTTCTACCACATCCCCACTTGTCCCTATATTTCCCTACCACCTACCCATACTCGGAGCAATTTATAATGGCCAATTTACCGACCAGCCTGCAAGTCTTTTGGCTGTGGGAGGAAACCGGAGCACCCGGAGAAAACCCACGCAGACACAAGGAAAACTTGCAAACGCCACACAGACAGTACCCAGAATTGAACCCGGGTTGTTGGAGCTGTGGCTGCGGTGCTAACCACTGCACCACTGTGCCGCCCCATTGAGGAGACTAATTTGCTTTAATCACAACATGAATTTAAATCAACCAGCAGTCTGTGAGATCGCCGATTGGAATGAAATTCAAAGTAGAAACAGAGAGATGGTGACTGTGGGAGTTTAACTCACAGATAGCGGAGAGATCACCGCCGGCACTTGTCAGTGTGAAGAGATCATCAGGAACACTGTCCAGCAACAAGTGACCATCCTGCGTGTCAATGGCTCCAGTCTGAACATCATCATAATCACCGGGGACCAGACCTGAGAGGAAATAATGATTTTCACAAAAATCACATGGTAACACTGAATATTTAGAATGATATTGTTAGACGCCAATCTACTCAGGCTTGCCAGGTTTGACTGTGATATTCTGCTGGAATGAGATTTGAGGCTGACGAATGGTAGGACCATGTCGTGCCGCGGCAGTTGAGTCATCATAGGCCCGTCATATATTTGAAACGGCAGCCAGCAATCGATTGAAAGACAGGAGCACTGTAGGACATTGGGTGGGAGGACTGACAACTGGTGTGTTTGTAAGATGGCAGCAGTCAGAGCAAGGGTGGAGCCCAGGTTTTCTCATGTCTCCCTGTACGTGTCCCTCCAAGCGGCAATGGCAGGAGGGAAGCGCTTTTCCCATCGGAACGGGTGGAGGAGGCCGGCTAGGCTGGCAGGCAGGGCCTGGCAGGAGATTGAGGAGGAGTTGAGCAGACGTGAGGTAGTCCCATGTAAGAGGCTTCAGTGCAGGAACAGGATCAATGCCCTGATGTAGTATGGCAAGGTGAGTGCAGTGCCTTACATTAATCTGACAGCCTTAAATGTCACACAATATGAAAATGAAATTGGAGGAGGGGTGCCCCCACTCATTGGTTCAGATCCTCCTCCATCAGATCCTCCTCCAGCTCAGTGACCACCTCCCTGATATGGCACAATCTTCAGTGACACTGCTGCTCTGACATTTGCAGGAAGCAGAGCCTCTGATGGTAAACCCACTCGTGGGTAGCATCATCTGCACTCAAGAAGCTGCTTGCGTGCTACTGTGCTGCCCTGCTAATCCACACTCTGTTCCAGCCTCACGATTCCTGTCCCTCTCTGGGTGCAGCAGACCAACCCTTGGGGACTGCTGTTCTCTCCATCTCTGATGCTCCTCCACAATGGGAGATCTCAAAACAGGAGTGGATGACACCTATTTTAAATTGCTGCACTCACTTCTCAAACCCTTCATTGTTTTCATTTTTTATACCTATCTTATAAGTCAGAGAGGATGCTCATTCTGAATACCTCTGTTGTGATCGCCAAGATCGGTCAGCCTCCAGATTGCCAATACCGTGATTCAATATCTCTCCCCCTCCCTCCAGTGCCACAATGCTTTTCACAGCCAAAACTGACCTTCCTCTGAACTTCCCCTTGGTTATCGATGGCGAGTCTCTGAAACTGTTAGTCTCGCCCGCCTTTCACTAAATTGTGAATAGTTTGGAAAATTGCCATGAATTTCCTGTTTTCTTTGCTCCGTTATCTGCCCAGCGTCTTAAAGTGGAGCCTCCACCCACGAGCTCGGTCGACTCGGGGAATATCACCTAACTGTGTAAGGACGTCAGGTTTCCTTTGCACCGCTATCCAGCGGCATTTTCACTCCCAGACTGTGGTCACTGTGTAACAAAATTCTGCCCTCCATTTAAAAGTCACGTGTATCCCATTGAATCACCCATCCTACATACACGCAAATTTCACATTGCACCGCCAAGACAACAGTGTCAGAAAACATCATGAACTGAAAGTTTCATTCCATTATACTGCTGGATACAATCGGGATGATTTTGTAGAAATCCAAATTATTTCTCCATTTTTTTAAGCTAAACTCACTCAGCAAATCTCCATGTCTTCAGCAGCATCATTTTCGGGTGAGTGAGTTCTGATTGATTTAATTGTTGATTTTAGATATCAGACAGAGTGATGGATTAAAAAACGTGATGGTAACAAGTAAAAATGTACCCACCCCGAATTCTAGAGATGTTCCCTTCAGGATATTCTGATCCAGGATCCGTGTCACCCAAACTGTAACTGGTGTAATATTCAATCTGATTGAGGGACTCAATGGAATCAGTAACTGTTAAACACAAACATGGATGGTTATTGGAGAGATTGATTGGCACGTTCGAATAAATAACATAATACCGTCATCATCTGGTGACAATGTCCTGGGACTTTGTATCTGACGTGATTGTGGAAAATTCATCACAGGGACTGCAGTGGTTCAAGAGCAACTCGGGTTGGACCTTAAATGTTGGCTCATACAGCGAGCCGTTAAAACAATACGCAGTACAGCCGGTCGGTCAGATTTCAGACATCAGAGCAGAGACAATAGTGTAAAACATAGTCAGTGAGCACAGTTTCTTAATCCAAAATCCCTCCACCCTGTCTCTTTCCCTTTCAGAGTCTCAAACGGCAGGTGGTGGGGCTCCAAAACCGAGCCCCACCCCGGATAATGGGATAGAAAAGTGTGCAAGGAGGGCAATAACGGATTTGAAATTCGAGTCATAGAGTCGCACAGCATAGAAACAGGCCCTTCGGCCCACAGCGTCCATGCCCACCATAATGCCTATCTATACTATTCCCCCTGCCTGTATTAATTCCACATCCCTCTATGCCTTGTTCATTCAAGTACCTGTCCAGATGCCTCTTAAATGTTACTACTGTTACACTCTCCACCACCTCCTCTGGCAGCTCATTCCAGATAAACACTATGCCTTGTGTGAAAAATTTTATCCCCTCTAAACCTCCTCCCTCTCACCTTAAATTAATGCCCTATAGTTTTAGTCACCCTTAACATGGGAAACAGACTCTGGCCAGTTAACCTATCTATGCCTCTCATCATTTTATATACTTCTATCATGTCCCCTCTCAGTCTCCTTCGGTCCAGGGAAAACAGACCCAGCCTATCCAATCTCTCTTTATTAATCAAGCGCTCCAAGCCAGGCAACAGCTTTGTGAATCTTTTCTGAACCCTCTCTAGCTTCATCACATCTTCCCTGTAGTGCAGCGACCAGAACTGCACACAGTACTCCTAGTGCAGCCTAACCAACGTTATGTGCAACTGTAACATGACGTCCCAACTTTTGTACTCAATGCCTCGGCCGATGAAGGCAAGCATGCCATTCGCCTTCTTCACCACCCTGTCTAACTGTATTGGTACTTTCAGAGAACTATGTACATGCACCCCAAGGTCTCTCTGCTCAACAACACTCCCAGGGCCCTGCCATTCACTGTTTATCTCCTTCCCTGGTTTAACTTTCCAAAATGCATCATTTCGCACTTGCCTGCGTTAAATATACCATTTGCCAATCACTTGCCCACTTTCCCAGTTGATCTATATCCTGTTGTAGCTTTAGATAACCTTCTTCACTGTCCACTATACCACCAATTTTGGTATCATCTGCAAACTTACTAATCATGCCCCCTGCATTCTCATCCAAGTCACCAATATGTATGACAGACAACAGAAGGCCCAGCACCGATCCCTGCGGCGCACCACTGGTCACAGGCCTCCAATCTGAAGAACAACAATCCACTACCGCCCTCTGCCTCCGATCACTAAGCCAATTTTGTATCCAATGTGCTACCACACCCTGGATCCCATGTGTTCGAACCTTCCGGAACAACCTACCATGCAGGACCTTGTCAAAAGCCTTGCTAAAGTCCATGTAGACAACGTCCACCGCCCTGCCCTCGTCAATCCTCTTGGTCACCTCCTCAAAAAACTCAATCAAATTCGTAAGATATGTTTTCCCACGCAGAAAGCCATGGTGACTATCCCTAATCAGACCTTGCCTTTCCAAATGCATATAAATTCTGTCTCTCAGAATCCCTTCCAATAAATTCCTCACCACTGATGTAATGCTCACCGGCCTGTAGTTCCCTGGCTTATTCCTGCTACCCTTCTTAAATAAAGGCACAACATTAGCTCTCCTCCAGTCTTCCGGTACCTCACCCGTTGCTAATGATGATACAAAACTCTCTGCCAGGTCCCAGCAATCTCCTCCCATAGCCTCCTAGGATACACCTGGTCAGGCTCCGGAGATTAATCCAACTTAATGTGCTTCAAAACCTCCAACACCTCCTCCCTTGTAATGTTGATATGCTCCAGGATATCGCTGGTCCCTCCCTTGAACGTATTAGCTTCCGTGACGTTCTGCACGGTAAATACAGATGAAAAGTATTCATTTACGACCTACCCCATTTCCCGTGGCTCCACACATCGATTACCACACTGATCCTTAAGGGGACCTACTCTCTCCCTAGCTACCCATTTACTCTTAATATACTTATTGAATCGTTTAGGATTCTCATTTATCTACCAAGGAAATCGTCTTTGTGTGTTTTGTTGTAACCTCAGAAATTTATCTCAATGGTTAAATCGCTCCTTAAATATATCACAGGACAAAGCTTTCATCGATTTTCTAGTGTTGTTGCCCCAGTATCATGAAGTGGAATTTGTAGATATTATGTTAAGCTTCAGAATACAAAGTGTCAGAATAAGTTTTTTCGTAGAAACCACTGATTTCAGGTAAGGAGTTCCTGATGGGAACGTGTTTCTGATCCAGAAATCCAGTCACCTCGAGAAATAAAATCTGAGTCAATGTGACTGTCTCCTCCTGAGAGCAGTGATTATTTATGGTCTAGTTTAAATGGAATAAAATGACATGAAAGTTACAAACAAACTGAAATCACGTTCTTTAACCATTCGCGATGGGTGGGAATCTTCCCAAACCCATTGCTCATCTTACTATACACACTGATATAGACACACTCGCACTGTGATAGGCCACCTTCACAGGGTGATAGTGAACGGATTTCTGACAGTGTTCAGTCAGTAAACTGACCATTAAAATGGGGTATTTAAGTGGAAGTGACATTTGTTTAGACAAAATTCGGTATGAAATATAAAACACAGACCTGAACGCCGGATCTGATAGGAATCCTTGCCAGGTGGAATATTCTCAATCTCTTCATAAATTGCTTGGTATAAACCAGCCGGTGAACCCTTGCCACCAGTGACAGAACCTGTCAGATGAAGGGTAGGGAGATTAAAGTTTAGTTGCAAACCACGAGCGTTTAACAGTAAATTATCTGCGAACACATCCAAATCACAGAGATGCCGATAGTAAAGAGACAAAGCCAGGTATTGTGAATGCGGAGTAGTTTTGTTGTGCTTATTTTCGGATAAGTCTATGTATCTATTTTTTTTGCATTCTCATATATTTACCTGCAGCAGACTGGGGATAAATTCAATCAAGTTTGTTAGAAACGATCTCCCCCTGACAAAGCCATGCTGAGTTCCCCGATTAATGCCTGCCTGTCCAAGTGGAGATTAATCTTGTTCCTCAGGATTTTTTCCAATAGTTTCCGTACCACTGATGTTGGATTCACCAACCAGTAATTATCTGGTTTATCCCTGCTACCCCTCTTGAATAATGGTACCACATTCACTGTCCTCAGTCCTCTGGTACATCTCCTGTGATCAGACAGGATTTGAAAATCTGTGTCAAAGCCCCTGCTATCTCTTCCCTTGTCTCACGTAACAGTATGTGGCACATCCTCCCAGGGCGGTACTGTGGCGCAGTGGTTAGCACCGCAGCAACCCGGGTTCAATTAGATTAGATTAGAGATACAGCACTGAAACAGGCCCTTCGGCCCACCGAGTCTGTGCCGAACATCAACCACCCATCCACACTAATCCTACACTAATCCCATATTCCTACCAAACATCCCCACCTGTCCCTATATTTCCCTACCACCTACCTATACTAGTGACGATTTATAATGGCCAATTTACCTATCAACCTGCAAGTCTTTTGGCTTGTGGGAGAAAACCGGAGCACCCGGAGAAAACCCACGCAGACACAGGGAGAACTTGCAAACTCCACACAGGCAGTACCCGGAATCGAACCCGGGTCCCTGGAGCTGTGAGGCTGCGGTGCTAACCACTGCGCCACTGTGCCGCCCTTACCTGCGTACTGCCTGCGTGGAGTTTGCAAGTGCTCCCTGTGTCAGCGTGTGATTCCTCTGGGTGCTCCGGTTTCCTCCCACATGCCAAAGAATTTCAGGTTGACAGGTAAATTGGCCATTGTAAATTGCTCCTAGTTTAGGTAGGTGGCTGGGAAATATAGGGACAGGTGGGTATGTGGTAGGAATATGAAATTAGTGTAGGATTAGTATAAATGGGTGGTTGATGGTCGGCACAGACTTGGTGGGCCGAAGGACCTGTTTCAGTGCTGTATTTCTAAACTAAGCTATCTCATCTGGGCCTGAGGATTTATCCATTTTAAGCCCACTAAAACATCTAATACTTCCTACCTTTCAATGTTAATTTATTCAAGTATATCACAATTCCCTTCCCTGATCTCTACACCAACATCATCCATCTCCATGGTGAACACAGATGAAAAGTAATAATTTAAATCCTAATCTATGTCATCCGGCTCCACACAGATGTCTACTTTGGTCCCTAATCGGCCCTACTCTTTCCCTGGTTATCCTCTTTCCATGAATATACTTTAAAAACTCCTTGGTATTGTCCTTTATCTTGCTCACAAGTGTTTTTGCATGCCCCCTCTTCGCTCTCCAAAGTCATTTTTTAAGTACGGCCTGTGCTTTCTATACTTTTTTAGGGCTTGCGCTATTTTCAGCGCTCTGAATCTGTCATAAACCTCCTTTTTATTCCTTATCTAATCCTCCATAACCCTTGACATCCAGGGTTCCCTTGGACTTGTTGCTCCTACCCTTCAACTTTACGGGAATATGTTGGCCCTGATCTCTCCTATTTCCTTTTTGAAGGTAAGAGCCCATGGGATCCAGGGCAATTTGGAAAATTGGATCCAAAGTTGGCTTAGTGCCGGAGGCAGAGGGTGACGGTCAAGGGTTATTTTTGCGATTGGAAGCCAGGGACCAGTGGTGTACTGCAGGGATCGGTGCTGGGGCCATTACTGTTTGTAATGTACATTAATGATTTAGACGTGGATATAGGAGGTATGTCAGTAAGACCGCAGATGACACGAACACTACTGGTGTCATAAACAGTGAGGAGGAAAGCCTTAGATTGCAGGACGATATAGATGGGCTGGTAAGATGGGCGAGGGAGTAGCAAATGGACTTTAATCCTAAGAAGTGTGAGGTGATACACTTTCGGAGGACCAACAAGGCAAGGGAGTATACAATGGATGGTAGGACCCTAGGAAGTACAAAGGGTCAGAGGGACCTTGGCGTACTTGTCCATAGATCACTTAAGGCAGCAGCACAGGGAGATAAGTTGGTTAGGAAGGCATATGGGATACTTGTATGTATTAGCCGAGTCATATAATATAAGAGCGGGGAGGTTATGATGGAGCTGTATAAAATTATAGTTAAGCCACAGCTGGAGTACTGTGTACAGTTCTGGTCACCACTCCAAAGGAAGGATGTGATTGCACTGGAGAGAGTGCAGAGGCGATTCACCAGGATGTTGCCTGGGCTGGAGCATTTCAGCTATGAAGAGTGACTGGATAGGCTAGAGTTGTTTTTTTTAGAGCAGAGAAGGCTGAGGTGGGACCTGATTGAGGTATACAAAATTGTGAAGGGCATTGATATGATAGATCGGAAGAAACATGCTCCCTTAGCGGCGGGGTCAGTAACCAGGGGGGATAGATTTCATGTAAGGGGCAGGTGTTTGAGAGGGGTATTGAGGAAGAAACTATTCACAAAGAGGATGATTGGAGACTGGAACACACTGCCAGAAGGGGTGGTAGAGGCAGTACCCCTCACAAAATTTAAGGTATTTAGATGAGCATTTGAAATGGGATAGCATGCAAAGCTAAGGGCCAAGTGCTGGGTAACGGGATTAGAATAGATAGGTGCTTGATGGCTGGCACAGACACGTTGGGCCGAAGGGAGTGTTTCTCTGCTGCATAACTCTATGACTCCATGACCTGATCTCGTGCTTGTGATCGTTTGCAAACTACTTCCAGTCTAGTCAAGTTACAAGGCTCGATCTTTTCAGCTTTATGATTGTCTTGTTACAGAGGCTGTTCTGGCCGGGTCCTTGGCAGAGATAACAGGTCTATGCTGTCCTAGCTATGGACTCTTTCTTATTCAGAGAGAGAAAGAGAGATTTTTCTATAAGAACTCTATATTATTATGAAAAGTGCTTTTTATTAAGAGGTCCATTTCTTATAATAAATCAGGAGTGGGTTAGATGGGTGAAATATGAGTGCAAGCGTTGTTTTGGAATGTCGAATCACCGCTGGTGAATACAGGAGGTCCTATACAAGTATCACTTGTCAAAATAACTGACAGGCCCGGTTAGACAACTCGCGATTGGATGCCCAGAGCCCGAATCTGCAGGGCAGGAATTGATACCCAATGGATGAAGAAAGATGAACAGTGAAATAAATAGCTGAATGCACAGCCCAAAAAATCAAATTATCTTCCTGATCCATTGTTACAATAAGTAAATTCTTCCAGAGTTTCATGTATTATGTGATGAACTCTCACAGTGAATGTGAACACTTCAAATCACTCTCCGTTTTGAATGTCACATTTTATTCATTCTGGAGCACCTTGAATGGAGAAAACCAGCAAAAACGACTGCAATGTATTTCTAACAAGGTCACCTGACAGTCCATAGAAAGCTGCATTGACCGAAAGTCTTGCAAGTATATGACATGAAATCTGCGATTTTCTGTTTGTTCCACGGTAAGATATGAGCCTCACCTCTTCTGATTGACTTTTTCTGTATAACCACCATCAGTGAGACCAACACACAGATTAGCAGGACTCCGAAGCAGACTGCAACTAGGATGGAAGTAGTTTTATATCCCTGTTCTTAATGACAAAAATAAAGAAAGGTTTAGCACAGACACAGTCCATCTTGTGTGATAAAATATTTGCAAGAAGTATTTAATAATTATATCCACTGCTTCCAGGCAATGAGTTGGGCTGAACATTCCCCATTATGTGGTGCACATTGCACCAGAGGAAAGTGTGAAACAATCTAAATTACAGAGACAGTGCCCCCATGTTTCTGATCAGTGCAGGACAGTTCAGGTACAGCCAGAAACTGGGATTAGCGGAATTTAAACTGGACCATTTGAAATATGCGGTGAGGCAACAAAATGTTCCAGTCAATGAAAACGTGCACATAGCATCTTCAGAAAATGACAACAATACCAATTCAACTAATACAAACTCCAATGCTAGCTGGACTATTAATAATGGTAAGTACCTGCAGATGTGGATGGGAAAGCAATTGGAGGCACATCGAACCCTATGGAATATATTGTACAAAAAGTTCAGGAGGATGAAATTTCAGCACTTTCCATTTAAACGATAAATACTGTTCTTAATTTCCCGAACTAATGAGTCAATTTAACAAAACAAGGTACCCTAACCCCACTCTCCAAACCCTGCCACCCTCACCGGAACAAATCACACTGGCATCTTCCTTGTGATCACAGTCAGATTGAGCCGGCGATGAGGAAGGACAGTCGGCCAGAGAAGATTCGCTTCCAGTGCACTTCACCTCATCCAGCCAGATAACACCGTCACCCTGAGAAAAAGTAGCTCCTCCGGGGGCCAATAGAGCGTGACCACAACCCAGCTGTCTGCAGACAACATTGGCATCGGACAAATCCCAGGAGTCATCACAAACCGTGCCCCAGCTGTTATTGCACAATATCTCCACTCTCCCAGAGCAGTTGGTGTTACCTCCAAACAGGCGCAACCAATGTCCAGAATCTGGCAAAGAGAATCAATTATTATTATTGATGTAGTATAAGACAGGAGTACAAGTCAGATAGTTGGTATAATAAAGAGGAAGTAGCACCTGGTGAAAGTACATGTTTACAATCATATTCTCGAATGCAGTCCTCTGATCGATGGAGCTGCTCCTCAGTTACTTTTGCTTCTGTTGAGAAGAGAAACATGCTGACTGTATCAGCCACCAATGTTTGAAATGACACTCACAGATTGAGACGTTTGTTGTGTTACCTGAACAAATAACACCAGCATCCTCCCTGTGTTCACAGTTGTGTTTCCCCCACGGTTCTGTTTGACACTGCCAAAAGAACGATTCGTGTGAAATACACTCTATCCCATCGAGCCAAATGGGTCCAGATCCTTCTCCGAATGACAGAGTGTAATAATCGATAGAACTGAGGGGACCGCACTGTAACTGTTTACAGATCACTTCTGCATCAGGTCCATCAAGTCTATCCGAGCACACTGTTCCCCAGGTGCCATTGTAGAACACTTCCACTCTCCCCTCACAGCGATGCTTCCCATTCACCAGCCGCAGCTCTTTGTGCTCTGTCAATGACACAATTGATATCCAGGTGTTTGGATTGATAACTCGTTGTATGTTCATACTGCACAGCTCAACACATGCTGCACCAGTTGTGTTCACTGATTTCCGGTAATTATTCAAGAAAAGCGAGAGAAAAACACCGGCAGCCCATAATGTATTAAAGAATAATCAACACGGATTGAACAACAGAAAGACAAACAACGTTACTGAATTGTTTTCAGGCGTTACAGAAAGATAACGGGGATAATGCAGTCGATGCAACATGCACGTTTTTTTCAGAAGGCCTCCGACAAGGAACCACATCGTGAGATCATGACTGGGGTCAGAGCATGTGAAGTCAAGAGATCAGTGGAAGAATAGTATAAGACGAGCTACAAAGCACACTGTCGGGTTTAAATGTGGTAACCCAGAATGGCGGAAGGTGGGAAGTCGTGTTCCACAGGTCTGGGGTCACTGCTGCTCAATATTTACATAAACGATTTTGACTTAGACAAGGGAGACATGATTTCAAAATTTCAGATGACAGCAATTTGGGGATATAGTTAACACTAAGAACAACAAATACGAAATACGGAAGACGTTAGTAAAAGAGCCGAATGGGCAAACAATTGCCAAATGAGTTGAATACAGATAAGTCTAAGGTGGTCAGTGTTGATAGGAAGAATAAAGAGGCAACGTACTTCTTGTAAAATAAGGATTAAAATGATGTATAACAGCAAAGAGACCTCGGGATACAGGGGCACTAATCACTTATAAAGTGACAGAGACCGAAGCTAGTGATCATAAATATAGGATGATCATGAACAAATCTAATAAGATATTCAGGAGAATTATTTTTTTTAGCTCGGAGTGGTTTGAATTTTGAATTCCGAACACATGCAATTGTTGAAGTGATGAGCGTCGATGCCTTCAAGGTAAAGCTGTATAGGTACATGAAGAAGAAAGAAGTAGGCGGATATGCAAAGAGGGTTAGATGCAGTGATATGGGGCGATACTCGTGGGCAACATAAACACCACATTGACCAGTAAGGCCGAATGGCCAGATTCTGTGCTGTCCATTGTATGTAATTCGATGTCATATCTTCCCTGTGAAGCCATGTGCACAACACTACGGAAAATGGGCACATGGAAGCACCCTTACCTGAACACAAGATCCTCACATCTTCTTTATGAGAACAGTCGTGGTTACCCCACGATGCTGAGGGACATTCCCAGAGAAATGATTCGTTACCGAAACACTTCAGTTCATCCAACCAAACTGGCCCTGAGCCTCGTTCACAAGATGCCGGAAGTGCCAGGTCCAAGGCCTTTCCACAACCCAGCTGTTTGCAAACCACGTCAGCGTCCGCCAGATCCCAGGAATCATCACAGACTGAACCCCATATCCCATTGTCATAAATCTCCACTCGGCCAGTACATGGGCTTCCACCGTCAGACAGCCTTACCTGCACGTGGTCTGTTGGACAACAGTACAGGAGGATTATACTTTCAATAGACATTCACCTCATCACTCAATGCAACTCATTGCACCATCACCAGCTTTAAAACAAGACATGTTAAATGCGCCTGCGACAGGTAAATAAAGCTATAAAACAGAATATCTGTTTACACATGCTTCTTACACAGAATGTAATGAACAGAAATGTTTCAGATATCCTACTACATCTGGCTTTGACATGTTATGTTCTCCAGTTCCCATTTTATGTTTTGAATGCTGTGTACGTTGTTGTACAGGCGATCACTCACACGATTAACAATTAATTTATACCCATGTTATATTACTGTGTATGTTCGTTGTCCATGTATGTTACCCTTATCTGTTATCTTGGTCAAACATTTACTGTCATCTCCTATTGCCTTTATCTTGAATTGCAAGTGACTTGCATTTATCTAGCGCCATTAACGTAATGCAACATCCCAAGGCGCAGTACAGGAGTGATATCAAAGAAAATTTAACACAGAGCACCTAAGAATATATTTGGTCACATGACCAAAAGCTAAGTCAAAGAGTTTGTTTGTTATGGAGTATCTTGAAGCAGGGAAGAGAGGTTGACAGGCAGAGAGATTTAAGGAAGCAATTCTGGAGCGTGTGACCTTTGCAGCTAAAGGCACGGCCGCCATGGTGCGCAATTGAAATCAGGAATGCTCAAGAAGCCAGAACTGGGAGCTGCCAGTCTGGAGCCGATTGCAAAGAGAGGAGCTGCGAGGCCAGGAAGGGATTTGAAAACAAGGATGAGAAATTTAAAACCGTGCATTGCTGGGAAAAGTAGGTCAGTGAGCAGAGGGCAGATGCCTGAGTGGCAATTGGTCGAGACAGCAGAATTTGCAGAGGTTGGAACTAAGGAAGCCAGCCAGGAGTACATTAGAATTATCGAGTCTGGAGGGAAAAGGGCAATCGACAAGAATAGATCACGGCAAATTCGAGTGATGTCATGGAGGTGAAAATAGACAGTGTTAATGAAGATATGGAGATTTGGTAGGAGGCTCACCCCGGGATCAAATGTAACACCAAGATTACAAGCAGTCTGCCTGAGTCACAGACAGTTGGTGTGGCGAGAAATGGAGTTGGCAGCAAGGAAACATGCGATGGGCTCTGATGGTTTCTATCTTTTCAATACTGAGTTGGAGGAATTTTATGCTGATGCAGTACTGAATGTCAGACTGGAATTCTGACAGTGTACAGGCTGCGGAGGGCTCAAGAGAGCTGAATGTGAGGTAGAGTTGGATACAGTGAGATACATGTGGAAACTGAGGCTCAGTTTGTGGATATCACTGAAAGGCCGCATGTAAATGAGAAATGAGGTATCAATGGATAGATCCTTTGGTGACACTGTAGGTGACTTTGCAGGAGCGGGAAGAGAAGACATTGCCGGTAACTTTCTGACTATGACTGCACAGATAAGACTAGAACGAGCTGAGTGCAGTCCCACCCAGCCAGGGGATAATGGAGAGGGGTTGGAGAGGAATTTCATGATCAATCATATCAACATTTGTAGACAAGTCAAGAAATAGGAGGAGGAAACGTTTAGATTTGTTACAATCACTTAGGATGACATTTGTGACTTTGATAAGAGTTATTCTGGTCTTGTGGTGTGGATAGAAATCGGATTTGAGGAATTGGAACATGCAGTCCATAAAAGATGAGCATGGATTTGGGAGGCGACAACACATTCAAGGACGTTGGCGAGCAACGAACAGTTGGAGCTGGGGCAATAATTTGCATGGACAGGTGGTCAATGGTTTCTTTCTGAGGAGAGGCATGATGACTGCTGATTTGAAGGAGAGGGGGCTGAACATGAAGAGAGAAAGAGAGAATCGTTAATATTGTCAGCTGTCATGGGACCCAGGAAGGGAATGTCTCTGTTCAGTATCTTAGTAGAAATAAGGCGCACACAGCAAGACGTGGATTTCATCAACAGCATAGGTTCAGAGAGAGCGTGAAGGACTCTAGGAGAGAAACAAGAAAAGCGAATTCAGGGTGATGGTGCGGGGTGGGGTTGAACAACTGATAGGAAGTTAGGCCCGGTGGATTGGGGAAGAAAGGTAAGTTGTGGAGGCGACTGAACAGATATTTTTGAACTTTGTGACAAAAAGTCTAGGAGTCCTCTCATTTATTTTTGGAGTTCAGGGTGGACGAGGCAGGGGAGTGGTTCAGGGGGAAGATTTATGATGGAGAAGATATGCTGCGCGTTTCCTTTGCCTTCCTGGATGATCATTGTCTAACGGGTGGTTTTAGCAAAGAAGAGCAGGACCCGATGATGCTTTATGTGATTGATCCATTCAGGATTATATTACCAGATTGTTGGCCAGATGTCACCCAGCCTTTCTGTTTTTTTTTAAATTCTTTCATGGGGTGTGGGTGTTACTGGCAAGGCCAGAATTTCTTTTATCCACCCTATATATTACTTCCAATTCATACTGGAGAATGTAACGTCCACAAGTTCTACCCTTGAACATCAGTCTTGCAATATGCAGTATCTTCGTGTAGAACTATGTTCCAGGGTCGTGTTGATTATAACATTATCATAAATCGATGTAATATTAATTGCATAACAGAATCACTTACTTTTGTAAGGATGGGACTCTGTCTTTGACAATGAAGACATTTGAGTAATTTTAGAGATAAACCATACGTCTGAACAGGGAATATGCAGACCTCTCTGTCCAGACAGGCTGCTGCTATTATGTTCAATGAGCAGACGAAACTTGTGAGGCATATTATCAATTGCTATTGTCTGTAAAATATCAATGATCTAAACTAACAATTATATCAATATATGACTGTTGGAGTGAACAAAGAGGGCAGAAAACAGGATCTCTCTGCAAAATGTTGGACAGGATCAGGAAGTGTCATTGGACAATTGAACTCCAGATGTGTAGACCTCCTGGCTGAGCAGGAAACCAGTATTTCATCTGGACGAGACAAAAATGATTGGACTAATTGCGTCAGGCACTTTGGGGAATAAGAATCAGGATGTGACCCATCAGATGGAGAAGTAGAAGACACGGAGAAGACACATGGCTTCTGTAGGCGGACATAAATGTTGGGTGGAGCTGGACATCTACCTAACTAACGAACAAGATGACATACTCTACTCTGTCCAGTGACTGAGTGTGTAATAACCATTCGGCACTGTAAACTTCTGACGTGAAACGATGGAATGTATTGAATGCCGCTGTGTCCGAAAAAAATACTTACTGTAACCAATCGGTATTAAATCTGAATCATTAACTATCTCATATGTTGTAAGTTCCACTCTGTCATATTTAAATAAATGTTCGTTGGAACAACCCCAAACTATCATTAGCGAAATATCAGCACGGTTTTGTGAAGGGTAGGTCGTGCCTCACAAACCTTATTGAGTTTTTCTCGAAGGTGACCAAACAGGTGGATGAGGGTAAAGCAGTGGATGTGGTGTATATGGATTTCAGTAAGGCGTTTGATAAGTTTCCCCATGGTAGGCTATTGCAGAAAATACGGAAGTATGGGGTTGAAGGTGATTCAGAGCTTTCGATCAGAAATTGGCTAGCTGAAAGAAGACAGAGTGTGGTGGTTGATGGCAAATGTTCATCCTGGAGTTTAGTTACTAGTGGTGTACCGCAAGGATCTGTTTTGGTGCCACTGTTGTTTGTCATTTTTATAAATGACCTGGAAGAGGGTGTAGAAGGGTGGGTTAGTAAATTTCCGGATGACACGAAGGTCGGTGGAGTTGTGGATAGTGCCGAAGGATGTTGTAGGGTACAGAGGGACATAGATAGGCTGCAGAGCTGGGCTGAGAGATGGCAAATGGAGTTTAATGCGGAAAAGTGTGAGGTGATTCACTTTGGAAGGAGTAACAGGAATGCAGAGTACTGGGCTAATGGGAAGATTCTTGGTAGTGTAGATGAACAGAGAGATCTTGGTGTCCAGGTACATAATTCCCTGAAGGTTGCTACCCAGGTTAATAGGGCTGTTAAGAAGGCATATGGTGTGTTAGCTTTTATTAGTAGGGGGATCGAATTTCGGAGCCACGAGGTCATGCTGCAGCTGTACAAAACTCTGGTGAGACCGCACCTGGAGTATTGCGTGCAGTTCTGGTCACCGCATTATAGGAAGGATGTGGAAGCTTTGGAAAGTGTGCAGAGGAGATTTACTAGGATGTTGCCTGGTATGGAGGGAAGGTCTTACGAGGAAAGGCTGAGGGACTTGAGGTTGTTTTCGTTGGAGAGAAGGAGGAGGAGAGGTGACTTAATAGAGACATATAAGATAATCAGAGGGTTAGAGAGGGTGGATAGTGAGAGTCTTTTTCCTCAGATGGTGATGGCAAACACGAGGGGACATAGCTTTAAGTTGAGGGGTGATAGATATAGGACAGATGCCAGAGGTAGTTTCTTTACTCAGAGAGTAGTATGGGCGTGGAACGCTCTGCCTGCATCAGTAGTAGACTCGCCAACTTTAAGGGCATTTAAGTGGTCATTGGATAGACATTTGGATGAAAATGGAATAGTGTAGGTCAGATGGTTTCACAGGTCGGCGCAACATCGAGGGCCGAAGGGCCTGTATTGCGCTGAAATATTCTGATTCTAATTCTAAAAAAAAAACATCGGTCGAGGCTTTCATTCTGCACAATACAACTTCCCCAGAACATATGCCTGCATTGACATGCTGCACAATGGAACTTTCAAGCATCTGGTCCAAAACATCTGTCTACTTTTATACAGAGCCTAATGAAACTTACACCAGAACAACTCCCACACAGCTACCTGCACTTATATACTGCACAATGGAACTGATTGCACGCTCGACGCCGGATTTGATACCACAGCTGAGAGTCCAATTCTGTATTCTATTTATCACAAAATAGAGATCTTTCACCTCTATCATCATTCACCTCCTTTCCTGCCGCAGCCCATCTGCTGCTGAAATGCTCACCCATGCTTTGTTGTCTGTGGAACAGCATATTTCAATGTTCTCCCGGGTGATAACCCATCCTGCATCCTCCAGAAACATCAGCTCATCCAAAGCTTTGTCGCCTGCCCTCCATTAAGCCCCTCCCAGGAACGTCACTGCACTCACTGGTATCCCTGCTGCCAATGCATCGAGTTTTCAATTATGATCTTCATGTTCAGACACCTTCATGCTCTCCACCTGCCATCAGTATAACCTCCTCCAGCCTGAATCATTTCGAGAGCTCTGCATTTATCTGAATCCAGCTTCTTGTACATCTCCAACTTCCATCCCCCACAACTTTCAGTCTAGCCTTTAACCATCTTACCACCCAGATGAGAATTTCCACCCCAAACATCTCTGTGTCTCCGCCTCTTCAAATCCAACCATCTGACTAAAGATTTAGTCACCCACTCTAACATCTCTTTGTCTGGCTCTGTGTCAGTTTTCTGTCCGATTACATTCCTGATAAACTCTTTGTGATGGATGTGTTTATTGAAAGCTCTGTAAGAAAAAAGTTCTTGTTGTTTAATTGTGTCCGTGTTCTCTCTCCCTGCACACCACCCCATCCATCCCCAGCTCCCCCACCGCCCACCATCCTCATCCCCTGACCCCAAATGAAATTACTGGTTTGAGACACCCAGGAACAAGTAACCTGTATTATCACTTTTCTCAGCAGATTAGACATTTCACTTCTTTGTTATTGTAAAAGCAGTGAAGAATTTGTTTACCTGAACACAGGACCCCAACATCCATACAGTCAGTGAGAGACGAATTCAATGTGAACAAACTGCAGTTCTGGAGCTGCAATTCATTTCCTCCACATTGGACATCATTCACCCAGATGGGTCCTTCACTCTTTCCGTCCTTTGAATAGTTATAAGCGGCTGTCGCTTCACCACAGCCCAGCTGTGTACAGACCACGTTGGCATCATTCAGGGTCCAGAGTCTGTCCTGTAATCTCCTCCAGCTGCCGGTGTAGTAAATCTCCACTCGTCCATCACACCAGCTTCCCCCGTTAGTCAGCCTTAGTGACCAATTTTCATCTACAATATGAAACACAATGGTGAAATTGAAGCATAATTCACTGCCACCAGAAAAGATATTAATTTTGATGGTTACTATTTCTGTCATCATTGTTCAGAAGGCTTGTCGGCAGATGTTGTTCACCATTACCTTTTCTCAGTAAATACATTTTGGAGACATACCAAGTAGCTTCCGCTGACTAAACTGGGGGCCAAGGGTAAAATGAACTGGGGTTGAGCGCGGCACATTCCGGCAATGGATAAGTGATGAGACCGAAGGGTGGTGCAGGGGCTTTAAATAGCTCCTGACAGATGACAGTTCCTTTCATCCCATATAGAGAGAAACAGACAAGTTTACGTTGCCACAATGCTTCCGATGACATCTCAAGTCGCCTCACAGGCAATGAAGCACTTTTGATTTGTAGTCACTAATGCTGACAGGTGACTGACCTGAGGGACTGAAGGTTGTCCTCCTGTCCACATGTACTGTTATGTCCTGCTCTCGCCCTGTACTTGAAGCATCATCAACGTTTCTTCCAATTTCTCCCCCTCATTTTCACATAGTCCATCTTCAACTCTTCCATTCCCTTCCACAACATCTCTGTCTCTGATTCTGGGGACTCTCACAGTTATCTTGTCTATGATTCCTCACACCACGAATACTAGAATGACTCTATCACATTCTTCCACTTTCTCCATCTGCATTGTATCTGTCTGGTGATGCAACCGATCATACCAGTGCTTCCAGATATGTCTTCCTTTTTCCACATCCGAGGACTATCCTCACCTCCTCATCCACCCACCATGGTTGACAGGGCCCCATCACGTCCATTCCATTTCCCATACTTCTGCTTTAACCCTTTCCCCCCTCGCAGAACCATGATAGGATTCTGCTTCTCCTCATCTTCCACTCCATCAGCTTCCATATTCAACAGATGATCTTCCACCATTTACACCACCTTTAATGTGATACCACTACCAAGCACATCTTCCCCTTCCCTCAACTTTTTTCATTCTAAAGGGACCATTCCCTCTGTGACACTCTTCGCACTCTTCAATCATTCTCAGCAACCCTTCCCACAGGAACTTCCCAGGCAAGCGCAGAAGATGCAACCACTGCCTTGTTACCTCCACCTTTCTCACCGTCCAAGTCGACAAACATTGCTTCCAAGTTAAACAACGATTTGCTCGTACTGCTTTCTCTTTTGTATACTGTATTTACTGTATTGACTGATTATGATGCTTCTCCTTTACATTGGCACAGCAAACACAGTTGAGTGATTACTTTGCAGAACACCTTTGTTTAGTCTGCAAGCTTTACCTTTATCTTCCAGTTGCCTGTCATTTTCATTGTATACTCCACTCCCACTCTGACCTCTCCCTCCTTTTTCTCCTACACAGTTCCAATGAAGGCTAACATAAGTTTGAGAAATAGCAAATTAAAAGCAAAATACTGCAGATGCTGGAAATCTGAAATAAAAACAAGAAATGCTGGAAATACTCCGCAGGTCTGGCAGCATCTGTGGAGAGAGAAGCAGAGTTAACGTTTCAGATCAGTGACCCGCCTTCACAACTGACAAATATTAGAAACGTAAAAGGTTATAAGCAAGTTAAGTGGGGGTGGGGCAAGAGATAACAAAGGAGAAGGTTTAGATAGGATGAGGTTACAGAATAGCTGACCAGAATGACATCGAGCAAAGATGTGTTAATGGTGTGTTGAAAGACAAAGCATTAGTACAGAAAGGGTTTTAACGGAATGAAAATTGAACAGCCACAAGTACAAACATAAAAAAACAGTGGGTAAACCAACTGAACAAAGTAAGATGAAATAATATAAAAACAAAAAAAAATTAAAAAGGGAAAAGAAAAAACAACTAAAAATAAAAGTAAAATGGAGGGCCCGTCATGCTCTGAAATTATTGAACTCAATGTTCAGTCCGGCAGGCTGTGGAGTGCCTGATCAGTAAATGAGATGCTGTTCCTCGAGCTTGCGTTGATGTTCACTGGAACATTGCAGTAATCCCAGGACAGAGATGTGAGCATGGGAGCAGGGGGAGTGATGAAATGGCAAGCAACTTGAAGCTCAGGGTCCTGCTTGAGGACTGTTGGAGGTGTTCACAAATCAGTCACGCAGTCTGCGTTTGGTCTCCCCAGTGTCGAGGAAACCACATTGTGAGCAGCGAAGACATTATAGTACATTGAAATAAGTACAAGTAAATCGCTGTTTCATATGTAAGGGGTGTTTGGGGCCTGGAATAGTGAGGAGAGAGGAGGTAAATGGGCAGGCATTACACCTTCTGCGATTGCAGGGGCAGGTGCCGTGGGAAGGGGATGAGGTGGTGGGGTAGCGGAGGAGTGGACCAGGGTGTCACGGAGGGAACGATCCCTTCAGAATGCTGACAGGGGAAGGGAGGGGAAGATGCATTTGTTAGTGGCATCACGCTGGAGGTGGCGGAAATGGCGGAAGATGATCCTTTGGATATGGTGGCTGATGGAGTGGAAAGTGAGGACAAGGGGAACCCTGTCACGGTTCTGGGAGGGATGGAAAGGGGAGAGGGTAGAGGTGCAGGAAACGGGCCAGACACGGTTGAGGGCCCTGAAAGCCACAGTGGTTGTAAGGACCTCCTATCAGGACTCCATTCCATTCTCCCAGTTTCTCCGTCTCCGTCGCATCTGCTCTGATGATGCTACCTTCCATGACAGCGTTTCTGATGTGTCTTCCTTTTTCCTCAACCGAGGATTCCACCCCCACCCCCCCCCCCCACTGCGATTTGCTTGTACTTCTTTCAATGTCATATACTGCATTCGCAAAAAAAAACGACTTGAGAGGGTTACAGCAATGCTAACCATCAAACAAATACTCCAAATGTATGATCTCTTCAGAATATTCCTGCTTTAATAAGCCTCCTATTTCTTTATTAAGTATAGAAAATGTACCCTGATACTCTCTTCAATCATTCTCAACACCCCTTCCCACAGGAACTTCCCATGAAAGCGCAGGAGTTCCAACCACTGCCCTGTTACCTCCACCTTTCTCACCATCCAAGCCCCAAAACACTGCTTCCAAGTGAAACAACGATTTACTTGTACTGCTTACTCTTTCGTATACTGTATTTACTGTATTGACGGATCATGATGCGTCTCCTTTACATTGGCAGACCAAACACAGTGGAGTGATTACTTTGCAGAACACCTTTGTTCAGTCTGCAAGCTTTACCTTTAGCTTCCAGTTGCCTGTCATTTTCATTGTGTACCACACTCCCACTCTGACCTCTCTCTCCTCTTTCTCCTACACAGTTCCAATGCAGGATAACATAAGTTTGAGAAACAGCACTTCCTCTTTCCACTAGACTCTTTACAGCATTTTAGAATGAACACTGAGTTCAGCAATTTCAGATCATATTCCCTCCCCCTTTTTTCTTTATTGGACGATATTTGTCTTCCAATTTGCACCTCCTCTAGAAATGTGCTTTTTACTTGGCCCATTCCAACATATTTTTGTTGTGCATTGTCCGTTTTACCATTTCATCTCTCCTGTCTTTCACCACACCACGGAGCGTTCCTTTCATTCTTTCCTTGTTTTCCCCTTTCTTTAAAAAAACTGCTAAATCTCGAAGTTCTGATGAAAGATCCACAAACTGAAAGGTTGATACTCTTTCTCTCACCATAGATGCTGCCGGAACTGCTGAGTATTTCCAGCACTTACTGTTTTTATTACCTATATTTTAAGTTGTGAAACGTGGGAGCACTTTTGCATTGAGCAATGTCCCACATACAGTGATCAGATAACTGAGCAGATATTCTGTTATATGAGGGTGCTGGCTGAGAGATAAATGTAATCCCGGAAACTGGGCGAATTTAAATTTACATCATGTTTGTGACATTTTCAAAGACATAGCACATTGGTGAAATAACGAATTACGTCATTCAATATCATTTTATTGCAATCGGTGTTGTGGAACTTAAAATATATCTCACACTATGTATCTTGCAACAAGTTCACAGTGTTTTCTATTGAACAGCTGATCTTTGCAGAGAATTCCATGATCATTCATATTTGAACTGCCTACATTGATAACAGTTTCAATGCTCGAGCAACATATCCATTCCATGGCAGTGGTCCTGGGAGCATCTTGCCGATTCTATAGCCCATGAAAAATGCCCCAGATTTACCCAGAAATAGATATTATATGACGCGAAGTACTACCAACTTTTCATTGTATGTATTAAATGTTTACTGGAGTGAAGCTTTGATTCATTTGTAATTTAATTCAGACCAATAAACCCACAAACACATCTCAGAATCTTAGTGACAAAGGAAGCATGGGATCAGCAAAACTAGTGAATCAGAGACTTGTGGAAATAGTCAATGATGCTTGAAAGCAGAATTGACTGAGATGACTCACCCGCACAGATGACACTTGCATCGTTTTCATGTGAGAAGCTAAACTGTTCCCAGGATGAAACAGGACAATCCCACAATCGCGTCTCGTTCCCCAGACACCTGTAATTTTCCTTCCACACTGCACCAGTACCCTTTCCAAAGCGGGCTCCTCCTGGGATTGAGTTTACTGTCCCACACTGTAAGTGCTCACAGACCACTTTGGCGTCTTCCATATCAAAGTAAAGGTCACACAGCGTCCCCCACTGGTGTCCATGTAGCACCTCCACCCGACCGGAGCATCTGTCCATCCCACCAACCAATCGAAGTTCAGATTTTCCTGTATTGAAAACAAATACAAATCCAAATAATTTCTAAATCATCCTCTGCACAGAAACAGCAAAATAGAAAATGGGTAAAAAAAAAAAGTAGAATTTTATCTACACGATTATCCAGCCATACTTTACACAAATTATCGATCAAATTGCAATTAGAATTACTACAGCAACACAAAAGTAAAATACTGCGGCTGTTGGAGATCTGAAATGAAATAGAAAATGCTGGAAATACTGAGCAGGGCTAGCAGCAACTGTGGCGAGAACAAGAGAGTTATGTTTCAGGTCTGTGTCCTTTCCTCACAAAAATTACTACAGGACCTCTTTAAGAAGTTTGCTGAATACTCAAAAGTTAACAATTCTTCTTTCAAACGCTGATCAATTCTTGGTCTTTATCTCTTGGTGCTTTGAATATAAAACTCAGAAGGATGTGATGTTTCTGTTGTATCTGTTGTCGCTTTTGTGCACCGCACTTCACAAAACCATTGGCTTTGGAGGTGGTGCTGGACAGAGTCACTGGAATGACAACAATGCTTAAAGCATTACATTATGAAGACAAGTTGCATAAACTTTGTTTACAGTAGATTGCGTTTAGAATGATTAGACATTATCGAGTTGACGTGTATAAAATGTTTAAGGGGTTTGATAGATGCGCTAGAGAAGATCAGGAGAACAAATACAAAACAAGGCCATTTAGGAGCTGCTTTTCTTCATGAGGGATGTGGACATCACTGGCAGTTTTTGTTCAAGTTTATTTGCCATTGAAACCGTTGTCAGAACCTTCTTCTTGAACTGAAATTGACTGCCTGGGCAATGTTCTTCTGCAAGTTCTGAGGTCGGTCGAGTTAAGTCAAAGGTTTTAGGCATAGTGTGTACCTTTAGCTGCATGTGTTATAAACAGAGTGGGAAGTGTAGAATTTGGTAATTAGTGTGTAAGACTGAAATCTAGCCTTAACATTTAGAATTTAACTTGTAATATAAAAAAGCTGCAAGGCAGTTCATGTTAGCAGTTAATCGTGCAAGTCAAGTTCGCAGTAAGCAGTCAATCAGCTGTGAATGTCTGATCTGGGGTAATTACTGTCAGCTGGAAACGGTCTAAACTGTTGCAACTTGAATGAGCCTGCAAAGGCATATAACATTAGACTTCATTGCAAGTGGGTTTGAGTGCAGGAACAGGGATGTCTTACTTCAGGGCCTTGGTGAGACCACATCTGGAGTACTGTGTGCAGTTTTGGTCTCCTTATCTGAGAAAGGATGCCCTTGCCATGGACAGAGTGCAAAGAAGATTTACTAGGCTGGTTTCCAGGATGGCAGGATTTACGTATGAGGAGAGATTGGGTCCACTGGGCCTATATTCACTAGAGTTTAGAAGAACGAGATAGAGCCACATAGAAACCTATAAAATTCGAACAGGACGAGGCAGGCTCGATGCAGGGAAGATGTTCCCGATGGCTGGAGAGTCCAGAACCAGGTGTCACAGTCTCAGGATATGGGGTATGCTATTTAGAACCGAGATGAGGAGAAATGTCTTCACTCAGTGGGTGGTGAACCTGCGGAATTCTCTACCGCAGAAGGCAGGGGAGGCCAAACAATTACATATTTTCAAGAAGGAGATGGATATCTATCTTAATGCCAAAGGGATCAAGGGGTATGGGGACGAAACGAAACAGGGTAATGATTTTGATGATCAAACATGTTTTTTTAATGGCTTGGCAGGCCCGAAGGGCCGACTGGCCTATGCCTACTCCTAGTCCTATTTTCTGTGTTTCTATTTTTAGTCTTCTAGTAAGGCAGAGTGTTACCACAGATTGCAATGTTAACTGAATACATTATGAAAATAGTGGGAAGTTAGAGTTTGCTCAGAGTAAGAATTCGGTGTACAGGGGGAAAAGGAGTTTTTTTTTCATTCGTTCACAGGGAGTGGAGGTTTTTGGCTAGGCCAGCATTTATTACCCAACCCGAATTGCCCTTGCAACGATGGTGCTGAGCCGCCTTCTTGTACTGCTGCAGTGCATGCGCTGTCAGTACACCCACAGTGCTGTTAGGAAGGGAGTTCCAGGATTTGACCCAGCTACGGTGATGAAACGTTGATATAGTTCCAAATCAGGATGGTGTGCGGCTTGGAGGGGAACCTGCAAATGGTGCTTCTACCATCCATCTGCTGTCCTTGTCCTTCTAAGTGGCAGAGGGCGTGGGTTTATAAGGAGGTGCTTTCTTTTGTCTGTTAAGCTTCAGTAAGTGAGTGGAGTCACCGATTTAACAGGGCGCCACGGCCAGCAGCAGCAGAGAGGCAGAGACCAGACAAATAGAGGGGAAGCAGTTGTCAGGTCAGAGTATGAGGGGACGTGGATAATTTGCAAATAAGTACTAAGTTAATTGGTGAGTGCTTAGTGTTTCGGCGTTAGCTACCCAGTAAAATAGCTTTAAAGCTAAAATGCATCTACACATAATTTTACCTTTTAAATAAAGACAGCCTATGTTCTCGCAGAGCAGTTATTTTTTTCTGGATATAGGATTTTGTGGATAACGGAATTATCCCGAGGGAGCATGTCCATAGTAGATGTCTCCACCTGGAAACTCTCTGGCACAGGGTCATAGAGCTGGAGTGGGAATTGGAGATACTCCAAAACATACAGCAGCAAAAGGAGTATTGGACAGTTTGCTGCAGATTTTAGTCACATCTTGTAGAGAGGTGCAGGGTCAGAATGAGGCTGTTGCAGTTTATAGTGCACAGCAATGGAAATCCAGATTTGTTGGTGAACGAGGATATGCAGAAAATGAATCTATCCAACAGGAACAATGTACTGGCTATTTGTGAGGATAAGGATGAAGACTGTCAGAAGGGCAGCCAGAATGTTGACCGGGATACGTTGGAACAGGAGGCTGTGCAAAAGGTGGAGGAGTGGAGCATAATGTGATACTTTTAAGTAGTTCAATCATTAGGGTTTTAGGAGTCCCAAACAGTATTTGCCCAACTTGTGCGAAGTGAGGGATATCTCAAATCAGATTGCGAGAATGCAGGGGAAATATCCAGTCGTTGTGGACCATGCAAGGACCAACAGCATAGGAAAGAAAAGGCAAGAGTTTCTTTTCAGAGAGTACCTGGTGCTGAACTATAAAAGAAGATCTCAAGGATTATAATCTCTGGATTATTATACAAGCCGCTTGCACATTTGAATGGGGAGTGGGGGGTGGGGGATTAGGGAGGTCAACACGTGGTTGAAGGTGTTGATTTTGGAAAGAGGTGTTACTTTTCATGGTACCCACCACTTGTACTGGGATATTAAACAACTGTTCTGTTGGAATGCGCTTCACCTGAAATGGGTTGGGATCAGGGTCCTAGAATAAAGGATAAATAAGGTTGTTATAGGAATCTTAAACTAGTAAGTGGGTGAAGGGAAGCTGGTGGGGGCTGGCTGAGGGGGTAGAGCAAAGTTGGAAATCTAACGTAAATAGGCAATACCGGGAGAGGAAAAACTAAAACATGCAATATCTGAGTAAGACAATTTTACAGCTTTACAACACTTGAATCTGCTCTGAAAACAGCTGTTGCTTTCTTGACAAAACAGTTGCCAGAAATACTGGCAGACCTCGACGTTTTGGGCAGTGTACTCTGTCCATTGTCTGGAGAAACAAGTGGAACTGGTGGAAGCGATCGGTTTATATGTCGTGGAGAATGGGAATATGGACAGGATCTTAGGTTATTACATGTTCTTGTTCTGGCTGCTATTGGTCTGTTAATTATATTCCGTGAAAGGTCGGTACATGTCATTGTGCTTGCTGCTGTTTGGTCAGCTACAGTGTATCGTGGCAGGTCAATCCATACTGTTGTTCTGCTCGTGGTATGTTGGCTGCAGAGCAGGGGATGGTGTGTCTCTTGAGGAGAGACAATCAGATATCCACTGAGGAGCAGGCCACTGTTAGGGGGACGTTGTGGTGTTTATAGATCTCCATAGCTTCCCTGATGCAATGAATGAGACAAGCCTGCCATCGTCAAGTAAGCTCAACTCAATGACCACCGCATTGAATGGTCCAATTCCAAACTCACCTCATCTATTATGGACTGGTGTGCAAGACACAGTAACATCATAAATATAAAAGAAAACAAAAACATGGAAAAATAGGGAAAAGAGACCAGATTCTCGTGAATGGCAGATGTACAAAGAATAGCAAAGGGTGACAAAATAGATCGCAAGAGCTACAATACTTTTACAATAACTTCTAAAATAGGTTGTAAGTAAGAGCAATGTAGCCTCATTAAAATGACAATGGTGATATTATAAATGAAAATAAGGAAATGGCGGGAATTATACATAATTACTTTGCATCAGTATGGACGTGGACGTCACTTTTCTTAAGGTTCCTTGTTGCCACAGTTGACCAAAAGCTGCCTTGACGTCGAGGACAGTCACTTTCATCTAACCTCTGGAATTCAGCTCTTTTTTCCATTTTTGGACAAAGGGTGCAATGAGGCCTGAAGCTGAGTGGTCCGACAAACCCAAACTGAGCATCAGTGAGTAGTTTATTGGTAAGTACTGCTTGATAGCGCTGTAAACAACACCTTCCATCACTTTGTTAATGATTGATAGCAAACTGCTGAGACAGTAATTAGAAAGTTGCAATTGTCACACTGCTATTTAAAGAAGGTTAGCGAGTGAATCGAGGGAATTATAGATTGGTTCACCTAACAGCTGTTGTCAGGAAATTACGAGAGTGTACATTTAAAGATGGAGTGTCTGATCACCTTGAGAAGTTACAGCCAATCAGAGAGAGGCAACATGCATTTGTAAAAGGTAGATCATGCCTGATGAACCTGATCAATTGTTTTGTGGAGGACAGGGGAACCTCAATGGATGTTATTCAGATGGACTTCCAGAAAGCAAACAACAAAATCCCTCATAACCGATTGTTGGCTGAAGTTGCAGCTCATAGGATGTAGGGCAAATTATTGACTACATAGGACGTGAGCTAAGTGGCAGGAGACAGACAGCAGGGATAATGGGCAGATCATCTAACTAGCAGGATGTGATAGCGCCGTCCCACAGGAACTTCCACTATTTATTAATGATTTAGATGACTGGATAGAAAGCCATATATAACTGACATATTCAATGTTGCCATTGAAAAAAAATCAACGATATTGTAATTATGCATATTTTAAGCATAAATTTGCAACAAGAAAAAAATAGATTAAGTGACTGTGTGAAGCTATTACAATATTGGCAAGTGTGAGGTGTCCAATTTGGAATTTAAAATGTTCCAGTATTTTCGAAATGGTGAAAAAACGGAAAATAGACTTCAGGGTCATGGGCAAGGACAGGAAAAAAAACAGCAAATGGAATGCTGGGCTTTATATCTAGAGGAACGGAATACAAGGGGCTAGAAATGATGCGACAGCTAAAAAAAATCCTGATCAGGTCACATCTACAGTAGTGTTCAGCTGTATGCAAACTAAAAAGTACTTTGGGCAGTTAGAACTGTGCAAGAAGTATTGTGCGACAAGAACTGATGCTGGGAGTACTATTGATCATATTTTGCATAAATGATTTCGACTCAGGGAGGGACGTACAATTCCAATATTCATTAATGACATGTACTTGGGACAATGGTTAATACTAAGGCAGATTGTGATAAAAAAATATGACGTTAACGAAATTGTAAATGAATTCTAATGCAGATAAATGTTCACTTACAGATTAGGGGAGGAAGACTGAGAACACATTTTCCTTGGACAATGATAATCTAAATTGTGTCGAGGAGCAATGGGATTCAGGGGTACAGATAGAAAAATGAATACAATAGCAATACGGGTTAACAAAGCTACAGAAAATGCAAAAACATTGAGGATTATTTTCAGAGAGATACGTTGAAAGGGGAGTCATACCCAGCACAAGCAAAGATTTGCTGTTGATGGGAGTCGGTTGATTGGGTGCGAACTGGTCAGTGTTTCCCCGCTTTTCTAGGCAGTATGCAACTGGGCAATTTTCCACCGTATCAGTTGGATCCTAGTGCTGTAACTGTACTGGATCAGCTGGCCTCCAGTTGTTGCTAGTTTTAGAGCACTGATCGTCAGCCCTGCAACTGGAGTGTTATCGGGCCCCTAGTTCTTATGTGCAGTGTGCTCAGCCGCTTCTTAATGTTGTGCACTGTAAATTTAGGAATGGACCGAAAAATAGAAAGCATTTGCACAGCAGTAGCTCATTGGCATGGATTGTCACGCACTACTTCTCACCTTTTGCCAGTCTGAATAACTACATTTGACCCACACTTTGTTGACTGTTTTGTAGCCAGTTTCTACAGTCTGTCATGATCACCCTTCACATTATGCAATTAATTACCTTGAAACCACATTCACAGTTTTAGGTTTAAAAACTGGACAGACAGTTTGTGACCAGCAAGATGCAACAGTCAGCATATAATCATAGAATGTTTACAACACAGAAGGAGGACATTCAGCCCGTTGTGTCCATGCTGGTTATCGGCAAGAGCTCCTCAGCTGGTCCTATGCTTCTGCCCTTTCCCCATAGCAATGCAAAGATTTTCTCTTCAGGTGCTTGTCCAATTAGACATTGAAAGCCACAATTGAATCTGTCTCCATCAGACTCGCAGGTAGAACATTCCAGCTGCTAACCACTCGCTGTGTAAATAACGTATTCCTCATGTCACGGTTGGTTCTTTTCCCATCCACCTTATAACAGTGTTCTCTGGTTATTGACCTTTCTGACAAGAGGAACAGTTTCCCTCTATCTACTCTGTCTATTCCCCTCATGATTTTGAACACCTCTATCAAATTTCCTCGCAGCCTTCTCTGTTCTCAGGAGAGCGACCACAGTTTCTACAAACTATCATTGTAACAGAAGTCTTTCATCCCTTCAACCTTCCTTGTAAATCCTTTCTGCACCCATTCTATGGCATTCACATTCTTCTAATGCGCCATGCCCAGAATTGTACACAATATGCCAGTTGAGGTGAAGCCAGTGTTCCACAAAAGTTCATAATAACTTCCTTACTTTTTTACATTATACCGCTACTGAAAAAGGCCAACATCCCATTGACTATTAACCAATTTCTCAACCTGCCCTGCTACCTTCAACGATTTGATCAGAAATACTCCCAGGTGACTCTTGGCTGCAGCCACTTTCTAATTGTACCCTTGAAAGGAGACTGGCAGCAAGCATTAAAAGAAATCCCAAAGTATTCTATAGACAGAGAAATAGTAAAGGGGTGACAAAAGGAGGAGTGGAGTCGATGAGGGATCAGAAAGAGGATTTACATATGGAGGTAGCGGGTATAGTTCAGGTATTATCTAAATTCTCAACGCCTGTCTTTGCCAGGGAAGAAGATGCACCCCGGACAATGGTTACAGAGGAGGTAATTCAGATACTGGAGGGGTTTAAATTAATAAAGAGGATGTATCAGATATACCCTGTTAATAAGAACATACGTATGAACACACAAATTAGGAGCAGGAGGTGGACACTCGACTCGTCGAGCCTGCTCCACCATTCAATACGTTCATGGCTGAACTGATTACTCCACATTTCCACTGACCCCCGATAACCTTCCACCCCCTTGGTTATCAAGAATCAAACTACCGCTGCCTTAAAAAAATTCAAACACACTTCTTCCACTGCCTTTTGAGGAAGAGAATTCCAAAGAGTCACAAACCACTGAGAAAAAAATTCTCCTCATCTCTGTCTTAAATGGGAGACCCTTATTTTTAAACAGTGACCCCTAGTTCTAGCTTCTCCAACAAGGGGAAACATCTTTTCCACAACCACCCTGTCAAGACCTCTCAGGATATTATATGTTACAATCATGTCACCTCTTCCTCTTGTAAATTCCAGCGGAAGCAAGCCTAGCCTGTCAAATCTTTCCTTGTATAGCAGGTCACTCATTCCAGATATTAGTCGAGTAAACCTTCGCTGTACTACCTCCAACGCATTTACATCAGTCCTTAAATAAGGAGACCAGTTTGGTACACAATATTCCAGATGTGGTCTCACCAATACCCTGTGTCGCTGAAGCATAGCCTCCCTACTTTTGTATTCAATTCCACTCGCGATAAATGATGACATTTTCCTAGCTTTTTAAATTACTTGTTGTACCTGCATACTAACGTTTTGCGTTTCATACACGAAGACACCCATATCTCTCTGTATCTCAGAGCTCTGCAATCTCTCACCATTTAGATAATATGCTTCCCTTCTATTCATACTCCCAAAGTGGACAATTTCCCAGTTTCCTACATTATACTCCATTTGCCAGGTCTTTGCCCACTCACTTAACCTATCTATATCCCTTTGCAGACTCCTTATGTCCTCTTCTGAAGTTACATTCTTACCTATCTTTGTGTCATTAGCAAATTTAGCAAGCATACCGTCGGTCCCTGCATCTAAGTCCTTTCTATAAATTGTGAAACGTTGAGGCCCCAGCACAGATCCCTATGGCACACCACTCGTTACATCTTGTCAACCAAAAAAATGACCCATTTATGCCTACTCTCTGTTTCCTGTGAACGAACCAATCTTCCATCCATGTTAATACGTTACCCCCTACACCATGAACTTTTATTTTCTGCAATAGCCTTTGATGTGGCACCTTCTCAAATGCCTTCTGGAAATCTAAGTACAATACATCTACCAGTTCCCCTTTACCAACAGCACATGTAACTCCCTCAAAGAACTCCAATCTATTGGTTACACATGATCTTCCTTTCACAAATCCATGTTGACTATGCCTGATTACCTTGAATGTTTCTAAATGCCCTGCCATAACATCTAAAATAATAGCTTGTAACATTTTCCCTAAGGCAGGTGTTAAACTAATTGGCCTATAGTTTCTTGCTTGCTGTTTCCCTCCCTTTCTGACTAAAGGAGTTGCATTCGTTATTTTCCAATCTAAATAAACCTTCCCCGAATCTAGGGAATGTTGGAAAATTCAAATTAACGCATCAACTACCTCACTTGCCACTTCTTTTAACACCCTAGGATGAAGTCCATCAGGTCCCCGGGACTTGTCAGCCTGCAGCTCCAACAATTTGCTCAGTACCTTTTCCCTGGTGTTTGCAATTTTCTTGAGTTCCTCCGTCCCTTCTATTTCCCGACTTACAGCTAAAACTGGGATGTTACTTTTGTACTCAATAGTGAAGACCGATGCCAAATATCTGTTCAATAAATCTGTCATCTCCTTATTTTCCATTATTAACTCCCCAGACTCACATTTTATAAGTTCAACGCTCACATAGTTACCTCTTTTCTTTTTTTTTAATGTATATATATTTATATATATAAAAACTCTTACTATCTGTCCTTATATATCTATCTAGCCTGCTCTCGTCCTCCAATGCTACCTGACTTACCAATGTTTTTGTCATCCTTTGTTTTTTAAAAATATTCTGTTCAATCTTTTGACCTGCCTCCCATCTTTGCGCAATTACAAGCTTTTTCTTTAAGTATGATACGACCTTTGGCTGTTATACTTAACCACGGATGGTGGGACCCACTCTTGAAATGTTTCTTTCTCGTTGAAATATGAGAAATTGTGTATTCTGAAATATTCCCTTAAATGTCTGCCACTGAAACTCTATTGACCTATCCCGTAACCTGATTTGCCAGTTCACTTTCGCTAGCTCTACATTCATGTCCTCATAATTGCCCTTATTTAAGTTTAAAATATTAGTCTTGGACCCACTCTACTCTCCCTCAAACTGAATGTAAAATTCAATCATATCATGATCGCTGCTACCAAGGGGCACCTTAGCTGTGCGGTCATTAATTATTCCGACCTCATTGCACAATACCAGGTCTAGTATATCCTACTTTCTGGTTGGCTCCACAAGGTATTGTTCCAAGAAATTATCCCGAGAATATTCTATGCAGTCCTCATCTAGGCTATCTCTGCCCATCTGACTTTTCCAGTCTAAATTTAGGCGAAAATCTGCCCCTAATTATCACTGTACCTTTCTGACAGGCTGCCATTCATTTATTCATTTACAACCCGCCCCACAGTGTGGTTAATGTCAGGTGGTCTGTACACCACTTCTGACAAGCAAATTCTTGCCTTAATGATTTTTCATCTCTACCCGAACAGCTTTTACATCCTGGTCTCCTGATCTTAGGTCATCCCTCACCATTGTGCTAATACCATAATTAATTAACAGAGCTACCCCTCCACCTGTTCCTAGCTTCCTGCCCTTCCTAAATGCCATGTATCCTTCAATCTTCAGGTCCCTGTCTATATATATAAGTGAATTAGACCTTGGTGTACAGGGCACAATTTCAAAGTTTGCAGATGATACAAAACTTGGAAGCATTGTGAACTGTGAGGAGGATAGTACAGATCTTCAAACGGACATTGGCAAGTTGGTGGAATGGGCAGGCAGTTGGCAGATGAAGTTCAATGCAGAGAAATGTGAAGTGATTCATTTAGGACGGACTGACATGAAGATAAAATATAAAATGAAGGGTTCAATTCTAAAGGGGTTACAGGAGCAGAGGGACCTTGGTTTAATAGTGCATAAGTCATTGACGGTGGCAGGCTAGGTTGAGAGAGCGTGCAATAAAGCATACACGGCCCTGGACTTTATTAATAGGTGCATAGAGTGCAAGAGCAAGGAAGTTATGTTGAACTTGTATGAGACACTAGTTCGTCCTCAGCTTGAGTAATGCATCCAGTTCTGGGCGCCGCACTTGAGGGAAGATGTGAGGGCATTGGAGAGAATACAGAGACGTTTCATGAGAAACATCAAGGTTCCAGGGATGAGGAATTTCAGTTATGAAGATAAATTGGAGAAGTTTGGATTGTTTTCCTTGGAGAAGAGAAGGCTGAGAGGTGAATAGACAGAGGTATTCAAAATAATGAGGATTCTGAATGGAGTTCGTAGAGAGAAACTGTTTCCACTGGTGAAAGGATCGAGAAGGAAATGGCACCGATTTAATGCATTTGGTAAGATCAGCTGAAGTGACATGCGAAAAACGTTTTTCATGCAGCGAGTGTTTAAGATCTGGAATGTTTGTCTGAGAACGTGGTGCAAGCAGGTTCCATTGCAGCATTAAAAATGGAACTAGACAGTTCTATGAAAAGGAAGAATGTGCAGAGTTATGGAGTGAAGGCCGGCGAATAGAACTGAGTGAATTTCTCTTTCAGAGAGCCCATGCAGTCATGATGGGCCGATTAGTCCCCTTCTGCACTGTAACAGTTCAGTGCTTCTGTGATATTGCCTCTCCTCCGTTTTCCAACCAAAATGCATCAGTTCACACTTCTCTGCAAGAAATTTCATCTGCAACCTGTCCGCCCACTTCACCAGCCTCGCTTTATCCTCTTGAAGACTATTGCAATCCTCCTTACTGGCCATGTTTTCAGGCAAACGCGCCTCTTTTCTTCCATTAGTTCAACGGTGTTGAATTTAATCGTTGCAGCTACTTCCTGAACTATCTTAGCTCCTTTGTTTAATATTCTGTGCATTTTACTTTCTCAGTATTTCCTAAAATTTAAAAGACAATGCGCAGGCAGCGGTGGGATCTTAACGCGCAGTTTCCTCTTGTGATACCCACAATAACTGCGGACTCATTACTTCAGCTCCCCGAGGCTGAGAAACCTGCCTCCCTCCCTCCCCTGCTCCCCAGTCTCAGCTTCACAATCTGTGTAATACATCAGATCTGAGGCCAAGCGATGATTGCAGGCGGACAGCCGGTCTGACAGTGCATGTCAGGTAGCGGCTGCTGGGTTGATGAATGGAGAGTTGGATTGAGGTTGTGACATTTCCAGCCGTTCAGATAATTCACTGCGGATCAAGGGAAAATCTCAATGGAAACTGCTCTGTCTGCATTGTAAATGTGCTGAGTATCAGGTATTTGCTGCTGCCGGTGGATAATGTTTAATAAATATGGTGCTAATGATATAATTTTAAACAGTGATCCGAACATTAACATTAATTCTAACCGGAGATTACTGGAATTATTAACATCTGACTTTCCAGGGACTGGCATCCCGGATTGTTTTACTTTTGCTTCTTCCCAGATTCTATCAGCCGCGGTGGGAGACGGGAGACTGAGAAAGATTTTTACCTGAGCAGATGGCACCGGCATCATAGGAGTGTGGGTAGGAATAGTGATCCCATTGAGCTGACTCACAGTCCCGCAGAGCGGCCTCGGTCCCGCTGCACTTCACACTCAACGTCACAATGGGTCCGGACCCTTCCCCAAAGTGAGCCCAGCTTGGTGCAGAGACCGCAGTTCCGCAGCCCAGCTCCCAACACACAACAGCGGCGTCCTGCAGGTCCCAGTACGAGCCATACACAGTCCCCCACTGTCCCCTGTAGTGTATCTCCACTCTCCCAGCGCACCGACTGCCCCCATTCGCCAGTCTCAGCTTCACCATCTCTGTAAAATATCAGAAATATCATCAAGCGGTTATAGTGTGTTAAACCCACAGGTTCCCAGCGCACCGACTGCCCCCATTCACCAGTATCAGCTTCACCATCTCTGTAAAACATCAGAAATATCATCAAGCGCTTATAGTGTGTTAAACCCACAAGTTCCCAGCGCACCGACTGCCCCCATTCACCAGTCTCAGCTTCACCATCTCTGTAAAATATCAAAAATATCAGCAGGCGGTTAGAGTGTGTTAAACCCACAGGTTCCCAGCATACGAACCCTCCCCATTCACCAGGCATGAATTGATAGGAACATCAGTCTGCACTCAGAACCCTAATAAAACCCGAAGTAAATATTACACATAAAAGAAAAAGGAAACTGAAATACTAATAAACGGTGCAAACGAGCAGGGAACCAGGAGACAGCCGGATATTCCCACCAACACAACTGCTCCAATGGGAACGAGGTGGCGACAGGCTCAGAGTCGAATTAACCGGCAGAAGTGGGGAGATGGGCGTGGCTGTAATGATCTCATATTTAAGTGCTCAGTACTGATTGGGCGAACACAGTGAGATCCCAGCACCACGAAAGAGCAGGGGAAATTGCCCCCTCACCCAACACAGCCAATAAAGATAGGGCTGGATGATGATGTGATCAGGATGTCAGCACAGATTGGTGAGGTGGACCTTTGGACCGGCAACAATGTCAGTGGAGGTGATTCTTCACACTCTGCTCTTCAGAGACCCTTAATTATTGTCCCACCACATGAAGACAGCAGTCATCTCTTAGCTAGGTAACAGTGTGAGTGGAGCTGATTATTCTCACTCTGCTCTGCAGAGACCCTCAGTTACTGTCTCTCCACATGAAGGCAGCAGCCATCTGTCAGCTAGAATTAAAGATCTTTACTATCACAATGAGCGACACACTCCCTTTCTGAGTAGCAACAGGGCAACGTGATCAAAAAGGTGCTGCGACTGTCGCCCAAACTTAATATTTAATGGGATGGGTTGGAGCAGAGAGATAGCAGATAGTGTGAAAAAAAAGGCGATTACCTGACGGGCCAGCCTTACTGTTCCCAGTTCTGCCTGAAATGAGAAGTTAACAATTAGAGTTCACTGGGAAAAGAAATGAATGAAACTGTCAGAAAGAAAAGACACAAATGCAACTAACTGCAGGGTCATTATTCCCAACACTTTGCGGAAGAAATTATAAGGGATATGTGATTTCATTCCTAAAAACAGAAAATACAGTTTCTGCATCAAATTAATATTGGTAATGGGCCTAAATGTATCCAGAATTGTTTTCACATATACACACACTGACACCCGGATACACTCTTCCCTTGTGGCGGTGGGTGGGCCTTATGTAATACCAGTGTGAAGGTGCCTGAGAAGGCGGTGGTGATGATCCTCTCCCTTATAGAATTTTACAATGAAACAGCACAGAGGGATGCCATTCGGCCCTTGGTGCCTATGCTGTCTCTTTGTCAGTGCAGTCTAATTAGTCCCACTCCCTTTCCCCATCGCCCTGTAAATGTGTGCTGATGGTGCTCTGACCATTGATGACCTGTGTAGGTGCCCTGAGAAGAGAGTGGTGATGGATCTGCTTTTCAACTCACTGGTGATGGCACGCTCAGTGAATTCAGTATTCTGATCTAAAGTTCGAGAAGGAATGGGAACATTTAAATTCTATTAAAGATTTTCCGATCCTGTGGTAGATTCCGATGCCTTTTAATTTACTGCAAAGTCTTCCACCTGTAACTTTCAAAGTTTCTATAAAGGTTTAATTGGGCCTTTCTGCTGTTCAATAAAATATATAGCTTCCTCAAACAAAACAAAACAAGATGAAGGATCTGTCAGTCTCCTAACTCCCTGCTGACTGTGTCTTACTAAGTTGCGATTCTCTTGTCACCTGCCTCGCCGACGTGCCCTATTCTTTTACCCGTTAATGATGTTCGATCAATGGTCCTCCCGTTTACTGGTTAAGTGTTTATGCTTTTTAAAAATGCAGTCTGTCGGTTGACTCTCCCAATCCTCCTGATGACAATTTGTCTCACAGATCTCCAGGTGTTTTTCTATTAACACATTATATACGATGGAGGGTGTATTGAGCTGCTCCCCATCTCACTGATCGCAATGTGTCTCACAGATCTCTAGGTGTTTTTTTTAATTCTCAACATTACATACTATAGAGGGTGTGTTGACCTGCTCCCAATCCCCCTGATCACAATGTGTCTCACAGATCTCCAGGTGTTTTTACGATTCTCAACATTATCTACTATAGACGGTGTGTTCATCTGTACCAATCCCCCTGATCACAATTTGTCTCACAGCTCTCCGGGTTTTTTTTCTATTCACAACGTTATATACTGCAGACAGTGTGTTGACCTGCTCCCCAACTCCCTGGTGAAAATATATCTCCCATGTATTGTTGTCTCTTTGTATACTCTGGTGATATATTATTGCCAACGGGACACCAATTCCTGTCCTCAGCTGTGCCTTCTGAGGAATCTTGAATGTGTTACATTTTCCCAACTATTATCTCATTGGTCTCTTTATGCTCCTAATTCGATAATGTAAATAGTGTGTGACTTCCTCCCAGTAGGAACCTTAGCATTCCTACCAACTTTTCGTGATAATAGTCAGTTCCCATACATCCCCTTTTCCAGTGACCCAATGACAGACGAGGGGGAATAATCTTTCAGTATTTACTGATAAACGGTTCCAATCTCAGTGTTTCTGTAGAGTCCGTGAATCTTCTTCAATCCATTCAGTCATTTCACCTACTCTTCATGCATTTATCATTTCAGCCTGTAACCACCCATGTAACACTGGACTTTTTTTTCCAGATAATCCAGTGGTTCAAGGAGAAAACCCACGAGCACCTTCTTAGGGAAACTAGGGATAGAGTACACATGGGTGCAGAACAATATCGCCAACATGACGATAGTGCTTCAAGAAAACACCCCGCCATCCCATCTGGCTAAGTAGGGTTGTTCTGTAAATTCTGGCTAGCCAGCGAGCTCATATCCCGAAAATGAATCTAAACAATCTATAACCGAGATTCCCATATTTGTCTATTCGACCAGTTTATTTCTTACCATCTCAGATAAATGTTCAGTCGTTCCCCTTTCTCAATCATTACTATATTTCCATTTATCTGCACTACTCATATCTGCTGACTCCTCCATTTGGCTCTCTTATCCTTCCTCACAATTTGTAACCGCTCTCATTATTTTTCTTGAAAATGTTTGAATGCATTTCTTTGTGTACCGTTTTCCAAATCACCTCCACATACAGGGAATATACCCATTATTCCCAAACTCTTCTGGTCGGCCTCCATCCCGAGGTAAACTTCAACTAATCTAAAACTCTGCTGCTGTTATCCTGGCTCGGACAGTCCCGCTCACCCGTTTCCCCAGCTCTCACCGACAAGTGGTAACTCCCGCTTCCCACACCTCAGATTTCGGCGGTCGCACCATTACCTTCCTGATGTTTAGACTAATGGGTTTGGTGCAAAACTGTTAAGTTATTTTAACATTTTATACTTATGTCAACTTGCTATTGTACCGTATTACTACAAACAGTAACATGGAAATATTAATTATAAATAACAATCAACTCAAAGGAGGTGAACTGAAACGGGATAAACGTGGGATATACAAAGACCAGAATTTAAACTCTTGAATGTGTCACAAAACCAGGGATGGAGTGGTTTAGGGATTACAAAATACAGTCAGTACAAAGAGTTTATCAGTACATGCTTGTCACGGCAGATTATTAGGTGGGTCAAGAATCAAAATAATTATATTTAATCAAACTATTTTAGTTCCAATTTGAACTACTTCCACAATTAGGTGAGCTCTTGTAGATTTCAGAAGCAAATTAATTGATAGAATTACAGTTATTATAGCTTGCACTCACAAGCAAAGCACTGGACAGAAGAAACTCATATCAAACAATCCGGATTCTGTGCGTCAATAGCATTATCTGTAAGTTTTAGCAATCACTATCCATAACACATCAGCTAGTGTCTGAAGAAACGTTGCCACGGTTAGAAATAACCAAACACGCATCAAAAATTTACAGTACCGAGACAATTTGTTCTGGGCCCTGTCTATTGAATTGAAATATGCAAACGAATTCAGGGTTTCTTCCACAGGTGATCAGAGTATGGGACATGTGGAAGGACATTAAAGAATTTAATAGGATTAGGATTAGGCCATACTGCCTACGCAGCCTACTCCGGCATTCAGTAAAATCATGGCTGATCTCCTGCCCCAGATCTACTTTCCCACCTTTACCCAGAGACTGGGAAACAACTCCAGATCTTTCATTAAACACTGCATCGCACCATATAAAAAGTATGGGGCATGTGGAAAGAGATTCAGAAACGCGTCTGGATATTAAATATTACATCAAATGTATGAATCATATAGAAAGAGACTGAGAAACACTAATTATTACACAACACCGTGCACCTAAATGTATGAAATAGAAAGCATGATTTAATGTGAAAAGGCTTTGTTTTGAAGATTGTCGGTGACTAAATAAAACTGTTCATACGTCAAATCCCCTGAAAACAGTAGCATCATTTCTGGAGGGTGTAATTGATAACTCTAATAATAATCAGTACAAATGTAGCAATATTGATTGCACCTCCTGTTAATATATTATACAATATTCATTGTCCTTTCTGAACGTTCCAAATTCTGTAAGAACTGTTTAATCTAATTCTCTGTATCACACGGCACTTTACTGAGAAATTCTGGGGACAGATATCTCAATGTGGGATGAGTCGGCTAGATGCAGATCGCAGTATACTGCAGTTCTGACTCCCATACACTCGATTTTAACACTGAGCAATTTCTACTTCCAGGAGTCTCGTTTTAAACGCCTCATTAGAATCTTAACTCCAGTCTTCAGCGTCTGTACGACAGCCATAGGAAACAATATAAAACCAACTCTTGCGGCATTTATGTTCAATTTTGGTACTAAAACTGAATTTAACTCAATTCTCCTCTGGAAACACAATTAAATGTTAATCAGATGACAAATATTAGATCCGCTTTTGCTGTCAGCGACAAAAGTGGATAACAGTTGCCTATTTGAATTTGATGAACTTAAAATCAAACAGGACAAAATGTATTTAATGACAAATTTATAAATTAAGGAAACTGTTTCAATATTCACTTTATACGATCTCAATAAATGACAAATTAAAATAAATATGCACATTTCGTATAAATTGATTTTGATCTGGGGCCAATTGCTAAAAAAAAAAGATTCAGGGAGTCAGATAGATTTCATACTTTCTCTTTGTTCTTTGGCTTGCAGAAAATACTCTTAAATGACCTTCAAATTCAGGATTTTAGAATACAATCCATTTTACAAAAACAAAAGACAATTCATCATGGAGGTATGCAATAACATTTAGGGAGAGTTTTCCTGTCGTGAACCAGCATTTGTTGTCGATAGACATTGACAAATGTAACCAAACCCGCACCGGAAACAATGAGATACTGAATCGAATCATCCACTGAAAAACTCTGCAAAAATATCGAGCAGGTGGAAGGAGACTATTCAAGATATCTCATTAAACAATTCGCGGTGCTTTACATAAAAGGAGCATGTGGAAGGATACTTTGCCACAATTATTATTACTTTACACTGTACATATGAATATGTGAAATAAGTTGAGAATTTACAATGCAAAGTGCTACAGTTGCAAGGTCATCATTAAGAAAACAATAATAAATGGAAAATCCTCCGGAGATTTTGGAATGTTCAGTAACATTATCTTTTGGAGAGGCACGTCACAATTACAGTAATAACTAATGCTAATTGAAACAATATTGGTTCTGCCTCCAGTTAATATTATACAATATGATAAGATCATGTACAACACTCTAACCTGGAACAAACTATTTAAATTATTTCAGTTCCATTCAGTATGTCGCATAGGGTCAGACAACACTTCTACTGTGAAATACCTGGGACAGAAATACCCGTGTGGGTTCATTCGGCAGTAGATTTAGCTTTGACTGCTGTTCTATAATCCCTGCATTACCATCGACCCCACACCCCAAACCGCGAGACCTTCTACTCTCTCAGTGATCACGTTCTACTGCTAGATTGCTGTGTTTAAATCATCTGCTTCGAATTTCAACACCAGTCAGTTGTGTCGGTACAAGAGCATCAGAGGATCAAATAAAACAAATTGCCACGGTATTTGTTTTCTATTTTGGATTTAAATCAAAGTTTTACACATGCCCCACCTGGGGATTTAGACGACGTGTTAATCAGACACAAGCTATTATAAAACAATGTTTTCTGATAGCAAAAGAATGAATAATTGTTCCCTATTTAAGACTGACGGAATGTAAAATCAAACCATCAGCTCAAGCTCCGTATTCAATGTGAATTCTACAAATGTGATAAACTATTTCAATATTCTCTTCATATGATAGCAAAGAATAACATTGTTTTATGTCATAAAGCATGCCTGCTTTTAAAAATGATTCTGAGCAACTAACGATTGGGGAAAAGGATACAGGGATTCAACCTGCTTCATTGTTTATATTTTCTGTGGCTTGAATAAAGTTTTCTTTAAATAATCCACAAAACAGGATTTTACTCTCCAATTATTGCATATTCATGGAAATATAATTCGTTAAATACAGAAAGTATCTGATAACACTGGGACTACGTTGTCCTGTCAGTAAACCAATAAAGTATTTTTATAGACAGAGATTAATAAATGGAACCAAACACACACGGGAAATAGTGAGAAACAGAATTGAATCATCAATGGAATAACACAACAAACATCGAGCCGTTGGAACAATAATAAAGAACAATATCGCTAACTCTTTACACACAACATGACACTGTGTGAAAATATGTGATTGGGAAAATTGAACTATCTTTAGGCACTGTACAAAAATGAGGAAATAGTAGAATTAATTTAATATAAAAGATATTGATCTTGAAGATCATCACTAACTGGTCAATAATACAGAGCAAATTCCCCTACGATTTAGGAACTTTCAGTAACATCATTTTTTGCAGAGTGCTCGTGAAAATTATACTAACAATAAAAACGAATTGAAAAACATTGGTTCCATCTCCAGTTGAGTGCTTATTATAGAATGAATATAACACTTCAACACTGAACAAATTACTTTAAAACATTTAGTTTCATGAACTGTATCACTAGGACAGCAGACAGCACTTGTATTGAGAAATATCTGTGACAGGAATGTGTGTGGCAGTTCATGTGGGCAGTTGATGTAGTTTTGACTGATGTTCAACACTCAGTGAAATAACTTACACACAGACCTCGAAACACTCTATTCAAACAAAGACGGCACTCTGCTTCTATCAGACGCGCTTTAAATAATCAGATTAGAATTTCAATTCCAGCTGGCTGTGTCAGTATAAGAAACACAGGGGGAAATATAAAACAAACTCCCGCAGTCTTTGTGTTCGATACAAATTCAACTGGGAATTCAAAATACCCGTTAATTCGATGTAAAATATTCCAAACTCGTTTCATGTAACCAAAACAATATTACTGTCAGCAGTAGCTCACTCTGGCCTCTGAGTAAGGAGATGGTGGGTTCAAGTCTAATTCCAGAGACTTGAGCACAAAATCTGGGCTGCCACTCCAATGCAGTACTGAGGGTGTGCTGCACTGCCCAAGTGCTTTCCATCGGAGGAGAAGTTAAACCGAGGCTCCGTCAGCCCTTTCAGGTACACTATTTGGAGGAAGGGCAGGGGAATTATCCCTAGTGCTCTGGCGAATGTTGATCCCTCAATCAACATCACACACACAAAAAAAAGTATTCTGGTCATTATCACATTGCTGTTTGTCGGCGCTTGCTGTGTGTAAATTAGCAGCCACGTTTCCTATATTACAGTATGGACAACACTACAAAACAATATCGAATTGACAGCAAAGCCCTTTGGGACGTCCTGACGTCGTAAAATGCGCTATATAAGCGCAAGGCATTTTTATATACATGGAGGTTTATTCCTATTTGTAGTTGAAAGAACTTAAAATTGAAACATTCAATCCAAAATTTGTAGTAAATGAAACTACTACAAATTATATTACACAGTATCCATTTCATACCATCCCAATGAATGACAACTGAAAATAAAATAGATCCGTTTTACGTAAATTGATCTCAGACACTGACATATTCTATTCTAACAGCGAAGTGTCTCTTTTTCTAACAGACCCTGCTTAAATCGACCCATGAGATTTTAAACGCCAGTCTGCTCTGTACGAGCGGCTGGTAGAAGGCAATAAACAAGTGCCAATATTTCATTAAACTCTACACAAGAAAATTAAAATGTATAAAGCATTATTTACTTTCCACATCTCCTGAATGGGTTCTGTATTAAAGATGATAATTAGATTAATAATATACATCTTGTAATAATAATCAGTGTATCAGTAAATAACATAATGCATTCAAAAATCTGTAACTTACAGTTCAAAAGCTGCAGTAGAGACAGGGTCAGGAAGGTTTGCATCATGGTTCTGGCGCTGGGTACAGCGATGAGAACAGAACATTACCCGAACGCAGTTCTCAGACACTAAGAGCTCCTTACAGCAGCTTCTGAAACTTTGGCTGTTGTGGAAATTAATTCTTTGAGAGAAGTTTCTGCAGAAACCAATGTTTCCTTCCAAATAACCAATAGATTTTGACTTGTGTGAACCGTGAATTACAAGCTGGTAAAATACACCAATGAGACGAAATGTGACCATTAATGGATAAAATGAACCCAGGTTCCAACTACCAGCCTATCCTGCGAGGATAATGACGTGTGACAGTGTGAAAAGTAAATGAATCACTGGTCTGGCGTCCAGATCATAGATTCATAGATGCACAGGAAAGGCCATTCGGCTACTTTAGTCAGAGTCGTCCCTTTGAAACAGCTATCTAATTTGTTGTCACATATGTAGCTTTTTCTCGTAACCCTGCAAATTATTCCATTGCAAGCACTTGTTTAATTGCCTTCATAAATTCCTCTGGAATCTGAATTCATCACTCTTTCGGGTCTTGCTTTCCAGATCTAAACAAGCCTCAGTGTGAAGAAATGTCTCTTCACTACCTTTCTAGTTATTCTGCAGGTTCTACAGAAGGTGTCGGACCCAGGCCCATCTCTGGAACTGCAGAGAAGAGGTAGCTGAGGCAGGGTCACCAGAGCAAGTACGCAAGGCCCCGGTGAGAGCGCCTGGGTGGTTTTATTGTGGTGCAGGAGGAGGGCGGTCCCGGGGAATGAACTGGTTCCTGGTGGGGGTGCTCTGTGCGTCACACATTGGCCATGAAGGAGGCAACGCCCCACCCCACCCACAAGGCCACAGGGAGAATGCTTAGTTTTACAAGGTGTCCTCTCCATATGGTGGAGGACATCGCTGCTGGTAAGATCCCAGCGGGGGTGGAATGATCCCATAATTGTCCCTTAATTGGCCACTGAAGATCCTCAATCTGCCATTGGGGGAGAAGGCTGTTGTAGGCCTATCCTGCTCCAGGATCACTGGAAGACGGTGAGGCGATGGGATCTCCATTCTGCCAAATCCCTTGTCACATACCACATTTCTCCGTGCCCCCTCTCCACCCCTCCCAGCTTCCAATCACGCCTCTGGGGGCCAGTAAAATCATGGCCATGATCTCTGATGACAAACGTATTCATGAGAGGAAATAATTTCCTCATTCTTACTCTACCATAACCCCTCATTATTTTGAACTCTGTTAGATCTGGGATGGCGGGACTGACGTATGAGGAGAGATTGAGTCGGTTAGGATTATATTTGCTGGAGTTCAGAAGAGTGAGGAGGGATCTCATTGAAGCGTACAAAATTCTAACAGGACTTGACAGGGTAGATGCAAGAAGGATGTTCCCGATGTTGGGGGAGTCCAGAACCAGGGGTCACAGTCTAAGGATACAGGTAAGCCTTTCAGGACAGAGTTAAGGAGAAATTTCTTCACCCAGAGAGTGGTGAGCCTGTGGAACTCGTTACCACTGAAAGCAGTTGAGGCCAAAACATTGTATGATTTTCAAGAAGGAGTGAGATACAGCTCTTGGGTCTAAAGGGTTCAAAGGGTATGGGGCGAAAGCGGGAACAGGTTACAGAGTTGGATGATCATCCATGATCATAATGAATGGCGGAGCAGGTTCGAAGGGCCAATTGGCCTACTCCTGCTCCTATTTTCTATGTTTCTATCCCACTGAACTTTCCCTGCTCCAATAAGAAAAATCCAAGCTCCTGAATTCTCTCCATGTAAATGAATTCCCTCACCCGTGGTGCCTTCTTGATAATCCTCATTTGTACGTTTTGCAGGGCCTTGAAATTCTTCCAAGGTATTCATGCCCGGAATTGTACATAGGACGCCAGCTGAGTCATAACAATTGATCAATCAAGTAGTAGCTTGATGCCCGTTATGTTTGAATTCAATAAGCCCATTTTCAAAGCAAATATCTCGTACATTTTCTCAATCAGCTTCTCTACTTGCCCTGCAATCCTTAAAGATTCATGAACATGCATTCCCCTGTCCCTCTGTTCTTGCACCTCCTGAAAATGGTACTATTTATGTTATATTGACATGATGTTTTCACAATGAACATCACTTCTGACTTGACCACAATAAGTTGCATCTACCGTTGATTTGCCATTTTCAGCAGACTGTCTACCCTGAAGTCTGCTATTATAATATTCACGATTTAATGCAGAGCCATGTTTTTCACCATCCACAAATGTAAAAATTATACATTCTAAACCCAAGTCTATGTAATTTGCATGTCGAAGGAAAAAACAGTAGTCTTAAAACCAACCCCCGGGCAACAGCCACTCTCGCCTGTCAGAAGAACATCCATTCACCACTGTTCTCTACCTCCTATCTCTTACCCAATCGACTGCTCGAGCTGACATCGTCCCTTTAATAATATGCATTCTCATTTTCTGAATAAGTCTGTTATGAGGTACTTCGTCAGCATTGGATCCCAAATACACAAGGCCTGCTTCAGTCTCTTACTTGATTAAAGAACTCAATCAGTTAAGTTACACACGATTGGCCTTTTATAAATCCGAGATGTTTTTCTCATCTTACCTCATGCTTCTGCAAGTGAGAATTAATTTTGTCCTTGATGAAGGCCTCTAGTAGATCTCTCAACTTTCACTGTGGTTAGACAGATTAGCGTGTAGTCACATGGTTTACCCTCTCCTCTCGTTTTGAAAAGGAGTCTAACGTTTGCCAAATTCCAGTCCTTTGGCCCCAGTGCGATATACAAGGAGGATTGAAACATTGTGGTCAGACCTGATCTTATCTCTACCCAGCTTCCTTTATCTCCCAGAATGCTTCCCATCTGGACCAGGGGTGTTGTCGACATTTAGTGACAAACTGTTTTAGCAACGCGTTCCCATCTATTTTATCCTATGCAGGATATCTACATCCCTCTCCTCGATTGGGACATTAATTTCAGCCTCTTCTTTTTTGAAGCCAGTTGCAAATTACTCATTCTGTACCTCAGTCACGACCTCTGCCTCGACAGGAACATTTATTTGCTTCTCCATAATCGGCTGCACCATTCCTTTATTTTTACTTGTATATGTTTTACAAGATTTCTGATCCCCTTTACTGTCAGCTGTTAATCTTTTCTATGCTTTCCCTTTGTCCTTCTTGTATTCTTTTCCAATTCTCCCTGTACACTCTGCTTTCTATTTGGTTTGAGATTATATTCTTGAATTGGAATTTGTAATGAATCCCTCCTTTCTCTTTTCCTTTAACTGACAATTCATTTTTCATCCAGAGAGTGCAGCATTTAATTCCCCATCTTCACCTCTCGACTTGAGTATTCCAATGCATTCCTGGCCAACCTCCCTGTTTGCATCCTCAGTCATCCTGAGGACATCCAAACCTCTGCTGCCTATATACAACTCTCGCCAGGAGACGTTCATCCATCACCTCTGCAATCGCATTAGCTTCTGGTCATGCACCTTAACAATATTGAAATTCCCACGTTTATTTTATAATCTCCCCATGAGCTCTTCTCTCCCTATCTCTGTAATCTCTTTCAGCCCTATCAGATATTTGTCCTCCTTCAATTCCGGATACCTGAGCATTCCCAAATTTAATCGCTCCACCGCTGGTGGTCTTATTTGCATCTGCCTAGATCCGAAATTCTGGAATTCTCTCCATAAACCTCTGCCTCTCTACATCTTTTTCCTCATTTAAGATGCTGCTTAAAACTTACCACCTTGACGAAGCATTTGGTCATCTGCCATTATATCTGTTAACGCTGCTCGCTATCAAATTGTGTTTGATAATATGACTTGGAAATTTTAACTATGTAAGGACACCTCATCAATAAGAAGTTGTTGATCTTGTTTTCCACCTTCTCCTTTACTCTTCTCCAGTTAGAAGTGTGCTTTAGAATGAAGTGTATTTAGCTCTCGGTGGCTGAAAGGGCCTTTGAACCTTTCCATTCCAGTTCCACTATTATTCCTTCCATCCTTCCTTAACTGTAATGAAGTTGCCCTTACCCTCAACTTTCATTCCACCAGACTCTACATTCAATGAAATATCCTCCATCACTTCTGCCAACTTCACCACAATGCTCCCACCAGACATCCTCTACTCCATTTTCAGCATTCTGAAGGTACAGCTTGACCCACTGTTCCTTCACTCAAAACACCCACTACTCTTCCAATGTCACCTTCCCATGCAAGTGTTGGTGATGCATGACCTGCCCTTTTACCTTCTCTCCTTCAACTGTCAGGACCACAAACAGTGATTTATTTGCATTTTTGTCTTTGTTTAATCAATGTATTAATTCTTAACAATTGTCCTCCACACCATGGAGATGAAGTATACCTTCTGCAATTACTTTGCTGAGTACTTCCTTTAAGTCCCTTAGCTTCCATTCACATGCCATTATAATTCGCTGTCCCACTCACAGCTGACCTCTCTGTACTCAGCCTCCTACATTGTTCCAATTTTTCTGACTCAGCATCAACTTCAAAAATAAACACGTGGGAACTACTGCCACCATTTGTTTTTGACAGCAGGTTCTGGTAATGATTCTGTTCTTCATTTAATCGCGACTGCCTTCCACCCCATCACAGTTTCTCTCTTTATCTCCTTCCTCTGTTCCCATTTTCCCTGCCTCTGTCCTTACTGAAACACTGTTACAGCACAAACTTTTCCTGTTCTGAAGAAAATTCTCTTTCTCAAAATGCTGCCTCGCCTACTAAGTAGTTCCAACATTTTCAGTTCATGATTTAGATTTCCAGCATCTGCAGAATTTTGACTTTTTAAAGAAGTTGATGTCATAGAGAAATGTGGTGAGGTTGCAATTGAATGTAAATACATACACACAATAGATAAATAACTTCGGAGAGAGTGGCACATGGGAATATGATGGGATCAGGAAAGTAATCTTCTTCGGCACACACTTGGTCAAATGTTGACTTGTTGCCCAGGGTCGTCACCTCGATTGCCATGACCACCATTACGAGCAATACAGCAATCACTGTTTTTCTGCTCAGTTTTGCTGTATTTGCCCACTGTGGAACAGCAGAGTGTATCTGAGACATTCCTCTCAAAACTGCTGCACTCCATATCAGGACTGTGCAGCTTTATTGGGAAAACTGCCAAATATTTGAGGAAATGTGATCTCTAATTGAGACTGTCGAGAGACACAGAACACACTGAGACACTGAGTGGTCATCATAAGTTGTGAATGTTCACCATCGTTGACCTATACAGGGAGGGATGTGATGTGTTTCCTCTAAAACAAAGGAATCTGTTTTCTGGAAGGTTATCACTTGGAATCAGGAACGGCTTTCCATTGCTGAAATATGTGAAAAGCAGCTCACAGTCTGCAGAGCCTCAGAACAGTCACTGTGTGTTTTTCTGTTCTGTTGAACTGAGAGGAAGCACCTGGCATTGCGGTGATTTCTCTGCTTCCGTTTTTCTTGCCTGCTGCTCTGTAATGTCAAGAAACTGCAGCAGCATATTAAAACTCGGAATTTGAAATTACGTTGTTTAAAATCCAGAAGGCCAAAGTATCGGGGGAAGCATTTCTGGGCAATATCATTAATTCATTGGAAATATTTGACAGCTTAGTGTCTGCAAATAAACGTAATTCATCACAAAAACTGAATCACAGCACAGAATATCTGTAATCTGTGTACAATTTCCAAATGTATAACACACAATATCAACGGGCCATGATAAATCACTCTGAGTCCAAATCAATCAGCAAAGTCAGATACACCAATGCATCAATTCTCGCTGTGGTTTTAATTTAAAATAGAAGAACCCATGAGATGTTGAGGCTGTTGCCTGTATAGGTTCATGAAGCAGGAATACTGTTAACAATCAAATACAATCAGGAGGATTGAGCCTGTGTTAATGTAAAGTGTTAACTCGCTGTGGTCCGATCACTGGAAATGCAGCCTGTGTCAATGTCAGTAGTTAACTTGCCGTGATTCAATTCAAAGAGGGGATCTGAAGGTGGACAGTGGTTTCAATAAACTAGCCACTGTGCCCCAATAAATAACATTTAATGTCAGCCTGATTTCTCTGGGAGCGAAAGTAGACCTGGGTAATGAAAAGAGTCTGAAGAACTAAAACAGATCAATAAATGAACACAGCTGAGCAGCCACCATAGAATTATCACAGGTAGAAAGTGTTCAAATGATTAATTCCTCCGGATCTCACATAGAATGAAACAAAAACTCCCCAGAAATGGACATTTAATAAAGGAATTCCACAAACTGCATTGTCAATCTAGACAAAAATGATTTGAAACAAGGTAAATCCCCCATAACACTGCCACACACTCTTTTGTTTCTGAGGATATGTCCGGTACTTTCCCAATATTATGGACTTGTCCCCCTGAGGTGTGTTTTGCAGAAATCACAGACTGACAATTTCATTATGAGCCAAGGGTTGTCAGAGAAACTTGAAACACAAGCACAGAATGGTGGGGATTGGAGATATTTGGGTCAATCTCTTGTTTCTGTGAGGAGCTGATCAATCCTGTAAATAGTGGCACTTACACATGAACATACTGAGAAATGGTAGCACTAACCAAGGAACTTGCAGTAAACACTGATACTCAGCAAAGAACCTTGATAAATTATGTTATACATGCAAGATCTCCTCAGACATTTTAAATACTTAAGAGAATGCAGTATGAAAGTCGAGATCTGAGGATCTCTCTGCCAATACTGTCATTTTCTGGGGTCCCTGTTAATAATGTGACACGCAGGCAACCAAATAAACACTGATCTCAAATCAGAAAGTGCTAGAAATACTCAGCAGATCTGACAGCATCTGTGGAAACAGTTAGCATTTCAAGTCTGTGACCTTTCATCAGAACTGGAAAAGGTTAGAAATGTAACTGTTTTTTTCACAAAGTGAAAAGAAGGCGGCAAGAAGAAATAAAATTTAGATGTATGATAGGATGGAGGGCAGGAGAGATTTTTTGTTGTGACTATTCATTCATGGGGAGTGGGCGTCCATGGCGAGACCAGCATTTATTGACCATACTCGATTGCCTTTGCGATGGTGTGAATTGCCTTCTTTAATTGCTGCAGTCCTTGGGGTGTAGGTACACCCAACAGTGCTGTAAGGAAGGGAGTGCAAGAACTTTAATCCAGCGACAGTGAAGGAACGACGGTCTTTTTCTTAGTCAGGATGGTGAATGGCTTGGAGGGGAATATTAAGGTGGTGGTGTTCATATGCATCTGCTGCCCTTGTTCTTCTCGGTCATATGGGTAGCGGCTTTGGTATGTGCTTGGTGTGTTGCCGCAGTGCACCTTGTTCTTGATACACGCTGCTTCCACTGTGTGTCGGTGGTGGAGGGAGTGAATGTTGGAAGTTGTGAATAGGGTGCCAATCAAGCGGACTGCTTTCCTGGATGGTGTCGAGCTTCTTGAGTGTTGTTGGAACAGCACCCATCCAGGCAAGGGGAGAGTATTCCATCATACTCCTGACATGTGCCTTGCAGATGATGGACAGGCACTGGGGAGACAGGATATGAGTTACTTGTGGCAGAATTCCTTAACAGCTGACTTGTGTCTGTAGCCACAGCGTTTACCTGGCTGGTCCCGTTCAGTTTCTGGTCAACGTTTACCCACTGGGTATTTATAGTGGGGGATCAACCTTTCTAATACCAGTGAGCATCAAGGGGAAATGGTTAGATTACCTCTTGTTTGAGATGGTCGCTGACAAGCACTTGTCTGGTGCAAATGTTACTTGCAACTCATTAGCACAAGGCTTGATGTGGTCCATGTGTTGCTGCATATGAACATAGGCTGCTTTTGTATATTATGAGTCGCAAATGGTGCTGAATATTGTGCAATCATCAGCAAATATCCCCACTTCTGGCCTTATAATGGAGGGATGGTCATTGATGAAGCAGCTGAAGATGGTTGAGCCGAGCACACTGCCCTGAGGAACTCATGCACTGATGTCCTAGGGCTGACATAATTGAACTCCAACAACCACAACCAACTTCCTTTGTGCTAGATACTACTCTAAGTGGAGAGCTTTCCCTCTGATGTCCTTCGGTTCCAGTTTTGCTGTGGCTTCTTAATGCCATACTCAGTCAAATGTTGCCGTGATGTCAAGAGCAGTCACGCTCCCTTCATCTCTCGCATTCAGCTCTTTTGCCCATGTTTGGACCAAGGCTGTAATGAGATCAGGAGCTGAGTGGCCCGGCGGAAACTAAACTGAGCGTCAGTGAGCTTGTTATTGCTGAGCAAGTGCCGCTTGAAAACACGATTGATCACCCCTCCCATCTCTTTGCTGATGGTCGAGAGTAGACTGATTAGGCGACAATTGGCCAGGTTGGATTTGTCCTGCTTTTTGTGCACAGGACATACCTGGGCAACTTTCCACATCGCCAGATAGATGTCAATTTAGTAGCTGTAATGCAACAGCCTGGTTCAGCGTATGGCTAGCTCTGGAACACAAGTTATCAGTACTATTGCCAGAATATTGTCAGGGTCCAGAGAATTTACAGTATCCGGTGCCTTCGACTATTTCTTGATATCAGGTGGAATAAATAAGATTGGCTGAAGACTGACATCTGGGATGCTGGCGACCTCAGCAGGAGGCCGAGATGGATCATCCAATCTGCACTTCTGGCTGAAGATGGATGTATATATTGCAGCCTTGTCTCTTGCACTGATGTGCTGGGCTCCACTCTTAGTGAGGATGTGGATATTTGTGGAACCTCTTCCTCCTGTTAGTTGATCATTTGTCCTCCACCATTCGTGACTGGATACGGCAGGACTGCAAATCAGTTTCAGTGTTATTGGACCTGCACTCATCCAGGTAAGTGAGTGGGGACAGTATCAATAATTACTTTTTAACTGTTAGCTTGTAGGTATAAGAGCGTACACAAAGCTTGTGGGAGGGGGAGGAGGAGTTTTATATGAACTGTGGAAAAAATGGAGTTCATCGACCAAAGGATTTACCTGTTTTCTCGACAAGTTATTTTATCTGATGTGTCATCTTGTTGGAAACCTTGCCTGATTCAACAGGCTGAATTTTTCAAGCTTTTTGGAGATGGCCTGGGAGTCAGGACGGCTGGCAATACGAGTAGGGCAGGCATCGGGTTGGGAGCTGATCTGTGTGTTGTGGAATTGTTTAACTCTGTCTATCACATGTTGCTTCCTCTGCTGGGCATGCAAGTAGTTCTGTGTTGTAGCTTCACCAGGCTGACACCTCATTTTTAGGTATGCTTGGTGCTGCTTCTGGGAAGCCCTCCTACACTCTCATTGAACCAGGGTTGATCCTGCGGCTTGGTGGTAATGGTAGAGTGGGGGATGTGCCGTGCCATGAAGTTACACATTGTGTTGAATATAATTCTGCTGTTGCTTAAGGCACAAAGCGCCTCATGGATTCCCAGTTTTGAGTTGCTACATTAGTTTGCAATCTATGCCATATAGCATGGTGGCAGTGCCAGACAGCACAATGGTGGGTATACCTCAATGTAATGACAGGACTTCGTCTCCAGAGGGACTGTGCGGTGGTCAGTCATAGAGTCATAGAGTCATACAGCACAGAAACAGGTCCTTCGGCCCAACGTGTCTGTGCCAGCCATCAAGCACCTAACTATTCTAATTCCATTTTCCAGCACTTGGCCCGGACCATTGTATGCTATGGCGTTTCAAATGCTCATCTACATAATTCTTAAATGTCGTGAGGGTTCCTGCCTCCGCCACATCTTCAGACAGTGCATTCCAGACTCCAACGAGTTCAAATTCGTTCCCTCAAATCCCCTCTAAACTCCCTGCCCCTTACTTTAAATCTATGCCCCCTGGTTATTGATCCCTCAGCTAAAGGAATAAGTTTCTTCCCATTTAACCTATAAATGCCCTCAGAATATTGTATACCTCAATCACGTCCCCCCACAGCCTTCTCTGCTCTATGGAAAACAACCCTAGCCTTTTCAGTCTCTCTTCATATCTGAAATGCCCCAGCACAGGCAACATCCTGGTGAATCCCCTCTGCAATCTCTCCAGTACTATCACATCCTTCCGATAGTGTGGAGACTGGAACTGTACACAGCACCCTAACTGTGGCCTAACTTACATTTTATACAGCTCCATCATAACCTCCCTGCTCTTATATTCCATGCTTCAGCTAAAAAAAGCAAGTATCCCATGTGCCTTCCGAACCACCTTATCGACCTTTGCTGCTGCCTTCAGTGATCGATGGACAAGTACACCAAGGTCCCTCTGATCATCTATTTCCTAGGGTCCTACCATCCATTTTATAGTTCCTTGCCTTGTTAGCCCTCCTATGCATCACCTTTTCAGGATTAAACTCCATTTGCCACTGCTCCGTCCACCTCACCAGCACATCTATATCGTCCTGTCATCTAAGGCTTTCCTCTTTCATTATTTACAATGTCATCAATTTTAGTGCCATTTGCAAGCTTACTAATCATATTTCCTATATTCACGTCTGAATCATTACTCTACACTACAAACAACAAGGGTACCAGCACCAATCCCTGCGGTACAACACTGGTCTCACGCCTGCACTCCCAAAAACAACCCTCGGCCATAAGCCTCTGCCTCCTGCCACTAAGCCAAATTTGGATCAAATTTGCCAAATTACCCTGGAACCCATGGGCTCTTACCTTCTTCACCAATCTCCTATGCGGGATCTTATCAAAAGCCTTACTGAAGTTCATGTAGACTACATAATCTGCTGGACCCTCATCTACACATCTAGTCACCTCCTCAAAAAATTTCAATCAAGTTTGTTGGACAGGAAAATCCTCTGACAAAGCCATGCTATCTATCACTGATTAATCTCTGCCTCTCCAAGTGAAGATTAATCCTGTCCCTCAGAAATTTTTTCCCAATAGTTTCCATACTACTGATGTAATTATCTGTTAGATCCCTGCTCCCCTTCTTGAATAATGGTACCACATTCAGTGGCCTCCTGGCAACCCTCCTGTTTCGAGAGAGAATTTTAAAATTTGTGTCAGGGCATCTGCTATCTCCTCCCTTGCCTTACATAACAGCCTGGGATGCATCTCGTCTGGTCCTGGGGATTTATCCACGTTAAATCCCACTAAAACAGCTAATACTTCCTCCGTTACAATGCTAATCTGTACAAGTATATCACAATCCCCCTCCCTGATCTCTATGCCTACATCCAACTTCTCCATAGTCAAAACAGATGTGAAGTAATCATTTAAAACCATACCTATGTCCTCCGGCTCTACACACAGATTGACACTTTGGTCCCTAATGGGCCTAATCTTTCTCTAGTTATCCTCTCGCTCTGAATATCCTTAAAAAACGCCTTGGGGCTTTCCTTTATCTTGCCCAGCAGTGTTTTTTATGTCCCCTCTTCGCTCTCCCAATTATTTTTTTAAGTACACCCCCTTGCACATTCTGTAGGCTCGAGGGGCCGAATGGCCTACTCCTGATCCTATTTTCTATGTTTCTATTCTCCTCCATGTCTTCCACTGTTTTCAGCGCTCGAAATATGCCACAAGACCCCTTTTTTCCTCATCCAATCCTTGAGATCCTTTGACATCCAGAGTTCCCTGGACTTGTTAGACCTACCCTTCATCTTTACGGGTACGTGCTGGCTCTGAACTCTCACTATTTCCTCCTTGAATGACTCCCAATGATCTGATGTAGACTTACCTTCAAGTAGGTGCTCCCAGTCCACTTTAGCCAGATCCTGTTTTTCATATTGATGTTTGCCTTCCCCCATTCGGTACTTTTATTTTCGGTCCCTCCTGACCTTTTTCCATAGCTACCTTAAATCTTACAGAGTTATGACCACTAAGCCCGAAATGCTCCCCCACTGATACTTCTATTACTTGTCCTGCTTCATTCCCTAGGATTAGGTCCAGTGCTGCCCTTTGTCTTGTCGGACGTTCTACATACTGGCTCAAAAAATTCTCCGATATGCATTTTTAAGAATTCTGCCCCCATTAAGCCTTTTGCACAAAGAATATCCCAGTTAATATTGGGGGAACATGAACTCCCCTACTATAGCCCTATCAGTGTTACACCACCCTCAGATTTGCCTACGTATCTGCTCTCTATCTCTCTCTGACTGTTTGGAGGCCTGTAGTACACTCCCAGCCAAGTAATTCCCCTTTTTCTGCTTTGAATTTCTACCCATATGCCCTCATTTGAGGATCCCTCTGAGATATCATCGCTCCTTACTGCAGTAATTGACTCTTTGATCAACAGTGCCTCCTCTTTTACCCCCTCTTCTGTCTCACCTGAAGATTCTATACCCTTGAATACTGAGCTGCCAGTCCTGCCCTTCCCACAAATATGTTTCTGTGATTGCATTAATATCATAATCCCATGTGTTAATTAACGCCCTCAAATCATCTGCCTTGCTAGAAAGACTCCTCGCATTAAAAAGATAGATGCAATCCATCCTTGCATTATTCACTCGTGCCTTAACAGGTCTGTATTTGCTCTACCTTCCAAACTGACTTAGATTTTCTTCTTTATTTGACTGTGCATCACCCCGACTGTACCTCCAGTCTTATACCATTGCGCTGCCAAATTAGTTTAACCCCAACAGCCCCCCTCCCACCACAACAGCACTAGCAAATCTACCAGCAAGGATGTTGATAAAACACACACACAGGCAAACACACACTGATCAGACCCCAGGCACTGAGCGAGACAGATATACAACCAAATACACAGACTGACAAAGAGAATCACACACACATACACCGATCATACCCCAGATTCTGAGCCAATCAGATATACACACACACACACACGGAGGGAGGGGAACTTTTGCAAAGAGTCAGAGGAGGGATGATCAAAGACAAGGACAAAAGACAGTAAGGGGGATAGGAAAAATGAAAGGCAGA